>NC_134577.1:10000-1234000 GCF_050947875.1 Dermacentor variabilis | reverse complement strand
CAATCTTCATTACACACGCTATTTGAGAGAAAGCGATAACCGCAGTCACTTCTCCTAGCTTGCGAACTTCACGCGTTACCACGAATAGAACCCAGTTTGGTGCTAGGTTGGAGCCGTCGCTTCAGTGGGTGCCGCCATGTTTGTTTACGCAAATATTTTGGGGCAACTTTTGGGGCTCCCGCTAAATCTGTGAAATAGCGTGCCCAACGCAAAACCCAAACGCAGTTTGCGTCTCGCGCATACGCAGTGGCTTCGACGCTATTTCTTCGGGGCCCCGAAACGTTTGGGGCCCCTATTCTAAAGCTCTCCGTCGAATTCCCACTGTGCAACAGGCAATGCACATCTTTGATCTAGCTCACATTCTGTGCGTTGATTTCTCGCCTTTATTGCGCAGCAAGTACGCGCAAGCGTCTCCACGCGGGCCCGATTTTCAGTCGCCTACCGGAGCCCTGCAGAGCGCGCCCGACAGAGTGTGGCGCAGGTGGCTGACCTCACGGCCATAGGTGGGAATCAGTTTACGGGCCGCGACTTGATTAATGCGCGAGACCCGTCCGTTCCTATGTGTAATGACAATAATCGGCCTTCCCCGAGACTCTGCGTATCGCCCGTCTTCTTTCTCTCCTCCCGCGTCGCGCTCATTTTGTAGTCCTCCATAACCTACTGTTGTTAATATTTAAAGAGGACTCCAGGGCCACCTGTTTATTCTTTTTTTTTTTTTTCGTCCCTGTAGCACCCGCGCTGCTCTGCGTCGCCAGCTGCTGCCCGCTTGTTGAGTGAAGCCGTTTATTACTTTTGGCCGCGGCGCACCCATTAAAACCGAGGGTCCTTAAAACGCCGCCACCGCCGTGGCGTATAATACCGTGGCCACGGCCGGCGACCTCGGTTCGGCGCCCCAATTAGGCGAGGCGCGCTGTTCCGCCTTTGCCCGCCGTGCGCGGCGCCACTCGCCGAGCGATCGACCAGAGATGTGTGGCACGTAGCCGCTGCTTCCGTGCGACGTCACTTGGAAGCGCTCGCACTATCGCGCCGTGTTGCGTGTACACACGCGGAAGCTTGCAGCGACGTCTTGTTAAAAAAAAGAGGCAGAGACGTTCATCGGACCGATTGGCTACCCACCGCGATGGTGCTAAATGATGAAAGGATTTAAAAGAACAATGATGCACAGGTGCAACGAACGTGTCGTAATCAATTCCCTGTGAAACCAAGCTTTACCCGAGCGGCTCTTTAAGTGCGATAACTGACGGTGAGGTGCACAGTTTTTTTCTCCTGTGAAAAGTGCAATCTCATCGAATGTTTTGTTTATTGCTCCGCAAATGAGTGAGTGAGTGAGTGAGTGAAGTAACCTTATTTCGGTCCAGAGAAGACGCAGGGGAGACCCCGCGCCACCCGGATAGCCCCACGTAGGGACCGCCAAGCCGAGCTTGATGGCCCGATCGCGGGCACTCTGGACGGCCAGGGTTTGGTCGTTTTCGGGGCTGCCCAAGAGCGCAGCTTACCTATCCTCGCTGAAGGAGGAGCCGATGGCTTCACATTCCCACGACACATGGCCCAATGTTGCCCTTAGTCCACAGGCAGGGCAGTCCGCACTGGGATATCTTTCAGGGTATATGGCACGAAAAACCGCGAGGTTTGGGTACGCACGGGGTTGTAAAAGTCGAAGGGTAACCGCCCGCGCCCTGCATAAGGCCGGGTGCGGGAGGGGGAATATCCGTCTTGACAGATAGTAGTGTGTGGTGATTTCATTAAACGTAAGCAAGGGTTCCCCGCAGGGCAGGGGGACTGCTGAGGCGGCGCGGCCTCGTGTGCGCCCTCATTAAGGTTAGAAGGAGAACCCTCAATCATTGAGTTTCTCACTACATTACCTAGAGGGAAATCTGGCGCTGCTGCGCTGTGGTATGCATGGGAATGCCGGTATATTGGGACTTCGGATTGGCATCGTTCTCGGAGAGACAGGACACCTTGAAGACGCGCTTGGCAAGCACTGTTCTGTCTGTCAGAATGATTCATTTTCTACTAAAACGGCACGTAAAATGCTGTTTTGGTTTTATTATTACGCAAAAACATGTTTTGTTTAACTATAAGGTTTTCGCTCGCTTTGAAACAGTTTGTCGTCTGTTCTTGCTTTTCTTCGCTTGGTCATGCATTGTAGGTGAGTAAAAATGTAATGTGCGTGAATGGAAGCATTTTATGAAGATTTTACTTTGAGAACGCATTATTTGTGTAGCCATATTCACGTTTTAGACGAAGCCTCTTACAACACCAGCCAACACGAGCCTCGCAGACACATATACCGTCATTCCCATGACGGCACGGTGCCCCCTTAAGAAACTCTCATAGACGGTGGTGCCAGGTTTCCCTCTAGGTGTTATAGTGAGGAACTCTATACCCTTAGGCGACTCCAAGTGAGCGGGAAACCATATGAGAGAATGCGGAGAGATACTTTGGCGCTTCGGAGAATGCGGAGGGCCTGGGGGGAGACCATACCGGTTTGGTAGGCCTTAATGGCTGCCTTGGAATCACTATATATTGCCTCTCTGCGACCATCGAGCACAGCCAGCGCGATTGCAACCTGTTCGGCTACCACGGGCCTCGAAGTGCGTACCGTAGCGCAGCAAATGAGCCTTGAATTGGAGTCTACGATGGAGATGGCGAATGCCTCTTGTTGGACATATGCCGCTGCATGCACGAAGCTTGCCTCAATGTGGTTATTGCGGACATGCTCGAGTAGTGCTGTACCCCTGGCCCGACGTCTGCCGACGTTGTTGGCGGGGTGATATTGGGGGGAAGGGGCGCGATGTGCAGTTGAGACCTGATGTCGCTGGGAATCCGCACGGCATCAGGGCACTCGTCGACAGGATTGAGACTCATCTCGTCGAGTATCTTGCGGCCCGTCGGGGTGCCGGATAGCCTGAGCCTCTGTGAGTGCTCTTGTGCCTCGATAATCTCTTCGAGCGTGTTGTGGACTCCGAGCTTCAGCAGGTTTTCGGTGTGGGTGCTTGCAGGTAAGCCGAGGGCAAGCTTAAAGACCTTTCTAATGAGTGAATTGAGCTTGTTCCTCTCTGCAACGTGCCAATTATGCATGGCTGCCTAGTAGGAAAGGTGGCAGAGAACAAAAGCATGTATAATGCGGATGAGATTGTCTTCTTTGATTCCCCGGTGCCTGTTGGCGACCCTCCGATTGAGGCCGAGAGCACTCTCCGTCTTGGCGGTGATCTTTCTGAGTGCGGTTCCATTGGAACCGTTAGACTCGATATACATCCCCAATATTCGGAGCGAGTCCACTCTGGGCACCGGAGACACGCCACCAGTGAAAAGCCGTATTTCGCTTTCGGACGCCGGTTTCCAATCAAGATGGCCGCTGCCTCTGGGTCTTTTGTTCTAGAGAAGTAGCTCAGATTTTGATGGAGAACATCTGAGCCCAGTGGGGTGGAGGAAGCGCTCGGTCGCATCGATGGCGCTCTGCATGGCGGCTTCAACTTGGCCGTCGCTCCCGCCGACGCACCAGATGGTGATGTCATCTGCGTAGATGGCATGGTTGATTCCTTGAATCTTCGCGAGCTCCTTAGAAAGCCCGATCATTGCGATGTTAAATAATGTTGGCGAGATGACTGAGCCCTGAGGCCTGCCGCGTGAACCGAGGGTGATCTCTTGCGAAAGGTATCCTTTAATCTTGAGCTCGGCAGTTCTCTGGCTAAGGAAGGATCGGACGAAGTCGTAGGCCCTCTTCCCGAGCCCGAGGCCGACAATAGACTGGAGAATGAACTCGTGTGAGATATTGTCGAACGCCTTCTGCAGGTCTAATCCAAGGATGGCTCTGGTATCTCCCGTGCTCCGGTCGATGATCTGATGCTTTATCAGCTTCATGGCGTTCTGTGTCGAGAGGCTGGCTCTGAAACCAATCATATTGTGGGTGTACATGTCATTGGCCTCGATGTGCACCTTGCGCCGGTTGAGCAGGGCATGCTCTGCAACCTTACCGACACAGGACGTCAGGGAAATTGGTCTTAGATTCTCTATTCCTGGTGCTTTACCGGGTTTGGGGATGAGTACCGTGCAGGCCGCCTTCCACTGTGTGGGGACCTGTCCACTGCGCCAGTCTTCATTCATTTTTTCAGTGAGGAAGTCCATCGACTAATCATCGAGATTCCTCAGCATCCTATTAGTGACGCCATCTGGGCCAGGGGCAGATTTGACGTTTAGTGAGAAGAGGACATCTCGGATCTCGGCCGCGGTAAAGTCCTGGTCCAATTCCGGCACCGCACACCCCGCGTAGTCCGGGAATTGGGTAGGGGCAGAGCTATCCACGATCGGCAGGTACTTGTCTATGAGCCTGTCGACAATCAACTCGTCCGGGGTAGAGTCCGTAGTGAGGTGGATGGCTCGCGCGAGGGATCGTCTCTGGCCGGATCTGGTGCTGCCCTCATAGAGAAGATGTTTGAGCAGACCCCAGCTCTTGCCTGATCTGAGCTGACCCTCGACGGATTCGCAGACCTCATCCCATTGTTGCTTACACAGGTTCTTGCAGTGCTGTTCGATCTCCCTGTTAACCTCCGGAACCTTCTTGCGGAGCCTCCTGTCGTGCTTCTGCCCCTTCCATCTCGTGAGGAGGGCTTGCTTGGCTTCCAGCATGTGCGCCAACCTGCTATCCATCTTGTCAACGTCGAGCTCAGTGACGACCTCCTTGATTGCCGCCGCGGCGTCATCACTGATCCCTTTGCACCAACCTTCAATATCTGTCTCGGCCATCGGTGCGCGCTCGGCTCTGATCTTGCGGAAAACGTCCCAGTCGATCAGCTTGAATTTCCTCGTCTTATAGCGGGCAATTGGGAGGGAGACTTCGATGACGTAGTGGTCACTTTTGAGGTCTAGAGCCGTGTTGACCCACTTGACCTCCCTTACGTTCTTGACAAAAGAGAGGTCTGGGGTAGTGTCCCGGCATGCGGAGTTGCCTCTCCTAGTGGGGAAGTCCTTATCGGTGATAAGGGTCAAGTCCAGTTCCATGGCAGTCTGCCACAGTTCACGTCCCTTGGGCGTGTCATGGGTGTACCCCCGCATCCTCTGTGGGGCGTTGAAATCCCCGACGACGACAAGGGGGTGCCCACCGGCCAGGCTGACGGCCCTCTTGAGGAGAGAGTTCGCCCTCGTCCTTAAAGAGGCTGTTTCTTCTGAGGCCCTTTCTGGGTGGGTTCCTGAGGATTTCAGTCATGACGTACTCGATGCCATCACCAATTGCGCCGAGGTCGCGAGAGAGGCAGTTGTACCTTTTTTTGACAAGGGTAGCAATTCCCCTGCCTCCTGAATGTGAGGATACTACCAGATAACCTGCGAGTTTGATAGGAGTACTAGTTGCAACTTCCTGAATAGCGATGATTTGGGGCTTAACCGTGAGAGTTTTTAAATATTGCTGCAGAAGTGGCTTCTTGTTAGGAAACCCTCCGCAGTTCCATTGCCAGCTACTAAAGTTCTCGTCCGCACTATCCATGGCTAGGCTGGGCTCCGCAAAGGTCACAATTTTATGCTCGTGCGACTGTATGCTTATGTGCTACACCGTTCACAGGCTATGCGGAAGTGTAAACACTAAATCAGGCGGGTGCACAGTGTGAGACGACTGCGCAGCGAGATCACGATGTGCGCACGATGTGTTTGTCGAGGCAAGAGTGATGACGATGATGGCGACAGGGGCTACGCTCGGACGAGTATGACACGCGCACGTAAAAAAAAAGAAAGTACATTTGGGGCGGATCGTATACCCCTCGAGTCAAACTGGCACATATCCATTCTCTCGGATTGGCCAAGAACGGTATCCGTAGGTCAATGGCCAAATCAAAGGAACTCAATTAAATCGCTTGAATACCTTTAAGATGTTCGTGTGCGTTATAGATGCCTGTCAGCCGACATTATGTGTATACCTGGGCTTATGTCATGATTTATTGTTTCATTACGCAGAACACAGGTGCCGCTAGGTTGCATTACTCTGTCGGCGCCAGCACACTCTTCTTCAAATTTTATTCTTCGGACTCTTCTATGAACTGTGGCCCTATTGTTGTACGTCCATTTCTGCTTGATAACGACGGACCCACCAGTAGCAGCAGCCGCAACAGCCATGCCAAACCTTGAGGGTTTGAGAAGAATAAGAAATTAGAAGAGAGAATCTGTACGATAACACGAAGGGAAGTGTCTTGCCATTTGAGGCTAGAGCCGGTTGCCTAAGGACAAAAACATACCGGAGCAAATATTCGCAACGAGATGAGGCACGTGCGTGCTGCAGCGAAAATCGGGAAACCACTCAGCACATCCTAATGGAATTGATCCCTAGGTAACGTGCACCTTCCAGAAGCGCTTGCACTTAAAGTGGAGAGAAGCTTCGACCGGCCAGCAGTCGAGATAAACAAGAGAGGTTTATAGTGTTGGCGGAAAAAAGACAGGCTGATACGACCGGACACGTTATAGGCGTAGGTAGCGGTGCAAGGTAGATAGAGAAGTTTTGCCGCGGAGAAAAAAGATTAAAGATACGTATACGAAAATGCTAGTTAATGAAAAGGATGTGTGCCATACCTGAGTAACTCAAGCAGGCTATGTGAATATTTGTCACGGCCCCGTTTCCAAGGGGATGCCAATACATCGACACCGTTCTTCTCCGTACAGGACGGTGACACGTCTGGTTGTGCCGCCATATTACCTAGGAAGATTAAAGGCGCACCATGGCGGACAGCGGGAACGTAGGTACCGCGTTCACCGACAGTGTAAAAATTTGTAATTTTCGCAGTTTGTACGCCTGCGTCCGTTGCAACATCTACATCTCACCTTAAAGGGACCCTGAAACAATTTTGCCGATTTCGTACAAATGTATTGAGTCGTTAGGGTTGACCCTTATGATCATTAAGTAACCCATTTAAGCGCTCTACGTAAAGCGTGTAATTTATTATAAGGTTTTAAAAACGTACATCGCTACCGATCGCCGAACGCCACTCCGCCCAGTTTTCAGCCGTCTTTGACCGAGTGACGTGAAGTGCCCATATGACGTCAGCAGGGTGAGCTTATCCGATTGGCCGCCCAGGGCGCGTCATCGATAATTTCTCTAACCTTGTGGTGAACAAATCCTGTTCGTAATAGCTGGAATGTTAGTTAATTTGTTTGTATCAAAAAGAAACTAACAAAATGCACAGGGACAATCTATCCCTACATTCATTAAGCACTTCCGGCACACAGCAACTGTCGCCTGCTTGAGTTACAACGTGTTCCGCGTTGACGCCAGCTGTGCGGTCTGTGTGTGTCTTGATCTGTTTTAAGCATGAAATGCTTTTAGCTCCAGCTTTCGCGACTTTCAAGTGACCTTGAGTCAGAAGCAACAGCCGTTATCTGGGCACTCAAAGGGGAACATCCGGGCAAGTTGCGAGAACAAAATGAGATCATCCGGGCAACTCGTCAAAACAAAGAAGTGCGGTCTCTGGCCATCAACCCTTTGTACATGACCACATTACGTACGCGAGTTACTGCCGAAACAAACTACAATAAAAAATTATAAGTGTTCTTCCACCCTGAAAAAGCTGTGTATATGTGGACCCCTGAATGGCGAACTGCACCTCCGCCGAGGGTCGGCCCGGTATTGCAGTATCTGCGGAATCGGCCCACCTATTTGTGTTTTCTGTTAACACACGGACACAATTCCGGGGAAACTAGCCCTTAACATCTTCGCTGTAACATTAGTTCTATTTGTGTTTTAAACGAATTAATACTTAATTAAGGACGGCGAACGCTGAAGCACTGGCACGAGCGCGTTCATGCGGTAGCGCGTCGACGAACCTGCTGTGGAAGAAGAGGCTGGAGCCAATCGTGATAATGATAGTTTTGTGTTAGCACACGGAGACGATCCTGGGGAAAGCAACCCTTAACAGCTTCGCTGTAAAAAGAAATTGTGACAATCAAAGTAATTTCATTCAGAGAAGCACGCAGCCGCGTATCGTATCTGCCAAGGAACAGCTCTGCCGATGTGGCACGTCAGGGGGCAGCGCAACAGCGATCTCCGGCAGCTGTGCGGCCAGTGGGCCGGCAGTGACGCCATCCGCCCCCTCGGCGGCTGCTCCGCCATTCCAGAACCGTGGACTTCCGGGCCTGTGGCCTCGTCTCTCTTGCGAAGAGGCCCTCTCACGAAGCAAACCGCTAACAAGTGTCCAGCGCGTCGTAAGAAGAGGTGATGGACACAACAACACCCACTCAGGGAGCGCCAATCTCTGTACCGCTCCAAAAATGAAAGACAAACCGGCGCCCAGGAAGGGCTATGTGAGCTGACTCCTTTTTATTGAACACACAGCACGAAAACCCCATTCTACAGGGGTTCACAAGTATTGCACTGGAATGTCAGAGGTCTCCTCCGGCGACGTTAAAGAACTACATAAATACAATCCAAAGGGGCTGTGTGTTCAAGAAACACACTCAAACATACGTTAGTAAATTTTCTCCGACAATACGCTATTTTTTCGTAAAGACCGCAATGACATTGTCGTGTCATCCGATGGTGTGGCTATCATAGTAGACAGAGGTGTTGCCTGCCGCGAATTAAGACTTCGTATGCCCCTAGAGGCAGTTGCTGACCGAAAGGTGCTGTTTGACAAGGTAATCATTATCAGCTCTGTATACATCAACTGAATGAAACCGAATTTCAAAGCTACATAAATGAACTTCCGGCGACACACATAGTTGTCGGAGACCTAGACGCACATAATACATTGTGGGGAGAGTCTCGCTGTGATGCGAGAGGAAGAAAACATCCTAGAAAACATCCTATTCTCTTCAAGTGCCTGCCTGCTTAACAAGAAAGAACCAACATTCTACAGCCCTACGCACAAAACATTTTCTTCTATAGACCTAAGCATAGCGTCCAGTACAATTCTACCATATCTGGAGTGGAACGGGATTAATAACACTTATGGAAGTGATCACTTCCCCATTTTCCTAAACCTTACAAAACAAGCTGAATGCTCTGCACACGTTCCTCGATGGAAAATTGATTCAGCTGACTGGACGACATTTCGCGAGCTAACACAGCTGCCCTGGAATGATATCTGTGAACTTAGTCTAGACGATGCAGTAGCATACCTAACAGCGTTCATTACCGATGCTGCATCAGTATGTATTCCCCAAACAAAGGGTTCGCCTTCGAAACGACGTTTTCCATGGTGAAATGAGGATTTCAGGGAAGCCCAGAAAAAGCGAGACAAGGCTTGGAATCTCCTCCGTAATGCCCCAACCACAGCTGAACCTAAATAACTGCAAGGTGATTAAGTCGCAAGGCAGAAGAACATGCCGCCGCGCTATACGGGAAAGTTGGGGGAAATACCTAAGTAGCGTCAGTTCTTACGCAGACGAACGAAAAGCATGGAACAGGGTGAACAAAATAAAAGACCGTTAAACTCATCCTCAACCATTAGTGCCGGGTGGGTATCAGGGCGATGGGCCGAGCAGATGGTGTGAATACCCATGTTGGCGAACTCCTGGCGGACAACTGCCTGGATCAGGGAAACAGTGACTGCAGGTGCATTGGAGGGGCTGGAGTCGAAGGCAGCCGGATAGGCGGCCTCGATCTCACGCCGGACAATCCTGGTAACATCGCCAGTGTTGTTGGGACGAGGAGCGTCGGCACAGGAAGATGTCGCTGGGGTGTTGGGCAGACGGGCAAACTGTTGGTCGATACGTCGGCTTTTAGCGAGTTCCAGGCGGCGGCACTCTTTTATAACTGCATCCACCGTCGCCACGTTGTTAAATACGAGCAAGTTGAAGGCGTCATCGTCAGTGCCTTTGAGAATGTGGGAGACCTTGTCGGACTCAGTCATGTGTGCGTCAACTTTGCGGCACAGAGCCAGGACTTCCTGAATGTATGTGACGTAGGGCTCCATTGACGTCTGCACACGACCGGAAAGCGCCTTCTGCGGGGCAAGTTGGTGACCGTAGGGGTTGCCGAACAAGTCTCGGAGCTTTTGCTTAAGCGAATCCCAACTGGTGAGCTCATCTTCGCGCGTCCGATACCAAACTCGAGGTGTGCCACCGAGGTAAGACTGCCTTGGCGTGCATGATAGTAGGGTCCCACCGGTTATTGCGGCTGACGTGTTCGTACAGGCTGATCCAGTCCTCGACGTCTTCCCCATCTTTGCCCGAGAATACGCCGGGATCACGGGGAGCGGGGAGAGTGATGTAGGTCGTCGAAGTGGCAGCAGGTGTCGGAGCCGGCGGAATCGAGTTGTCGTCGCCGAGAGCCATGAAGGAAGGCTCGACGTACCGTCCACTGCGAAGCTCCGTGACGAGGTACAGGGAACGTCCACCTCCACCAGATATGTTACGTAGGGAGACACCGACGAAAAGCTATTTACAAGTATATTTACAAGGCGATACGCCGCAGTTGGCCAAGAGGCAACAGCCCGCGCTAGCTTCCAACCGTCGTCGTCTTCTTACTGCTCGGCTCTTCGTCATTGGAAATACTATCCCTAGCAATATTTAAAAAGTAAAAGAGGACTAAGGACAGACCCTTGTAGAACACTGGATTCAAATGGAGCCGCGTTAGATGTGGAGTCATTAGTTACAACAAATGGGGAACGAGACGAAAGGAACGATTGGATCCTGCTAAGTACTCCCGGCTCAATGTTTAGTGGGCTTAGTTTGTGTAGTAGCAATACATGTTTAACCTTGTCAAAAGCTTTCGAAAAATCCAAAAATATGCAATCACTCAAAAAACTGTTTACAAGATATACATGTAAGTCATTAGTAACAGTTACCAGCCGAGTATCATAAGAAAAGAAATTGCGAAAACCATGTTGACTCTTAGGGAAAAGCTTATTTTCTTGAAAAAAAGTTGACAAGGTTAGAAAATATAATGTGCTCCATTATTTTGCCCGGTACTGAGGTAATAGATATGGGCCTGTAGTGAAAAGGATCCTGAGTTTCGCCAGATTTGTGGATCGGAATAATCTTTGCTGTTTTCCAGTCATGAGGCAAGGATGAATACAGGTACGACTGTGAAGAAATTCTCTATAAAATAATAGAATTATTTAGAAATTTCGTCGTGATGTCGTCTATTCCACAAAAAGACGTAAGCTCGAGAGTGTGTATTATTTTTGTTATGCCAGTAGGGCGCGGATGGGCGGGGGTTATGCCGCTTGATTCCCCCCCCCCCCCGTATATGTGCCTGGCTACAGGACCAGCTTGCGGTACTCGACGGGCTGTAGCGTATGCTTCAAGGGCGCTTACTCCGACGGCATCACGTTATAGTCAACAGAAAAGGAAGGTGTCGCGGTACCTTATGCCATGTCACGGTACGACCTTTGCGGCCTAAGCTCCGAGACAGATCACCTTCCTCTGGTCGCCCTTTTTGGGTAACAAGGACCTAGAACTCGTGCCGTCCCGCATACAACGAATGCGGATAAAAATGATGCGATATCAGTACGTGGTGAAATATATGCCTGGAAAGCACTTAGCTACGGCGGACGCTTTGTCAGGAGCTCCCTTTGATTTGCCAGCTACTCGCATGGTAGACACTCTGGAGTTGTTTGTCAGGGAATTGTTTAAGGAATTACCGCCTCTTGTAGGCAAGACGGCTAGAAGATGTCCGCATGCACCAAGCCCAAGATGGAGTCTGCTCTGCGGTCTTGGCGTGTTGCATGAAAGGATAGCCAGACAAAAAAAAGGTGCCTCCGCACATCACTCCATTTTAGAAGAAGAGGGACAGATTGAGCATATACAACGGCATCCTTCTGCTGGACCAACGACTTGTAATTCCTTCAGCATTGCGCCAGGACATTGTCGCCCTCTTACACGAAGTGCATCAGGGAGTGCGCCGCTGCCAAGAACGGGCCAGAGAGTCTGTTTGGTGGTCTAACAGTAACATGCGTGTTAGCATATGGTGACCCAATGTGCCATGTGCGCCGAGACTCGAATTCAGCTTTCTGAGCCTCTGTTGTCCGCAGTGACACCCGACAGACCATAACAGCACCTTGGCATCGATCTATTTCAACTTAGAGGGCGCGATTACGTCCTGGTTGTTGATTATTATTCTAGGTTTCCCGAAGTAGTCTCCGTGGGGTCCACCACGGCACCAGCAGTCATCTCGGCGCTCAAGAGCTGTATTGCCCGTTTTGGCATACCGGACATCGTCCGGACCGACAACAGACCACAGTTCGTGTCCAACGAGTTCGCCGAGTTAGCATGGTCATACGGTTCCGTCACGATACCACCTGCCCGAGGTACCGCATGGTGCGCACAGTGAAAGACCAGCTCTTCAAAGGTCATGATCTCTATCTTTCCTTACTGTCGTACCGTGACACGCCCGGTCCCAACAGCATTTCGCCGGCTCAAGCCCTGATGGGAAGGAAGTTACAAACTTGTTTCCCGAAACTACCTGAACAACTGGTGCTGTCGTTACCATGCCACACGAGTTTCAGGGAAAAAGACTCGTGAAACAAGGCACGGCAAGCGATGAACTACAATCGCCGTCATGCTTCAAACCAATTGGCACCTCTGAGTCCTAGAGACTATGTATGGGTCACTGACACACGCTGCAATGAGGAAGTTCTTTCATAGGCTCAGTGTCCACGGTCCTACCTAGTTCAGACCCCCAGAGGCATCCTTCAGCGTAATCGTTGACACCTGGTACTTCATTCATCGGAAGCGACCCCAGCTCAACTGGCAGCTTCACCGCCTGTCCCTCCCGATATCGCGCAGCCTGCAGCGTACCTCAAGATCCAACGCAGCCAGAAGTAACCCCGCAGGAAACGGTGACACAGACTCGCAGCGGTCGTATAGTGAGACTACCGCGACGATTAGACTTGTAGAGACATGTCCCATATGAGGTGAAAAGTAGGGATGTAGGCGTCGCCACCTCTGGCCACGAGGTGGCGCTATAATGTGAAATGACCTCGTATGTAAGGGGCTTTGGGGGGAGTTGGAATAAAGATATTTTTTCGTTCCCGCCTTGCCGGTAATCCGCCTCGTCCCTCGGCTCCTGTGCTGAACACCGACAGCCTTATGTTCTCCGTGACCTCATCTATTGCAGAGAAGTACAAACTGAGCGTAAAAAGAACTTTCATTCGGTGTATCATTAGCGTTGTGAGGATTATCAGGTCAATCCCACCGTTCGTAACCAGTTGTCAAGATAGGAGTCGGGCATGAATTAGATGTTAGCTGGCCCATGCCGTCGTCCAACTCATCCACGTTGTTGAAGGGAAGGACTGCTTCTCAACGAGAACGAGGAATAGGGGTTTACTTACAGTATCTACATAAGGACGTTGCAGTTCATCAGTCTAGCATGACTGCGAGAGAAAGTACATTCAGCAGCCGCACAACAGTGGTTTATAAACACTCGGTCCTCCCTCGATCCCTAGGTGACAGAACCGTTCGACCAGTCATCGTAGACGAGCCGCCTTCGAGCGGGAGGGCACACACACAGACTTCCGCACCGGTTTCACGGACCCCACCGAGGTCGGACGGTCTTTGCAGAACTCGGGGCTGACGTCAGGAACGGTGCGTGAAAAGGGGCCTCAAACTACGTTCCCTCGGGGACTCCCTTGTTCACCGCAGACTGGGTCAGCGGTGGCGGGTTCCATCACAAAGCCTGGTTCGTCGAACTCATCTCGGCAATGCCGCGACGCAGAGTGGCGGACGGGGCGCACTGTCCTGCGGACACAGTAGACTTAGTGACGCCGTGTGGCTAGAGGCTTACGGTGGCGTTCCAGGAAAAGTTGACGCCGCTGTCGCAACTGGCTGGCAAAACTTGCACCTCAGCGGGCCGTTCTTAACAGCGCCTCCATGGCCCGGAAAATCTCGACTGTCCAGCGCTGACAACCGCTGGGAAGGAAGAGAACGGCTGGTGGCCAGGGGGTGATGTCTTGCCTCTCAGCGACCACAGGTGTAATGATGTCACCGTGCCAAAACATCCAACAAGGACAGGCAACTGCAAAACAAACCCCACAACACGGCTCTGCGCCGAGATGACGTATCTTGGATCTCACTTTAGACCCGCTAGACTTCAAAGAAAACATAAGTGCAGAAACAAAAAATGCTGCAATTCGCTATGCCAATTTTTGAAGCAATTTCGTGCTGACAAATTCAGCAATCGTGGAGGGAATCCTGCTAAATAAGAGGGGATCCTCTTGGCTTAACAAAATTAACAATAGTAACCCTAAAATTTAGGCGGGACCCTTAAACGCAGAATTCAAATTAGCCTGCTCAAACCATCCGCATTGCTATGCAACTTTGCCTTCTTATATCTAACGGAGAAGTTGTATATATTCTTGGAAAGTGAGACTCAGTCGGAGCAAGCGGCCATTTTTGTGTGACATTTGATTGAACCATGTCAGAGGACAGTGGTCGGTCTCGAAGATGAACTTCGCTCCGTACAAGTAACACAACTTCTGGGCGGCCCAAACAAAACAAGCGCATTCCTTCTCTTAAGTGCTGTAGGCTTCCTCTCTTACAATTAATTTACGGCTGGCATAGAGGATAGGATGCTCCTCGTTATCGTCGCCGACCTGACTAAGTACCACGCCCATACCTCTGCCCCTTGCGTCGCATAGAACTATGAATTCCTTTGTGTAGTCTGGCGTGTGAAGCACAGGACGAGAAACCAATAGCGTTTTCAAACTTTGGAAAACGTTCTCTTTGTGCTTATCCCAGTGTACGCTACTCGGTGCTCCCTTTCGGAAGGCGTCCGTTAATGGACTTGCCATTTGCGAGTAATTCGGAATGTACCGTTGATAGTACCCCACAAGTCCCAAAAATGAATGAAGGTCTGTTTTCGTGCGCGGCTGAGAAAATTGTCCAATCGTAGCTATTTTCAGCTCGGCCGGCCGTCTCGTGCCCTGGCCGACAACATGACCCAGATAAGTAACCTGTGAACAACCAAATCTACACTTTTCCGCTTTCATCGTTAAAGGGAAGCTGAAGAGTCTGTCGAATTCAATAAGACGCTCATATACGGATGCGGGAACCTTATAAAGCATGTAGGTAAAATTTGGGGTTATTTTTCAATTAGGAGCGACGTAATCGTCGGTTAAAATTGCGCTGTAGCTCCGCCGCCCGTCGAATGCCGCGCGCTGCTGCTGACGCTGACGATGCGAGCGGAGACCGGAAACCGCGGTGTTGTGACGTCAACACTAGCGTTCCGTTCCTTCGCAGCCTCCGCGACCGTGCCTGACCGTGCTTGTTTCTGCGTGCGTGCCATCGTAATCTGCTTCGATCGACCCTGCATTCCTTTGTTGGTGCGTCTGCGTGTATGTAGAGTGGTAGTATACGGCCAGCCCTGGAATTCGGCCTGCACAGTTGCTGTATATGGCCACAGAATGAGAGAGGACTGCTTGCCACTTTCTAAACGCAGCGCGAAAATATCGGAGCAACGAAAACAAAGACGGCACGAGTGCGGACTGACTGATGATAACTGACGTTGGAAGGCCTTATGAATACACGAACTCGCCCAAACCTGGATTTTCATTTACTGCGAGCTCCTTCGTGTTAGCAGGCTGAACGGAAGGTGCATGTTTATCTCCCGCCCTTGACGCAGGTTTCGTCGCAAAGCGCCGCGAATTTTCTAATTGGTTGCTTTTCTTCTTTTTGTTGTTTTTCATGCGCCGCGCGTTCTCGTGCCGGACGCTCTTCGGCGTCGTTGTTTTCCTTCTTCCACCTCGGTGCGCGTGCACTCATTGTCGTCTGCTCCTGACCGTCCCGATCACCGCACTATGTCGCGCCCCACACATCACATAAGCCCCTTTTTTAACAAGTTTTTTGAAAAACTGCCGCTCATTGCGCGACATAGTTCACAACTCTACAGGCATGGTCTGTCCACGAGATTGCGCTGTAAGGTTTCATGCACAGTTCACACAGTTGCACAGTTCACTGAGCATACAGATCAAAGATATTAACGGAAGACACTAATTGAAAAACACCACAACAAACTCTATAGAATAACAAGTGTAGCATCAAAGGCTATCACAAAACACTCTATAAACAGTCAAGTTGAAGTCACCAAGTCCGAGGTCAAAAGTCCGTGAAGAGCCATAAGCGAAGCATCGGCTCCTTCAGGTGACCCTTTCCCATATCAACCTAACTAGACATTTATCTTCTCGGTCAGAGTGCACTGGCCGGTCCGTGACCATATCATTCCAGGCATTGATGTCTCTGCATGGTGTCGACCAAGTCACTGCCTGCGTTCAAAGGTAGTCAACGTTGTAATGTGTGGTTGCAGCATCAGTGCCAATGGTCGAACCACACACGAGTGCATGAGAGCCCAAAGGATGTTCTGAATCCTTAAAGCCATGAGTTGATGTGGTACCCAGGCCTGAGCCTTCCGAAGTGCCCATAGTGTCACAAACAGTTTTTGTCGGATTCGAGCGACAAAGTAAGGACCCCTCAATACTTTTTGTGGAAACCAAACACGGTTCCTCAGGAGCCCTGGTATTTTCAGGTTCATCTTGACCCTGGTGCGAACCCTCCAACGTGCTATCTTTAGCCTGTAGCAGGTGCTCGTTTCTAACTTCCTCAACCAGGCCTATGCACGGCAGCTCTAAACCATGAAGGAGCCAGTCATCGCCTGCGCTGGCCTCGCGCAGGACCGGTTGAGATACGGAGGCAATCTGCTTCTTGTCTTGTGACCTAACATCAGTATCTTTGCCTACAATGGTATGATCACAAGTTGTCTCTCCTTGAGACACTTTTTGCTCGCCCAGGTCTGACGTCATGTCGGAGGGACCCCTCGGTTCGCCGCTGCACTGCTGTGCTGCATCCTCAACCGCGGATCTTGTCCCTTCGGAGCAAGCATCTGCAAGTGCCTTGATGTGAACGCGCACCCTGTCAAGCTCTTCCTCCAGGCGTTTCCTCTCAACTGCCTGTTCTGCCATTAGGCTTTCGCGCTCTCTCTGAGCTTTCTCGCATATTATTACCCATCTGTCTAGAACCCACCTGTTCAAGTCTGCCCCATGCAAACCCAGTCGCTGGGCCACGATGGCTAAGTCAAACAAACTAATTTCTGGCTGTTTCTCGCCCACATATGCGCACTCCACCTCTGCGACTTTTAGCCGCAATTGTAAGTTCTTCTGCTCCAATGCAAGTTCCTCCCTCCTAGCATTGCGCTCCCCTGCCCGCTCTTCTCGCGCACGCGCTTCCTGCTCGTTCAACCATGCCCTCAACTCCGCACCTTCTAGCCCCATGCTCTCGGCTAAGGCTAACAGATCTCGTGTGCGATCCATAGTTCCTAGCCTTCAGAAAAAAAATCCGAACGAACGGCTTTGTCCTGTCGTGGACGCCAATTTGTGATGCCTCAAATATGGGGGCAAAGGTTCGTGCACTCAAATGTTTTAACGGTTCTCTTAGGCGGAGCCTCCGAGAACCCAATTGAGGACGAAGCCGTTGGTTTGAACACACACACAAACATTTAATGGAACAAAAGAAAGCTTGAAATAAATAGAAGAAAATAGAAAGCATAAAAGAAACACTCAAATAGACATAATCGCAGAAAGAAACACACTTGGGGCTAGTATGGAGCTAACTAGAGCGCGAGTCCGGGCTTGCCACGACGGCAGGGACACACAACAGTCTCGACGCGGCGACGAAAGGAGTGGCGCCAGTCTCACCAAAGGTCGTGGTGTACGTCGGTTGACCGGGCGACCGGAGCTGGCCAGCTCTGGCTTGGAGAAGTAAAGCACGCGGCTTGGTGGCACGAGCAGACGGCGGCGGCGTTCTGGCGGGGCAGCTGGGTGTAGAGCTCGGGCCCGTAGCCCGACTGCTCTTGTCCTGCCCACGGGCACAGAAGCTCGAACGCCGGCCTCGGGCAGCAGGCGGCACGACAGACGGGAGCGATGTTCTGGCCGGGCAGCTGGCGTAGAACTTAGGCCCGTAGTCCGACTGTTCTCGTCGTACCCACGAGCACGAAAGCTCACCGGCCTTGAGGAGCTGGCGGTACGCTCGGGTAGACGGGCGACGCACAGGAACAGGTTGGCAGGAGGCCCCGGTCGGGTGAAGTCCTGGTGGCTCGGGTCCGGAACCCGACGGCTCGTCTTCAACGCCCGCTCCGGTGGTTGACCTCCTCCTGCTGTCGCTTCCTGGAACTCTCCTGGCGTCTCCCCTTCGTCTCCTTGCGTGTCCTCGCAGCGCACCACGCTTTTCTTCTGATCTGGCCGATTTGGCATTTTCCGATTGGCTGCCTGACTCCCGTGGTCTTTTCTAATTGGTTGCTTTTCTTCTTTTTGTTGTTTTTCATGCGCCGCGCGTTCTCGTGCCGGACGCTCTTCGGCGTCGCTGTTTTCCTTCTTCCACCTCGGCGCGCGTGCACTCATTGTCGTCTGCTCCTGACCGTCCCGATCACCGCACTATGTCGCGCCCCACACATCACACAGTGACTCTCTGTCCACACGTAAGAGCTGATCAAAGTTCTTGGAGGCCGGTGATAATAACGACCCTGTCTCGCTTGCGATTGCGTCAGCTTGCTGTTTCTGCAGGCGTGAACTTTGACACCCTAGTGATATGCTCTCATTGAGCTGGTCAGCTGGCAGGCTTTCCTCAACCGTTTTTGTCCCTCAGGCCTAGCTCGGATTCGGTTATTGAAGTCATCTCTTTTGCTGCTTCCGCTGGAGCAGCTTGTGCTTTTTCAGCCGAAAGCGACGCGTTTTTACGAGCTTGGCCTCGCGTCTATGTCTGTACAACGGCCTCTCCCAGTTTAAGCCCTTTGTTGCGCAGTAACTGATTCGAACGATTCGAGAAGATGTAAGGGTACTGCAGTGACAAAAATTTGGAAACTGCAGCCTCAGTCTCTAGCTCCCCGAATGGTCCACTGATTTTGACTTTGGCCATGGGCAGACCCACACTGTGTTCTTCTACAACCTGTTTGATCCATGCTACTTCTCCGGTGAAGTCATCTACCGTCACGTAAGACGGATGGACAATGTCCATCGTGGCGGCACTGTCTCTTAGCACCCGACATGGTTTGCCATTAAGTTGCAGGTCGTAAAGATATGGGCTTAAAAGTTCCATATTCTCGTCTTTCTCATCTACGTAGGAAAAAAAAAACTACGCTCGGCTTTCCGCAATTTACAGGTATATGTCCCAGTTTGTTGCATTTATAGCAGCGGATTGGTCTGAAAGATTCGAATTTTCTTTTCTGCTCTTTTGGTACTGTATCCCCGTTTGATTTCTCCTCGCCCTTTTCTGAGGGCTTTTCTTCCACGTCTACAGGCTACGGTCGTCTAGTCTGCGAACGCTTTTTGAACGGGAATAGTTTCCGCGGTCCATTTCGACCGTCCCAATTACCGTCCTCGGCGTTCAGCTTTCTACACGTTGCGCACTCTTCGGCTAATTCCGCCGCCCTTTCCACAGTGTTTACATTTCCTCTGTCTTGCACCAACAGCTTCACATATGGTGAGATGCTTTTGTAAAACTGCTCTAGACACATACATTAAATGATCCTGTCTCCGCTCTCGTACACTTCCGCGCTTTTCAGCCACTCGACTAGGTTTGCCTTTAAGCGATATGCGAACTCCGGATACCCCTCGCTATCTTTCTTACCTGTGCTCCTAAACCTTTGCCGAAAAGCTTCGGCTGAATGGCGGTATTTCTTCAGGAGACTAGCCTTAACATTCGCATAATAATATGCATCTTCCGCACTGAGCCTGGCGATTACTTCCGCCGCCTCACACGGCAACATAGACAGCAACCGCTGTGGCCATGCACTCGGACCGAAGTTCATCTTCTCGCAAGTCCTTTCAAAATTGCTTAGGAACAAACCTATGTCGGTCCCGACCTCAAATGGCTTTCATAGCCTGTCCATCCGGTATGATTCTGCCTCACTTGATCGTCCCAGAGCCCCTTCGCTTTCTTGAGACAACTCCAAACCTTTGCTTTCAATTTCAAGTTGCATTTTTCTTAACTCGCGATCTTTATCGCGTTCCTCTCTCTCTCTCTCTGTCCCGTTCTTCTCTGTCTCGCTCTTCTCTCTTTCTTTCCCGTTTCTTTCTATTTTTCAGAAGTTCCAACCCTATTTCAATTTCTTCCTCACTGGCCTGTTCGGAAATTAGCTCAAATAATTCGGATTTTAGCATTTCCTTGTGTACATCTAGGCCCAGTTCCTCACCAACAATCAACAATTCGTCTCTCAGCGGTCTCCTTAACTCCATGATTGCAGCTTTACTGCCTTGGTCCTGCTCGCTACGCCTACCTAGGAGAACACAACCTAGCTAACAATCAACAATCTAGCAACCTTACTGTTCTAAACAGAACAACCACAAACGAAGCCTAGAGAGTCAAAGCAAGAACCAAGCACTCACCGCAGACACATCACCACGTTGCAAAGTCCGTCTCACCGCCGTCAGCCAGTTGCGGGGATTGTGAGGTCACTCCCACCGTTCGTAACCAGTTGTCAAGATTGGAGTCGGGCATGAATTAGATGGTAGCTGACCCATGCCGTCGTCCAACTTATCCACGCTGAGGACGTTGTTTAAGGGAAGGACTGCTTCTCATCGAGAACGAGGAATATGGGTTTATTTACAGTATCTACACAAGGACGTTGCAGTTCATCAGTCTAGCATGACTGCGAGAGAAAGTACTCTGAGCAGCCGCACAATAGCGGTTTATAAACACTCGGTGCCCTCTCGATCCGATGGTGAGGGAAACGGCCGACCAAGCACCGTAGACGAGCCGCCTCTTTGCGCGAGGGATTACACACACCCACTTCGGCACAGGTTCACGGTCCTCAACCGAGGTCAGACGGTCTTCGCAGAACTCGGGGCTGACGTCAGGAACGTTGCGTGGGAAGGGGCCTCAACTACGTTCCTTCGGGGACTCCCTTGTTCACCGCAGACCGGGTCGGCGGTGGCGGGTTCCGTCACAAAGCCTGGTTCATTGAACTCATCTCTGCAATCCCGCGACGTAGAGTGACGAACGTGGCGCTCTGTCCTGCGGACGCAGTAGACTTAGTGACGCTGTGTGGCTAGAGGGTTGCGTTGGCGTTCTAGGAAAAGTTGACGCCGCTGTCGCAACTGGCTGGCAAAACTTGCACCTCAGCGGGCCGTTCTTAACAGCGTATTCCACTTCACCCCGCATTTTCTTAGTAACGAACCTATTTTTAACCTGGAAACAGTTTTTAGCTTTTTAGATCAGCTCAATATATGTTAGAAATCATTTGGCCGAGTTGTGTGTAGCACAGCCTCGCCTTTGAGGCTGTAGCTGAACTGACGTAAGTTTTTACAGCGCGTGCCTCTCACCTCTTGCTTTACTTCAAGAGCCCTGTGGAGGCAGTGCTTGTATGCATCCTTTCGTATCGCTTCTTCATGCCGAATCCTTTATGCCCTTTTTTTATCATGAGCCATTGTCATTATTTTTATACTTATATATTTTACGCAGTTTGCAGTACGACCCATCTTTTAGGCCTCCTTACAGCCACATATACATTTACAACTCAGTTTGAATGTTTCGTACATATTACAGAATTCATTACCATATATGTCATGGCTCTCTTTGGCCATAATGGCCCTTGCGCCTTTAAACGCCATACATCGTCACCATCATCTGGCCCGGTCAGGCCTACGAGCCGAGCCGGGCGCTGGTTGTCTGGTAGATCCGAGCCCGTGCAGTGCTCTACGTTGTACAGCTATCCACACGTTTCAAAGCATAGAGGCACACATCACCGTCATTATCATCATCACAATCAAGCATTAAATATATATTTTGCGCTGGCTAAATACACAGCGTGTTGGTCATTTCATAAATTTAGTTTATTTCCTACGTCCTGCTAGCCTCCATGCGGAGGCAGGATGAGGGAAAACACACTTCAGCAATGTGACAAACATCCGCACATACGAGCCCGTCAGTTGCCATAGAATAGAAAAAGAGAATCCTTCGCAGATGCATGCCAAATCGACTGCATCTGGGACAGTGAGTCCTCGCACACCTTATACGCACAGGAGTCTGTATGCTGGCCTCGCTCTAACGCAGCTGCTGCGTTCGAGTGCGGTCTTCCCTAGAGGCCTGTCGTGGCGATTCGCATCTGAATCGGATCATCAGAAGCGCGCCAATGTACTCAAATACTGTCACTTATATATTATATAACTGACAGTATACGCCGAGAAGCAGAGAATTCTCAGCGCCCGTTTCTGTAAGCAAGTTATTGTTCATAAGTATGTAAAGGATGTGTTGCTCCGGGATTCGATGAAGTAAATCAAGTTACATTGTATAAATGCAACTTGAAGACAGCTCAGCTGACACATCACGATAAATGAGTATTGGCTACACATCATTATATTTGTGCTGCCAGCATGTAGCTGATACGCTTGTACGTTTCTTTAATTTTCCCTAGCGGCCGAAATTATATCCTGCAAAATATTACTCGAATTTGTCGGAGCTTTTACTTGTCTGAACCTATATTAATATAAACCTTGAAAGTGATCTTGTTATTGATTTTAAAATAATTACGTTGCGTTCTCAAGCAGAGTCGCATAGTAAAATTGTCAGCTTTCACAAGAAAGTCATCACAATTCGACCAACCGCGTCCTCAATTCGCGGAGCCATCGTTTGCTTGCAGCGCCATAGGCAGCGAACCCAGACCTGTGCGTTGCAGAGGGCGGCCTCCGTTTGCTCGTCAGCGCCTGTGCGACGGCGCGAGTGTGCGTTCTCTCTCGTGACCGGAGGCAGCTTACCTCGCTCTGTGTTTTCTTCCGAAATCAGCTTGCTGCCTGGGTCGTATCGATTGCAAGTGCGCCGTATGAACGGGATGTCTGCAGCAATGCGTACTTGACTGTGCTATACCTGCATCGACATTAATTGTTGTGAGGAATTCGTTCCTCAAAAGGCTTTTCCAACCTGCTAGGTGCGCCCACTTTTCTGTGAAAGTTAAAACCAATTTAGACGTCGGCACCTAGAAGACGCGGTATGCATTGCCCGGTCCCCCATGTCCGATTATATGCGTGGCAGAACTGGCTTGCCAAAACAGTGCAGCGCAGGAGCGGCCCTTTTTAACGTTTTCCTGCCGCTTCGAATTCCGCACGAAGCGCGCGTCTACTCTTCAGAGCATTGCGGCATCTGTCGGGTCCCTCATTTCGACGGCAGTCAACACGGAGGGATGCGTGTGTGTGCCGTGGAGGAATTCACAACGCTTTTCTTGTTTGCGTGACGGCAGCTCCGGAAAATATGATACGTGTACAACTCAGTAACACCAGCTTTCTAAATACAATGAAAAGTACGCAACTATATAAGCGAAAACACGGGTCGCCACTGGTGTTGCATTGGTGCGCGACAGTTGGTTCTCCGTAGCCTCGCGGTGTTTTTGACACAACCTCGCGCTGCACGGCTTTGGCCAGGCGTGCGCGCCGCATTCCGGGTCGTGGGCACATCGCCGGACCAGTTCAACGAAGCGCGTCGGCCGCTCCGGTGCACGCGATCGACGGCGCTTCCCGCCCGTGTCATTCGCACAGCACTGTCGTCGTGCCCCCTCGAGTGCCGCGTGTTTTGTCGTGTTTCGCAACTGCCTCCTTCGGGCACTGCGACTGGCACGGTGCTTTCACAGGTCGGTCCCCAATAGTACGGCGGCGACTTGTCACCATGGTTACTTTCCATTGTAGGGACACTTGTGAGATCATTTTTTTGAATAATTTCGCAGCAGGGAGTGCGCGAACCCTCCAAATTGTTGAATGATGAATGGAATATTGTTATGAATGTTGGAAAATGAATGGAAGAAAGCCCGCTAAATATGAATAAAGCCACGTGGCGGAGCGTTTGCGCAGCGGTATCGCGCTTCCCTCAAGCGGGCGTTCGGTGAACAAGGTCGGCTGCATCGTGATTGGCGACGAGGAAGCGGCAGGGCGTTCTTTATCTCATCCAACTTTTAATAAGAAATTGACGACCTAACTCAAAAATTCGAAACCAACAGTCACCAGATTTTAAATTTTGCTTTTGAATGCAACAAACCTCGTCGAATTTGGTGCAGTGGTTGCCGAAAAAAAAAAGAATTCTCCTCTTACATGTATTTATATAGGAGCACCCGAGCTAAAGCTTCCTCTTAAGGTGAAAATGCGTTTCCATGATATTTTAATGCATTATTATTCTTACGGTTCTTCGCCGACTTCCGGGGGCCGTTAGCCCTCGTAATCCTCGTAGCCTTCGGACTCCCGAGAGCCACGGGGATATGTTTTTGCGTTTGTATCTAACCGTATTTGTGCCTACCTGTGTCGCCGGGTGGTCAGAGATCGGATCTGCCTGCTGCGCTGCGGTAACATGGTTCGAAACCAACCATCGGACCAACTTGGGTCACTGAGTATGTGTACGTGCGTACCGCTCTTCAACGAACCTCTTTGATTGCGCCGACATATAAGCAGGGTGTCTACCAATCGGGAAAACCGAGAATTCTCAGGGAATTTGAACAGTCTGGAAGAACTCAGGGAAAACTCAGGGAATTCGTGCTTCTATCAGGGAAAATTAGCTGTAACTTCATTAAAAGGGGGCGAAAGTCGTGGTAATGCTGGCTCCAATAACAGAGGAATCGCAACGAATCGTCATTGACGCCGTGTCATCGGCACGATGTATTGCCAAGTAGTTCACGACCGATTTTCCAGACGCTTTTACGGACATGCCCGATAATTTGCACGGCTTTGCGGCACCAGCACGTACTCCATATAGTCAATGTATATTGCCCTGACTGCAGGTCTGAAATAGCATTAATCAAAGCCGCCACCGCCGCCATTTTGATTATCTCGCCGCCTCGAACTGGCACTATCGCACGCAGATCCGCCGGCAGCCGTAGCCACCACCACGGCAACATTAGGCCTAGCTGCTTCTACGTTCGCTGTTAAGCTTCTTGCCGTGCGGTGCCGTGTTTTTCATTGAAAGAATTCGCCGCTGTCAGCAATGACACCAACACCACGTTTGTAATCTTCGCCATTGACTTCGAAGCTCGCAGAGCAACAGCGCGTTGCGCAATGCCAGTCTCCGAAAGTTAGCTTCGCCTCCATACAGCAGTGTTACGCGGTGAAGCATACCAAGCGTGGGAAGGGGCAATTGTCACGGGACACAGTATGTATTCCTTAATTATACACGCGTGCTCCCCCATCTCCTGTCACAGTACGAGCACTGATATGCCTAATAAGTGTACTGCCAGGCCTTAAAAGCTTTTTCGGACGTGCCTGTGACAATTTTAGCCCTTAAGGGCAGTTAAAGTCATGCGTTCATTGTTTTCGGACTGCCCGATTTTTCGGATGTTTTTGCGGTGCCTAGGGAGTCCGAAAAATCGGACGTTCACTGTACTACTGACCAAGAGGATGCTTCAAATGGTCCATTTGGGGAAAGCGTGGCAGAAGGAGGATGAGAACCGAAAGGACCGACGCACTGAGGAATATACAGGAAGGAAGCGTGCCGCCGCCTTTTTGAAGGAGCTTGAGCTCAAAAAACGAAGTGTTGGCTGACTCCGAGATACAGGTGTCCCTCATCCAAACCAAAATAAACTCTTTAAAGCAATGAAACCCAACACTGAGATGTCGTGTACGGGCTGAGAGTATGTCAGGACAGTTGAGGTTGACTTGCCGGCTGCTGAGAGAGAATCTTAGTTGTGACAAAGTTCAGGCCTCATACCAATGAGCTTGCTATCAGATGATAGAAATAGCTTATACTAAATATATTTACTTACGTATGCATCTCCTTTTCATTCGTATTTGAAAATGTTCGACTCAATTTAGAAGGGGTTTTACCCTTTTTTTTTTTTGCTGCGCATTTTACTAACATCTTCCTTCTGTTTCCTTTTTAAATAAAATAGATATTACTCCTTACTATTCAAACTGGATTAAGTCATTTCTTTTGCTTCAACATGCTTACTAGAGAGTAACAGCATCGGGCGACATGGTGTCAGCCTGTCTTAACCTAAAACAAAGTTCTGGCTCATTCAGGGAATTTAGCAAAAGTGCTCAGGGAAAACCTGGAAAACTCAGGGAATTTGGAAATGTCAGCTTGGTAGACGCCCTGTATAAGTAGCTGTGCCCAGTTAAACTCTTGCTTGTATTAAGCTATTGCTGTACAACTCACTTTTCCAATCACAGTTAAACTATTGCCAATTAGTATGGGGTAACACAACATCCTCCAATCTAGAACATATTCACCTGTTACAAAAGAAGTATCTCCGCCACGCACATAACGCTTCTTACAGAGCATCGGCAGTAACCTTCTTTAATAATTCTGGTGTGATCCCAGCTCACAATCTCTACAGATATCCTTTGAGTCATGTATATAAGCTGGAAATCCATCGAAATATCAGCAACCTGCGTACTCTAACTCAACTTCAGAGTAAAGCTACAAATTACGTTACAAGACACTTTGAGGATTGGTTAGTACCAACACAACGTTCAAACTATGGGAAACAATGCCTTAAATATTGTAAGGATTGGGAGGTCAATCCCACCGCTCGCAACCAGTTGTCAAGATTGGAGTCGGACATGAATTAGATGGTAGCTGGCCCATGCCGTCGTCCAACTTATCCACGCTGAGGACGTTGTTGAAGGGAAGGACTGCTTGTCATCGAGAACGAGGAATATGGGTTTATTTACAGTATCTACATAAGGACGTTGCAGTTCATCAGTCTAGCATGACTGCGAGAGAAAGTACATTCAGCAGCCGCACAACAGTGGTTTATAAACACTCGGTCCTCCCTCGATCCCTAGGTGAGAGAACCGTTCGACGAGTCATCGTAGACGAGCCGCCTTCGAGCGGGAGGGCACACACACAGACATCCGCACCGGTTTCACGGACCCCACCGAGGTCGAACGGTCTTCGCAGAACTCGGGGCGTACGTCAGGAACGGTGCGTGGGACGGGGCCTCCAAATACGTCCCCTGGGGAACTCCCTTGCTCACGACAGACCGGGTCGGCGGTGGCGTGTTCAGTCACAAAGCCTGGTTCCTCGAACTCATCTCGGCAATCCCACGACGAAGAGTCGAGGATGCGGCGTATTGTCATCCGCACACAGTAGACTTAGTGACGCCGTTTGCCGAGAGGTTGACGGTGGCTTTCCAGGAAAAGTCGACGCCGCTCTCGCACCTGGCTGGCAAAACTTGGACCTCAGCAGGCCGTTCTTAACAGCGCCTCCATGGCCCGGAAAATCTCGACTGTCCAGCGCTGACAACCGCTGGGCAGGAAGAGGACATCTGGTGGCCAGGGGTGATGCCTTGGATCGCAGCGACCACTTGTTTAATGATGTCACCGTCCCAAAACGTCCAACAAGGACAGGCAACTGCAAAATGAATCCCACAACACGGCTCTGCGCCGAGATGACGTACCTTGGATCTCACTTTAGACCCGCTAGGCTTCAAAGAAAACTTAAGTGCAGAAACAAAAAAATGCTGCTGCAAATGCTGCATCATCCAAGGAATTGAAATTGATGTATACGGTTTCGATGTAATATCTGTTAACGTTATTTATCTGTGTTTTTGCATTTGTTTCTTGACATGAAGCAGAGTGTGAGTGAGAAACATGTCAGTGAAGTTTTGTGTACAGCTATATATATGTAGATATATGTATGTGCGCATATGTTTGCTGCCTCCCTGCGGAAACAGGGATTGTAGACACGTCAAGCTGTTGAAGGATAGCTTTCTTTTCTACAGTCCGCACATGCGTAAATGTGCAGGTTGGCAAATAAGCGTTTTCATGTAGACACGGCGGCACCGCCGCTATCAAAAACTCTTTGACGCGGACTTGGAGCAGCAGCAATGTGCCACTCGGTCTGCGCTCGTCTCCAATAAACATCTCTGATGCGAGCTTGGCTCACCGTGTGCCCGTAGGCGTGTTCAATGAATGTCTTTGACGCCAACTAGATATGTGAACCCGACGCAGGCTGTGCCACAAATGCCTTGGGCATGTGCCGCTTTTCAATGAACGCCGTTCACGCCAACGCTTTAGCGATGTGGCGCCATGTGTTTATGGGCCGCTCTTCAATGAACGTTTCGCCAACTTGAGTCATCGAGTAAGTGCCGCAATGTGCGGCAAGCGAGGGATCAATACCCAGCGTTCGCCCCTATCTTTTCGTCTCGGAGTCCACGCGCGTACTTCTCGGCAGTGCCGCTAGATGGCGCAGCGTGTCCAGGAGGAAGTGCGAGAAGGGAACGCCGCGTTTCTCGGCGTTCGCGCGCCATGCACTTCGGAGGCCCCGTCCGGGCTTCGCGGCGGCGGCGTTAGATGGCGCCGAGCGCTCTTGTGGAAGCGAGGCTTCCCGCTGCAGTACACGTCTCGTGCCTAACTACTTTCACCGGTGGCAATGCGTTGTGTCGCTGTGTTGATTCAATGCGCACGCGTTACCGTCGACAGTCATCGTGGGATGGGTTCTGCCGCACTTCCTTTTCCCCGTGGCTAGTTTTATTCATCGCGCTTTGCTGGTTCATTTCAAACCACAAAGTTATCATTTACGGCTGGTATCCCTGTATTTCTCGCGTGTAGTATTATACAATCACTATTGAGTACCTTACGTCGCGAAAGAAGGCGTCTTTGTAGCACAAGCTAGTTGCAGTGTTAATAGAGAGGTTTAGAATAGGGGCTCCAATAGTTTGGGGCCCCAAAGAGCTTTGCGGGTGTTAGCGTTGGGGCACGCAGGAGTGAAGAGTTTTAGAATAGGGCTTTGCGTTTGCGGATGTATGTATATATGCATGTATGTATGTATGTATGTATGTATGTATGCATGTATGCATGTATGTATGTATGTATGTATGTATGTATGTATGTATGTATGTATGTATGTATTTATGTATGTATGTATGTTATGAGCGTCCCCTTTGCAACGGGGCGGTGGGTTGCGCCACCAAGCTCTTGCTATTATACTGCCTAATGTCCTACCTAGGTTAAACAACGAAAAAAGAAAAGAAATACATAATGCATTCCCACAACCAAATTTTCTGATCCCCCATTGCGAACTGTGCTTTTGTGTTGGGGCGGTGTCAGCTGGATGGATGGATGGATGGATGGATGGATGGATGGATGGATGGATGGATGGATGGATGGATGGATAGGATGGATATTATGAGCGTCTCCTTTGGAACGGGGCGGTGGGTTGCGCCACCAAGCTCTTGCTACTATACTGCCTAATATCCTACCTAGGTTAAACAATGAAAAAAGAAAAAAACACTCTGAACTACCACGCCCAAATTTTCTGATCCCCTATTGCGAACTGTGCTTTTGTACGTCTCCGTCTTTTGTCGTTTCTCTACTTTTCTTCCACCAATCCTCCAGCCGCCTCTTACTAATGTCTGTTCCGGACATGTTTGCTTTACCATTGCTCCCTCTGAACCCAAGGGCTTCAGGGAGGCCAGTGGTGCCTAAATCGACCGCTGGGTAGACGTCTTCACATTCTAGTAAAACATGCTCCGTAGTTTCCCTTGCTTTACCGCAGCAAGCACATGGTCCTTCTTCCTTATTATAACTCGCTTTATAGGTGCGTGTTCTAAGGCATTAAAACACGTTGTGGGTCTAGTTGGTGCATAGCTTTCAATAGAATAAGCGCCAAAATTGACGGCACACAAGAAGAAATACAGACAGGACAAGGCAATGTCTACACAAGACATACAGACAGGAAGCGCCTTGTCCTGTCTGTATTTATTCTTGTGTGCCGTCAATTTTGGCGCTTATTCTATTGAAAGGAAAATTCTAAGGCATCCCGATCTCGCTTCGAAAAGTAATGAGCTTCCCTTTGAGTTATCATAAATGGTTTTTTTCCTGATTTCGTCTTTTCCAATAATGTAGGTACTCAGGGCAATTTTTTTTCCATTGCCTCCACCCCATGGGATTATCTCAGCCTCTCTGACTTTCCGCTTTACGTTCTTTTTTGCTCAGGCTACAGGCCGCATACTTGCTGTTAAGCTTCCTGGTTCTTTTCCTCCTACTGTGAATCAGTGTTTTTCCTGTACAGATACCTGAACACTCTCCCAGCCCATTTACTTTCTTCCGTATTCCTCCGCCGTTCGTCATACTCAATTTAACTGCGAGCTTCCCTCACTTCAAAACTAGTCCAGCCCACATCACCCTGCACAGCTTCATTGGTAGTCTTCCCGTGAGCGCCCAATGCGAGGCGACCCACTGACCTTTGGTTCCTGTCGAGTCCTGATTGTACCCCTGATTTATAGCAAACATCCGCATTTCCAAAAGTAAGTCCTGGAACCATTTCACCTTTTCACATACCTCGGAGGACCTCGTACCTATTGTATCCCCATAGCGCTCTGTGCTTCCATTATGGCTACATATCTCTTCCCCTTTACTGTTATGGTTTTTTCCTGTGTTTCCATATATCCATTGCCTTCATTTATCCATATACCAAGGTATTTATATTCTGTTACCTGAGGTATTTCTTGGCCCTGTATCTCCACTGTCTATTCACTGTTTTCATTGAGTACCATAACACCTGATTTTCGAACACTAAATTTCAAACCTAAATTGTTGCCTTCCTGTCCACAGATATTGCGCTATACCATACCCCCCTTGAAAATTAGCCAGACGTTGCAAATTACTTTGCTTATTAGCTAGCAACACAATGTCGTCCGCATAAAATAAACCTGGGAGTTCCTGCTCTACTACTGTACCCGCCTGTTTGTAGAGAGATTAAACCCGATATTACTTCCTTTTAGCGCCCTCTCCATCATCACCATGTACATCATAAACAGCAGCGGGGATAAAGGGCACCCCTGCCTCAGTCCCTTGTTGATATTAACTTTCTCCTCGCTCCTCATCCCTTCCCATTCAACGCAAACGGTATTTTCTAGGTGAATCGCTCTCAAAAGCTGTAGACAATCGTTACCTAAGCCTTCGTTCGCCTCCCAGAATATCCCACAAAATGTTGCGGTGTACGTTGTCGTAGGCTCCTGTAATGTCTAAAAAGGCCACATACAACTGTCTGCTTTCTGCTTTTGATATTTCAATACCCTGAGTAAGAACAAACAAGTTATCATCCAAACGCCTACCTATTCTGAGGCCATTCTGAAGCTCTCCCAAAATGCCATTATTCTCTGCCCATGCTTGAAGCTTTAATTTGATTGCCTGCATTGCTAGCCTGTATATTACCGATGTAATGGTCAACGGTCTATACGAGTGAATTCTGTCTTTCTCCCCCTTACCTTTATAAATTAAGTTCATTCTATTTTGTCGCCAACTGTCTGGTATTCGTCTATCTTTTAAAGTTCTTTCCACTACTTTCACCAGAGCTTCCTTAATTTTTGGTCCTAGTTCATTTATCAGCCCAACGGGAACCTCGTCTAGCCATGTGGCTGTGCGCTTAGGAATTTTCTCTTCCGCTTTCTTCCAGTTTAAATTTGTCAGCACCAGCTCCTTTTCCACTTGGGTCTCTTTCATGCTCTTTTTTTCATCTAGTACAACCTCGTCATTTCCTTGGAAAGATTCGGCTGTTGCTTTGTGGATGTAATTCCGTTTCTCCTTCCAGTCTGTTTTCATCTTCGTCTAGGATATGTTGTTGTATTGTTGTTGACTTCCTGTATAATAATTTTATGTGGTTCCAAAATATTCTAGGTGCGGCCTTCTTTTTCTCACACATTTCTGACAACCAACGTTCACTTTCACCTTTTAATTTTGCTTGCACCAGTATTTGAACCATAGACCTTTTCTCCCGGTATATTTCCCATTTACTGGTTACTTCATCCTGTGGCAACTGCGCCTTCTTTGCCTGCCTGTGCTCTCGAGATGCTTTGTCGTTCGGCGATCGCTTCTCGTATCTCCTTGTTCCACCAGCTTTTCGGTTTCTTTTTTTTCTTTCCAACGAACATGTTGTTTCTCTTTCCGTATTTCTGTCGTTATTACACTTAGAAGCTCACCATATTTCCACTCTTTACTTGGCCATTTGCCAAGTTCTTCCCCAACTCTAGTGACTGTATTTGCTATTTGTTCAGCGTTCAAATTAGGACTGGCCATTTTGCTCTCCTTGCTCTCTTTCTCAACTACATATCCCATTTTCAAAATGATGCGTTTATGGTCACTCCCTATGCTAAAAAAAATTAATTACGTGGTTTTACGTGCCAAAACCACTTTCTGATTATGAGGCACGCCGTAGTGGAGGAGTCCGGAAATTTGGACCACCTGGTGTTCTTTAACGTGCACCTAAATCTAAGTACACGGGTGTTTTCGCATTTCGCCCCCATCAAACTCCCTATGCTGTTAAACCCTTCCTCATCGATGACCATTTCTCTCAACTTATCATGAATTCCTTCTGTCATCAGACAGTAATCAATGGTCGATTGCCGGTTTCCCACTTCCCACGTGATCTGTCCTTCACACTTAGGCCCTGTATTCACGATCACGAGGTTATATTGCTCACAAAGGTCCAGCATTGACTTCCCGTTATTGTCGGTATAGCCATCTAAATCCTGTATGTGGGCATTCATGTCACCCAATAGGACAATTTCAGCACCACTCCCGAAACCCTTAATATCAGCGCTTATGCATTCCGTTAACTCTTTATTCTTCTCTGTGCAATTTTTTCCGGTCCACAAATACGTAACGCCCAGCCAAGTTTCTTTCCCACTCATTGTACCTGATAACCAAAGATGCTCTTGACATTGTGAATTTACTCTTTTCCACTTGGCTCCCTGATGGATGAGCGTTCCGACTCCCCCTCCCTTTCTTTCCGACTTAGTTCTGTTGCACCCCCTTCCCAAACATAATTCTCAATAACTGGCGGCTCTTCTGAGTCTCTAAGGTGCGTTTCTGTAACCGCATACACCCCTATTTGTTCTCTGTGTAACTGCTCCTCAATCTCTGCCCACTTTTCCTTTCTTCGGCCGCCCTGCATGTTTATGTAGCCTATTGCATGGCGAGCTCTTTTTCTTGTTTTCCTCCTTTTTTCTGTTATCGACGGCGATGCTCTTCTGATGTTCCCCTAGGGGACCTTCTTCATTACTATCTACTCTAACTTCCTGAGCGCCCGCAGGCCCCCTAAAAAACCAACAGCTCGACCATCAGGTCGCCAACCCACTTCTCGTGCTAGCCTGTAATAGAGTGGATCCCGTCTCGTTTAAAACCACCACAACTTCTCACTTCCCTGTTTACTTCGACAACCTCGAAGCCTTTCTCTCGGCTCATGTTCCATATTGCCTCATTAGCAGCCACTACGGCTCTTTGTACGTGACTGTCACGCACAGGCACCTCCGGCACCGTGCACACCACGATCTGCACCTGAGGGGATAGCTCGCGCAAGTCGTCCACCCCCTTCGCCAAGCGCTGGGGTAGTCCTGGCCCTTTCCTGTTTAGGACGTCATTTAGCCCACCTGCTATTATGACAAGGTTGCGCACGTGGGAATTTTCCGCGAGCTTTTCTTTTGCTCGCTCTATGACAGAACCCAGTGTCCGCCCTGGAAATGTCCCTACCGCCACTCTTTTGTCGCCTTTCACCCTCTCCACAATTGCTTTTGAGCACTCAGCCAGGTTTGAGCCGCCACCGATAATCACCCTTTCACTCTCTCCTACCTCGCCCTGCTTCCCTTTGTCCTTTTCCGCGCGATTTGGACTCGACATGGGGCATTGTCCCCTGGGCTCCTGCTCTTTTCCGCGTGGCGGCCTCAAGGTAGGTGCCACTCTTTCCGGCTAACTCTACATCACCCTGCATGCATTCCACGTATTTTTCTGACCCTCCCGCGCCTGTCGCGTCGGGGGTCTGTTTTCCATTGTCACGCACATTCTCAGTCACAATGGCGGCCCTGTTCAGCTTTTCCTCGGCTGCTTCAAGTCTCTTTTCAACTACCTTCCGTGCCTCACGCTCCCTGTTTAGCTCACTTTTGAGCTCTTGCACCTGTTTGAGAAGCTCTACCTGGAAAGCCTCCATTTTCTGCAGCCTAGTATCGACATCACATTGTGTGCCAGTTGATTCGACGCCCTCTCCATTCTCACCTGTCTCCTCATCTGCCTTGAGGGACGCCCCCCGTACTGCCTGCTTTACCGGCTTTCTCGCCATGTATTGCACGGCTTTTTGCAAATACTATAATGCTATATCAATGCAGAGCACCTGCCTTTTAGAAAAAACCAATACGCACAGGATCCAAATCCTCAAAATGCCGCAAAGCAACTCTCACCACTGTTTCAAGAACAATCAGTGTCGCGGAAACCAAAGGTATGACACGCTCTCCCACGCGCTCAACCACGCGGCCACGCTCTCAGTTTTCTACCAAACACGCACAGTAAAACCGCTAATAGCTATTTGTCTTGCCACTTCCAAGCTATTATTTAAATACTACAAACACTCAACATCCCACTCGGCTGCACATGTTGGAACACGTGGCACGAAAGGACGCTCTAATCATCCTGCAAAACAAATGTACACGAAGCACACCCGCGCACCCGAAATACGAGACAAAAAAAAAGGAAAGAAAAGGAAAAGGAAAAAACCCCCAATTACTATTTAAATGCAAAAAACCAGCAAATAAAAACAGAAGCAAGCTCTTTTCGCCATGGAGCCCCGAAAAGCACGTCCATTCGCCACAAAATCCAAACAAAGAAAGTGGCGCTGTCAGCGTCTTGCGCAGACAGCGCCACTATGGCGTCAAAGAAAAGGTATTAGAAATAATTGAATAAAATTTACCATTTTATTGCAGGAATAGTAATCTTGACTTGCGTGCTCTCGCGTTTAATTACAATTTAGAGGTTATTCTGTAAGCAGCAAGCAGTCGCGCTGAGTTTTGGGCAAACCAACTTTGCGTGCCTTCACCAGCCAAGCTAAGCCGTGTTAGCCCTACGAGCCATAAAATCCACAATCGAATTCCGAATCGCAGCGTCTAATGAATCAGCCTTGATAGCACACGCTGGTTGAGAGAAAACGATAACCGCAGTCACTTCTCCTAGATTGCGAACTTCACGCGTTACTACGAATCGAACCCAGTTTGGTGGTAGGTTAGAGCCGTCGCTTCGATGGGTGCCGCCATGTTTGTTTACGCAAATCTTTTGGGGCAACTTTTCGGGCTCCCGCTAAACCTGTGAAATAGCGTGCCCAACGGAAAACCCAAACGCAGTTTGCGTCTCGCGCATGGGCAGTGTCTTCGACGCTATTTCTTTGGGGCGCCAAAACGTTTGGGGCCCCTATTCTAAAACTCTAATTTGAGAGTGGTCCGTTGTTATCAGCCTTTCGCGGTGCTTTGACCTGACGTATTTTTAAAATTTTATTTCTAAATTTAGTTTTATCGTGACGGTGACGCCTTGATACTTATTAGGGAGTTTTAGAATTGGGGCCCCAATAGTTTGGGGCCCCAAAGAGCTTTTCGGCTGTTAGCGTTGGGGCACGTAGGAGTGAAGAGTTTTAGAATAGGGTTTTACGTTTGCGGATAGCGTTTTGCGCTGACAGCGCCAATACGGCGTCAAAGGAAAGCTATTAGAAATAACTAAATAAAATATACCATTTTATGATAGGAATAATAATTTTGACTTGCGTGTATTCGCGTTTAATTACAATTTAGAGGTTATTCTGTAAGCAGCAAACAATTAGTTGCGGTTAGTTTTGAGCAAACCAACTTTACTAGCCTTCACCAGCCAAGCTTAGCCGCGTTAGGCCTACGAGCCATAAAATCCACAATCGAATTAAAAATCAGCGGCGTCTAATGAGTCAATCTTCATAACACACGCTAGTTGAGAGAAAGCGATAACCGCAGTCACTTCTCCTAGCTTGCGAACTTCACGCGTTACCGCGAATCGAACCGAATTTTGTGCTAGGCTAGAGCCGTCGCTTCGATGGGTGCCGCCATGTTTGCCGACGCAAAGCTTTTGGGCCGCTATTTGGGCTCCCGCTAAATCGGTGAAATAGCGTTCCCAACGCAAAACCCAAATGGAGTTTGCGTCTTGCGCATGCGCAGTGGCTTCGACGCTATTTCTTTGGGGCCCCAAAACGTTTGGGGCCCCTATTCTAAATCTCTCTATTATCGCAGAGCAACTGCGGTGATATATCTGTAAATGAAGAGGAGGGCTCGTCCCGCCACCTGGGCGGTAATGTGAGCGGAATCGGCAACCGAGCGGGGGCCTCGCTCGCGTCCCCCGCTCCTCGGGTTGCGTCGAGGGCGAGCAGAAATGGCTGCCCGCGAGAAGGCTTTCTCGTCTGTGTCGCGGCGACAAAGGTCCGTCGTCACACGACCTCGTCGTAGGAGTGCCAGCTTTGCGTAAATGAGAGTGCTTCTACCGGTGGCAAGGAGTGGAGCTGGCGAAGCAGTGCTGCAGAACAGGCAATGAAACACGCGATGATTTGCCCGGACGGTGCGTTTGATTTAAATGATTTATGCGGCTGCATTCGGCCTCGAGCGCCCGGGTAGCAGGGGTGCGCGCGCCAACCTGCATCGCCGACCTGCATGCGTCGCTGCGTGCATTTTCCCGAGCTGTGCAAACAGCGCCGCTTCGCTTCGTTCGCAAAACACGAGCTCTCCCATTGGGGCGAAAAAAAAACATCGAAGCAGCAGCACTCGCTGCCGCTTCATTTACCTCCCTTGGCGTGAATCGCCGAGTTTCTTGCCGGGTGGGCTCGGCGGGGTGAGGGCTATAGTTGAAACTGTCGCTCAATAGAAACGAAAATACGTCTCCGACGTTGCACTTGAACCACGGGCATTTAGCGCAGCAGCTCGGTGCTGTATATACCTATTAGGCCATAGATGCATGTACAGTGTATGTATTTATTTTGTGTGTGTGTGTGTTTTCTTTATTGTGGGAGCTGGATGTTACAACAAACACCAACACATTTTTGCAATTAACAGCTACGTGAAAGACACAGAAGCCTTTGATAGCTTAATTTATCATTTTAAAATTCTTTGGGGATTGCCAGTGGTTTCACCATATAGACAGCCATTTAGGTACACATTCTTGTGGCTTTATCGCTTCCACTAAGTAAGCGATACTCTCGCGAGAAGACAGGCGCCCCGGATGCTTATCGTAGGCACAGTGAGAACCAGCAAAGAGTTGAATGCCTGGTAACACGTCCAGGTACGATATACGGAACGCCGCCTTCGTTTACTCGGTTACTTTGTGGATATAACGGCGGCTGTTCCGTTGGTGTTCCGTGTAACGCGTACCACTACACGCCCTCCCATTAGTGCAGAAAAAAAAAACCAGACCCTTACCACTATCTGTCGTGCAATCTGGCGCTTTGTGCACGCACATATAGCTTGTCAAAATTAGAATTTCGCCCCGTCCTTCTTCCCTCGTGGCCGCCACTGCATTCGGGCCCACAGCGGCGTGAAGGACGTGTGCTCGGCGCTGTGTAACGCAAGAAACAGGCACGGCCGCACTATGTCCTTGTCGATTCTCCACTTCTGGTACAGTATTCTAGGCACTGTACTTCTGGCTGCCCACGGGCTGCCAGAGCCAGCCAGAGCGTCTTCGTTTTTTGCTCCGCCCACCGCGTCACGCACTTCCGCCGGGCGTTCGTTTTGCTCGGGATGGACGGTTCTTGCGACCCGCGGGCTGCCTAGAACCTGCCAGGACGATTTTGGTCTGGCTGCTCTTTGGAAGTTCTCTGGCCAGCAGGCAACTAAAAGAGGCGATGGGCGCTCGCCACCATCATTGCGGAGACTTCACGGATTGCAACGCGGGCGCTTGAGGACTTAAAATTTACCTCGCCCAACCAACTGTCTACTTTCATCTTCGGATTTGCTTACTTCTAGTGTTATCTCTTTAGGTAAAAAAAGGTATGCAGTCACTGACCAAGTCAAACGGCAAGACAGTCAGTGTGATGTCCGGACGTACGCGCATGCTCGGCAAGCGCACTAGAAGCGATGTCTTCATTTCTGACGTCACGCTGGTGCTCCTTGAGTCGCCGTGTAAACTCGCCGATATAGACCTGGCTGCAAACGCCGCAAGGAATGCGGTAGACAATCCCAGGGAATGAACTGCAGCAGAACTGATAGTTGGGCGAAGTTGGTGCCAATCAGGTAACAAGACTATATAGCTTCAGTGGGATTCCCGGAAAACATTATAGTCAGAGCGGCCGAAAAGGTAATAAAAATAGTAAAGGGTGTACAACCCGCAGATTCAAGGAACAGGCTTAGCACGAACAAAAAGCGCCTTGCGGTTGTGCCTTACGTCCATTATTTTTCCCATGGGCTAAAGTACGTTGCCAGCCGGTATGGCGTTGAAGTCAGCGCTCCTAACAAGGTGCAACAACTTTGCCAAGCTATTTCAAATAAATTTGACAATATATAGGGTAAAAAAAATGCAGCTGCGGTCTTGAAGAAGATCAAAAATTCACTAAACGCAGAACAGGTGTTGCGTACCGGCCTCCGTTAACCTGTGGCAGCATGTACATAGGACAAACCGGTCGGTGCATAAACACCCGTCTAAAAGAACATGACCGTTCTCTCGGTAAAGAAAACTATTCGCACTTGTCGAACCAATGTAATCTATGTCATTGTGATCCGGTATTTTCTGACACTGACATTTTGTTTTCAGAGAACAAACTAACACGTGAAATCAAAGAAGCGTTTCATATAAAAAAGTGTGCTGAAAAATGCATCAGCCAACCATCGGTTGCAATCACTGAAAATGAATTTGCTTTTTTTAAATACTGGTTGAACCTTTTTAATCTATTTTGAATCTGTTTCTGTTTTACTGGCGACTCTTGTAGCACATGCTCAGCGCTGATAGCTGGGGTATACATGTTCTGTATCTTTCCGAAAATGAAACAGTTGTGAGTAAGCGCTCGTGTGTCCCTCTTTACTGTGTCCTTGTCAATTGTGCGCGCTAAATATTTCACTATGAACCCCAAGGAAGTTGATATCTGGTAGGCGGTCCTTAAAGGGACCCTGAAACGATTTTGGCGATTTTCTACAAACGTACTGAATCGTTAGAGTAGGTCCTTCTGTCTCTGATCATTAATTAACACATCTAAGTGCTCCACGTAAAGCGTGTAATTTATTATAAGGTTTTAAAAATGCACATCGCTGCCGATTGCAGCACACTGCTCGGCGGAATTTTAAGCCGCCCCTACCCATATGACGGAAATCACCCATATGACGTCAGTGGGGCAAGCTATCCGATTGGCTGACCAGGGCGCGTGATCGATAATTTTTTCAACTTTATGGTAAACAAATGATGTTCGTAATAGTTGGAATGTTAGTTAACTTGTTTTTATAAAAAGAAAGTAACATAATGAGAATGCACAAGAACAATTTTTCAGTACACTTAAGCACTTTCGGCACACAGCAAGTGTCGTCTGCTTGTGTTACAACGTGCTCCGTTCTTGACGAGAGCTCCGCCGTCAGTGTCGATCTGTCTTTTCGCAAACGATGTGGTTCGACTTTGTTGCGTTGTGCACTGCAAACGTAGCGACTGGCAATATGTCGAGCTGCGACATCGTGTCTCTCTGCAAGCCAGTAGACGAGCGGACTCACTGCAGCGCATCGGACTGCCGCTATCCGATCAGCGCCAGGATTTGCGCGATTGCGGCCGCCACTTTACTCCGGAAGATTACTAACGCAATAGCGTTTCGCGAGTCCGGTATTAGGGCAAACGCAAGCGCAAGAGGACAGGGCCTGGCCGCTTGACTGTGCTGTTTAACGGGTGAGCAGAAGCGCAAATGTGAATGGTCTGCACGGTGCAGCCACCTGGTGGCATAGAGCTCAACCACACACAGTAGCAGTAACAAAACGTATTCTTTTTTGCTGGTGATGTTAATTTTTCGCAGGAGTGTAATCATCAACACGTTGTTTTTGTAATGTTTAAAATGTTTTCCACTTGGTTAGAGCAATATTAGCTCTTTGTTTGGCTGGTTAAGCTCTGCGCCATTAAGTGGCTGGACCGTGCAGACCGATCAGGCCGCTCACGTACGTCTACGCTAAAGTTCCTTCATCAGCTTGAGTTTATGCCTACAGCCATCTGCCGAAACACCCAGCTTGCCTGTGGCTACCGGAATACCAGACACGGTCGGCGCTACGACAGAATGCTCGCAACGCACGCTGCTTCGATAGCTCTCGCTTGAGGTTTACGGCCAAGCCGCTAGCGGAGACGTTTCGCGGGGGCGGGCTCCAAAACAACCGGAAGTGGACGATGTGACGTCGCATCGTGACGCAGAACCAGTGAAGGCGGAGCTTAGCCCCGATCGCTCGGCGAACGAGTTGAGGAGGAAAAGCATGGCTAGGGAGGAGGGTAACTTGTAATAGCTTGTAGCTCCATTAATACGTAACGCTTCACTTAAATTGTGGTGCTAATGTTCTACTTAAGCTGTACCCTACGCGTCTATAAAATTTGTCCGAACCGTTTCAGGGGCCCTTTAACGTTCACGAGCATGTTCCGTAGCTTGGAGTTTGGCTATCTTTTTATATCTTTTAGGTGCTAACGCATCCTTCCGCATTGCGAAGCGGTGTGATAGGAGCAGTGGTGAACCGTTTGAAGCTTTTGTGTGTGTATGTGTGCGTTTGTCTCCAAGGCTTCTTCGCGGCGGTGATCAGCGCGCCGCGCTCTTATGCGTGCATGTTATCTGCATCGTGTTCCACGCAAGCCGTAGACGCCAATTCACACATATTGGTGTACATTTTCGGTTCATCTTTCTCTGGTACTGTTCCTTTTCACATATATCGCGTATGTATGCGGAGGCATCTCCTTCTTCTGCAGTCAGCGAAGGCGTTGCAGCTAGCCCGTGTTCGCTCCGTCTCTCCGTCGTATGCTTGGGTGGCAGCTCGAAACCGATGTATGTCCGAACTGCAGGACGTTGATCTAAGAATGAACTGGTTCAGTAATAGGCACACGTACATTAGACACACGTACATTGGCTTATTGCTCTCATGATCGCAACCAATGTTGTTTTTTCGTGTGAAACATTTCGCTGGTCATAGGCGGCGTGCATTTTCACGCGCCAGCCGCGTCCCCAACTCCTTAGAGTCAAAATGAGAAGCGCCATCAGCCACGACAAACTTTCTGAAATCGAAGCCCAAGCAGGTCGGCACGAAATTTTATGCGTGTAAGACTTAACCGACATCCTGCTTTTTATGTGGTGACACAACGCCAGCTCATCAATGTCGCCGGTGGGCGACGCGATCGCTGCGAGCAGGGATCCTCGAGCTATCGCTTTCGAGAATACACTCATGCACGCGCTTTCGCGTCTTGTCACCGGACGCGTCGGAGGCCATCTGTTGCGCTGTACAAGGTGAGGTTGGCCCAGTGCGCGTCCTGTGCCGAGTCGCGCGAAAATGGTCGTATCCCTGAATGCAACGATATCTTTTCAAGCTGGCAACGCATAAACGGGCCGACTACGCCGAGCGCGCGCCGGCCTCGCCGGGCGCTGCCATGCTGGTGGCATTCGGCCAGCTGTCCCGGCATTCGATTTTGCAAACATCGGGCAGGTTCGGGTTGTCTTGGGATCCCAGCCCACGTGACTTCTTATCAGCACCGGAACTAGATGGCTGCCAGCGGGTTGCCAGAACTCCGAAAATCGAAGAGGCCCACTGTCGGCTGATGGCCAAATGCGGTGGCTGCGCAGTGTAGTCGCACAAAGCGACGACGACGCCCCAATGGTGCGGTGTGTATGGTGGCTTCGTTCGCAGTCATCTTCCAGGGCTCCCTACACACATTTTTACGACGTCGCTTATCCGATGTGGGATTGTAAACCGTCCCTTCAAACGACCTTGGCAAATAGAGCGCAAGGGCTGTTTTTTTCTGATGGCGTAGTCACGCTGACAGAAAAGCTCGTTGCGGCTTCTTTCGTGCGCTCTGCACTCGGTATATTTCAGGAATTTACCGTTCCGTACTAACTTACCACGATGACCGAAGACATTTTAGCTACGTGGGCCGCTCGATGCGTACGGTAATGTGATAATGATAATAGCGTCTAACATTGGGGCTTTGCAGAATACAATAACTATGCGCTGAGCGCGAAATATTTATTTTGACGAATACTAGAAAGCTTTCGCTTGTCCATACACGCATTATTCTTTACAGAAGTGCCCGGCTACGGCAAACTTAGACGCCAGTCACAAGGCCGGTAGCGACATCTTGTGACACTTCGTCCTGCAACACGTGAATCCTTTTGTTAGATAGGTGTTCCCACCTAATCAATACATAAAAAGGAGTTTGTTTCTTGTAAATTGCACCGCTGCTGACACTCTACACCAGTAGATAAGTAGAATATAGTTAGTTACTGCAATAAAAACTCTGCGTCCCCTCTAAGTAAACTCTGCATCACTAGATGGCGCCACCTACCTGTTTTTTTTTATGCCACTGTTTACTTGTTGCCACTTCGTCGCTCCGCATAAGGTGATTTAAAGTAACCTCTTGCCTTGGTATTATCGTGGTAAAAAAGAAAGCACGCGAGACGTGGACTTTGGGGCCGACATCAGCTTCTCACTGTTTTGGCTTGGTGCAGCTCGGCTCACGACACACGATGGCAGCCGCGACTTACCGTCTAGTATGCCGTACGGAAAGTCATTCCGTTCGGTAAAGTTCGCGCATGCGCAGTCCTCGACCGGTACGGTATTACGCACTTACCGCACCGTATACCGTACTTTCCGTAGCACCGCTAAAAGACCCTAATACGTCTTGCGCGCAACTCCGTTCGGTAAAGTTCGCGCATGCGCAGTCCTCGACCGGTACGGTATTACGCACTTACCGCACCGTATACCGTACTTTCCGTAGCACCGCTAAAAGACCCTAATACGTCTTGCGCGCAACTCCCGAGACCCGAAACATTCTGTCGCTGCGAGTGTCGCGCCGCGGCAGCCGTGATTGATCGACACTTGTGGCCATTTTTCTTTCTGCCACCAATCGCAGTCGCCGCAATGGTGCGAGCCTTTTGGAGAGATGATTGACCGAAGAAAGATTCGCACCGCTTCCAGCCAGCAGCGATGCACCGGTTTTTTTTTTTTTTTTTTATGCCTCGGCGTATTTACGACGTCGCGCGCTATACTTTAATCGTCTGCGGGTGCATTTGTGAGTTCGCGTACTGCGTATACACCCGCGGCCAAGAAGCTTTGCTGGGTGCATTCGTGCGGCATAGGTTCGGACAGCGCATCCAACTGCCTTGGGAGACCGCAGCAGCGTTCGCCACGGCGTTGCGCCAGCTCGCATTGAGTTGCGACTTCGGTGAGCAAGTTGACGATTTCATTCGTGACCAACTTGTAGCGAAAACGAGAAACCATGTTCTTCGGGAGCGCCTACTTCTAGAATGCACTTCACTTACTCTTGAACGTCCGCTGGCTATTGCGAACAATATTGAAGAAGCTACGAAATACTCGCTTGAGCTGCAGTCATCCGCTGCGAGCATTCAAAAGGTACAAAAAGGTCAGATTCCATGCCGTACAGAACCGCTACCGCAGCAGCACAAGTCTTCTTTTCGTGGCGGATCTTCGCAGCATCTTGCAGATTACAAGAAATGCGAGGCGCGGTATGAAATATGCAGAAAATGCGGCAAACGAGGACATTTTCAGCGTGTCTGTAAGGGCGGCATGCCAAACGAGCGGGCCCTCACGGTCGGAGAAGTCGATACCTGCAGTACATCTGGCGACCTCAACGTCTTGCTTCTCACGCGGCCGAGCAAAGAAGGAATACACGTCCTCGTGCAAGATGCACCCATACATTTCCTCGTAGATGCGGGCTCTACTGTCCCGATTCTATCCACCGTCACGTATTCAAGGTTGAAATGTCTTTCTATGCAGCCGACATCAGTGTCACTTTACGATTTTTCTAGGCGCAGGATATGCACAGAGGGGTGTTTGACAGCGCCAGTTGTCTTCCAGGGTGGACATGCCGACATACTTTTCTACGTCGTCAACGACGCCATCGAAGCACTGTGGCTAGACATGAACGGTATGTCATTGCAATGCACCCACATTACGCCAGTGCCACAAGGCCTTTATCCGGAACTGTTTTGTCAGTGTTCGCACTTGTTTGATGGAAAGTTAGGTCTGGCAAAAAATTCATAAGGTCAAGATTAGAGAAGGAATCACGCCTGGTCGCTGCTAAGTTACGGTGCATGCCATTTTCGGTGCGAGATACGGTACGTGAAGTGCTGCAGCGCCTTGAGCATGACGATGTCATATAAAAGGTTGATGCGTCCGACTGGGTATCGCCAATAGTAGTAGTTGCAAAGAAAAACGGCAAGACAAGAATTTGTGTCGATGTGCGCGAAGCAAAGCTACTGTTGTCGACAAATTTCCGCTGCCGCACGCGGAAGAACTTCACGGTTCAAGGTATTTTTCCAAGACTGATTTGGCAGCCGCCTACCACCAAGTCCTGCAGAGTCCTGAAAGCAGAGAATCAACTACCTTCATCACTATAGTGGATTATACAGATTCAAACGCGTCTGCTTCGGCCTTGCATCGGCACCGTCTGCCTTCCAGACACTTTGGCACTTTGCGCTCATTCTTGGGCATGGTGGGCTATTACACCAAGTTTGTGCCTGATTATGCGGTGCTTGTTGAGCCTCTTCGCGAGTTGCTACGTACGAGTACCCCATTCACTTGGAATGATGCGAGGCACGTTTCTTTCGAGCAGCTGAAAAGTTCCTTGGCCACAAGATGTTAACAGCTATTTGATCATCTGGGTGACATTATTGTCACTGCAGATGCCTCGTCCATCGGTTTGGGAGCAGTGTTGCAGCAGACAAGAAATAATGAGCTTGTAATGATTGCTCTTGGTTCTCGCAGGATTGCCCCACAGGAACAGAAGTACTCCGTTGGGGAACTGGAGGCCCTTGCTTGTTTGTGGGCATGCGAACATTGGAGAGTATACCTTTGGGGTCGTCCTTTCACATTCCGCACCGACCACCAGGCTCTGGTCACACTCCTGAGTACAAAAGGAGTAGGTCGACGTCCGTTCCGGATTGCAAGGTGGCACGCCAGGCTGATGGCATACAACTTTACTATTGAATTCCAGAAGAGTGACGGGAATACTGTTGCTGATGCTCTTTCAAGGATGCCCCTCCCAGGTCATGTGGAGGAAGAAGAGAGAAGAACGTTTGTGTTGTCTCAACTTGCGTTACTCATGCGGAGTTTGTCGTTCAAACAATGCAGGACCCTCTGCTTCAACAGGTCATAAAGTGGGCGACGTCGGGATGGCCTGCAGTGAAGATGTTGCCTCCCGAGGCAGTTCCGTTCTATTGGGTGCGGACTGAGACCTCAGTCTTTGGAGACCTCCTGCTTGGTGGAGACAAATTCGTCGTACCTTCGTCCCTCGTAGCACGGCTTCTCGACGCAGCCCACGAATTCCATCCGGGGCTAACAAGGACAAAGCAGTGACTACGTGAACAATTCTGGTGGCCTAGCTGCTGTGTGCAAGCAGGTAGAACAATTGATTGCATCTTGCGGGGTATGCTAATCAGTTGACAAGTCTGCAAAACCGGTGACACCACCCCTGCAGCCAGTTGCATTCCCATCGGCACCATGACAGAAGCTAGGAATCGATATTGTGGGCGCTTTTTCCAATGTGCCTGCAGATTGCCATTTTGCCATTACAAATATTGATTATTTCAGCAAATTGCCAGAGGTTTGTTTCTCGGCAAAAGTGACTACCGCAACTGTCATCTCATTTCTGCGAAGCATCTTCAGCAGGGAGGGATATCCTGACGAGATTCTTAGTGACCACCGTCCTCAATTTACAGCCTGTGAGTTTGGCAGTTTTCTTAAGAAACGCGGCATCGCCCATGCGTATTCGGCAGTCTACCATCCGCAAGCGAACGGTCAAATAGAAAGGTTTAGTCGTGTAGAGAGTACATTCAAGTCTGCACACGAAAACGACGGCCTTTGAAAAAAGCCATCACTGACTACCTCGGAGTCTACCGTTTCACGCCGCATGCCACCACAGGAGTGAAGCCTTCCGTCCTTCTTCACGGCCGTCATCCCAGAACAAAACTTGAGCTTGTAGGAGGGCCAAGCAAACAGTTTTTCCAATACCTGCACGTAGCGATGAAAGCTGTCCGCAGCAGAGTAGCACAAAAGCAACGAGCAAGTAAGTCCTACACTGAACGTCGACGAGCTGCGAAGCATTCTCCGTTAACAACGGGTCAATCGATTCGAGTCAGGTGTCCAGGTCGCGGGCCTAGGGGCGTTTTGAGCTACTCAAGCCCCATTCACCATTGTTGACCAATGTGGCCAAGACACCTACAAGCTTAATGATGGCCGTACTTGGGATCGGGATCGGCTGGTACCCTGTCCTCGACTAGTCACACCACCTACAGTTGCAAGAAGCTGTTCGCCTCAAAACGCAACACCGTTTGGCGAGCCACGGCAGGAAAGCCATGACCCACCTCAACAGCCATCTGTTCGGACACCGGATGAAAGGGACGTTCCGGAACTGAGGCGTTCGACAAAGCAAAGAAGACCACCATCGTGGTTTAGACAATCATAAATATTGAGTGCTTATAGTGTTTCTAGTTAATTTGTTAAGTGACTGTTTCTGAGGGAGGGGGGGGGGGGTAATGTGGTATTCAGTAGTTGTGTTTACCTAACCTAGATGGCGCTAGGCACGTGCCTTATCACGTCAGGTGACGCATGCACCTGTATGGATGGATGGATATGTGTGCGTGCGCGCTCATCACGGACTAATAAAGGAAGAGCGTTGTTCGAGGTACGGCCTGTACGCTTCACTTCGCGGTTCTCCGGCACCCGCGGCGTAGTGGGGCCGGGCACGACGGCGGATACAACACAGCGCATTTTGGAATTGTCTCGATGACCGCGTGATGCAGCATCGCGGTTACGCCCAGTCCGATTGCGAGCACCGTCAATCGGACATGCCCACCCTTTACCGCGTAGTCAGTAAAAAAATAAGACGGCGTGGGAAATGTACAGAGTTCTTTTAAAACGAGGCTTTCATTTGGGTATATGGCAGGGCTGGACAAAGGTACTCTGAAAAATCAGGACACATATAAACAAATACGAGTTGATAAGTATTTCATATACAAGATGCTAGCGGATTAAGTGTATCCAATACGACACTCGCCACTTGTATGTTGAGATATTTGGGTACATTACCTAATTCCTCATTAGAGTTAAAAATTTAAAATAGTTGGCACGCAAGTGTTTTACTGCCAGCAGACCTCGTACTTTTAAAATTTCCGCTATTAATATCCTCGAGGTTCTAACGAGGCACACCGCCGTTCTGCAACGGGACTGGCACCAGCGGCACTTCCAACTGAAGCACGTACTCAGCGCAAGCAGTGGTTTTTTCCACGCTGGTTTTATATTTGGTAGGAATCCCCGGTCCAAGGGTTAATCCTAGATCGGGTGAGCATCTCATATTGCTGCGTGGCTGTTCAATATATAGTTTTGTAATCGCCCCACATCAAGCTTCAGATTACACACTGAATGTGTTGGCACGTGTTTTAAATTAATACAATGATATCCATAAACAATACGTCGCGGCGTAGATTTCTTGTCCTTGGGTGGAAGTGAATGGGTTTTAATGACAGCGGCAATGCAAATGTTCCAGGTGCACGTAACTATATCGACGCTACCTAGGCACGAACTGAATGAGCTCCCACAACTTGCGCCAACGAACTGTTGTTATTGTGCTGTACGGAACACGGACAGCGCCGATTATCGATCGCGACAACCTGCACTCATCGGAGGCCGCTCTTCGAGACGCTTTTGCGCTTCGTTTTGTGCCGTCGATGGTCGTCTTTGTCACTTGTGTGTACACACATAGTAGTGCAAATTACGAATCGAGTATCGTGCGTTAAAATTGTGCTATCTGCCACAGGCACTTAAAAAATTTGGTGTAGCTAAAGAAAGCACCCTGCATGTATCTGTAACTTAACCGCACATGCACACCAGTGTAAGGTCGGCACACACAAGTACAGCGAATGCTTTTGATCTATTTATTGAACAAAGCCTTGTAAACTGCACTTGGCAGAAGCACTCAAACTTCTTGACATGTTTTATTGCACTCGACTAGACTAAACACTGTATTGCAGAAATTGGAAAGCATACCTTAAATGGTAGTGACGTTTTCTAAGTACCGTTTAAAATAAATATCTTTCGATATATGGATCTTTCCATATATGTACCATATAAAGTTGCTGCCGCGACGGCGCGATCATAAATAGTGTCGCCGCCTGTCGTCATCTGCAGAAAGCAGCGTTTCAGGGAGTCGTCTGTTCTAGGAGCGGGCAACGCGCGGCAGGCTGGTGCCGACACAAGTTTGTGCTGGCGCTGTCGCGGCAGTACCTCACATGCCCATAAGCGCAGGCAAATTTGGAAAAATTACTTTTTTTTTCTTAAGAACCAGGTAGTTAACTGTGCCAAGTATAATAGTAAACGAAATCAACGCCAAAATGCGATGGTTCCGCAAAATTCGAGCGAGTAGAGCGCACCGGTGAGCTCAAGATCGTTGTTCGAACACGCGCAGCTAGGACCCTGTATGTACTGTCGGGGACAGAACTGCCCAGGACGCGGCTCCCACGGCCGGATCAGGGGAAAACCATAGAGAAAGAAATTTCAACAAGAGCGGACACTCCCATAGAGCCCAGCGGCCGAATTGACTGTAGCACACCAAGCGGATGGTATTAACTCCGTCCAGTTTTGGGCGCGCGCGTTTTGAACACCAGTTGGTGCACGCCGCGCCGGCTCCGCTGATCGGCGCGGCATTTTTTTTTATTTTATTTTTCGCTTCTGCTGAACCCCGCATGGCCTTGGCGTGGAATCGTTTCATTACTTAGCAAAACGATCGCGAATGACCTTTACAAGACTCCGCCGAATCCGTCAGGTGCAATTTCATAAAGAAAACGCAAGACGTCTTCTGAAATTATGAAATGTTTATTTTGCTCTATATAAATGTTCGTTCAGGGCTTGTTCTACATTCATACAAAGTTGGGGCACCTATAAGCAGCAGTCGTTGCCGTACGCAGCTCCACCGGACGCCGTCAGCTGAAAGAAAGTAAATTACAAGCATGTATCATTTTGGTATATTAACGCGATAGCGTTAAGGAGCTCGTGTCGCAGAAAAGCCGGTGTCGTCGGCGTCGGTGTCGGCGTCCGCGGCGTTGGCCGTGAGCGATAAATCACGGCAGGCACTTCATAAATAAAAAGCAACTTCCAAGATGGGCTGGGTGGGAATCGAACCAGGGTCTCCGGAGTGTGAGACGGAGACGTTACCACTGAGCCACGAGTTCGATGCTCCAAAGCGGTACAAAAGTGCCTCTAGTGAACGCGGTGTTGCCTTAGAAACGAGCTGTTTCTAAGGCTCAGGCGTGCGTCGCTTGCTCAGGCGCACATTTCGTTGTCGCACCGAACGCTGCGTTGCTCGACGCTCACCGCGTCCGATGCGGGGCGCGTAGTCGCTGCGCCGTAGCCCGTTGTCTTACACCCCTCGACGGGTCAACGGGAACGCTCTCGCGTTCCACTCTTGAAGGCGAAGCTTAAGCGTCCTCCAATTTTTTGACCTAACAGGTGTATTGCCTGTGGAGGCGAAACGTGCGTAAGTGGTGAATGATTTTACGCACATTTCGCAGCAAAGACTCCTCCCAAACAATGACATAAAATCTGAACATCCGATTTTCAAGCATCCCTCCCTTCCCGGGCATTATTTCTTGCACTTTAAGTGCACAAATACACGGGTGACTGCGCGTTTCCAAAACAACTTGGCCTCAGTCGACGCGATGGTGCGCCAAGTACACAGAGGTGGCTACAACACAGGCTCAGCCAGCCCATGTTACACGCTTGCAGAATGCCTTCTAGTCGCACTCAAGACAGATTCGTGGGTGCAAAGCCTGTTTTCAGTCGCTCAGAATACATAAATGTCATGTTCTTGAGCTCCTCCGTGTCATCTTTTACGCGTCCTGCCGGCGCATGCAACACTCCCGTGTTATCACTCTCGGCAATCGCTCGTCACGTTTTCGACAAGCGTGAGTACCGAAATAAGGTATATGTTGTTGCATGGCTATAAAATACGTCACAAACTTGTCCCACTAAAATTGAGTACATGCACAACTAATACTCCTGTCACACGGGAAGATTTAATGTCATTCGAATCGAATGACATTCGCATATAATGCCACTAATCGGGATTTACACGGAAAAATTTAATGTCATGCGAATCGAATGACATTTGCTATCGAATGAGTTAGGGGAACTCATTCGCATTCGATTTCGAACCGAATGTATACTCTAGACCCCAGATAGACAACAGCGACACGCAACGCGATAAAATAATGCGTGCATCAGCAAAGTCAGAAGATATTTTTTTAGAGTTATAAATAGGAATAATTATTTTTGCCGCGAGGATATTTTCACCACGGGCTGTGCTCAAGCGCTGTTACTCTTTGCATCAAAAGTCTGTTGCGGCGCTCAGCCATATGGGATGTGTTGATCGAAGTGCTTCTAGTTGTGAATAATTGTTCGTCCGTTTTAAACGTAATCGCAAAAGTTCTTAAACGCGTTTAATAGACACAAAATGTATTCGAATTTCACAAATTTTGTTCCAGATTGTCATTGCTATCATTTGCGAATGACATTATATTTTACTGTGTACCACCGCAAGAGACCGAATGGCATTCGATGCATCGAATGCCATTCGATTCGAATGACATTAAATGTTCCCGTGTGACAGGGGTATAACTCACTATGGCTTGCTTGCTTTTTTTGCTAACAGCTTCACAACCCCAGGCGCGGCGAGCATGCCTCAAGATATCCCAAAACGTTACGAAATAAATTACAATACTTTTTCGGGTCAGAGAATGCGTCACGAACTTCTACCACTAATGCTATCTTCGGCTGGTCGTTTCTGAGCACTCTGGAGCGCTCTCTCGAGCGGCGTTGTCTTCTGCTGGTTGAAAGAGGGTGCGCGCCCTGCGTTCGGCTGGTTCTTCTCGATTGCTCTCCTCTATCTTGGAGCGCTCTGAGGCGCTCCGAGCCCTGTCGTCGGAGCAGTCATCGAGACTGAAACGTCATCGCAGCGCCGCGTCGCTGCTGTTGGCGATGGCCCACCGTAACCTTGGCAACCTAGGCCACTGCGTGCTGGCGTCTCGACGAACGTTCGTCCCGCCGGCACGTCCGCCGGTTTTTCCGGCAGCGCCGGGAGCTTTGGATAGGCGAAACATCGGACGTTGGCAGTTGTCACGTGGTTTCGCATCAGCAATTTCCTCCTCCGAGAGCGAGTCGCACGTTCGGCTTGCGCGCTTGTCCCCTACCTTTGAGCTCGGGAAACGACCGATCTACCCGACTCTGCTTCGGGGCATACAGGCGACCAGTCGAAGATACCATAAGATTCAGTACACGCGAAACTAACTGCGGCACACAGCCGAGCTGCTTTTCGCCAACTGCGCCACTACGCCGAGCGAGGCCACTGTGCTTGAAAAGTACCCCAAAAAGTAGCGAAATTAGTTACAATAATGTCTGCGGTCAGAGAAAGCGCCAAAACTTGTCCCGGTAAGATTCAGTACACGCGAAACCATCACACGGCCAAGGTGCTTTTCGTCACAAAGCCGGTGCGGTGTGCATGCCCAAAAATTATCGAAATAAGTTATAATTATGCTTGGGCTCATAGAAAGCGTCGCAAACATCTCTCAGTACGAGTAATTAACTGAAATTAACTAGGCTTGGACGGCGGAGCTGTTTTTCGATAACTGTGTAGTTTTGTGCAGTAAGCCTAAATGTGCTTGAAGTGCGTCGCAGAGTGTCAAACAAGATTCCTCACCTTGCTGTAGTCCAGTAGTGCAGCGGTGCTGTATCAAAATGCAGACGGAACACAAAAGAACGCCGCGAGCCCAGAAAACGGGCTACATGCAAAAGGGACGGGTCGCCGAGCACGCGAGCTTCGCATGCGCAGCCGGCCTCGCTCACTCCTGCGGCTTGTCTGGCACATGACGTATGCACGCGCGCCTGGCGTGCCGCTGCAAGGCAACGCAAGAAAAATAAGTCGCAAAGTATAAGTTCAGTTACGCGCAAAACTTTTTCACATTTAGTGGGAAAGAATAAAAAAATAAAACTTTGTCTGGAAGTTTATTTCACATTTTTTTTTTTTTTTTGATGCTCGCGTCAACTAACGGGTGGAGTTGAAACTAGGCGTGACGTGTTTCCTGTTGCCAGTTTTTGAAGAGTGTCCCCTCTTGTTGAATTTCTTTCTCCATGGGAAAACTGCATTGCTGCGCTATCTATAATGATGACTCACCTGGTTCGAGGTCAAGAATGAGCGCATGCGCGTGCTAGCTTGCCAGAAAGCGTGTATACTGGCTGGAGCCTTCAAAGCGAGCAGTGGTCGATCTGCAGCGGCCGCCAAAATCATCGAAGGAGCGCTCGGGTTTCACAAATCCGAATCGGCCAGCGGAGCGCAAGAACGCTTCGCGAGCGGTCACACAGGAAGTCTGTGTACACGTGACACAAACCGGTTCCGGAAACTATGTCCGACTTCCGCTCTGTACGTTTCCACGGCAACCAATGTCGCCGTCCCCCCGTGCGTAATTTGACCGCGGCAGTCGTAGAGTCCGTCATTTCCATGTCGCGCCCGCAATGATTGTGCATGGACAGCGTACATAGAAGGCTTCGTGCAGCACCTGCGTCACCTCGTAATCGCTGTCGTCCGAGCTCTCATCGCTAAACGCAAGCTTTACAGCAGCACCGAACGCGGCCGTTTTGCGAAGCAAGACAATGTTGTGCGTACCGACCGATTTCTCTTGAAGACGGAAGTGACGCCAGCTATTTCCGCCCGAATCCGCGCCTCGGTGGCGGAGCAAGTGAGAACGATCCGGCGCGGAGCGAGTTCATCCGAAACGACCAGTGCAAAGCGCGAACCCGCTCCAGATCGACCAGAGAAATTCGGATTCGTTGCCACGGAGCGATAAATCCTGCTCCGAATCGACCAGTGAAAAATGCCATTAGACGAATATACGTTCTTTGGGGTGTATATTTGCCACACAACGATAATCGTTATCGGCCTTGCTTGCGTTTCCTTTCTAGAAAACCCTGCGCTCGCTACTTTCCTGTCCAGAATGCTCTCTCGTGCTGAAAACGCGGATGCCGTTCGTGACTTGCAAGTGCCGGCTTAGCAGCGTTAAAGAAAGGAAATGCGGACAAGACAGATGGCGGTTATCGTTGTGTGGCAAGATAGGACTCAAAGGATGCAGTGCACGAACCTTGCGCGAGATGCCGCTATGACGGCACCGGTTCAAAGCGTCTGCTGCGCGTGCTGCAGCGCTGGTGACAAGGCACTTGTCATTGCTTTCGCCGAGCGGGCGCGATATCCTCTTAAGCATGCGTGCATCGAATGGCGACGATTTTTTTTTTCCTTGGCGCTGACTGCGTCTCTTCTTATATTCGGTGCCCAGACAATCAAACATTGGTTTTCCGGAATGGGAAAGTGGTGCAAACAATGAGGCTGCCAATAACGCCGCATGTACCGTGCGTTTATAAACTGGATTGCACGCAGGTCACGCTCCCAGCCGATGCCCACATAGCGGCATTAGCGGAAGGTTCCTGGGCGAACAGCAACTCGCGTGAAGGAGCCAGCGAGTACACGCTTGCACGCAAGCTAGGAGACGTAAGTTTTATCTGGAACCAGGCGAACCATCACTAGACGGTCGCCGATGTCTGTGGGGCTGCAACTGGTTTGTGATGGTTCTCGACCTATGGAAAATCGTTCACGTGCCGGCACTGACGTTCGCAAATGCTGTGTTCTGCCTCTCGGCGCCTACGCGGGAGTGGCTGGAGCGGCGCCAGCGAGAGGTAGGTCGAATAGCTCTCGGCTGCCATGGTGCGCTGGCCAACGACCTAGGCTGGTCGAGATTTGAGGCTCGGGAGGTGTTCAGTAAAATCGCATACCGTGGCCGCCTGCTCGACATGCCTCGAGAGCGGTGGACGCGGCGTGCATGTATTTGATTACTTGTCAGCGACATGCATGCGCACACCGTGGGTGAGGCGCTTATACCGCATATCGAAAGTAAATACGGCCTGTTTCGCTCCCTTATCAGTGCACATTCACCGGCGGATTGGGTAAAACAGGCGCGGGAACGAGTGCGGGACGACGTTGGATACGAAATATGGCAGCGAAGTCGACGTTGGCTGTGTACCGATGTCATAAGAACACTATTGGCAAGGTGCGCGTGACAATTCCCTTGGGAGTAAGTTGCTCTTTGAAGCAATAGCTGATGCGCTCCGTACACTTGTGCGCCTTCGAAGCTTAAGCAACGATGTGAGTGATGTGCGGTGTCGGGCGTGCGGAAAGGACGAAAACATTGAACATGTGGTGCTACGGTGTGAGAGCATTGTACCATCTGTTGCGCAGTCCCTGGAGGCTTCTCTTGACTTCGGTCCGACTAGTGGAGGGGACGGTGCATGCAGAGTAGACAGAGCCGCAGTCGCGCAGACGAAGAGGCGCCTCGAATGCTGGCGAGCGGCACTTGCGGACGTGCACCAACGACTGCCCATCAGTGTTTTTCTTTTGGTGTTCTTTTTTCTTACCTCGATTTACCTTTTCCGAAGCCGATCGCGAGATCAAATTCCCACCACAGCGGCCGCATTTCGACGGGGGCGAAAAGCGAAAGCACCCGTGTGCTTGGATTAAGTGCACGTCAAAGAACTCCGGGTGGCCCGAATTATTCCGGAGTCCTCCACTACGGCCTGCTTCATAATGAGATCGTGGTTTTGACACGTAATACCCCACACATTTTTGTAATAAGATCGTATGCGTCCGATGACCTACCGCTTGTTCGTGTTCGCAGCGCGCGGTGTTCCAAGGAGGGCCAGTGCTTGGGAACATAGCGGATACCGCATTACCCTGCCGTATATGGGTCTCAAAACTCCGAAAGCTGGAACAAGCACTGTTTGCAGTTGCTGCTTCTTTTCTTGGGAGCAGATTAATTGACAACGCACCGCGTTTCAGGAGAAAACAGCATAGTACGTGCGTAGCAAATGCAACTCGCCGCTTCTTGCAGGAGTCAGCGTCACATGAGGCAATAAGCTCCACCGACTTTGGCCTGCACGGATGATTCCTCTCCCGCAGTGCGATCAATCGCATGCATGCAAACCCTCATGCGTAAGATGCCACTGATCCAGCGACAATGCAAATCAATAAAGATCGCATAACAGGGCAAAGTACACACGGGCAAGGCCTCGGTCAAAAATGTGACGAGTACATATCGCTTATCGCTCACAACGGTCTGTTTACTTCGACCGAAGTATGCCTGTAGCCTAAATGCGCTGACATTGGATTGTGAACCTCTCACAACTCGCCCAAAGTGCAGAACATATGCCTTGCAGGAAATGACCGAAGCGGAACAAGCATTCAGAGAAAAATGTGACCAAGATACAGGCAGAGCAGCTGATCAGCTAGCAGGCGCCAGCCGAGTACGCAGCGAATATGAACTGTCGGTAACAAAACGTCTCGGCAAATATTAAATTTGCTCCCTGACTTCGACGCAAGAGGTGGCGTGTTGGGCCACCACTAGCGGCGTAGCAGGGGGAGGGGGGGACCATACAATGAGAAGGGCTTATGGGACTTCAGCCCCTCCCCGAAATGTTTTAGTGCTGTCATGCCCCGCCGACTAAAGCAACCCCCCGGCGCCGGAAATCATGCTCGATTTTGTCTAGAGTGTCCTTTTCACTCAGCGCGACCATTACGAAATTGGGCTGGAATTCGCGGCAACGCCAATGCACCGGGAGTCACATCGTAGCGCCCCCCCCCCTCCCCCCTCCCAAGGAGCTCCATCCGAGCACAGTTTCAAAGGCGTTTTGATGGCTAGCGGGCTTCTCGCTGCATCTCGCGGAGGTCGCGGAATCCAGGGAGCGCTTGGATTTCAATTCTCAAACTTTATGGGTATAAAGTTCTCATAAACTTTTGATGCGAAAGGTGCATTGACATTTCCAAAGTCGTGCTTTAGGTTTTAAATTCCGGAACTTTGCGGGTTTAATGTTGTTATAAACATTTCACACCAAAGGTGCATTAAGTTTTCTAAAGTCGTACGTCGGACCATACAATGAGACAGAGCAAATAAACACACTATCAGACAAGTTTGCTAAGTACGCAGCGAGGTCCGATGAGTCGAAGCGTTGTGGGGGTTCATTTGTGCCATTATGTCACAGAAAAGAATATGAACATTTTTTTCACCTACGCCAAAGCATCCATGTCAAGACACTAAACCCAGCGAAGATAACTACGTTCTTATTCATTTTTTGGCTTTGACTTTTGTTCGCAAGTACACATTTAGCATCTTCATTTTTCTTGTTCTCGTTACCCGCGGGCTGCCAGAGCCAGCCAGAGCGCATGCGTTTTTCTCGTGTTGCCCCGACCACCGCGCGGCGCACTTCGGTGCGTACTCGTTTGTCTGACCGAGTGGCTCTTTGCCTGGCAGAGTTTTGGACGCTTTCTGGCTAGCAGACGAGTAAAAGAAACAATGGTCTCTCGCCACCATCACAGTGGGTATTCGACGGATTGCAACGCGTTCGCTTGAGCGCAATCTGTCCGGAAAGTCCTGTCTCGCCGGTGTAGGATGCCGAGGAGTATGCGTATGGTTCTCTGTGGGTCAAGCGTCTCACGTTTTCTTCGATATTCATTCGGTAGCAATATGAGGTGCCGAAAGTGGGCATTCGATTGTGGCCAACATGCTTTCCTTCGCGTCGGTTATTTTTTTTTTTTTCATTTCGGTGCCTGCGCCGCACAAAGGAAAAAAGACATTGTTGCGGCGCAGCGAATTGCCGCATGGTGAAAGTTCGATTTCGTTACTTCTTTTGCGGAGGATAAAGGGCCACGGGACGCTTCAATTGCCGGGTACTCTTCTTATATTTTTGCGATAGCAGTTATATGGAAACTCCAGGCGCATTCCTGTCGTCGTCGTCGAACTCATGTTCTCTATGAAGTTCAAAGGCGATAATAGCGCGACCGCGCTCGGCATGTTGCATGTGCCAGTGAAGGCGAAATGGTGGGGGGGGGGGGGGCGGCATAGGTAAGCCGACGATGGTTGCTCAGTCTTGTGTGTGCAAGGGAGAAAATCGTGGAGGAAGCGCGCCCCCTTCCGTCGCGCACAATACATCGGGGGATTGGAGGGAGGAGGGGGCGGTGATCTTTGAATCTGTGGTTGCGCAACATGTTTATTTGCCTTGGTTGACGCATCATATATAGTGACTTTTGCTTATATACGTAGATTTATTGCATAGTTATACGTATATTTAAATATCTTATTGCGAGGTTTTATGTATATGTGCAGTGAACTTTGTTTCCAGTTACACATTTTTGTCATTTATCAAGGTGTATCTTCGCATTTGTGTATTCCATTGTATCTTCGTATTTCTAATGTACGAAGGCGAGTCAAATGAAAGTGAGTCAACTCACCCTGCGCAATAATGACTCGGTTCGTTATCTGCGACGCATGCGCGAGGTACAGAGGCATCTCTCATTTACAAAAGTGATACACAGGTGTGAGGATCAAGGTTCTTTAATGCTCTCATACACTAGGTTGAACATGGTTGCGTCACGTAATGGACATTCCAAAGTTGAACGGTGGGGTGTCGTGAGGTTCGTGACAGATTAAGATGTTTCCCAAAAAGAGATTAGTTGCCGTACGGCTTCCGTGTACGTTGAACATTGCATTTCATTGGCCACTGTAAAGCGTTGGAGCAAACGGATCAAAGAAAGACGGGAAAGTTGCGAGGGCGATCCAAGACCGGGCCATAGCCACCGTGCAATCACCTCCAACACAATTGCAAAGGCTGATTAGAAAAGAACAGATGATAAGCATCGAAGAATTGGCAGGGCGTGTGAACATCAGTCACGGTTCGGGTCCCACCATAATTCATGAACATCTCGGTTATCAGCTTTTGTGTGCGCAATGGATGTCCAAGATTTTGAACCACCGCCAGAAGATGAAGTTCGGCGCTGCCTTGACTCATCTAATCCGGTATCATGATGAGGGTGACGACTTTTTGTCGGCAATTGTGACCGGGGTCGAATCATGGTGCCACTACTACGAGTCTGAAACACGACGGCAAAGCTTACTGTGGAAACATTTGAATTCACTACCCCTAAGGAAAGCAAAGGCCGTCATTTCTGCCGGAAAGGTGTTGTTGACTTCATTTTTCGATCGTCAGAGGCCATTATTCATCGAATTTGCTAAGCCTGCAGAGACTATCAATCGTTTCCCATGTTATGAAACGTTGGATCGGCTGCGTGTCGCAATCAAGAACAAACACCGTGGAAAATTGAGGAGTGGGGTCATCTTGCTCCATGACAATGCCCGTCCCCACGTCGCTGGTGTGGTTAATACAGAACTAGCAAAGTTCAAGTGGGAAACGCTGCAACATCCGCCATACAGCCCAGACCTGTCGGCTTGCGACTTCCACATTTTGGAGCATTAAAAAAAAACAGCTCAAGGGAACCATATTCGTGTCGGACAATGACGTGAAATAGTCAGAGACATTTTGAAGCAACAACCCAAGGAGTTTTATTAGAATCACGATACTAGTTAGTCAGTGGGACAAATGCCTAAACGCTCATGGGGGCTACTTTTAAATAAAGTACCCTGTTTGTTATATATTCGCATTGGCTCACTTTCATTTCCGTCGCCCTCATACATTTTGCAGAACTTATGCTTTCTATATGTTCTCTCTGCTGAGACTATAATTTTGGTGCAATTACACACAATACACGACCAGTGACAGCTGCTTCTGCACAACACATTGGAACAAAGGACAGCGTCATTGAGATTTTTCCCTGGTCGTTGCTTATGTACAAAAATGTAAACAAGCTTCTTGAATGACAGAGAGAGAAAGAGAGAGAGATGCAACTGAGAGAAAGGCAGGGAGGCTTATAAAGCTTTATAAAAATATTTGTCCTCAACTTGTTCATTTCATGGCCTTTACATTCTTCATATCAGCGGCATACACTGTTTTGCTGGTTTGAAACTTATATAGTTCTAAAGCTCGTGTGATATTTGCTTTACGTATTAAATATACAGAAAACATGGAAGCATTGATATCAGTTATTTCCGGCACAATTTTTCAGACATACGTGTATATTCTCTTATGAACAAATACACATTTTACTCGTCTTTACAGTGCGTAGCGTTCAAGAATTCGTTTGCAGCATCTTCGGCAATGGCAACGCACGTATAATTAATGTTTAATGAATTTAATCCCTGGACAACTTCTATAAGGAGGAGACCGAGCTACAAAGTGAGCCCCTCCGCCCCCCCCCCCCCCGAGTGAAATTTCTGGCTACGCCACTGGCCGCCACTGTGGCTTCACGGAGTGCTTGCTTGCCAAGGCTGGCTGCGTGAGGTAATGCTCCCTCCTATCTCTTTCCTTCCTCCATTTCCACATCATCATCATCATCATCATCATCACCCGGAACCTTAGTTTTTCCCCTGCTCCGGCCGTTGGAACCATGGAGGAAGGAAAATACTGGGAGGGAGCGTCACGTGAGAATCTTCAAGCCTATAAAAGTCATTAAGTAGGAAGTCACAGAAATTTAGAGGAATGGGAGGATAGGAAATAGGCCCTCACGAGACAGGCATGCGGTATATTTAGTCGGCTCGCTTTGGTTTCTTCTGCTGCGGGTATTTTGGAATATGCGCACTTTTTTATATATTATAATACCGAGACCGATCAAGTGGTCCAGCGCTGTTTATTCCAAAAAAAGGCAACGGCCCCAGCTCACGCGCGAAGAAGTAGAAGAACAGGGAAGATGATGATGGCTATGTACAAATGAAAACGACGATGTACGTTAATAGTGCTTACACTAACTTCCCCCCGTCATGGAAGCGGCCAGCCTGGCCGCAGATTAGAGATTATCTAAACGGGGAGTGAAGGGCTTCATCCGCGAGACGTGAACAATTTCGGCATTCCGGCGGCGCCGGCCAGTGACGGAGTGTACTGGGCGGACGAGATAGTTCACTGCAGATGTTTACTGCACAACGGTGTATGGGCCAATGTAGCGTGGAAGGAACTTCTCACAGAGGCCTGGGGTGCGGACTGGAGTCCAAAGCAGGACTTGGTCTCCAGGGTGAAAACGTAGGTCAGGGCGTTTGTTGTCGCAGTAACGCTTGCGCTCAGCTTGGGTAGCTTCTGTGCTTTGCCGGGCGATTTACGGCAATGTGCAACTCGGGCAGCAAAATCTTCTGGAAGCGACGCGTTAGGCGAAGAAGGTGCGAAAAATAGTTCTCTGTCGAATATGGTGGAAGGAGATCGTCCATACACAAGGAAGAAAGGGCTGTAGCCGGTAGCCCGTTGAATAGCAGTATTATATGCGAATGTCACAAAAGGAAGAATTTTATCCCAGTCAGTGTGATCAGGACGGATGTACATGGAAATCATGTCAGACAGCGTACGGTGGAAGCGCTCAGTAAGGCCATTGGTTTGCGGATGATAAGTAGAAGTAGATTTGTGGACGGTATTAGTGGCCCGAAGAACTTCCTCGAGAACTTGTGAAATGAACGCCTTGCCACGGTCACTGAGAAGAACGCGAGGAGCCCCGTGGCGCATGCAAGACGATGGCGCGCAAGAAAAAGTCGGCGACCTCAGAAGCGGTGCCGGATCGCAGAGGGGCAGTCTCGGCATATCTTGTTAAATGGTCGACCGAAGTGACATTCCAATGGTGACCAGAGATTGCCAACGGCAAGGGACCATATAAATCAATACCAACAAATTCAAAAGGTGCGTCCAGGCAAGGGAGAGGTTGTAGTAAACAGGCAGGACTTTATGCGGTCGTAAGTCTTGTGGAAGCCTAAGTGGCCAGCCGATACGTCGTCGTGAAGTGCCTCTAATACCCGCAAGCGAAGGCAGCGAGGTAGAACTGGGACCCACCGGTGACCTGTTGGGTGGTAAACTTAACGGTGTAGCACGCCACCTTGAAGGCAGAATTGTCGAAGTTGGCGTCGCAAGCGGCTGTTGGGTGGTTCGGCGAACCCACTAAGGCGATCCATGAGAGCTCGACAGTATGAGTCGGCCTGCTGAAGCGAGACCAAATCACAGCGTGATGAAAGCGTAACTTGGTCCAGGGGCGTTATCGAGAGTTGGTGTGAGGCAGGCGTAGCATCGGAACGACGTGGTGGGGAAGACAACGGCGCGTTACCGGGAGAGAGTGAGAGTGGGCAGCGAGACAATGCGTCTGCATCATGATGGCGTTTTCCAGACTTGTACGTTATAGTGAAGTCATATTCCTGCAAGCGGAGTATCCAGCGCCCTAAGCGTCCTGACATGTTTTTCATTGATGACAGCCAACACAGAGCATGATGGTCGGTGACGATGGTGAAGTGGCGGCCGTAAAGGTATGGGCAGTGGCGTAGCAACAGGGGGGGCCGGGGGGCCGTGGGCCCCGGGTGCGAGGGGCCAGTAGGGTGGGGGGGGGGTGTCATATCGTCTGAAGACACCCCTCTTTCCACCGGCTACACCCGGGGGGGGGGGTGACAGAAGACCTATGGGCCCCGGGTGCCAGACGACCTAGCTACGCCACTGGGTATGGGCGAAATTTCTGAATCGACCAAACGATAGCCAGGCACCCTTGCTCTGTAATGGTGTAGTTCCGCTCAGCTGGAGAAAGTGTTCGGCTGGCATATGCTATGACTTGCTCTTTAGATGCTGTATTACGTTGCAGAAGTACTGCACCAATACCTTGTGCGCTTGCGTGAGTATGGAGTATGGTGGGTGCTCGATTATCGAAGTGGCGAAGCACTGGTCCGGAAGTAAGATGCCGCTTAAGAGCTTGAAAACCCGACTCGCAGTCGCTAGTCCACGTGAAAGAAGCACTGGTAACCAGTAGCTTGTGTAGAGGAGCTGCTATTGCTGCGAAGTTGCGTATAAATCTACGAAAATATGACGCCAAGCCGAGAAAACTACGTAGATCTTTCTGTTGCTGGGGGCGAGGTAACTGGAGAACGGCACTAATCTTTTCGGGATCAAGCTGTATACCATCTATTGAGACGACGTGACCCATTACTTTTATAGTCTTGCTTGCAAATTTGCATTTTGCACTTGAAAACTTCGCATAATCGATGAAGATGTTGGCTGAAGTCAGACGAAAAGATGACAATATCGTCCAGATAACAGAGGCAGGTCTTTCATTTTAGACCACGAAGTACGCTGTCTATCATGCGCTCAAATGTGGCAGGAGCATTACAAAGCCAAAAGGCATCACGTTAAATTCGTAAAGGCCATCCGGTGTAGCGAATGCGGTCTTTGCTTTGTCAGTCTCGTTCATCGGAATTTGCAAATATCCTGATCGAAGATCGAGGCTGGAGAAATACTCCGCCCCTTGTAGTGTGTCCAAAGCGTCGTGAATTCGAGGTATTGGATATACGTCCTTGCGTGTGATCTTATTGAGTGCCCGATAATCCACGCAAAACCGAACGGAGTCATCTTTTTTTCTTTACCAGGACCACGGGAGAAGCCCGTGAGCTAGATGAAGGTCGTATTATCTTCCGCGCAAGCATGTCAGCAACCTGTTTGTTCAATGACATTTCGTACGGACGGCGATACACGATAGGGGCGTCGTCGTATTATAGCGGAACCATCGGTTTCGATGCGGTGTGTAGCCGCAGGAGCTTGGCTCAACACAGGGGAACAGCTATCGAAACAGGCTTTGTGCTTTGCCAAGACCACTATTAATGCTTCGGACTGCGCGGCTGTTAGGTCAGAGCCAAGAACGGCTGGAGGAGGGAAAGAATAAATCTGAGGTTGGTGCTGGCGATGAAGAAGGGCAAAGCGTGACTATAGAGATAGGTTGAGTGTCGGCCAAGGTTGCCACAGTCATCCCTTTGGGCAGCATCACAGGATCCGGGGTCGTGTTGCAAGCAGACAGAAGATTGCGGCCACGTGAAAACCGGACGAGACAGGTGGCAATGAGAATTCCGCGAGAAGTACAGCGGGAAGAAGGGGCGACTAGGGCGTCTCCGTCGGCAATCTGACTGGATGTTACGGCTACAACGTCTTCGTGACCAGGAAGCAGGTGCAGCGATGGTCAAGTTGACGCATGAAAGTGATGAGTCCGTAACAGGTTCAAGCTCTGTATCCGTGATGTGGACAACTTCCTCTCTACATGAAATGACGGCTGAAGCAGAATGTAGGAAGTCCCAACCCAGTATAAGTTCATGGATACACGTTGGAAGGATGACAAACTCAATGTGGTGGCGTATGCCGTCGATTAGAACACGAGCAGTACACTGTCCGTCGGGGTGAATGAATGCATTATTAGCACCACTCAAAATAGGTCCAAAATAAGGCGTTTTTACTTTACGGAGCCGGGAACACAGATCACTCCGAAGAACAGAAACGGCGGCACCGGTATCGATAAGAGCTGACGCGGGAACACCTTCGACAGTTACAGAAAGCATGTTGGCCGGGCGAACAGGAGGAATTTTTGAAGACCGATAAGAAGCAGTTCCCCCTCCAAGAACTGCAACAGTTAGCTTTCCGAGTGCTGGTCGACAAAATGGGAAGTGGGGCGAAGCGGTGATGTAGAGCGCCCGTAAGGCGACGGAGAACGACGTCTGGCCCAACGGGAACTATAGGGCAGATTGGGAGCAGCTGAAGGAGACGGAGAAAGCTGTTGAGGGAACGAGTACGGTCCGGGATAGTAGGCGTCTAATCGGCGAGTGCGGTCTCTCTCGTGCTCAGCATAGCCTCGTCTTTCATCCTGCTGGCGACGGCGGCAGAAGCGAGATATATGGCCGGGCATACCACACAGTAAAAACAAACCGGACGAGGTGGACGCCACTGAGGGTACGATGGCGCAGCAAGTGCTGTGGTTCCCATCGAAGCCAAATGGTCATACGAAACGTCAGTAGGCACGGAGGTCACGGTAGGGGTGGGTAGCGAAGCAACATCCGCGTAGGTAGGTGTGGGGCGCGCTACCGGAGCAAGATGCGTCGTGGGTGTAGTCATCGCTGTCAACTCTTGCTTTACGACCTCGCGCAAGTCGAAGGTGGGGGTTGGGGCCCAGGCAGCAGGTGGACGCCTTAGGTCTTGTAGTTGAAGCTCTTCGCAGATGATGGTGCGGATAAGAGCACGTCGATCTGGAGAATGGAGAACCTGAGGATCGCTGCTGTCATGTGGAAGACGAATAGACTGCAGCTCGTCTAGCCGTTGACACGTTGAAGTGATGTCTTGGACAGAAGCCGGATTTTGCACGATTAAGGCGTTGAGCGCGACAGACCCAATGCCTTTTAAGATGTGGCGAACGCGTTCGGCTTCCGTCATGCTAGGATTCGCACGGCGGCACAGAGCCAAGACATCCTCTATGTATGAGGTGTAGGACTCTTGGGGAAGTTGGCGGCGCGTTCCCAGCTTCTGTTTGGGGGCCTCTGCACGGCCAGACGAAGAAGCGAAAATTGGCCGCAGCTTGGAGGTAAACGTGGACCAATCCGCGATGTCGGATTCGTGGTTGAAATACCACGTCTTTGCAAGGCCGGTCAAGTAGAAGGCGACGTGCCTCAATTTCTGGGTGTCGTTCCACTTGTTGCAAAAACTCACGCGGTCGTAGTGGTCGATCCAATCGTCGACGTCATCACCGCGGAGTCCCGCAAAGACAGGGGGATCGCGCTGAGGGCTCGTCACAGTCCAAGAGGCCGCCGCAGCCGGGGTCGTGTGTGTGGTAGGGTTAGAGGCGCAGGAAGGGCCGGGGTTGAAAGTGTCCATTGTTGTAGGGGTAGCTGGGTGCAGGCGGCGACCGGAACGGAGCTCCAGGGAGGACGGAAACGCGAGAGGACGTCGGGGTCTTGACGTACCTCCACCACTTTATAATACCGAGACTGATCAAGTTGTCCAGCGCTGTTTATTCCAAAAGAAAGGCAACGGCCCCAGCTCACGCGCGTCGAAGTAGAACAGGGAAGATGATGATGGCTATGTACAAATGAAAACGACGAAGTACGTTAATAGTGCTTACAATATTTATATTAGTCGGTTTGCAAACGCACGCCGGGGTTGAGTGAAGGAATTCAAGTGTGTGAAGCAGTCTAGTCTGTCTTACGTACTAAGCAAGCAGCAGACAGGCGTGCAGTAGCGAACAAAGGCGTCGGCATTATGCCCAACGACCCGCGACGACCACCTAAAGGACGACTGGTCGCGTTTCGGGGTGGTTTCGGGGAAACGAAGGAAACCTTTCGCCCTGCAAACGTGTGAAGGCAACCAAGCCGCCCTTCCGACGGCGATCCGTCGCGTTTGGGGGCATCTCCTGGGAAACAATATGATGTATTTCGCCCCCTGCAAACATGTGCAGGCGCTCAAGCGAGCGTCCAGGGTTTGCAGCGACTGCTTTTCCGTGTGAAAAAAATTCGTCCCATCTTGTGCCCAACGATGGACTGGCGAGCCGGGCACCCCGACCATATTTGATGCCGTGCCGGCTCACTGTTATGGCAGACGGTGCCAGTCGACGCCGTCGTTCTGCTCAGTGCCTTCTGCCTCTCAACAGACGGGCGAGAACTTAATAGGCACGCCTCAAAGCGTAAGGACGTCGCACTACGGAGTCTTACAAAATAGTGCGCGTAAATCTCAAGGAAAGACGACGATTTCGGCGTTTAGAGTGAAGCGTAATGCTTTCTATTTATTTCACAAATAACGAAAGACCCACAGCAGAACCTTTTACTAAGCAAACACGCGACATATAACTATCCGGCGAAAGATCTCGTCTCATCCTATATAGGCGCTACACAGCAGAACAGAAATTAGCAAGAAAATACGCACCGGAGTTTCAGGTACACAACATCTGATTTGACGAAACAATAGACCACGCTCTGGACGGGTTTCGATGTGAGAGCGCCGAGTAACTGCAGTGGTAAGTGCAAGTGATGCTTTGAAAATGCTGTCGCCAGGTGTCTGGCTCCCCAGTCTTTCTCCGCGTTTCAAGGCAACGCATTTGAAGCGAAGAACGGAGCCCGTGGTAGCAGAAACCCACGCGTTCTACTTCCTATACGCGCCTCCGTGCCTTTGACCATATAGCAAACTCTAGGCTTCCTGGGCCACCGAAATGCCCGGACTGCATGGAATATCCGTCCCTAGAGCATTGTCTATGGCATTGCCCTCGCACTCAACCCAAACTGCAGTCAGCCCTCTCCACCATTCCCACTAACATCAAGCCACGGTCATGGACGGACTGGCTCACTCCACCACCCCATGCAACTAACATTCTCCTGCCGGTGCTTATCCAGCACGTCAGAGACGTGTTAGGTGAGGACTGCTAGCCGACCGACACGGGTCGAGCGCCGGACGCTGGCGTAAAAATAAGTTTTCTCTCTCTCTCTCTCTCTCTCTCTATGCCTTGGACGGCGGGCGCCGCTAAGCCACTAATCGTTACCACGTACCGGACAAACACAAATGGTCCAGCATCCCTACCCTACCCAAAAGCTATCCCTACCCAAAAGACACCGCGCACAAGGCCCCGGCGAACGGGAGGGGCGGCTTCAGACGAGGTTGGCTTGCTGAAGGCTAGTAGAATCACGTGGCGCTCCCTCCTAGTTTTTTTTTTTTTTTTGTTTCCTTCCTCCATGGTCGGAGCCGCGTCCTGGACAGTTCTGTCCCCGATAATACGTAAGTACGTGCGTTAAATGCTACGCTTCGCGACTCGGAATCACACCGCAAGCAGCCTTTGCTGAAAACACCGCGGTGTCTCTAGCTTAGCTGCAGGATGACGCGCGCGTCCGGCCCCTCGATCAAATCAGAATTTGTTAACGCTTGAACATATCTTTCTTTTTCATTCAAGAGCACGTGTCTTTGTGGAGGGGGAGAACGGTGCGGCGTCGCAGAAGCGTCCGTGATGCTGGCATGCCAGCTAACCGAACCAGCCGCCGCGACTGCCAAGGTTTCGCACTTAAGCAGCAGCAGCCCTAGTGCAGTAAAATGAAGGGCCATGAAGTGCAGAATTAAAGTTAGGCGTTAAACCTACGGCAAACAAAGCTTAAAAACTTCCCGAGAGCAATCCTAATGAGAATTTATCCAATACTCCGCCAGTTTATACATTGATCTATCTTTTTCCCAGGAACCAAGGAACGTGTTACAAGTTCCGTGCGTGCATGAAAAAGTCTCAGATGAAGTTTTGCCGACCTATTTTAAATCATGTAGCAACATTTCGACGCGCTGGCTTACACGCGACCTGTTGAGGTATCAATCATCAAATTGGTGGTACAGTTTTAGAATCCGGCCGGCGAGCACTTTTATTTATTTGCGAACTTATGCAGTTTTTCATATTCGTGAGCGTACGGGTCCGCACCCGACCTCATAACGAGGTTGGCCCACGCTCGCTTACCGACCTGCGGGAGCAGCCCGTGCCACTCCGTCGCCCTAAGGCGATGGGCGAAGCATAAAGAGGCCCCACCTTCTGCCGACGTGGTCAATAGGGCCGGCATGAGCGGACCATGGCCCTCGCTTGTCTGGCCGCCGACTTCTTCCCGACTTGTTACCAACCGTAGGCCAAGTCCCGTTGGGTTGATGTCAGGGAATCACATATACTACGATTTTTTTTTCAGTTTTTCACTGGCCCCCTTCTCCCAGCAACAAGGAAGCGCTGCGCTGGACGCAGACCGCTAGAGTCGTGACAATGAGTATAACCGCAACCTTGTGGTGGTGAGCAGTAGCAAACGGAGCGTTTAACCTGGCGATTGGGGCCGGCCATTGCTCCGTCTGGGCGTCTCTTACAACGTTATTGTGGTATGTCACCACATGTCCATCAAACCAGTCTCTCTGAAGCAGCAGAAGCTTGATGTGAAGCGCCTGTCCGTCGTACATGTTGTTATTTTAGTCCACGTCCTTGTAGTGGTGTTTTTTCTTGAAGCAGTCTCTCTTAGGAATGCAAGAAGATTTGCGGGTTCTAACTGACCCTCTGGGAACACGAGGTGTTGCGCCTGTGGAAGGTCATTCTTTTTCTAGTTCTTAAGCAGAACGTCCTTGCTTGCTACCACAAGAACGCTGTTGTGCTGCGTGTAATCCGTGAGCACTGCAATTAACCACTGTTCCCGGGCCCGCTTCTAGTGCGATGTTTGGTGTACATTACCCTGTATACTCGGACTTAACACTGGAACTCCGACCTCAGAATTCTGCGCACCCTCCGTGCGTGACCGAACAAAGGGACAAAGCCGTCAAACGGCGGGAACATATCTCGTGGAAGCATTTCGTTTCGGGCACAGAAAGAAATCGAGCGAGATCGGCAGGAGGCGCCGGCGGCAAAAAGGCACAGCAGTCTGCGAGAGGATTCAGCGCATCTTCTCGCGATCCGATATCTCGTCGGTGCGTCCGCAGTGAGCGCGTCAGCAGCGACACACGATCCCGTCCGCTTACCTAGCAAGCGACGTTCGCGAAATGCTCGGACAGCGTTTTGTGTCCGCCGCCGTCCCACAGAAGGAAACTTGAAGCGCGCCGTTTCTCAGCTCGCGTGCGCACTGGCTGAGTGCATCGCGGGCGCTTTGCCGAGCCACGATCCTTTGAATTCCTGCAGCCTCGTTAGGACCTTTTCCGTGCAGACACTTTTTTAAATGCGTGAGCACTTCCAACGATCGAGGAAACCCGTCCGTCACGAAACACGATCGCTCTCAAGATAGGGGCCGCAGCAGCTAGCGAATTCGCCTTCGTGCTGCCTCTCGCTTCAACACGAGCTAAGCGGCGATAACACAGGCGGCCGTGTATGGCGCGGCCGCGCATACAGGCCGCGCATCAACCGCCGCCGGAGTGCGGTTGATCAAGTTTTATGACGCTTCGGCCCGGATGGACAAGGCGCTAGAGAGCGATAACAGCTTACAGTGATCGGAACGTCGTCAGTGCACCTGGCGCCGCTACCTGCAGTAGTCTGCTTGCGTCATCAATTCACCTTGCACCGCCGTCCTCAGCGGTTCGCGTGTCGCCGCGGCGCTGTCATTTATACTGGTCGGATCAAGTTTCCTAACATTCGTAATGACGTAAGGCTGCGTGGAGATGAGCAAGTCGCACAATGCTTACGCATACTTAGACAACTCCCGTAGGAGTTTCTGCGTGGTTTTTTATTTACTTTTGGGGGGTATTTACGTGCCAACCCCATGATCTGATAATGAGGCCCGCCGTGGTGGGGGGACTCTGGATTACTTTTGATCACCTGTCGTCCTCTAGCGTGCAGCCAATGCACGGTCCACGGGCGTTTTTGCATTTCGCCCCCATCAAAATGTGGCCGCCGCGACATATTTTTTGAAAGACATCCCTATACGTCTTGGCCAACGTCATCGTAACCACAGTAGAGAGGGCTCTTTATTAGAGAAACAGAGAATTTTGCAGGCGCGTTTATAACAGCTGGCATGCTACTCTGTATAGGGATAGAGAATGGGATGAAAAGATTCCAGAGGAGAGTGAGAGAAAAAGAGAATAAAAATAAATATGAAATGTCCGAGAGGACCTGATACTAATGTTTACAGGTGACATGGTGGGTAAATTTAGGCTTTTGTATATGAAGTGTGCAATCTTTAAAGCCTTCCTATTAGACCAATCTCTGACAAGTATTTGAACAATAAATCTAAAGCCTGCCGCTGTTTTGAAGGACCGGGCACCGGGAAGGACCTAAGATGCTCGGTAACGTTAACGGTTCGTGGCCAATCATGTCCATTTGTTGTTCAAAAAATTGCCTCTCGTCGCGGTACGCGGGGCATTCTAGTAATACGTGCTCCATAGTCTCTAAGTTGCGACAGTCATCACAGTATGGGTTAGTGGTAAGCCCTATGCGGTACAGATAATTGTTCGTGTATGCCACGTTCAGTCGAAGACGATGGTACAATGTCTCTAAGTGTCGAGGAATTGGTCGTGGAATTTCCGGCCTCATTTCTGGGTCAATGTAACGTAGGAAGTTATCTTGGTGAAGCGGCAGATTCCAGATGCTGTCTTTTTCTTGATAGGCATATTTTTTGCCATGTTTGAAGCGTCGGATATTGTAAAAAATGGGCTTTTAAACTTGCGGTATTGGAGTTCATTTTTGGCAGCTTCATCCGCTCTTTCATTGCCCGAAATGCCGGCATGGCCAGGTATCCACTGGAACTTTATGTAATGACCATCTATCTTAGCCCTGTCAATCTTAGCCCTGTGGTGAAGATAAGCAATGTCAAATGCTGCAGGTTGATTATTGCAACGCTTGTGCCTGTTCCACATACTTTGTAGGGCTGCTTTTGAATCCGTGAAAATCACCCATGTCATTGGCGGCTGCTGTCGAAGTACATACACAAGGGCCTCCTTAATGCCATATAGCTCCGCTGAAGTAGATGATGTCCCACGCTCAAGACGAAACGAGAATCGTTGCCCTGTAGAGGGAACAAAAAGTCCGCACGATGAGCGATGTGGAGTTGTAGAGCCATCTGTGAAAATGTGCGTTGCGGCTGCGTATTATTTGTGCATATATTCCAGAGCTATCTGATAAGTCGCTGCTTGAGGCATTTTCTTTTTCGCACTAACTCCAGGTATATATGGCACGATTTCCAGTGGGGACAGTGTCCATGGTGAAATGTATCGTGGCATAATTTGTGACGCTTGAGCAGGAATCGAAATAGATATGCTTCCGACGGCCTGCCCAAAGCTAGACGTAGCACGGGTTCTAAAAATATCCTTTAAAAAGTGAGTTTTCGTATGAATGACGTGGCGGAGGTGAATCCGAAGTGTCTCCTGCGAAGATAGCACTTCAAGAGGCAGGCATCCAGCTTCTGCTACAGTTCCTGAGCGGGACGACCCCTTCGGAAGGCCAAGACATACGCGAAGGCAGTTCTTTCGTGCTGCCTCAAGTTTTCTCTTGCTTGTGGGAGACATTTTGTGCAGGATCGGGAGGTAGTATCGTAGTGTTCCGTCGACGTAGGCCTTATGGACGAGCACCATTGATCGACAGTTGCTGCCCCACTGTGATCCGGCTAAAAATCGGAATACGTGCGACGCCGGCGAAATCTTCTCACTCAGTTTTTGCACTTGAGGCGACCATGTGAGGTTCCTATCGATTGTCACTCCAAGAAACCTTTGCGTCTTGGCGTATGGAAGGGTGCGACCACCCAACACTAGTTAGTATTTTTCCATACACCTCCGCGTGAAAGCCATGGCAACGCTTTTGTCGGGGGACAATTTCAGACCCCTTGGATTTAGGTAGGCCGATATATTTGCTAGCGCTCTCTGGAGACGTTGTTGGGTGGTATTGCGGGAACGCGCCGTGCTCCAAGTGCAGATGTCGTCCCCATACAATGTGATTTTGACCCCCCGGGGCAGGTTTCTTTTCAGATGGATGAGGACCTAATTAAATAATACCGGGCTTAACACAGCCCCTTGTGACACTCCCTTCTCGACGTCATAAAGCGCCGTGGGGCCATCCGAGGTACACATGAAAAGTTGGTAGTCCTTGAAGGTAGTCTTCAATCCATGCGTAATGTCTTCCTCCAAAACCAAGGGTTTCCAAAGCGTCAAGTATTGCTTTATGATAGACCGAATCATATGCTGCCTTAATGTCCAAGAATAATTCAGTAGGTACGTTTCCAGAGACCAATTCCCCTTCAATTGATGAGACCAAGGCAATGACATTATCAATTGCGGACCTATCTTGCCGGAAGCCATTCATTTCCTCCGGGTAAACTTTTGTAGTTCCCAGGAACCAATTTAGTCGTTTGTAGATCATTTTTTCGAATAGCTTCGCTACGCAGCTCAGCAGAGATATGGGTCTGAAGGAGGCGTAATTTGTTGGCTGCCTTCCTGGCTTCAATATAGGAATAACTTTCGCAAGCTTCCATTCCGTAGGAACCTCCCCAGTTATCCATGAGGCGTTGTAGTACTCCAGAAGGCATAGGCGAGATGTGTGGCATAGATTTGCGAGCGCTTGATAACTCACACAGTCATGGCCAGGTGATGATCGCTTGTTTACATCGCCGATTGCTGCCGTGAGCTCTTCGATGGTTAATGGTAATTCTATATCAGGAAAGGTGGCTCGAGGTGGACGAGGCTGATGACTTGTAATTTGCCGAGAAGGTTGCGCCCCGTTGGAAAGGAGCCTGCAGTACTGCTCTGCCACCTGTCTCAGGGATGCGCGCTCATGTAAGGAGAGGGCGATAAAAGGATAAAGCTGTTGTGGCTCTTTGCGAATGCCTCTGACGACTCGCCAGATTTTTCTCAGCGGTTGTCGTATGTCCAGTGTCCCACAAAAGTCCCTCCACCTTTTTCGGTTCAGTTTGGTGACGTAACGCCGTATATGTCTTTGTGCCCGTCGACAAGCTCTGAGGTCTTCGATATTCTTGGTACGTAGAGCCTTCCTTTCGGCACGCCTTCGAATGGCACATAACCTTTCAAATTCCTCGTCGTTAGTTGGTACATTACAATGCTTAGTGGAAGAGCGGGTACTTTGTTTGAGGCAATGAGCTATTGTCGGTATTAATTCTGCATTCGTAGTCGGGGCTGTGATCTTTTTGTGTACGGCTGCTGTGTAAGCTTCCCAGTCTACCGACTTCAGTTTCACTTTTCTAGACGACGTCCGAAAATGAAGGGCAGAGATTAGGATCGGGTAGTGATCACTACCTCGAGTCTCGAAATCTGTACACCACCCGAACGTAGGTACCACTTGACTTGATACGAATGTGACGTCAATGCAGCTAACAATCTTCGGATTTTTCAGGTATGTTATGCTGCCATTGTTCAAGGGCTCTATATTGTATTTTGCAAGAAGCTTCGCCAACTTAGCACCCCGAGCACATGTATGTGAACTGCCCCACACCTCGTTATGTGCGTTAAAATCACCACAAATAATATGTGGAGATTGAGTGTTTGTCAATAAGTTTTCCAATCTTGTCACGTCGAAAGGTGAGCCTGGTTCCAAGTAGACGCCGATCAGGGTAAACATTTCGGATGCAATCACTGTGCTTGCGCAAATATATTCATTCTTGTCATGTGGTACTACGTCAATCGCAGAGGCAGGCATGTCGTTGCGAAATCCAACGAACAGTCGGCTAATTCCATTTTGTCGCCTTTAATGACGAAAATAATAACTCTTTATCCTAAACTTCTCGTCGACGCGAGACTCGGAAATGACCATAAAAGGGAATTGGTACACTCGCGCAACATGCTTAAAGGGACGCTGAAACACTTCGAAAAAAAAAATGAGTTCCCTGCGGCATTCTACAGTTTTTAGTCCACTGAACACAAATATCTAGTTTAAGAAGGGCGGAAACAAACGCAAGCGGCTGTTTCTTTTTTTTTATTGCAAGAAAACGCGCACCAGCGCCTCAGGGCATCGCGCGATCGCCGCTGTTGCCCGTGATTGGTCGGGACCGCTGTGACGTCATTCACGGGGGATCACCGGTCGGCGCGGTCGTTTCAGAGCGTAGCACGCTGTTCTGGTCTGACTTCACAGATGAGTTGTAAGCATTACGGAACGCTCTCGCTGTCTCGGACAGCTTGTATTTTCGCCTTACATGTTCGAACCGACAGCCGATACAGAAAACGATGGCGGCAACGACGATGTTGACTGTGCCAACAGCGAAAACGATGTGTGCACCTTCTCGCGCATTGAAAATATTAGCTGGTACGTATGTTTTTTTTTCATGTAGCTGCACGTTGCAATGGCAGGAGAAAAAACGCGCTAAATTGTCACTGGGAACTTGCTGCTGGAAGAATGCCGAAGCAGTAACTTCTCATTAGATTGTAAACACGGGTGCAATTCCGCGATGTCAAGCACCTTGCCGCTGCTTGTCTAAAGTTCGGTTTTTTTTTCTGCGTGTTGATACACGATCGCGAACATCAGTACTGCGTTTCAAAGCGCGCACATACAGTGCTGCGAGGTACAGTCAGGGAAGTTGCTCATCATACGCATCCAGATCGAGATGGCTCTGCAGGTCGATTATATGTGCAATATTCAGACTATGGTTCGACGACTTTGCGATTGTGGCTCGATCAAGAATCGGTATGCGTGCTGCATGCTAGTGTTGACATACATATATTAGGCAGTTTTAGCATCGCTGTGTTGTAAACGCGGTAACTTTAGGGCAACTGCAACCGTACGTCGAATGTAGCTAGGCAAGCCTAGCAACGCCAGCAACAACGCGTTTCCGCATTGGTCGTAAGGCTATCCGGCTAAGCTAAAACTGTGTTACCAGACGTCCATGGCTGCAAATGTTCGCATTGCTCGAGTGCATCAATGTGGGCACCGGAACACCGAAATTGGAATACCGATTGCCCGCATCGTTGTCAAGCTCCTATGATAATCACTGTCGCGGAAACGGTCTGAGCACAGCACAGTTGATTTCGTCGGCACTAAATTCTCTCTCCTCACCGCACGGACCCACTGCGCTGCTAGCTTCTTGTCCTTCGGGAACATGTGAAACACCACATCGTCTCGGCCGCCTGTGTTCGCACATCCGAATGCTGCACAGAACGACGGCATGTTGGACGCCCTTGGCTGTAGGCACTCACGCAGCACAGAAAGGAAGCACAGTTCAATAAAATCGCGAACGAGAGCAAACGTCAGCGGCGGCAGATCTCTCGTAGCGTCGTTTAGTAAAGCGCAGGACGGAAACACGCAAGCACATGTCGGCACGTCGGTCCGCCGGGACGCACCCCGGGAATGACGTCACTCTCGCCGGTTCTCTCCTCCGGCTGCCTCCTCACCCGGCACTCCGGGAAGCGACGGGGGCGTGTCCGTGGAGGGGATTTAGAACGCAATTTATGCCCCTTACATTACCAAAACGAAGAAAAAAATTGCAGAACCGTAAATTAATAGGTCTGTTCTTCCCAACCCCAACAATTCATGGAATTGGTTTGGAGGTGTATATATCACATCCGGATTCGGTGGTGGTTCTCGTCGTTTCCGCACTTTTCCTTGGATTTGCTCCATTGTCCGTTGTGAGGAGTGTGAGGTCAATCCCACCGCTCGTAACCAGTTGTCAGGATTGGAGTCGGGCATGAATTAGATGGTAGCTGGCCTATGCCGTCGTCCAACTTATCCACGCTGAGCACGTTGTTGAAGGGAAGGACTGCTTCTCATCGAGAACGAGGAATATGGGTTTATTTACAGTATCTACATAAGGATGTTGCAGTTCATCAGTCTAGCATGACTGCGAGAGAAAGTACACTGAGCAGCCGCACAACAGCGGTTTATAAACACTCGGTCCTCCCTCGGTCACTAGGTGAGGGTAACGCTCGACCAGTAGACGAGCCGCCTTTCAGCGGGAGGGCTTCCGCACCGGTTTCACGGTCCGGAACACGCTTCTGCACCAGTTTCACGGACCCCACCGAGGACAGGTGGTCTTCGCAGAACTCGAGGCTTACGTCAGGAATGGTGCGTGGGAAGGGGCCTCCAACTACCTTCCTTCGGAGACTACCTTGCTCACAGCAGACCGGGTCGGCGGTGGCGTGTTCCGCCACAAATCCAGGTTCGTCGAACTCATCTCGGCTCCTGCGACGGAGAGTCGAGGACGCGGCATTGTCATCCGCACACAGTAAACTTAGTGACGCCGTGTGGCTAGAGGGTTGCGGTGGCTTTCCAGGAAAAATCAATGCTGCTCTCGCACCTGGCTGGCAAAACTTGCACCTCAGCGGGCCGCTCGTAACACCGTGCAAGCGTGGCTGATTTCTTTTTAGGACACCCTCCGTATGACGCAGCATGCTCAGCTCCACATTTTGCACACCGAGGCTGGAAACGTGATGTACACTCATGCGCATGTGCACCAGCGCATATTTTGCAGCGGATGGGGCCTTTACAGTATTTCGCTATATGTCCATGTCTTCGACATCTGAAACATTGAGTAGCAGACCCCATGTATTCCGTGACGGGATAACTGCAGAATCCAAGCGACACTCGGTTTGGTAAAGGGGCGTCCTTAGAGAATTCCAGGATGACCGAGCTTGTTCGGGTTTCCGTTACTACGCCATCTTCGTTGGGGACGTACAAAACTTGCCTTTTAGCAGATATGTCTCCTTGTTCGCTCAAATACTCCTTGAGGTCCTCATCCGAGTACTCAACAGGAACGTCTTGTATCCTCCCGTACTTGGCAGAGTAGGAGTGTGGAACTCGAGCTTCTACAGGAATACCCGATAGATCTGTCACTGTGAGGAGGCGATTGGCTGCAGGAAGTGTAGACAATGTCACTATGAGGCTGCCATCCTTGTTGAGACGGTGGCTGAGTATCTTTTCTTGGGCTGTTGTCACGACCGCAGATGCCAGAAGATTTGGGTTTACTTTCCATAAGCTGCTGTCAGGCTGAGTTGACCTGAATATAACAGGAACACCCGCGGCTCTTTTCTTTTTGTAAGAGACAACAGTGAAAGCTGTCTGGTCCATCTCTTCGTTTCTCCTGTGGATTCCCTTGTGTCGATCTCATCTTCACGTAGCCTTTTCCTTGCTTGCTCATCTTCTCTGTGGTCTACAGAAGGAACATGCTGACCTGATTGCTGATTGCTTGCGATGGATGCCATCAGAGCATCACGAAGGGCGGCCGACTGCGGAGGCTTGCCTTGCTGCTTCGGTCCGGTGCGCTTCGGGAGCCGCTTGCTGTGCTTCTCTCGCAGGACGGTGACCCCCAGACCGGCGTTCGGTGAGAGAGAGGCACAGAGTAAAAATGAACTCTACACTTGCTAAAAAAGACTTAAAATTACAGACGGGCGTTCGGAAGCGAGCCTATCGCTCGTCGTCGTCTTCTTCCTCCCGTAACCAAACTACGCGCAAACTGTTCCCTAGCCGCTCTAGCAGTTGATGCCTCAGCTCTGTTACTGGCGGGCATTTGAAGTTGGAGACGACTGCTCTGTCTACTGCGCCGTGAGAGCCTGAGGGCGGAAGCATGTCGATGAATCATCGCGCTGTATAGGGCCACCGGCCGGCAGGAACTAAGTCGTGGAGACAATTCGAGAATTATGTACGTATATCTGTACCGGCCGCCGCCTCAACAACCTGCGACAAAACAAACTAGAAGCCACGGTCTGCAGGATATAGAGCTCAGAATTCTGGCCTATGCGAAGGAGCATTAGGAAGGTCTGTGCGCAACATGCCTCTCCATTGCTGGCGGGAAGGGCCAGACAGGAGTCGTCTTTGACCCTTCCTATAACAATGACCATCGCGCCCAGTTCGCCATTTTGGCTGACGCATATATACTGGCGTCGTGTATCGCTCCGACAGAATGCTTCTCCACGACCTTTACTGCAATAGGCAGACGGCACTGGAACCTCATCGGTGTAACGCTCAAGTGCTCTTGTGTGCATTTTTACCGAACGCCGTTTTAGACGCTTGCGATTTCAATAACTCGTGTTTATCGCAATTCGGCTGGCTACCTTTAATCAGCGACGTCCTTGTATAGGTTTTCAAGTGAAGACACATTGCCTTCACCACTTCCAAGCGTATATACGTGCACGGTCGGGACGGCTTCACTGCCCGGCTTCCAGTACTTTGCTATGTAATGTACTTGCAGTAGCGACCCGCGTAAACGCTTTCGAAGCACCGTGTCGGTTTTCTTAAGCAGACCGGACGATCGGCCTTTTCCCGCAGCTAAGGTGCTGCACAGACTTCACTCATCAGTCGAGAAAGGCAAACGAGGGCTTCGTCAGTTCCTGAAAAATATGTGCCTTGCCCGTTGTACTGTGCGCATAACCGAATTTTGCGTTCTCTCCATGTCTTTCACCTCGCATCCGTATACGTTTAAATAACTGCACAGAGTTATAACCTCCCTGGACTCTGCCTCTCCTTCTCTCTTTCCGGCCCGGTTTATCTCGCGTTTTATTGGCTATCTGGGCACAATCCTCGCAGCTTCGCCAAGCGCTGCACGGTTTTTTGACACCCCAGCGCTGGCGTGAGCTGGCGGAGGGTCCTCGACCCCGGCGGCTTTTTGCTCGCCACTCGCCTGCGCTGTCGTGCGCAGCTAGCCTGTGATCCCGGTCACCGAAGAGTCCAGCGCTCGTCGGCAGCAAGAAACCACTGAATCAAAGTGTGCGCAGCGAAAGAGGTAGCCGAAAATCGAACACGTATGTGCATACGACGAGGTTTGGAGCCTGCTCGGGTGCTCAACTCTCTTGCCCTTTTCTGAAATCACTGCGGTTCCAGAAGTGTGCACCTTTTTCGGAATGGTTGGTCGATATGCTGAGCAAGTACTGTACAGTCCAAAATGCAACGAGAATGTCCAAGACCAGTTCTCTTTTCGGCGTATTTCCATCTGTACCTTATTACTCGTGCACTCCTGCTTGCTCGAGTCCTCCTTGTGTTACTTATTTACTGAGTTATTGTAAGCTTCTCTACGAGAAACGAAAGAGTAAGGGAATCATGGAAATTATCACAATTGCTACAGGCTATAGTCGCATATTATAGCGGTGGTTTCACCTAAGAACTCAAGTAGTTCTAAGATAACGACGAGATAAGAGGTTATATTCCTGCCAGCAGGTGGTTCGCAGCAGTAGGCGTCATATAATATTCTGTAAATTATTTATTGAACTAAACCATATTACTTTCGAATCAGTAGAATTGCCGCTTTTGTCTTGAATCGAAGCCGGCGAGTGCACTAGGCCTGTATAGGTTTAGTACAGAAATGATGCGGCCGATACCAGTTTCACGACGTATGTGTTGTTGCTCATATATAAACCCCTTTTCACGCCGATACCATGAGCGCCGCCATGTTTGATCTTGTGGTGACGCGCCTGTTGCTTGCGTCAGCTGCCTCCGTGCTGGCGGTGCGTGATGCCCGGATGCGGCTCAGCCTCTGTTTTGGGCCGCATATCGTAGACGTTGGCCGGGCGAACGACTCGACGCTCGGAGGAGGATGTGAGCGCTTTCGGAGCTCATTATACGCCTTGTCCGCTGTCCAGACTTTCCGCTCGTGAATTAAAGCAGGATCGGCGTCTTTTGCTCTTCCTTCTTTGTTTGCAAATCACTTGGAAGCTGCGGCTTGTCGTGTTTCTGACTCAGCGTGTAACGTTCCTCGGTGCGCTCACTGCAGGAATCACTTTCTGCCCAATTGCTAGCAGGTCTGCTCAGTTGCGGTGTTCTTGTCGCGCACAAAGCCTGGAACATGTATAGATATTCTGTACTTTGTAATAGCTTGCAGCAAAAACGTATTATCGCTGGTCATTCGCTTTTGTGAACCGTCACAAAACGTTAAGCTTCGAACATTCGCGTACTCTCGGTGTAGTCCGTCACCCATGCTTCGGCGCATTGACTCGAGAGTGAGCCCGTTCGCTTATTCTTGATACGTGGGCGATAGAGCGGGGATGGGTTTGAATGTGAGTTGCGGTGTATGTGTAGATAATGTGCGAGAAGGCCTACTATGTCGGGAATTGAAGCCACTTCTTTTGTCATTGTGTAACGAGCGGTATACTCACTCTTGCCAAAGTTCCGCGATTCAAGTCCTTCCTTTGGAGGTTAGCAACACAACGCTGGTGCATGAGTGATTTCCTTTATTTTCTTTCGATAGCAATTATATGGACTGTCCAGGCGCATTTCTGCCGTCGGCGTCGCCGTCAGGTTCCGTATGAGTGAAAGGCTGTGAGGGCATAGTTTCATAGTAGTATAACTAGAGGGAAATCTGGCGCTGCGATCGTTCAGCCATCATGGGAATGGTGAGAAGTACAGGCTACGGATTAGCATTCTGTTGACTGGCAAACTAGTCTACAAGTATTTTTTGGCAGTTTTGGTTTCTCTCCAAGCGCAATTGCTATAACCTGCAGTGGGACAGTGCAACGCAAAGCTCTCTGCCTTTGTTCTGTTGCTCGAAGGGGCGACAGCGTGCTGGGCCAGCGGCTAGGACGATCATGTTCCTATGGGTGGGCAGCGCAACCCGGACGAAAGACGAGAGGAAGTACGCAAAACGAGCGCTGACTAACAACTGGTTTATTTTTTCAAACAAGGGGCTATAACATACAGAAAATGTAAACACGTGTAAAGTGACGTTTACAATGGTGTTAGCCTATCTTGCCATTCAAAAAATCAGTTTCTTTATTCTGAAGAGTGATAGAAGTCTGGTTGACGCATGCGGCTGCGTTTACATGCATGAAGTAAGCTTCCACAATCCCGCGGTTGATTTGATTCACATTTTTTATACAATATTTCCGTTTGTTCAAACATAGGTTTGCATAAGCAAACTCTACAATACGTGGCCAAATTAGAACCTGTTTCATTCCTGATCGCACCTTGTCTGCCCAAAGTACTTTTTGCCGCACGAAAGTGGAATGACGTAGACCACTCCTACCGAACATGCCACAAGCTGCCCCGAGCTGCCCCGAGCTGCCCCGATAACTTTTTCGATCTGTGTTTCGGGTGCTTCCCCCTTTTTTTTATTTTCTTCACTAGCCCTTCACATATTGACACGATAATAGATTTTGGAAAACCGGCCTTCTCTAGACGATTGAGTTGTTGCGAAAAGCTCAGATTGGAGAGGTGGCGGCATGACTTTCTAAGTGCGGAACCTAAACACGTCATAGCAATTCCTCTTTTTAGAGTCTTCGCAGTCACTAGCTGCGCCAAGTTCCTTTGGGCGTCCATGCAAGTATGCGAACGAGTGTGAGGCGTCATCGGAGAGACGTCGCAATGTTTTGCATTCATCTACGTAGGAATACCTAATTGCCCTTGAATTTATGTTCTTCTGCTGTCTCTTAGCCTGGTGGTTTCATGTACGGATTTCTGCGCAAGGAATTTGCTTGAGTTCAATAGATCTGGCGATTCTGCCAGCGGTGGCGAGTATTACTGCGTGGACGATTAGCGCTTACTAGGATAGCGCTTCGTGGGGGTTGACAGCGTAACGGGGATGGATTTTGTATAGAAAACTGAATAAATGCGTTGCAGCGTTTTGTCACTAGGAAAGTGCATTTACGCGCAGCGATATCGCTCGCTAATACAGAGCCAATTTGGGACGCCGCTGAAGAAAGGGCCTAGCGCCGCCACATTTCCTTAAAAGAATAAATATTTTTGTGCCGGTCGTGGACCAGCGGCCGGTGCGCAAAGGAAACGTTGCTGGTGATCGTGTCTCTGTTTTACGTACGCGAATTAAGTTTGGCTGTGCATGACACGAACAGCGACAGACGTTCCCTTCGCACGGCCCCTTCGCTCGCAGCGCGGAGACGACGGTCGCGCAAACGATTTGTTGCTCGCCATATACACAGCGTTCTCCCGTGCTGTCCCCAGCAGCACTGCGCCGCCGTGCCATTAGCAGAGAGCGCGCTTCCTCGCGGAATCGATGGCTTCGCGTAGGACGCGCATCTGTCGCTGGCTGCACGTCCAAAGTTCGACCTCCGCGAAGTTCTCTGTTGTTTTCCAAGCAGGCCATGCGTGTCCCCCGTCTCTGTGTTATTCGAATCGAGCGGCCTGTCAAGTACACTACGGGCCTCTCTCGTCCAGTGGAGATTGTGCGTTCATCTCGGATGCTACACTTGAACCGCCTTTCCTGTAGCAAATATCCGGCATCGGTTGAACCGTGTATTTGGGCAAAACTGCAGCGGCTAAACTACAATAATTAGCTCTGGTTTACTCTGTGCTTAATGTATGTTCACAAAAGTAGTAAATTGGGGCAAAAGAAATCCATGGTTGGCGGTGGCGCAAACGACGAAACGACACTCTTTTATTTATTTATTTTTTCGCTCTTTAATGCGAGAATGTTATATATGCTTCACTCACTTTGGAACTATCCATTATCTATACAGAAAATGTCGGTCGGTTCGAAAGACGGTGCAGTCACAAAATCTGTGGGCCGATTCCGAAGGCTGCTAATGCCGTCTTGTCAAAGCGCTAGCGAGAGAAGGATGCGACAAACGTGCCGAACGCGCCAGACGTTTCAAAGAGCGACTTAACGAAAGAAGCATGCGTAGTACATGTGGCATGCGGCTGCTGTGTTGTTCCCACCATCGGCGACGCATTTCACATTGTAGACGAAGATTTTTCACCCACTTTGGAGAATATCTGACAGAAAACTCGAGGCGTGACACTCGTGCTGGCGAACGCCTTGGTCACGGATAATTATCGCTTGCATGGTATATAGCTCCATCCATATTTTATATTATTTTTTTTTACTTTTTTTTTTACAATTACTGCCAGCCTTGGTTACCAGGCCTTAGGCAGGAGTGGGCATTTGGAACAAAAAAACAAGTATGAAATAAGATCAAGCAAGATAGCAGACACTGAACAAAAATGCGCATGACAAACAGCATAAAAGAAACAGTTTCACAATCATAATTTGACGGGTAAAGACAAGGGATGAACGCTATGGTTTATTCACAAAGTGCAGAATGAAAAAAAATCATGGGGTTTTACGGGCGAAAACCACTTCCTGATTGTGAGGCACGCCGTAGTGGAGGACTCCGGAAATTTCGACCACCTGGGGTTCTTTAACTTGCACACGGGTGTTTTCGCATTTCGCCCCCATCGAAATGCGGCCACCGTGGCCGGGATTCGATCCCGCGACCTGCACCATAGCCCAGCACCATAGCCCAGCACCATAGCCACTGAGCAACCATGGCAGTTGCAGAAAGAAAGGATGAAACCGTTGGACAGTCAACGGTTGTGGCAGATACTGCAGCGTTCCGTTTGGAAATCTTGCGCGGGAAAAATGAATTTTTAAATGCGTTGGTCCTGCAGGAAAAATCTTACCTTTTTGTTGTGATAAGAGCGCGTGCAGCGGTGGCTAGCCGGTAGAATATATAATGTTTTATTTGTACCTAATTGAATGTTATAGAGTAAGAAGAAAAATTTCATTCTGTCCGGGTAAGGCCTTATTGCAAGGTTTTCCAATTATGCAGCTTCTAGAAGAGATGATGGGGATGTGCGCCCGCTGTACGAATTGAAAATAAACTTGGCTGATTTTCTTCGGACTTTCTCAATTTTAGTGATATTTGTTTGTGTGTGCGGATCCGAAACAATCGCAGCGTATTCTAGAACGGGTCGGATGAATGTTTTATATGCTAAAAGTTTTATGTCAGGTGAAGCGTTTTCTATTGATCGCCTTAAAAAGCCTAGTTTTTTCATTGCTTTATTATAAATGTATGTTACATGTTCATTCCACCTAAGATCCGATGTTATTGCTACTCCCAAGTATTTGTACGTAGACACGACGGATAAAGAATGGCTGTTAATGCTATAAGTAGGGGTTAAGGGATACTTTTTGCGAGTAATGGTCATTGCAACAGTCTTTTTGAGGCTAATAGACATCTGCCATTCCGAGCACCATGTTTGTATTGTAGCCAGCGGGGTGTTTAAAGCATTCTGATCATTTGAATTGCGTATTTCGTTGTACAAAATGCAGTCATCTGCAGAAACCTTTATCTTGACGCGAATGTCACTGTTGACGTCGTTGATAAAGACAAGAAAGAAGAGCGGCCCTAACACTGATTCCTGTGGAATGCCTGAGTCTACAGTTTCGAGTGTCGAAGCAGCATCGTTGACTTGAAGACTTTCTTTCCGTAATAAAATGTATGCTTTAATCCAGGTAACTAAGGCGTCGTTCTTTAAAATGGGTTTTAGTTCAAGCAGTAGTTTGGAGTGAGAGACGCGGTCAAATGCTTTTTCAAAATCGAGAAATATTAAGCCAATTTGGCCTTGTCTATCGCTAAGTCGTGAATTGTTTCTACGAGCTGAGTTACGGTAGAAAAACCTCGCCGGAAACCATGTTGTCTTGCTTCGATTATTGCGTTGTTAAGAAAGGCAGAAATGTGCTGGAAAATTATGTGTTCGAGGGTTTTTGCGCATGTGCAGAGTAAAGATATTGGCCTGTATGATGTGAGGAGAGACGGATTTGCTGTTTTTGGTAGGGGGTTGACTTTCGCGTACTTCCAGTCAGTTGGGATTTCCGCTCATGACAGCGATCTCTCGCATATTAAGGTTAAATACTTTGAACACCATTCGGCGTACCGGGAAAGAAACGCATTCGAGATTCCATCAGCTCCGGGCGATTTTTTAGCGTCGAGGTTAAGCATTGGAGTGCTAACACACCTTCCTCAGTAATTGTGGCATCACCAATCGGCAGAATGTGTTCATAGCTATAGGAAGTGCCGGCTGATACCGTCGTCACGCGTGAACACGCGTGAGCAGAAGTATCGGTTGAGCGCATCTGCGGTTTCGGCGCTGTCGGTTAAAAAGTTATCACCGATACAGAGTTTGGGTGCAGCTTTCTTTTTTGGCGATAGGTGCTGCCAGAACTTTCCTGGGGATTAGACAAGCAAATTTTTAGTGTTATTTTTTATAGTATTCTTTTGCTTTCTTTAAGTTATCAGCTAATAATATACGAAAGCCAAGAAGCTGACCGCTTGCGGGAACAGCTGGGCGCAGCTTGAGTTGTTTTCTTGCCATTTTCAGCTTCCGTTCTATTCGTACTATTTCTTTTGTTACCCAAGGATTGTGCTTCCGCACCACTTTTCGCTTCACAGGTACAAAATCACGGATACACTTCAGAACCAGGAACTTGAAGTAGCCCCATATATCATCAATAGAATGTTCGTTTGATTGACACATGACATGAAATTCTGAAAAAGCGCCATCGAGGGCGTCGAATACATCAATATCACTGGCACGGAAGAAATCTGGGACAATTAATTCTTCCTTGTTCTTCAATCTGTGGAGCAAAATTCACTTCCAACGTAAGATACGCCATTTTGTGATCCGATATACCTTCGAAAACCTGAATTTGCGGGTTGCGGCGGACTACGGCAGTACTTGCCAGGAAAAGGTCCAGAATTGATAGTGTATTGTTTTGAATACGGGTAGGTTCTTTGACAAGCTGTGAAAGGTTGTGAAGCACTACTATATCTACGAAAGGTTCAGAAGCACTTGAGAGGGGCTCAGGGAAATCGTTATTCTGGTTTATAGAAGGAACATTAAAATCACCCGCAAGTAGCGTACTGCAGTGTTTATTCTTTATTTATTTATACTTTATTGACAATCCGGCAAATTCGTGACCTGGGCCTAGGCCACCCCCGAGGAGATCCGGAGATCCTGTCTCCTCGTCGCCTCACGGGCTTGCTGGATGGCCCATAGTTGATTTTCGAGGTTTGAGCCGCGCAACGCGGCCGTCCATCGCACCGCAGCTTCATCTGAGGAAACTGCATTTTCTCTGCATATAACCTCACATTCCCAGAGAATGTGTCTAAGAGATGCGTGAGCCCTGCCGCATAGTTTGCAGTTACCGTCTGAGTAGATGTCCGGAGGAGGAGGAGGAGGAGAAACTTTATTATTGCAGAAACCGTTGCGCGGTTTATTCCTGGGTGGTTCCCTCTGACAGGGCTCCACTGGCGATCGCGGCTCGCCGGGCCTGGTCGAGGGTCGCCAGTTGGCTTCCCAGGTCCAGTTCGGAGAGTCTCGCCTCCCAAGACCACGTAGTGAGTGTGTGTGTTGTGACTCGTGGCGAAATTGCGTCGCCCGGACGGTCGGTGCATTCGTGTGTTATGTGCGCGAGTGTCGCTGTGTGGTTGCTACACCAGGGACATGTTCGGGACGTATAACTGTCTGGGTAGATTGCGTGTAGACGAGAAAAGTGTGGGTATGCGTTAGTTTGCAGGCGGCGCCAGTCCCTTGCCTGGAGTTTATTGAGAGCTTTGTGTGGGGGAGCGTATTGCGTTCTTCCGAGCCGTTGGTCCTGTAGTATTTGTTGACCTGTCGTTAATAACTCGTGGGTCGCTCGTCGGTCTGTCGGGGGCTGAAGAACGGTGTGGTCTGCCGCTCGGCTAGTGAGACCTCGAACTGCGCAGTCCGCCTCTTCGTTGCCCCGCAGGCCTTCGTGCCCGGGGCACCAGACGATACCATGGGTCCATTGTAGTGTGCGACCCAGGATTCGAATGGCTTGTATAGGGAGTGTTCCATTCAGGTATAAACGACAAGCCGCTTGTGAGTCAGTAAGGACACGGGCGGACCTTCCCTTGCTCTCAGCGTCGCGAAGTGCGAGAGCAATTGCTGCTGCTTCTGCTGCTGCGCTGCATGTGGCGCGGATGGAGGCTGAGGCTACCAGGTTCCCCTGATTGACAACCGCGATTGTGTATTTGAGCCCGCAACGTGGCGACGAGGGATACGGGCTAGCGTCCGTGTAGTACGTATCCGGGTCTCTGAAACAACGTTTGTGCAACATGCGGGCACGCGCTGCTCTTCTTTCCTGATTGTGGGTGGGGTGCATGTTCTTGGGGATAGGGTCTACTACAATGTTCTCTCTAATGTGGTTAGGCAAGAGTTGTGTTTCTTCTTTGCAGTACTGAGGTGTCAGCGGGTACCCTAGCCGTTGAAGAAGGTGTCTTCCCTGTTGAGTCTTGTTGAGGCGCTCCCTCTGCGCTATGAGCGTGGCACTTGCTAGCTCCTCAAAGGTGTTGTATACGCCTAGCGCTAGTAATTTCTTTGTGCTTGTGCTTGACGGTAGCTGTAAGGCCGTTTTGTACGCGATTCTTATAAGAGTGTCCATGCGTTCTGTCTCGCTTTTGCGCTTGACTTGATACGGTAGCGCGTACGTGACACGGCTGATGACGAGGGCTTGTACCAGTCTTAAGGTTTCGTCCTCTGTGAAACCATCTTTGCTGCGCGCTACTCTGGCGATGAGTGATGAGGTGCTTCTTATAACGTGATTTAATTTCTCGGAGGCTAGCTTTATGCCGTTGTTCTCCTGGATGTGCATACCTAGTATGCGTGCGGTCGGGACGCGCTTTATAGGGTGCCCGGCAATCTCGAGATGTATTGGCGGGGCTCGATGTTCCTTAGTTTGCTTAGGCCGGACTTGAAGGTACTCCGACTTGTGTGGGGAACACCTCATTCCTGCTGTGGTTAGGTATGACTCGATGTATCCGATAGCTGTGAGTAACGTGTTTTCTCTGTCGCCGTATGAACCCTTGGTTGCCCATAGAGTGATATCGTCGGCATAGAAAGCACATCCGAGTTTTGGGATGTTTTCCAGTTGTAAAGCAAGTTTTCTAAGTCCGATGTTGAAGAGGAAAGGAGATAATATTGACCCTTGCGGAGTACCCTTCTGCGGTAGGTCATATATGTCCGATTGTACGCCTGCTATGCCGATGCGAGCTTTGCGGTGGCTGAGAAAAGCCACGACATAATGGTATACTCGCTCTCCGCATCCTATGGCGGCGAGGCCATCTAGGATGGTTTCGTGTGCTATATTATCAAATGCTTTTTCTACGTCGAGGGCTAGGAGTATGTTGTTGTTGCTGCCCGGTTGTGGGTTGAGGACCTCTTCCTTGAGGAGGAGGAAGACATCCTGTGATGACATGCCTTTCCGAAATCCGTACATGCAATTGGGGTGTAGTCCATGTTCTTCCATGTGTTGTTCCATTCGAGTGAGTACAATTCGTTCAAGAAGCTTGCCTAGGCAAGACGTAAGCGAGATCGGTCGTAATTGATCGAGCCTGCGCGGTTTTCCTGGTTTGGGTATAAGGACTATGTGAGCTGTAGTCCATTCCTCGGGTAATGTTCCGCCCGGTGCCCATATTTCTTCGTTCAGCTGCTTTGTAAAGGCTCGCAGGGTTTCATCGCTTAGGTTTCTCAAGATGGCGTTGGTGATCCCGTCGGGACCCGGTGCCGTGTTTTTCTTGAAGCTCTGTGCTGCCGCGTATACCTCCGCATACGTGATGGGTGCATCAAGTATCTCGTTCGGAGCTCCCGGATATTGAGGGTATGGTTTCGGATGCCCGGTCCGGATTCCCGTGTACGTTTGCTGGAGTTCCTGTATGAGTTCATCCTCGGTTCCCGGATATTCGCCAACGAGTTTTTGTAGGGTTGTGTTTGTTTCTGTTTTGGTGTTTGAAGGATCGATGATGCTGCGGAGTATGTTCCATGTCTTTTTGGTGCTTAGCGTGCCTTTAAGCGAATCGCAGAACGTGCGCCAATTGTCCCTGTGAACCTTCAGGGCATAATCGTTGGCCTGTTTAGTGACGTTTGAAATCCTAAGTCTAAGTTTGCGATTTAGCTTCTGTTTGCGCCATCTTCTTGTGAGGCCTCTGCATGCTTCCCATAAGTGTATTAGATGGTTGTCGATTGCCGGCGTGTCGGTATCGGTTTGGTACACTTCAGTGTTGGCGTCATATAGTTCTTTGATGCGTTTGGCCCACTCCTTGATCGTCGTTAAGCGGCCTTGATGTTCCGGGAAGGGCAGACTTGTATCTAAATCGAGCTGTTGCCTCTCCCTAAACTTAGGCCAATTTGTAATTTTGCCCTTCCCTAGGGGTCGGCGTAGTTTGGCCGAGGCGCTGGTGATTTCGATAATGTAGTGATCACTACCCAGTGAGTCGTCTAGGACCCTCCAGCTTGTTCCCACGGTATCGTTGGTGATGGTGAGATCAGGAGTCGTGTCCCTGCTGGCACTGTTTCCTATTCGAGTAGGCGTACCTGGTACTGTAATTAGTGTGTATTCGTGGCGCTCTATGGCTTCTAAGAGCTTGGCGCCCTTGGTGTCTGCTGTCGAGTAGCCCCACGTGTTGTGCTTTGCATTGAAATCTCCGGTTATAATTAGGCGATCGCGGTGCTCCAGCATTCCCTGTAGGTGCCGGAACAATGACGCGAAGTCAGCCTTTCTGTCGCGGGGGGGACTGTATACGTTGCATACGACTTGTTTAGGTCTTCCCTTCTTGACAGGCCATATCGTGGTGATGAGATGTGGGATTTCCTCACCGGGGAGCACTGTGAGGGTTGTTGCCAAATCTTTGCGGACGAGCGTGGCCACCCTACGGTAGCTGGGGTCGTACTGTATTTTATACCCCATAATTGGCTTCGGTTGCTCTCCCGCCTCTTGCAAGCAGATAATATCCGGGGGTACTAGCGCCGCCTGTACGTATAGCGAGAGGGATGCGTGCTTGCTTTTAATGTACCTACAGTTCCAAGACCAGATCGTGATGCTTTCGGTTTCCATTTGAGGTTTACGGGCCATGATGGGACTTAGAGGGTATAGTGCTGTCTGTGTCGGAAGTTAGCATGCTACCGTCATCTGTCTGAGAGGGTATTTTGCTACTTTTTCGTTTACGCTTGGGTTCCTTGGTTAGGGATTCGTTAACGTATTTCTTTAATTCTTGGAATTCCTTAAAGAACTGTTGAAATTGTTGCTGTATTTGTTGTATTATTTGTTGTTGTGATTGTTGCAGTGCTTGTTGCATTTGGTCATGGGTTACCAGGTTGCTCTCAGACGGTGAGTGCGCCTGAGGCTGCTTTGGCTGTGTTGTTTGGGGGGAGGGGAGCAGTTGTGTTTGTAGTGGCGGATGTCCGGTGAGAGTGCTTAGCTGTGGTAATTGAGATTGTGGCGATCGCTCACAGGTCGCAGCGTGTGCCGATTCAAGCATGGCTACTCTTTTCATTAAAGTTTCGATTTTGTGCTCGTAGTCGATTAGACGCTGTTTTTGCTGTCTATTTTCCTGAATGGCTCTCTGGTATTCTGGATTTTGTGCAATCGGTGTGGATGTGTTTCGTGGCTTGGGAGAGACGACTTCCGCCCAGCTTACCTCGTGTGAAGGCTTCTGCTTCCTTGCCAGAGGCGACGGGTTCCTTTTGGGTGTCGGTGGTGCCCGATGCTCGCGGCTCGCTGACCGGGAACGGGAGCGGGATTGGGAGCGGGAGCGTTCCTCAGTATTGACCGGCCGGCCGCGAGTGTCCGCCCTGTAGGTCTCTTCTTCGTCTTCCGAGGCGAACCATCGTGGGGCTTTCGACTTCATCGGGGCTGATGATGGTGTGGGTCGGGGTCGAACCGGTTTGAGTCGCTGCTTGCACGAATGGTCACCGGTTGGGTGGGCCTCCCCGCACGAGGCGCAGTTTATCTCGCATTTGTGTCCGTCGGTTGGGTTAAGCAATCCGCACAATCTCGGATATATCCTCCTGAGATGGACGGGGTTAAGGAAGGTCTTTGTTTGTAGCTGCCTCCAGTATACCGCTTGGACCCTATCGAGTTTGGGGTTAGGGGGTGGATAAACACGCCTTGAGTTTTGATAAAATTTTGTAATATCACAGTACCTGGTCATTCTGGCCCTCTCTGTCCGTGCCTCCGTTGGATTTCCAACCCCAAGAGAGGATGCTTCTTCGCGGGCGCGGAATGTGAGACCTCGCGCTACGTGGTGGACCTCCTCGTTGAGGTTGGGTACGGTGGTGTCGGGGGACGTGTGAGCCGGGAACCATATAATGTGTCGTTCCTCCGTCTCTTCGGAGGTGGCATAGTTCGCGTTGGCTTTGAGTATAGCCTCAGCCTTCGGCGAAATTCTGGCTTGTGCATAGTTTCTGACCGCCGTCTGCGAGTCACTGAGTACGTATCTGCAACTGGGGTTAATGATGGCTAGGGCTATCGCCACCTCTTCCGCTACCTCAGGGTTTTTGACACGTATGCTACAAGAACTTACCAATTGTTTGTCGGTATTGAAGACGGCCACTGCAAAAGCACGTCGATCCTTGTATTCTGCAGCGTCTACGTACAGCGCTTCCTTGTCCCTACCGAAGGCTTGGAGTAAAGCCTTGACTCTACTCTCTCTTCGACCCTGATTGAATTCGGGGCTCATGTTCTTAGGTATATTAGCCACCTGCAGCTTTTCCCTGATCGCGCTTGGAAGGGATGTCTTGTCGCCGTGCTGCTTGTGATAACTTATCCCGAGTTTGTCCAGGATGCTCCTGCCCCTTCGTGTCTTCGCTAGTCTCTCGAGTTGCGAGATTTGGTGGGCCTCAATCGACTCTTCAAGCGTGTTGTGGACGCCCAGCTGTAGCAGAAGTTCCGTGCTGGTGCTGTCTGGAAGGCCTAGTGCCATCTTGTGTGCTCTTCTAATGAGGTAATGAGGGTGTTAAGGTTGGCATATTCGGCCGCGTACCAGTTGTGGTAGGCGGCCACATAGGTAATGTGGCTAATAACGAAGGAGTGTATGAGTCTGACCTCTTGTCTTGTTGTCGATTATCTGGTGCTTGATTTGCAACATTGCATCCTGCGTGGAGAGATGAGCTCGAAACCCGAGCATGGTGTCTGGATACGCTTCCACGTCGTCCAAGTGTGCGTTCATCCGGGTGAGGAAGGCGTGCTCCATCAACTTGCCGACTCACGATGTAAGGGATATTGGTGGAAGGTTGGCCAGATCTGGGGGTTTCCCTGGTTTGGGGATGAGCACCATTTTTGCTCTTTTCCACAGGTCGGGGATGCATCCTCGGGTCCAGCAATCGTTAATGTACTTGGTCAGTTCGGAGATGGTCTCGTTGTCCAAGTTACGAAGGGTCTTGTTAGTTACGCCGTCCGGTCCCGGGGCCGACTTGCTGTTGAGCTTTTGCAAAGCGGCCCGGATTTCCGCCTCGCCAAAGTCTCTGTCCAGAGAGAAATTGGCTTTTCCCGTGTATTTCCCGTGTTGAATAGTCGGGCTATGCGGGGCGTATCTGTCGCAGAGTTAGGAAAGGATTTCTTCCTCATCCTTGGCGTGTGTGTGTATTAGCTTGCGCATGGTTTCCCTATGTGTTGCCTTTGTCTTGGTCGGGTCTAGCAGGTGTCGGAGCAGGCGCCATGTGTGACCGGTGCCAATCCGTCCGTCCATCTCGTTGCAGATCTCATCCCATTGTTGTTTACTAACAGTTTTGCAGTGTTCTTCTATTTGTTTGTTGAGTAACGCTATGTGCTTCCTCAACTTCCTATTGTGTCTTTGTTTCTGCCACCTGGCTTGAAACGATCGTTTGGTCTCCCACATGTGCACCAGATGGCTGTCGATCTTCTCGACGGGAAATTCTGGCGTCACGGTCTTTGTTATTTCATTGACGTCAGCCATCACTTTTTCGGCCCATTGTTGAATATCTGTGATGGGCGCTTGCGTCATTCCGGCTCGATTCTTGCGGAACTGGTCTCAGTCCGTCCATTTGAAGGTTTTGTTGGGTTCGATGTTTAAATTCTCCAATAATTTCGAGAATTCTGTGGTCACTACCAAGGTCTTCGAACATGTTATTCCAACTCGCTCCTCTTGCGTTCTTCACTAATGTTAGATCGGGCGTGGTGTCTCTTGTCAGCCCTGTTCCCATTCTGGTGGGGGAGCTGGGGTCGGTGATGAGGGTCAGGCCTGTTTCCTGTATATCCTCCCATAAAGCCTTGCCTTTGGCTCTCATATAGGCATAGCCCCACGCTCCGTGCGGGGCGTGGGGCTATGCCGTGGGGTCCCAACATCGTCTCTTGACTATATATGGCGCCTTGAAGCGAGCCTTGCAATTGTTATCGGCCGTTAAGTGCTCACCCCCGCAAAGTTGGCAAAGGGGGTTGCACTGGTGGTCGAGACCTGAGTTGGCCGTGCCGCAGCCTCTACAGATGCGGTCCTGCGGACTGGGGCCCACGTCCATGCGGTGGCCCGGTCTGCCGCATTAGAAGCACAGCTAGGTCAAGTTGCTTTCTGTACAACGCGCACTTGACGAGTGCGCCTCCGTAGCGGACGAAGGAGGGAGCTTTCAGTCCGGAAAACAGCACGATAACCGTGGTAGTATTGCTGAGTCGTTTCGCAGCGATCGCCGTAGGATTCTTGTGGGTAACGACCTGGGCGGTGATGTCCCGGGGTGAGTCTTCGAGAGGTATACCCCTGATGACTCCTTTGGAAGTTAAGTCGGGTGCCGATTCATATGCGTTGGCCTCATAGGCCTGGCCGTTGACCACGAGGCGCTCGGCTCTTTGGTATCGGTCTGCGTTGGCTTCACTGGGGGTACTCACTACGATAATGTTCTGTTGTACGTTGAGGCACACGGTGTCGTCTTCCCTGTGCTCCCCGGGTATGCCAGCAGCTTGGTAGACGCACGAGGCTACTCGGGCCGCTCCTAATTCGCCAATCTTGAGGCGTCCCTTTGGGCGGATGATAATCTTGAAATCACCCTTTGGTAGATATGGCATGCGGCTGGCCTTGATTAACTGCTGTTTCAGCTTCTGCTCGCGCTTCTGCTTCCTTCCGCCGGTGCTGAGGTGGGCGCCGAAACTGCTCGTATTGGATCTCTCCACGGCTTGCTTTTTCGAGCCGACGGTACTCCAGCCCGTGCCGGCCTCAAATTCTTCTTGGAAAATGTTCTCCCCTTGCATGAGAACCCCCATTTCTTCCGTCTGCGAGCGAGCGTGGGCGCGCGCCACGTGTACTCTTTTTTTTTTTCGCAGGTGCGCCTATAGGCCTAGGCTCGCGGCAGCCACCGCCCCTGCAAAATCATTGAACGAAGACGGAGCCAACGTGAAGTGCATCTGCTTTCTTCGGCCACCTCTTCTTCTTCCTTTTCTCGGTGGTCTATAAATTTTAGAATGATAGGCCGGTGCTTCTTTGCCTGCTTACGGCCCATCCTGTGCAGTCTTTCAACGGAAAATACTCGAACACCTAACTGCTTTAAATATAATTCTTCATTTAATGTGGTCAATAGCGAATCCGGTGTTTTGTTCACATCTTCTTTAAAGCCGAAGACTAATAGGTTGTTTCGTCTGCTCCTATCTTTCTAAATCAGTTCGTTTCTTTTCTAGATTCTGTATGGTTCGTTGCATGTTCTCGAAGTGTGCTCCGAGTTCCGCATATTTGACTGCTATGGTTTCCACGTTCTCAAGTTTAGACTCAATGTTGTTTAATCGCTTCTGCATACCCTTTTGTCCATCAAGAATTTTCCTCAGCACTGGGCCCAGGATTGGATTCAGTATCCCCACTGAGCAGCAGCAGCGAGAGCAAAAAAATTTTAACGAACATACATACCGTACTAACACTGGAAGGGCACGCCAGCTGGACTAGACAGCGGTGAGACGTTTTGACGGAGGAGTATGTGTTACTAACCTGCGCAAACAACATGAACGGGTTGGTCATGGCTCTGGCGGTTGACCAGCTGGCGTGCCCACTGAGAGTATCCCGGGGAAAGAGGATGTTTAAGTAGTCGGGTGGAACGGAAGCTGAGTGCGCTGGTTTCCGGTGAAGGTTTGCCCAAGAATCCAGCTGAGGCAGTGGTCCGTTTGCGCAGTCTCCACAGAGTATGAAAGGGAGTGCAGGGGTAACGCTGTCGGTCGTATCTTGAAGGCTGCCGGTTATCGCTGTCGCAGCGGATAGAAGAATCTGCGTAAACAACATGAACGGGTTGGTCATGGCTCTGACGGATGACCAGTTGGCGTGCTTACTATGTAAGAAGGGCATAAAGAGCTCCATGGACCGCCGCATTGCCCCCGATATCTTGATCGATAGCGTCCGACGCTTTGGCCTGCTCTCTTTGATCTGATGTTCTTTGGCCGCGTGCCGCGCTACCAAGCATATCCACCACGTGCTCGCCACACGTTGCCCGCTCATTTGACGTCGTCTTGCACAGACGGGGTCCAATCGTTGGTGTTTGCATCAAACCAGGCCTCACACCCACAAGGAGGATTGGTCACATAAAAGTTAATGAAAAATGCACCCAACAAAAAACAGAGGGGTAAAAAAACAAGCAATCAAAAAGGAAAGCTTAGGCAACAGATGCATGAACAGTTTTTGAGACGGATCACACATAAATAAAAGTCACTGCCCATCTTAGTACAGATGGTTAACCATTTGTACTCCGCACAGATGGTTAACCAGCGAAGCTGACACGTGCGACCCCGGCGTTTCACTGTGGTAATCCCGACAGTTCATTAAACGACGGCTTGGTAGGCTGCCGGATCCTCGGCACGCAACTGCTGCTTGCGCTCGGCTGCGCGAGCTTCTTCTTGTGCCCGGGCTGCAGCATCGGCACGGCGTAGACGATCTCGTTCCCGGTTCTGCTCGCGGCGTCGCTGATCGAAAGCTGCCTGCTCCTAAGGAGTACGTCTGACGCGTGGCCGACCTATTTTGGAGCCGGAGAGAAACTGCTGCGCGCGCGCTCGGCTGCGACGGAGAACAAAGACGTCATTACTGGCGCAGCTAATCCAACGCCACCTAGATAGCACAATGACTTTTTACTCCTATCCATGACGCCATGTTACCTGGCCCGACTGCCATAGAAACTAATGGGGATGCTCCCAGTAGGCAACAGTGATTTTGACGTCACCGCTTTCACGCCAGCCTTGTCAACTGAAATTTCAGGCGAGGTAGCGTAACGTCATGGATTTAAGTAAAAGGCTATCTATGGGCTAAATAAGTGGTGTTAGCTAATCGCGTACCTCACTTTCCTTTTTTTTCGCGCATGCGCTTGGGGTGGCGCCGGATGAGTTTTCGGCGTACAGGCGACAGACGGACGGACGAATCGGCTAGCCATATACAGCTTCGCTGTAAGGGAATAAAAGAACGGGTTGGTACCCTAGCATCGCCACTTCGTCGTCAGCGTGTATTCCTTTTTAGAGCGCAGCTCTTAGGCGCCCGTTCCTGCGTTGAGCGTCGGCGTCCTCGGCGTGACCGAACGAACGAGCACTGCGAAGGATGAAAGAGCGAAGGCGGAGCGCAGCGGGGGTTGAAATACGGTAATAGCGATGAGAGCGCGAGGTGGAACGCGGAGGAGGAGGGTGGAGCGGAAGCATGGGGAGGAGAGTATGGCGAAAGCGTGAGAAGAAAAGCGAACCACTACGAGGTGGCGCCAGAGTAGCGCGCGTAGTCACCGATGACGCCACCGGTACCATATATGGAAACAAAGCGCTGCATGAGCGCAGGTCTGTCTGCGGCGGCTGCTGTTAATCGCGTCCATGCGTCACCCAAGCCCCAAGCAAAAAGAAAGCTCGGTGGAAGATCGGGCTAACGCCCATGGCCATTTAAAAAGTAGACGGCCGAATCCCGGCTGCATTTTTACAATTGTTAGTAAGTACAGCGGTGCGTGGCGTTTCTGCGCAGGCTCGAGTAAGAGCGGATGCCAGAGGGAAAATCTTGGGGCCTTTGCTCCTTGAATATCTGACTCTGCCTAGGCACTATGTGGAGAAGTTTCTTTGCACGTGTTGCATGTCACAGACAGCGGATGGAACCATCGATAACAATCCAGAAACTTCCGGTACATGCAGGCGCGTCCTGTGCTGTGCGATAACATTTGTTAGGCAGTGAAACGTGTCGCCCGATAAAGACAAACAAGTACACATGTCAATATCCATCGGACCATGGTTAGGTTGGTGACGCAACGAGTTCGTGCATAGCGTTACAACGACGCACTGCTTTATCGCTTCAACATTTCAACACTTTAACGTGTTTTCGTACTCTGATTACGAAAACACGTTAAAACGACAAGTTATTTCACTTGTTGGCATTTCTCGCGGTATAACTGACAAGTGCACGAATTCATTGGTGTAGTACTCGCACCAAACAGGGCTGCATTCATTTATTTGACGCCTCTTGCTAAATTTTTTGTACATATGATATGTCATGTCTTGCGGCAAACCCATCGAACAAAAAAAAGTTATTTAACATGTTAAGTTAGCAGCAGCAGGTCACGTCACATGTTTTTGAGTGGGCCACCATCTCGGCCAGCCATACCAGCCACTTGCAGTTGTTGCTGAGCCGTCTGTTTGATAAATGTGGAATATTAACCGCGCTATGGACCGTACGGAGGATGAAATGTGGTTCTTCGTAGACAGCGGTGAAATGCTCTCTGAGAGTAATGGTGATAATGCTAGTTTTCTTCTTCTTTTCTTTCTTTCTTTTTGTTTTTTGCCAGAATTGGAGGCACGCACGCTACATTCTTCTTGCTAAAAGATCGGGTGCGCGTTCAATTTGTACTTTGTTTAGGAACTGTAACATCATTTTTGCATTAGTTTGTACTTTGAACCCATAGGAAGTCAGTGCGCATTTCGATTCGGGGCTGTGTTAGAAACAAGGCAAATACTGCCAAATGAATCAACGATGCATTTTGCTGTTTTTTCTACCACTTGTTCAATGTGGTCTGCTGTACACATTTCCCAATTTTGTTGATCCCATCTGGGTCGAATTAGTGGAAGTTGACTGTATTCTGAATAACAATGGCAAAATGTTCATTTGTAAAAATCATTTATGCAAAGCACTGAGGCAACGTTTTAAATTTTATATATAGGAAATCTTTACCATTCATTTCAAAAATGAAGCTTAATGGGGCACTAAAGTGAAAAATGATTTCTTCCGCATCAGTAAATTACCGTTCTACAACACCAAAAACGCCACTCTTACAACGATAAGGCGTTTGGTAAGCCAGAAAAAGCGCAAGAGCGAAATACGGGTGGCGACGCCTGCTTAAAGGGACACTAAAGGAAAAAATGATTTCTTCTTCATCAGTAAATTACCGTTCTACAACACCAAAAACACCACTCTTACAACGATAAGACGTTTGGTAAGCCAAAAAAAGCGCAAGAATGAAATACGGGTGGCTTCGCCTACTTAAGTTCCCGCACCTGGGGGCTGTGACGTCTTGGATTTTGAGGGCATCTTCTAAGGCCTCCTAATTATATATAACGGTACAGATTGACTACATTGTGCTCTAAAGGAACCAAACATTAAACATGGCAAGTTTCGGGAACCTTTATTCAGCCAACGCGGCCCAAATGCGAAAACATACTTTGGCATCCCTGACGTCACGCTGACGTACCGGCGCTGGGGTTTCGGCGCGAAATTCAAATACTGATACTTTCACCTTCATTTTCTCATATAATAATCAAACTATTTTCTTTAAATGACTGCCTGCAGGGTTCCCAAGCAATGCTTCATTAGTCTAAACTGATTTATTGTTTCGCCTTACTGTCCCTTTAACTTCCCGCACCTGGGGGCTGTGACGTCTTTGATTTTGATGGCATCTTCTAGGGCCTACTAATTATATATAGCGGTACAGATTGACTACATTGTGCTCTAAAGGAACCAGATATTAAACATGGCAACTTTCGAGAACCTTTATTCAGCCAACGCGGCCCAAATGCAAAAACATACTTTGGCATCCCTGACGTCACGCTGACGTACCGGCGCTGGGGTTTCGGCGCGAAATTCAAATACTGATAGTACTTGGACTTTCATTTTCTCATCTAATAATCAAACTATTTTTTTTCAAATGACTGCCTGCAAGGTTCTCAAACAATGCTTCATTAGTGTAAACTGATTTATTGTTTCGCTTTAGTGTCCCTTTAACAACACTATACAAGAAAATGAAAGGTATCATTGACGAAAATATTAAAATAGAAGAAAATAAAAAAGGATTGTTGATGAGCCCATCAGTAAGTTAGAGTAACCACACTGTCTTGCCGCAAGATTAGGTAATCTATGTGAAATATGACTAGGGAACAGTTACTGAGTTGCTTACTAGGCACATATCCCAGATTTGCTACATGTAGAAAACTAGCGTGATTAAGGTGTTGTACCTACCATGTGCAATGGATGGATGGATGCAAAACTTCAATTAAGGTCCAGAGATACGCGACTCAGCGCGCTGCGGGCCGCTCCCACGTTGGGACAGTCAGGCCATGCCCAACCGCCGCATCGTGGGCCCTCTGGACTGCCCATAGTTGCGCCCCGGCATCGGCGCTCTTGATAGCGGAGAGCCACTTGTCCTCATTGATTTGTGCCTCGTAACGAGGGGCAACGCCAGCGCATAAGGTCTAAGCTAGCGAAGTCATCGCAGTGCCCGCAAGAACTAGTGGCATAAGTGTCGGGATAAAGCTTGTGGAATAAAGCCGGGCTGGGATACGAGCCTGTTTGCAATAATCTGAGGGTCAATGCCCGCGCTCTATTTAACTTCTTGTGAGGAAGGAGAAAGTCTTTCCTGCCGAGATAAAAGTGCTGCGTAATTTCATTGTATGTGGTCAGTTGATCTCTTTTCTCCACCACTGCGGGCCGGCGGCGGAGTTCTCTATGGTCGCGGAAAGCGAGACCTCGCGCCTTGGAGTGGGCCAGCTCGTTGAGGTTTGTGAGGCCTCCCATGATGGATCCCATGTGAGCGGGGAACCACGTGAGAGTGTGGGAGGCGATGCTTTTGCCGTCGAGGATGCGACAGGCTTCCTTACACACGTCGCCAACGCTGAAGGCGAGGATGGCTGCCCTGGAGTCGCTGAATATATTGGCATGTTTGTCGTCCAGGAGGGCCAAGGCAATGGCCACTTGCTCGGCCGCACGCGACGACGTGCTTCGTACCGAAGCGGCGTTAACAGTCGAACCCCTGTGGTTGATCGACGTTACCGTGAAATTGTTGCTGTTGCCATACTGGGCCGCGTCAACGACGCAGCGGCCGCCAGGGAGTTCTGTCGTGCGGCGTAGGAGCGGCACCGCCCTGGCCTTAATTCCTTCTTTCTACGTTGCGCTGGGGGTGCATATTGCGCGGGGCGGGGGATATGATGATGTTGTCTTTCTGCTCTTTCGGAAGGCCCTGGTAGGCGTCTTCGAAAGTGGCCAGGGGGATGCCAATCTCTGTTAGGAGTCGTCTGCCCGCCCTGGTGCCGGAGAGTCTGAGAATCTGTGCCCGGCCTTTCTTGTGCTTCTGCAATTTCTTCCAGTGTATTATGAACACCCAACTGTAGGAGTCGGTCGGTGCGTGTGTAGTTTGGTAGTCCGAGCGCGCTCTTGATCGTCCTCCTTATCATGGCATTTAGCTTGTCTCGCTCGGCCCTCTTCCAGACGTGCATGGCCGCTACGTACGTGAAATGGCATAACAAGAAAGCGTAGACTAGCCTTATCAGATTCTCTTCGCTCAGGCCTCTCCTTCTGTTAGCTACCCGCTTGATTAGACCGATGACGCTATCCGTCTTCTCTGCTAGTTTGTGAATGGTGATGCTATTTGTGCCCGTCCCTTCGACTGTCATTCCCAGGATTCGAATGGACACGACTTTGGGAATCGGACCTCCGCACTTGGTGTAGAGATTAATGTCGATTTCAGTGGGGGGTTTCCAGTTCTGTGGCTTGCGGCCCTTTCTATTCGGGCTGTTGAGAAGGAGCTCCGATTTCTTCGGTTTGGAATACCATGTAAAAGACAGTTAATATTTGAACCGAGCCTTTAGTTGCAACCACTTGATCTTCCCACAGAAATCACCTTGATGTTTTTATACCCAACTTGCCCAAATTCAATGTTTTTAAATACGTTAAAACACCTATTAACTGAAATAATATTAATCCAGATATATTTACCTCTACAGATTTTTTGTGCCTTTAGAAAAAACCTGAAACTGCTGCTTGTGTAACTTGTGTGAAATATATTTCTCTATGTACAAGCGATTTGTGTGTCTTCAAATATTTCTTGTACATATAAACATTGCTTGCTCTGGTAATTTGCGCAGCAGACCCTCCACGGTACCGGACAGCGTACGCGTGCGAGGGCTCCCAACTGCGCATCTCGTGTGATGCGGGCCACCTGGTGCAGCTGATCCGCGCCAACTACGGCCGCTTCTCCATCTCCATCTGCAATGAGCATGGCACGCTTGACTGGAGCGTCGACTGCATGTCCCCCCGCTCCTTCCGGGTAATGCAGCAGAGGTATGTTCTTTGCCATGGCTTTTGTCTCCTCAAAATTCAGTTCATTCAGATGGCAAGGCATCCAGGATCACAATGCGAAATTTGCAGCATTGTTATTCGACAACTTTATGTATACCAACCGTTTGGGTCTGCTGTCTTTCAGTTGCGACGTCAAGAAAGGCTGTACGCTACCGGCATCGACAGATGTATTTGGCGACCCTTGTCCAGGCACCCTCAAGTACCTGGAAGCCCACTACCAGTGCATTCCTGGTGAGATATAGAGCTAAATTTTACACAGCGCTTGTAGCAGGCCCTATACAGAACATTCTTTCATAATAAATTCCATAAACAAATGTGCATTCACACCAGCTAAAAGAGATGTGTGGAGAAAAAGTGAATACTCACTGACAATGGCTGCTAAACATCTGTGTAACGCTTGTTGATGTAATGTTCACAACATTCCTAGCTGCTCATGGCCACCAACCATTATCATCATGTTTCGCATTTACGATCCAGCAAATTCTCACATTGTGTACGACGCTTCGCAGTGCAACAAAGATGTTCCTGTTTCGTTGGACATATCTTTCGGGAATCCGCCTTTTAACACGACAGCGTTAAGGAGCTCGTATCGCAGAAAAGCCTGTGTAGCCGGCGTCGGCGGCGTTGGCCGCGAGCGAAAAATCCCGGAAGGCAATTCATAAATAAAAAAACCACTTGCAAGATGGGCTGGGTGGGAATCGAACCAGGGTCTCCGGAGTGTGAGACGGAGACGCTACCACTCAACCATGAGTTCGATAGTTCAAAGCGGGACAAAAGCGCCCCTAGTGAATGCGGTGTTGCCTTATATCGGTAATTATGAGCATGTAAATTACAGACGTCGCAGTTACACGAGTAGCGAAGTACGTTTCCGCTAGATTTCTTCTGCGCTCTGCGCACACGTAGAGTCATCTTGCGGCAAACACAGAAGACCCTTCCTCGCAATGTACGGCGCTGCCCCGACACATGTCACGGCCCGGCTGTCCATGCCGATCGTGACGTTTGGCTTGCGTAGATAGTTTTGAGTGGGCGGTACGAACAGGGTGTGATAACGCTATCGCATTCCACTCTTGAAGGCGAAGCTTAAGCGTCCTCCAATTTTTCTCCACTCGGTGCATGCTTTGGTTGTTATCTTCGTTGTTGTTGTTGTAGTCTGAACATTTTTATGACTGTCCTTGTCTGTTTTGTTGTTTTGTTTGTGTCCCTTGTGCTAAGCTACCATAGCCAGAATACCATAGCCCACAGTCAGACCTCCTTAAGATGTGCACTTCCTTGAGCACTGCGGATTACCTTGTCTAGTGCGAAGAAAACATTCCCAAACTTCTCTGCTTAGAGTAGTATCCACCAGCAACTGTTAAGTTTTCTCTTCCCTTCCCCAGTCATTCATGAGAACACCTTACAACAAAAATCTTAAACTTTCCTCGCAGGGGCATCTGCGTCAGCAGGTGTTTGGTGTGTTGCGACATCATGCACCTGAGCACATGAGGGTTGGACCCTCCCGCGTTTAACCGTGCGTGGCTTAGTTGTGTCCGGGAAGAAGGGGATACTGGGGGTTGAGCTAATGCTGTGTGTTCGGACCTTTACCGCCCCTCGGCAGCAGCAACACACCCCTTTGGCCTCGGCTTCATGTAGATGGCACCCCCGGACTGACCCACCCGGCGGAAAGTGGTAGTTGCCTCTTCCTGTCCTTTTCTCCAACCTGTCTTTCTCTCACTTTCTATCTTTCCTGTCTTCTACTCAGTTAATTTTGCTTCTTGTTTTCCAGGCAGCAAGGGTTAACCATGTGTAGTTAACCGGTTAACCGTGTTTGAGATTAAATGTCTTACCGCTAAGGTTTCAAAGCTCGAAAAAACAGATGGCTCTGGTGCCGAAATGCAGCGCATTGCTTCTTCTGTAAATGACATTGAGTATCAGAGCAGAAAGCTGAACCTCGAAGTTCATGGTCTTAAGCACATTCAAGACGAATGCCTGCTTACAAAAGTAAACGCTATCGCATCCCAACTCAAGTTAGACATGCTGAATGATCAGTCAGTTTCGGCAATCCACAGGCTGCCAGCTAGAGCGGATAAAATTGCAGGTGTCTTGATACGTTTTGCGAATCAGTCGGTTCGAGATAAGTGGTTAGAGAAAAGAAAATTGTTTCCGGCTCTTCAATCTGGCCTACATGTGATGGAAAACTTGACAACATATAACAGGGCTCTACTTAAGAAGGCTAAGGAATGGACAAAAGCAAATGACTTCCGCTTTGTCTAGCTCTGTGGTGGCAAGATCTTTATTAGGAAGGAAGAAGGAGATAGCGCCCATGGGGTAAAGAATATAGCTGATCTAAACAGTCTAAAATGACGAGTCAATCTGTATATCGTCAGTTCACCATGTCAAGTGGAGATTGGGTGTGGCCTACAGAATTACTCGACTTCATCGGTTCGGAACACTGGCTATCCACTAAATGTTTTCATTTAAACTGCCATTCTGCTTGAAACAAACATAATGAGCTAGATGTGTTTTTTGGTAGTCTTAACTTTAAATTCAATTTCGTTATGTTATCTGAGACATGGTACAACCACAGTTCTCTTGTTTGGCATCTACCTGGCTATCAATGTTTCAACCAATTTAGGACTACCTCTTCTGGTGGTGGTGTTAGCTTACTTGTTTGTGACAATATTAATGTCGACTACATCGAAGAGTTCTTATGTGTCACGGACGATTACGAAGTTCTGTCCATTCTCAACGGCAGAAGTGTTTACTCAGTGTTTTATCGTCCACCTGGAGGCAATATTGCACGTTTCTTTAGTTTTCTCGAAAATTTCTTCGCATATGTCTGTACGTATAAGTATGACGTCATCTGGGGGGGGTGACTTTAACATTGATCTCCTAGCTGACAAGTGCTTAACTCGGGAATTTGATATCTTGCTTCACTCGCATGGTTGCTCAAGCGTTATCTCCGTCCCAACGCGAGTAACCTATGCCGCGTGTTTATCACCAATGTTTCAACGGCTATCATAAAAGCCGGCGTTCTTTCGTGTAACCTGAGCGACCATGTGCCCATTTTCTTCTGTCTCAAACGATGCACCGAAAAGAACGGACAGCGTCTTTTCCCCGGCCAAGTGATTACACCAAACCGTCTTGAAACGTTTCGCAGACAGATTCAGTTACTTGACTGGAGCGATGTATATGCCACACAATGTGCCCAATCAGCATATGAGGAATTTCTGCGTATTTTCAGCACATATTACCAGGAAAACTTTCCTCTGCGAACTAGACACAAGCGATCATCGCACATTCACAAACCGTGGATCACGGACTACCTCTTTCGCAAAATAAAGTTTAAAAGCATGCCGTATAACAAGTTTGTTAAGTTGCGTAATATAACCGATCTACACATATTTAAACGCTACCGCATTAAGCTAACAAGTGAGCTTCGGAAAGCGAAGACCTCTTATGAATATGAATACTTCATGTCTTGTCAAAATGATAGTCGCAAAACTTGGAAAAAACTAAATGTTAGGCTAAATCGAGCGTCGTTGTCGCATGCAAATATTGAGATTTTTAAAGATGTCATTATCATCCCGGATGAAGTGCTTCCTGATTGTTTGAATAATTTTTTTGTTAATGCAGCTGGTTTATGTGTCCATAGAAATGCCGTCCGCTATGTTCAGGTCAGGTGTCCCGATAGTATTTTCTGATATCCTACTACTGAATCTGAGCTAGCCCATTTATTTTCTGAGTTACATAATACCACGTCGTGTGACATTGACGGCATACAGATTACACCTGTAAGGCACGTCTTAGACATTATATTGCCTGTTTTATCATACATTTACAACCTCTGCCTGACATCTGGGGTATTTCCTGCCAAAATTCAGGCAGCTAAAGTACTTGCACTGTTTAAAAAAGGCAATAGAACTGTGATATCGTATTACAGACCCATTTCTATACTTCCAGTATTCTCAAAAGGACTTGAAAAAATAATATTTCAGCGTATTTGAGATTTTCTTGAAAAACATAACCTGTTCACTGACTGTCAATATGCTTTCCGAAAGGGACGGTCAACCCAGCTCGCGTTACTAGCACAGAAGGAACTAATATTGCGAAATCTTGAAAACAAGCTGCTCACGCTCGGGGTTCTTATGGAATTCAGTAAGGCGTTTGACTCTATTAACCATGAACTTTTGTTAAAGAAGCTAGAGGGCTACGGTATTCGTGGTATTGCATTGGATATAGTGAAATCTTATATAAATCAGCGGAATCAACTCGTTTAAATTAATGACATCTGCTCCCAGTTCAAGCAAGTAACAGTTGGTGTTCCCCAAGAGAGCATATTGGGCCCCCTTCTTTTCAATATATACGTACATGACCTTGTTCTTGCCGATAGTGAACCTAAATACATCATCTATGCAGATCATACTACGGTGCATTTTTCATCAAACAACATTGCAAAGCTGGTTTCAACCGCAAACTCTGTTCTTGAAAAAATACAGAGATGGTCACAGGATAATGGCTTAAATATTAACACTGACAAAACAAAAGCTATTTTATTTCAACCAAAAAATAAAGGTGTAAACTTAGAGACCATCACTATAATAGGTTCTTCAAGAATTGAGCTTGTTCAGTCTGTGAAGACGCTAGGTGTATTTTTTGACAGCCATATGTTATGGACTGATCACATCGACTTCCTTGGAGGCAAACTTGCACAAGTCACTGGGGAGCTCTTCAGTTTAAGACCGCTGCCACGCAAGGTCAAACTTATTTTGCACAACGCTCTCTTCCTGAGTCACATACACTACTGCTGTCTCGTGTAGAGTACCACGTCTGCTACAAACATAAACCGGTTATTCTTGCTTCAAAAAAAGGTAATACATAGCATCTATAATGCTCCAGTAGACGCTCACACTGCGCCTCTATTCAAACAGTTGAAATTACTCACACTGCATTCTCTGTTAGAATTCAGGCTGTTACCAGCCTATCATAAAGAAGTAAAACAAAGCCAGTCATGCATCACGTCGTTAGCGCAATTGATTAGAAACAGAACAGAATACAGTACACGGTCGCCTGAACACTGGTATGTGCCGCATCCTCGCACCAACTGTGCTCTTCAAATGTTGCACCATCGCTTACCACGCCTGTTAAACATGCTTAAATGTAATAACATAGATGTCACTTCTTGTCCTATATCGCATTTATATGAGCATTTCAGTTATTTTGAATACAAATTAATTTGTCGTTTGTGACTGTTTCTGAGGTAGACTGTCGTTACACATCTCCGTTTGATATTAGCCTCTGTCAACGGCTCAATCATGTCTTATTCTTTCCTTACAATGATTACTTGGTTAATGATTCCATCACTGCTTTTGTTGCTCTAGTGTACACTCTGGATTGCATAGCTTTTCTATGGTTTGTAATGTTTTTTACATTGCCATTGCCAAGACCAGTTCTGAGATGTTGACACTGCACATCTAGTTCACCACTTTGCTTTCTTCCTCCACTCGCCAGTGTGCTATGAATCGCTCATCAGCGTTTTATGGTACGTCCCTTGTAGATGAGCAGATTTGGCACTCCTGTCCATCTTACTCTGTTGTCAAGCCAGATGGTTTTGAATTTGCACAAAGTGTGCAGACAGAGAGAAGACACATCTGTACTTGTCAATGTTGTGGAAACATACACAGTTTGTATGTACCGATTTCCACATACCCACTGACTCAGGTTGTCTATACGGACACGTACAAAGTGGGTGCTGCAAGTACAATGCTTAGCGTGTCACCTCTTTTAATCCAATTGGCATTGGGACACTTCACACACTTTCCAACGTCTGTCTGCCTATATATCTATCTGTGTCTCTAATCTGTCTGTGCCCAAGTTTGACAGTGGTCATACCTGGATATAGAATCACACACACACACACACACACACACACACACACACACACACACACACACACACACACACACACACACACACACACACACACACACATATATATATATATATATATATATATATATATATATATATATATATATATATATATATATATATATTGCCGCCAGGTGTCACGAGCCAGCGCTGAAAAAAAGAAGTTGGGACTGGAACACGCGCTCAGCAAGAGACGGGCGCTGAAGTAGAAGAGGTAGAAGCTGAGGACGCCGGCTTAAATTATTGCACGCCATCTTGTTCAACCGCCTCCCTCGCCGACGCCGGGTACATCGTCTATTGTCTTTTCGTGACAAAACTGGTGGAGGTGCGGGGTACGGTTTATCCGATGCCACAAACCCCTCCTGGTAGCAGGAGTACCAGCCCTATCCTAGTGGACACCCCTGTTCACCGGGCAAGCAGGAGAATCCGAGGATTGCCTCCGGAGCTTGATCATCTCTCCGCAATAACATCGACGCCCCCACACACCGGTATGGAAGGAACGTCGACGTCCCTACCGACCATTAGGCAAGGTACGGCCACAACGGCAACGCAGTATCTGCTGCAGAATCTCCGAGTGCCGAATGTGTTCCACGGAGATATCTTCGAGGATGTAGAAGACTGGTTGGTCCAGTTTGAGCGCGTTGCCGAGATAAATGAATGGAGCGACGTGGCGAAGTTAAGGAACGTCTACTTCAGCTTGGAGGACGGTGCCCGCACTTGGTACGAGAACCGAGAAGGGCTCATCAAATCGTGGCTTGATTTCCGTCGTGCCTTGCTGGATACCTACACCAATGCTGATCGCCGCGAACGAGCCGAACGGGCGCTCCAATCCCGCATTCATCTGCCGAACGAGAGCGTGACGTCGTACGTCGAGGATATGACGCGCCTCTTCCGTCGGGTGGACCCAACCATGTCCGAGGAAAAGAAGCTGCGCCATCTAATGCGGGGAGTTAAGGAACAGCTATTTGCTGGCCTTGTTCGCAGCCCGCCGAAGACCGTGGCTGAATTCTTAACTGAAGCCACCACGATGGAAAAGATGTTACACCAGCGCTCAACTTTCTATGACAGGCAAATGAACCCAACTTCACCTTCGGACCAGCGCTCAGCCCCGTATGACAGGCACGCGAACGCTGCTTCACTGACGGACGCGATTGCCTTTGGAAACGTGGACGTTCTCCGAGATCTTATCCGCTCTGTGGTGCGTGATGAGCTTCAACGGCTCACCTGCCCGCCTCAGCCCACGCTAGGTTCCATTTCTGCCCTTGTGAGGAACGAAGTGCAGCAAGCGATCCGGTGTCCCGTTCCTAACAACAATGCGCCGCCTGTGACAGCACAGTTGCAGCGGCCGTCGTATGCGGAAGTTTTGAGGCGAGTCCCTGTCCAAGCTCCGACCCATTTCGACCCCGCCACGTCTTACGCCGCGTCATACGTCCCGCCGCTCCCATCTGTGCAACCAATCCAACGCATGGAGGATCGTCGCCCACCCGAAAGGAAATCTGACGTCTGGCGTACCCCGGACAGAAGGCCTCTGTGCTATCATTGTGGAGAAGCCGGTCACATATACCGCGAGTGCCCATACCGCCGTCTCGGACTGCAAGGTTTTGCCGCGGATTCACCAAGGCCCAGATATGGTGAAAGGCCTAGGGCGATTGAAGAATACTTGACCCAGCAGAGTATGCCACTGTTCCCGCGGCGGCAGTCGCGCTCGCCATCCCCCAGGCGTTCTTCCCCCGCTCCTAGAAGCCCTCCAATGGCAGCGCAGGGACGATCGCCAAGCCCTCGCCGGGGAAACTAAGAACAGCGACCTTCGGGGGCGAGGCCGCTGATAATCGCCCTTCCGAAGACCTCCCATCGACGCCAGCACGGTCTATTCAGCACGATTCAACGAAGACAGCAGCCGAACTCAGCGACAGACTCTCGCTCGACATACCTGTTGTGCTCGACGGCCGCCACGTTAGTGCTTTATTGGACACGGGGGCTGACTACTCAATCTTGTGCGGAAAACTAGCGACGGAACTTAGAAAAGTTATCACGCCTTGGTCTGGAGCGCAAATTCGTACTGCTGGCGGGCATGTCGTCACACCGTTGGGCATGTGCACGGTCAGAGTACAAATTCGTGGGTCCACGTTTCCTGCCAGCTGCCTTATACTCCGCGATTGTTCTCGGGACCTTATCTTGGGCGTCGACTTTCTGCGAGAGTATGGTGCCATTATAGACCTCCGGGAGCGCACAGTGACTTTTTCGACAGAAAGAGCAGCGAACAACCGCGACAATTGCCGACGTAACGCGCTTCGAGTTTACGCCGACAGTGTAACGGTACCACCACGCGCAAGTGTCATGGTAATGGTCGTATGCGACGATCTGCGTGACGGCGAAGCTGTTGCAGAAGGCAATTCCTCCCTTATGCTGACACACGGTGTATGTGCAGCCCGCAGTCTGATTATGCTTCGAGGTGGACTTTCGGCGCTCCTCGTGACGAATTTCAGCCAGGAACATCGGCACCTATTTCGTCGTACTACTATTGCTTTCGCTGAGCCCATAGCAGACGTTGCTGAATGCTGTGCGTCTGTGACGAAGGAGAACCCAGCTCAGACACTCAGCAATATTGACATCAATTCAGACCTTTCGGAGGAAAAGCAGAAAGCGCTGCGTGAGTTGCTCCTTCGGTTCAAGGAGTGCTTCGCATCTTCTTCTAAGGTACGCCATACGTCCATCACGAGACACCGAATAATCACGTATGACGATGCTCGTCCCAACGACAACTGCCTTATCGCGTATCGGCGAAAGAGCGCAACGTGATTAATGCACAAGTGAAAGAAATGCTTGACGATGACGTCATACAACCATCCCAAAGCCCTTGGTCATCGCCGGTGGTCCTCGTCAAAAAGAAAGACGGAACGCTTAGGTTCTGCGTTGACTATAGAAAGTTGAACAACGTCACAAAAAAAGACGTTTATCCGCTTCCGCGGATCGATGATTCGTTAGATCGACTCCGGCGAACCAGGTATTTTTCATCCATAGATCTGAAGAGCGGATATTGGCAAATCGAAGTTGACGAACGAGATCGCGAAAAAACTGCCTTTGTTACCCCAGATGGACTGTACGAATTTAAAGTACTTCCATTTGGCCTGTGTTCTGCACCGGCCACATTCCAGCGAATGATGGACACTGTTCTGACGGGTCTGAAGTGGCACTGCTGTTTAGTATACTTAGATGACGTCGTCATGTTTGCGGCGACCTTCGAAGAACATCTGAAGCGTTTAGAGGCGGTACTTGAGGCGCTCCGCTCCGCTAATCTCACACTAAAGCCAGAAAAGTGTCACTTCGGTTACGAAGAGCTGAAGTTCCTCGGGCATGTCGTGAACGCCGACGGCGTCCAGCCTGACCCAGACAAAACATCTGCTGTTGCTGCTTTTCCGACTCCTCGTGACAAGAAAGCAGTACGCCGCTTTCTCGGTCTGTGTGCGTACTATCGTCGCTTCATCGCCAATTTCTCGCACATCGCTGAACCACTCATACGCCTAACGCGAGAAGACACACCCTTTGTTTGGGCGGATGAGCAGGACGCAGCTTTCACCGAGTTACGGCAACGCCTGCAGGAATCACCTGTCCTCGCTCACTTTGACGAGGACGCTGACACCGAGGTGCATACCGATGCCAGCAACATCGGTCTTGGCGCTGTACTCGTTCAACACCAGGAAGGCGTCGAGCGAGTCATCGCTTACGCCAGTCGCACACTTTCACGCGCCGAAATCAACTACTCCACCTCCGAGAAAGAGTGTCTAGCGGTTGTGTGGGCCATCATGAAATTTCGACCTTATCTCTACGGTCGCCCTTTCAAGGTGGTGACAGACCACCATTCCCTGTGTTGGTTAGCCAACTTACGAGACCCGTCCGGGCGACTTGCTTGATGGAGTCTCCGTCTGCAGGAGTTCGATGTTACCATCGTCTACAAATCGGGCCGAAAACACGAAGATGCCGACACGTTGTCGCGCGCTCCCGTCACAACTTGCGACAAGGACATGGACGAAGACGGCGCATTCCTTGGGGCCCTCACCGCATCAGACTTGATCATACGGCAGCGCGAGGACGCCGAAATACGCCCTCTCATCGATCACCTAGAAGGCAAGAATGCTTCAATCCCACGACATATTTCTCGCAGTCTCTCGACCTTCTGCCTCCGACAGGGCGTCCTCTACAAGAAAAACTCGAGTGCCACCGACAAAGAGTATCTATTGGTAATACCTGCCGCCCTTCGTGATGACATTCTCCTAGCCTGCCATGATGAGCCCACGTCTGGACACTTGGGATTTTCACGCACTCTTGCACGAGTACGCCAAACGTACTACTGGCCCAGACTTTCTACCACGGTGAAGCGTTACGTGCAAAGCTGCCGGGAGTGTCAACGCCGGAAGTCGCCGTCTTTGAAGCCCGGGGGGTTACTCCAACCCATCGCACCACCTAGCGCGCCGTTTGATCAAATCGGCATGGATCTTCTGGGACCCTTTCCCTTGTCAGCCAGCGGAAACAAGTGGATTATAGTCGCCACGGACTATCTAACACGCTACGCCGAGACGAAAGCTGTACAACGTGCCACGGCCTACGAAGTTGCCCAGTTCTTTATCGAGCACATAGTCCTCAGACATGGTGCCCCCTCACATGTCATCACCGACAGAGGCACTGCCTTTACAGCCCAACTTATAGAGGACATATTCGAGCTGAGCTGCACGCAGCATCGCAAGGCGACTGCCTATCATCCGCAGACCAACGGACTGACGGAACGGCTAAACAAAACCATAGCTGACATGCTGTCTATGTATGTGGACGTCCAGCATAAAACATGAGATCAAGTCCTGCCGTACGTTACATTCGCGTACAACACCGCCATTCAGGAAACCACACGCTTCACACCGTTCCGCCTTGTCTACGGGCGCGAGGTCCAGACCACGCTAGACGCTATGCTCCCGCACGACACCGACGCATCACTTACTGCCGACGCCGAGCAACTTACTCAACACGCAGAGGAAGCTCGCCAACTCGCGCGCATACACATCGCGAAGCAACAGAGTACAGACGCAAGACGCTACAACCTTCGACATCGGCACGTCGAGTACCAGCCAGGTGACCAAGTCTGGGTGTGGACTCCAGTCCGTCGCCAGGGGTTGTCTGAGAAGCTCCTTAGTAGATACTTTGGACCCTACAAAGTGATACGCCGCGTTAGTGAAGTGAACTATGAAGTCATTCCCGACGGTGCCGCGTCGCCTCGGCGTCGACAGCACCGCTCAGAGATAGGAGCTTCTCGTCATCCGTGATAAATCAACCAAACACGCCTCCGAAAGGGACGCCACCTTCCCTATACGAGTCAGTATGGAAGACGGCCCAGTTCCGCCCGTACTGACTATAAGAGTCCTGGGGATGTTAATTCAACATAACACCCATAATTCTGAGGCGATTGTCCGATTACGGACGACAGCCCGCCAAATATGTGGCCTAATCAGACGAGTAGCCACACGACACCGCGGTATGAAGGAGGCTGATATCTGCCATTTGACGCAGGCTTTCCTGATCAGTCGCGTCGTGTATTCCTTCCCTTACTACCACCTACGCCTTTCTGACAAGGAAAAGGTTAACAGCGTCATTCGCACAGCTCATAAAGCTGCCCTTGGTCTCCCGAGGTATGCGAACACTGAACGATTACTTGAGCTAGGTATATACAATACCCTAGACGAACTCGTGGAGGCCCATAAAACAGCCCAACGTGAACGACTCTCCCGCACCGCAACTGGCAGAGTTATTCTAAGTAAACTCGGGCTGAATCCCGTTATGAATTCAGCAGGAAGAACAACATTACTCGGTGCGGTCAAAAGCCGTTTGGTTATAAAACCATTACCCAAGAACATGCTCTCTGGGAGACACGACAAGAGGCGGTCTGCCAGAGCCAAGGCCCTTCAGGAAAGGTACCAAAACAACCAGCACACCGCTTATGTCGATGCAGCAAAGCAAAATCACCAAACTTACGTAGTGAGCGTCGTGACCGGAGAGGGAAGTATCCTCAACGCCGCGACCATAAAAACAGCGTCCACCGTGGAAGCGGAAGAGACTGCCATTGCTTTGGCCATCATGAATCCCTCCGTGCAAACAATCATAAGCGACTCCAAAAGGGCAATAGTCAACTTTTCGAGAGGCAGCATAGGCGTATGTGCAGCGCGAGTCCTACGGGACTTTAATAATGAAAACACTGTTGAACTCGTATGGGTCCCTGCCCATTCGGGGAATCAAGGGAATGAGGAGGCGCACTGGGTAGCCCGAGGTCTAATCAACCGGGAGATGTGCCCCTCAGACTCGGATCCCATGGATGAGGCACCGACGACATACCAGGAAATAACAAACTATTACAAGCAAAAAAGGCGAATTTACCCGCCTCCAAACGCAAGCCTCACGCGAGCGCAAGCCTCGATCCTGCGTCGAATCCAAACTAAATCGTTCCCCAACCCACATTGGCTATCCATAATTACCAACGGGCAATGGAACCCAATATGTCAAAATTGCACAAATCAAACATTGGCTACCCAAAATCACATTCTTTGGGGGTGCGAGGGCTTACCCCCTCCCAGGTCGCTCCTGCCAGCTCCCTCACAACAGACGTGGGAGGAGCTGCTCAGAACGCCGGATGAAAAACGACAAAAAGCCCTCGTTGCCTGGGCCGAAAGGGTCGCTCCTCGTGAGGGGCCATCCTAGGACTCGGGCCTGCCAGATAACTGAGCAGAATCTCAATAAAGTTGTTACCACCACCACCCACTCAGAGATAGTGCATGTTATTCGCCTCAAGCCGTATTTCGCGCGTTAAGGCGACGCCAATCCGATATCATACGAATTCCACACTTCCTCCTTCTAGTTTAGTAAGCATCGGGTCGATGCCTTTCTTTTGGCGGGGGAGTAATGCCGCCAGGTGTCACGAGCCAGCGCTGAAAAAAAGAAGTTGGGACTGGAACACGCGCTCAGCAAGAGACGGGCGCTGAAGTAGAAGAGGTAGAAGCTGAGGACGCCGGCTTAAATTATTGCACGCCATCTTGTTCAACCGCCTCCCTCGCCGACGCCGGGTACATCGTCTATTGTCTTTTCGTGACAATATATATCATCATCATCAGCCTAGTTACGCCCACTGCAGGGCAAAGGCCTCTCCCATACTTCTCCAACTACCCCGGTCATGTACTAATTGTGGCCATGTTGTCCCTGCAAACGTCTTAATGTCATCCGCCCACCTAACTTTCTGCCGCCCCCTGCTACGCATCCCTTCCCTTGGAATCCAGTCCGTAACCCTTAGTGACCATCGGTTATCTTCCCTCCTCATTACATGTCCGGCCCATGCCCATTTCTTTTTCTTGATTTCAACTAAGATGTCGTTTACCCGCGTTTGTTGCCTCACCCAATCTGCTCTTTTCTTATCCCTTAATGTCACACCCATCATTCTTCTTTCCATAGCTCGTTGCGTCGTCCTCAATTTCAGCAGAACCCTTTTCGTAAGTCTCCAGGTTTCTGCCCCATATGTGAGTACTGGTAACACACAGCTGTTATACACTTTCCTTTTGAGGGATAGTGGCAACCTGCTGTTCATGATTTGAGAATGCCTGCCAAACGCACCCCAGCCCATTCTTATTCTTCTGGTTATTTCAGTCTCATGATCCGGATCCGTGGTCACTACCTGCCCTAAGTAGATGTAGTCCCTTACCCCTTCCAGTGCTTCGCTACCTATCGTAAACTGCTGTTCTCTTCCGAGCCTGTTAAAAATTTTTTAGTTTTCTGCAGATTAATTTTCAGACCCACCCTTCTGCTTTGCCTCTCCAGGTCAGTGAGCATGCATTGCAATTGGTCTCCTGAGTTACTAAGCAAGGCAATATCATCAGCGAATCGCAAGTTGCTAAGGTATTCTCCATCAACTTTTATCCCCAATTCTTCCCACTCCAGGCCTCTGAATACCTCCTGTAAACATGCTGTGAATAGCATTGGAGATATCGTATCTCCCTGTCTGACGCCTTTCTTTATAGGGATTTTGTTGCTTTCTTTGTGGAGGACTACGGTGGCTGTGGAGCCGCTATAGATATCTTCCAGTATCTTTACATATGGCTCATCTACACCCTGATTCCGTAATGCCTCCATGACTGCTGAGGTTTCGACTGAATCAAACGCTTTCTCGTAATCAATGAAAGCTATATATAACGGTTGGTTATATTCTGCACATTTCTCTATCACTTGATTGATAGTGTGAATATGGTCTATTGTTGAGTAGCCTTTACGGAATCCTGCCTGGTCCTTTGGTTGACAGAAGTCTAAGGTGTTCCTGATTCTATTTGCGATTACCTTAGTAAATACTTTGTAGGCAACGGACAGTAAGCTGATCGGTCTATAATTTTTCAAGTCTTTGGCGTCCCCTTTCTTATGGATTAGGATTATGTTAGCGTTCTTCCAAGATTCCGGTACGCTCGAGGTTATGAGGCATTGCGTATACAGGGTGGCCAGTTTCTCTAGAACAATCTGACCACCATCCTTCAACAAATCTGCTGTTACCTGATCCTCCCCAGCTGCCTTCCCCCTTTGCATAGCTCCTAAGGCTTTCTTTACTTCTTCTGGCGTTACCTGTGGGATTTCGAATTCCTCTAGGCTATTCTCTCTTCCACTATCGTCGTTTGTGCCACTGGTACTGTATAAATCTCTATAGAACTCCTCAGCCACTTGAACTATCTCATCCATATTAGTAACGATATTGCCGGCTTTGTCTCTTAACGCACACATCTGATTCTTGCCTATTCCTAGTTTCTTCTTCACTGTTTTTAGGCTTCCTCCGTTCCTGAAAGCCTGTTCAATTCTATCCATATTATAGTTCCTGATGTCCGCTGTCTTACGCTTGTTGATTAACTTAGAAAGTTCTGCCAGTTCTATTCTAGCTGTAGGGTTAGAGGCTTTCATACATTGGCGTTTCTTGATCAGATCTTTCGTCTCCTGCGATAGCTTACTGGTTTCCTGTCTAACGGAGTTACCACCGACTTCTATTGCGCACTCCTTAATGGTTCCCATGAGATAGTCGTTCATTGCTTCAACACTAAGGTCCTCTTCCTGAGTTAAAGCCGAATACCTGTTCTGTAGCTTGATCCGGAATTCCTCTAGTTTCCCTCTTACCGCTAACTCATTGATTGGCTTCTTGTGTACCAGTTTCTTCCGTTCCCTCCTCAAGTCTAGGCTAATTCGAGTTCTTACCATCCTATGGTCACTGCAGCGTACCTTGCCGAGTACGTCTACATCTTGTATGATGCCAGGGTTCGCGCAGAGTATGAAGTCGATTTCATTTCTAGTCTCACCATTCGGGCTCCTCCACGTCCACTTTCGACTAACCCGCTTGCGGAAAAAGGTGTTCATTATCCGCATATTATTCTGTTCTGCAAACTCTACTAATAATTCTCCTCTGCTATTCCTAGAGCCTATGCCATATTCCCCCACTGACTTGTTTCCAGCCTGCTTCTTGCCTACCCTGGCATTGAAATCGCCCATCAGTATAGTGTATTTTGTTTTGACTTTACCCATCGCCGATTCCACGTCTTCATAAAAGCTTTCGACTTCCTGGTCATCATGACTGCATGTAGGGGCATAGACTTGTACCACCTTCAATTTGTACCTCTTATTAAGTTTCACAACAAGACCTGCCACCCTCTCGTTAATGCTATAGAATTCCTGTAGGTTACCAGCTATTTCCTTATTAATCAGGAATCCGACTCCTAGTTCTCGTCTCTCCGCTAAGCCCCTGTAACACAGTACATGCCCGCTTTTTAGCACTGTATATGCTTCTTTTGTCCTCCTAACCTCACTGAGTCCTATTATATCCCATTTACTACCCTCTAATTCCTCCAATAACACTGCTAGACTCGCCTCACTAGATAGCGTTCTAACGTTAAACGTTGCCAGGTTCAGATTCCAATGGCGGCCTGTATATATATATATATATATATATATATATATATATATATATATATATATATATATATATATATATAAAGAAAAATACTTGGATATGGAATACAATGGGCCAATAAAATCAGGAACACCTTAGACTTCTCTCGACCAAAGGACCAGGCAGGATTTCGTAAAGGCTACTCAACAATAGACCATATTCACACTATCAATCAGGTGATAGAGAAATGTGTTGAATATAACCAACCCTTATATATAGCTTTCATTGATTACGAGAAAGCGTTTGATTCTGCCGAAACCTCAGCCGTCCTGGAGGCATTACGGAATCGGGTTATAGACGAGCCGTATGTAAATATACTGAAAGATATCTATAGCAGCTCCACAGCCACCGTAGTCCTCCATAAAAAAAGCAACAAAATCCCAATAAAGAAGGGCGTCAGGCAGGGAGATACGATCTCTCCAATGCTATTCACAGCATGTTTACAGGAGGTATTCAGAGACCTGGATTGGGAAGGATTGGGGATACGAGTTGATGGAGAATACCTTTGTAACTTGCGATTCACTGATGATATTGCCTTGCTGAGTAACTCACCCAAGTAACCACGGATATCCAGGCGACGTCCGACGGACGTCCTTTCTGGATATTCGGGATGTCCGTGGGATATCCATGAATGTCCGACGTACGTCCCTGGGAAATCCAAAGGTAATCGTTTTGGCGTCCGTAGTACGTCCGACGCGGACATCCAGCATGGATATTCAGGGGACGTTCAGGATATACATATATATATATATATATATATATATGTGTGTGTGTGTGTGTGTGTGTGTGTGTGTGTGTGTGTGTGTGTGTGTGTGTGTGTGTGTGTGTGTGTGTGTGTGTGTGTGTGTGTGTTTGTATCCGGGGATATTCCAGATATACACATACCCTGAAGCGACAGTAGTGGCCGGGACACATTCAAGCACCCGACCATTATATATATTACATTGGTCGAGTGCTTGAATGCATTCTTGTTTTAAATAAACAAGAAATGAACCTACACGAACTTCCAAATACAATTAAACTTTTATTGTCTCCTTATACATATACATATAAAGACCAAAAAGCAGATATATGCATACTGTTCAAAGAACTAATAAATACACTGATAAAAAAGAAAATTTGCAATTCCAATAGCACAACTGAAGCTAGAGAACAGCAGAACAAAAATTATTATTGCCCACCCTGCTTGGACATTTGAGTTTGCAGCATGGAATAAAAAAAAAGAGCAAGAAGACATCAATTAGCATTATTAAGCTGCGAAAGCAACAGAAATGACATGAAGGAATTAATCTTGACTACGCTCCAACGCTCAGCCTCTGCTACACTTCTAGGTTTGTGAGAAAATTCTTTAGGAATATACGATGCTAAAGAAGGAAAGTCAGACAACTGTCTGCGCTCTGTAGGTCCGAGACGGACCTGTAAACGACCACCTAACCAAGCGCTAAGCAACTTTTTTATAATGCCCAGGCATAAAAGGTGCATGTAGTCAAGGGGTGCAGAGACAATGCAGTCTATGAGAAGCAGCGTCAAGACTGAGGTGCCTAGGTGATGGTCAGGGTCAATCAGACGCCTGAATGAATCATCAGTGCGCAAAGTGGAGGATCTTGTTGGAAAACTGAGTCGGCTGCTCCTGTATGTGCCCTCTACTGTGCATTTGGACACGCAGAATACCCAGTGTGTCCTTTAATTCGAAAAACAAACGACTGTGCTGGTGTACGTAAAACAAAACATGCTGACGAAACCTCAATTACTCACTGCTCAAAAACCATTCCATGCGAAAGAAGCTGTTGTAGATCACTGACACGAGGGTTCAGAAAATCATTTGCTGAAACGGGCTTTGATGGGCCAGCAAAAATGCCGACTACAAAGGGGGAACTCTGCCATGCGCACCATAACTGCATTGTAGAACTCTTTGAAACTGGCAGTCCGTTCATGTTAAATAACAAAGAAACATGGCTGCCCTTAAAACATGCTTCCGACAAGGCACTTTCTAGTCAGCACTGCAAGCAAAAGTGTTTTTTGCTCACGAGCCATTGCAGTTAAAGCAGGTGCACATTGTGTACCCCTGGGCATGGAGAGCAAAGTGCGAGCGTCACTTGGGGGAGATGAGGGGTCAAAGTAGCACATATGTGACCGCTGTATGCCAACATTTTCCTTAATGGCCCAAATGCACAGTTTTTCAGCAAAATCAAAGCGCGCCGATGAAGAGTCCGCGGTAGCTAAAGCAAATGTAGGCTCCGGGGTCCTGCTTACCAGAGAACCCGCATTGACTTGTGCGTATACCTCTCCTAAGGGATCATGTTCCGTTCTCACAGCGAAGTGAACCATCCGAAGTGTCCTGTAGAGTCGATCCATCAGGGAAGCAAGGCACATTGTCCTTAGTGCGCGTACTGTCACAACCAGCGTCCTGAACTTCCGATGTCGCCTCGGGGCAGCGGCCAGCATCACAAGGCGTACAAATGTTCGCAGGGACAGCACGACCGCACATGTTAATGCATGTGTGCGGCCTATATGCGCCACTGCACAGTTCTAGACTTGCGAATTCTCGAGCCGTTGACTGATGGCTGCCGGTGCGATCCGAAGTCCTCGAATATCGTCTTTGTTTCCAGCGACGCTCTCTTTCGCGCGTACGGCTTCTCCCGCAGTCGTCTAGGCATGCTGGCACCTGTGAAGAAAACATATTTCAATACCCAAACGAATTAAAAAAGAAATCGATGTAGCTGACATACCTTGGTAGCTCAGCAACAGAAAGTGACAAACGCCGCTCCGCTGCCTTTAATGGTCGCAGAATAAAAAACGGCGTTAGGCTCTAATGGCGTGGCGACGATGGCTAGAGCTTGGATTGGATTGGATCACTGCAGCGCTCTGCCATTCTCTGCTTTGCCAAGGTTCTAACTCTTCAACGTGCATATTTTAAAATATTGTATTATTACACAGTGAAATATTTACTTATTTTGGGAATATTAGGTATCTGATTTTCGAGTTTTTAGTTTCTGCTAACGCTGTCGGCGCCTTAAGGGCAAAAAAACATAGCCTGTGAGATTACTGTAAATGCATGGCGGCTCTGACGCAGTATAGCTTTCGTAATCGCTTTCAACGCACGCAGCCACCAAAAGGGTAGCCTTCGAGATTTGTTTTTGTTATCTGCAATGATATTATTGTATGCAAATTTGAACACTGTAGACTACTTCCTGTTTTAAAAAACCAGCCAAAAACAGACGCACACAGGAAACATACGAGAAGACAGGGAAGAGGCTGGAAGAGGCCTGTCTTGTGTATGTTTCCTGTGTCCGTCTTTTTTTTTTTGCTGTTTTTTTTTAATACAATGCACGAACTAGCCCAACAACGTGTTTTACTTCCTGTTTCAATGATAAACCTGAACCTACATAGTATAAGTCCCAGTTACATGTTCGGAGGTCAGGACCAAACTCTATAATCAGGATTTTTTCATATTGAGGGATAACTTGAGTGCTTGCCTCAAGGTCGAACAAGTGGCTTCAAATGGGCGCTTATATATTCTGCTAGTCATCCACAAGCATTTTTTTAAAGCAAACTACAAATTGTTTGTATGACCCCCTGATAGAAAAAAAAAACGTATTTTAATACTATGATGTTAAAGTGGGCAGAATATATATCAAGTTGGAAAGATATTTATTTTGCTCTGAACAAGTAATGGACTGTGTCCGATAGACAACAAAAATAAAGAAATATGATACGAACAGACTAAAATTTCCGGCAATATTTTTATGTTAGTTTATATATAACTCACTAGCCAGGACATGCCTATTTATGGACAGCCAGCGGACGTTCAAAACGGGATGTCCCATGGACATCCCGTGGGGATATCCTTCGGACATCAAAACAGGATATGGACTTCTCCTGTACGTCCCATGGACGTCCGTGTTGGATATCCGGATGGATGGACGTTGGGACTTGTGGTGGACGTCCCACGGATATCCGTGGTTACTTGGGCAGGCGACCAATTGCAATGCATGCTCACTGACCTGGATAGGCAAAGCAGAAGGGTGGGTCTAAAAATTAATCTGCAGAAAACTAAAGCAATGTTTAACAGCCTTGGAAGAGAACAGCAGTTTACGATAAGTAGTGAGGCACTGGAAGTGGTAAGGGAAAACATCTACTTAGGGCAGGTAGTGACCACGGATCCGGATCATGAGTCTGAAATGATCAGAAGAATAAGAATGGGCTGGGGTGCATTTGGTAGGCATTCTCAGATCATGAACAGCAGGTTGCCATTATCCCTCTAGAGAAAAGTGTATAACAGCTGTGTCTTACCAGTACTCACGTACAAGGCAGAAACCTGGAGGCTTACGAAAAGGCTTCTACTTAAATTGAGGACGACGCAACGAGCTATGGAAAGAAGAATGATGGCTGTAGCGTTAAGGGATAAGAGCAGATTGGGTGAGGGAACAAATGCGAGTTAATGACATCTTAGTTGAAATCAAGAAAAAGAAACGGGGGGGGGGCATGGGCAGGACATGTAACGAAGAGGGAAGATAACAGATGGTCATTAAGGGTTACGGACTGGATTCCAAGGGAAGGGAAGCGTAGCAGGGGGCTGCAGAAAGTTAGGTGAGTGGGTGAGATTAAGAAGTTTGCAAGGACAACATGGCCACAATTAGCACATGACCGGGGTAGTTGCAGTAGTATGGGAGAGGCCTTTGCCCTGCAGTGGGCGTAGCCAGGCTGATGATGTTGATGATACTTGGATGAGGGAAGGCAAGGAAACGCACTGACAAAAAAGATGTGTGTCCTCGGCCAACCAAGTAGTGAAGCGGGGCGAAGGGGTGGGGGCAATGCTCCAGGGACGGGAAGAAGGGGATGCGTCCGTTCTCTACAACTGCCACATAGGAATTCCAGAAAGGCATCAAGTGAAAGGTCACATGCTCTTGGGCAACCGAGTAGCAGGGAGTGTCGCCTCGCTCACTCATTGATTCATCCAGGCTATTTGCTTACATTGAGTACCATCATCGATGGTTTCTGCATATTTATTTATTTGCAAGAGATACACGTACATGTAGATGCAGTATTAATTTTAACCACCTGAGACTTGTGCTAAAGGTTAAGTGGCATTATGCAGGCAATTTTATGTTCAACCTTCCTCATTGCCGTGAATAAATTTAAGATCTCCTTGTCTGTGCTTGGCTGTGTTCTCATTGCTGCTGCAGCCGAACTAACAACGCCCAGCAGTGCCATGTGGCCAACGCCATCCAGTTCAAGTCACCCACGAGCTGGAGACCTGCTGCCGCCGATGCTGGGTGGAGCCTCTGAGCAGCAGGCAGACAATGCAGTACCAAGGACGCCCCCACCGCTGCCAGCCATCTACCAGAGCCCAGATAAGCAAGGACTAGGCTCCAGTAGCACCACCACGGGTCAGTCGTCACCAGAGCAATTTGCAAGCATGGAGCTGCACAGTACAGAAATAGTTTGTAGTGCTACCTAAACAGTGTGCCTAGCACCAGCAAACTACATGGGTGGCACATGTTACAAAGTCTGTAAAGGCAGCACAAAAAAGTCAAGGAGGCACAAATGCTGGGCCTGCATTTTCTCAGTGAAGGCTAGCTTTCGGCAGCATGCAGATTACCTGAAAGCTACGAAGTACCCCGCAGTTGTGATAATAGCAGCGGTTGACTCGCTCGCAAAAACAAACAATGTAGGTAACAGTAAGTAAAAGGAGATTATTACAAGAAAAAGCATTCAATACTCAATTCACTATATTCGATATCTAATATATTCATTGCAACCAATGATATTAATTGCAGTGAAGGTCATAATGTTATAAACTGACGCACTCAATGTGCCAGGGCTGAAATGACCTCTACTTGTACCACAGACTGGTTGCTCTACTGTTAACTTTGCCTTCACTAGAGTCGTGCTGTTTATTAATGCTGTTAGCATTCTTTGCATACTTCAGGCATTTGAGCCTATCTATCTAGCCTCTTATGCTGACCCAGCGGCCCAAGTTGTCTACCAGCTGGGGGCCCTAAGCATGTGCTCTTGGTAGGGATGACGTTGGGGTCATTCCGTCGTCATCATCTGATTCTTGTCATGCTGTCATCGTCACGCCTTCTATGCCGACCCAGTGGCCCAAGATGTCTAACAACTTGGGCCACTAGGTATGTGTTCGAGGTCATGATGCCATCGGGGTCATTGCATCGTCATTCTTCTAGCTTTATGATCCAACTCTCATCATGCTGTCGTCATCATTCAGTTGTATTGCATTCAATGTTCTATTGTCATCGTGATGCCGTCATGGTCGCTCTATTGCTGTCACTCTAGCTTCATCATCTGGCTCATTAGTGTGTTTGAGTGGCCGGTTCGCATGAAGACTGCGTGCGGTTGAGCTGTAAAAGCAAAAAAAAAAAAGAGTCGATCAGCACAGTTGGCATAACTCGTACCAGCTAGCATTCAAAACACGTGCGCACAAAACCGAAATCGGAAGTGTGGCTCAGGTGTTAACGCCGGTGGCTTGGTGCGCTGCAGTCAATTTGGCCACTGGACTCAATGGGAGTGTCCGCTCTTGTTGAATCCTTTCTCTATGAAGCTATATTCACACAGCGAGGAAGTCGATTCAAGCTTGCGGATAGCGTATCACGTGATCATATATCGCCCGTGCCCGCAGCGCTCCCTCTGCCCGGGTGAATCACTTCGCGATACGGTGGAGAGCCAAATCACCGTTGGGTTTCTCGGCTCAGTCAAGTTTGCTCTGTCGCCGTTACCTATTCGAGGGCTGCTCCATGCATGCTGTGAAGTGATCTGATGCATGTTGCATTTAGCTTTATCAGCATCGCCAGAGGGACAGGGCCGGCCGAAGATACTTTTGCAGTTGTATCATGATACCATACAAGATACTCGAGCCATAAGTACTTGAGGCACAGATACAAGACACTACCGCAATTATTGTATCCAATGCGATACTTTCTATTTTTATCTCGATACTTCGATACATTTTCGCAAATTTCTTATTACATATCTATATGATGCAGTAGCAAATGTGTATGCACAAAAATGTTTGCTTGGAAATTTCCTAACCCCGGCCAACCTTATTTAATTTGAATGAAATGTCTGTTAGTACCTCAAAATTATTGTCTTGTCTAAATAGCCGCCTTGTGCAGAAGTCTCCCGGACGAAGCGCTTTCGACGCATTTGTTCACAACAGTCAAACTTACATCCACGAGATCCTTCAAATCGCTGATGTGTAAAAGCCACTAGACGCAAGGCAACCCAATTCTTGCATTCTTCAGACGCTGCACGCATTGGTGTATGCAGCCCCACAGGGGTGTCTGTGTTAGCAGGCGTTTGGTATGTTGCGACACCACATACCTGAGCACACGAGGGTTGGACCCTCCCGCGTGTAGCCATATGCGGCTTAGCCATGTCTGGGGAAAGGGGGATCCTGGAGGTTGAGTCGATGCCAGTTATTCAGGCCTTTAAGGCCCCCTGGCGGAGGCAACACACCTCTTCAGCCTCTGCTTCACATAGACGGCACCTCCAGACTGACCCACCTGGAGGAAATCAACAGTTGCCTTTTCTTGTCCTTCTCTCCAATCTTTGTCTTTCTCTCGCACCTTTAATGTTTCCTGTCCTCTCTTCACTTCTTCTCACTTCCGAGTTTCCTGGCGGCAAGGGTTAACCTTGTGTGGCTAGCCAATCTTGGTTATGCTGTATTTGGTTATAGCAGCGATGTACGGCTGGCGTTTGCAGGGATTCCCTTACAGGAACTTCTGTCACATCCCCATGTTGGGCTTCATGGTGGGTGGTTGGCATCACTGCAGAAAACCCCATCTACACTTATGGAAAATGCTTTCCCTAAACTCCCTGATCACCCTCAGAAACGAGTGCGCGCCAAAGATGCCTTCCAATTTTTCGGACATCAAACCCAGAACTTCCCCCAATTTCCATGTTATTCACTCTGAAAAGTCAGACGAACCAGTGCGAACTATCTCACCATTCCTTGTTTCAAAGTCTTTGACTGGAGTATTTGGTCCAGGTTATAAGGAGTCGAGGATGGCAAGTGGTGATCTCCTCTTGTAGCTCTGTGATCAGAAGCAGTATGAGAAAGTGCCGAAACTAGTGTCGTTTGGAGAGACCCAGTTAACAGCAATCCCACACCGTACTATGAACACCACCCGTGACATTGTTTTGGATGGTGATTTGCTCCAGCTGACAGAGGCTGAGCTCCTGGAGGGCATCAGCAAGCAGAATAATGTCAATGTCAAAAGAATTAAAATGAGGCGGGATGGCAAAGAAATCGAGACCAAACACCTAATACTCACCTTTGGTTCAAGTGTCCTGCCCAAGTCCATCGAGGTCGGGTACATCAAGCTCCATGTTAGGCCATACGTACCTAAACCCCTGAGGTGTTTCAAGTGGCAACGTTTCGGCCACAGTTCACAGAGCTGCTGAGGCCGTCAAACATGTGCAAAATGCAGTGCCCATGAACACACCTCTGAATCTTGCAAGAACACTCTCCACTGTATAAACTGTGATGGCCGTGTACTCGCAGTGGTGCCCATCCCGGAAAAAAGAAAAAGAAATTGTGATAATAAAAGTAAAGGAAAACATAACCTTCCAGGAGGCACTTGCCCAAGAACACTTTTTCCGATGTGACACATCAGGGGACCGCAACACAACGGCTTGCCCACATGCAGTGAGCTGGCGGTGAGGCTATCTGTCCCCCCTGGCGGCTACAGCTACCACTGTTCCGCCACCCCAGAAGGGGCCATCGACCTCCTAGCCGGTGGCCTCAAAGGTCTCGTCTGACGTGTCGAGGCCTTCACGTCAACCGCAGCGCTCACAAGAGCACGTGTCCAGTGCCTCACAAGAGGCGATGGACACAACCGCCAGTCAGATGGCGCCGCCAGCGCCTAAGGAGCGGCGAGGCTCTCTCGATCGCTCCAAAAAAGACAAAACTCGCGTCACGGCACCTGGAAAGGGTCCATGAGCTAATCCTCGTCTCTCAAACACACAGCAGACAACACATTTATCACAATAAATACACAGAGACTAGAGTGCAATGTCAGAGGGCTAATTCATAACCTCGATGACATTACAGAACTACTACACAAACACAATCCAGAGTTGCTGTGTGTTCAAGAGACACATGTGAAACCTACTAAAACTAATTTCCTTTGTAATTACTCTATTTTCCAGAATGACCGCGACAAGGCTACTGCCTCTGGCGGTGTGGCAATAGTAGCCCTTAAATCTGTCGCTTGCCGACCCGTCGCCCTTAACACGCCCCTTGAGGCAGTGTCTGTTCGGGCCATTCTTTTTAATAAATTAGTAACTGTGTGTTCCATTTATACTGTATACCACCGAACCAGAATCTCTAAAAAACATACTTCTATAACAACATTGATCAGCTTCCCGAGCCTTACATACTTGTGGGAGATTTTGAAGCTCATAGCACGATGTGGGGAGACTCATAATGGGACGCGAGAAGTCGACTCATTGAAAATTTCCTTTTAACCTCCAGTGCGTGCTTCTTCAATAAGAAAGAACCGACATATTATAATACACATCATAATTCATACTCGTCAATAGACCTGCCTATCGGCTCTGCTTCTATCTTCCCTGATTTAGAATGGTCTATAATTAAAGATTCATTTGGAAGTGATCACTTCCCGTTAACTCTAAACCTAGTAACGCAACATGACCCCCCTCCGCCTGTCCCTCGCTGGAAATGAGCCGAGGCTCATCAGGATGGCTGCCCACCCTGATTATCGTTGGGCTCTCTCTGTTGGTTTCTGTCATCTCGAAACCGTGTTCAGCACTGGTGCGTGACATGACCAATGCAACGGCATAGCTGGCATCATGGACGCCTGTCATCGGCACAGGAATTTCTCGCTGGCCGAGGCACTGGAGGACGACGTACACCTTCTTCAATAGCCTTCAGGTGGTCCGATAATGAGGCTATGAAGTTTGCGATCACCCTCAAGTCCCTATCGCACTCAGTGGCCTCTTGCGGGCAATGATGCTGTGCTGCAGCGCAGGTAGTGAGACATGTCAGAGGCGGCTGGCATTGCTACTAAAGGGGGTGTCACTCCAGTGAGAGGTGCCGAGGCGTATGGATACCTCGAATGCTGGCCAGCAGAGAAGTGGGTGCCAATAGCTTGTGGTTGGTACGCACGGGTCATTAAAGCAGTCTGATTAATACGCTGCAGAATTTGCAGGAATGTTGAGCAAATGTCCGGGTTTGTGATGATTATTTTCTCCTGCACGTCCGGACGCAGGCCGCATATGAGGTGCCGCAACCACTCCTCTTCCATGATAGATGGATTAATTCTGGCACACAGCTGCACAACATCGTAGTAACATTGCTTGGGGGACTCTGATGGTAGCCGCGTTCGGTTTTGCAGCTGCAAAAGGGCGATCTCAACTGAGCGACGAGTTGTGAAAGACGTTTTGAGGAGTGTCGCCCACTCTTCCCATGTATTATGGGCCCCATTAAAATTTAAGTTGTGTGCCACTTTTTTGCATCTCCATCCAATGCCAGATACAAAAATTTTACTTTCGTTCCTTCATGCCAGTTGTTTAGGGAGGCTACATGTTCGTTGCAAAGCAACCACTTGGAGATTGATTCTTCTGGCATGCATCTAAAGACTGGCGGTCCGACAAAAGGCTTAGCTTAAGGGGTGGACATGGTAGCGAGAACAGTAGGGGGTTTGGTCATAGTTGAGCTGTTAGAGCTAGGTTCCCGAGGTTTGTTGCCATGGCCCATGATATTAGAGCATGGACTTTGTTACCCCGCACCTCCACCACTTTGTAGCAAAGTGACGCAGCTGTTAGTGTGCTGACGCATCAGCTCCCCAGGGAGACGACGATGAAGGGGGATGAGCTCCAGCAGGGGCAAGCGCAGATCTGCAGGTACGAAGACGATGAGAGGTGTCATTTGAATAACTAGGTTTATTAACTTGGCATTTAACTTGGCCACTGTACACATATTTACATACAAAACAATGTCATACCCATTGTCAACGGCCTGCCTGACTGGCCTGGTCTCCCGTGGTGAAATGGCACCGTGTGCTGCAGTCTCCTTGCTCTCCAAAACTACTCAGACTCTTCCTTAAATGAGTTTCTACAGCATTCAAGTGACCCACGGACCGGCGGGAGGTGCAGGCATCTCCGCCAATGACCTACTCCAACCACTCAGGCAGGCCAACAGGATCCAATAAGGGCCATAGATAGTTTAAGAGGCTAAAAATGGGCGCAAAGGCAGCCTGCACACACAATAAAGTTGCCCATAACTAATAAATTTCTGCCCCCCGATACATCCTAGTGTGAGAACAGCGCACGACACGTGCGCAAAGTGACAGGTACAGCAGCGTCGGCCGGGCGGGAGCGCATGCCTGAGGCGCTGTCACAGTCATTCCTGCACAAAGGCTTCCCCCGCATTGACAAACCCACAACACTCGCGGAAAGGAAAAAAAAAAGGTACCCACGGTGCACTCTCTTCGTGACAACAGGTTTTAAATAAGTGTGACTTCAACATCATGGTGTGTCGCAGATTGCTTGAATGCTAATCACGTTATCGTCGACCGTCATTGTGAGCTGGACATTTATTTGTTTCTTCTTTCATTCTATGCTAAACATCTTTGTCACTGCCAAAGCCAAAATTTTTTCAATACATTCTTTCACCCTTGACACATTCGTGCTCATTGAACTTATACCTGTGACTGCTATCTACCGTTTACTGCTTTTTGTTCTCGAGGTGATTAAGAGTAGTTTTTTTAGCCCACATTTAGCTCATAAAATTTGGTGCTTGTCAATTTTTTGTGATGGTGTTTTGCTTTCACAGTATAGTAGTTAGAATGCCTTTCCTGCTTCATATATGTGTGTGCCATCACCTCTGGACTGCTGTGCAGCTGTTCTCACAGAAAGTGCTGCCATGGAAACGGCCACATTCGAAACATCCACAGCCTTGGATCTGCTCTTGGACTATTGCCAGCCACTCATAGCGAGAGACATATTCTGGAACTGGACTCGTGCTGGCGATGTAGCAGTCTATCCTTGTCCTGGAGGCTCCAAAGGTCAGTCAATACTAAGCACTGTTAGTTTTTAATATTTGCCTGGGTTATTCGAAATACCATAGTATAACACATATCAAGTACGGTGAATTAGCATGATGACTTTGCAGTTTTGGATAAACCCGCCGTGGTTGCTCAATGACTATGGTGTTGGGCTGCTGAGCACGAGGTCGTGGGATCGAATCCCGGCCTCAGCGGCCGCATTTAGCTGGTGGCAAACTGCGAAAACACCCGTGTGCTTAGATTTAGGTGCACGTTAAAGAACCCCAGGTGGTCGAAATTTCCGGAGTCCTCCACTACGGCGTGCCTCATAATCAGAAAGTGGTTTTGGCACGTGAAACCCCATAATATAATATAATATTGCAGTTTTGGATAGGAATTAAAGGGACCCTGAAACAATTTTGATGGTTTTGTACGAATGTACTGAGTCATTAGGGTAGGTCCTTCTGACCATTAATTAATGCATCTAAGTGCTCCACATAATGCATGTAATTTATTATAAGTTTTTAAAAATTACATCACTATCGATTACAGCACGCCATTCCCCTGTGTTTTCAGCCGCCCTTGACCAAGTGATTCAAGGTGAACATATAAGACGCCAGTAGGTCGAGCTATCCGACTAGCTGCTCAGGGCGTGTCGCCGATAATTTTTCCAACTTTATGGGGAACAAATGTTGTTCATAATAGTTGGTAAGTTAGTTAATTTGTTTCTGTCAAGAAGGAAGTAACTGAAAAAGAATGCACAAGGACAATTTATCACGACACTCAAGCACCCTGCACACAGCAAGCGTCGTCTGCTTGTGTTACAGCATGCTCTGTGTTGATGCGAGCTGCACGGTCTGTGCTGGTCTCGATCTCTCTTTTCGCAAGCACCATGGTTTGCCTTTTCATTGTAGCTGCAAATGTAGGGATCGGCGACATGTCAAGCTGCAACATTATGTCCCTCTGCAAGGCAAACATCTGAGCATAGTGGCTGCAGCGCTGGTTGTCAGTATTCTATCGGCACCAGCATCTACGCGTTTGTGGCCGTCACTTCATGCCAAAGGATTACTACGCACCACAATAGTTTTTCGCATGTCCGGTAAACGCAAGTGGAAGCAGAGTGGGCCTGGGTGTTTTATGGGATGAGCAGTGATGCAGACATGACAGGCCTGTATGGTGCAGCCGCCTGGTGGCACAGAGCTCAACCAAACACAGAAATAATATAGCAGCAACGAAAAGTATTCTACTTTGCTGCTGGTGTAAACTTTAGGAGGAATCGTGAGCATGTTGTTTTTCTAATTGTTTAATATGTTTTACACTTGGTTCCATCAATATTAGCTCTTTGGTTGGCTGGTTAAGCTCTGCGCCACCAGGTGACTGGACTGTGCAGACCAATCAGGCCACTCGCATACGTCTGCGCTAAAGATATCACAGCAGTAGTAGTATGTAGGGGCTTTAGTTTATGCCTCCGCCCATAGAGTTTCTCACTACATTACCTAGAGGGAAATCTGGCGCTGCTGCGCTGTGGTATGCATGGGAATGCCGGTATATTGTGACTTCGGATTGGCATCGTTCTCGGATAGACAGGACACCTTGAAGACGCGCTTGGCAAGTACCGTTCCGTCTGTCACAATGATTCATTTTCTACTAGAACAGCACGTGAAAAGCTGTATTAGCTTTATTATTACGCGAAAACATGTTTTGTTTAACTATGAAAACTTGTTTTTGCGTGTACGCTTATATGTTACGTAAGAAGTATCAGCGAGCCGCTAAAGTTGGAGGACAGACGACAAGGTTCCCGCTCGCTTTGAAACAGTTTGTCGTCTGTTCTTGCTTTTCTTCGCTTGGTCATGCATTGTGGGTGAGTAAAGATGTAATATGCGTGAATGGAAACATTTTATGAAGATTTTACTTTGAGAACGCGTTATTTGCACAATCATATCCACGTTTTAGACGAAGCCTCTTACAACACCAGCCAACACGAGCCTCGCAGACACATATACCGTCATTCCCATGGCGGCACGGTGCCCCCTTAACAAACTCCCATAGACGGTGGCGCCAGATTACCCTCTAGGTGTTATAGTGAGAAACTCTATGCCTCCGCCCATCCATCAAAATGCCTAGCTTGCCTGTGGTTACCAGAATGCCAGACGCGCTCGGCATTGCGGCAGAATGCTCGCAGTGCATGCTGCTTCGACAGTTCTCCCTTGGGATCGACTGCCAGGTGGCTGGCAGAGCAATTGGAGAGGCTTGTGGTGCTGGCTTCAAGACAACCGGAAGCAGACATAATGTCCCATCACGATGCAGAGCCCGGCGTTTTTAGCTCTCTTTCAGTTTGAAAGCTCCGGCGCGCGGAGTGTCGCCTTTCTCTTTCCTGCCGCGCGGTGGCGCTCGCCACAGTGTTTGCCCGACCGGCCCGGTCCATCCCTATCGTCGCCGCCGCTGCAGCCGCCTTGTCAAAGTAGAAAGCAGTGGTTTTTTTCACGTGTGCGTGTTTACGCTGTGTGGTACAGTCGTGAATTTCACACAAATATTCCGACTGCTTAGTCTGTACACACCTATAAAGACCGGTCTTCGTGGAAGTGTCGAGGGTGCACCGAGTGCTGTGCTTGTAGGAGTTCAAGACACACTGAAGAAATCGAGAGAAGCACACCTGCATGACCTGATTAAATCCAGAATTCTTGAGTTAGCCTCTGAACCTAATGACTTGCCCTAGCACAGTGGCAGTGACCACATTTACTCCAAGGGAGAAGTAGATGAAAGCACCTCCTACTACTTTTCGGGCTATGTGGTGCATAAACTCAGCAAGAGTACAACATGCCTTCCTGCATAGAGGATATCAGCTCTCCAGTGCCAGTTGTTGGCAGTCACTCATACCCACGGTGTACAGGAGCTTCAAGCAAGGCTGCCTAAAGCACCCTACCAAAAAGATGTTAGAGTTTACAAATATTGTAAACAGAGCAGTTTCAATTTCATTGAAAGAAGGCCCACTTTCCGCGGATATGTTTTGGGAGGTGTTGAACGAGTTGGAATTGAGAAACCTTGCGCGGCTTGGATGTGCAGAGCATATGGCCTCTTTTACATGCCAGGTGTTGAATTTTGTCACACGCAAGCACTTCTACACGAGAGATGTGAATCGCCGGCTGGAAAGCAGAGAAAAAGTCACCATTGCAAATAAAAAAGCCCGTCTTCTGTAGGCATTCCTTCCGTGTTTCGCATCAGGTGTGTCTGCATTCAGTGTTTGTTTGTGTGCACTTAAATAAATGCTCAAAGTGAACGTGAAAAACCCTGCTCTCTGTGTGTGCTCCGTACGTCGGTAACAGAGCTCAGAATTTCGTGACTGTTCTAGAAACAGAACGGAACATGGCTATTTTAAATCGTCTTTTATGGTTCGTGAACTATTCACAAGAACTATTGATAGCGTTACGCCAACAGGCACTAAACTATCCAGGATAAACATCGCAAATACGATGCGATAGATAAAGCGCGAAGCAAGTAAACGATCGCAGTTTTTCGCGATCTTGCTTCAGCCTGCTCTTTATCTCACCCTTACTGCTCAGGCCAAACAGTTATTTAACCATGAGACTGAATTCAGTTTCTACGTGACAACTAAAAAAAGGCCAACAAATTTGAATTCTGCGCATCCGGCGGAGATGGCTGCCGCAGCCGCTGCCGAGCGCGAGCTCTCCGGGCCGACAGTGACCGCAGCGCCGCATGGTGAGTGGAAACGGAAGGGGGCCGCTTTCTCGTGCGCGGCTCGTTGGGAGCTTGTAGACTGAAAGGTCTAAAAACGTTGGCAGAGCCAGTGAAGGCAGAGCTTAGCCCCAATCGCTCGGTGAACAAGTTGAGGAGAAAAAGCATGGGTATGTAGGAGGGTAACTTGTAATCATTTTTCAGCTTGCTTAATATGAGACTCTCTGTACAAATTGGGATGTGAGCGTTTTACTGTAGCTGTACCCTACACATCTACAAAATTTGTCCAAACCGTTTCACGAACCCTTTAAGAGGAAGCTTTAGCTCGGGTGCTCCTAGCTAAATACATGTAAAAGGAGAATTCATTTTTCTCGGCAACTACTGCACCAAATTTGACGAGGTTTGTTGCCTTTTAAAGAAAAACTTAAAATCTAGTGACTGTTGGTTTCGAATGTTTGAGCTATGTCGTCAATTTTTTATTAAAAATTGGCAAAAATAGAAAATTTTCAAAAAGCGAGACTATATGAAGTTTACAACTCTGTAACTCAAGAACAAAAAATGATAATACAATTCGGTAAATTGCATCTAATAGTACATTTAAAGCGGACAAAATCGATATGTTACACATGAGTATAAAAAAATTTAGCAATAGGGAAATACAACTTTTGCAGAACCCTTGTAACCAACATAACAAGTTCACGTAAAATGTAAAATGACATATCGAATTTGTCCGCTTTGAATGATCTAATGGATGCCGCTCGCAGAACCGCAATATCAGTTCTTGATTCAGAGCTTTGAATTTGTAAACTTCGTGCTTCTATTTCTTTTTTCAGACGGTCAAATATTTGAAAATCTTTTAAAGAAAATTCAAGCCCTAAATCGAAATTCCGCGTCCAACAGTCACTAGAATTTAACTTTCTCTTTAAAATGCAACAAATTTCATTAAAGTTAGTCCAGGGGTTATCTCATAAAAACGTTTTTGCGTTTTACATGTATTTGAATAGGCCGCGTCGGAGTTGGGCCCGAGCTAAAGCTTCCTCTTAAAGGGCCCCTGAAACGGTTCGGACAAATTTTGTAGACGCGTAGGGTACAGCTTAAGTAGAACATTCGCACCACAATTTAAGTGAAGCGTTACGTATTAATGGAGCTACAAGCGATTAGAAGTTACCCTCCTCCCTAGCCATGCTTTTCCTCCTCAACTCGTTCGCCGAGCGAGCGGGGCTAAGCTCCGCCTTCACTGGTTCAGCGTCACGATGCGACGTCACATCGTCCATTTCCGGTTGTTTTGGAGCCCGCCCCCGCCCGCGCGAGACCGCTCCGCTAGCCGCTTGGCCGTCGACCCCCCGCGAGAGCTATCGAAGCAGCGTGCGTTGCGAGCATTCTGTCGTAGCGCCGAACGTGTCTTGTATTCCGGTAACCACAGGCAAGCTGGTCATTTCGGCAAATGACTGTAGGCATAAACTCAAGGTGATGAAGGAACTTTAGCGTAGACGTACGTGAGCGGCCTGATCGGTCTGCACGGTCCATACACTTGTTAGTGCAGAGCTTAACCAGCCAAACAAAGCGCTAATATTGCTCTAACCAAGTGTAAAACATTTTAAACATTTATAATAACAATGTGTTCATGATTACACTCCTGCGAAAAATACACACCAGCAGCAAAGAAGAATACACTTCGTTGCTGCTACTGTGTATGGCTGAGCTCTGTGCCACCAGGTGGCTGCACCGTGCAGACCATTCGCATTTGCCCTTCTGCTCATCTCATGGCTCATCCCGTTACGGCAAAGTCAAGTGGCCTGTCCCCTTGCGCTTGCATTTTCCCTAATACCGGACTCGGGAAACGCTATTGCGTTAGTAATCTTCCGGTGTAAAGTGACGGCCACAAACGCGCAAATCCTGGCGCCGATCGTATAGCGGCAGTCCGATGCGCAGCAGCCAGTTCGCTCGTACGCTGCCTTGCAGAAGGACACGATGTCGCAGCTTGACATATTGCCAGTCGCTACGTTTGCAGTCCACAAGGCAACAAAGTCGAATCATAGTGCTCGCGAAAAGACTGAGACCGACTCTGACCGCAGAGCTCTCTTCAAAATGGAGTACGTTTTAACGCAAGCAGACGACACACGCTGTGTGCCGGAAGTGCTTAAGTGTACTGAAAAATTATTCTTGTGCATTCTCTTTATGTTACTTTCTTTTCATAAAAACAAATTAACTAACATTCCAACTATTACGAAGATCATTTGTTTACCATAAAATTGGAAAAATTATCGATCACGCGCCCTTGTCAGCCAATCGGATAGCTCGCCCCACTGACGTCGTATGGGTGATTTCGGTCATATGGGTAGGGGCGGCTTAAAATTCCGCCGAGCAGTGTGCTGCGATCGGCAGCGATGTGCATATTTAAAACCTTATAATAAATTACACGCTTTACGCGGAGCACTTAGATGTGTCAATTAATGATCAGAAGGACCTACTCTAACGACTCAACACGTTTGTAGAAAATCGTCAAAAGCGTTTCAGGGTCCCTTTAAGAATCTGTGACATTTCATTATTTTGCAAACAGAAAAGTGTAGGATACAAAGTCTCGAACGTAAAGGCTCAAATTAAAAGAAAGTAAGAATCAAAAGCACTGTAAACCATAGCTATAATGGTTTTGTTGTTGAAGATGGGGTTTAATGTTCTTTAATTCATGCTTTGTTCTTTCAGGTGATGCAAGGTGGCAGTGTGGTGTGAATCCTGTAAAATGGTTGTCTGATAGGCCAGACCTTAGTGGCTGCAATTCTTTCTGGGTTGGTGACCTGGAACAGAGGGTGAGAAACTTAACATGACTTAAATATTTTCATAATGTAGTAATTTGCAAATCATTATGCCTAAACTTAAACAATAATGAAAAAATATTGCATGAAGCCATTATCATTAGTTTACTTTCTGTATATGAATGGAGTGTCTGTGTGGGATTTAATAGTGGCACAGTGAACTGCTTTATTTTTTGGAGTAGATTTTGTCCTTTCACCAATTGTTGTACATCATTGTACCAGAAAGTGCCATAGCTAGACACAGGCAGCCAGCAACGTGACAGCTTTTCTGGAAGGGCTGACAGCTTTTATCATTTATCATGCACTAAATGTTCTTGGGAAATTCTGACAGTATATCTGAAATGTAGTATAACAATGTGGCCCATTGTGGTGTCAGGACTGCATGTTGTATAAATAAGATATCATAAAGGACGCCTTCATGCTAACAAAACTCATTTTATGAATTTTTAGTGATAGAACCGTTATATCTCCTCAGCAGCATGGACACCATAGCTAAAAATATGCGTGACAAACAGAAACATGTCTATAGTATGCATCAAAATGCCAAATTAACTTCTCTCTGCTGCGTAGCCTAGAGACCAGGAAAGCACATTTACTAGAGACAGAAAGGCACAGTTTTACTCGACGGGCGAAGCATTCACAGTAATAGCAATATATTAGAGTAAAACATAAGACTGGTTGCTTTATAGACATTATAAATTGCTGTAAACATTTGCCTGCTAACAATATACACATAGTGTCAAAGGAACTAGTAGGAAAAATGACATCATCCTTCTTCCACTGCTTCATCTGCCACCTGGAGCATTACATTAGGCTCGATGTTCAAGGACGCCATATTGTGCATGTGTGTATGTATGCATGCATGCATGCGTGCATTTGCTGATGCCATGATTGCCGCTGGTGTGTCCATATATTTGCCATATCAGTAACAATCAGAATACTAATAAGCCAGTTTTCTTTCATTGCATCATTTAGGCTTTACGTGTGCACAACCACTTCTTGCATCTGATAATATTAAACCAGTACGTATGTCACAGAACTTAACTGGTTAAGATGATGCACACTACTGCAGTCCAGGATATGAAAAAATTGGTTCTTCCTTTCTTGCTCAGATTCAGGGCGGCACTTCTGTGGTAAATCTTGGCAGCGAGCTCTCACAGAAAACACGTGTCAAGTCGCTGTATGGTGGAGACTTGCTGCACACGACCAGCATAGTGCAGCAGCTCCTTTCAAAGATGGAGGATGAGCTGGACCATGCATCAGACAGTTACCAGCGGCAGCAAGTTGTGGAAGAGCTCATGAATGTGAGTGGCAGCCTGGTCTCGACCCTCTCTGGTTTGCAAGTGTGTATTTTAGACAGCACAGAAGCTAATACTGCAGGTTATGAAGATTGATTTGCTCAGCTATAGATTCGATACTATGAATAGGGGAAGGCCATGGACACCACCATTATTTGCAAAATGCCTTTATTGTCCCCTTTCTACTCTGGCCATAGATTACTGCTGGCTTCTGTATTGGTCATCGCTTGATCCATGACGCTATATTCCTCCTTGTCTTATCAAACATGCCAAAACAAAATTGAAGAATGTACAGGGTGTATGAGAGGAAGAAAAAAAATAACAGTGGGATTTAATTTACTCATACAGTCTGTAGCACATTGGCTTAAGTCATCTTGACATTCTGATGGGTATTGTGCTTGATTTCGTTGCTCCTGGGTTTCTTCTGTTACGTTTCACCTCCGACGTGCTGTATAGACAGCGCGGATGCAACGGACGCCGGGGCTTCGTTCACAGCGGCGGACGTTTTGGCCAGTTCAGCGCTGTCCCAACGCCTCCTGCTGAGCGCGTCCAGGCATGTTTCAATGCCACGTGTCTTTGTGTGTGTGTGTGTGTGTGTGTGTGTGTGTGTGTGTGTGTGTGTGTGTGTGTGTGTGTGTGTGTGTGTGTGTGTGTGTGTGTGTGTGTGTGTGTGTGTGCGTGCGTGCGTGCGTGCATGTTGGTGCCCACGCTTGTAAAAGTGCGGCAGCCGGTGAGAGGAGTGAAGCGAAGCGAAACTGTGAAGCGAGGAGGTCTGACCGGCGGATACGTCACTTCTTGTCACAACGTGTCCGTGCGCCGCCGTCACGTGCGCCTCTTCCGAGGCGTTCCTTCTTGCCCTCGACTCCGAGAGTATAAAAGCAGCTGCCCCCGGACGCCAAGAGAGAAGCTTCGATTTATTCAGTCGAGTAATGTGGTCTCCCGTTTCTCCACTTCGGTCGACCTGACCGGCCGCTCTTTTGCGATGCTAGAATAAACAAGTTGTTCTGTTAGCAGTCGACTCATCCTTTACCAGGACCTTCGGATGCTTTCAGCTGTGCCCCAGGCTTCCAGGCCAACGCTACCCTTGGGGCTTGCGACCCATTTGCAACACTTCACTGTTTTAAATTTGTGATGAGGTTCTCTCCTCCAGAGCTGCATTCATTGGAAGCAGGGATTCTTCATCATCATCTGATTCTTGAAGCTTATGTTCACAAGGGGCCCTCTTAAAAAAGCTTGTGTTTTGTGTTATTTTCATACCCTGCCTACTTGCAGTGACCTTGGATCCTTGTACATCTGTTACAATATTGGTGTCAGGGTCATAGTATGGTGTAGTACATAGCACAGCTAGTATACGGTCTCCTTGTGTGGCTGGTTGTGGCGCCTCTTTTCTGCATATCGTTTGGATTTCAGTTTTGCAGTTTAGCCATCCTGGGGTGGTATTCTTTGGCGATCACTTTCAGAAGTTCTTTTACTTTCAGAAGGCCCGGCACTAGACACATCCATGTGCACAGCTGACAGCGTTTCTGACACTGTGCTAGACTCACTATCTTCACACAGTGGCAAGAACACTGCAAGCCATATGTACTTCATTGCATCCAATGATGAGTCTCATGAAAGTGAAATTGTCTCCAAAAGTGATTGCCCAAGAGTACCGTTCTTTGTGCACTTCCTCGCCATCACAAACTTACAATGGGTCAGATGCAGGTCACGATAGCACTGTCTGGACCTGCCTGTCAAAGAGTAGCTCATAAGGAGACTTTCACATTGCATGTGGAGTTTCTCTGTAACACATCAGAAAGCCATCCATGCATTGAACTCAGCCTGTTCCTTCGACGTGCAGTGCTTTGATCACTTTAGTAAACATTCTGATGAACCATACTGCTTCACCACTTGCCTCAGGCCAAAGTGGTGTTATGTTGTGATGTGGAAAACCAAACTCTGTAGTGAACAGCTTAAAATTGAATTAATTGAAGGGTGATCCATTATCACCTTTCACTTGGTGAAAACCACCTATTTGTGCAAATATTCATCTTAGTACATGAGTTGTTGAGTTTGCATTTGTTAATGACACAGCTTGTAACACAGGGAAGTGGGAATATAGTCATAGTGTATGAGAAGGTACTTGCCTTGGGGAATGGGCCTCCAAAATTCAGTCTTAGGTTTTTCCAAGGTCCTTTCAGAAGATTCTGTGAGTTGGCTCCACGGGATCACATTGAGAACTTGGCACTGAGGATTGACATGGGATGCATTCATGCACTCTCAGCTCTACTAATTTGCCCATGTGAAACCAAACCCAAGTGCAGAGCTGTTGCTTGCTTTTTACAATTCCTTTGTGTCCCTTCTGGGCAAGCTCCACTGCATGTTGTTGCAGGCTGGCTTGTAGTAGAAGGTTTTTGTATTGAAGAAAGAGGCCGTCATGTGACAATGAAAGCTTCAACTTGACATTTTTGTAGGGTTTAATGCTGAGCCACTTCACAGGGCTTGTCTCCTAACTTCAGCTTGACTGCCTTTTCTTAGTTGACAGCAATGGTTGACAGTAAGGGTGCCTTGTGTGATGCCTGATGGCACCACACAAGGTCCCCATTCAGAGGAAATTTGAATGGGTGATGTGACATGTAGCTAGATGGGTTTCATTTGCCTTTCTAATGCTGCAAGGAGAAGCTATAGAGTTTTATCCTGAGACACAAGCGCTCTACTAGCAGATGTTCAAGCAGAAGGATCGGACAGGAGGCTGATAAATGGTTTAGGATCACTGTGAAGCATAACGTGAGTGCTGTACAAGTATACATGTTGAAATTTTCTATTCCCCACACATCAGCCAAGATTTCCTTTTTGATGTGGGAGTAGTTGTGCTTTGCATTGGTGAGTGTGCAGCTTGCATAGGCCTTATAATTTGGATGTTGTCATCATTCTCCTGTGCCAGTGCTTAGACCCTCTGCACCTGTGTCAACAATGATATGGGTTGACTTGCTGCTGTTGAAGTAGGCTTGAGCATGCCTACCTGTCAGGGATTCTTTCAGCTTGTTGAGAGCTGCTTGGTGTATGTTAGTCCACCTTCATTCAGTGTCTTTTCTTTTGAGGTTACGAAGAAGCACTGTCATGTTTGCTAGGCTTGGAATGAATCTGCCTCAGTAGGTGATCATGCCCAGGAGGCTCCTTGCTTCTGTTTGTTTGGCTGTGACATGTCTGTCGCCTGGATCTTTGCTGGGTCTGGTCTGATGCCTTTTTCTGGGATGATATGGCCAAGAAAATGTTAACTCGAGTTTAGAGAAGCAACTTTTCTTTGGGATGAGTGAGAGTCCATAGCCCTCAAGGCATTGCAGCACCATCTTCAGACAGTCATAGTGTTATGTGTCTGTTTTGCCGTATATAAGAATGTTTTGTCACTTATGTTGTTCACTCATGAAATGCTTGCTAGATATTGTAATGCGCAGTTGAGTGATATTACGTTAATCACATTACGTTGGGCGAACTTGTGCCCAACAAACAGCTAAGCGAGAGCCTCGCTACAACGTCCACAGTCTTTTTGCAAGAGTCCTGCACCTCTTCGTCTTCCCTCGTGTCCCGCACTGATGACATGCTGCTCCGATTGCGCATGCCTTGTGAGCTTGTGTTGCCCGCTTCACTGCCGCTATCTTTCGCAGGTAGCAGTAAACAACTGGACGGACACAGGAGGTGGCTAACGCGTGTAATTTGAAATCACCTTGTGTCCATATTTTTTATTGTGTTTTGGAATAACTCTGCTGCAGCATAGTTTCCAACATTCAGGCATTTGTAGAGGTACAGTCTGATGGGTGTTGTAAGCATTGTGATGTACACTTGAACCTGACTATATCGAACCCGTTTACATCAAATAATTCTATATATCGAACAATTTCCGGACGCGGTATGGTTACAATGAGTATGTACAGAAAAAATTACGCTTACATCGAACAAAAATAGCAGCGACTCCTGATATATCGAACGTCAAGCGGCAGAAAAGTGCCCCCAGAAGTTGTCTTTCCCTCCAACCACTCCATCCAACCACTCTCCCTACCATGACCTCGCTACCTTGGACGAGCCTTCGACACCCCCTCTGCAAAAAAAGGATCCTGGCCCGCCCGCAGCACTTGCTCAGACAGCCAGTCAGAGGTTCTTGTGCCCTCATTGTGCAAGATGGTGAAAGTCCGAGTTGTCTTGCTGCTTTTCTGGTTCATTGTGTGTGCACCTTGTGGGCCTTCTCCTGCAGTGTTGCCATGACGAAGCGGCAGAATTCGCCTTTCGTTGTTGAAGCTCTAAATCATAAATTGGGTCAAATGCGGTGAGAAGTCGGATGTCCCCGCAGCGTGCAAGATTTTGAGGAGCACTCTCAGCACGATCTTGAAGAATAAGGGGGAGATTAGGGCTAAAGCGGCCAAACTTGTGACCTGGCGCCCGTGGCGCCCGACGCATACGCATGGCCGTGTATAGTGGTCCATACGAAATTGCTTCAGCCATGCCGGCTTCCGCATGCTCAGGGATGATTGTAAATTCTGATGAATGTGACAAAGCTGTTGCTGGTGTTGACGAAGTTTGGAGCGAGCTGTCAGAATTTCCAGAAGCTGTTGACGAATCAGCGGTGGACGAGTTTGTGAGTGCAAATGATGGTGTCGCAACCACGGGAGAGCCCGAAAACATTGCCAACATTGCACCGAGCACAAATAAAAGTGGGCACAATTAGGAAAGCAACGACGGTCCTTTGCCCACATCCTCCGAAGTGATTGGTGTGCTCACACTAGTTCAGTGCTCCTGCGCAAATGCAGAAGGTTGTGGCCTCAGCTGCTCAGACTCCTTTTGGCAATGTGGGAAAGTGCATGCGTCGCAGGCAGCGAAATTGCCCAAGCAGAAGAAAACGCAGGACTATTTCATGCGAAACTAAGCTAGTTTCATCAATAAAGTAATTTTATATATGGTAGGGTATGTGCTTTTATGACATCCAATTATTTAGCAGGCTTATATTGAATTATGCTCTATATCGAACTGATAGGCATTTTTTCTTGCGAGTTCGATATAGCCGGGTTCAACTGTACCTTGAATCTTTATGTAGCACCACTTGGTGATGTCCCTAGCTTAAGTCAAACTTTGAGAAGACTGATGCACCAGTCAGGCTAGTGACAAGATTGTCTAATGTTGGTGATTCATCTGCATCATGTTGGCTTGAACCACAACACTATAGCAATGACATGCTCATCGAGTAGCAGTTCTTGAAAATATGGTAGTGCCCACTGTAAGAGCCTTTTGCATTGAAGCTTGGTGCAGCAGTCATTCTCATTGTTCCTTTTGTAAAAATGGCTCTCCTCTGTCTCGGACATTGTTCAGTGAAGTGTCATTGTCGTACCACTGTAGTTGTCATTGTTACCATCGATAGTGTTACATTAATGTTGATCATTGTCACATAATTGTCATTGCTGTTTCATACAGTAGGTAGACTTCCCGCAGGATAGCAGGAGTTTCACACAAAGTCAAGGGTGCTGGTGGTTGTAACTTCTGTCACAGTGAATGTGTTCAGAAATGGAGGAAGTCTTTTGCTTAAAGTGCTTTGTGTATACAGTTGTAGCAGTGCTTCCTTACTTGAACTGTCTTCCTTTGTAACCTGTCTAAACTTTGCTGCCATGGAGAGGTGTCTTCCTTCAGTGTCTCATCTCATCTTGTCTTGAGCAATTCTTTGTGGTAGAATAAACCACTGATGTGCACTTGCTTACAGTCGGTGGTGGACTTCAGCAGCAACCTTCTGGAGCACCACCAAGGCAGTGCCTGGGGTGACTTGCCACCCATGGAGCAGAGGGCTGCAGCATCTTCACTTCTCGAGGGGCTCGAGCGCAATGCCATGCTCATGGTTAAGAGCCACAGCAACAACCTGAACTACAGCCGCGTTCAGAACAATATCAGTAAGCCCCAACTTTCTTTGATGAGAACGAAAAAAATCCACAGGAAAGCTTACATGAAGTTAACAGCACATTTTAGAGCCATGAATTGCAAACCTTGTTGTAGGCCATCCTCCCAGTCATTGTGATACCTGTTAATATCTCCCTGAGTTGCCCATTTGTTAAGTAAGTACCATATAACTCTGTGATTTGCTTTCCTCTGTTGAAAACAATTTGAGGCTGTTTGGCACATTTTCTCTATGGAAAGCACTCAGTAAGCTATTTTAGCTGATACCTAGTGACTGATAATCATCACTTTCAGTGCAACAAGATGCAAATGCACAGGGAACAAAATTTGCAAAACAAATGAAAGTGAAAATGCTGCATGCGATCAAATTATCAACAGATGAGTAGAAAACATGCTGTGCATATGTATGTGCCACTCGCATCCACCAGGCTCAAGATTAGCTGTTTTGGGGCTGATTGCCGTAAAGAAGTTCTTGAGTATAAAAGGGTACACCGAATGTTGTTTCGGTCGACTTGAGCTCTAAAGTTCAGTGTAAGTTAAGATGAAGCTTACTTCCCACTTTGTAAGGCTAGCCCCAACCTGTATATGGTTTGTCCTTTGATGCATGTTTGTTTCATTTGCTCTTGTTAGTATGCCAGTTCTGTAACGAAGAAGTGGTGCAAATTACCTCAATTCCCCCCCTTTTTTGTTTTTTCCAGTGGCAGCAGTCAGAGTCCTGAGCATTCAGAGTGTCACAGACATGTCTTTTCCTGACCCTTCTGTCATTCGGGGAACATCTTGGTCAGATTCAGGAGATTCCATTTATCTCCCCTACAAGACACTCCTGGAAAGCGCCAGAAATGGTAACTGTGTGGCGTACTAAAACACCAGCATTTGGGTGCCAACATTTTTGCTCCTGCAAGCTTTAGTTCATTTCAAAAATATGCATTAAGTTGTTTAAAAGTAAAAACTAAAGGTGTTATAGTCACTCCAGGATACTGGAAACCTGGGTTTGTTGGTGCAGCATTATGAAAATAAAACATCACACAAGCAAGAATGGGGACCAATGACGCATGTCTGTAGCCTAATGCCTGTTTGATCTGAGGAATTGCAGTTCATAATTACGTAAGAAAACCGACATTGAGCTAACACACTGCTCGCCTAATCTATGAATCATTTAGGCTTCTATTTGAGATGGGGATTCATGATCATGAGCATGTATATATGTACTGCACTTCCCAGTAAGATAGTTGTAAGTTCAACACCGTGGTGTCGTCTTTCTTAGGTCCCAGTTGCTTGTGTGCTGTTCAATTTTTATAATACAGCATTATAGTCACGCCGCTTGTCTTTGCCTTAGTCAAACATGCACACTATAAGCCTGAATATAATCCAATGAATATCAATAGGGACATGCATACTTTGCTTAAAGAGTTAAAAAAATAAAATACTTTGCGCTTACTGGCACTGCACTGTTTTTGCTCAAATTTTGCACAAAGATTGCTTTTTAGAGTCTGCGTCGTTCAGTGTAACACTTGACACAGTCAGGGTGTGCCTGGGTTCTTGAAACCCTTGAAAACCCTCGAAATTGAAAATTAGGTTTTCAAGGCCCTTGAAGTTCCTAGAATTAATTTTTCCCTTGAGATCCCTTGAATTTGTTGAGTAATACAGTTTAAGATGGACTATGTAACCCACTTTTTGTGGCAGATCAGCGTGCACCCCGCAAACTTCCCATCTTAGAAACAATCATACACTACGTAAGAATGTAAAGCCGGTGCAAGTGCACATGCATTCTGCTTGGTACAACTTGTGCGGAACTGGAAGACCCCACAATGGATGAGAGCGAGAGGCACTGGTGCTTGGTACTGGTACCCCTGCCATATTTACGTTGCTTTCTTTGCACCGCATTAGGAACTCTAAGTGATCAAGGTGAGACATTTTCCACATAATTATTGTATCTCTAGTGCAGTATTTCTCAAACTACGGTTCATGGAGGGTTTAACTATATAAGTATATATACAGTCTTCTTGTGGAAACAACAATGAATTTTCAGTTCCAGATCCCATGCTCTTTCAACGGCTGTCTTCCTAAAATATATATATATATATATTATATATATATATCCCATGCTCTTTCAACGGCTGTCTTCCTAAAATATATATATATATATAATATATATATATATATATATATATATATATATATATATATATATGATAGCTCAACCCTCGAGGTTCTGCTTAAGTTAGTTCTCGAGTTTAACAACTTCGAATTTAATAATTCTCATTACGTACAAATTAGTGGGACATCGATGGGAACTAAAATAGGCCCCAACTATGCGAATGTTTTTATGGGAGTGCTCGAAGACGCGTTCCTTAATAGTGTACGACTAAAACCGATCTACTTTAAGCGCTACATCGACGATATATTTTGTATTTGGACGCATAGCGAAACGGAACTCCTAAACTTCATTGCGGAATTCAACCAGGCACACCCCGCTATCAAATTCACGCATCATTACTCACCGTCATCTGTAGACTTCCTTGACGTGACGATTACCATTGCCGATGGACGCCTAATCACAAAACTCTACAAAAAGCCAACTGATAATCATCAATTTCTTCATTTTGAAAGCAGCCACGTGCGTCATTGTAAGACTGCGATTCCATATAGCCAGGCACAGCGCTTTAAGCGCATATGTTCCGAAGAAGGCGATTTTAATTCTTGTTGCCAGGAACTCAAAAAGAAACTTCTCAACCGTAAATATCCAGAGAAGATGATCGATGACGCGATACACCGAGCGGCAGGATATGACCGGATGGACTTTCTTAAAGGCAGGAACAAGCCCAGTGGCTCCCAGTCGACTAATTTGATACTCACACATTCCGCATCTAACCCTAAGGTCTCAGGCATACTCCGCAAACACTATAACATTCTTACCCAAAGCGACAGGTTAAAAGCCATTTTTCCTGAGCCACCTCGTGTCGTGTATAGACGTTCGAAAAACATAGGTGACATACTAACGTCTTCAAAAATCGCCACTTCTAACCCGACCGGTTGCAGCCGCTGCAATAAACCACGTTGCAAAGTCTGCGCTCATATAACGCCTACATTAACTGCCACCAGCACAGCCAGCCAATTCATGTTTACTATTAAAGGCAGTTTCAACTGTGATTCATATAACGTAGTGTACTTGCTCGAGTGCGGCACTTGCCACATGCAATACATAGGCCAGACTGAAACACCTTTCAGGATCCGCTTTAACAACCACAGGTCACATGCCAAATCCCAACCAAATCTACCACTCTCGAAACATGTTAACATGCCGGGCCACTCATTTAATAATCTCAAAGTAACAATACTCGAATCTGCATTCCGCACCAACCATGACCGCGAGCTTCGCGAATCTTACCTGATTCACAAATTTAACACTGTCTCGTCTGGAATAAATGAAAACAAAGGAAAACTAACCTGTCTAACTTTAGATTGAGCACAAATATACACTTCCCGCACAGTGTACAGACATGATTTCAGCGCTTTTTTCTGTCTCTTATTTTACATGTGGCTTTTTTGACGTATGTCGCTGTGGCTCGAAGTTGTACGCTTAACATATTACATTTTTAGATAATTCGAGGTTGCACTTAGAGATGCCATGTGTCAAACATCACGCCTTTGTATCTGCACGTGTAAGTCATTTTGTTTTCACTACACATAACCATTGTAACCGCTGGCACTTACTTGAGAGTCATGTTTGTATGTATTGTATCGTGAACACATCTGCATTTCATTTTTTGTATATTCCAAAATGCGTGTCATGTACAATCATTTATAATGCGCAATGATAATGATTTATGATGCGCAGTGTATGGTCTAGTCAGTGTAGATAGCGCGCCCTCTGCTCGTGATACGGTGCCTTTAAAGCTGTGTATGTGTTGTCCATGCGTTACTGTACTCTGACGAAGGCTGGTCCACCAGCCGAAAACGTTAAGTAAGAAAAAGAAGTCTCCCAAAAAGTTCGTCGTCTCTTTCCTGCGTATTTTACGTCGGGTCCTGCGTGCTGAACTTTGAAGAAAACCCCTATATATATATATATATATATATATATATATATATATATATATATATATATATTTTTTTTTTTTTTTTAACAATACTGTAGGCCTTTGCACAGGCCCAAACAAGAAGTGGATTGTAATATATACACATGAGCATGGGAAAAACAGGAAAAAAGAAAAGAAAAACAAAATATATAAAGCAAAAAAAAACTGCCATACAACAGCACTGGTATTCAACACAAGACACTTTTCTTGTTTCACATGAATCAGGGAAAAAAACAATTGCAATATTAGTCGTATAATATTCTTGTAGTTGTCGTGGATCTATAAAACACCACTATTCAGCACATTGCAATATTTACATATGAAATCATAAGGCAGTATGCAAACGCACGTGCACTAGTGTCCAATCACTCAACCAATGCATTACCTTTGAACTACGCACTCAAATACTTTCATGAACAGCCAAAATATGGCTCCAATTTTGCGACAAAGCCATCCACAGAATCTGATTCTATAATTTCCTGTGGCAACGAATTCCAGATTTCAATTGCCCATGGGAAATATGAATATCTAAATGTGTCGCACTGTGTCGGATACTGCCTGATGTGTTTATTATGGCAGGTTCTATTAGAGTGTCGGTGTGGTGGTTGCACGTAATCTCGCTTATGTATATTAATGTTGTCATTACATAGCATAAAAAGAAATTTCATGACAGCCACACGACGCCGACAAACAAGGGTAGGCAGTGCTGCCTGGCTTCTAAGAGCACTTACGCTTTCGTGTCGAGAATACTTATGGTATATAAATCGCAAGGCTTTATTTTGGATACTTTCTAATTTCTGTGAGAGTCCTTTCTGGTGCGGGTTCCACACTATGCTACCATACTCAAGAATTGGTCTTACTAAAGTTTTATATGCTGTTGGTTTCACATAGGATGGTGCTGCAGTTAATTTTCTTCGCAAGAAACCGAGTGTTCGGAAGGCCTTCGCGCATGTATTATCGATATGGGTATTCCATTTTAACGTGCTTGTAAAGGTTATGCCTAAATATTTTACTGTGTCAGTTTGTATTAAATCGTTGCCCATTATTGTATAATTGAACCTAAAGATCGACTTTCTATGAGTTATGGTAATATACTGTGTTTTCTTAAGATTAATTTCCATTCCCCACATGTCACACCAGCGGCCTATATTGCTTAGTGTAGTATTTAGTCTAAGCTGGTCCTCGATTCCTTGTACGCTTGTATAAATTACCAAGTCATCGGCGAAGAGCCGCAATTTTACTCCATTTTCTGCACAATCAGCGATGTTGTTGACGTATATGAGAAATAATAATGGCCCCAATACGGACCCCTGTGGTACCCCTGAATAAACTTCGAGTTGGTCCGAGTCATAATTATTTATAGTAACATATTGAGTTCGGTTTGACAGATAGGCTGCTATCCATTCTACGACATTGTGTTCAATTCCGATTGACTTTATTTTCTCGATTAGTTTACAGTGCACTACGCGATCATAAGCCTTCGAAAAATCAATAAATATAGCATCAGCTTGGAATTTGGAGTTAATTATTGATGCGAAGTCATGTGTTATTTCTAATAATTGTGTTATAGTTGACAAGCCTTTTCTAAAACCGTGTTGCTTAGGATATAATATGTTATTTTCTTGTAAGTATGTCATGATGGCTTTACTTACTATATGTTCCATTAATTTACAGCAGCAACTGGTTAGTGATATTGGCCTATATGTTTCCACGTGTAATTTATTGCCTTCTTTATGAATGGGTATTACTTTGGCACATAGCCAATCCTTGGGAAGAGAGGCTGTACTCAGTGATTCAGAAAATATAATCTTCAAGAAGGGAGCCAGCTGCTGCGCGTATCGTTTCAAAAATACATTTGATATATTATCGGGCCCCGGCGCCTTCTTGGTGTCTATTTCCAAAAGCAAGTTTAAAATGCCCGACTCTGTTATCACAACTCCGCCCATCCGGGTGTCAGCGGCTTTCACGGGCGCACTCGATATTGGCCAGCGTGTGAAAACGGATTGGAAATAGGTGTTAAATGTATTTGCTACAACGCGCATGTCTTCTATGACCAAACCTGCCAGTTCTATTTTACTGCTCACGCCTTCTGGCTTCGACAAGTAGTGCCAAAACTTTTGCGGTTGATTCCTTATGAAATTTGTTAACTTATTTGAAAAGAAGTCGTCTTTTGCAACTTTTATTTCTAATTTCAATTTGCATGCGAGCTCTATTATCTCTGCAGAATTTATCCTTTTTCCTCGATGTCTTTTTAGTTTTCGTTTTAGGTGAATTATGCTCCGCGTGATCCACGGTGTTTTCCGCTCAGTTCTTTTGAATTTTGTAGGTATGAAATTATTTACGCAATGCATTATAGCCTCCTTTAGTTTTATCCAAAGGCCATTAACGCCTCCGCAGTATTCAGCTGAGAACCATCCAAGATTTTCTCTAAGTAGTCAATAACGCTCTCATCATTAGCTCGGCTATAGTCCTTGAAAGCTATTCGAGATGGTTTGGTCTTACACCCAGCGCTCATACGCAGAGTAAAAAATGTTAGAACCAGCATCTTATGATCTGAAATCCCTTCTTCAACGCGTATGTGTGGTGTTATCGACTGCGATACTAAAGCAAGATCAAGTACTGAACAGGCATTTCCTTGGACACGCGTAGGTTCATTAACAATCTGTGATAAAGAAAAACTAAACATTATGTCAAACAGGCGCTCACAGTTTCTTGCATCTCTGTTGCCGATAGTTAACTTATTCCAATCTATCCCAGCTAGATTAAAATCCCCAGTTAATAAGAGCTTTGTACGGTTATTAATTTTGCTGTGTAGGTAATCATGCACTTTCAAAAGGTATTCCTCAGGCACTCCAGGGTGTCTGTAAATAGCGCCTATTAACAATGACGTATTATCAAACTGAATTGTGCACCAAGCACTTTCATGGTTAACTATTCCAGGCTCTTCTTGAAGTGTTAAACTGCTTTTTATCATAATAGCTACGCCGCCTCCTCGGCCGTCACAATCTGTGCGTATCAATGAATATGAGGCAGGCGCAATTTCAGTATCATGCATTTGGGCATGTAGCCACGTTTCGGTAATTATTACAATATCTGGACTATACAGTATGATTATCTCTTCTAATTTATCAATTTTATTAATGACACTTCGAGCATTATATATATATATCACCTCTGGAAGGATGTTTGTCCTGCAAAATGTAATGTTAGTTGTGGCCACAAGATGGATTGCTGTCTCACCAGTAGTGTGAAGACATGATATCTGCCCACTAAGACCTCTTCTTCTACACATCTGTTTACTGGTTATCAAAAGGCAATGTTATGGCACGTGTATTGGAGCTCCTTGATGAAGTGCAGTTATATCTGGCAGCTCACAGGAAGCAGGGAGAGCAGTTGTTAAAGCACATTCAAGAGCCGTTTAACTGTAATCGTGCCTATTTGGCAGACATTCTAAGCTTTGAATAGACTGGACTGGCAACTATGGGGCCCAGATACCACCATAATAATGCACACAGATGCCATTAAAGCCTTCTTAGATTAACTAGCTCTTTGGGAAAGGAAAGTTGAGACGGGAAATGTAGCTTCCTTTCAACATCTTAATGAGGTGTTTGGTGAGAAACCACTTCAGACATCAAGGAACATTTATCAAGCCTCCAAGAAGAGTTCACACACTATTTCCATAATATAAATGCACATGAGAATTTACAGCTGAAACTTGCCAGCAATCCTTTCCATTGTGCTGTGGACATGCTTACTGATGACATACAAGAGCTTTCACCTTGCTCTCATTTCGCTCATCGTCTTAGATTTCAATCGCACGCCTTCCCCATGTTTTCCCAAGAGGAATTCTTGTAACTCATCAGCAACACCGCAGCCAAAGAGTAGTTCCAGGAACAACAACAATTAAGCCACTCTTGGGCCAAAGTGCTTTCTCCACGACCAACAAAGTCACCTTGAAGGTTGTTTTCTCATCAGCTTACCTCGGTGAAAGTGGTTTCTCGACTGTTATAGTAATCATATCAAAGGCCAGAAACAGGTTGGATGCTGAAGCAGACATGCAATGTGCCTTGAACCACACAGACCCACATAATGATTTGCTTGTATGAACAAACATCCTGTTCATTGAAATACGTGATTAAATCTATGATAAAAAACATTAACAGGAATTTTTTGTACCTCTCTGTAGTGATATAGTCTCTTTTAAATAAATTAAAATGTGTCTGTATATGCATTATTGAAAGAAGTAAATTTTTCAGAAGTCTATCAAGTTGGTGTTCACAGTTAGTATACTAAAGGGTCACATACTAGAAAAGTTTGAGAAACACTCTACTAGACCTTTACCCATTATTCTTACAAAAAATTAGGTGCATGTTAGATTTCTACTTTGTTTAGCAACTTTAATATATATCATTTATACATCAGTTCTGCTTTGGGCACAGAAAGTGGTGGGTGTACATTTGTTTTGGGGGCATGTCAGAATCAGGAAAAAATTGCCAAATGATTCAGTGGTGTGCTTTGGCATTATTTCTGCAGCTTGTTTAATTTGACCAACCAGATAATTTGTTCAATTTCGTTAACCCCGTCAGGGTCGAATTAACGGAAGTTGACTGCATTGTTATATTAAAGCTTCCTACATAAGATGCCGCTCTGCACTCTTTAAAATGCTGTGAGGGTACCGGGCTGATGCCAGGTGGCATAGAGTCGCAGGCACGAGACGGTAGGCAACTGTGTAGAGTAGCAGGCAAACGAGCAGGCATGGGACGGTAGGCAACAGTGTGTGGCGGTTGGTTCTTTCAGTGCCTCCTATATAAGTATAGAGGAGGCACTCGTTCTTTATTCTATGGTGTGGCGGGGAGGGAGAACATGGACGGCATGTGCATGCGGTCGGCATGCGGTGAGCGCGCGGCAACGAACTGAGTGAGTTAAGTAATCGGAGGAGCAAGCCGCGTGCGGTGCGGCGGGAAGGAACGCAGACTGCATGTGTGTGCGTGCACCGAGGATTTCCTGAAATAAAGAACGTACTTGACAAGTGGGGGCTCATCCAACCGGGCCTAACATGGAGGACCAAGAATCATGTAGTGCCACCCAGCCAGTTGTGCAGCTTCTCCTGCCTTCTTCAATCATCCAAGGACTGTTGGCTTCGACAGCTGTTGCAACAGACTATACGGCCCGCCATGCTACTACACATGCCCTGCCTACCAGCTGTGCTACAGATGCAGCAGACTTTTTACTTCAGCATGTGATTCTTCACCATGGCATGCCAAGGCAGCTGCTGACAGATCGTGGCCACTACTTCCTGTCCCAAGTTGTTGAAGACATACTGCGTTCCTGCTTCACCGAACACAAGCTCGCAACCGCATATCACCCACAAATGAATGGACTGACTGAACGACTAAATCGCACCATTACAGAGATGTTGTCTATGTATGTTTCAGCAGACCATCGTGATTAGAACAGCACTTTGCCCAATGTGACATTTGCATACAATTCATCACATCAGGATACCACCATTTTCTCGCTATTCTACCTCTTGTTTTGTCGCCATCCCACTCTGCCTTTTGACACCCTGCTACTTTCAGTGTCGCGACACACCACAATATATGCTCATGATGCCGTTGGTTGGTCTTGTATGGCTCGCCAGATTGCCTATGATCGATTTACAGCGGCTCAGGCATCACAAAAGACTCGCTTCAACAATTGACACCAAAACCTTGACTTCTCTCCCGGAAAGCTCGTTCTTCTGTGGACTCCAATTCGGCACGTCAGCCTGTCCGAAAAATTGCTGTCACGCTATACCAAGCCGTACTAGGTATCACGACAATTAACTGACATAAACTACGAAATCTCCCTTGTTGAAGACCTGCCATCGTCATCCCAGCTATGAACTGACGTCGTCCATGTGTCCCGCCTAAAGCCACACTGTTCATTTAGTTCGATATCATTCTAACAAGCACTGGGATGGTGCTCCAGCACCCGGAGGCTGTGTTACAGTGCATTTGGGCAGGACCATGTGCACAAGAGGGAGACAAAGAGAAAGTGGTAGACTGTCTACTGGTGGGGGGCTGTGAGCCTGAACGTTAACCCCTAACTTTTTCCTATGTAAATAGTTATACATACGTTTGTGCATTGGGCTTCCTCTTCGTGACAATATTTACTTGGCTTTGGGGATCCCATACCACTGATGAGTACTCGAGGATTAGGTGGATGAAAGTTGTACACACTTATCTTCAATTGTGGGGTGGATCTACACAAGGACCTTCTTACTAATCCCAATTTCTCCATAGCTCTTTTTTCAACATAGGCAACATGCTTATTTCACTTAAAGTCTTTGCTGGGTACAACACCAAAGTATTTATAGGTATTAACAAACAATAGTTTTTGACCATTAGTAGAGTATTCATACTATAAAGGATCGAGTCATTTACATGTTATAGTCATAGCCGCCGTTTTCTTTTTGTTAACCTTCATTTTGTTAAAGCTGCGTTTCAAAGAGCCTGGTCATGTGGACTGCATATTTCTAGGTATAGGATGCAGTCATCTGCAGATAACCTAATAGTAAGCGGAATATCGTGAGGGATGTCGTCAGTAAAAATTAAGAAGAGTGCCTCAAGCACTGGAGGAATTCCGGACTTCACCACTTGTGAATGAGAGCATGTGTTATTGACAGTAACCATTTGATTTTGGTAAGAAAGGTAGGCCTCAATCCATGAAATTAAAGTATCATTGTTTAATCATGTCATGTCATGGAATTAAGTAGCACGCCACTAAACAGGATGTTGCTTGTGGCTTTCCCACAGGAGTGGTGAAGGTGGCCTTCTTCTCCTACCGCAAAATGGAATCCATTCTGTCAGCTTCCAATCCAAGCATGGCAGCTGCTGACACCGCCTCAAACAGCACTGTACGCATGGTCAACTCTCGGGTGGTGGCAGCCGCCTTAGGAAGGCGCAGAGTCCTCGGTCTTTCCCAACCAGTTCTGGTTACACTCAAGCACAGCCAGGTACTGTTTAGTTTTGCACTGCATTTCCAACTGTAGCTATAAATTATTTCACTTTCACTGTGAGGGTGCAGACATACTTAAAGGGACACTAAAGCAAAAAATTATTTCACCTGTACTCTTCTGCAATACAGGAAACACCACTCTTGCCATGAAAAGACTCTTGGCAAAAGAAAAAAAGGGTGGGCCACCTTGAAGTTCCCACGTCACCTCGCTGTGACGTGGGAAATTCAAGGTGGCTCAATCAAGTACACCTAAGCAGATGGCGGCAAAGTCATGGACTTTGCCGCCATCTGCTTAGGTTTACTTGATTGAGCTCTAAAGGAGCCAAACATTGCATGTGGCAAGTTTCAGGAACTGAGCTCGCATAGCCCAAATACGAAAAGTTGCTTTGAAGTCAGTAACATCACACTGTCATACCACCACCAAATTGAAAATAATACTTTCACTCTTATTTTCTCTTCTAATAATCAACCGTTTAGCGTGAAATTAATGAATATAGAGTTTACAAAGACTACTTTCTCAGTCTAAACTGACTTATTTGTTTGCTTTAGTGTCCCTTAAGTTTTATTTTATTTCTGGGAATATTTTGATGAAACTCACTGAGTTTAATTATGTATTTCAGTGTGCTAATTTAAGATATAAAATCAGTTTCCTTGCTGAGTAAGTAAATTTGATAAACTAGAAACATTCTGTTTGTTGCATAACTTGCTTAGAGGTGAGCTATTTACTAAACTTTAGTATATGAGGTAATGAAGATTGGCATATAAAAATGATGTTGAATGGTCAGAGTATGGAATGCTACTACAATGAATGCTCTAGACTGAGTTGAAGCAAAGTTATAGCATGTCAAAGTTTTTAATGTAAGAACCCATAGTAACACCCATAACAAATTATTATTTTTTCAGAATTTCTGCAATAATATTTGTTTACATTATAGGGCTGTTGCATTCCCTAATTATCTACCTTGGTGAAAAAAATGATATTGTGATAGCTTAAGTAAAACCAGAGATGTCGTCACGCTAAAATTGTGACACCCCCAAAAATGCTGTTTTGAGAAAATGAGGAAAAACATTTCTTGATATGCTCGTGGTGGTTATGGCAAAGGCTAAGTCAATTGAGGATGATACAGAGTTACAGTCAAGCAGAAATAAATGCTCTATGCCAACCTCAAGCAAATAAATGCAAAAAAAAAAAAAGATATTTTGGACAATTTTTGGCTCCAGCAGGGTCTCCCTTTAAAGTACTTTGGTCCATTCATGTGTGGATTTCCTTATCTTTGCTGATGCCTGTGAGAAGCATAGCATGCTCATACAGTGTGACACGCTGTTTTTTATTTCCCTTTGAAGCCATGTAATTTATCCATAACACAATATGTTCTGCAAAAAAGCCAGAATGACTCTTCATTTTGTACCTAATAATATCTGCACCTTTGTTTGGGTGCCTAAGCTTTTGATCAAATGATGTATGAGTGAGCTAATACTCATAAATCAGCAACCACTCTCAAGTCCTCAGTTTGTGTGACTAGGATACAGCTTTTTTTTTTATCCTTTTCATTGATTCTGGTTTAAATATGTCTTAGATTATTGTTTGGTTTATTATGCGTAATTTCTTATTTATTTTTTGTCTTAGATACATTCTTACGTTGCTGTATGTACCTGTTCCTGCCATTTGTACTGGGTTGTGGTCCTAGTCAAGCCCGTGTAGCAGCTTTTTGACCACAGTCCTCAGCATCCCGAATGTTTGAATAAAGTTTGATTGGATTTAATTGATTTGAAATACAGTGGACTCCAGAGAAACGAAACATGCTTAAACGGAAATTCAGATAAACGGAACAGTGGTATCAACTTTGGTTGGCCACCCATAGGCACAGTGTTAATAAACTGGTATTAAGCAAAACACAACCTTTCTTGAACTCCAGGTAAACGGAACTTTAATCAAAAGTACCACTTACCTCATCAGTCTATGGAACAAGAAAAGTCCAACAAACATTTGAAATACTAGTGATGCTATGAAGAGTGAAGAATATCTAATCCATCAGGCAGTTGCTCGAAATTTAATGCAAATTGAAGATGTCAAAGTTGCAAAGGTGTTTCCATCATGAGTACTTTGCTAGGCAAGTAATGATCCCTGATGAAGAAGAGAGCACTATGGAGTAGGTATAGATTTTGGAGTCAAACTGCCACTGTTACTTCATTCCCTCTGCCAGGAGTAAGAGACACCAGATGATGCCCTTTTTACCTTCTCTGAGAAGAAAATTGAAAATATTATTGAAGTTCATGGTGAAGGCTATAGTTTTATGGACAAAAACATATATATATATTATACTCTTCCAGTGCGTGTTACTGTTTTGTACCAGGAGCACAATGGGAGGCCTTTGTTCAAGAAGCGTTCTGTTGCTGCAACGTCACAAAGTGGGCAGTATGCAAAATTTGTGAGAATGGGAGAGAGAGAGCAGCCACTCGGCAAGCGGTGAACTCCCCAGAAGTTTACGTGCCTCGTTTATTGTCTACAAGCGGACAGTATGCTGCAAAGCTAAATGTTTCTCATCTTCCAATGAAGAAAATCTTTATATAAAAAGATGCATATTCTCTTCTCAAGCTTAAACACATTCTCAAATAGTAATATGTATGACTACTACAGTTTATAACTATTAGTTTCTCTGTGTGGTCGCTAGGTGGTGTTGCGTACAGCGAAATAGAAAAAAGAAACAACAGGTGCAGTGGCTCGCTTTTCAAGAGGCAACAACAACATTCCACTGGCTCACCGGCACCCGATGATCGGGTCAAGTTCAACACAAAACCAACGCACTGATCATTTTTAGAAACAAAAGTGACTCCGGAATTCCTTTCCTCCCATCTCTTTAAATGCATTTGGCACCCTCAACCACTCTGCCTCACTCTCGAGCAATGCCAACGCAACAATCAAAGCTTCCATTGCAAGGGCCATTTTCTCGAATTAGACTATGGATAGAATTCGAACGTGCCACTCTGTAGCCGCAGCCATCATTTGGATCCAATCCAATCTACCAGACGTGCCATGTGAAGCCGGTCTCGACACGAACACTTTACCGCTCAAACTTTACACCTCTCGTCACATTCTGCTCCTAGGAGACGACATGCTCGGTTTCAAAATGATTGACATGAGTGTGTTGCAGTTCTGATATCACCAGAAACTTGGTCACGCCCCGCGGCTGACAACGACAGCGTGGCCCAGGCCAGTCACGTGCGGCGTAACCAAAAGTGCACTCCGAATAACAATCTCTGATCACACCCCAGATGGCAAGAGAGGCAGTTGAAAATCTGCAGAGATATTTTTAATGCGAGGACTTTAACCTTGTGCAAAAGGAGCTACAATATTAGAAGCAGAGCACTGTAAAGTCACCTTTTATCACCACAGTATTATCAAAACAGTGTGGCACCTTTCTAGTAAAATGATTCTTAGTGATTTTTATGTCCTTTGCCTAGATGAAACTTAGGATAAACAAAACATATTTTTCGGTCCTTTCAAGTTTTGTTTAAATGGAGTCCACTGTATCACTCGAAACCTTCCTTATGTTCACTACTGGTGTTGCTGTTAGCTACAGTCACTTCACAGTGGCAGCATGTGAAAGGAATTGCAACTTCAAATGTGCTTTTTTCTCAATATGAAACAAAGCTTGCAAAGTTGCTGATAGCATGCATACTTTCTTGTCTTGTTCTCATGCAATGTCGTGTGTGAAATTATTGCCTCTTAATTTTAGGAGGAAAATGTTAGCGATCCGCAGTGTGTGTTCTGGGACTTCAGCAAAAGGTGAGCTTCTAAAGGTTACCTAGAAATACTTATCTTATTTTTCACTGTGTAGAATTTTTATGCTCTCACACATGCCTAATATGCCTTGCTTCAAACTTATTAGTTTTCACATATCTGGTCAGCAAGACATCTAAAGGTCTGACGACCTGATAAATACTTACAAGTGAAGCTTTTTAAATGCTGTTGTGGTGAACCAATAGTGAAGAAGCACTCAGACAGAAATTACAAAGTTGTAAATAGTAAACAGTCTATCAGGCAAGCTTGTGCCCAGAAATCGAGCAATGCTAAAGTGTTGGCGGTGATAGCAGCGAGCGCAGTTAGCGATTGTCGAATCAGAATTTGAGCGGCTCTTGGCCGACTACTAGGTGTTGCAGGAAGTTCTTGATAAACCACGAGTAGCACAGTGAATGTTTTAGGAGCTACCTAGACACATCAGATTCGGAATGCACTCAGATAGGGCAACAACAGTATAGGTTCAAAAGCACACGAAGTACAGCAGAAATGCAGGCAACATGACTGCTCACGCTTTGCAATAAAGCGAAGCAAGCGCATCTCGTGGCAATATGAGGATTCTTTAGAGTAAAATGCTATGTTTCTATATTACAATTCTGATGCTTCTGCTCAAACAGTGTGTCTTTACATTGCGAAACATCTGTGTTCGATACTTAGTTGTCAAGCATCTTGTAAACAAATCGATATAGTATAGAGACAGTTGACGAAACTGTAGATGCTGACTGTAATAATAAACAATGTTACAGATGTTCTTACAGTGTGTTATACTGTGCCTTTTCAGGGATTGGTCTGAGCGTGGCTGCTGGGTTGAAGCTTCCAATGAGACCCACACTGTGTGTGCATGTGACCACCTCACAAACTTCGCTGTCCTCATGGATGTCAGATCTGTTCAGGTAATATTTTGACATCAAGCAGTGTTGTACACGAACCAAACGTTGCACAGGCAGGGCAACAAATTTAATTTTTTCTCTGTGCATACTCCCCAGAAGCACCATTACTGAAATCATGAGCACTGTTGCGGTGCTACGTTATCTCGAACCCGGCTCCATATGGTAGTGTTGCGGAGGTTTCAGGTTGAAAAAAAATCTGTGTTCTTCCACTTTGCGAAGAAGGATGACCAGTGAAGCTGGGTATGTGCGCCCCTTAATGGTGAACTGCACCTCCGCCGCGGGTCGGCCCGGCATTGCACTATCTCCGGGATCGGCTCACGTATGGGGAGTTTCTTGCTTACCACAACGCCACGAATTTCCTTGGACGGTAGAGGTCTACAGCTTCACTGTAAATCAGAAGCTCAGAAGTCGGAAAATCGAAAACCAATAGGTTTATTGGCACTTGAACAAAACTTATTTACATTGTTCAATAGGAAAAACAGAAGAAAGTGAAGTGTTTAGCAACAAGTGACTGAATGGGCCTCATTTCCATGGCCCAGAGCAGTTTGTGTTCTCTCTGTACAGTCACTATAACGCCTCTGTTCTAACCCTCTCTCCTGGCAGTAGCCAATCACACACGGGTGACAACCCACCAGGATGACAGCCAATCGAAGCAGAAACAACACTGTTGCAGAAGGAATATCGAACCGGAAGGCCCACCAAGTTCCAGCTGGCGCAAAGGCTGAGAGAGGATTCGGCTGTGGGAATGGGAGAGGAGATTTATTACTCTCTGTTGCTTCTCAGTATAGGGCAAGAACCAGTTCGGGGCAGCTTTCTTCCGGGAAATGTCCATGAGCCCTTCACATCGTCTTGGCCTCTCCTGAAGTGGCAACTCTTTCTTCCCCTTGTGGAGCTTCTTCTCCAACAAGGGGAGCTCATTAAAGGAAAATAGCAGCACCCAGCATCGTGTGGCAACTGCCCTCCGACTATCTTCCCAACGTGGCTCTCACGTGCTACTCCTGCACATGACAAACAAGCTGTTGTCTGCTGCAGTCATAGCAGTTTTGTCCCTACCAAAATAGTCACGGAGGGTAGCAGTCACTGCTGCTGCATGGAGAGACGACTTCATTTTCTGTAGATGGATGCCAGAAACTTGCCATCGATTGCCACATTGTCGGGTATGTAGGCGACCAGATTCTTTGAGCCGTCTCTGAAACTCAAACACGTGCGCAAGCAAGCACTCAGCCCCCTCTGAGCAAACGAGGTCAAAAGAGGGGTGACGATCAATTTTTCTTTAGTAGCTGTTTGTAAAATTCATGCACTCAAAACTCTCTGGACTCACTTGTAGTGATAAACCAGGTGTGCTACATTACGCATCTGCACACACAATCACACAAACAAATGAAACTGCAGTAGCAATTTTGAGAAATGGCGAAGAGGAACCCTGGACCACTTAGAAAGAGTGACTAAGTGCATCCACAGTTCCATTTAATTTGCCCTTCTTGTACTTCATGTCAACATGATATTGCTGTAGAATGAGGCTCCAACTCAGGAGGTGACTGCTCTTTGATGTCGCAGTTTGCAGCAAGGCCAGGGGACAATAGTCTGCCTCTACGGTGTATTTGGTGCGCCCGAGATAGCATTGCAATTTCTGAATGGCCCACACAATACATGCACATCCTTTTTTCGACGCACAGTATGCCATCTCACGAGAGCTCAGTTTACGGCTCAGATGGATGTTACAGGATGTTCATTACCATCGTGATCCATCTTGGAGAGAATGGCACCTAGTCCTCGCTCACTCGCATCGCACTGGACTGTGAATTCTCTCACAATACCAACGGCTAATCAATACCGCCTTCAGGCTTAAGAAGCCAGCTTCCTTCTTTTCATCCCAGACTACGTTTGTCTTCTGTCCCATGGAACGCATCAGTCAGGGGTCTTGCCAAGGTTGAATAATCTCGGATGTAATGATTATGATACCCAGTGAGCCCCGAAAATGCCCGAATGTCCATCTTAGTTTTTGGTCAAGGATAGTCTGCTACTGCTAATATTTTAACACCTCACTAGGTTTCCTAAAGCATTGACCTATGTGGTGACCTAGGTAGTCCACAATCGCCCTTGCAAGAGAACACTTCTCAGCCTTTACAGTGAGCCCATCTTGATGCAAACGGCTGAGCACCACTCTGAGATGCACCAGATGGTTTGCCCATGAATCAGAAAAGACTACGATGTCATTTAAGTAGGGCACGGCAAATGCTTCGCAACCCTTCAGAACCCTATCCATGAGATCTGAAAAACAAAAGCATTTTGGGGAGTCTGAAGCTCATCATTGTCGATTGATAGCTGCCTGCTGGCACGACAAATTACGGCAAGTAATGACTGGCAAGTACCACTCAGTGAGCAGTACTTGCCAGTACTCTTGAGTAAGGTCTAGCATAGTCACATGGGCTGCTCAACTCACCTGTTCCACCCTCTCCTCAATATTCGGAATTGGATACGCTTGATCCTTGGTGAGACCATTTAATTTCTGACAGTCTACTATGGGTCTTGGGTCTTTACCTGGAGCTTCCACCAAGATCATAGGTGAAGCGTATTCATTCTTGGAGGGCTTAATTACTCCTAATTCGAGCATGCACTTCACTTCTCTGTCAAGAATTTCTCACTGCCTAGGAGAGATCTTATAATTAACCCTTTGATTGCACTGGCTCCTCAGACGTCAGCTCAATATCGTGCTCAGTCAAATCAGTTTTACCCGACCTGTCAACAAGGCATTCATCAAACTCTGCTATAATTTTGCCGAGATCGGACAACTGGGATTCCTTTAGTTCCTCTCTCTGTTCAGTCCTCTTCAGGGGTTCTTGAGTGCTACTTCCCCCTCCACTCAGACAAACCAGGTTGTCCTCCATCTCTTCAAGAAGGTTTAGAGTCATATTTGCCATTGCCTTTCTTGGCACATAAGGTTTCATTAGGTTACAATGATAAATGCGCACCTCTTTACGTTTCCGTAAAGAGGTGCGTAAAGAGGTGCGCAGAGGTGCGCACATAGTTGGCATCAGAGAGCTTTGCAACCACTTCAGTGGGTCCTTCTCACTGTACTTAGAGCTTGTTTTGCCTTGAGGCTCTTGGTAACATTACCTTGTCACCGATACGAAACGAACTCTGACGGGCGGTCCTATCATAGTACACTTTAGATCAAGCCTGAACTGACTTCATGCTGGTCTCCACAAGTTCTTTAGCATTACACAGATGCTCCAGCAGATTCAAAACAAACTCCACCACGGTAGTGTCTTCTCTGCACCTTTGCCACGTTTCCCGCACCATTTGCAAAGGTGAGCGCAGTGCCCTTCCGTAAACCAACTTGGCGGGGCTGAAACCAGTGGATTCATGCGATACTGACCGCAAAGCAAAAAATGCCGCTTGTAGGCGTGCATCCCAGTTATATCCCAGTCGCGCTTATTTTCATAACAACATCCTCTAAGAATGCGCTTGAGAACGGAATGCAACCTTCCTAAGCTGTTGCTCTATGGATGATGAATTGAGCTGTGCACTATTTTTATGCTGCATCGCTTTAGAAATGACATGGTGAGGACACTTGTGAGTACACTGCCTTGATCACGGAACAGAAGCCGACTCAGAAAAAGATCAACAATAGCGAATCTAAAACACTCTCCAACGTCACCTCATGCAGCGCAAGCGCTGCTGGAAACTTCGTGGCTGGGCGTAACATATATAGTTAGTATCTACCGGTACCCTGTCTCTGTCACAGAAAGTGGCCCAACTACATCTTAGGGTGCCTACCAACCGGGAAAACCGGGAATTCTCAGGGATTTTGAGTAGTCTGGAAAAAGTCAGGGAAAACTCAGGGATTTGCATGGGCCTCTATCAGGGAAAATTAGCGGCAGTTTTATTGAAAGGGTCGAAAGTCGCGGTAATGCTGGATCGAGTAACAGACAGGAATCGTAATGAATCGTCTTTGATGCCCTGTCGTCGGCAGGAGGAGTTGCCAGTGCACAGTCAAACTTTCCGGATTCCCGATAATTTGGACGGCTTCGCGGCCCCGCCACGTACCCCATAGAGTCAACGTATAAAAACGTGTGAAATTTCCGACGCAAGAACTCTTCGCCGTCCGAATTTCCGGACGTTTTGCCGTGACCCCAGGTCCGACACGGCATTAATAAAAGCCACCACCGCTGCCATTTTGATTACCTCGCCGCCTCGAACCGGCGCTCTCGCACGCAGATCCGCTGGCAGCCGTAACCACCAATGCGGCGACGTTCGCTATGCAGCTTCTTGCCGTTGGGTACCGTGTTTTTTATCGAAAGAATTCGCTGCTGTCAGCAATGGTACGGACTCCGCCTTTGCGATCCTCGCGATTGGCTTCGAAGCTTGGAAACCACGGTGCATTGTATAATGCCGGTTCCCGAAAGTCAGCTTTGCCTCTGTACAGAAATGTTTCTTGGTGAAGCTTACGCAAAAGTATTGCAGTGAAGCATAACAAGCGTGAGAAGGGGCCACGGAACGTAGTATGTATTCCTTAATTATACACGCAGGCACCCGGTATTTCTTGTCACAGTACGAGCATCGATATGCCTAATATATGTACCGACAGGCCTTCAGAGCGTTTTCGAACGTGCCTGTGGCGGTTTGAGCCCCTAAGGGCAGTAAACGACACGGATTTATTTTTTTCCAACTGGCCGATTTTTCGGATGTTTTCGCGGCCCCTAGGGAGTTCTAAAAATCGGTCGTGGACTGTGCGACTGACCAAGATGCTTCGAATGGTCCTTGAGGTGAACGAGTGGCGGAAGGCGGACAAGAACAGAAATGACCTACGCATTGAGGAATAAACGGGAATGGAAGCTTGCTGCCGCCGTTCTGAAGGAGCTAATACCAGAGTCAACTAATTTTTTTATGTGTGTGTGCATCTTCAAACCTTTTGTGTTATTATTATTATTAATAATAATAATATATGGGGTTTTACGTGCCAAAACCACTTTCTGATTATGAGGCACGCCATAGTGGAGGACTCTGGAAATTTAGACCACCTGGGGTTCTTTAATGTGCATCTAAATCTAAGTACACGGGTGTTTTCGCATTTCGCCCCCATCGAAATGCATCCGCCGTGGCCGGGATTCGATCCCGCGACCTCGTGCTCAGCAGCCTAACACCATAGCCACTGAACAACCACGGCGGGTTATTATTATTATTATTATTGTAAAGAGATTTATTGTACGAGTCCAACAAACGGGCGGTAGCTCGGAATAGTACATAGGGAGAACAAGATGGCAGTGTTCGAGCGCCAGTGTCATGCCCTTCACTCTTGATGATGATCGCTGAGCCCGGGATGTCATTCTCTTCCTTTCTTCATTACATTATTATTATTATTATTATTATTATTATTATTATTATTATTATTATTATTAGTATTATTATGTCAATAAATAAGAGCTTGTTTTAACAACATTCCTTGTCCCTTCTTTCTCAGTATTGCGCCCAAATGGCTTTTCTGTACATGCATATTTTCCTTCTTTTTCTTTACCTCATATCCCTGTGCCTTTGTATCCTTTTCGTTTTTTGAGCCGTACATTATCTTTTCGTTCGATTACCTGTGTGCCAGTATCAAAACCTCATGGATTTTCCTGGCCACAAAATCTAAAGGCTGGATTGATTAATTAGTTTTACAGTGGAGCTCTCTTAGGCTAGTTTTCAGCATTTCATGACGTGCGTGTACAAAAACTATCATCATGTGCGCTGCGTTTATAGAGGTATGAGCCATTGCTTAAGGTGGTAGGAGCCTGTAGGGGGTATGACTCTATAGGCAAATGATGTACAGATCACATACAAGTACAATGAGTCGTTCAGCGGTCTGGACATCATAATGTGTGGCAATCCATGGCAACTGTCCCTGGTTCGTGCTAATAAGGTCGTTAGGCGTGCCTGTGGTCGCAAGAAGGTGTTCAGCCTAGAGGTGAAGTGGTATGGTATGGTATGAAGAACTTTATTTAGGTCCTGAGGGATCAGTCTGGGACTGATGCGGGCCGCTCCCACGTCGGTACAGAGAGGCCGAGCCCCTCTGCCATCACACGGGCCCTCTGGACAGCCCTGAGTTGGTCCGCCAGCACTTCACTGTGCAGCATTCGCTGCCACCACTGTTCACCTCGAGAACCATCACCGGCCAACGCCAAGCAGCGCCACAGCATGTGTTGTAAATCGAGCAAACCCCCACACTTACTACAGTAGACTGAAACCCCGCAGTCCGGATTAATTTTATTCATGATGAGGGTACGTCCGTGTCTGCAGAAGCCTTAATGTAACCGCCTGCGACCTACTTAATTGAGGATGTGGCAACGGGAATGCCCTGCGCCCTAAGTAATAGTGCTTGGTGATTTCGTTGTAGGTTAACAGTTGGTCCCTGTACTCAGGAGCGGGAGATCCAGCCCCTTCAGGGAGTACACGGCACACTAATCCTCGTGCCTCCCTGTGCGCCACCTCGTTGAGGTTACGCGGGGCTCCCTCCACTGTCCCCACGTGCGCCGGGAACCAAGTAACGGTATGCGAAGTGATATCCCGACCCTGCAGCAGTCTGTTAGCCGGTTCCGCAACAAGTCCTCTCGAGAAGGCTGTAATCTCAGATCACGAGTCGCTAAACACCAAAACTCTTCTAGAATCAATTAGTACTAGAGCAATAGCCACCTGTTCAGCAACCCCCGGGTCTTTGGTATAAATGGAAGCAGCATTTATAACGCTCCCTTTGCCATCTACTACCACCACCGAATAAGCATTTTTACCATTAATCCATGCGGCGTCAACAAACGCAGACTCCTCCTCCTGATCCTTTGCCTCTCGCAACAAAGCCCTAGCTCTCGCGACCCGCCTCCCTACATTGTGCACGGGGTGCACATTCCGCGGAAATGGACGAACCATGATATTTGCCCTAAGGTTCACGTTCAACTCGTGTAGGGGCGCCCTATCGTGCGACACAGCCACCGATTCTTCAATTGACTGTAATATATACCTACCCGCTGGTGTACCTAGCAACCGCTCCCTCTGTGCGGTACGTTGAGCCTCAGCAATTTCATCTAAAGTATTATGCAAACCCAGTCGTAACAACATATCGTTTGACGTAGTCATAGGCAGACCAAGCACAGCCTTGATGGCTTTTCTGATTAATGCTTCCAATTTATTTTTCTCCCCCCTATTCCAATTTAGCATAGCTGCCACATACGAGAAATGACACATAATAAATGCGTGAACTAAGCGCATCGCACCTTCTTCTCCTAAACCCCTATGCCTATTAGAGATCCTTCTTATAAGTCCTATGGCCTCCTCCGTTTTCTTGGTAATACGCTGAATGGTTCTAATGTTCGATCCGTTCGCTTCAAGTACAAAACCCAGGACCCTGATTGCTTCAACTTTGGGTATCACCGACCCTTCCCTAGTATGAATTTTAATGCAAGGCTCAACTTCCGGTACCCAACCCCTCGGCCTACGACCTAGCTTCTTAGATTTGAAGATCAACAACTCCGACTTTTTAGTGGAGCACTTGAGCCCCATGAGACCCAGGTACTCCTCCGTAAGCGTTACCACCTGCTGCAGCCTAGCCTCAAGCTCTCCATCACTACCACCGACACTCCATATAGTAATGTCATCCGCGTAGATAGAATAGCCAATATCCTGGACAGTGTCCAGTCTATTAGCCAACTTCGACATCGCCAGATTGAATAACATAGGCGAGAGTACGGATCCCTGCGGAGTACCACAGAAACCCAATTTAACGACTTCCGATTTTATCTCCCCAAACCTGAGACATGTCTTTCTATCCGTAAGGAAAGCCTTGACAAAATTGAAAAGCCGCTGCCCCATATTCAAGTCCGATAGCACCCGTAGAATGAAAGAATGTCGGATTTTATCGAAAGCTTTTTCCACATCAAGTCCAATTAGTGCCTTAGTATCCCTTGTTCGCCGGTCAAGGATCTGATGCTTAATCCTGATCATAGCATCCTGAGTCGAGAGGCCGGGCCGAAATCCTATCATCGAATGCGGAAAGACCCCATTGCCCTCAACATAACGCGTTAGCCTATTTAAAATGGCATGCTCAGCGACTTTTCCCAAACACGACGTCAGGGAAATGGGTCTGAGATTTTCAAGCCCTATGGCCTTGCCCGGTTTGGGTATCAGAACAGTAGTTGCCAGTTTCCACTCTTCCGGGAAAGAGCCTTCCTTCCATAGGCAATTGATCTGCCGCGTAAGGAACTCAATTGACCCATCGTCTAAATTCCGTAGCATTTTATTCGTAATGCCATCCGGCCCTGATGCCGATCGACCATTAAGATTCTGCAGCGCCATCCTGATATCACTTTCAGTAAATTCCGCGTCCATAGCTGCATTTTCGTCTCAACTATATTCCAAAACCACATCAGGTGTATCGTGCCAGGTCTCCAAAGGAAGGTATCTCTGAGCCAAATCCTTTAGCAACTCCTGCTCCGTGGAGTCCCGACACGCCTGATGGACCAGCTTACCTATCACAGTCCTCTGATTAGACTTAGTGTTTGTCTCATCTAGTAAATGTCTGAGCAAACTCCATGCGCCTCCCCTCTTAATCCGACCATCAATAGAATTGCACACTTCATCCCATTGCTGCTTGCACAGTACCCGACAATGGTCTTGAATTTCCTGATTAACCACTGCTATACGCTTTCTAAGCCTTCTATTTAATCTCTGACCCTTCCATCTCGCTAACATCGACTGCTTTGCTTCCAACAAATGTGCCAGGCGACTATCCATGTGTTCCGTGTCAATATCGGTCTGAACCTTTTTAGTGGACGCCTCAACGTCACTTTTCAGCTGACTAGTCCACTGTTCCAAGGTCAACTCATTTCCTTCATCATCGATTCTCTGCGCTCTTCTTTTCCTAAATGCATCCCAGTCAACCATCCTGAATGTGCGCTCCTTTTTATTAGCCACTGCCAAAGTAATCATAAGTATGTAATGATCGCTACCAAAATCTTTATTAGAATTGGACCTGGACGAATCCACCACCCCCTGAACAAAAGTGAGATCAGGTGTCGAATCTCTACATGTCGACGTGCCACATCTGGTGGGATACGAGGGGTCTGTAATCAGAGTTAAATTCAAGTCTAGTGCCTGCTGCCATAGTCTCTCCCCCTTAATAGTGCTATAAACATACTTCCACACATGATATGGTGCATTGAAGTCCCCTCCAATAAGCAACGGTGCATCCTTAGCCAGATTGGTTGCCTTGGTCAAGAGAGATTTGAAACTCTGCTTCGTGTCCCGGGGGCTACTGTACAGGTTAAGCAGGTAAACGCTCCTCTGACATGACCTTTGCCGACCTAAGATTACTTCCACCATAATATATTCAATCTTGCAATCTGCCATGTGAAGATCATGTCTAATATACGCCAACCTCCTATTAATGAGAATAGCGAGTCCTCTGCCCTGTTCATTATCCTTAACTTCCGCTTTGAAATTCGTTAAGGTCACGTTAGACGTCAGTGTTTCCTGTAACATGATAACTTGAGGCTTGACACCATGCGTTCTAACAAACTGCTGCAGAGACGCCTTATTATGATTGAACCCTCTACAATTCCACTGCCAAATACTAAATGAACTATTTAATAGAGCCATCTTGACCACGGAAATTTGGTGAACTAGTTTTGAGCTCAAGTCCACTCGGCGACTTACCCTGCTGGGCTAGCGGCCGAGTGCACTCCCGCTCCATAACAGGGACCACTGTCTCGTTTAGATATATTTCAATTTTGCCTAATCTCTGATCCGTGATATTTTCCCGTTCTTCTATCCGCTCCAGTCTACTAATGATCTGATTTACACTTTCTTGCAATGTCGCCATCATTGCTTTAAGCTCGGAACCGACTTTACCCTGAATCCGTACGGTCGAGGATAAGGCCCTCTTTTTCGGAGCAGGCGTCTCTTCGTCCGCCATGTTCTGTTCTGCGACCTCCACAGACCTTGGTACCTCAACAGAGTCATCATGTTTCCCAGTCTGTCTTAAGCTATCGTTGTTACCGGAAGGTAAGCCATTCCTAAGTTCAGCTATCTCTTTGATAAGCCCGTCAATGGCTGCTTTTAAACTACGATTCTCTCTCTCCAATTGCGCAATCCTATCCCTATCCTTATTACCATCCACATGCTCCTGGCGCTGCTCGGGCGCTCGGCCGGCGCTGATGCCACCCTTGACCTTGTCAGCCCAGGTGGTCTGGCTCCCAGCTGCGCCGCCGCCGCCACCAGCTGCAGGAAAGCGCACCCGCGCCTCCATAGAAACGGATCGGCTCCTGGTCGTACGAGTCCCAGAAGATGGCCGTTGCCTCGACCTGGAGCGGCTCCTAGAGCGCGAGCGTCCCTTAGAGCGTTGGCGGGCGCTCACCAGCTGCACCATCTCGGCTGCCTCTTGTTCCGCCGTTAGCTCCGCCCTGGCTCTCTCCTGTCGTCGAACACGCACGACGTAGGGAAGCTGGTATCGTTGTCTGCATTGTTTATCCGCGGTCAGGTGTCGTCCGCCACAAAGCTTGCAACAAGGCACACAGTTGTGATCCTCTTCAGGGTTCTGAGCCCCGCATCCTCGGCATTCAAAACAATCGGGGGCTGGGCAGACGTCCGCCCGATGTCCAAGCTTGCCACACACATAACATACATCCAACTGCTTTCGATACAGGAAGCACCGCACCAGAGTTGGCCCATATCTGACGAAATCGGGCATCTCTCCTACTTCCTGTTGCAGCAGGTTGTGCGTCAAAAGGACACCGCATTCTCAGCAATCCTTATGAAAATTGGGGATGGGAGGGCCCTCCAACCGAAAGAGGTGCGCATCATTGAGAGTCGATTTTTCAGCACCTATCAAGCCTTGGTTGTTGCACCCGGTGGTGCTGTGCAGCTCTTCTACTCCAATAAGGACGTCAATGCGTTCAACACGAATGTTGCCCTACAGGGTGTGGGAGACGTACACAACGCTAGAGCAGTTGATGTGTACCTCGAATACAGGTCCAACGACAAGTGTGTTTGCGCACAGGCAAGGTGGCCGGTATGACGCATGTCAAAATGGGCAATTTACCCTAAACGATACTGCTTGCTCGGGCCAAGCCCTGTATGGTCATGGTCAACATTTACTTTTTGTATAGTTATATACAGCTCCGCGGTCATCCACTTTCACAGGTTGCGATGGCTCTGAATTTTTTTATTGACCCTCACTCATCCTTTGTATTTTTCTACAGCTTTCTGTTGTGAATTCAGCTTGTCTTTTCTTGATCGTAACCTAGGCCTTCTCACAGTTGTCGGTTGAATTTCGTGTACTTATGTGTTTTTTGTATTTCTATCTTTAATTACTTTCTTTACTCGTGCGCCAGCACTTGTACCTTATGGTTGTTCCTGGGTATGTTAAATAAACAATTGATTGATTACTGTATGTTGGCAAGTTGGTACTCTAACATTGAAGTTAGTGCATTGTGTTATCAACGTCTACCTTCTGTCCTCGACCACTGGCACTAAAAAGGTTATCTATAAATTGATTAATTGACTACTGGATTGACTATTATTGCCATGAGCACTTGTAAGGTTTTTGGTAATATTGAAAATAAATTTGGAATCGGTCTGATACAATAGCAGCAAGCTCCAGAAAAACGAAATCTTACTATAATGGCAAAATTTTGTGCTCTGGCTTGCACAGGAGGCCATGCAGGGTGTTCCTCTTGGCATTCTAATCAGAGACTTTAGCATAGATCTGTCGACATCACAACCTTATTTTCCATTCTGTCCACTTCATTATGTGCCCAGTGACTGTTTCTGCTTGTTTTTAAGAAATAAAAATGATTTCCTTTCAAATAAATAGATACATAAAATTTAGACTCGAAATAACTGGTAGATTTCATTGCTGTTAGCTTATTGGTATCATCTGTAAAGTATCAATAGCCAATGCAGCGTGGAATGAACTTTGGAACAAGCTCGGCACAAATTCTGAAGTTCATTCAAGTGAAGAATCTGAAGTGCACCACCTATCAATCTAGTCATCAGCTTAGATCCCATTTGCACACAATATTATGTAACAAGTTTCATTAATTGATTTCCGTGATGTGCTGTGTCATTGGCTTGTCTCACCGTTCAGAAGGCATTTCAGGACTGCTTGCATAGAGTGTCTTGCACTGACAGCACAAAAATTTCACTGTCACTTTCGCACGATGTTGTACAAGACACATTGGATGATTTGGACGGCTTTGCTGAAGCAACTGATTAGCACAACCAGTTTTGCTGAACAAGCCAAACAGCATGTGCTGAAAGTGATATCTCCAAAAGTTACTGTCCGAGAATACATCCCCAGGTTACTGGGGTTGGGGCTGGCAGTAGCAAAGCTGGCAACACCACCTTGTGATGATTTGTCCAACTACAATGGTTCCGATTTTTTTTTTGTCAAGTGAGTTTTATTGAAGGGAAGTCATAAAAATGCATCAAGTTAACAATTATGTTGCTACCGATGCTTTACAGTGGCAGTTAGGTAGAATATGTAAATTGCAGTGTTAGTTTTGTGGGCTCTTTGGTTTGCAACTGTGTCACCAGATGTCACTACCAGTGTTGTTGCCCCCCTGGTTACCCAGTAAACCCCAAGCGGTAAGAAGTTTGTAAATATGCTAAAACTCTCTAATGCCAGGACCATACTGTGTAGTTGACTTCTGCCCTATGAAGTAACATGGTGGTGTAGCAACACACAGATTTCCCCCAAACTAGCAGACAAAACAGGAGCACAGCTAGCACGGTGGACGGTGCGCCAGCATGCATTACAAGTCTTTGTGCTCACATTTCCAAGCATCCCTCATATGTCACAGGCACGAAGTTGGCATCGAAATCAAAACAGCCACTGGTCATAACATAGGAGCATATAACTAAACAATCTTCGCATACTGGAGCAAATGAGTTTCTTTACCATGCTTATTGGATCAGCATAGCTACTTATTAAGTATACAAAATGGAGCCTAAAAATTTTTTTCCCAGTATAGTGTGTGTAAGCGCGACTGAACGAGGATGTAGAAAGAAACAGATACACAGAGGCAGCACTCAGTGCCTCAGACAGGCAAAGTGCACCTGTTTCTTTCTATGTCCTCGTTCAGTGTCGCTTGCACACTCTATCATGGACTCAAACAAACTAGCTCACCAACATGTTTTAACCAAGTTTGTTCCAGTACTCCTATAATGCCACTCCCTGTTTAGTCACGTACACTGTCAGTTCTTTTTTTTCAATATGATCTAGCACAAACCAGCCACAGTGTCTGCAAACAATCATGAGTTTTACTCTAGATTTATGCTGCACTTCCAGGTGAGCATGGGCTGCGTCCTTGTGCATGCTTGTCCAAATTTCTGCACTGCAAGACTGATTGCAAGACGTCTTTTTTTTCACAATGCTCTGTTTTGTCTTTTTGTACTTGATTCTTTGTTACTTTCTTTCTTTTGACAGCTCACGCATTCAAATGAAGTGGCTCTTCAAGTGATCACCTATGCTGGCTGTTTCGTATCCATTGTCTGCCTCATCCTCACCATAATCACATTCCAGTTCTTCAGGTCAGCGCTTGTGTTTGCTTCAGAAACGTACACACTGCCATCTTTGTGTTATTTAGACTTGATGTGTTATGTCCAAGCAGAAAGCGTTAGCTCTCATCGACCTTACAGTAGGACATCAAAAGGACAACATAGAACTAGAGATACTGTATATGTACATATCATATGGCAAATCACCTCTGCAGAAGCCTGCAAGGGGGAGGAAGGTTAATGAAAGAGGAACTCACCCACCCAAACTGTAGCAAGAAGCTGCAAAGGAAAGCCCTACTGGTTTCTCAGAAAGCACTCTTCGGTAGAAGAAATAAATCATCCTGGTCCCAGGTTCAAATCCCAGAGTTGGACAAATTTTCCTTCAACTAAGTGTGCACCATGTGATTCTATGTTAGCTTAAATCTCACACTTTTCAAAATATAGCATAACTGTTATGGCTGTGACTAAAGGTACATACAACATATCATTTCAACTTCATTTTTACAGGTATGTGACAGACGTGGCATTTACTTTTTCAGGAATGTATGGTCCGACGTATCTCTATAGTTTTGGCATGTTTCACATTAGGATAAATTGTGCATAAGCACACTGAACAGCCTCATGCACACTTCCCTCACTTCAACACTCGTTCTGTGTGTGTTGCGATGCAGTGTGCTTGGCCAGGCACAGCTAGCACAGTTTGGCGGAGTTGTCACTGCCACAACAACTGCCGCATCTGCTTTCATGCCGTTGATGCATGCTTTTACCAGAAGAAAAATGCATTCTATTCAGTACTTCCCTACGTAATACCATGACAACGTGGGCTTCTTGTGGATACAGTTGAACCTCGCAATAACGATGTCAGTAGGGAACACGAAAAAATTCGCTTTCGCAAGAATTTCGTTGTTGCAAAAAGGGACAGCACAGATAGGTAATGCATCACAGAACAAAACTTTACCGTCTAAATTCCGTTAGCTTACTTTTGCAAGCTTTGCTCGAGGATATAGAACCGCATTGTCGACAGTACAAAGTGCGCCGCATGCGTCGATCAGCAATGGCAGCACTGTTGTGGAGCAATATTCTCGGTCAATTGCTTTCAGAGATATGATCACTTTTGTGAGATTTTGTGTAACTCAGCACCGGAAGCAGAGCAACAGCGCATGCAGTAGCATTTCTCCAGCGCACGCTGTCGCCCTTAGGCGCCGACACGTCTGGTGCCGAACGCAAAAGTGATCGTATCTCGTGTACCCGAAGGCAAATGATCGCAATTACGGCCCCTTTGGCCAAAACTACGTTCGGTGCCGAGTCCGCATGCGATGCCTGTCAGGTGGCACCAAAACCAGCGTTCTTGATGCAAGGGATGCATATTCCTGGACGATCGCTCAATCACGGCCCGAAGCGTGGCACTCCATGCTGTGACTGCCATCTCAAAAGACATAAACAATTCCATGTCGGTGGGGCGAGGGTTTCCTTGTTTTTGCTGCATTTTTCTCACCGAGGCGCGCATTACGCAGTGCACTGCCATGATCGGCGATCGTTGTTAGAAATGTGCATTCAGTTTGTGCTCAGTTCCGCCTCACGCAATTGACCTAGGCCACGCCCAGTCGTCAGCTGCGGGGAAGGCAAACTGAATGTGCATTACGAACAACAATCTACGATCCCGCCTAGTAGGTGCGTAAAACCGTCATCACATGTCAGTAGCAATATGCATGCGCTTCAAACGGGCAATCAACAGACTAGATGGTGGCCATGACGTGTTTTCAACGCATGTGATTGCTTCCAGCGCTTGGTTGTTCTTGTAAACAAAAATGGCGGCACCCACGCAAGTGTAATGTGGTGGCAGTTTACGCAATTTTAGTGCAAAACAATGCATTTGAGCACATATTGGAGCCTGCTAACCCAACACGAGTAGGTAATATGCGGGGTTACACCCCGACAAATTTCATTGATGCGGGATTGTAGTACAGTGACATTTCGTTGCAATGCATGCTCACTGACCTGGAGAGGCAAAGCAGAAGAGTGGGTCTAAAAATTAATCTGCAGAAAACTAAAGTAATGTTTACTTACTACTAGTAAGTAAAGTAAAGTAAAGTAAAGTTTACTAGTAAGTAAAGTAAAGGTTACGGACTGGATTCCAAGGGAAGGGAAGCGTAGCAGGGGGCGGCAGAAAGTTAGGTGGGCGGATGAGATTAAGAAGTTTGCAGGGACGGCATGGCCACAATTAGTACATGATCGGGGCTGTTGGAGAAATATGGGAGAGGCCTTTGCCCTGCAGTGGGCGTAACCAGGCTGATGATGATGATGCTGATGATGATGACATTTCGTTGCTGAGAGGTACGAAATACATTGAATCTCATGGGCATTCGCCAGGGATATGAAAATATTTCATTGTTGTGGGATTTCGTTATCGTAGGTTTCGACTGTAGACCAATGATGCAATTATGCTTCGCTAAGTCAATAGTGTCGGACAAAGGACAATGGACAAAGATGTCGAAGTCGAAGCTATGGTGCACAAATTAACAGAAACGTTAACTAACTGAAGCGGAGGAGCGCAACTCTTCTCTGAACAGCTCTCCCTGGGGACCGCTCTTAAAGTTACCTTCGGTTTTCATTCAGTTTTTGTCGTGTGAGTGACCTTTGTATGGTTTGCTTCGTTGCTCACAAGCAGTTCTTTAATGACTCTTCTTCAGGAGACTGCTTCAATCATTGCACTATACTGACCACTTGGAGATGGGTAGCACGAGTTCAGTGCCGTATAAGATGTTGTGGTTCTGCATATGTTTAAAAGGATCTTTGGCCGTGTTCTTGAAAACTTGCACTTTGATGCTGTTTTGTCTACTCAAATTAGCGAATGCTTTATGGGCTCTGTGCAAACGTGAGGAAGAATTTACATTCAGTAGCTCACTTCGACGGCAGTTAGCACCTGTGCTGCTGAGGGCTCACTTTTCTAATGAAGCAGACATCTTGAAAGGGCTGTACCAGTTTAATACATTATAAATAAAAGGTTAGATGTGAACAAGGATTGGTCTTCAGAAGCGCCGAAATCGGCAAACATAATGCGGCAGCAACCTGGACAGTTTGCGTCAGTGGCTTATAGAAAAAATGCAGGGGTGGGCAGGAAGGACACAGCACAAGCACTAACTTCAACAATTAATTTTATTTGAGATGAAGCACAAATACACACACCCAGACATGACTCTGAAAGCAAAGGTGTGATGCACAAACTAAACCAAATTCAGGAACAATGATTCAAGATGCTCTGAGAAAACTGCCTGTTTATGATAAACAGCTTTCTTTCGGGAGCATGCTCATCTCTTGTGAGCTGGTACTCCCTGCACGTTTATGTCACAAAAAAATTACCTTAGTTCACGTGATCACACCAATACTTCAACTAGAAAAGGATGACTTGCACCTTGCATAACATTTTGCACAACCTAAAAATGGTATGCTGAAGCACTAAACAGATGAATACAAGGAATGCACACAATCGTGTTTCCTTTACACTTGCTGCTTGTTTTGTAGTGCACATTATTGACGAGCCCCAAGTGCTGAATGTGCCAATGCTAAGGGGCTTCTTCCAGTCTTGTGCACATTGTCTAAGCTCCAGTGACTGACGAAATGCGAGGTTGCAAGAAATGGCAAAAAAATTTTTTACAATGCATAGCAGGTGTTGCACATTGAAATCATGTTCCCTGTGGCAAATATTATTCGGGGCAAACAAGGCACTCTCGTCCGTGTCTAACACCTTTTCCTTGTGTGTGCGTCCTTTGTGTTTCGCTGGTACCCCCTTTTTCAAGTTCATGCACTCTCTGAATTGCACAAACGAAGAGTAGTGCAACAATGTAAAGAAAGCATGTGACAGTTGGCTAGTTTTACACTCCCACTTTTGTGTGTGCAAGCGCTTGTCTTTAGACAAGCTTTCTTGTTGCAGAGCAGAGATAATGTCACCTGGTTCACCACCGCAGCAGCAGAAATAGCTAGGTTAGATCTTCACTGTGTGAGCATGCCACCTTTATTGGAGAAAATTCATGAACGTGTTTAAGCCTGCACCTAGCATCTTTGCTTTGAATGTCATTTCGTATATTTACGTCCCTTTTTGAATAAAACCTTTACTTGAAGTCAGCAGTTTCATGTCTGCCCCTGAATTTGCTCTGTGAACTCGCATATCTTGGTTCATCATAGAGTAGAAGATTATGTTTATAGGCACTTCATTGCTTCTTAAGTAAAAAGAAATAAAATAAACAGCAGCTTTAAAGGTCCACTAAATCTATGGCATCAACAAGACATGGTTTGCACAAAAGAAATGCAACTTGCTAATGAATGGTCAACCTTAACAGATATGGTTTTCACCATGGCAGGAGCCTGGAGAGCGAGCGAATGGTGATCCACAAGAATCTGTGTGTGTGCCTGCTGGTGGCTGAGGTGGTGTTCGTGGCTGGCATCTCCCAGACAGCACAGCGCACCTTGTGTGGCGTTGTCGCAGGCCTGCTGCACTACTTCTTTCTGGCTGCCTTTCTGTGGATGTTTCTTGAAGGCTTCCAGCTTTACGTGATGCTCATCGAGGTATTCGACTCGGAAAAGTCTCGTCTCGGCTGGTACTATGCACTCGCATATGGCATGCCTGCTGTCGTGGTGGCTGTGGCAGCCGCCATTGACCCAGCAAGCTATGGGACGCCACAACATTGCTGGCTCCGTGCCGACAACTACTTCATACTCAGCTTCATCGGCCCTGTGGTTGCCATTCTTTTGGTGAGCCCTCAGAGCAAGTGGTGTTGTGCAAGTGTGATGGGAATAGGAAGTGTGTTAAAAAAAGTACTGGGACGGGGATAAAAACAAGCATACAAGAAGAAAGCGCTTACCAGAGCTGCTTGTGGAATTCAAGAACACAGGCAATCAACAACTAAAGCACAGAGACGCAGAATATGGCAGATCAGTTCTATGAGTTATTTCAGACTTGCCATGCAAAATTTAGGTTGTATTTTATTTCACACAAAAATATACAGAGTTTGGAATATTGTTGTGTGAAATAGTATAAAACCTAACCTGATTTGATGTGCCGGAGGGGTGAACCCAGAAAGATGGTTTGTGCAGGGTTTGTCAGGGTTGGTCCATCCCAGACCAAGATGAGTTTCTTTTCTTTATTTTTTTTTAGGAACCAACAACTAATTCTTGTGGTACCTGTTTTCATTTGTACACTGGACAGCTTATTGTATGGAGTGCCCAACAATGCAGTGGTAATGTGCAAAACATCACATCAGTGGTAAGGGTAGGGCACAGTGGTAGTGCAGGCAATGCTTGCATCATGTGAGGAAAATTTACTCCACTCTTTGTACGCAGAATTGAGCCCTTATTGGTTAGTCTGTACTTAAAAGGGTCCTGAGCCACCCCTCGAGCATGGTGAAAAAGTGAAGTCCGTGGATAGCATGTGCTGCTTTGAATATCTCGGCCAAATTTTATAGTCGTGTGATGTGTGGATCTCACAGGCAAAGTACAAAGTCGCATATTTCTCTCATGCTCTCTTTTCACATGACACCTTCTCCTGACCCTCTTTGAAGCTGCCGGTGGCTTGCATATATCGTCATATGCAAGATTCCCAAGAGATGGCTGCTATTGGCTGATAGCGGACATAACCAAGAAGGGGTTCTATAAAAGCACGCTAAAAATGAAGACGAAAGGAGCACATACGACAGAACGGGCGCTGAACTTCCAACTGGCGTTAATTTCAAATGATCTATTTTGTGCACTGCGCATCAGATACATCATGCACACATCATCATGCAAAAGATTGTGTAAGTCAATCGGTTCATGCATACAATTGTATGATCAATCAGTTCACGTGCCTAGATGCCTCAAAGGAAATGTTGATTCTTTTTTGTGCAGTGCCAAAGACAAACAGCTGACACACTTGTCACTTGCCTTCCTTATAAAATATGCTTCAATTATTTAACGTTCTGTTTCAAACTTGAACTGCACGTCCCACTCCACCATAGCCTTCGCAGTGCAAGGCATTGAAGAAGGAGTGGGATCACTGCAAAGGGGATCCAGGGTGATCTTTTATTGCCATTAACTCTGAACTGAACACACTGAAGTATTTGTTGCTGCAAAGTATTTCTGAAATAGTCTAGTTTAAGTTCAAATGCATTTCTTGAATTAGATAAAAAAGTTTCAGGGCCCCTTTAAGTGAAGGTCATCACATTAACTGATAATTCATATTTGAAATCCTGCTTACATTGTGCAAGCAGTCTTGTATATACCAGGCATATCAACAAAGATGTTAACTAAAATGCTTCCTTAATTAGACCTCTTTCGGAGTCATAATGTCACAAATGGCTGACATCAGACAAGTGAGATGTGGCAGTTGTGATCAAAATTTACTAAAACTACTCAATTAACTTTCTATCAAATCTAGGTTCCTCATTGTAAGAGGAAAATTGAAACAAACTTTCTGGAAGAAGATGAACTTGCTAGAAGAAAGCACATTGAATCGCCTAATACCAAAAAAGAAGAACATGCACACACACACATAGAGCAGTCTGTGTATGTGGTGTTACATGTTACATTATTTTATGTTACGTGATTCACTGCACTTTTCTCAAGTAAGTATGCCATACTAACTCGCCCAAGCTTCAACCTTAGAAAGTGTTCAGATGTTTTTACCAATATACAGCCAATGAACAGTACCACAATTGAACCAGTTTATGGTGTTGGATCAGCTGGATCTTGCAGCTGATGATAAGTTGACTATAAATGAGCTAATTGTTTTAGTTAGAGTCAACTCTGTTGAGACACTCATGCACATATACCACTGCACGAATTGATGCATTCTTTTTTTCTCTTGTCCATCTTTACAGGCAAATCTGGTGTTTCTCAGCATTGCTGTGTACATGATGTGCCGTCATTCCAGCCTAGCCAGCTCAATCAAGAATAAAGAGCAGTCCAATATGGCAAACCTCAGGTGGGCAACACAGTGATACTGCCCAAATGCACATACTTTCCCTTTTTTGCACTTCGGTTATTATTTAGTACTTGCAACATAGGTCCTTTTGAAGCTACATGCAAAAGGCTGTGATGTTCTTGAGTGTATTGTGCCTTCCTCTATAGGCAGGTGCAAAAGAAAAGGAGGAGGATGGCAGGGGTGCAAATGAATAACTTGCAAAGGTTGTGAAATAGGCTTCCCCGCAAAGCTTTTTTTACAACCGAGACACCAGCTACCACCTTGGCTACCTTTCTGCTACAGGTGCATCACACCTGGCCGAGTGTGTGTAGCTTCAATCAACTTTAATGCAGCTAAGTTATTTTTTTTTTTTTCACTTTGAGAAGAGGTGGGCAGTAATGGGCCTTGCCCCCCCTCCTTTATGGGTGACCTTGTGCACGCCTATGCTTTCATCAACACTGCTTCACCTTTGCTTTCCCCCTTGGTAGTGATAGTGATAGTGGTAGTGATAGTGATAGTGATTGTGGTAGTGATAGCTGGAATTTTTAGCCTTGACATTGTGTCTTCAGTATATTGAATTTTAGCACTGATCCAACAAATCTTTAATATTTATTGTAACACCAAGGTGTGTAGATTTGACTACTTGAAATGAAAACTGCCTTTCGTTTTCCTTTCTTAGAGTTGATGGGACATGTCTTCTGCTCTTTTGCAGTGTTTGGATTCGCAGTGCTGCAGTACTTGTGGTATTGCTAGGTCTGACGTGGGGATTTGGGCTGCTTTACCTCAATGCTGAATCTGTGGTAATGGCATACCTCTTCACATTCCTGAACAGCTTACAGGGCCTTTTCATCTTTGTGTTCCACTGCCTCAGGAATGACAAGGTGAGTGCTTTTGCAAACATTGCTTTGCTTAAAGCACCAGTAGAACACTTATATTGGTCCAGTGAGACTTGGGGGGGTGGGGCACTCTAAGTAAGTTATCAGGGCCCTAATGGTTCTATTTAGAGTGTACAATTACCAATGGAGTCCATTATGTTCCACCTGTGTGATGCCAGCAGGACCTACAGAGCTTTTAGCAATAAGGTTCAGTAAGTGGCAGCCATTTGTTGCCCCGTATAGCTATCGTCCGGTGCCACCACGGCATTTGCAAACAGCGCCACTATTGGTAGAATCTGTTGCAGAGCGCAGTCAGTGTTTTGCCATGGCTTGTTCTACATTTTGTAAGTTGCTTTTATAGTGCTGCTCCCACAACTGAACCAGTTATAATATGTTCTGTGTGCCTCTTGTTTCTTCCACTTTAATTTTTGTGATACTGGCTTCCATTGTTTCAGTGTTACTGTTTAAAGGCTGGAACAAACATGTATGATTCTCAGTTGAGATTTCTAAATGCCAAGCATTTACTTGCCTACTTGCACCAGAAAAGCCAATTCTGACCTGATCTGGGCTCGAATAGAATGGCTCACACATAAAAAAAAAAAAGACCATGGTTTGGTGGTGGCACGTATTGAACCATGCAGTGACACCATGCTCAACAGCCAAGTGTTTTAACCATTAGGTTATGTGCACAGGCCTTGAATATATCAATAAATTTAAACCATCTGCACGAGTTGTTCGTAAAAAAGAGATGAAACTGCACTTGCAGAGACATAGCATCTCACAGCAGTTTCTCATAAAAAGTGCAGGCACACTCACATAGCGTCACGGCTGCATGTAGCGAACAAAGACATAGCAAGTACAGTTTGGGTGACATGGAATCTTGTTGCAGTTTCTCATTAAAAATTATACGGATCCCATGCACTGTGGGAATCAACGCAATCGTAGTTTTCTGTGCTGTTTACGTTGATTGGCAATAATTAATAGTGGTGTTGATGGCTAATGTATTATTTATATAGCGTTTAATGCAATACAAAAGTGGTGACCTGATGGCAAATGTTACCTTGCATGCACCATTGCCATTTGTATTTGTAGTACACAGACCACACTGTGAGACGTGTCTGCTTGAGGCATTGTGTGCCATTGTTCGTGACCTCCGAGAAGATTAGTACTGTCATTGCCTCATGCGGCACATTGCATCGGGGCAGAAGTGTTAACTTTACTTGAATTATGGGACTGTACGTGCCAAAACCACAATCGGATTATGAGGTACGTCGTAGTGACAGATTATGGATTAGTTTTGACCCCCTGGGATTTTTTTAACGAGCACCTAAACCTGAGTACATGTGTTTTTTGAATTTCACCCCCCATCAAAATGTGGCTGCTGTAGTCGGCATCGAACCCTCAACCTCAAGCAATGCTATAGGTGCAAAGTTATCACGGTGGGCACAGAAGTTTTGAATTGAAGTGCACCGCCTAGACTCTGTGGTGCTATGATGTTGCCTAGATGCAACAATGCTTTAAGACGGCTTTGAGTCTGCACACCGTGCATCAATTGTCCCCTTGACAAATTTGCATGGTGTTTATTTTTTCAGGAATAGCAGGAATGTACCGTACCATACCTTAAAACTTAAATTTATCCATTTTGTCGCAATCGCTGTCGTGCCTATTGTAGTAGCTAGTGTACCTTGGGAGCACATGCATCAAGGCACCCAAGTAGTGGTGTTTCCTCGCCTCCTCACATCGCATTTTCTCTCTCCTGCCTTCTCCCCATGTATGCGAGTTTTAAGCAAAGAGGGCCATGAGTTTCGAGGCTGCGTCAATTCTGCCCATTCTCTGCCTCCTCTGCCTCCTCTCCCCCCTCCTCTCTACCATTCTACATATCTCCCCTGTGAATTGTTGCACGTCAGTAGAAATGTAAGTACTGCAGTTTTTGCAATGCTTTTGCAAGGGGTCACGGATAATTACTGTCATTAAGAGGGTATCGTGGTGACGCCCAGGAAGCTCCAGAGGGCTCTGTGCACATTTTATTCAGTGCAAAGGTCTAAACAAGTTTCTCCCGTCCCCTATCATGTCAGCCACGCTTCTGTCATGTATACCTACACTCTGAACCGCCCCCGACATGGCGTGCAAGGAAACAGCAGCAGCAGCAGCAGTGCAAAAGTCAAAAGAAGAGACCAGTACCATACCACCCATGAAAGAAGAGGTTCAGGAGCAAAAAATTTTATTACATTACATTCGCATCTTTCTAGTATTCAGAAATGTTTTGAAATTAACTTAGATAAACATCATAGATTGTTCCTGCCATTATTTTTTTCACCCTGTTGATGTGCTCATGCTGCCTGCTGTAAGGTTCATAGGCAGGCTACACTGGCTACTCATGACAAGAATATCACAAATTACTACCTATTGGGAAAAAGCCAACAATTTTAGAGAAATTAAATCTGATAGTTGCCACACATTATTCATTCTCAATAGTACAGCCCCATGTGCAGGGTCCTTCTGATGGCTACTGTCCAGCACCACCAAACACATTTCTTGCTGTACCTTTCTTTACGATGTTTCCAACATGACCTGTCACTGAAATTAAACCCATTGGCCCTCACTTTTCCTTTTGCTTAAAAGCGACTACAACTGCAGTACTTATTTAGAACTTTAATGCGATAGCATTAAGAAGCCCATGTCGCAGAAAATATGATTTCAGCATCCAGTGTCAGACGTTGTTTCGGCATGCATACCCATGTCTTTTCTGTGATGCAAGGAATTGACTAAACTAATCGAATTTCTCAAGCTAAAATGCGTGGAAAAATCGTCAACTACGACTTACACACAACCTGCAGACATGGACGCTCTCGGATTGTTATTTGAATATACGAGAAAACATAATTCTGTTACACGGCAATTCAAACAAACCCCTTTTCCAGCATTTCTACAATGCATAGACCGGAGACGGCGTCCGCCATTTGCGCACGCCGGTGCATAAATATCTTAAGTCCATGGAGCGGTGCGTCCACTTCCTTTAAACACTTCCTGATGGCACTCGCCTCCGGCGCATTGTGGCCCATGCAAGAGGCCACGTTTCAACCAGAGAGCCCGCCTTCGTGCATAGAGTTCACCACGAGCGTTTCCTGGTAAACAGTATGGTTACGTACGCTGCAGTTGCCGGGAAAGTGTGAAAAGCAGCCAGGGATCTTTGAATGCTATCACGTTCCACTCTTAAAGACAAAGGTTAAGCATCCTCCAAATTTTTCTGTCCCTTGTTTATATTGTCTTATGCTTTCTACTTGCATGGTTGTCATGAAGCTCAATACATATTTTCCTGTAGTATTTCTCTTCTGCTCATAAAATTTTTCTTGTTAAAAGTTGCACTACCCTTCGTACCCACCTTTTTGCAATATCTTTATAACTTTAAGGCTATAGTAACTGAAAAATAAGTACAATTGAAAATTGATATAACAAGCATGGACATAACGAAGTAAACTTAAAATGGAGTTGGCCATGTGAATATTCTGCTACTATAATGAAACCAAAAATCCAAATCCGATTGAGACAATATCATTTGCAGTGGAACAATTATTTGTTTACCTGGCACACAAAATATGAGTTCTGGTAGCACAAAGTATCCAGCAAGAGCAACTTGAAACAACACATTCTTGATGCACATGTGTGCTTTGGCCAATGGCTTCACTTGGCTGGAGCGCAGCCAGTGAGCCAATGTGTTGATCTTGTGCTATCACCTGAATTGCATGGTTGCATATATAACAATGGTGAAAAGCATGTTCGCACTATAGCATAGTTGAAGTGCTAGATGTAGACACAACATCAGTGGGCCGAAGCAAGACTGCGAGTCGGCCTAGTTGGAACAAATTCATCTTTACAACTTATTGTGCGCAAACAAACAGGGACGAAGAATAGAAGAAAGCGCTCGTCCTTGTGTTTCTTCTATTCTTCATCCCCGTTTGTTTGCGCACAATAAGTTGTAAAGATGAATCAGTGGGCCGTCAAAAGTGACAGGAGACCTTTTGTTGTCCCATCAGAGGCATCATGTTAACGTTTATTTCGTATAGCCCTAATCACAAACGTTTTTTGACAATATCAGTATGCTTTTAACAAATATTAGATGCAACTTCACTAGAACGAAGTTCAGTTATGTTGAGCCATGGAGAGACCAGAAAACGCCAAAAAAATATGCCTAGTGAAAATTAGAATGTAGCATATATGGCAAAGAAGTCCAACACAACTGTCGACAACACGAAGGACGCTGACAGGAAGATGCAACAGCGTAGGCTTAACCCGACACACAGCGTCTAGCCCGAGCCCCACTTCAGTAGCGCTGGCGATCCGGCTGAGGAGCTCTGCACGGCGTACTTCTTCCTTACACATACTAAATTTGCACTGCTGTTTGCTAAAGCTTTACAAATAGAAGCATGTTATGTATGGACTGCTCTGTATGAATTGTGACCACCTAACATGCATCTGAGCATATCAGCGTTTTTGCATTTCATGTGACCCCACCAAATGCAGCCACTGCAGCTGAGCATCATCAAACCTGTGTTCAGCAGCACAGTCCTGTGAGTCACTGAGACACCACAGTGGGTGGCTGCAGTGCTCACCTTGACCAACATTCACTACAGCAGTGCGAGCTTGAATGCTGCTATGAAAGCCAGTGAAAGCACATGTACCCTTGTTTACATGACTACATATGCATCCTGTGTCACAAGAAATGGACGAAGCTGTATGTATGTCAAGACATGACAATGTACAAGGTGTTATCCGAAAGTTCCCTGACTTGTGTCATTATGTGGGAAATAAGAAAAGTAAATGCTTGTGCCGTTATACGTAGCATATCACACAAGTAGATGTATCAAGTGGCAGGGATAATAGGAGAAGTCATTCACTGACCACGTGCTCTAGAGTTATAAAGTGTCAGAAAAAGTATTGAAAAATGAACGAAGAACATAAGCAGCAGACTTGCATGAAATTTTGCGTGAAGTTTGGTAAATCCACCACGGAAACTCTGAAAATGCTTCATCAGGCATACAGTGATGCTGTTACGGGACGCTGCCAGTGTTTTGGGTAACATTTGTGGTTCAAGGGCAGTCAAATCTCGATCATTGGAAGCTGGCAAGCGTTCAGGACAGCCGCAAACTAGTGCAACACCAAGCAAATGTTACGAAAATTGCAGAATTGATTCGAGATGATTGTCACCGTACCATTGATGAACTGTGTGAAATGGTAGAAATTGGTTACGTGCAGTGGAAAGCAGTCCTTAATGAAAATCTGCAAATACACCACATTGCCACTCACTTCATTCACTGAGTCTTGACTGCCAACAAGAAGCAACAGCATGTTGATGTGTGCATGGAGCTTCATGCCACTGCACGTGACGCAACCTTCATCGACAGTCATCACTGCTGATGAACCGTGTGTTTACAGGTATGACCACTGAAACGAAGCAGCAATCTTCCCGATGGAAGAGTCCAAGTTCACCGAGACCAAAAAAGCAAGGGAAGTAAGGAATGCTACCAAAACCATGCTCATCACTTTGTTGCAAAAAGGGGTAGTCCACAGCGAATTTCTTCCTAAAGGGCAGACTGTTAATTCAGATTTCTACTGTGACATCCCGTGACGACTACAAAACGGCGCCTGTGAAAACAACCTGAACTTTGGTGCAACAGAAACTAGCTGTTGCATCATGACAATGTGCCCAGTCACACCTCCCTCAGGAGTACTCATTTTTTTCGACAAAGAACACCATGGCAATTGTACCCCATCCTTCCTACTCACCCGGCCTGGCCCCTTGTGACATTGCCTTGTTTCTAAAAATGAAGTTGAAGCTCAAAGGGCATTGCTTTGACACGATCGACATCATACAAGGAGAAGTGCAGAAGGTCCTCAACAACTTCATGCAAAACAACATCAAGAAAGTTTTAGAAGACTGGCAAATGCGCTGCAACAGATGCAGTCAGTTCCTCAGGGACTGCTTCATAGCACACTAAACCTAAGCTGATCTATGAAACAATAAACCATTCTGTAGACCCAGTCCGTGAACTTTTTGATACCACCTCGTCCATAAAAGGTTCCAGCCACCAATTGTGTGACCACAGTGCGAAAAGCTTGTGGTCTGCTGAAAGCAGTCAGACGGCCACACTTGTAGCCCCAGAGGGGACAGCATGCATCCCTGTGTAAGACTACATAGAGTTGCTCAAGTAACTAGACTGTGATAGTGAAGTTGCTGGTAATGTGGGAAGGGTTAAGTAATTATTAACTAGCAATTAGCTCATTATTAACTAGTACACATTCCGAAGAGTCTGCACCAGACCTCATTGACCAATGTCACCAGTCCTATCTGTTATCTATTGGCTTCATATGGTTGTGGCTAACAGCATTGTAAGAGTCTCAACACCAGCAGGTTGAAGCCTTCAGGCAGCATACGAGGGTTTATTGGTCAGCTGCCTGCTCCTAAAGAAAGTTCACATACTGCATGATGCCATCGGTCAAAAAAGGATGTCCACGTCCATCACCAGGGCCTTAAGTGGCACTGAGGGTAACACTCCCAAAGTCTTGCACACATAAATACCCCATGATTATTACGTGGGAGCAGCTGCTGTCATAGCCCAATTAGTAGTGCAACACACGTAATGCGGAGGTTGTGGGTTCGGCTCCACTATTGCCCTCTAGCTTATCATTTCTACAGTTCAGTTAAAACTACAAAATGTATTCACAACCAATGCACATGCCTACGTACAGTAGACATGGTCTGTATGTTTTGTACGTGTGCAGGCTTTGAAAATTGTTGTTGATAGTTGCCCTGTACCCAGGTACGCAAGGAGTACAAGCAACTGGTGGACCACTGCTTGTGGCTGCCATCATGCCTGCGGAGCGAGAAATGCGCGTCCTCAGAGCGGCCTTCATTCACGCACTCCAATGGCACGAGCCACTCAGCACCATCCTGTGGCAGACTACCTCATACTGTGCGTACTGATTTAGGCAGAAAGGTGTATAATTGCAGACAGTGAGGGGAGAGGCAGTGTCTGTCTAGCAAGGGCTTCATGTGACATGTGGGAATGCCGTAACAGAAAATAAAACCACTATAATATGTATGTAGGCCATGGCTATATACTTTCCACACACATGTCGACATTAGGTGCAATGGTTAAAATAATAGCGAAATTTTATTTCGCAGCTTGTTAGGTGCTCATGCATATGAGCACATTGCCTAATTAAGCCATGGGTCGCTGTTTAAGACTCAACTTTTAACCGCAGTTATTGCTGTGTACGCTTCTTCACAGGGATTTGTGGTGCTGGTGTAGCATCCCTTGTATCGCACTTGCATACACATGACAGCGATAAAATGTTACGAGGGAAAAATATTGAAAAAGCATATGAGCTGGTTTTAGACTAGGTCTTACCAGCTTTTATTTTCATTACAGCCCTGCATATTTGTATAATAGAATTTTAACATTTTTGTTTTGCATATTTAGCCTCTCACCAAAGAATAAATGGGGCACACTGCTTCAACAGATGTCTTGTGAAGTTCTTTTTGCATCCCCAACATGCTAAGATGCCTTTTTTCACTCTTTGTAAATAAGATGCCTTTTCTGCTTAGAAACTATTCGGTATCTGTAGACGGGGGGTTTCCTGACATTAGTGTCTTCAGACTTGAAATTTATTTTGATTATAGCAGGCAGTGCTGTGAAATATATGCAAGTAGTGTAGTCATAGAAATCTCACTCTGTGCATTTTGCAGTGCAGTTTATTTTTACTTGCTATGCTTTCTATAGAATAATTGCTTGATATTGCTACGGAACAGTATTTGCGATAACGATTGGAGGATAGCGCAGGCTGTTGCCTCTTGGCCAAGTGAAGCGTATTTCCTTGTAAATATACTTGTATATAGCTTTTCGTTTGCATCTTCCTACGTAACATATCTGGTGGAGGTGCTGGGTATCAGGGCGATGGGCCGAGCAGATGGTGTGAAGACCCATGTTTTCGAACTCCTGGCGGACAACTGCCTGAATCGGGGAAACCGTGACTGCAGGTGCATTGGAGGAGCTGGAGTCGAAGGCAGCTGGATAGGCGGCCTCGATCTCACGCCGGACGATCCTGGTAACATCGCCAGTGTTGTTGGGACGAGGACCGTCGGCACAGGAAGATGTCGCTGGGGTGTTGGGCAGACGGGCAAACTGCTGGTTGATACGTCGGCTTTTAGCGAGTTCCAGGCGGCGGCACTCTTTTATAACTGCATCCACCGTCGCCATGCTGTTGAAAACGAGCAAGTTGAAGGCGTCATCGGCAATGCCTTTGAGGATGTGGGAAACCTTGTCTGACTCAGTCATATGTGCGTCAACTTTGCGGCCCAGAGCCAAGATGTCCTGAATGTACGTGACGTAGGGCTCTGTTGACGTCTCTGCACACAGCCGGATAATGCCTTCTGCATGGCAAGTTGGTGACCGTATGGGTTGCCGAACAAGTCTCGGAGCTTTTGCTTAAGCGGATCCCAACTGGTGAGCTCATCTTCATGCGTGCGAAACTAAACTCGAGGTGTGCCACCAAGGTAAAAGACTATGTTGGCGAGCATGATAGTAGGGTCACACCGGTTATTGCGGCTGACGTGTTCATACAGGCTGATCCAGTCCTCGACGTCTTCCCCATCTTTGCCCGAGAACACGCCAGGATCACGGGGAGCGGGGAGAGTAATGTAGGTCGTCGAAGTGGCAGCAGGTGCAGGAGCCGGCGGAGTCGAGTTGTCGTTGCCGGGAGCCATGAAGGAAGGCCCGACGTACTGTCCACTGCGAAGCTCCGTGACGAGGTACAGGGAACGTCAACCTCCACCAGATATGTTACGTAGGCAGACGCAGACGAAAAGCTATATAGAAGTATATTTACAAGGAAATACGCCACACTTGGCCAAGAGGCAACAGCCCACGCTGCAACTACAACCTGTGGATGTGAAGTTGCATCAAATTGAGTTTTTTTTTTCTTTTCTCTCACCATCTCACACTACGTTTGCACTTCCAGAATGTGACAAACTATGCATTAGTCACAAGTGAAAGTGGTACTCTGTGGCTACTCTGTGGTTCTGTGGCTGGTTCACAGAATTGTCTCCCTCTGCTTCGTTGCTGGTTGATAGGTTCAGATTTGCAACAGATTTCATGTAGTAATGATGTCATGTTTTGTGACATGAAGGTATGAGACTTACGTTGAATTACACAAGGCACACCTATATACACTCAAATGCCTTTATAACAAAGTGCACTGGGCCTCCAAAATCCTCTTTTATACACGTAAACTCATTATAAAGGTTTCACACCGTACCGCTCACACCAGAGCAGACTAAGCATGTTCAACAAGAGAAAACCTTTCTTTAACATAAATTCAAGAGATACTTAGTGAAATAAGTTGCTAACTCTTTTGTGCACACTTTTGCTGACAGAATGTATGACTGCAGTCAAGTTAATTGCATTAAGGTTCACAGCATGCCCTGCAGCGAAATTCAGCAGCCACGAAAATTAATGTTTCTGATTGTCCAATGCTGCTATCGCCTCCCTTGTCATCAAAATTTTTTGTTCGTGTACCGGATCTTCATCACTGTTGCCTTCATTGACATTCGCATCCTTTCTGCCCTATCTGGCTTGAAGACACTCTTGATTGTCCGTTGCGATTACATCACTGTTGTTGTCAACTACAATGCATTTGTTAGCTGTCGCACACGCTGATTCGCTACAAGAAGTTGAGTACGAGTTGAGTTGTGCGATTCTTAGAGCAGTGCAATGGGACTACTTCTGACATTGCCATGCTCTTCTAGTTTGTCACTAGTGCCAGTGCTACCGCTATCATGCAAAGTACACCTTGGTTAAATTTCTGGAGGGCAGTGGTGACACCACTACATGAACGTTCGCTGAAAGCAACAAATCAACCATCGGGGATGCCTGAATTTCTTCATTGTACAGGTGAATTCGTTATACGGTAAGACCTCATTCGACCCTGGTTAATTTGACCTTTGTTAATTCCGAAAATCGGATAATTCGGATTGCTCCTGTGGTCCCACCAAGCATATGCATTAATTAATGCAATCACACTCTCGTTAAGTTGAACATATTTGCCCCCCATCTGACAACTCTCGGAGCTCGGCGAGCGTTGCAAATGTGCGATGCAAAAGAGCAAAATAGGCACTAGCGTCCAACAGAAATGAAACGGTGGATTCCGCATCACCATAATCAACAGCAGAAATTGTACGTGTGACAGCATAGAGTTTCTCACTATATTACCTTGAGGGAAATGTGGTGCAGCTGCATTATGGGATGCGTGGGAATGCCAGTATATTGTGACTTCAAATTGGCATTGTTCTTGGACAGCCAGGACGCCTTGAAGACATGCCTGGCTAGCGCCGTTCTGTCTGTCACAATGATTCATTTTCTACAGAAGCAGCAATAAAAAGCTGTTTTAGTTTTATTATTACACAAAAACAGGTTTTGTTTAAATATGAGGACTTGTTATTAGATGTACAATTATATTTATATGAAACATAAAAAGTATCAGCGGGCAGCTGAAGTTGGAGGACAGACAACATTTGCTCTCACTTTGGAACAGTTTGTCGTCTGTTTTTGCTTTCCTTGGCTTAGTTATGCATTGTAGGTGAGGAAACTTCATTGGAAGATGTAATATGGGTGAATGAAAACATTTTATGAAGATTTTACTTTAAGAGCGCGTTATTTGTGTAGCCACATCCCCGTTTTAGATGAAGCTTCTCATAACACCAGCCAACAAAAGCCTCGCAGACACCAATACCGTCATCCCCATGACAGCAGAGTGCCCCTTATGAAACCGTCATAGACGGTAACACCAGATGTCCCTCTAGGTGTTATAGTGAGAAACTCTGTGCGACGACAACGCAGGAATGCCTTGTGCCTATTTGTGTCTCTAAATCCTTTATTCTTGCATTTACTGCAGTGCATAACATTGCAATGGCCACGTGCCTTCATAAATGCACAGTCGTACCATTTCATAATCGCGTCGATAACGACCGCGGTTTCGGGCCCAGTGGTTGCAGCAAACAGCAGTTCATGTTGACTTGGTGCGTGTACGCTGGCTGCATGTCTTCAAAACTGCGTAGTCGTGCCATCCATGATGGCATCGATAGCGACAGCGATTTTGTTTTAGTGTACTAGAGTAGGGGTAGTGGGCCAAGGGGGGGGCGCGGGCAATGCGCAGGTGTGAAGCAGAAAATAAGGAAAGCATTTACGGCCGCGAGGCGGCGCTATGGAGCCTTTCACCTGGGGCTCGCCATGCTCGCACATTGGCCTGGCGCCTGCACTCGTCCACGTATTTGTGTTGTTCTGGGGTTTGTGTGCACATTTGTTATCTCGGGTGCAGTTTTTTCTCTGACCGATGAGGTGACATGATGAAGCCTCGTCGGAAGAGCTACTGCTTCGCTCCCGGTTGCAGAAGTGGGTATAGCAGCACGAAGAACACACCGAAGTTGTTTGGTGTCCCCAAGGACGACAAAAGGCGCTGTGTTTGGAATCTGAACATTCACCGTGCTGATAAGCCCCTGGAGCTGACTGACGCTTTGTGTGAGCTACAGTTCGAAGAAAAGTACATATTTCGAGACTATGTTCACGTCATTGATGGAAAGGCAGTGTGGATACCATGTGGAAAACCTTTGCTTTCACGGGACGCAGTATTGCCCATTCTGCCGAATGTTCCCAAGTACCTGTCGAAGGTGCCAGCACGCGAAAGACCTCCAATAATAAAAGATGTGCACAGAACCTGCAGTGTGTGGCTCGTCTAAGAAACCTTGCTTGCAAGTTGATGGGCTTCAAACGGAGATGGGCCGGCAATTGACGTGCATGCAGTACATGCCGTTTGACTTATGGAATGTGTCTCAATCGACAGAGCAGTGGGCTGTTCACAAATTTTCCAACCATGGTGGTGCTGCGCTTATGTTTGCGCCTCTTTTAACAGTCAATCTGATGCTGTCATGATCGAATAGACTCTCTTCATGGACTCCGGAAGCGCACAAGGCGACGTTGTCCTCCGGACATATGTTTGCTGCACGTCAATATCAGAACCACTCTTGCATACCATGGCAGAAGCGAAGCAGGTGCTGCATGACTGTCTTCGTCCTGTTGTACAGCAAAGCTGTCTATGGCTAGTATCCTGGGATTTCTTCGTGGTGTAACATCGACAGAAAACTATTATCATCTATGGCTCATACCTCCGTAAGGCAGAGGGTATACGAGCACTTAGCAAAGTGAAGCCAACAGTGCATACATTCTCTGGAATCGCGCATACAACATACAGAAAATCTCCCCAGACAGATATACATCGCGGACATGTCCCTAGTGTCGCAACCACACAGCGGCACTCGCACACATAACACACGAATGCACCGACCGTCCGGGCGATGCAATTTTGCCATGAGTCACAGCACACGCACTCACTACGGGGTCTTGGGAGGCGAGACTCACCGAACTGGACCTGGGAAGCCAACTGGTGACCCTCGACCAAACCCTGCAAGCCACGATCGCCAGTGGAGCCCTGTCAGAGGGAACCACCCAAGAATAGGCCGCGCAACGATGTCTGCAATAATAAAGTTCCATCCTCCTCCTGCATCCAGCGTATATTTTAATGAAGAACAAGCTTAAGGCAAGCATCCGAACCACGTGCATAATTGGTGATAAGACACTCCTACGCCTACATGCAATGTAAAGCACGTAGCGCTCCCCGCATATGTTTCCCTGTAAGGATTACAATTGCGCAAGCTGCCATGCCGACGGCAGCTTGACTGGCTTGACATTTGCATACGAAGCAGGGAGTGATGTAACTACACTTTCGTACGTGCAAGAAGAACCCATCTAGCAACTGATTTGTGTTATGACATGCACATGTAATATGAGGACTCCTGAAGAGCAGCGTGCATACAAGGTGCGGCGAATTTCTCTTATCTCTGGCTCATTTCTTGTAGTGCATGAAGTAACGGCAGAAGCCAAGTCGCAGCTAGGCCGTCGAAACGTAATAATTAGGTAAAGTGCATGTGAATGCTGCCACGTGAATAATTTCAACCTATAGCGTCGCAAAGGGTAATCAGTCTGGTTGTCGTTTACAGCTTCGCTGTCCAACCACGTTCACAGAATGGATTGGAGCCCATTTTTTTATGTATAACTAAAGCGCTGTCTGCAGAACTAAACCTGTGTGTACACTGAATGTTTTCATTTCAGTGCAGGTTCTGATAAGCCACTGGTGCCACTGGTGCCACCGGTGCGTGCTTGGACTCCCATGTACCAATGAAACTTTTTGAGCTCGTGTCCTTCCTAGAAAAAAAGAACAAGAAAAGAGAACGAAGCAACTCGGTTTCTTTGCCCTCTTTATCTCTCTTCTGTATAGTATTAGAGAACGTGGTGGAGCGAATTGAAATGTGTTTTTCCAGCCAGGCGAGGAGACATTTGACGCGTACGCATGCATGAAGGGCCAAGATAAAAGGCGCGGCATCGCCACCTGTACGTTTCTGGGAAAATTGCTTCACCGCGGAGCCTTCCCACGGCCCACTACCCCTAATCTAGTACACTATAGTTTCATCTGCAGTGGTTGTGGCAAACAGTAGTTTCCTTTTGACTTGGTGCATGCGTCAGCTGTGTGTCCTCAACATTGCATAGTCGCCATCCATGATCATGCCGATAGCGACCGTGGTTTCGTCCACAGCGGTTACGACAAACAATAATTTTGACGAAGTGCAAAGCTGTCAAGCGTGACGAGCACCGCGGCTACATCACATTGGATGGATGATCTGTTGAACGAATCCAGCGCCAAGAAGCTAGAGTATTGTTTTAGTAGAGACCATTGGCTAAGTCCGGGTAGGTAAGAGAAGGAAGAAAAGCCCAGATTTTCCACTTCACCACTGCAATGTGCACCTTTCACAAAGGAATATGACTCGCATTTCTTTAAGTACTTCTTGAAAGGAGGTTGCTCACTTGCATCTGCGAATGTTCACTCCAAAAAACATCGCACAAAACAATATAATGATATTCTTGGTTTCTAGCACGAAGTGACACTGACGAAGGCTAGAAGACAGTCCTGCCTTCTTCTAGTCTTCGTCTGTGTCACTTCACGCTAAATACCAAGAATATGTTGCGACGAAAGTTTCGGAAGTGAGGCATTTTGGATATTATGAACTTCGGATAATGCGGACGTTGTTTGTCGGATTATCAAAGTCCGTTGTAACGAGAGTGTCATTTTTCCAGAGGAGAACTGTAGATGGTGACACCACACCATCTCATTGGCTAATGGTGCAGTTTGCAGAGCGCGCGAATGGGAATAAAGGCAGTCGATCACTGGGGTCTGTATTGGCTGGTTGTTCGCTTTCGTCTGCCTTTTACACGCGGGGAATCGAACGTCACAGTGGCGACAAGGAAGATGTGTTCAGCTGTTTGGAGGCTGTTTTCTAGTGCAACTGCTGCCCTGGGCTGTGTTCCTGTACTTCGGAAATGCCGAGCGTAGGCAAGCTGGAGCCGTTCGACGCGCAGATGAGCTGGGAAGAATACCAAGGGCGGATTGTGCAGTACTTTATCGCCAACAATGTGCCGGATGACATGCAACGAGCTGTTTTGCTCACATGTTGTGGCTTGGCCACATACACCCTACTTCATAATCTGCTGGCATCCGTGAAACTGTGTGAGGCAAGTTTGTTCACCATTTTAGATGTTCTTGGGAAGCATTTCTCGCCAAAACCATCGGAAGTGTTACCGTGTTCAAATTCAACTCAAGAATACGACAGGTGGGTGAAACGGCTGCGGACTACTTTGCCTCATTGAACAAACTCACTGACGACTGCAACTTTAGCACATTTCGTAACAAAATGCTGCATGACCATACCGTTGCAGGCATTAACAATGAAGCTGTGCAGAGACGACTGCTGGAGCAGCCGGACCTGACGCTGGACGTAGCGAAGAAAATCGTTTTCGCAATGGAGGCAGCCAGCAAGGATTCACAAGTGCTTTCGATGGCGCCTGTGTCATTCATTGCGCCAACCAATGCTGTATCACATGACTCTGCGAGGCAAGATGAAGCGCCCATTGTGTGTTTTTGCTGTGGTGGCAGGCATCTAACGTTGCAGTGCCAGCGCCTCAACAGTGTGTGTCACAACTGTTGGCTGAAGAGCCATCTCTCTCGTGTGTGTAAAGAAAAAAAAAAAAAACTGAGCTCCAATAAGGGACTAGCGCCGTCATCTGTGAAGAAAAAATCTGTGCATGCCATGAGTGACAGCGGGTATGACGAAACTGAAAAGACTGCAAAGTGGCTGGATGCGCCCCAAGTGTACGAAATGTAGACTCTGCAAGGCTCTGCAGAAGTGACTCAGCCGTACAATGTGGAAATCGCTGTGAACGGGACGTCATTGCTGATGGAAGTTGACACGGAAGTAAATATGTCCGTCATGTCTTTCCATCAGCATGTCTGAAGCCATCAGTCGTTACGTTGAAAACTTATTCCGGTGAGCTGTCATCTGTGCTGGGTAGTCTGCCCGTGACTGTTCAGCTTGGGGACCGCAAGTGTGATGATGTGCTGTACGTTGTTTCTGGGGGTTGCCCGACCCTCATGGGGCACAGTTGGATAAAGGACTTTGGCATAGAGTTGTGTAATTCGAGGGTGCTGAATGCAGTGTCGCTTCGGGATGTACTGGACGAGTACTCCAGTGTTTTTGATAACGAGCTTGGAACCTTCAAAGGCGTTGCTGCAAAAATCACCATACAAGACAACGCCAAGTCCAAGTTTTTCAAGTCTCAACCTGTGCCATTCGTGATAATCAATCGTGTTAACTAGGAAGTGCTCCGTTTGGAACACGTTGGAGTGCTGCAGCCAGTGAGAACATCGGAGTGGGCTGCCCCCATTATGCCTATTCTTAAGTGCAACGGACAGATCCGAATCTGCGGTGACTTCAAGGTCACTGTGAAGTCTGTGACTATGCCCGAGAACTATCCAATTCCGCATGTAGAGGACCTCTTCGCCAGGCTCAGTGGCGGTAAAAAATTCACCAAGCTTGACCTCAAAGATGCCTACTTACAAGTGGAAGTGGACAAAGCATCCTCGAAGCTGCTAACCATCAACACACCAACTTGGCTGTACTGATACACGTTCCTGCCCTTCGGCGTAACATCAGCACCATTTATATTCCAGAGGGAAATGGACAACTTGATACAAGGGCTACAGCACATGGCTGTGTATTTTGATGAAGTCCTGGTGACTGGGCACAATGATGAGGATCACCTTGAAAACTTGTCTCTAGTATTGCAGCGCTTGAAAGGAGCTGGACTTAAGCCGAAGCTCAACAATTGCGCCTTTATGGATCCATAGGTAGAATACCTGGGCCACATTCTCATGTCGACTGGGTTCCACCCCAATCCTGAGAAGACTGAAGCTGTCCTGAAGGCCCCAAGGCCTTGCGATGTGCACTCACTGCAAAGTTACTTGGGACTGGTAAATTTCTACCCGTGGTTTCTGCCGAACTTATCTACTGTGCTTCATCCACTAAATCAGCTGCTTGGAGCGAAGACACTGGGGATGTGGGGTGCTGATCAAGAAAGCGCGTTTCAGCAAAGCAAGGAATTGCTGGTGTCCACTGCAGTTTTGGCATACTATGACCCGAAGAAGCCCATGGTACTGATTTGGGATGTGCCACCTTATCGAGTGGGAGCTGTGCTGGTGCACCGTGTGGATACGGGTGCTGAGCATCCAATCGCATTCGCATCAAGAAGTCTTGCACCAGCTGAGTGCAACCACAGTCATTTGGACAAAGAAGCTGTTGCTCTGGTGTTTGGAGTGAGGAAGTTTTGATAGCATGCATGGGGCCGAGAGTTTGAGGTGGTCACTGACCACAAGCCTTTGCTTGGCTTGCTCACCGCTGACAAGCCTGTGCCTGAGACATGCTCCCCGCAAGTGCTGCGCTGGTCACTGATGCTGGCCACATAAAACTACAAGCTCAAATACAGACCCAGATCCAGCATCGCGAACACTGACTGTTTGAGTTGGCTGCCCCTTCCTGTTCCTGTGCACATCGTCGAGCAGCCAACAGAAGTATTCATGCTTGAGGGTGCCTATCCTCAGGTCTTGATGCCACCTGTAGTGGCTGAAGCAACCTCCCAGGACTCTGTGCTGGCAAAAGTTCAAGAGGCGCTGTGTGCTGGAAAAGACCTACGGGACCCTGCACGAATACCTCGTGCCCATTGCAGTACGCAAATGAGTGTACAAGAAGACTGCATCCTGCTCAGGTCACGAGTGGTGATTCCTAGTACCTTGCAACCGCAAGTGCTGAATCTACTCCATGAAGGCCATCCTGGTATTGAAAATATGAAAACAGTGGCTTTTAGCCACGTCTGGTGGTATACTTTGGATGAAGACATCACCAATGCGGTGCGTCATTGCTGTGTGTGCCAGGAGAACCAGAGGACGATGCGGCCGGCAGAAATGACGCCATGGCTGTTTCCTGAGAGGCTGTGGTCACAAATTCACATTGACTTTGCCGGCAGTGTCCAAAATCGGTACTTACTATTGTGACTGACGCCTATTCAGAATGAATATAAGTCATTCCTTTGAGTACACCTTCGGCAGATGCTACCATATTCCATGTTTGCAGACCATGTTCGCTACCCATTGGCCCATCTGCACCCTGATTCCGTAATGCGTGCATGACTGCTGAGGTTTCGACTGAATCAAACGCTTTCTAGTAATCAATGAAATCTATATATAAGGGTTGGTTATATTCTTCACATTTCTTTATCACCTAATTGATAGTGTGAATATGCTCTATTGTTGAGTAGCCTTTACGAAATCCTGCTTGGTCCTTTGGTTGACAGAAGTCTAAGGTGTTCCTGATTTTATTTGCGATTACCTTAGTAAATACTTTGTAGGCAACGGACTGTAAGCTGATCGGTGTGTAATTTTTCAAATCTTTGGCATCCCCTTTCTTATGGATTAAGATTATGTTGGCGTTCTTCGAAGATTCCGCCACTGTATCGCCTGGCATCATATGGTTCTGTGGAGTGTGCAGTGCAAACAACAAAAGTGAAGCTGAAGAAGGCAGTACATGGGACCTCTTAGTGCCAGCTTGCCTGCATCCTTCTGAACTACCAATCAACGCCGCATGAGACTATGGGATGCTCACTGGCTGAGCTGATGATGGGAAGCAGGCTGAAGACAGTGTTGACTCTACTGCATCCTGACATGAGGTCGATAGTCCTGACAAGGTAACTAAAGCAGAAAGTGGCGCTCGAGAAGGTAGCTTGCTTAACGCCGCTCGTGCAACCAGGGGACGTTGTCTAATGCACAAAACTTTCGATACAGTCCACCCCGGCTTCTAGCGATAGTGACTGCTACATTGGGCGACCACATCGCTGATGTCACAGTGCCCTATAGTCGATCCTGGAGGCGACATCAAGAGCACCTGCACCCTTATTTCGCCATACATGATGGGCCTCTGGCTGCTGCGGCAAATCCGCAGGGCTGCTCATATGATAGGAGTTCACATGGCCAACACAAACCTGCCGGACAACCGCATCTGAGCACCAACGGTGAGGACGGAGTTGCACAGCACGAAGCTCAACTTAGCGAGGGTTCACCTGTGGACGTGCCGGATGTTCCAGCACTCTCCATTTCTCAGCCGCACACACCGCCCGTGCAAAGAAGCTCAAGGGCTAGGCAATCCGTTCTGCACTATTCGCCGTGAGACCTTCGCCTTCTTTGTGTGGGTATGGAGGAGTGTAGTGCTTCCAGAGGGGAACTGAAGATGGCGACACCGCACCATCTCATTGGCTAGTGGCATGGTTCGCAGAGCGTGCGAATGGGAATAAAGCCAGTTGATCACCAGAGTCTGTGTCGGTTGGTTGTTCGCTCTCGTCTGCCTCTTACACGTGGGGAATTGAACGTCACAGAAAGTCGACTGTATATCTATTTGATTCAGCGCTCGAATTGAATATATGTAGTTGATATATTTGAAACACGAAATATTTATCAAACTGTTACAGATAATCAGCACCGACATGCAAGCACTCGAAAAAGGAAAAACTGAAACAGCAAGGGGTTCATTTTTTTTCGTCCTTTGACTAGTACACATGTCTAGCACACAGCCCAAACTTTAATGGAGCTGTGGGCACAGTAATGGCCTTGGGACAATGTTCCTGCTTAATGCTCATGCGACACCGACGCTCATGTGCCACCAATGCTCATGTGCCACCAATGCTCATGTGCCACCGATCTGATGTTATTATCACATGGTTAGAAGCTTGGCTTATCTGTCACATTCTATCAAAAAGATTTCTGTTATAAATGCTCTTGGCAGTACACTGGTTCTTTCACTTCGCTCGTAATGCTACCATTTTATTAAACATTATGTTCAATGAGTCGAGACAACACAAATCGAGATAACGCCGCTGATAGAATTATTCCCTATCGTAGTGGCTAAAACAAGCCATGTTTTTCTCATTAAATGTAGATTTATGTTTTTAATCCATCACTAAAAGTCACGAAAAATGACCTTTGGTGCCCCACGCGGCAAAAACATGAAGCTGCATAAGAGGTCCACCCTATGACCTTCTACTAGTGTATGCGGTTCCTGGTCTCTTTATTAGTATTGAAATGCAGTATACTTTTTATTATTATAAGTTTTTCCTGATGTACAGTGTGCAGATAAGCCTTCGTTTGTAGTGAGCAGAAAAGTGGCGCTGCTCTCACCCTCATTTTCGTTGAGTTGGCTTGGCTCTTCTATCGACAGAGCAACGATGACGGGGGCCAGCCAACCATGACGTAGGCATGTACTTTGGGGAAAAGCACAGTACAAATATAAGAAATGTGTTTACAACAACGCGAACCTATTGCACCACCTTTTTATTTTCAAAAGTGGTTGAAAAGGGCAAAACATTGGTGGTTAACCACAGTTACACTCACTCCTGTGAAAGCAGAAGGATGGGCAGCTTTCACAATTTGCAAAGCGCGCTGTCAACATCGCTATCACTTCTTAGCATTGCTGGAGGAGGGACTCTTACTTTTTAGAGGCTTTTCAGATCTAAACATTCTTCTTACTAAATATCTACACGCTTTTCGGAGTAACCGTTGCAGATGTAAACACTACCAAAGGTGAGCTTTGCATCACACCATAATAAACTAGGTCCTTAGAAATTGTTTGTCAGTCCCTTTAAAAGGTAGTAACAAAACAGTTTCTCAAATATTATAATCACTGTAATATAGGAGCTCATTTCAGTGCGTAGTGCCCTAAAATTCTCTTGTTGTTGGTGGAAATTTAAGTGTTTTAAGTAAAACCTTGGGAAAATTTAGTGCTGCATTGAAAGAAGTTGTCTCTATATATTTGAAAACTATTTGAAGAGCATATGATTCATTTTCAACTTGGTTTCAAGATCTACTATATTGTCATACCTCTGTAACTGAAAACTTATAGCATCGTCAGAATGTGCTATGAATCTGTTTTTAGATTTACAATATAGTAATGATACTAGCTACTTTTTGGTATGATTAATTCTGTCTTATTTGATATATATATATATATATATATATATATATATATATATATTTTAGTGAAGTGAAGCGAAGTTTATTCTTCTTTTCAAGGAAAAGAGGGGACCAGGACAAAAGGTGGTAAGGCCTGACAAGGCCCCGGTACCCATACAGTTGGCAGCAATAATATGAAGGCAAAAAAATGTACATAGAAGGTGCGACAAATATGTCAAAACAACGCTACAATGCACATAGTGAAACGTAATTAGGGAAAAAGACAAACATGTGCAAGGTAATATGCAAGCACTCAAAGTCATACACGTACAAATACATTGCATACATGACTGGTGAATTAAGACACAAAAAATGCGAGTACAGTACTTGTCCGCAACAAAGATAGATAGAGAGAAACATATGTATAAACAAACGGTAGATTACATTTTTTTGCATTTGAATTTCGCCTTCAATCAAACATCATTTCGTGTTTTTCTTGAACACATTTTCAGATAAAAAGAAATCATCAGTAAAGGGAAGCTTGTTTAGGGCGTTGGGTACTTGAAAATTTAGCTTTTGTCTACTATAATTCGTGGGCACTCGCGGAACTCGTAGTTTTACCTCACGAAGGTTGTAATTTATGGTACTGTCAGTAACAGAGTACAAACGGTTTTGATGAATGTATTGCAACAGTCGTAGATAATACACTTGGTCAGCTTGTAGTATGAGATGCTCAACAAACAAGGGTTGTGAACGTAATTTTTGTGGTGCGCCGTAATAGCCCCCAATAGCACGCAAGGCTCTTTTTTGTAGCAGTAGTAGTTTATGGTAATTTGAAAACGTGGTCATACCTCACACGAGATTACAATACGACATTATACATTGACAACTTTAACCAAACAGGCAAGAGTTTAGAAATCCTAAAAAGCAGACCAACAATTTTGCTTAGTTCAGAAGCAAGTTTTGAGGCTGAGAAATTTTTGAGAAGAAACCTGACTGATTTTTGTATTATCTTAACGAATCTGTACAGAATAACGTTCCACAATGTTGATCGCCTTGAAAAGAATATATTTTGTTTTATTTATACTTAAACTAAGCTTATTTGCATGTAACCAATCACGAAGCTTCAGTAAATAAGTGTAAACCCAGGGTGTCTGCCAACCGTTATCTGCCATCTCCTGTCACAGTATGTGCACTGATATGCCTAATAAGCGTGCTGGTAGGCCTTTTCGGATGTGCCTGTGGCAATTCGAGCCTTTAATGGCAGTAAAAGACATGGATTCGTTTTTGCGGACTGCCCGATTTTACAGACATTTTCGCGGCCCTTAGGGGGTCCGAAAAATCGGACGTTGACTGTACAGCTGACGAAAAAGATGCTTCGAATGGTCCAAGGGGTGAATGCGCGTTAGAACGAGGACGAGAACAGAAAGGACCTATGCAATGATGAATGAATGGGAAAGGAAGCCTGCCGGCCACTTTCTTCAAGGAGCTTGAGCTCAAAAAACAAAGTGTTGGCTGACACTGGAATGCAGGTTTTCCTCATCCCCAAACCGAAATAAACTCATTAAAGCAGTGAAACGTAACACTGAGGTGTTGTGCGCAGGCTGAGAGTATGTCAGGAGAGTTGAGGTTGACACACCAGCTCTTAAGAATTTCATTTGTGACAAAGTTCGGGCCTCACACCAATGCTTGCTATAAATTGATAAAAGTAGCTCATATCACCTTCAATCACCGCGTGCACATATGTAGATGCAATCTATTTTTGCCATTTCTGTGCAGTGGTAGCAAGGAATTAATAGATCATGAACATCAAGCTTACGGCAAATTGAACATTCTGTTAATCTAAATTACTTCCATTTTACTTCTGAGTGATATGTATCATTACAGAGTATCACTTTGGTCATGGCATTACCATGTTTTATGTGACGCTTGATATGGGCCATGTCGGTAGCAACCTTGAAATACATATATATTTTTTCTTTCTTGAAACGCTTGAGGCTAATAAATAACCTGTGCATGTAATTCAAGCGGGGGATTTAATCCTTTTTATGAAGAAACATAGCATGACTGACTTTACCATATTCAAATATTTAGCTGCTCTGTAATTATAATGACTCATCATAAGATGCTCAAAGAGTCATTCTATCACCTTGATTTGCTTTCAGTGGAGTCTCAAGCACCACCTATGTTTCACACATATGTATCAACAGTCGATCATAATTCGTGACTGAACTGGATATTTGAAAACATTCGTTTATGTATGCATTTCGTTTTTATTCGTATTTGAGAATTTTCCACTCGATTTGCAATGAGTTTTACCATTATTTTTCAATGTTATTTTATTTGCTGTGCATTTTACTAACCCCTCGCTACAGATATTTTTAATAAAATAAATGATACTCCTTACTATTCAAACTGGATTAAGTCGTTTCTTAGTGTGCTTACTTGAGAGTGACAGCATCGGGCGACATAGTGTCAGCCTGTGTTGACGTCAATGTTCTGTGTCACTCAGGGAATTTTGCAAAGGCACTCAGGGAAAACCTGGAAAACACAGGGAATTTGGAAATGTCAACTTGGTAGACACACTGAAACCATACTTTGGAGGGCGGGTAATGAGCGGGAAGAAAAAAATTTGTGTCATCAGCATACATTACCAGTTCTGGAGAATTATATGTATATCGGCTAGGTAAATGATGTATGTAATGAATAATAAGGGCCCTAGCATTGATCCCTGCAGGACACCGTGTATTATTGTCTATGTATTGGAGGAGATGTTATTTGTTTGTACATATTGGGACCTATTACTCAGATAACTTCTCAACAGGTCAAGCGCAATACCACGAACCCCGTAGTCGCAAAGCTTCTTAAGGGAGAGTATCAGGATGTATGCAATCAAGGGCCTTGCGAAAATCTAAAAGTAGGCCAAGCATATATTTTCTACATTCAATATTATATATGCCAGACAAAAAGTGGGAGTATGAACAGCACAACTACTGATAATGTGAGACACTGTCACAGCTGTGGCTTGGCAACTGAGAGAATAGTGACAGTGACATTTTGCAGCTTACCGCTAGTTGACCACCGTTTCTGGTTGCCATAGTTGTGGCCCGCTGACAACATCACTAAGGGGTGTTTCCTTCAGGCTTGACAGTTGCATTTCTCGTGCAACAGCTTTGCTGTTGAAAGCCATTGTGTCGAAGGCAATTAACTAGTACCTTTACTGTATTGTTAATCTAAATATAAGTATGCATTATACACAGATACTGCTATATCTTTTATTACAATGTAGTGTCTATTTCGACCAGTTTAGAAGTTAATTAATTATCATCATCATCAGCCTGGTTATGCCCACTGCACGGCAAAGGCCTCTCCCATAGTTCTCCAACTACCCCAGTCCTGCCCATGCCCATTTCTTTTTCTTTATTTCAACTACGATGTCATTTACTCACATTTGTTCCCTCACTCAATCTGCTCTTTTCTTATCCCTTAATGTTACACCCATCATTCTTCTTTCCATAGCTCGTTGTGTCATCCTCAGTTTAAGTAGAACCCTTTTCGTAAGCCTCCAGGTTTCTGCCGCGTACGTGAGTACTGGTAAGACACAGCTGTTATACACTTTTCTCTTGAGGCATAATGGCAACCTGCTATTCATGATCTGAGAATGCCTGCTAAACGCACCCCAGCCCATTCTTATTCTTCTGATTATTTCAGTCTCATGATTCGGATCTACGGTCACTACCTGCAGCCCTATGTAGATGTATTCCCTTACCACTTCCAGTGCCTCGCTACCTATCGTAAACTGCTGTTCTCTTGACTGTTAAACATTAGTTTTCTGCAGATAAATTTTTAGACCCACCCTTCTGCTTTGCCTCTCCAAGTCAGTGAGCATGCATTGCTATTGGTCTCCTGAGTTACTAAGCATCAGCAAATCGCAAGTTACTAAGGTATTCTCCATTACCTTTTATCCCCAATTCTTCCCTATCCAGGTCTCTAAATACTTCCTGTAAACAAGCTGTGAATAGCATTGGAGAGATCGTATCACCCTGCCTTAATGGGGAGCGGTAGAGCATCAGTCAAAACCTGGAGAGACGAGGTACGCGTCGTACGAAAAGTGCCGGTGATTGTGAGAAGAGTATGTTGTATAGAGGTAATATTGAGTTTAAACTGTGACGTAGGAAAAGTTGGCCACCAGACAGGAGAAGCATATGTTATGGAAGGAAGCAGAACCTGATGATAGGGGAGACAAAGAGCAGAGGGAGGCAACGAGTAGTGCATTCTAAGGAACAGGAGAACACAGGAAGAAAGAAGGTCTGCTTTGGTACGAAGATATGTTACATGCGCATTAAAGGTAAGATGTGTGTCAAGGATGACACCAAGAATTTTAATACTAGACTGAGATTTGAGGGCGATACCGTTAAGGCGAATGGGAAGACGGGTGCGTGAAGAGGAAGAGGAGTAACTGTTGGTGAAGTAAAGGAAATATGAGTTGTCAGTACTGATAGTGAGTTTAGTGCTCTTTGCCCAGGTTGAAATGAGATTGAGAGTGAGAGATGCTTTAGGTTCTAAGGCGCGACGATTGGCTGCAGAGAGCGCGATAACAGTGTCATCGGCGTAGGCCTGCGCAAACACGTCCGGGGGAAAGGGGAGGTCAAATAATCCGTAAATAACAATATTCCACAGCAGTGGAGTGAGGAGTGAGCCTTAAGGGCTGCCCAATGTAGGTGTGGCAGACACCTCACCAGCCTGTGATAGGAAAGTGACCACGTGATTCTCTAAGAAGGATTTTAGGAGATAGTACAGGTTAGAAGGACAATTATGGGAGCGTAAAAAGTGAGAGGTGCACCGGTGTCATAGAGGTAGAGTATCCGCCTCGCATGCAAGAGGACCGTGGTTTGAATCCCGGTGCTGCACAATTTTCCACCGGATAAAAAAAAATCCGCGTGTTGGTAAAATTGCATAAACAGGCCTGGAGTGTGGCCTGATCCCAGTGACCAGAACAGGTAACGCACTCCCTCACCAGAGCAGGATTGGCCACCCTGGTGCAGTACTTGGCCACAACCTCCTATATGCATACAAGTTAATTAGCATATATTTAATTGTGTGTCTTATTACATAATAATGTCTAGCAGTGCAGCTGAAGTTATCCAAAAAGAATCACTTAAATGTCTTGCCTGCCCTATGTATTTAGGTGTTTTTGTACACTTTAGCAAAAGTACATTGTACTATGTCTTTGTTGTAAACAAAGGCTTAGTGGCACCAGTGTTAATTGTCTTGTTGGCTATGAGTGTTAGAATGCAGGCCACCATAGAATCAGTTTCAGCTTTCTGCAACTTTGTGTTATGCAACCATGTTCACCACAATTCCTCCTTTTTTTCCTTTGCAGCTTGGAAGTCAGTTTTGGTGTCCACCCAAGAATCTGGACTCCATTGTTACGCAATCATCCTCAGTCAGGTCGACCACACTAGGTATGCCACACTGCACGGAACCTATTTAGAAAGTTTGATTGGATATGCAAATAAGGAATGAGTGAAAGAAGACACCAATGTAGTATTGTTTACTATAGCATGCAAGGAAAGGTCTTGATTCATACTGGAGTGCTGTAATAAGGCAAACGTCACATTTATTAGTTATGCACTTGAATCTGACCTCATTGTGGTACTGTGGTGCTTGACCTTTAATTTGGGTTTACTTTTTAGCAGCTGACAGTGTCCTTTGCTCGTGTATTTTCAAGAGGAAGCATTACCTCAGGAGTTCCCATTTAAATATGTGAAATCGTTTTACTCAGCATTAACTGCACCAGATACAATGAGGTTAGCTACTACTCGTCGGCAAAAATATTGATCCATGAAGCGAGAAACTTTACAAATTGGTGTAAAAAGAGATGAATTTTGAAAATATCAGCTTTAAAAAGTCAGTTTTATAGCGATTTTTGGCTTCCTTAGACCCGTACGTATTTCCCCCATGCTAATTAACATTTAGCCTGGTTAATCATTCTTTCGAAACTCTATTTTCATTTGTTATTACAAGAGAAAATAAACGTCAAAGTTCTACTTGTTTACTCTATTTTCTGCCGAAACTCCAGCACTGGTACTCTGAGCTTAATGTCGCAAACTTCAATGTATATGTTCATGTTTGGGCTGTTGTGGCACAGTTCTTGAAAAGTTCAGTCATTTATAATAAATTGTATAGTCTGTGTTAACTTTTAATAAAATTGACTGTGCACAAGTGGACACCCTCAAACTTCAAAACCTTATGGCAAGATGGCACAGGAACTTGCATTGCCACCTACTCTTTATTTCTGCATTTGTATTTTCTTTCCCTGGCTTACCAAGCCTCCTCTCACGGTATGAGTGGCTTTCTTGCTACTTTAATTTCATGTAGAGATTATGGGAAATAGTCATTTCATTAGGCTTAAATGAGCAATTTGCCCATGTCATGCACGCAAGCACCTGAGTGCCCAGAAGGTTATATACTGTCAGTGTTAGCCACAGTGCTATGTCTGTCTGTCTTATCTCATTCTACATACCATCTAAATACCATGTGCCATCTATGGCCCAACAGCAAACTCTCATGATGCAGGGTTCTCCCCTAGCCCCGCTTCTTCCAGAAGAAATGCGTCACTACCCACTATAGTGCTGTGCTCTTGACACCTTCCTATTCTATCCATAAAATTTTCTATTAATTTACCAGAAGTGCCAATTATGGCAAACCGAAACATAGATTTACTTCAATTGTGTCTTACAGTCTTCAAATGGCTTTGTAGTTTTGCAAATTCATTATTTTCGACCACATATTGCCTTGTAAGCCCAACTATTTGCAATGATTATGCACGCGCATGCCTTGCCATGTTTAGAAACATATGAGTGCTTGGAAATTGATAACGATAAAGCCTAATCACAAGAACATTTGGAGCCGCAAGTACAAATTCAATCGCCAGTGCCAGAGTTCTCTCTAGCAATTTTTGTAGAAAATTCTGCAATTCTGCCCATCCTAACAGAAGGGAGGTTGACACCACCTATTTTTCTGATTCTGGCCACGGTTTCCGAGATTGCATCAGCATGCCTTGGAGGCCATGATGCAGCATGCATGTCACTTAGAAATTTTGTATTCAGACAGTGTTTTGCAGTCATGCTTGTGAAACTGTACACCTTGCATGTTTTCTTTTCTACTTCACCCTGCATCTGATTAATGAAGAAATGTCTTGACTCTTCTCAGATCGTCCATCCACAAGAATGCCTGCCTGCCAGGCCCTCGACACGCACACAACTCCTCGGGCACGCGATGCCATTTTGGTGCTTTCACGGCACAACGGCGGCGGTGAGGTGGGCTCCATGGCGGACGACTGCGACGGCAACGAGCCACATCCGCCGCCGTATGGCCAGTACCGCGGCCCAGACGTGTACCTGGACCACATTTACGAGACCATCGACCAGGACGAGCCTCCTGCACCGAGCTTCAATGTGCTCAATCGGGGTCTCGACGAAGAGTGCCACTCGCGAAGCCGCTCGGATGCCAGTAGCCACCAGTCAGGCTCGAGCCTGGGCTGCGACCGAAGGCCTCTTATCCGGCACGCATTCCACCACCACCAGCAAACAGACCCTGCCATGGACCTCGCCTCTGCCGATCCGGCGCTTGTAATGGCGGTCTTTGAAGGCGACCGTGTTAAGTGCAGGCTGCAACCGGTTGACGGCAGGCCAACCATACCCATGGCCAAGCACCCCTGTCAACCATCAGCACACCTCAGCACGGATTGCTGACGTCTCGTGTAACGCATGTGCATTCAGCAATATTGGAGAGCTCATCAGCATTGCCTGCAGTGGATGGCCGAGAATCGTTCTGCTGAGGCTTGCGACTGGCAGTGCAGGACACCTTTTCGTCCCAGTGACAGCGCGTGTGTTTTTGTGTGTGCATGTGTGTGTGTTTGTGTGTGAGTGTGTGTACACGTGATAGCCTGTACATAGCTGACACTTCTTCTTTTTTTTTTTTTGAGAACACAATTTACTGCACAAGCCGGCTGTACTTTTTGTGTTGTGCCAGGTGTGAGATGCACCAGACTGGCCAGTGTTTTTCCGCAAGAGGCAAATGTGGCATTTGTTTCACCGAAAGTGTTCTGTGGTTACAAAGCAACACTTTTGCTTTGTGGATGCTCAACAGCCACAAATGCAGCCCTTCCAGTTTGCGCCAACGCAACTTTAATGTGACGCTTCCATCAGTGACAGTTCCTAGGTTCTTTTCTCTCTTTGAATTTTTTTAATATATATTCAACCGTGCAAGACATTCAGGAAAAAGGGGACCCACTCCTTTCATGTCTTGCTCACAATGTGCCAGGCTAATGGAATAGCCACCAATTTCATTTTTTTTATGGTTTCCTTTTGTGTGTGTGTGCAGTGTTTCATCAATCACCACCGTCCTCAAAGCAAAGTTTGGGCTGTCAGAACAGGAAGGTTGTGTCCAGAACCACTGTTCAGTGCTTTTGTTATTTACGCCTCAATGTTACCCATCGTTAGGTGTTGTTTGGAAAACGCCCTAGTCGTCTCAATTGCAGCATTAAAAAGTGAAAAGCACTGTGATGGTTCTGCATTCAGATGGTTGTATTAAATGTGTTTATCAGCCTTTCCCCACGCACTGCTGTGGATGTTAAGGTTATGTGCGTGTTTATGTCACAACTGTGACAGCAGACTTATGCATGAATGTGTTCTTTATATTTTTGTTGGAACAGTGATTTCATGAAGTGCATTTGTTTAAAAAAGGCCATAATTTATTGTGTTACTAATTAAAAATTCATGACAGATATGGTTCTGTGCTGCCTTTTTTTTTTTGTCGAGAACCATGCAAAACAGTATATTTTTGCCAGCACACCCCATAGACCCTTGTGAATTATTCGTCACATGTGCATCAACACATTCATATTTGCCCGACTAACAGCAACACTAGCCAGCACTCTTAGCATCAGTCATCTTTGAAACAAGGATTGTGCATGCACATAATTGCACTGGCTAATTTTATAAAGGAAGTCATGTTTACAACTTTAATTGAGTAAAGTGCACAAACTGTGCACAATGCGCATTGACTGAAATATTGCCCATGATTTTATTAGTTTGGGAAGCTATGTTTCATGAAAGTTAGACACAGAATATGAAAAAGTGTCTGTTATAGCAAAAATTTTATTTAGAACATGCCAGGTAGTCAACTTGCAGCTGAAGTTTGTGTGGCGACACTATTGCAGCCTTAGATATGTATTATTTTTGGAGAATCGAGTGCTAAGCATTTGGCGCATGGACATCAAGGTTTACAGATTACCACAACTTCATCTCATTTTTTCTTCACTTTTTTTTTATTCGGACATTTCAGAAGATGCACACAAAGAGGCAAAAGGTGATTACCTGTCTCCTCGCTAGGACTATACTCCCTAGTATAATGTGATATGTTTTTCTCCCACTTAAGAGGAAGCTTTAGCTTGGGCCCAGCTCCGATGTGGCCTATTCAAATACATGTAAAATGCAAAAATGTTTTTCTGGGATAACCCCTGGAGTGATTTTAATGAAATTTGTTGCATTTGAGAGAGAAAGTTAAATTCTAGTGACTGTTGGAAGTGGAATTTCGATTTAGGGCCTGAATTCTATGAAAAGGATTTTCAAAAATTCGAAAGTTTAAAAAAAAATAGAGGCATAAGGTTTACAAATTCATAGCTCTGCATCAAGAACAGATATCGCGGTTCTGTAAACAGCATCCATTAGACCATTGAAAGCGGACAAATTTGATATGTCAATTTATGTGTTACGTGAATTTATTTATTTATTTATTTCACATACTGTCAATCCCTCATGGGATTATAACAGGAAGTGCAAAAAAAAAAAATTATGGGGTTTTACGTGCCAAAATCACTTCCTGATTATGAGGCACGCCGTAGTGGGGGACTCAGGAAATTTCGACCACCTGGGGTTCTTTAACGTGCACCTAAATCTAAGCACACAGGTGTTTTCACATTTCGCCCCCATCGAAATGTGGCCGCCATGGCCGGGATTCGATCCCGCGACCTCATGCTCAGCAGCCCAACACCATAACCACTGAGCAACCACGGTGGGTAACAGGAAGGGCAAGTACATATGGTAGTATCTGCGAACAAAGAATATAAATATATTATATAATCATAAGTGTGTTATTGCAAAGGTTTTGGTTTGGCTAAACAAAAGAATTAAGTACTCGATCACAAATGCTATATTTGGGTACAATATACTGTAACGAAGAATAATCTGAGAAAAGAAGAAACCAAACAAGAAAAAGAAATAAAACACCTGAAAACACATGCAATATAAAATACCTAATGAGCATGACAAACAGGATGCAGTCATGCATATAATGCATCATACAAAAAGAACACTCATAGATTAAAGTGTTAGGCTATGAAGATCGGTAGCAAACCTGAGTATGTAAATCAGAGCTGTAAGGCAAGGAGATGGTTTTCCACTGAATTAGCAAATATATCTAATGAGGAGCTGTTACTAATGGATTCACTCAGTTTATTCCACTCTCTTATGGCTAAAGGAAAGAATGAATTCTTAAAGCAATTGGTATGAAAGGAATGCTCATTGAGTGTTTGCATGTTTTTATGCTGCGTTGGCCGTGTTTCATTTCTAGAGATGTATCTAGAGGTATCAATATTAAGCTTGTTGTGTAAGAGCTGGTATATAAGTTTAGAACGGGCTAGTATAGCTCGGCTTTTTACTGTTAGGATTGCGGCTTTCTTAAGTAGTTCGGTGGGCGAGTCTGTTAATTTATGTTTATTGTATTCATACTGTAGAGCTTTCCTTTGTACACCTTTTAGTTTTTTAATGAGTTGTTTAGTGTATGGGAACCAGATAACATTTGCGTACTCAAGGACTGACCTGACGAAAGTTTTGTAAGCCAGAAGTTTTGTATCGGGTGGTGCTAGTCGGAGGTGTCTTCCAAGAAAGAAAAGGCGTTTCATTGCAGTCGCTGTAACATTATTTATGTGGGAGTTCCATCTGAAGTCATGTGTTAACATTAATCTGTTACGATGTGTACAACGTTTTTGCAAAAGCTATACTTTCATATTACTAGATTTCTTTAGGTTCATGTTTAACATATCAAATTTGTCCGTTTTAGATGTGCTATTAGATACAATTCACAGAATTGCGATATCGTTCTTTCTTGCTGAGTTACGGAGTTATAAACTTGATAGTTTCGTTGTCCGAAAATTTGCGATTTTTGACAATATTTAATAAAGAATTGACGACCTAAAACGAAAATTCGAAACCATAACAGTTACTAGATGTTTCTTTTAAATGCAACAAACCCCGTCAGATTTTGGTGCAGTGGTTGCCGAGAAAACCGAATTCTCCTTTTACATGTATTTAGATAGGAGCACCCGAGCTAAAGCTTCCTCGTAAGGGCTAAATATATAGTTCGACGTAGCGTGAGCGTGCGCACACGCTACGTCACGGTGGCGAGAGCAACAGCGTATAGTTCGACGCACTGGCGCTGCCATATGCACCCGGACGCGGCCAAGGAGCCCGACGTACGTGGCTGACGTCGAGATTTCTTTTTCTTCATCCGCGCCTTGGTGGCGCCGACTAACAATGCATTGCGCGAAGAAAGAACGGCGCTCACGCCGCTTCGCTGACGATCGCAGACAGCCCATATGGACAGCCGTTCAAAGCGGCGCGCAAGTTGTGGGTCGTTCTGCGCATGTTCTGAGGATATCCGAGGAGAACAACCGGCGCCGCGCGCGTCGGGGCTAGTTTCGGACACGGTTTCGGTATCGGCAACAAAACGTCGCCATGACACTGGAAGCCAAAGGAAAAGACTTTTGCATATATGGCTCTATCTTCTCAACCTACATAGCACAAAGTAACGTGATGCAATGATGTGCAGAAATAAAATGTGCTTTTGGCTATTTTCTTTTTTCGGCATCCTATATCTTTATTTAGTCGCCTACGGGCGGCGCTGTCGCTCTTATCGCTTCGGTTGCTATTCTGTTCGTCTGCTCCTGCCGCTTTCCGTGCACGTACACGTTTTTTCGATATGCTCTGCAGTGAAACATTTTCTTTCTGTGCCCCCGGAACGTTCCGGCAATGTCGGAAACTCTGAGGAAAGGGCACAAGGCGTGCTGCGCCGCTGTGTGGTGTGGCGACTCGGGGACGAACAGCAGGGCGAAATTTTCCCGTTTCCCAGCGGGCTAGAGGTAAGCACACTTTTTCTGCAGTCGTTATGAAGAAACAAGCGCTATCCTTATTAAAACAGCTGTAGGACGAAACGAGGTTTTCAAGTGATTACCATTTTTGTTTCGGCCCGGCGCGTATTTCTGTGGTGTTGTAAGGAACTGAAGCTACTTGTTGACAGTTCCACATGGGCCGATTGATGCTAGCTGACGCGCAGACGGAAATTTTGCTTCGCCGTATGTTAGCGGTTGCTCTTCATTTTTTTTCACGAGTAGAAAAGTTGCAATTTATATTTGCCGAAGGTATATGAATGCCTTTTACACGAACTAATAACGTTCGAGAGCATCGTCGCCCCCAAGGCTCCGTGGTCGCAGTGCATGCGTGAGCTGAGAGAAAGTGAGGAAGGGAAACATTTTTGTGCTCATGTCTAGAGGACGGCAGAAGACTAGATGGTGCTGCTGCTGATGATGATAAGCTGATGATGATGATGTGTTCGAGGGGCCACGACGTGCCACGACTTCCTCTATAGGCGCCGTGCACGCCGACGGACGCGCCACTGGTGGCGGCCTTGCGCAGAACACGCGGGAGAGGAGCCTGGCGCGCACCGTAGTTACCGTAGTTTGTTCTGTCGTTTATCGTGCTTCTCTGTCTTATTCACGTTTTCAGAGCAAGATAGGCAACACCATTCGCACGTGTGGGGTGGCCAAAGCTTCAGGGAATGTCGAAGAAGAATTGTTGCAGGGTGGGGGGCTCAAATACCGCTGAAGGCGTGCCGGTGATACGGTTCTAATCATTCCCGGCAAAGCCTCATCAGCGGGAGCAACAGTAGCAAAAATGGATCGTCGCTTCGAGGGGAAATTTCCTGTTCTCATCCTTTCCTTTGTCTCGTCGGTGTTTTTTCCCACTCGATCATAGTTAGACGCGTGAGCAACGAAGTTCGTCTGCAGTGCAGCATGAGGTTTAAAGGCATTTCGCTGAAGTTCGGAATGCTGTTTGCCGCTTATATTGCTTTCCGCTTCTTTGCCGCGTTGCGCTAGCTAGGCAGCACGACTGCACGAGTGCATTGCGTTCTATGTTAAAGCTACCGAAGTTTGCAAGAACTGAAATTGTTGGTTTCATGTGGCGCGGTAAATCCTCGCACCAGCTGTCGCGCACTTCATGTTTTTACATCTATTTTATGCGTGGCTCCATGCATAACTCTTGTCGATTCTTTTGAGCTGCGAAGTTTCATGATACCAAGGAAGTGCTTCTTTAACAGCTTTATTCTTTTCGCCCGAGGGCATCTTAGATATTGTTTGCGTTTTTGGAAATGTGTTTAGAAAATAGGTACTTCAAGGGACCCTGAAACGCTTTTGCCGATTTTCTACAAACGTACTGAGTCGTTAGAGTAGGTCCTTCTGAACATTAATTGACACATCTAAGTGCTCTGCGTAAAGCGTCTAATTTGTTATAAGGTTTTGAAAATGCACATCGCTGCCGATCGCAGCGCACTGCTCGGCGGAATTTTAAGCCGCCCCTACCCATATGACCAAAATCACCCATATGACGTCAGTGGGGCGAGCTATCCGATTGGCTGACCAGGGCGCGTGATCGATAATTTTTCCAACTTTATGGTAAACAAATGATCTTCGTAATAGTTGGAATGTTAGTTAATTTGTTTTTATAAAAAGAAAGTAGCATAAAGAGAATGCACAAGAACAATTTTTCAGTACACTTATGCACTTCCGGCACACAGCAAGTGTCGTCTGCTTGTGTTACAACGTACTCCATTTTGACGAGAGCTCCGCGGTCAGAGTTGGTCTCAGTCTTTTCGCGAGCACTATGATTCGACTTTGTTGCCTTGTGGACTGCAAACGTAGCGACTGGCAATATGTCAAGCTGCGAATCGTGTCCCTCTGCAAGGCAGCGTACGAGCGAACTGGCTGCTGCGCATCGGACTGCCGCTATACGATCGGCGCCAGGATTTGCGCGTTTGTGGCCATCACTTTACACCGGAAGATTACTAACGCAATAGCGTTTCGCGAGTCCCGTATTAGGGCAAACATAAGCGCAAGGGGACAGGGTCTGGCCGCTTGACTGTGCCGTAACGGGATGAGCCGAGATGAGCAGAAGGGCAAATGTGAATGGTCTGCACGGTGCAGCCACCTGGTGGCATAGAGCTCAACCATACACAGTAGCAGCAACGAAGCGTATTCTTCTTTGCTGCTGGTGCGTATATTTCGCAGGAGTGTAATCATCAACACGTTGTTTTTATAAATGTTTAAAATGTTTTACACTTGGTTAGAGCAATATTAGCGCTTTGTTTGGCTGGTTAAGCGCTGCGCCAACAAGTGTCTGGACCGTGCAGACCGATCAGGCCGCTCACGTACGTCTACGCCAAAGTTCCTTCATCAGCTTGAGTTTATGCCTCCAGTCATTTGCCGAAATGACCAGCTTGCCTGTGGTTAACGGAATACCAGACACGTTCGGCGCTACGAGAGAATGCTCGCAACGCACGCTGCTTCGATAGCTCTCGCTTGGAGTCGACAGAGAGAGAGAGAGAGAGAGAGAAACAACTTTATTTGCCACTGCCGGGTAGGAAGTTAGGGCAGGTAGGCCTAGTGTGGCTCCCAGGTGGGGGCGACAGCCAAGCGGCTAGCGGAGAAGTTTGGCGCAGGCGGGGGCGGGCTCCAAAACAACCGGAAGTGGACGATGTGACGTCGCATCGTGACGCAGGACCAGTGAAGGCGGAGCTTAGCCCCGCTCGCTCGGCGAACGAGTTGAGGAGGAAAAGCGTGGCTGGCGAGGAGGGTAACTTCTAATCGCTTGTAGCTCCATTAATACGTAACGCTTCACTTAAATTGTGGTTCGAATGTTCTACTTAAGCTGTACCCTACGCGTCTACAAAATTTGACCGAACCGTTTCAGGGCGAGAATTGCTAATAGCTGCTGCATGTGGTATTTTTGTTCCATTTCTCGCTGAAAAGTTCGCGTCCCGTTTGGGAATGGGAAGTCATCACACCTCGATGCTGCCTGTGCAAACTTAACACGCCCAGTGATTTGTGATTTGTTTGTTTCACAACGTAGTCCCTTCTTGCATGCGAGTTTTGTACTCAACTGAATTCTTTCTTACACTTACGCTGTAGACGACTAAACAGGGCCTTGCCGCCAGCGCTCATCTACTTTGACTGGCCTTTAAATATATCATGTGGCACCTCTCTCTAGTAAAATAAAAAAAGCACTGAAAAGTTAGTCAGTCTTTAGCTTTGTACGTTTCGAAGCAGCTCCTTTGGGGAATTTAAAATTGCACAAACTGCAGCGGGAACGGTAGATCATCGGCGTATGCAGCAGAATTGCATCAGCGGTACAGCACTAACGCGCGCTTTTATTAACCTGTGTGTTTGGCGACTTCGTTGGCTAGTGTACGCGTTTCCATCAATAAATTGGCAATTACTCTTCTTGAGGCGACTTCAACTGCTTTTATTCGGCGATGTCACATGTATTCATCGGCAGAAAAATCACAACGGCATATGCAGAGGTTGCACCGTGCGGATTTGTTTGATATAAGTCCGCACTAACGACGGATGCTTATTAGTCAGGTACAGAAGCAGCATTGCGGCAAGGGTAGAATAAAAAAAAACCATCGAGAGATCATATCACTCAACAAAATTAACGGCTAGTGAACATGAGCTCCACGTCGTGTAAATGGGGTTCATGGCGTTTGTCTGCGGGACACACCTTGCACGTATGTGGACCATGTTGTCCCAAACACCGGTAATATCGTGTTTATACCCGCTCGCACAGAGGTCAGCATCTTCCGTACAGCTGTCACCGCAGAAGAAGCAGCCTGGCACCCGAACAAAGGAGAAATCGCAGCCGCGAACTTCAGCCAACCTTGCTGCAAAGGGTTGTCGTCTGCTACTGCTCCCGCGTGTACTGTTGGAAGCGTCCGCTAGGTGGCTTTCAGTGGCGCCTCTATAGGCGGTGCACGAGGCGTATTGAGGTCTTGCGAGGGGCGACGAGACGTTCATTTGAGGCATGCTAACGTGCCATCGCAGGCCGAAACTGATGCGTTTCAGAATCTGTACAATGAACGCTTTGCAGGTCAGTCGGTGATTCCTGCTTTTGACAGCGCATATGGTGCATTTGCGGCACGTACGTAGAACGTACGTTATGAATGCATAGTTCGTGTTCAGTAACAACTTGCTTTTGTGCATATTAATACAGATATGTTGCTTAACTGTTGCTTGTTCCTTGCAGTACTCGCGACAGCACGAAGTATTTTAAGCAGAACGCGTTCGAGGTTCATACACACCTGCGCAGGTATACCTGAATGTACGTGCTGATATAGAGCCTTACGCAGAATATGTGCATTTTACTGCGCTCGGCACCGTGCGCCTGCCAGCCGACGCTTCATTCTGGAAGATGGGAAAGAAGCGACCAGCTGCTTTGACTTAAGGAACGAATCCTCCCTACCGCAGGCGTATCTTATCTGTGCGCGCGAGAAGCGCAGGGAAATGAAGGTTAGCGGATGCGCTGCAAGAGTCAGCAAGGCTCTACGAAACGTACGACTGCGAAAACATCAAACGGGTGTTACGTGGTCGCATATGTAGGCCGGTTCTACGCGCGTAGTGTTCTGCACCGTGCGCCAGCTATCACAAAACTTTGGTTCCGTGAAGCTTCACTTACCGTGGTAAAAATTGGCACCTCAATTAACGAGTCGAAATGCGGAGTCAGAAATGACATTCCGCCTCCTCGCCGGCGCGCTGTCGTAGTGATGCGCGGCCACCCGAAGTTTGTTCAATAACGCACGACGATTCCTCAAGTGAGAATGTGTTTGTGCTCATAAACTCCAAATGGATCGCAAATGAGTCGGTGTGTCGTACGTGTCTCCAGTGCGTTCTTGCAGTGCAGTGAGAATGCGTACATGTTTTTCGTATCGCCAGACGTCTAGCTCGCAAGACCGACTGAGAGCCCGACGACGCCCAATCAGAGAAAAGTAGAAGGCAGCGATAAAGGTGACCTTTTTTTAAAAAACACGCAAGAACTGGGCTGCGGCTGGTACCTGCGGTTGATGAGAACAGTTCAGTTGGCTGGCGCCTTATAAGGCTTGTTTATTTTCAGAAAAGCCGGTAAAAGCAGCCGATTCGACTTCACGGCCCAATTTGCGAAATTCATTATGAACTTCTTTCAACATGATTTCGGCAACGGTAATGCGATGAGACATCGCGAGTGTTTAATATTTTTTGCTGCCGAGCGCGCGCGTCCGAGCACCCAGCAGGTGACGCGCAACGCGGCGTGGTTTCGCGAGAAATGTAATAGCGTCCTCGATCACCTTGCCCCGGGGTTGCCCCGAAACCAGAATGGTGCGCTTTGCACCGCGGTGGTGCACTGCGGAGGGTCAACATCGAGGACAAAACTGCACCCCGTGCAGGAGGAGAAACTTTATTATAGAAGGGGTCTTAGGCGGGGGTTGGGGTGACGTTCCCCTCCCCGCAGTGGGCTCCTCTTCTAGGCCGGACGCCAGGTGGCCGACCGACGATGTCGTTCGGCGACCTCTTCGGCCCGCTCCGCGACTCGGAGTTGAACCTCCTGGTCCGAGCTGAGCAGCGCGGCCTCCCACTGCAATTGGGTAGAGAGCTGCAGACTGTTCGACGGCTTGTCTTGATTACATGAGTATAGGATGTGTGGTGTGTCTGCCTTATGGTGCCCACAGAGAGAACAGACGGGGCTGAACTGCTCTGGGAACCATATGGAGTATATGTACGGATTAAAGAAAGTGTCTGTTTGGAGCTGTCGCCAACTGACTTGTTGTGTTTTACTGAGAGATCTATGTGGTTCTGCGAAGATTTGTCTTTCTTTCTTAAAGTGGGCAGTAATTTCTTTGTAGGTCGTCATTCGCTCCTTGGCCGACCTGAGCTCGAGGTAACGCACCTCCCGGTTAACTACGAATCCTCGGGCAAATTGGTGCGCCGCCTCATTTCCAGGACGGCCTGAATGGACGGGGACCCAGATCAATGTGATCTGGCGGGTATTGGAGATTTTTCGTAATATTTTGATGGCTGCTGAGTGGGCCCTTCCTTTGCAAAAATTTCGAATTGCGGTTTTAGAGTCGCTGATGATGTATTTGGCAGTGGTGGAGGTAATAGCTAAAGCTATGACAGCTTCTTCAGCCTCCTCTGGAAATTTTGTTTTATCGATTGTCGCTGATGCGAGGGGAGAACCTCGATGATCGACAACTGCCAGGGAAAAGGCGTCTCTGTCCGCATGTTCTGCCACGTCCACATGCGCCGTATCTTTCTGAACTGAAAATCTTTCGTGAAGTTTTTGTGCCCTAGCCTTTCTTCTGTTTGTATCGTACTGTGGATGCATGTTTTTGGGCAGTAGATGGACTATTAAGTGTTCGTGCACGTCTCTTGGAATCGGCAAGGTGTGTGCACGGATTCCTTCATATTGTATGCTTGCCTTCTTTAGGATGAAACGTCCCGTTTCAGTTCCTGATAGACTTTCGTATTGTGCGGTGAGGTGTGCTTCCATCATTTCCGCTAAGGTGTTATGAATTCCTAACTGTATTAGTTTTTCATTTGGGGTATGACGAGGGAGGTTGAGCGCAATTTTGTAGGATTGTCGAATTAGAGAATCCACGTCGTTCCTTTCTCTGACTGTGAGGGTGACGTATGGTGTAGAGTAGATGACTCTGCTAAGATCGAAAGCCTGAATTAGTTTCCTGGTCTCGGCTTCTTTAACTCCTCCTCGCCTATTCGCGATGCGTCTGATGAGGAAGGAGATTTGGTTGACGGTGTTTCTCAGCTTCTTAATTAGTGTGTCGTTTTTTTGGTTTGACTGTATCAGCATTCCCAAGATTCTTAGGGTTTCCACTTCTGGGATGGCTGCCCCTTCCGCGTAAATTTTGATCTCAGGCGCTTTATTTTTTCTTTGACGCTTTGGGTGTAGGATGAGGAGTTCAGATTTTTTGGGGCTTGTGCCCCAAGTCCCGCGGCTTGTGCCTCCTCTACTACTACATCTGCCGCTTGTTGTAGCGTATCTTGTATCGTGCCGATACTCCCCTTGGTTGTCCAAAGGGTGATATCGTCCGCGTACAAGGAGTGTTCTAGGTCAGGGATTTTGGCGAGTTCGTGTGCCATTTTGATGAGTTGATGAGGGTTAGATTGTATAAGAAGGGGGAGAGGACCGATCCTTGCGGCGTTCCTCTGTCTCCTAAAGTGAAGGTGTCGGATTTGATTGTGCCAATTTGAATTTTAGCCGTTCTATCGGAGAGGAAGTCTTTGATGTAGTTAAACGTTCGTTCGCCTACATTCAACGGTGAAAGAGAATCTAGGATTGCTTTGTGTTTGACGTTATCAAATGCTTTGGTTAAATCTAGAGCTAGGATTGCCCTTGTGCTCCTTTCTTACTCCTGAGAAAGGACCTCGTTTGCTAGTCTGAGCATCGTATCCTGTGTTGATAAATGTGGTCTAAAGCCGACCATAGTGTTTGGATATAAATTCTCTTTGTGCATGTGGGACTGCAGTCTGTCTAGTATGACGTGCTCTATCAGTTTTCCTATGCAAGAAGTAAGCGAAATAGGTCTGAGGTTTTCGAGCGTGAGCTTTTTGCCCGGTTTTGGGATGAATTTAACGATGGCATGTTTCCAAGACGCTGGGAGTTTTCCTTCTCTCCAACACCCGTTCGCAAAGTCCGTGAGGGCTGTGATGGAAGCGTCGTCTAGGTTTCTGAGTGTCTTATTGTTAATGCAGTCCTCACGCTGGAGGCGTGTTTCTATTTACGCCCAAGCCCAGCGCTCGATCGCTGAGCCGCCATGCGCTGCTCGCGTGTACCACGTTTCTAGGTACTTCTTCCCCAAAGCTTCACGGTGAGCGCCCTAGATTCTTGTAGGTACTTGGTGGGCCTAGGGAGATGTTGTGCCTGGGCGCACAATCTGCTCACCCAGCTGTCGTAATAGGTGTTTCAAAACAAGCCGCCTATAGGCTGCTTCGAAATAAGAGTTGCGTGCGGACGCTGACGCAACACTGGACGAAATTTTTCACTTTGGATAAGGGGATAAAGGGATGTGATAAGAATGCTGGTTGTGGTGTGCGAGGCGCTTCGATCTACAAAAGCTGGGATAATCGTGGGGCATGGAGGGTTTCTCGCACCACGAGTCACATCATCGCTGCGCTCAAGCTTCCTTATTGACATCACTATCTCTCTTCCAGCAGAAACAATAGCAGTGCGCTGGCGCCATACACGACGCATATTAAACGACCAGGAACAACAACAACAACAAAAAATCTCGCAGAAACTCCTCTGGGAGGTAGACTATGCGTAAGCATTGTGCTAGGGTGGCTACACCCCTACCCCCACCCCGTGGCCGGCCGCACGCACGGGCAGCAAGCATTTTCAGCGAGAGTACGGATTGACGCAAACGCACGCGCGCGAAACAATCGATTAGCTGAGTGCTTGGTGATCTGTTGGTGTCGCTAGATCTTGATTACCAGATTCTGTTTCAGTGACACTGTGATTCTCAGCCCTGTGGGCGCCGGCTTTCGCGTTTGCGGCTTCTTCATGTACGATGGTTTACTTCTGCATACCGTTGTGAAAGTCAAGCGGCCGAGCATCAAGAGGAATTTCATTTCATGAGTTCCCCGTGACCGATATTAGAAACCAATGGTTGAAACCTGAACAAAAAAGAAAATGGCTGGGGCTTAGCTAAGGTTAAGCCTGGATATCTCGAAGCGAAAAGGTTCGGTGATCCTTGTATATATGGTTTAGCTTATAGTTATGCTTTATGATTTAGCCTATGATTATTCTTACGGTTTAGCTTATGGTTATGCTTTATGATTTAGCCTATGAATATGCTTACGGTTTAACTTATGGATATGCTGATGGTTTAAGTTATGGATATGGCTTACGGTTTAGCATATGCTTTAGCCTATGGTTATATATGCTTATGGTTTCACTTATGGATATGCTTTGGTAAGCTAATGGTTATGCTATACGTTCGCCTTGTGTAGTGATGCAAATTGCTTATGAATGATATATACCATAAGTTATGCAGGATTATTAATCTTCCTTATTCATCGTTGTTGGGCACATTGTCTTGCGATTTCTGTACAGCCATAAACACAGCTCTCTGTATCGGTAGTGTCACTCTCTTCTCCTTCCATGTTGAATGCGCACGCCTGTTCTCTGGCAAGCGGTTATATAGTCGGCCTCCGCGATAAACACGCGCTTGCGGCGAACGTCAAACGACGACGCATAGCGCGCGGCAGTGGCCACCTGCGCCGACTCCGAACACGCTTACGGAGCCAATTCCGACATACGCCGGCTCGCGCGAAGCTTTTCGTTTCAAAAGCCCAACTCCAGAAAAGTGCTTAAAGTGTAGTGACTATCTGTGTGATGGCACAATAAAGCGCCCTTGGAATTTTTCAAGGTAGACTTTCGTTATCATTTGGTAAAGTGGCTTAAATAAATACGTCAATAACAGCACATTTTTACGATTGTGGCATGCACTCACAGCTCACGTTCTGCCGCACTCTCAACGGCACGTCACTTCAGTGAACTTGCCGAATGCAGCAAAGGAACGCGTGGGCCCTGCAAAGCGGTACGTAGTGCGTTCATTGCGTCCGGCTCGGGACTAGCGAAACCTACGGGAGAATGAAGTGCGGGCGCGCTCAGACCTCGGCTAGCGCGGAAAGTGCGCACCAGACCTTATTGGCACCACAGCACTAACCAACATTTTAGCAGACAATGAGGGAAAAAAAAAAGCTCTAAGGGATTACACTATTTCAATCCTAGCAGCCGCGCGGCCGCGCCTTCAACGTAGTTTAAAATTTCATTGCACTGCACAGCGAAAGATACCAAATATCTGGGGCATGTATCGCATGTATCGACGCGGATTTTTCTAGCCGCACCCTGTCAATAATGTGCAATGCCGAGTTTACTGCAGCTCCTCTGCGAATTTTTACCGTCATCGCCGTACTCCTAAAGGCAGGGCCGGAGCGTTTCGGGCGTTGCTGTGGATGGATGGATGGATGGATGTTATGAGCGTCCCCTTTGGAACGGGGCGGTGGCTTGCGCCACCAAGCTCTTGCTACTATGCTGCCTAATATCCTACCTAGATTAACCAATGAAAAAAAAAACACTATGAACTACCACGTCCAAATTTTCTGATACCCTATTGCGAACTGTGCTTTTGTACGTCTCCGTCTTTTGTCGTTTCCCTACTTTTCTTCCACCAATCCTCCAATCGCCTCTTACTGATGTCTATTGCGGACCTGTTTGCTTTACCACTGCTCCCGCTGAACCCAAGGGCTTCAAGGAGGCCAGTGGTGCCTAAATCGACCGCTGGATAGACGTCTTCACATTCTAATAAAATATGCTCCGTTGTTTCCCTAGCTTTACCGCAGCAAGCACATGCTTCTTCTTCCTTCTTATATCTCGCTTTATAGGTGCGTGTTCTAAGGCATCCCGATCTCGCTTCGAAAAGTAATGAGCTTCCCTTTGAGTTATCATAAATGGTTTCTTTCCTAATTTCGTTTTTTCCCCTTAAGTAGTTACTCATGGCAGGTTTCTTTTCCATTGCCGCCACCCATGAGATTAATTCAGCCTCTCTGACTTTCCGCTTGACCTTCTTTGTTGCTGTGTTGCCCACCCCACAGGCCGCATACTTGCTGGTAAGCTTCCTAGTTCTTTTCCTCCACTGTGAATCAATGTTTTGCCTGTACAGATACCTGAACACTCTCCCAGCCCATTTACTTTCCTCCATATTCCTCAGCCGTTCTTCATACTCAATTTTACTGCGAGCTTCCCTCACTTCAAAACTAGTCCAGCCCATATCCCCTTGCACAGCTTCCTTTGTAGTCTTCCCGTGAGCGCCCAATGCGAGGCGACCCACTGACCTTTGGTTCCCGTCGAGTCCTGATTGTACCCCTGATTTAAAGCAAACAACCGCATTTCCAAAAGTAAGTCCTGGAACCATTACCCCTTTCCACATACCTCGGAGGACCTCGTACCTATTGTATCCCCATAGCGCTCTGTGCTTCATTATGGCTGCATTTCTCTTCCCCTTGACTGTTATGGTTTTTTCCTGTGTTTCCATATATCTGTTGCCTTCGTTTATCCATATACCAAGGTATTTATATTCTGTTACCCGAGGTATTTCTTGGCGCTGTATCTCCACTGTCTGTTCACTGTTTTCATTGAATACAATAACACCTGATTTTCTAACACTAAATTTCAAACCTAAATTGTTGCCTTCCTGTCCACAGATATTAGCCAGACGTTGCAAATCACTTTGCTTGTTAGCGAGCAACACAATGTCGTCGGCATAAAATAAACCTGGGAGTTGCTGCTCTATTACTGTACCTGCCTGTTTGTATGAGAGATTAAACCCGATATTACTTCCTTCTAGCGCCCTCTCCATCCTCACCATGTACATCATAAACAGCAGCGGGGATAAAGGGCACCCCTGCCTCAGTCCCTTGTTGATATGAACTTTCTCCGCGCTCCTCATCCCTTCCCATTCAACGCAAACAGTATTTTCTAGGTAAATCTCTCTCAAAAGCTGTATACAATCGTTACCTAAGCCTTCCCCTTCCAGAATATCCCACAAAATGCTGCGGTCTACGTTGTCGTATGCTCCTGTAATGTCCAAAAAGGCCACATACAACGGTCTGCTTTCTGCTTTTGATATTTCAATACACTGAGTAAGAACAAACAAGTTATCATCCAAACGCCTACCTATTCTAAAGCCATTCTGAAGCTCTCCCAAAATGCCATTATTTTCTGCCCATGCTTGAAGCTTTAATTTGATTGCCTGCATTGCCAGCCTGTATATTACCGATGTAATGGTCAACGGTCTATACGAGTGAATTCTGTCTTTCTCCCCCTTACCTTTATAAATTAAATTCCTTCTACTTTGTCGCCAACTGTCTGGTATTCGTCTATCTTTTAAAGTTTTTTCAACTGCTTTCACGAGAGCTTCCTTACTTTTTGGTCCCAGTTCATTTATCAGCCTAACGGGAACCTCGTCTAGCCCTGTGGCTGTGCGCTTAGGAATTTTCTCTTCCGCTTTCTTCCAGTTTAAATTTGTAAGCACTAGCTCCTTTCCCCCTTGGGTCTCTTTCATGCTCTTTTTTTTCTTCAAGTAGAACCTCGTCCTTGCCTTGGAAAGATTCGGCTGTTACTTTTTGGATGTAATTTATTGCTGCTTCTCCTTCCAGTCCATCTTCGTCTAGGATATGTTGTTGTATTGTTGTTGACTTCCTGCCTAATAATTTTATGTGATTCCAAAATATTCTAGGTGCGGCCTTCTTTTTCTCACGTATTTCTGACAACCAACTTTCACTTTCACCTTTTAATTTTGCTTGCACCAGTATTTGTATCATAGACTTTTTCTCCCGGTATATTTCCCATTTACTGGTTACTTCATCCTGTGGCAACTGCGCTTTCTTTGCCTGCCTGTGCTCTCGAGATGCTTTCTGTCGTTCGGCGATCGCTTCTCGTATCTCCTTGTTCCACCAGCTTAAATTTTCGGTTTCTTTTTTCCTTTCCAATGAACATGTTGTTTCTCTTTCCGTATTTCTGTCGTTACTACACTTAGAAGCTCACCATATTCCCACCCCTTACTTGGCGACTTGCCAATTTCTTCCTCCACTCTAGTGACTATATTTGCTATTTGTTCAGCGTTCAAATTTGGACTGGCCATTTTGCTTTTGTTGCTCTCTTTCCCAACTACATATCCCATTTTCAAAATGATGCGTTTATGGTCACTCCCTATGCTGCTAAAACCTTCCTCATCGATGACCATTTCTCTCAACTTATCATGAATTCCTTCTGTGATCAGACAGTAATCAATGGTCGATTGCCGGTTGCCCACTTCCCACGTGATCTGTCCTTCACACTTAGGCCCTGTATTCACGATCACGAGGTTATGTTGCTCGCAAAGGTCTAGCATTGACTTCCCGTTATTGTGGGTATAGCCATCTAAATCCTGTATGTGGGCATTCATGTCACCTAATAGGGCTATCTCAGCACCATTCCCGAAACCCCTAATATCAGCGCTTATGCATTCCACTAACTCTTTATTCTTCTCTGTGCAATTTATTCCGGTCCACAAATACGTAACTCCAAGCCAAGTTTCTTTCCCACTCATTGTACCTGATAACCAAAGATGCTCTTGACATTGTGAATTTACTCTTTTCCATTTGGCTCCCTGATGGATGAGCATTCCGACTCCCCCTCCCTTTCTTTCCGACTTAGTTCTGTTGCACCCCTTCCCAAACATAATTCTCAATCACTGGCGGCTCTTCCGACTCTCTAATGTGCGTTTCTGTAGCCGCATACGCCCCTATTTGTGCACTATTTAACTGCTCCTCAATATCTGCCCACTTCTCCTTTCTTCTGCCGCCCTGCATGTTTATGTAGCCAATTGCATGGCGAGCTCTTGTTCTTGCTTTCCTCCTCTTTCTGTTATCGACGGCCATGCTCTTCTGAGGTTCCCCTAGGGGACCTTCTTCATTACTATCTACTCCGGCTTCCTGAGCGCTCGCGGCCCCCCTAAAAAAAAAAGCAACAGCGCGACCCCCAAGTCGCCAACCCACTTCTCGTGCTAGCCTGTAATTGAAGTGGATCCCATCTCGTTTAAAACCACCACGACTTCTCACTTCCCTGTTTACTTCGACAACCTCGAAGCCTTTCTCTCGGCTCATTTTCCATATTGCCTCATTGGCAGCCATTACGGCTCTTTGTACGTGACTGTCACGCACAGGCACCTCCGGCACCGTGCACACCACGATCTGGCTGGGCCGCCTCCACCTTGACGAAATTTTCAACCTTCGCCTGCAGTGCTACCCGCTTCTCCTGCTCCTCCCTCAGGTTTGCCTTAAGCCCTTCATAAATGAAGATGAAGGTGATCACTGGCGGCCTCTGGCCGCCTCCTGGGCCGCCTCCACCTTGACGAAATTTTCAACCTTCGCCTGCAGTGCTACCCGCTTCTCCTGCTCCTCCCTCAGGTTTGCCTTAAAGGGACCCTGAAACGCTTTTGACGATTTTCTACAAACGTATTGAGTCGTTAGAGTAGGTCCTTCTGATCATTAATTGACACATCTAAGTGCTCCGCCTAAAGCGTGTAATTTATTATAAGGTTTTAAATATGCACATCGCTGCCGATCGCAGCACACTGCTCGGCGGAATTTTAAGGCGCCCCTACCCATATGACCGAAATCACCCATACGACGTCAGTGGGGCGAGCTATCCGATTGGCTGACAAGGGCGCGTGATCAATAATTTTTCAAATTTTATGGTAAACAAATGATCTTCGTAATAGTTGGAATGTTAGTTAATTTGTTTTTATCAAAAGAAAATAACATAAAGAGAATGCACAAGAATAATTTTTCGGTACACTTAAGCGCTTCCGGCACAGAACGTGTGTCGTCTGCTTGTGTTACAACGTACTCCATTTTGAAGAGAGCTCCGCGGTCAGAGTCGGTCTCAGTCTTTTCGGGAGCACTATGATTCGACTTCGTTGCCTTGTGGACTGCAAACGTAGCGACTGGCAATATGTCAAGCTGCGACATCGTGTCCCTCTGCAAGGCAGCGTACGAGCGAACTGGCTGCTGCGCATCGGACTGCCGCTATCCGATCGGCGCCAGGATTTGCGCGTTTGTGGCCGTCACTTTACACCGGAAGATTACTAACGCAATAGCGTTTCGCGAGTCCGGTATTAGGGAAAACGCAAGCGCAAGGGGACAGAGTCTGGCCGCTTGACTTTGCCGTAACGGGATGAGCCATGAGATGAGCAGAAGGGCAAATGCGAATGGTCTGCACGGTGCAGCCACCTGGTGGCACAGAGCTCAACCATACACAGTAGCAGCAACGAAGTGTATTCTTCTTTGCTGCTGGTGTGTATTTTTCGCAGGAGTGTAATCATGAACACGTTGTTTTTATAAATGTTTAAAATGTTTTACACTTGGTTAGAGCAAAATTAGCGCTTTGTTTGGCTGGTTAAGCTCTGCACCAACAAGTGTATGGACCGTGCAGACCGATCAGGCCGCTCACGTACGTCTACGCTAAAGTTCCTTCATCAGCTTGAGTTTATGCCTACAGTCATTTGCCGAAATGACCAGCTTGCATGTGGTTACCGGAATACAAGACACGTTCGGCGCTACGACAGAATGCTCGCAACGCACGCTGCTTCGATAGCTCTCGCTTGGGGTCGATGCCAAGCGGCTAGCGGAGCGGTCTCGCGCGGGCGGGGGCGGGCTCCAAAACAACCGGAAGTGGAAGGTGTGACGTCGCATCGTGACGCTGAACCAGTGAAGGCGGAGCTTAGCCCCGCTCGCTCGGCGAACGAGTTGAGGATGAAAAGCATGGCTAGGGAGGAGGGTAACTTCTAATCGCTTGTAGCTCCATTAATACGTAACGCTTCACTTAAATTGTGGTGCGAATGTTCTACTTAAGCTGTACCCTACGCGTCTACAAAATTTGTCCGAACCGTTTCAGGGGCCCTTTAAGCCCTTCATAAATGAAGATGAAGGTGAGCACTGGCGGCCTCTACCGGCACGCTTGGTCCCTACTCAATGATCACGTGGTATTTCTTCGGCCGCGCGCTGCCGTAGGCGACCAAGGGATGCGCAGGTCGCCCTTTATACAGTAGGTCGTGGTCGGAACTCTGCCGAAGAGTGGACGGTCGACGCAGTCGCATTTACATGACTTGTAACGAGCAGCACATCCCTCGATATCCGTTAAGCAAAGTCGGACACGGCGACGCCACATCACGGATCGCAGACCTTCGCTGCCGAGGCGCTAGGCCACTTTGACATTTCAATTGTCACCACCGCGGGGGTTCTCAAGGAAGCACGGGTCACAAAACGCAGATTCTGTACTACCAAAGCTCACCGAGGCCAAAGCCGCACCACCACTACTCACGGCTTTCCGCCAAGTAACACAGAACCTACAACCAACACACAAGCAACGCAAGCACAATCGCATGAGCAATGTTGAACAGCGCACGGTCCAGAGAACGATCACGCCGAGGACGAACGCCCCACGGCGCCGTTCGGCGCCACTATCTATGCCACTATCGTGCCTTCTCAAAAATACATAAACGATCCTGTCCCTAGGCACCCAGGATCAGGTCTCGTGGGGGATTTTTGTACGACAGACGCAACGCCAGTAGCTGGAACCATGCTGGAACGCTGGAACGCGCTTCGGTTGATTTTTCGCCCTCTGTGGCGATCGCTGGAACTTGAGAGTGTGCGGGCACGACCTACTGAACTCCAGACCTGCACAGATCTCCCTCCTCCAGCACGCCTAGTCTAGTTCGCCCCTTTTGCCGCTAGGGAAAGAACGTACGAGCAAAGTGGCGCTAGTTATAACCTGTTCGCTGTCGTCTGCTTCTGCGTTCTGTTCAGCGCTTGTCTTGCCATTTCGGCAGGCACAAAGCGCTTCTATTGGCGGTAAATGAATAAATTCACAAATATACAAAAGAAGACATATTTACGAATGCTTTGCGTTTTAATAGTGAAACTAGAAGAGGAGGAGCGGTGCAAGAAATGTAAACAACGAGCATAGGTGGCCGCTGCAATGCTAGATCGACAGCATAAATTTCCCTTTCCTAGCCTCCTTAAAGGGACACTAAAGGTTACTATTAAGTCAACGTGGACTGTTGAAATACCATCCCAGAAACCTCGAAACGCTTGTTTCGTGCCAAGGAGAGACTTATTTTAAGAGAAAATGCGTTCTGAAGCGTCCGCGTACCTCTAGCGCAGTTCAAATCGCCCGCCCTCCGATCGAGGAGAACTGACATCATGGTCTCATAGTGACGTTGCGCCATCGGTGAGTAGAACGGCGTCCGCAGACGGCGCTACGGCTTTTCTGCGCAAAACGCGAACGCGCGGCCAGAAACAGAGCCAAGACAGAGCCGACAGCAGAGCGAAAGCGGGAGTATGGTGGCTAGCGGAAGGAGAAACGAATTACGTCCCACGTTACGTCCCACGGCACACGGAGAGTCCGTTTTCGTTAAACTATAGGCTGCAGCGAGCTCGCAGCGTGGTCGGCGTGGTCTATGAGAAGCGACGAGCCTTTTCGCACTCGCAACAGGGCATAAAAATGTGCGAATCGACGGAAAACTCGGCCTAGAAACGTGCTTCGCCACAGCCAGGGCTCAATACGACCCAAGCTGGCACGACCCAGATGTCGTTTCCCGCACCGCCACCAGGCGCCGCTACTATACCTCACACTCCAGCGCAAGACGCCCATAAGCTGGTACTTCATTCTATGACGCTAACTTCGACGCTCGTCGCAATGGACCCTGACACCGACAGATTGGCTCGCGATGGTGGGCTCAACTTCAGCGATTTGAGCACCGACGAGCGCGACCTGCTTCTGAGGGCTCGCACTGCCGGCGTCGTTGCGTACTACGACGGCGGCCTCGACACCGGCTCTCCGGAGCGGGAAAGCAACGAGGGCTTCCCACGACATCACATGGACGTGGCATTCTCGCTGCTTGTTCCAAATGAAAGTTTCGCGAGCAGAACCCTCACAGCACGACGCGATAACGAAACTACTGAAACTCCAAAGCGTGCGCGGCGCAGAGTCGAGCGAAAACGAAACCTTTCGAACACCCATATTACTGAAGGGTAACGTCAAAATGTTATTTTTTCCTAGAATCGAATAGACGTAGACAAGTAGCATTTTTTCCGGCTTATAATCGAATGAAATGATATTTTTAATACGAGTAGTTGAGTATTAGTAACACAAATTATGAGGAGACCTTTCGTCATCGGGCTAGTACCGGAATGTCGCTGGGGGGTCTCAAATCGTGTCATGCATTTACCTCAATTTCTCGGTTACTAAAGCTCTGTTCGCGATTATATTGACGACTTAGACGTTCTAGAACATTGCTCTACCACTTTAACTTGAGTTTCTGGTAACCTTTAGTGTCCCTTTAAGAGACTGGAAAAATTGTTTTAAAAAATTCATAGGATAATCTAGCCTTCTTTAGTTGATTACAGACAGCCTAATGTCGTAGATGACATTAGGATTTGCTGCTGTGTGCAGTAGTGAAAGGCAGATGATCTGGTAAAAGTATAGTAAATATATTCACGAATAAGTCCTCCGCCCGATATGTGCAATAGGCTGATCGATTCTGTTTCAAGGGAAGGTGAGCACATCTTGTTTTTAATGTCGTTGGACGTCTAGCTCAGTAGAAAGCTTGCAAGAAATTAAGCGATCCCAGTGCTTTAAAACGTGCTGCACTGCAGGCCTTAAAAATCGTGTCACGGAACTCTTTTCAAACTGTAAAGCTAGCTTTTCTGCGTGGTACGGCGGCAGCATAACGGTGGTGCTCAAGATACGTACGCAGTGAAGCTGTGTGCATAATTCACATTTTCAACTCGCGACGCATTCACGGACAAGTTTTAAGAGGTAAAATGAGTGGTAATCGTTCTGCCGTCGAACATTACGGTGGCTTCAAGTTTCTAAAGAGCGCAGAAGCGAATTTTACAAGGTGTACAATGAAACTGTTGTGTACGTTGCGAACTCTATACACAATGTGATTTATAATAATCTGCATGAAAAAGGCAATAGGAGCGGCTATTTAACGCTATTTTAGAGAGCAGCGGACTACACGCTCCGACATTTTCTAGGTTCGGGCAGTCAACTTTTGGAGCCAAGTAACCGATCAAAGCCTTGTGACATCACTGTCACTGCGTTAGCAAAAATCATCAACTAGAGAAGCAGGTCGTCACAACACAACAGCTGCCGTACTAATTTCAACGCCGCACAGCCGCCCACCGCGTAGCAGACGAACAGGTTATAAAAGCGCCACCTACGGCCATCGGTTGAACGAAAGTGGGCGCAAGCTGCTCCCATAGAAGGCGGATATCTGTGCAGGTTTGGAGTTCCAGTAGGTCGTGTGTGCGGGGCCTGCTGACAATTCGAAACATGGCGCGTATGCATTTGGTGACGGGCATGTCGCCCCGCATTTTTATCTTGGTAGTGTTGTGCGCGGCAGAAGGGGCAAGGTTGGACATGACTCGAATTTTGCTACCTTACCGCCACGAAGCTGCCAGCAACTGCACCCTGAGCCTTCTAGAAACGGACGAAAGTAGTTGCTACGAATGGTGCGTGCACGTGCTTCCCACTTTCTCTTGTATGCGCTGTGTGGTTCGGTAGCGAGCAGTCACTACGATGTATCAAGTGCAGCTGCATTGTGTTTGTCTGCAAACATTATTGACAATTGATGGTCGCCCGTAGGGTGCCTCGAAAGACGGGCTTGGCATCTTCCGTGTCCGGGGCTAGGTCACCCAAGCAGATGTCGCCAGGGTTGCGTAGAGGCACTTACGGAACCTTACCAATTATTTCACAAAAGTCGCTACGCAGGCGCACGCTGCATGGAGTATGTGTGCCAACATACATTGCCATGTCCGTGATTTAACTGTTGCCAAGGGACAGCGTGGTACACATACGAGCTAGGAGTATCGACCGCTGACTGTTGTCCAAATTCCTACCAGGGTCATAAGGCCACTAAGCCAAACTTCTATGTAAGAAATAAACAGAATGGCTAACAGCCATAACTTATCACATTTCATTTGCTTGTCGAAAATGTCATAAAAATGTGGGTAAGGGTTACACAGGGCATTGATAGGGTCACCACCTAAATTCTCGTATTTCTTTGATACCCTTCCCCAAGACGTTGAAACGTGCTCCCTAAAGGCTTGCAGAATATAGCGCTCGAATATAGCACAGCCACAGAACTGCTGAGTGCTGCGGCTGTGCCGTCTTTTTGGAAGCTTTGCACGTCCACGATTTGTCTGGCATTTCAGAACATGACCGATGGGCATGCAGATTTTGCTGGACCTTTCACCACATACGCCTGCGCACTCTCGATCTCTTACGCATGTGTGCACTGCTTTTATAGCTGAATTTTTGCCTCCTCTGTACAGGTATGCCTGCTTAATTGACTCGGCATTATCTTGAAAAGTTCTCTGTGCTGGGCCATTTATATTTGACATGTACATGGACTAGTCTATTCAACTATAATTTCATCTGTTTATTTTAATTGATTTTTGATGTTAAGCACGTCATTTCCATAACCTGCTCAGAAGTGTTTAAAAATGCAATCACTACACTTTCTGAGCACCTGTTTGTTTTTAGTGCATTTGTTCTATGATGAAGTGTACTGGTGGGTGAAAAAAAAACTAACGAAAACCATATATTCATTAACAGGTCAAAAATGCACTCATTATATTTTTGTAGTCCATACAAAGAGCATCAAAACTTACTGTTTTAAAATTTACAAACCTTAAATATCAAAATATACTGTTAGGCCTGTCCCTACAAGCGGAACATTTAAACAGTATTCTAAATAAAATGGTGTGTAGTGTGGTGTATGGAAATAAGCCACGCAGTAAAAATTCAGATGTTAACACCATAATGAGTACCTTTGACATGCTGTACATTCAAAAACAATACATATTTGATGCCATGAGTAAGCACATTTTAACTCTGTTTAAAGGGACACTACAGTGAAACAATAAATCAGTTTAGACTAATAAAGCCCTGCGGGCAGGCAGACAGAACCCTGCAGGTAGTAATTTCAAAATAAGTGAGTGTTAGATGAGAAAAGTTTATACTTTTTGTGCGCAAACAAACAGGGATGAAGAATAGGGGCAACACAAGGACAAGCGCGCGTCCTTGTGTTGCCCCTATTCTTCGTCCCTGTTTGTTTGCGCACAAAAAGTATAAATATGAATATGTTCCAACTAGGCCGACTCGCAGTTATGCTTCAGATGAGAAAAGGTCGAAGTATCAGTATTTGAATTTCGTGCCGAAACCCCGACGCCTGTACGACAGTGTGACGTCAGGGATACCAAAGTATGTTTTCGCATTTGGGCCACATTGGCTGAGTAAATGTTCCCAAAACTTACCATGTTTGATATTCGGTTCTTTTAGAACACAATGTGGTCCAGTCTGTACCGCTATATAATTCAGTAGGCCGTAGAAGATGCCATCAAAATCCGTGATGTCACAGCGACCAGCTGCGGGAACTTCAAGGAGGCGTCGCCACCAGTCTTTCGTTCTTGCGCTTTTTCTTATTTACCAAGGCTCTTATCATGGTAAGAGTGGTGTTTTTGGTGTTTTAGGTGTTTTAGAAAGGTAATTTGCTGATGCAGAACAAATCATTTTTCTCTTTAGTATCCCTTTAAGCTTGATTAAGTGGCTGAATGTTCAGTTTTGAATATGAATCAAATACTATTAATTACCAACTATGCATATTTGTACTTGAAAACTAACAATTCAGTACTTTTGAATATTGAAACTAACCAAATATTTCGCAACAACTGACTGTGAAAGTTTTGTTACTGTTCTCCATATGCTAAACAAAGTATCGCAAATTATCTGAAGTGAAAGAACAAAGAGTGCAGCGGTGGCATAGAGGTAGAACACCCGCCTCGCGTGCAAGAGGTCTGTGGTTCAAATCCCGTTGCCGTGCAATTTTCCACCGGACTAAAAAAAAAAAAATCTGCGTGTTGATAAAATTGCATAAACAGGCCTGGAGTGTGGCCTGATCCCGGTGACCAGAACCGGTAACGCACTCCCTCACCAGAGCAGGATTGGCCACCCTGGTGCAGTATTTGGCCACAACCTCCTATATGAACACAACAATCAAACCCCAGCCCTCAGTCCACAGCAGCTGCGAAGCAGCAGAGGTTGCTAAGAATCCCTGGCTCCGGACAGGCCGCCATTGGAATATGAATCTGGCAACATTTAGCGCTAGAACATTATCTAGTGAGGCGAGTCTAGCAGTGCTATGGGAGGAATTAGAGGGCAGTAAGTGGGATATAATAGGGCTCAGTGAAGTTAGGACGCCAAAAGAAGCATATACTGTGCTAAAAAGTGGGCACGTCCTGTGCTACCGGGGCTTAGCGGAGAGACGAGAACTAGGAGTCTGATTCCTGATTACTAATATAGCTGGTAACATACAGGAATTCTATATAGCATTAACGAGAGGGTGGGAGGTCTTGTTGTGAAACTTAATAAAAAGTGCAAAATGAAGGTTGTACAGGTCTACGCCCCTACATCCAGTCATCATGACCAGAAGTCGAAAGCCTCTATGAAGACGTGGAATCGGCGATGGGTAGAGTGAAAACAAAATACACTATACTGATGGGCGACTTCAATGCCAAGGTAGGCAAGAAGCAGCCTGGAGACAAGTCAGTGGGGGAATATGGCATAGGCACTAGGAATATTAGGGGAGAGTTATTATTAGAGTTTGCGGAACAGAATAATATGTGGATAATGAATACCTTCTTCCGCAAACGGGATAGCCGAAAGTGGACGTGGAGGAGCACGAACGGCGAGACTAGAAATGAAATAGAGTTCATACTCTGCGCTAACCCTGGCATCATACAAGATGTGGACGTGCTCAGCAAGGTGCGCTGCAGTGACCATAGGATGGTAAGAACTGGAATTAGCCTAGACTTGAGGAGGGAACGGAAGAAACTGGTGCATAAGAAGCCGATCAATGAGTTAGCTGTAAGAGGGAAAATAGAGGAATTCCAGATCAAGCTACAGAACAGATATTCGGCTTTAACTCAGGAAGAGGATCTAAGTATTGAAGCAATGAACGACAATCTTGTGGGCATCATTAAGGAGTGTGCAATAGAAGTCGGTGGTAACTCTGTTAGACAGGGTACCATTAAGCTATCACAGGAGACGAAAGATCTGATCAAGAAATGCCAATGTATGAAAGCCTCTAACCCTACAGCTAGAGTAGAACTGGCAGAACTTTCGAAGTTAATCAACAAGCGTAAGACAGCTGACATAAGGAAGTATAATCAGTGGGCACGGCAACACAGCCGTGACTATGTCACCCAACATACCGCTCTTTGTGCAGGTCTTGTATGCGTGCATTGCCTTCGTCTTCAACGGGATAACATCCCTCTCGGACGGTAGATGCTCGGAGCTTCACTGCGGCTGTATCGCATCGACGCGCATGAACCCGGAGAGCGATTACGCTACATCATTCACGGAAAGCTGCACGGTACTGCTGCCAACGCCACACGTGGAATCCACCTTCTGCGCATCTTTGTCGAGCACAATGACCACGGTATCCGCCCACAACAAGGACCAGCTGCTGCCTATAAATTGGAGCTTACTGAGGGACAGCTTCAGTGGGCATGGCAACACAGCCGTGACTATGTCACCCAACATACCGCTCTTTGTGCAGGTCTTGTATGCATGTAATGCCTTCGTCTTCAACGGGATAACATCCCTCTCGGACGGTGGATGCTCAGAGCTTCGCTGCGGCATTATCGCATCGACGTGCATGAACCCGGACAGCGATTACGCTACATCGTTCACGGAAAGCTGCACGGTACTGCTGCCAACGTCACACGTGGAACCCACCTTCTGCGCATCTTCGTCGAGCACAATGACCACGGTATCCGCCCACAACAAGGACCTGCTGCTGCCTATAAATTGGAGCTCACCGAGGGACAGCTTCAGTGGGCACGGCAACACAGCCGTGACTACGTCACCCAACATACCGCTCTTTGTGCAGGTCTTGTATGCGTGCAATGCCTTCGTCTTCAACGGGATAACATCCCTCTCGGACGGTGGATGCTTGGAGCTTCGCTGCGGCATTATCGCATCGACGCACATGAACCCGGACAGCGATTACGCTACATCGTTCACGGAAAGCTGCACGGTACTGCTGCCAACGCCACACGTGGAAGCAACCTTCTGCGCATCTTCGTCGAGCACAATGACCACGGTATCCGCCCACAACAAGGACCTGCTGCTGCCTATAAATTGGAGCTCACCGAGGGACAGCTTCAGTGGGCACGGCAACACAGCCGTGACTATGTCACCCAACATACCGCTCTTAGTGCAGGTTAGTACTACGAAATACTGTTTCCGTAGTGACGACCTTTGTCTTATAGTGTTGCCGTGCCCGCACACTGTGTTATGCAACTTTTCTGTGTGTCTATCGTTATTGGGTTTGCTGCTTAAGCTGTCAGGCGACGTAGAAGAAAATCCTGGACCGGTAACGGAAGCGATGTTTGCAAATGTAATCCAGAACCAGAAAGAGATCCTGTCGAAACTCACTGAGGTTCAGTCAAATCAGGCTAGCTCTGAAACGAGAATGCTTGAAATGCAAAAACGACTTTTTGCAATTGAACAGAAACTACAAAGCTTTGATGATACTCAGCTCCGGCTCACAAACGTTGAAGCGCTTGTTGACAGGTGGGATGAAAGCGCGACGAGCCTTGTTAGACAGGTTGATGATTTGGACAACCGTTCTAGGAGAAGGCATGCAAGAAGGCGTGCAGGAGAAAGAGGTTGTACTGATGAAAAATGTCACTGAAGTGTTTAGAGGCATTCTGAAGGTGCAAGTAAGCTCAATTGAAAGAATTCACAGGCTCTGAAAGAAAACACCTGGTAGAAACCGCCCAATCATCTTTCGGCTAGCGGACTCCAGGGAGAAAGTAAAGATTTTGAGCAATTGTACCAAGCTTAAAGATACAGAGATAAGCATTAGCGAAGATTACTCCAAACCTGTAGTAGAAATTAGGAAGAAACTGTGGGACTCGTGTGCCGAGGAAAGAAAAGAAGGTCGTAGGGCCAAACTTGTCTTTGATAAACTGAAAATGAATAATATATTGTATGGATGGGATCAGGATAAAAACTTGAGGTACCAAATTTCGAGGGTAATTGAAACTGGCAACTGACTCCAACCAGGTAAACAGGATGGCTTTAAGATTATAAGCATAAATGCGCGTAGCATAATAAACAAAACCGATGCATTGGAAGTTGTGGTTTTGGAACATGAACCTGACGTTATTGTCATAATGGAGACATGGTTACATAGCAATATCAGAGACGCCGAAGTCGTGCCAATTGGTTACAAAGCATTTAGAAGGGATCGAGGAGCAAGAGGTGGAGGAGTAGCCATATTGGTTAAGCAAAGCATATTGTGTACTACCCTTGAACAATCGGATAGTATCGAAGCTGTATGGATTAAAACTAAGCTTGCTGATCGAACAGTTTACACTGGAGGTGTATATAGGGCCCCAAATACTTCACCTGATGGAATGAACAGCCTAAGGGAACTTATGGAAAGAAATTTTCGAGAAGGAGACAATATCATTCTTCTGGGCGACGTTAATTTACCGGGAATTAATTGGAGCTCATACTCACCCGGGGAGGTAAACGTGGCTAGTTGTGAACAGCTTTTGGACTTGGCGTTCTCTTATGATTTAGAGCAAATTGTAGGAGAACCCACCAGAGTGTGTGGTACAATCTCATCTATTTTGGATCCTATTTTAGTGTCGCATGGGTTGGTAGGGCTTTTGACGGATTGCCACGTAGAGGACGAAATATCAGACCACAAGATTCCAATAGCTACTTTCAGTATGTCTCCATCCCCCTCACTGGGTAACCCCAAGAAAAAGAGTTTGGAATTTTCAATCCGCAGATGATGCGAGTGTCTTAGACTATCTCGAAAGCTCCTTTGATGCATTTACCTACTTGCATCAATCGGATGTGAGCATTGATGATTTGTGGAATTTCTTCTACAGTGTAGTAACTCATTTCATGGATAAATTTGTTCCTAAGAAGAATAAAAAATGTGGAAAGACAAATCCTTGGATGAACCGAAAAATCATTCAGGCAAAACGAAAAATTAAAAGAAAACGGAAAGCATGTTCTCAAAAGAAGTATACAGATGACGAAACTTCAATTAGGGAAATGAGGCAAGAATTGAAGCGGCTAATTAAGGAGGCGAAAGACCAATTTTACAATGTAACATTGACGAAGTTCCTCTCAGAAGCACCGGCTAAGTTTTGGCGATATGTCAATCCGCCCAATAAGCAGTGCTGTTCTAATTCCGAAATTAATGATGCTGAAAGGGCTGATCAATTTAATCTTTTCTTTTCGTCTGTTTATAAAAAGGATGATGAAGCAGGTGTATGTGAATTCTCTGTCCGCCCTCCCATTTCGAATATTAAGATAACTGAGGAAGGTGTTCTAAACCTTTTACTCAATATAAAGACTAAAAAGAGCCCTGGACCAGACGATAATCCTAACGAATTCTTAGTGAGGTATGCTGAATGGGTGTCTAAGTTCCTTACAAAAATATTTAATTCCTCAGTATTGAATGGGTCTTTCCCTACCACATGGAAACTAGCAAGAATAATACCAGTTCATAAAACTGGGAACACTTCAGACATTAGCAATTACCGACCAATATCCCTCACAAGTACATGCTCTAAACTTCTGGAACATATCATATCCAAACACTTGTGACAATACCTTGAAATGCATAACTTGTTATCCTCTGTGCAGCATGGATTCCGTAAAGGACTATCTACGATCACTCAATTAGTTGAATTGGTTCATGACACTTCACAAACAATAAATTCCCGTGGACAGATGGACCTCATTTATTTGGATTTTGCCAAAGCATTCGATAAAGTTTCCCACTCCAAACTTTTGTTCAAAATTAATACTGTGTTTAAGAATCCTAACCTCACAAAGTGGTTTACATCGTACTTACAGTGCCGTCAGCAGTACGTTCAAGTAAACGAGCATAGGTCCAGTCTTCAAGCGGCGTTATCCGGAGTACCTCAGGGAAGTGTCCTAGGTCCTCTTCTCTTTCTTATTTTCATTAATGACTTGACACATCACATTTCTGTTCCAATAAGGCTATTCGCTGACGACTGTGTTGTTTATAATAATATAGAATCTTCCAGTGACCAAATTAAATTGCAATGCAACCTTGATAACATTATGAAATGGTGTTCTGACTGGCAAATGGTTATAAATCCAACTAAATCAGTAAGCATGTCTATTACAAGAAAAAAGAAGATCCTGCTATTTCCTTATAGTATACATGGCAACAAGCTTAAAAAGGTAGAGGAGCACAAATATTTGAGTTTATTATTTAGAAGTGACTTAAGCTGGAAGAGGCATGTAGATGAAGTAAGAAGGCGAATAACGCAGTTTGGAGCCTAAGACGAAATTTACACACAGCAACCTCTGAAATTAAAAACGTGGCCTATAGAACACTGATCAGACCAATCATTGAGTACGCGAAAATTGTCTGGGATCCTTACACAGAGAAAAACCGTAAGAAACTGCAAAGGATTCAGAGGTTAGCTTCTCGATTCATCTTCAACAAATATGGTCGACTTCACTCCCCTTCAAAACTATGTCAGCTTGCAAATCTTCCCAGCTTAGAATTAAGGACTAAGTATGATAGGCTGACGTTCCTGTTCCTTATTATTCATAATGAAATAAAAATTAATAGGACGAACTATTTTGAAATTTCTAATAACGAATCTTCTAGACATCGCCACAGCATGTATATTCTCCCTCCGGTAACCCATAATGACACATTTAAATATAGCTTCTTTCCAAGAATGATAAAAGAGTGGAACATGCTTCCCGACTTCATAGTTCAGTCTACCTCTTTAAATAGTTTTCTGAGTCATTTGCATGCCATTATTTATTCCGAGAGCGTGGTCCGTTAATGATCTGACATTCTGAATCATCTTATTTTATGATTTTGTTATTATCTGTGTATGTTGTTCTTATGTTACATGCCTCAAGGTATATTGACTGGTTTTTTTCTGCTTGCCCTATTACAATGTATATGTAATGTAATTTCTTTTTGTACGTTGTATTCAGATGTATTGTACGCCCTGCCTGAATCAGATGTGTTGACGTTGCTTGTTTTATTATTTTTCTCCACTCCTGTAATGGCCCTAAAGAAAGGGCTGACAGTATCAATAAAGAAAGAAAGAAAGAATAATAAGGATAGAATTGAACATGCTCTCAGGAACGGAGGAAGCCTAAAAGCAGTAAAGAAGAAACTAGGAATTGGCAAGAATCAGATGTATGCGTTAAGAGGCAAAGCCGGCAATATCGTTACTAATATGGATGAGATAGTTCAAGTGGTTGAGTTCTATAGATATTTGTACAGTACTAGTGGCACCGACGACGATAATGGAGGAGAGGATAGTCTAGAGGAATTCGAAATCCCACAGGTAACGCCGGAAGAAGTAAAGAAAGCCTTGGGAGCTATGCAAAGGGGGAAGGCAGCTGGGGAGGATCAGGTAACAGCAGATTTGTTGAAGGATGGTGGGCAGATTGTTCTAGAGAAACTGGCCACCCTGTATAAGCAATGTCTCATGACTTTGAGCGTGCTGGAATCTGGGAAAAACGCTAATATCATCCTAATCCATAGGAAAGGGGACGCCAAAGACTTGAAAAATTATAGACCAATCAGCTTACTGTCCGTTGCCTACAAAGTATTTATTAAGGTAATTGCAAATAGAATCAGGAACACCTTAGACTTCCATCAACCAAAGGACCAGGCAGGATTCCGTAAAGGCTACTCAATGATAGACCATATTCACGCTACCAATCAGGTGATAGAGAAATGTGTGGAGTATAACCAACCCTTATATATAGCTTTCATTGATTACGAGAAAGCGTTTGATTCGGTCGAAACCTCAGCAGTCATGGAGGCATTACGGAATCAGGGTGTAGACGAGCCGTATGTAAAAATACTGAAAGATATCTATAGCGGCTCCACAGCCACCGTAGTCCTCCATAAAGAAAGCAACAAAATCCCAATAAATAAAGGCGTCAGGCAGGGAGATACGATCTCTCCAATGCTGTTCGCAGCGTGTTTACAGGAGGTATTCAGAGACCTGGATTGGGAAGAATTGGGGATAAAAGTTAAGGGAGAATACCTTAGTAACTTGCGATTCGCTGATGATATTGCTTTGCTTAGTAACTCAGGGGACCAACTGCAATGCATGCTCACTGACCTGGAGAGGCAAAGCCGAAGCGTGGGTCTAAAAATTAATCTGCAGAAAATTAGAGTAATGTTTAGCAGTCTTGGAAGAGAACAGCAATTTACAATAGGTAGCGAGCCACTGGAAGTAGTAAGGGAATACATCTACTTAAGGCAAGTAGTGATGGCGGATCCGGATCATGAGACGGAAATTATCAGAAGAATAAGAATGTGCTGGGGTGCATTTGGTAGGCATTCTCAGATCATGAACAGCAGGTTGCCATTATCCCTCAAGAGAAAAGTGTATAATAGCTGTATCTTACCAGTACTCGCCTACGGGGCAGAAACCTGGAGGCTTATGAAGAGGGTTCTACTTAAATTGAGGACGACGCAACAAGCTATGAAAAGAAGAATGATGGGTGTAGCGTTAAGGGATAAGAAAAGAGCAGATTGGGTGAGGGAACAAATGTGAGTTAATGACATCTTAGTTGAAATCAAGAAAAAGAAATTGGGGGGGGGGGGCATGGGCAGGACATGTAATGAGGAGGGAAGATAACCGATGGTCATTAAGGATTACGGACTGGATTCCAAGGGAAGGGAAGCGTAGCAGGGGGCGGCAGAAAGTTCGGTGGGCGGATGAGATTAAGAAGTTTGCAGGGACAACATGGCCACAATTAGTACATGACTGGGGCTGTTGGAGAAGTATGGGAGAGGCCTTTGCCCTGCAGTGGGCGTAACCAGGCTGATGATGAAAGAACAAATGTTTTTGAAGCAACACAGAAACATATGGATAATACATGTTTTGTTTTTGACATCACGTGGGAAGCCCACATGACAGCCTGAGTTTTGCTAGTATTTTGTCATTTAGTGTTTCTGGCGGTCTATTCATGTAGGGGCGTATTCATTGTATGTATTCATTGAAGGGGCGATTACAGTTTTTAGACATTAACATTACCTTGGGTGAAGATCATGTTTGTTGGCAGTGCGCACCTCGAGCACAAAAGGAGCTTCTTCCTTATGCGTTGGCGCATTATAAAACCGTAAAACCTTCCATTGCTAAACTTTGTCTTGAGTCTGCTCTGGTGAAATCGTGTAACCATGCAATGCGTGCGAGCTTTGACAAGCAAGTTGATAGGTTGGTTTCGGCGGGGTTCCCAAGCACGGTTATCGCAGCGTTGGCTGAAGCGATCTTTTGCAAAAAATCAAAGGTGACGTGGTCAAGAAACCATGCTCACAAGAAAAACTAGCTGCAAAGCCGGAAGTGGTTCCGAATGTACATAGGATAGCCCACAATATGAAAAAGGTGGCAAACAGACACGGCATCGCAGTCGTGTTTTCGGCTCCTCGAAAACAAGCACAGCTCTGCGCCCGCGTTGCGAGCGAGGTACGAGGAGGAGCTGCACCAAAAAACGTGGAAAGCAGTTTGTAAAGTGCTGCACCGGTGTGGTATATGAAATACCTTTGACCTGCGGGAAAACTTACGTGGGCCAAACGGGTAGATGCGTGAATGACCGTGCAGCTGAAAATGTGCGGTCGCTGAAAGAAGGAGGTGCACAACTTTCGCAACATTGTGTTACTTGCACTGCGTGTGGCCGAGCAGCAGAACATTCGCCATGAAAACAATTCCAGTACTGCAAGAAGTGTGAGCCACGGTTCGGAGAGATAAAGATTCTTAGCAGAAGCAGGGAAACAAAGGCACGTGAGGTTTTGGAAGCATTCCATATAAACAAAAGAGGAAAAAACTGTGTTAGTGATGCTTCCGTGACCCTCTTCAAAAGCGAAATGTCCTATCTAGAACGGTTTGGCAGATGATGCATTATGGTCATTGTGCGCATGTCTGTGATTTTCCTTATATTTGCAGATTTTTCGGTGAATAAAGATAGATGAAGTTGGCGCTTGTCCTGTGTCGTTCTCCCTCTTGTGATCGTCTTAGTTGGAGCTGTTCCTTCCTAATTGTAATATTCATGTAAGATCTCTATATCTTAAGCTGTAATCAATGATGTTTTCTTAATGACAATTAGTGATATGTTTAAAACTAATTAACTGTCCCAGATATTTAGCTAATTTTTGCACTAGTCAGTACTTGGTGCATTATCCACTCATGCATCCTGGCTGGGATGAAATAGGAGCAGAAAAACAGATGCAGATTTCATGCACCATGGAAGTTGATGTAAGTGAAGCATTGTTTTGACCTGCTAAACTTGTCAATATTTATAGCTTTACTAGTGCAACTGAGAATTCCTCAGGGAGCGCTAGCTTCTATATAGCAATGGTAAGAATTAACCATTACTTGCTTTTATGCGCAAGTCATGATGATATATTTTTTTGTGTAGCTGTAGTATCACTGATCCCATTAACAAACACAGCATGCACATCTGGTGACGCACTACTCCCTTCTTTCATTAGTGCCATTGCCGCAGTGCACCAAATAACTGACTAATGAGCTCCTCAGTTTATTATATCAGGAAAGGCATTATATGCACCAATCAACTCGTTTAAGTAAGCCTTTTTTTCTTTACTGAGGGGTCTGCCCATGAACCTTATATTCCATTTTGCTTAGAAATGAACGTTTTCGGCATTTGATTCAATATTTGAAGGTGGTCTTTATTGAGTATTCATATTCAATTCAGGAATTTCACTTTCACCAGGTACTGCCATGCAGAAATGTCGCCTTGTGAGTCTTTAGTGCATTCATGTGTTTCTAAGCATCAGACACTTGCTGTCACGAGCGAAGAGTGTTAAAGCTGGAAATTAATTGTGCATTAGAAGCCTGCACCTGTGGCCTTATGGTTGGAGCACATCTTGTGACATTTTGATGCGAAAGCTTCAAATGGCTCACGGAGCGAAAAAGCTGATGTCCTGTCTGTAGCAGCAAAACGGCACCTAAATTCTCAAGGCTGCGACGCCATGTCATGAGCACCCCTCCATGGAGTTCTCATTGGCTGCTACGCCATGGTACGAGTGCGCCTCAATGGAGTAGAGTGGGCGAGAGGGAACACCTGCTGCTGCAGTAGTGCGCCAGGTGTTGCGTGAGGGGAGAGGGTGCCACCACACCATGTCACCCTTGCTTTTGCTCTGAGATGCCTGTGTTTCTTGTCCGTGCAAGCTCTTGCCTGCGTTCTAACTGTGCCTTGGTAAGGTCCAATGAAAATGCAGCAAGCATCTCTACACGCTGTGGGTTTCTCACCCATGCTCTTGGGACAAAGGAACGACAACACAGTAGTGCAAACAATCACAAGGGCATTTATTGCACCTTTCGTAGTCTAATGCCTGCTAGCTGAGTTTTGCTGACCCCAAAACATACCAGTGGGCGTGCGACAAATCGCGGAAGTCCAACTCATCGCAATCGGATAACGAGTGAATATGTTCGTCCCATGCTGGGCACCAACACCTGGTCGTTTGCTTGCACGGTCACGTGAACGGTGGCACATTCGAACGATCGTGCTCGTCCATTCCATGGTAGGTCTCGCGAGACGGTCCCGCAGAAGCATGGATTGGCGCATGCGCAAAACATCCGCCCGCTTGCCGACCCCGAGCCAAAGAGGAAGAGCCTTCTCATTTTTGCGTCCAAGTAACCCCGACGTTAGGTGGTGTTAGCAGAGCAACACTCGTGCCATCTCTTGCACTACCCTGCAATTCAATTCAAGTTTATTTGCATCTATACATTTACAGGTACAGACACCCGCCGTGGTTGCTCAGTGGCTATGGTGTTGGGCTGCTGAGCACGAGGTCGCGGGATCGAATCCCGGCCACGGCGGCCGCATTTCGATGGGGGCGAAATGCGAAAACACCCGTGTGCTTAGATTTAGGTGCACGTTAAAGAACCCCAGGTGGTCAAAATTTCCGGAGTCCTCCACTACGGCGTGCCTCATAATCAGAAAGTGGTTTTGGCACGTAAAACCCCAAATATTAAAAAAAAAAAAAAGGAGTACAGACAAAAAGCCAAATGAATTCGGCTTGACGGGGTCTGTACACCCTACAAAAATGGCACTGTGCACAATAGAGAGAACAAAAACATACAATAATGGATAAATGAGAAAAAAAAAAGTTAACATTAGTGAACATTGTATAACAGAAATGCATACGGGTAAAAAAAATCAACGATAGAATGCTGCAAGAAATTGTATTACAGGAAGCGAAATAGTATGAAATGACACAAATAATACAGCCTTGAAATTCACATCTATAAATGATAAGTTATTGACAAGCAGAGAAAATTGGTTAAGCGTTCATGGCGTCAGTGTGTACCAGAGCAAAAAGAAAAAAAAAAGGAATACACAATGAGCCTATTAAAAGGAGAGATAGGTGTCTATTGAGTTTCCAATGAGTTTAACAAAGATGGCAGTGTGTGGCGTAACATTTGTTGACCGTAGTTAGTGTGCGCTTTAGGAACGTACCATGTTTCTCTGTGACGTGTGTTGTAAATGTTAGAATTCATTGTCAATAGAGATAAATGCTCGAAAAATTTCGTGTTCTGTTTTTTCGAAGTAGTGAAACGCTCGAGTAAAATACTACGATATATGGAGGTGACCGGTTGTAAATTAAGGGCGCTAAAAAGGGGCTGCGTATGAGCGTCATATGAAGAATTGGCGATAGCGCGCACTGCTTTCTTCTGCAAGAGAATAAGTTTTGTGATGTTAGACATCGTGGTGTTTCCCCAGACTAAATGACAGTAATTCAGATGGGACAGGAAGAGAGAGTTATAAAGCAATTTTTTGACGCTCAAGGGAAGAAAAAATCGAAGTTTCGTTAGTATTCCCACAACACGAGCGATTTTGATAGCAACTGAGTCTGTATAAAGATTCCAAAGTAAGTGTTCTTGAAATACGACCCCGAGGCATTTAATAGATGGCACAATGTTGATAATCGAGGAACCCATTAGCAAATGGCTGTCAATGTGGACATTTTTGTTTTTAGGTTGAAAAAGTACAGCCTTTGTCTTGTTATTATTTATAGACAGGGAATTCAATGAACTCCATCGATTAAGTTCACTTAAAGTAGCGTTCGCAAGAGCCAACAGGTCCCTTGCACAACCAGATGTAAAGAACAGACTAGTGTCATCAGCGTATATGATGAATCGGGCAGTGGTGTCAATATTAATTATGTCGTTTATGTAAATGTTAAATAACAAGGGTCCAAGAATGCTTCCTTGAGGTACACCAGAATGAATGGGTAAGTTATCGGAAATACAGTTATTTATTGAAATCCTTTGACACCTGAACTGCAGATAGCTTTTGATTAAGCCAAGGAAGGGGCCCCTGAAACCGTAAATTTCAAGTTTTGTTAGCAGAGTGGTGTAGTTAATTTTGTCAAAGGCCTTTGAAAAATCGATGAAAACGCCTAGTGTCACTAAATTGTGCTCAAATGCTTGTAGTTTAGTTCCTTTTGTGTTAGTAGAGCTAACTCTGTCGAGCGACCCTTCAGGAAACCGAACTGACAGTCAGTAATAATATTGTTTTTCGCAGAAAGCGGTCATTCTCAGTGTTATTAATTTTTCTAGGCATTTTGAAAATACAGACAAAATGGATATTGGTCTGTAGTTGGACAGCTTGTTTTTATCACCGGCTTTGAAGAGCACTGTAACCTTTGCGAGCTGCATGCACTTGGGAAATATACCGTTGACAAAGCACAGATTATACACATGCTCAAGAACTGGGCATATCAGATCTAAAACGTGTTTTACGGGGCGTATTTGCAGGTCATCAATATCGCAGCTTTTACTATTTCGCAGAGCGGAGAACGTGAGATAAATTTCTTCGGCGCTAGTTGGAAGTAAAAAAGCACTATCACAATTTCTGGAATTGAGGTACTCTGCGGAGCGTGGATCGTGGAAACTATTTACGAGGGACACAAGATAATTATTAAAAGCGTTTGCTAAATGCGTGCCTGATGAACGTTCCCCGTTAATTATCAATTCTCGTACGCCCTCTGAATGCTGACGTCCAATGTTACGCACTGTGCTAAGGTTTCTGCACGTGATATCCGTTTGCTTTATAGGTTCAGGATTAAACAACCTGTGAAGGTATTCTTTCTTGGCTTGTCTAAGAGTAGCAGTTAACTTATTTTGAAATTTCTTAAATTCGGATAGATGGCATGTGTCTCTTGTGTCCAAAAAACGTTTGAATAGAGCATCTTTTTGCTTGATTAGATTCAGAAGTGCATTGGTTATCCAAGGTTTTCTAGCTTTCCTAGGCTTCAGTGTTTTAGGATGAAAAGATTTCGAGTAAGCCTTTTTGAAAAGACGCAAAAATGACTCGTACGCGGCATCTACGTCAGACTGATTGTACACCTCGACCCTATTTATTTTTGATATTTTTGTGCGGAATTCATCAAGTGTAGACGGATTAATATCTTGAATAGTCAATGGGGGACACTGCTTTGGTTGTTTAGCCGAGACATACGATTCCAAGAGAAGAAATACTGGCAAATGATCGCTAATATGAGCGCTGATTACTCCGGAGTTAATAGTTCGAGATTCAATGTTTGTAATAAAAACATCAAGCAAACTTTCACAGTCGTTGCTAATGCGACTTGGAGCAGTAATTGTGTTAAAACATGCATTAGCTTCTAATAGTCGAGTGAAATCGGTACGCAGCTGTGTTTTGTTCAACATGTTAATATTTATATCACCGCCCAGGACAAGTTCATAATGTTTTCATTTATCCAGGATAAGAAGTTTTCCATATATGTAAAAAACTTTGCCACGTTCCCGCCTGGAGGGCGATATAAAACAGACAATATGCTTTTCTTATGAATGACGGTTAAAATTTCAAAGTCCGGTGTGACCGCCGTAAAGTCGTCGATTTTATCACACTGGAAGCTTTCTCTGGCCATGAAGAGTACCTCCACCATTCTTGACTGAGCGATTTAAGTAGTGTCTTATGTAACCCGGTATCTGTATTACTTCGTGTTCGTGTCGGTACCATGTTTCACAGAGCATAATGACATCGAATGGAAAGCCAGAGCATGAAAGCAAGGCACACAGCTCATCAGACTTATTGCGCGCTGACCGAGTGTTTAACAGGAAAAAAGATGTGCATGTTTTCTTACGATAAATTTTAGTCACATCTGCAGGGTTCAGCGATTTACTAGCCATCGATGTGAATGGCGGTTGAAAGAAATGTTCGTATTCCTGGATCCTCATTTCATCTTATCAATGTCCGCAACGCAAGATATGCGCAGTACATTCGAAGTGTCTGTTTTGTGCGCGAAAATTTTGCCGCCCTTTGTCCACGCGTGCTTCCATGCTTTTTTCTTCTTTCGCTCAACAACTTGTCCAAGAAGTTTCTTCAAGGCGTGGCATAGGTGTTCATTAATAAATAGCGGGGGAGAACTGGAACCATCAGCACTCTGGTAACCAAAATCAGAGGTTAAAATTCGATTCTTCCTGGCCTCTTCAATCACCGCTTCCCGTTTCGCACGAGAGCGGAACTGCACGACAATGTTAGGACATCTTTTGTCTTTCCTTGGCACACGATGGCATATGTCTACATCGGAATCAGAAATGGGTCCACTTATCACGTCGCCTAGCTTGCTCAAAATTGAAGGCAGGTTCTCGTCGTTACTTACCGGAACACCTTTAATCTCAATGTTCCGGTTCCTCGAGTACTGTTCTTGGTTTGTCACCCGGTCTTCAAGGTCAGATAGTTGTTGTTTTAATCCGTTGCATTCCTGTGACAGTGCGGCATTTTCTTTCTTTAGCGCTGAGTTTTCCTTTTCCAATTTTGCACTGCGCTCAGCCATAGCATCAAACTGTTCACTAAAGAAATCTACGGATTTTTTCAGGTCTTTATATTCTTTTCGAAGTTCTTTCCCGAGTGCACTGCACATATCTCGCATTTCTTGTTTAAAATCTTTCAACAGTTTTGTCACTTCAGAAGGCATTTCAAATTAGCAGTTCAGCAAACACTTGTACAAGAGCTTGTACAAGCATACTGACACTTGTACAAGCATACTGACCGCCGCAGTAAAGCCATGCGGCGAAGCCGGATTACAGGAGCCATGTGAGAAAACAACATATCAGGGGACACATGAGTGTCGCGCATCCCCACAATGCTCACTTGCCCGCGAGGAGTTCATAATGTAATAACCTACAAGGACACAGCAGCAGCTCTTGCAAGATAACTATATTGTACAAAAAACGCAAGTTTATGTAGGCACTACGTTTTGCTTACCAGCACGCTTGCAATAGGTCCAAAAAAAAACATGTGCGGTGGACAAACGGCTGAGTCAATTCATGCTGTTATCACATTCCTTCCCCTCTAGTAGTCAATGCCATAACTGTGCACAAGTCGATGTTCATGGGTAGACCGGTGGCATGCTTTCGAAGCTTCTGGCACAGGTGATCTTGGCACTGTATTTTGTGTCGCTGGAAGCTTGAAGTAGGGGTTAGAGTGATTGGCTCGCGGTAGAGTCTTCCATGCTCTCCGCGCATGGTTGCAATGACGTCAGTGCACAGAACTGTCCGAAGTCTGTACTTCATACACGACATGGCTAAGTGCCTTAGCACCTATGTGACTAGCCACTTCAAACCATGAGAGAAGTTCCGTGTGTACACGGGATCACCATATTGGAGTTTCTTCAAGGGTGGCTGCTTAGTACACCTGGAGTTGTCAACGTCAGGCTGCAGTCTTGATAAGGCAGAACGGAGACTCCTGCCCAGCATGAGTTCTACTGGCATTCTCCTGGTCTCAGAGTGTGGTCTGAAGTGCTTTTTGAATAAAAAGCGAGACTTTATACACTACTGTGCCCTGGTTCTGCTTTCGGAGTGTGCACATTAGCTTGCAAACCATGTGCTTGGCCCTTCCATTGGTTGCGGGATGGTATGGCGCTGTATACATGTACCGGACACTGTTTTGTTTCAAGAAAGATCGCACTTCTCTGCTTTGAAGTGCTGTGTCATTATCAGACACCACCAACTTCAGCAATCTATACAAGGCAAACATTCTTAATAGTTTTTCAATCACTGCTGATGAATGAAGCAATGGCATGATTTCAGTCTCTGCCCATTTTGATAGCACCATGACAACAAGAAAGAAAACGTCCTTAACAGGCCCTACAAAATTTATGTGAATTCTGCTCCATGGATGTTCAGGCTTTGTCCAGAAATGTACAGGCGTCTTGGGTATACTTTGCTTGTTGTCTTGGCATGGTTTGCAATGACAAACGAAATCTTCGATCCAGGCATCGATCTTTGGCCACCACACGTGTCACCTTGCCAATGCTTTCATGGCTGATATGCCAGGGTGATTTGCATGCAGAGTGGTGAGAACGTATTTTTTTTTTTGCAGTTCTTCTGGCAGTATTACTTGGTTATCTCACTAGAGGAAGTTGTGGTGAAGAGATACTCCTGCATGCTTCACCTGAGAGGAGGCATATTCTGGAGGCACACCTTGTTCTGGCCAGCCGGCTATGACCCATTCCTTGACACGGGACAGACATGGGTCACGCAGAGTGGCTGATGCGACGTCTGCACTCACACGAGGGTACTCCACTGCTTCTAGCAAAAGGATGTCGCCTGGAGGCTCGATGTCCTGCCGATCTCTGGGTGTTGGTAGCCTGCTCATACAGTGAGCATTACCATGATCTTGCCTCTTTCTATGCTCCAGCTTGTAGTAATAAGCAGATAACATCAATGACCAGCGCAACATATTTGGTGACAGCTCCACTGGGATCTGTTTCTCTTGTTGAAATATGCCTAGGAGTGGCTTATGATCAGTAAAGATGCAGAATTTTCACCCACAGTGGTACTGGTGAAATTGACAGATGCCATAGACAATAGCCAGAGCCTCACGGTCAATCTGGGCATAATTGCATTTCATCTTAGTGAGTGTTCTTCATGCATAAACAAGAGGGTGCTTGCGACCTTCAGCATTGCTGTTAGCTAATACAGCTCCCACTCCCACGGGTGATGCATCTCAAGACAAAATTAATGGTGCATCAGGATTGAGGCACACTAAAGGTGACTCAGATGTGAGCAGCGTCTTTAGCCCTTCGAAGGCTCACTGCTGTTCTTCGCCCAGCTTCCACGTACTGATGCAGCCCAGTAGGTGGTACAACACTTCAGCAACTTCGGAACGACCCCTTAGGAAGCAATTGTAAAAATTTACCATACCTAGAAAGGCTTGCCGTTCCTTCTTGTTCTGTGGTGCAGGTGCTTGGGGAATAGCATCGACCTTAGCTTTTGACAGGTAGATGCCCCTTGCATCTGTCCGGTGGTCCGAATATTCCCGGCTCTCTTTGAAGAACTGTCACTTGGTGCCTTGAACATGCAGTCCCACTTTTGACAGTCGGTTGAGCACCTCAGTGAGGACCTTGTGGTGCTTCTCTGCCGTTTCACTGGCAACCAGGATGTTGTCAAGATATGCAGCTACCTGTAATAACCCTGCGCTGCTGAAGCATCATTCACGACAAATTGCTGGTACCAGAAACTTTGGCTGGGCGTCCTGCTTCAGCTCGATGTGCACTGGCGTTAGGGCGGCACCTGGAAATCTGTCGCTGAAGATGTCTGGAAAGTTGTCGATAACGGCTTCTGTACTTTGGCTGATGCTGTGCAGCCCAGTTACATTGATGTTCGAAACCTTGAACCAATCACGGCCCAAAGGTGTGCTACCATTGTTCGGCAGCTGGAAGTCTTGCTCTTTGAACTTGACTGGAACAGTGGCTTTCCCGACGACGTCCAGTGCTTCCTTAATCCAGGTTATGAGCTGAGCGTCTGCTTCTTCAAGCTTAATGCTCATTGCCGCCTTCACTTTCTTGAATGCATTTTGGCTGATAGTTGATCTAGCTGCTCCTGAGTCCACTTCCATGGACACTCTTTGCCAATGCTCACGGTAACCATAAACTTGGGGCAACCGCTGGTCACTTGGCTAATACTTAGCAAGTAATCATACTCAGTTCGCGCTGAACTTGAGATATCTTCTAACTGCTGGTTTGCTTGCCCACTCCCTTTCTTTTCTTCCTGCATGCTTTGGCTAATTCATGAGAATCTCACGTAACCAAGTAACTTTTCTTAATTACTACATTAACATCTCACTCGAATCAGTATCATGTTGTAAGTACCTCGTAGTGCACATTACAAATAATCTCTCATGGAAGCGACATATTGAACATAATACATCCAAAGCTAATTGCATGCTGGGCTACCTGAAGCACAATTTCCAGCTGGCACCTTCTGCTCTAAAGCATCAGCTATATGTCACCTACATTCAACCTAACCTAGAATATGCATTGTCAATATGGTACCCTCATAAATTAGCACTAATTAACACCTTAGAAGCTGTACAGAATCATTCTGTTAGTTTTATTCTTAACAATTACCAGTGCACAGCTAGCATAACTAGCATGAAACTTACCCTTAAGATATATCCCCTTACCAAATGCAGGAAAATTGCTCACTTTTGTTTGTTCCATAAAATATACCATTCAATTTTCACGCTCAAATCACGCTATATCGAACCAGCCTCGTTTACTTCTGCACGCTTGGACCATTGTCATAAAGTGGACATCCCATCCCACAGAACGTCTACCTATAGTAACTCGTTTCATCCAAAAACATGCCAGGAATGGAATTGCCTACCGGATCCACTAGTCTGTATTACTAACACTGATGACATAAGGCACTTACTTATGTTAGCTAGTATACCTTGACTTTAATATATTGGCACGTGTTGAGTAGCTCTGCTTTCTTCTGACCAGTAGTGTTGATAAGTCATTTCCATAGTACCACCTACCTAATCTGCAAACAGTATACTTTGTATTATGATGTGCGTATATGATGTGTGTATTATATGTGCTTATCTTCTCACTCTATCACTATGTATACCACGCATCTATATTTCGTCTGCACCTTTATGATATGCTTATTATGTCACTCTAACTTGCATTATTTTCACATTGGACGATGCACTGTTATCTGACTGTGTTTTCTTCTTTGTATGGTTATCTGTATTTATTAACACCTCCCCTCTGTAATGCTTTATGCAAGCCCTGAGGGTACTATAAATAAGTGTCCTCTCCCGGACACCTGAAGCACACTGTGCTTATGAACTTGCAGTGGTATGCAGCATGTTTGCCCAAGCACTGAAAACACCCCTGTTCCAACTGCTCGCCTGAAGCCTTTTCATCCTGCCCTCTCTTATGCTACTACATATGATGTTGCATGTCTGTTTCGGCTGTTATGTCAAGGCCTTCCTGACGCTGACTTCCCATAATTCTTCGATGTTTTGCAGCAGACTTGGCTTTGACTGCTAGATAGTAGGCAGTCTCAGAAGCCAGGTTCTTCTCGGCCAACAAGCGTTGCTATGCTATGCTGTGGAACGTTCCAAAAACTAACCGGTCGCTCAGCATAATGTCAAGAGGAAGCTGCTTGTCGCTGAATTCCATCATCGAACACACCATTTTCTTTATTGAGCCTGTGAGAATGCCCGGCTCTCACATCGCCTGATGTTCTCCTTGCAAGGTTCTCACCCCTCCTGGCATTCGGCTTCCTTGCTCAGCATACTCGTGGAGGAGGGAGTCGATGCAGTAACTACACAGTACGACGAGGGATGGTGCAAGTGTTCTTATGCTAGCACCGTCTGATAGGTTGGATACTAACCTTTTCCTCCTGGTCTGTGGGAATGCGTCGTGTGTGGACTGACCGTGTGCTCATTGGTGCTCTTTGTAAGGCTGCTCCGCAAAAGGCTTTGAAGTGCGACACCGGCATGGCTGAACATGATTGTTCGGCCCGCTTCTGTTTGTGGGACCGTACCAGGGAATGACTGGGTTTGGTCCGATGTGGGTGAACATTGCTCATGTGCTGAGTCAAACTTCTGCGATTTGTTGACATGGTCCACTGTGGAGTCTGTATTCCTTGTATTTTGGCAAGCTGGCATTCTTGTACAAAAGGAGCACTATATGCTATTTTTGTACGCTTGCACAGCTACCTCCTGTGTTACCGAGAGCACTTTAGATCTCGCATTTGAGTTTGTTAAGCCCCCAGTGAGCCTTCTGGCGAGAACACAACCAGTGGCTGATTGGCTGCAAGGCTGAAGAAAGTAGGTGATACAAAGTAATAAGCCCCAGTTGATTCTGAATACAGATTTTCGCGGATGTATCCATGCAAAGACCAATGTTGATGCAACTGTGATGGTTCTGTAAATGCACTGTAATTTTTTTGGAGTGAGGTGTTAGATATGCTGAGCTAAAACAGTCTTTTTAAATTGGTGCATCTGTTGTCATTTTGTTCCAATCCTTTTGTTGCTTAAATCAGTGCCTTCTCTAAAAGATGCCTGTTTACATCCATATCACGGTGCGTGGACATGAATGCGTGGGCCAATCTCGGAGATAGTGCAATATCGGGCGAACCCGCTGTGGAGGTGAAGCAGGCTTCAAGCACTCCGCTAACTTCCAAAAATAAGTTTACTATCTTGGGTCTGAATAGAACCACATAAATTCGGCGTTGCAAGAGAAACACTACACACATTATATATATATTAGAAAGTGCACTTAGTGTAGCAAGTTGGCCAACACGTGCTTAATTTGTTTTAAATCCTGTTTGATGAATAATGAGAGGGGAAAAGAGTAGCAACGGCGCCTGTGCACTTGGCCTGTGCTTCTGTGGTTATAATGTCATGCACGTCGGAGGTGTGGTGACAGTGGTGGCACTTGTATGAAAAAGAAAATGTATGGTTTCAGATTGTGTGCAGTCCATGTATGCAGCCTAAACAGCCTAAACAGCTTCGCTTGTAGTCCGTCCCCATATGAATGTTGCAGCCCCACAAATTTTTCTATATAGGTACGATAGACCACCTTCCCTAGCATTGGATGTCCACATGTCGCAATGTTGTTTTCTTCGGATCACTCAGGTCAAGTTCAGTTTACAATGGCAGTCTATCTGTTTGTGGACAGTGCAATGCAAAAGTATGATACTTTGCAAGGGAAGAGTAATGTTTCAGATGTGTTTCTTGTGGTCATTTTACCTTCCACCTTCTCCCTGGCGGTGTGTGCACAGTGACAGCCACAGCTGTGTTGTCGCCATGGCATTTCTTTCAGAAAGTGAGGAGGCAGTTGAATTTTTCACCAGCTACCCCCTTTATCTATGTGCAGGGAGTCGAGCCGGCCTGATGTGGCTGCAGTGTCCACTGGAGGTCCCTGCTCCAAGCACGCCAGCGTGTCTGCCGTGTGGGGCCAGGCCAGCCGCCAGGAAGCCACTGTGGTGGCACGTGAGCCACGTGGGTGCCTCTCTGTGTCTGCATGAGATGCAGCTGTTGTGTGTCGGCTAGTATTTAGCCTGTTGGGTCGCCCTTTCCAAAAGTATGTTATATACCCACAAATGGCGTGCACGAAACTTGAGTGTAAATCACCTGCAACACATGGAGCGATTCACACTGATAGTGATTATTGCAAAGGGGAGCGATGTGTGTGTGTGTGTGTGTGTGTGTGTGTGTGTGTGTGTGTGTGTGTGTGTGTGTGTGTGTGTGTGTAATTCACCTAACAACGGGGCATGCATCTCTACGTTTTTTTTTACATTTGTCATAAAATTTCCAGAAGCACCTCCATCCATGCAAGAGCCCCCCCCCCCCCCCCCCCTCAAATTTCTGTGCTGCTCCAGGAAAGCACCCCCCTCCCTCCTCGCCCTGCCGTTATCATGCACCTCGCCTAGGCAAGACTGGCCTGTCACATCCAGTGTTCACGAAAAAAAGTTTCCGTGGCTTTTTCTTTTCCTTTTGCTGTAGCCGCAATGAATTGTCATTCATTGAACTGTAGCATGATGTACTTAGTTAATTATTAACTTTGTTATTAATTGTTTATAATACGAAAATTATAAACAATTTTCATATAACAGGTTATTATGCATGATGTGAGCTGGTGCAATATCTTCACAGTGCTGTCTTCTGATTGCACTTTTACCCACTTATGAAATCTTTGTTCTTGTTAGAAGTTGAAGACCGAGAAGAGTAATGCAGTGTTTTACTGTGTTCCGTGTTTGAAGTTACGGTTTTTGCTCGTGCACGAACGCAATAATTTGGTAGGGGAAGCCCTTGGGAACATTAATGGCCAAGTTTATATTCCCTGCACAAGCCCTGTAATATTTAAATGCATTTTAATAATCTTGCAGCCCTACTGGTCGAAGTGATGCCTCTCCGTATGTTGTCTGCCGCCCCTGTCCATGCTATGTCTTTTGTGACACCATTGGGAATGCTTTAAAGATGCTGTTGCACTAATGTTTTGAAAGTATAGGTATACACATAGTATAATTTGTCCTTTTGAATTATTTATTTATTTATTTATTTATTAGTTACCCGCATCGCCCCATCGGGCATTACAGCAGAGAGGTTACAGACTTGAATAAATACATGAACAAATTATTTCAATGCGGGGAAAAAAGCATCATTTTCTGTCATGTATACAACGCTTGGTGGCAAACTGTTTCAATCTTGACTAGTCCTAACAAAAAAGGAATAATGGAAGATGTCACCCCTACAAGAAAATTCCCTGACCTTCAAACAGTGGTCAAGTCGCTTAGATATGTAGTGTGGTGCCTGAATATATTGTTCGCAGTTTATACCTATTTTAGAATAATAAATATTGTGGAAAAATTCTAATCTGATACGTGGCCAAAGCATTTGACAACGTAGACCACAGGGCAATCTTAGAACAATTGAATAGCCTAAACGTAGGGAGACGTACCTACGAGTATATAAAGGACTTTCTGACTGACAGAACAGTAACGGTCAGTCTAGGGGGTAACGAGGAGAAAGGGATAGTGCTCAGTAATAAGGGGACACCGCAGGGCTCTGTGCTCTCACCCACTCTCTTTAACATAGTAATGATTGGACTCCCGCACAAACTTAAGGACTTACAGGGGCTAGAACATACGATCTATGCGGACGACATCACCCTATGGATAAATAGAGGCAGTGACGCCCACATAGAAGAAACGCTGCAAAAGGCCATCAATATAATTGAAGAGCACTTAGAAAAAGCCGGACTTCAATGTTCAGCTACGAAGTCGGAGGCTCTCTTCATCAGTCCACAGAAAATGCTAAAGAAAATCCCTAACCACGGGATAAAACTCACTGTTAATGGGGACGCGATTCCAAACGTAAAAGCTATACGTGTGCTAGGCATGCACATTCAGGACAATGAAAGAAATACGGAAACGATTAGAAAGCTTGAAATGAGCGTAAGCCAAACATGCCGACTCCTCCGAAGAATAGCCAACGAGAAGGCAGGCATGAGGGAGGCTAACCTATTAAGGATAATACAGTCCTTCGCGATCAGCAAGATCACATACGCAACACCGTACCTTAAACTAACAAGGGCCGAGAAAAACAAAATAGAAATCCTCATTAGGAAAGGAGTTAAAACAGCCCTAAACCTGCCACCATGCACATCTACGCAGAGGATACTAAACATGGGCATTTCAAACACCCTAGAAGAGTTGATCGAAGCCACACTAGTCTCCCAGCAACAGAGACTAATGCGAAGCAGAGGTGGTCTGAGAATCCTAGCGAAACTAGGATACAAAACTAACAACAAAGTAAGAAACACGGGATCCATCCCGTCACAAATCAGAGACAGGATACGCATACCACCACTCCCGAAGAATATGCATCCCAGTCACCACCAGGACAGGAGGAAAGACAGGGTTAAAGCGTTACAAAAATCACTAGATAAACAGCAAGGGGTGTTCTACACGGATGCAGCAGAATATGAAAGCAGACCAGGTTTTGTCTCAGTGACGACACAGGCTAACGGTGAGAACTCAAAGAGCTGCAGTACCCCGCAAAACAGTGTGGAGGTTGCAGAGGAGGTGGCCATAGCCCTAGCTTTGACTCAAAAAGGGGTGAAAATCATAGTGTCAGATTCCAAAACAGCTATCAGGAATTATACCGCAGGGAGAATCTCCAAGGAGGCGCTCAACATATTGGAGAAAGGACCAATTCCAGAAGAATTAGTGAACCTTATATGGACTCCTGCCCACGAAGGCTTGCCCGGCAATGAGAAAGCGCATGCATTGGCCCGAGAGCTTATTTACCGGTACACCAATGCAGCCTCTACAGCCAGGGAGCCCCTACAAAAAGAGGAAGGTATAAACACTTACAGCGAAATTCTCGATTATTATAGAATGGGAAGGAAAACACTGCCAGAGGTGCATAAGAAACTAAGTAAGCAAGAAGAGATAACATGGAGGCAACTCCAAGCGGGGGTGATCTGCAACCCCTACATTCTGAAGAGATGGCATAATAGCATTGAGGACATGAGTTGCAAACACTGCGGGGCAAAGGCGGACATGATCCACATACTATGGACATGTCCTAGGTACAATAAACCAGATAGGGATAGACAATCCTGGGAGACTTTAATGACCAGCTCGAAGGAAGATGACCAAAAAGAAGTCATCCGCATGGCCCTGGACACCGCTGAGCTCCAAGGAGCATCAGCCAGCTGAAAGGGGAGGAGTAAACCGAAGAGACAGGAAGACTCTTGCCTCCTCGGGGCTCTTTTTGCGGGTGCAAATAAACGTTATTTCTCTCTCTCTCTCTCTCTAATCTGATATGCCTTCTATGATCCTTCAGCTCTTGCCATTTAAGTTTAAGTTTGCTTTCTGTCATGCTAAGCTGCCGGCTATAGTTACCAAGAACAAATCTAACTGCCCTATTCTGGATTTTTTATAATTTATTTTCTAAGCTCAGATGTTTGTGGGTCCCAACAAACACATCCATATTCAAGTATTGAACGTACATGACTGAAATACAACTGCATTTTTAAGTTACTCGGTAAATGACTAAAATTGCGCCGCAAGAATCCGAAAACTGATGCTGCTTTATTTCCAATATAGTTAACATGCTTGTTCCACCGTAAATCAGAAGTAAGAAACACACCTAGATATTTCAATTCCTTGCTTACGTTTAGAGTTAAATAATTTATTCTATACCTATACAGATGATTGTCTCGTCTTCTTGTGAAGGTGACGTGAACAGTCTTATTTATATTTAATGACATATCCCAACGCACACACCAGTCTGCTATAGTATTTAAGTCGACTTGCAGGATTTGTGAATCGGAAATGGCATCTACGACTTTAAACAACACAATCGTTGGCAAACATCCTGAATGGAGACTGTATACCAGTTGAAATATCATTACTATACAGCTAAAACAATAGTGGCCCCAACACAGAGTCTTGGGGAACTCCCGACGTAACTGATGCACATTGCGAGGATATACCATTCAGAACAACAGTCTGTTTCTGCAATGACAAATATTAGGCAATCCATGCTATTATTTTACCATCCAAGTTATATGCTCTTAATTTGGAGAGTAGGAGACTGTGTGTGACTACATAAAATGCTTTACTGAAATCTAAGAAAACGCAGACCACAACTTGTTGCTTATCAACTGCAGAGGCTAAATCGTGAATAAATTCTATGTGTATTGCAAGATAAACCACACCTGAAACCATGTTGGCTGGGGCTTAGGAGATTATGTTTAGTTAAATGGGCCATAACGCAACTGTATATTAAATGCTCCATAATTTTGCAGGTTAGATATACTAGTTAAGGAAACAGGCCTATAGTTCTGAACGGAGTTTTGCACCCCGCTCTTATGTATGGGCACGACTCGCACTAATTTCCAATCATGAGGCGTGTCGATTTCATTGAGGGATTTCTGGAACAACCGAGTGAAATAAAAGCATAACATGGTACGCACAATTCCTTATGATGGCGGCAGGAATGTCATCAGGGCCGCATGCCTTAACCTGGTTCACATCTTTTAATAATTTACGGATACCATCGACACAAAAGGTGACTTCCGGCATGTGGTCTATTTCAGCAGGTAATTCAAAACAGACAGTAGATGAGCTAGATGGCATAAACACAAATGAAAAATGATGAAAAAAATCGATGAAATGATGGAAAAGATACAAACAGACATTTTACAATTTTTCAAACATGCAGCTGCCTGCATGCGGGCATTTGGGAGTAAGGTAAGGAGCAGCGTGAAGCGTTTATTCTAAATTGCCAGGCTCTGTGAAAGGGGCTGTATGGATGCTAACCCTGTGGACGGCGATTGGTGGGTTACAGCGGTTGCGTATCTCTGCATTGCAGATGTGTGCACTGCAGCAACTGCTTGCTGTAGAATCCACAGTTACCACTGTAATGATAAAAAATTGAGCAGAAAGAGAACACGCTTGGTTCAGACTAACTGGAGGTACTAAACTTGTGTTACAGGACGATCTTGTGCCAAAGGAGGTGGGACATGCTTCACAGAATACGATTTCAGGAAGAATGCTTTGGCTTAAGAGCAGGGTATTTTTTACCGCTTGTAGCTGTTTTAATATAGCACACATTCAAAATTTTTTTTAAAAGCATTCCATGAGAGACAATGTTGATTCGTTTGTCTCAGTTATGACTACTAATATCCCAGTCAGGCTGACAAACTCACTGACGCTTTCAGTGAGTGCAGGTATATATATTATAGAGCATATGTAACTGTTAGCTATAACAGTTAGTGAATGCATTCACTAACGGTTGTATAGGGTATATAATATACACCATATTTATGGAGCTAAATGTGTATTTTCCACATCACTTTAATATTAGAGATTCTTGTTGCCCTTCTGGTATGTTGATGTTTGTTGTTTCACTTTGTCCTTTTTTTTGCATTTATTAATGCAAAACCATTATATGTCCTGATAGTATGCGTTTAGGGCTAGATGTGCTCAGCGTTTTTTATGAATGCACAGAAACAGGCAACGGCCGAGCAGAGCGAGCGCGAGCATCAGCAACAACCACCATCTTCTTTTTCGCCTTCTGTTGGCACCCGTATTTGTCACTACAATCACTCCCCAGCGAGAAAGGAGCCATCCTGGCAACCTATGGAACAGGGAGCACTGGTGGGTCGTAGTGCAGCTTCAGTTCGTCGAAGTGAACAATTTCGCACCTGTGGCGCCATTGGTCCATAAATCGTTGAATAGGCTCAACGATGTAATTGAATGGGGGACGTCTGTTGAAGAACCCGGTAAGGGTCGTCATACTTTGAACTAGACTTTGTAGACAGGCTGGAAGTAGAGGAGTGAATGGGGAGCCATACCAGCGTTCCGGCTGAATATGATGGAAAAGGCAAGCTTGTGTCATGACTATGTTTCTGGCTGGCTTGTTCTGTGTGGTAAGTGAGCGTGCGATCTGACGACATTCTTCAGCATAAGTGGCAGCTTCGAATAGAGTCGAAAATTTGTCTGATTTGTTTGATAGAGTCGAAGAATTGTTTCCATAAACGAGGAATGTTCGGGACCATAAAAAAGAAAGAAGGGAGAGAATCTCATGGTAGACTCGGTGGCACTATTGTAAGCATACGTAACAAAGGGAAGGATGCAGTCCCAGTTAGTCTGGTCAGCGGAAATGTACGCGGTGAGCATGTTTCCGAGATTACGATTAAAGCGTTCAGTCACACCACTGGTTTGCGGATGATAGGCGCTTGTAGTTTTATGGACAATGTTTCATTCATGAAGGAGGGCTTCTACAGCTTCGGAGAGGAATGAATGATCGTGGTCACTCAGTAGCTCGCGAGGCGCACTGTGTTGAAGAACGAGGTTGCGAAGGATGAACAAGCTGACTTCACATGCTGTTGCCGCCAGGATCGCTGAAGTTTCGGCATAGCATGCGAGGTGGTACACGGCAACGATGATCCAGCAGTTGCCATCTGAGGTGTGCGGTAGAGGGCCACACAAATCAATGCCGATACGGTCGAAAGGTCGGGAGGGACAAGCCAATGGTTGGAGTGGCCCTGTTATCTTATGAGGTGGGCTCTTGCAGCGTTGGCACTTGGAACATGAGTAGATGTACTGCCGAACGAAGCGGTACATTCCTCGCCAGTAGTATCAAATCAGTAGATGTACATATCTGTTTAATACACTGGCATGGGCACGTTGCGGATCCGCATGAAAAGTGCCACAGATGTCAGAACGTAGATGGCGAGGAATCACCAGCAACCATTTATGGCCATCGGGTAGGCAGCTGTGGTGGTACAGGAGTCCTTCGCGGATGCCAAAGTGGTGAGCAGTGCGCCGAAGTGAGTGGTCGGTGGTGCATGGTTGAGACATACTCTAGAAGAGAGGCTATCCAAGGATCCCGGCGTTGCTCTGCTGGCATGTCGGCGAATGTAAGAGACAAAGAATCGTGGCTGGAGACAGACGGAGCACCATACTCAACGGGCAGTGGGGAGCGTGAAAGTGAATGCTTATGGCCTGACCAGTAGACAACACGGATGTCATAGTCCTGTAGACAAAGCGCCCAATGAGCTAGGCGACCAAATGGGTCTTTTAATGACTACAATCAACACAGGACGTGGTGTTCAGTCACGACATCAAATGAACGGCCATATACGTAAGGTTGAAATTTGATGATTGCCCAAACGATTGCAAGACATTCTTTTTCAGTGACTGAATTGTTTGTTTCTGCTTTGGTGAGAGTGTGGCTGATGTAAGATATGACACACTCTTTGAAGCCAACTTACGCTGGGCAAGAATAGCGCCGAGGCCTCCTCCACTAGCGTCTGTGTGGATTTCTGTAGGAGCGTCCGGGTCAAAGTGGCATAGAATAGGTGGGGATGTCAGATGGCGTAATGTGGCAAACATGTCTTCGCAAGAGGTAGACCATACCGAGATGCCTTGGCTGTTGGCAAGTAGCTGCGTTGAGGGGGCGATTATGGACTCAAAATTACGCACGAATCGACGAAAGTACGAACACAGGCCTATAAAGCTACGGAGTTCTTTCAGTGTAGACGGCCTGGGGAACTCTGCGACGGCTCGAAGCTTTGCAGGGTCGTGAAGGACACCATCCTTGCTGACAACATGGCCTGAAACGGTAAGCCGGTGGGCGGCAAAGTGGCACTTCTTCAAATTAAGCTGCAATCCAGTGTCTGAAGGGCAAGTAGGGATGCTTGCAAGAAGAGTCAGATGGGAGCCAAAGTCCTTTGAAAAGACTATGACATCATCCAGGTAGCAAAGACACGTGTGCCATTTAAGGCCTCTAAGAATGTTGTCCATGAGACGTTTGAAGGTGGCAGGCGCATTGTAAAGGCCGAACGGCATCACATTAAACTCGCATAAACCATGCTGAAGTGACTATTGCAGGAGTGGACATGTCAGCCAGTCTTTGAAAAGAACAGAAATAATAGCAACCCACAGGCAGGAAAACGTTAGACTCTTCATTTAGACAGCAGCTATTGCAGAAGGCAACTGCCTCAGCAAACCATCCATAGCATTGACCGCTAAAGAATTTGCATTTCTGGGGACTGTCTGTGGCAGACAGCCTTAAGCCCTGTCCCTGCCATGGTGCGCTCTTGTCTGCTTGTGATGACCATGTTGTCTTGCACGTGCACAACTGATTGCGGTCAAGTGCGCGAGAGTATATATTCATAACATTTTCTGCAATAAACACCAGTTGGAAGTTGCGCTTGTCCTTGTTGCCCTTTTGTGCCCTGTGCCCACTCCTGCGCTAGTCACTTCAGCATGAAATACCAACTAGCCTGGTCTCACACCCTGCTTCATATAAACCATCTGGGGTTACAAATGCAGTCTTGGGATGGTCAGTTTCATTCACAGGGACTTGCCAGTACCCAGAACGAAGGTCCAAAGAGGAAAAAAACTCTGCTTCTTGCAAGCATTCGAGAGTGTCGTCGATTCTGGGCAGCAGATAAACATCTTTTTGTGTGATCATGTTAAGGTGCCTATACTCAAAGCAAAATCTGATGCTGCAGTCCTTTTTCTTCACCAGTGCAACTGGGGAGGCCCAAGGGCTGTGTGAGGGCTGAATAACGCCAAGATGAAGCATGTTGTTGACTTGTTCATCAATGAAATAGTGTTCAGCATGAGAAAGTCGGCATGGACGCTGGCATAGGGGTGCATGGGTGCCAGTATCAATGTGGTGAACAATGGTAGATGTGCTGCTCAAGGAAGATTGCGCGTGATCAAATGACGTCTGAAAGCGGTCGAGGAGCTCCAAGAGTTGGGTACACTGGGCAGGCGGGAGGTTGGAATCAATTGACGGAAGGAAGGCCTCTAAGGAGGATGAATTGGCAGTGGTGACAGGAGTAGTGCTGTCGATGAGAAAACTTAATGTATCATCAGGCAGTTGAGTAGAATAGACGGAATCAGTATCGTCAAGCCGACCTATACATTCACCATGGAAGAAGGTGGCTGGGGAAGAAAACCGATTCGTGACGTAAATGGCAGTTCCCGAGTTTTTGAGTGTGAGAACTGCAAAAGGGAGGATGAAGGTATTGCGAAAGGTGAAGGCTTCGGAGGGTGCAGACAGGGCAGTGGAAGATGGAGCATAGCCACAAGAAAGTGACGCAAAAACAAAAGACATAGGAGGTAAGTGTTTGCAGCGGCAGCCGCTCGAGAAGAAGGTGGCTTGTTAGATGAGGCATCACACATCGGCGACAACTCAAGTTCTGCATGCGCACAGTCAACAATGGTGTGGTTAATAGCAAAAAATTCCCAACCCAAAATAATGTCGTGTAAACATGCGAAAAGATGACAAATTCGACTATGTATGAAATTCCTGAATGACAAGGTGAGCTGTGCATGCCACTGAAGGTTGAATGTGATGCACAGTTGCGGTACGCAGGGAGACGCTGGAAAGCGGAATCGTTATCTTTTTTAACTTGTGGCACAGTTCCCCACTAAGAACAAACGCAGTGGCTCCAGTATTGACGAGTGCTTGCACAGAAACACCTTCAATATTCATGGTTGTTTCATTCGCAGGTAGAAATTGAGGCCTTCAAGTTGTCGACACGAGCACAATTCTTGCCTCTGGAACTGCGATGGCTATTTTCCGCTTGAACGTGTGGGGTGCTATGAACCATAGGGGAAAGTGAGCGGCAACATGGTGAGGGCGACCGACATGTGTCATAGCCACGTCAATTCGGTGAGCAGGTGTCCATCGTTGAGTGGGAGGAGATTGAGTGCTGTGGCTCAGGATGTAAATAGCCTTGATTTTCTTCGCCCGCACTAGTACGGAAGTCACAATGACGACAAAAATGTGTGACATGGCCAGGTAGACAACTGAAGTAGCAGATAGGCCTGTTGTCCGGGGTACGCCAAGGATATGGAGACGACAGACAGGTGCATGTGCAGCGTAGAAGGCATTTGCTGGTCGTCCAGGATCAGTACCGAGTGGCATTACTGGTGACTGCCTGCGTTTGACTCCAGCATAGGTAAGAGGAGCAGAAACAGGCAGATGCTGGTAGGACGTTAGCACCTCAGAAATTTGCTCCTCTATGGCTTGCTGTAGCGTCAGAGCAAGCGCCTGCATGGATTCTGGAATGTAAGGAACAAGGGACGATTGTTGTGCCACTTCCTCTTGGACAAACTGCTATATTTGCTGCATTAACATTGTGGTGTCAGTAGAAACGGTGCCTACAGTTAATGCTGACATGTTAGCCTTATCACAACTCGGGAGGCATGTAGGAATGCGCTGTTTCCACAACTCGTCACAGCTCCGGCATACTGAACGATGTCCGTGACACTCCAGACATTTTTGGCAATGAGCATTTGGAAGCCGTCGTCCTCGATCTCCTTCATGATGTGTGTGATTTTTTCAGCTTTAGGCATAGCAGGGTTGATGCGATGGCAGAGGTTGACAATATCCTTAATGTAGGATGTGAAGTTCTCACCGGATTGCCAGGTGCAACTGCGTAAGCCCTGTTCTGCCAGGAGCAGCTTGTGAACAGTGGGTCGGTCAACAACTTCCGCGAAGCTCATTTTAACCCTTTGAAGGTTTTTGCCATACATGTATGACGGCGGTTTTCTGTCCCGCAAGGTCTTTGCCGTACGGGTACGGTTCTGAACCTCCATTTGACATTTTGCGCCATAATGATGATGCGTGCTCACCGAGAGGTGCTGCCACCTCTTAGTACTTACAAGAAGCGTTTCAAATTTGCGCTACCTTCTTGGGGAGATAAACAGAACTGATTGCAAGCTTCAGCGCGTCGCTTGGCGGTTTCGGTTTCGCCGTGTATCGCAACGGAGGCGTGCGAAACGTCATTTTCTTTGTCGGCACTCTCTTGCAGGGCGGTGGAAGTTGATTTCTATCTTGATTGGCGCTGCTCTTAGCTTGTTTATCAGCGCCGTTCGCGAGGTATTCTCGCTCTCAGTGGCAACGCGGTTTCGGTTCCGCAGCGTGATCGCAGCGGAGGCTGCTTTTTCTCTTTGTCGGCACGCTCTCGCAGGGGTGGCGGAAGTTGATTTGTATCTTGATTGTCACTGCTCTTAGCTTGTTTATCACCAACGTCTTAGCTTGTTTATCACCACCGCTCACGAGGTATTCTCGCTCTCTGCGGCAACGCGCTTGCGCGACAGGGTGCATCAGACCTCTGCCCAAGGCAGCCGCACACAGAGATGTCATGTGTGCGCCAACACAACTCCTCGCTCCAAGAGAACAGACACACATTTTAGGTGTGCAGACTGCGATAAGGCGCTGTGCGTAGACCCGTGTTTCAAGGAGTACCACGCTCGGAAATACAATTGAACGTTTTGCAGTTCTGAGTGATGCCGGCACCAAAATGCTGTTCCTAATTATTTTTTAGTATTTATTCCCGACTTTATACGTTTTGTACATTCAAGATCCGCAATAAAGTAATTTGACCACCTGGGAAAGCTTTTTTCAAAATAATTCGACCCTCAAAGTGTTAAAGGATGACCAGTTGGCAATATCAGCTTTGTGGTTGTGCAACCACAGCTGAGCCACACCCACCAGGTAAAAATTCACATTGCTGAGTTTGTCGCTGTCATCCCACTTATCGTGGGCGCTTACCCACTCATTCGTAGTGAGCCTGTCCTCAACGTCGTGCTTGTAGGTGCTGTTGAAAATGACAGGGTCTTGCTGTCTTAGTACTCCAGAGCTGGCGACCATCAATAGTGCAGCAGCACCTTGCTGTGGTATGTTGGCATGCATTGCGGATGCTGGGTATAGAGTCCAGGTATGGAGTTCCAGGATGAAGAATGGAACCAGCACGCTCCACCAATTTATAATACGCATTTAGGGCTAGATGCACTCAGCGTTTTATGTGAATGTGCAGAAACTGGCAACGGCCGAGCGAGCACCAGCAACGACCACCATTTTCTTCTTAGCCTTCTCCTGGGGCGCGATCGGAGATATTTTGTTCAATACGCATTCTGTTCAGTCGCTGCAATGTCACAAAGTTGCAGTATGCAAAATTTGTGACAGTGGGGCGGAGAGAGCAGCCAATCAGGAAGTGGTGACCTCCCCGGAAGTTTACTTCCATCGTTTTCGTCTGCTTACAGACAGTATACTACAAAACAAAATGTTTCTCGTCTTCCAAATGAATGAAATCTTTATCTAAAAAAATGTATTTTTTCTTCTCAAGCCCAAACACGTTTTCAAATAGTAGTACGTGTGACTACTGCAATTTATAAATATTAGTTTATTTGCGTCGTCCCTAGGTGGTGTCGCGCACAGCGAGAAGAAAAAAGAAACAAAAAAAGTGACGGGAAGAGTGGCGCACTTTTCAAGAGGCAGCAACATCATTCCAGTGGCTCGCTGGCACCGATGATGGGGTTGATTTCTCTGTACAACCAACGAATTATTTGTTTCGAGAAACAAAAACGACGCCGGAATTCACTTTCTGCCATTTCTTCAAACGTGTTTCGCACCGCCACCCGCCCTCCTCCTTCCTCTAGAAACGCCAGCGCAACAACCTAAGTTCCCAACGGAAGCGCCATTTTCTTGAATTAAACTATGGATTGGATTCAAACATGCCATGTCGCAGCCGCCTGTTGGATCCAATCCAATCCACCAGACGCGCCATGCGAAGCCGTATGATCGCTCCAAACTTCCCAGCTCCAGTCGGGTTCGGCGCCTAGCAGACAAAATGCTCGGTGGGAGAGGATGATTGACAGGAGCGTGTCGTCATTTTCACGTCACCAAAAACGTGGCCGCGCCCCGCGGCTGGCGTCGTCGGCGCGGAGTAGGCCAATCGCGCGCGTCGGTAACAGAACAAACGCGCCAAACAACCATCTCCGATCGCACCCCTGGTGCCCGTATTTGTCACTACAGCTCCATTACGTGAAAATCTGTTATATTTGGCAGCGTGACCAAATGATGGCACCAAAAATGGCCGACAGTGCAAACAGTAAAAACACATAGAAGAATGCTCAGATTGACATTAAGTTTCTTAGGGAGGTTCCTGTAAACAAAGTAAATTAATGGCTTTGTGAAGAAAATTTGCTAAATTTCAGTCACGGTGGGAATCGGACCAGGGCCTCTGGGGTGTGAGACAAGCTAGTTTCTCTGACACCAGTGTGGCTCTACGGTTCTGGTTGACTAAAGGTGTGCCTAGTGTGCGCGTCATTACACACAACATGTTGCGGCCACCTGCCTGACTGCAGGTGTGACCTAGTGTGTGTATCATTGGGCACGTGAAGGCTGAAGGCGCAGTTAATAGTGAGGAGGTGGCACCACATCATGATTGTATAAAGTCAGTGTATAAAATAAATATCATTAATGTCTAATTGAACGGCACACAGCAGCCCTTCGAGTTATGAATTCCTCATGGCCAAGTGAGTGCATTGATATGCTTGGCGCGTTTTGATTTGGCCTTACCAAGGTGCAGTTACATTTGGTGCAACTATGGTGTAACAGGCTATGATGGTGTTGTGCTGCTAAGCACGAGGTCGTGGAATCGAATACCAGTTGTAGCAACCCCGTTCTGATATGGCGAAATGCCTAAACGTCCGTGTCTCATGCGTCAGGGGCACATTGAAGATCTCCTGGTGGTCAAAATTAACTAGGAGTCCCCCACTATGGCCTACCTCATAATCAAATCGGGGGTTTGGCACGTAAAACTGTAGAATTTATTCCCTGGGCTGTCGGAAGTATGATGGCTGCTGACGATGCTGATTCCATCATTGTGGCTCTGGGCTTGGTCTTTGTGGTCATCATGGGTAGTAGTCCATGCTCTGGGGGCAGGTTTTTAACCCTGAGGCTTGCTCTATGGTCCGGGACAGCGGTGTTGCAGTCTTCGGGTTTCGGGCTTCGAACACGGCTTTGTAGGGGCGTTCGGTACATGAACCCGCAAGCACCTTTACCAGATGTTACGTAGTAGTGATGGTCAAAGACGCTGTAGCAAAACTGTGAATGACAAGACAACTCTTTATTGGGTGAACCTTGTGCCCACAAAAATATACACTGCACTTAAGTACAATGTGTGGGGATGCTCGCCTCCCACGTGTCCCCTGGTGTTGTTTTCCCCGCATGACTCTCGTGTCTCCTGTAATTTGGCTTCTCCCATAGCTAAGTGCCAGCGGCGGTCAGTGTGGTTGCAGCATATTACGAGAGATGGCATGAGTGTTGCACTGCTAACGTCACTTATTGGGGGGGTTACTCGGGCAGAGCAGGGAGTAGGCTCTTCCTCTTTGGCTTATGGTTGGCAAGCAATGCGGAGGCTCCGCGCATGTGCTGATGCATGCTTCGTGGGATTGTCCTGAGAAAGGCTTAGGAGCATGACGCCAGAATGGACGAACATGATTGTTTGAATTCACCATAGCTCTCATGACCGTGCACGTGAACGATTGGGCGTTGGTGTCCAGCATAGGAGTGAACACATTCGCTTGCTATCGCGGTGAGTAAGACTTCCTCCATTTGTTGCATGCCCATCGGCGTGTACTGTAGATAGCAATTTGGCTAGGAGGCATTAGTATATAAAAGGTTCAATAAATGCCCTTGTGATTACTTGCACTACTGTGTTGTCATTCCTTTGCCTCAAGAGCATGTGTGAGACCCTACAAACGATAGCAGCGAGCACAGTCGGCAATAATCGAAACTTCATATGCCTGTCAAGGGTGTCGGCTTTTGTACATGAGTCATTGAAAGTCCCAGAGTATTAGCCCTGGTGCCTGCTTGTCTTCCGGAAAGTACTACACAATTTGCATTGCGCATACAATGGGATTACACAAGGTTTGGTGACAACAGACAATGGTTAAAACCATCGATAACATTCGAGAAACTTCTGTTACATGCATGCGCTTCCTGTGCTGAGCAATAATGTTCAGCGTTTGTTAGCCGGTGAAAAGCGGTCACCCGGTAAAGATGAACAAGTACACATTATGTTTCCCACCTCGCCCATTGTCACGAGCGTGCCTGCATCAACACCGAGGCCAGACAATAGAACTGCAAGGATCGTTATGACGCATCTCATCGCATAGTTTTCTACCAGCCTGGCATTGAAGTACTGCTCTGAATACCAGTTCACACTCCTGAGTTGTGTGAGAAATTTATATTCTGGTTTATTAGCCTATACATGGTCCTGGAAATGACCTCCCATCAGCTATTGTATGACCGTTGTTGTTGCCTCAACTGACTGTTGTTGCCACTCTACCGAAGTGGTTCACATTTCTGGTATGAAGCCCTTCATGCGACGTTTCCTGTACCTTTAGGCTGCTGCCAGGAAGGCCACTCTAGTTCAGGGAAATTAGTGAGGGCATTTATTGTGCACTTCTTCATCATATGTACATTATCATCATATCTATGCCCTTCACCTTCATCGCTTGTGTGGCCATGTCATCAGTGTGGACTGTGCCGAGGGTCCTTTGTTGTCTCTCGGGCTCAGTAAAAGTCATCCTTTACTGTGACATCACAATATAAATATATATGTGTGTGTGTGTGTGTGTGTGTGTGTGTGTGTGCTTGTATTTGTGTCTTTTTTAGTCAACATTCACAAAAATGTTGATAGTCATTTTAGCATATGCTGAAGAGGAAGGCGAAAGTCTGGGTGCTCACGAGACATTCATTAAATTACTTGACATTCTCATTTGAACATGTTGTTACTTCCTATTACTTTTCTCCCACCAAAGGTCGTCGGTTCTACCATAAAAGGTGGCTCCATCAATTTTGGTGCCATTTAATTTTGGTCCCACCAAAGGGCAAAGGTTCGGTTGCCTTAATTAAAACCAAAGGTGGTGCGTTTGACTCCCACCAATAGTCGAGGGTTCGTCTCCCCGCCATAGGTCGAGGCTCTTAATTAAATTCACCTTAACGACACAGGTAGTGGGTTCGACTCCCTATGAATTTTGGTGCCATAATGCCTGACATCGGATTTTTTGTCTCGTGAGCTGTCTAAGGCTTTTGCCTTAATAAAAGCATGACCAATTGTGACGACCCAAGGAAGACTGCATTGCACCCATCACCCAAGAGATGCACTATTTGTTTGGAAGTGAAGTGCTAAGAATGGCAAATTCATTTGTGGTTTCAATTGCAAATGGCACGAAGATGCTTATAACATTTGAAATTGCAAGAAAAGTGGTTTCAGAGTTATTTCCAACTATGCTCTAAATCTATGATTGGTCATTGTATCTCAAGTGTGCCATGTGTTGGTCACTGCACTGTTCAGCATGCTCATTGAAGGTCAGTTATTGTGTGAATGGGTGTTCCATCGCGAGTCCAAGGGTGGAAAGCGGGCTGTATGCTGAATGCAGGCACGGATGAGGCATTGCGCTGTGCTGTGGTTGTTGACCAATTGGCTTCCCTCAAGCTGGTTGGTGCCACACAGATTCTGCTGGAGGACTCACCACAGCTGCTCCAGGTGACTGGACAGGATCGACAAGGTGCGTGCAATGTCAGTGCACATGTGTGGGGCTGACAGGGTTCTATGCACAGGGAATACCTTCTCCTCCCTGGATGGCATCTCTTTTGACTGGAGCCTGCAGCAGCAGGAGCCTGTGCTCAGGTTGGTGGCACGCAGGTGCTCTGCGGTGTAATTTGCCAAAAACCATTGTGGGCCTATAGGTGCTTTTTCTTGCCCTATTTGTCCACTGCTTTTCTATGCTGCTCAGCACCTTGGTGTTCGTTTATCTCAGCTTGCCTCCTTTGATTACTTCGCCTGGAGTCGCTCAACACAGTTAAAGCAATGTCAAGGGCAGATCTGCACAAATGCGTCTCCAAAATTTTAGAAAGTGCACACTCCACAGTTCAGGACCCTCAGGTTTCAGGTACGGCAATGCTGATGTAGTCATTCAAAGTTGTCATGGGAGAGCAGAGCAAAGGAACACCTGATACCAGCCATGACTGTCCATTGTAAATTTTTATTTTATTTTTATTTGGTACATACTGCTAGCCTTAACGAAGGCTTTGGCAGGAAAGGGTACATTCATAAAAGGGTAAATACATCATTCACACAGGGTTCAACGATAATCGTTTACAAGAGGCCTTGGCTTTGGTTTAAAAACAAGCTTATGCATACGTACTCACGTACAGTGATATAGACAATGCACATTCATGGTGACAATAGAACATAATGTAAAAACCACATTTCATCATGTAGCAACAAAGATATGGTTAGACAGCTTATGTACAATCGACATAGATGTACAATCGACAACTTCTTGTGGTAACATATTCCATCCTCTGATAGCTTGCGGGAAGTATGAATATCTGAAGGTGTCATTGTGAAACCTATACTCAGATAATTGTTTATTGTGTTTCGTTCTTGTAATTCTAGCGTTAGAGTGTACTAAAAACTTATTTTTGTCTATTTTTAGGGCATTGCTCTGGAGCATAAACAGGAATTTTAGTCGGAGATATCTAGCACGATCGCTAATTGTTGGGAGTCCGGCTAAGCGTTGAAGTTCAGTTGGGGAATCATGACGACGGTATTTATTATAAATGAATCTTACTGCTTTTCTTTGTACGTTCTCTAACTTCGCTATGGCACATTTAGTGTATGGAAACCAGCATATGGCGCCGTATTCTATAACGGAGCGAATGAGTGACGTGTACGCGAGTAGTTTGGTGTTGGGTGAAGCATATCTGAGGGACCATTTGAGGGAAAAAAGTGCTGAGAGTGATTTTGTTGCCACGTATGACACGTGTTTGTTCCATTTTAGATCGGAAGAAATAATTATACCTAAATGCTTGTATTCTTGTACCCTATGTAGTTCTCTTTGCTGAATTTCGTATGGAAAGGTTAGTGGTTCTTTCTTTCTCGTTACTGTCATGCAGACAGTTTTTTCTGCATTTAGCGTCATCTGCCAGTCTTGACACCATTTTGCTATATTTTTAAGTGCGTCATTCAGAACAACCTGATCATCCTTGGTCTGTATTGGTTTATAAATAATGCAGTCATCTGTGAACATGCGTACCGTTGCGTCAATGCCATTTGCGATGTCGTTAATAAAAAGAAGGAAGAGAATGGGACCTAAAACTGTGCCCTGAGGCACACCGGATAAAACTTCAACGTAGTCTGAGGATTGGCCTTCGAAATGAACGAATTGTTGACGTCCTGACAAATATTCTTTTAACCATTTTGTAAGAATACCGTGTCCCAGAATTCCTTGCAGCTTATGGATTAGTTTTGGATGCGATACCCGATCAAAAGCTTTTGATAGGTCTAGAAAAATTATGTCTACCTGTCCTCGCTGATCGATTGTTAATGCTAGGTCATGAATAGTCTCTGTTAATTGAGTTGTTGTAGACAAACCACTCCTAAATCCATGTTGGTCAGGGTTAATTAGAGAATGATTTTCAACAAAAGTTACGATGTGTTTTAATATTAAATGCTCAAAAATTTTCCCTGCTGTACAAGTGAATGAAATAGGACGGAAGTTGGAAGGACTTGTAGCGTCACCTGATTTATGTATCGGAATAATTTTTGCAATTTTCCATTCTTGAGGAACCTCAGAAGTTTTCAACGATTTTGTAAAAATTAGCAATAAGTATTTGGAAACCCATTCAGCGTACCTTCTGAGAAAAGTATTTGGAATGTTATCTGGGCCGCTGGATGTTTTTATATCAAGATTAAGTAATAAAGAAAGAATTCCCGCTTCCGTTATATTTAGCTCACATGGTACTTCACCTATGTCACTTCTCTGTGCGATCTTGTCTGGGATAGTGTTATTATCTACTGTGAAAACTGATTGGAAAAATTGATTAAATTGGGTAGCCTTGGTTAAGGCTTCTGTTGGCAATAAGTTGCTCTTCTTCGGAACCCTAGATTTGAGATAGTGCCAAAATTTATTAGGGGATTTTTTAATGAAGTTATTTAAGGTTTCATCTAAGTACTTTTGTTTAGCAGTTTTCGCTGCTATCTTCAACGCGTGAGAAAGTTCGCTAATTTTTCTTGTACAATTGATGAAAGAAGTTCTTTTGTTTCTAAGTTTTCTGAGCCTTGCAATTCTGCGTTTTAAAATGTATAATCTCTCTTGATATCCATGGGTTCGTTTTGCGTACGGTTTTTATTTTCTTAGGAATGAATTTTCTGAGACAGTGATCAACATTAGCCCTGAAAAGCACCCATGGGTTATCAGTTGGCATGCTTCCATCGTGGAAACAACGAAGGAATTCTGGGTAAGATCTTCTAGGAAGTCAAGAACACTAACGTCATCGGCATTTGTCCAGTCGTATATTTGAGTCTTTTTCTTTCGCGCTCGCGGCCGGTTATGTATTGTTAATGAACATATGGTTGCTTTGTGATCTGCAATGCCATTGACTGTTTCCCAAGAGATTGCGTTATCGGGAATATTGTCGCTTAAGAAGGTGAGGTCTAATATATTGCTGGTTTTCGTGGTTACACATGTTGGTGCATGTATAATCTGCTTGAGGCTAAAGTTAAAGACAATTTCCAGCAGTGCTTCTGCGCAGGAAGGATCGGCAGTCCCACCGTCGAGCGTTGCCCAGTCTATTGAGGGTAGGTTATAGTCACCCGTGAGTATAATTTTATGAGTATCCTGAAGATGACGTTGCATGTAATCAGCCAGTGCGTGAAGTATACTGCAATCGGCGTTTGGGGGCCGGTACATAGTTCTGACGAAGAATACAAATTGACCGACAGTAATCTTACACCACAGTGCTTCTATATCATGTACGTCAGGCATGGGCATCGTTGGAATGTCGTCTCTCACCAAAATTGCAACACCACCCCCCCGGGTGCATCTATCTTTACGCAGGACAATATAGCCGGGTGGAAAGATACCGCTGCTTGGAATTCGTGACGACAGCCATGTTTCACTGATTGTGACTATTTACGGAGAGTGCTCCAGAAGAAATGCTTCTAATTCTTCGGTTTTGTTTACAACGCTTCTGGAATTAATGTTCACTATAGTTAGCTTTTCTTGTTGGTCAGGCTGTTCCCGTTTTTTGCATAGTTCTGCTTTTTTCTGTTTAATGGTACTTTGTCACCACTTTCTTCGTCCCAAACGAACACGTCATCATTAACCTTAATTTTATCAAAAATCAATTTTACTTTATCCTTATTTTCTCGATTGGTCTTGCAGCTATCCCATAGTTGTTTCCTAATATTACGCACCCTTAACGAGAAATCTTCGCTGACTGATATGGTGGTACCTTTTAGTTTGGTGCAGTTCTTAAATATTTTAGTTTTATCTCTGGAATCAAGCAGCTTAAAAATGACAGGACGTGTCTTGTTTTCTTTTGTGGCCCCAAGGCGGTGAATCCTCTCTATTCCAGAAATAGTGACACCAAGTTTATTTTGAATGAGTTTCACACATATTTCATTTTCAAGGCGCTCGACAGTCTCCTCTTCCTTAATTCCGTAAACGATTAGGTTCGATCGCCTACTTCTGTTTTCGAGGTCGTCAACCTGCCGTGCTAGGTTAGTCACGGTTCGTTCCAATCGTATAATTTTGTCTTCTACGTCACCTACCCTACCCTCGATATGCGACAGCCCATCCAGTTTGACGTGAATGGTTGCTAAGGATTCAGAAGCCGCCTTGTTCTCGCTTTTAATGTTGTTAAGATCTGCAGCCATTTTGCGTATTTCGTTCATGACTTCTTGCATAGTAGGACCAGGATTACTTTCTATGTCTCCAGACAAGAGTAATAAATTTCTTAAGGAAACACCATACTTGGCAACAAGTGAACACATTTGCCATGGGCACGGCAGCACCACGAGAAACACATTGTTACTACGAAAACATTTCCCGTAATCCTTCCTCACCTGGACGAGAAATATGAAGTGGTTCGTGAGCGCCATGCTCACTGCGGTGCGGCCGTGCCCAATGCCGACGATCGACAAGTTGCTCCATTTATACGCCGTTGGTATCGCTGCCATCTCAGTTGTAGAAGTGAAGCGGTAGGGTGCGCTCTCCCGCCAGTCCATCTCGTCGATGGCTGCGCCGGACAGGGTGCGCATCCGCTGTGTTCCATGGATTTCGGCAAACGGAAGATCAAGCAGTGAAGCCGGGCCGTGAGCCTGTTTGCAGACGTTGTGGGGCAACAAAAAACCAAGGACCTGGACGAGAAAGATGAAGTGGTTCGTGAGCGCCATGCTCACTGCGGTGCGGCCATGCCCAATGCCGACGATCGACAAGTTGCTCCATTTATACGCCGTTGGTATCGCTGCCATCTCAGTTGTAGAAGTGAAGCGGTAGGGTGCGCTCTCCCGCCAGTCCATCTCGTCGATGGCTGCGCCGGACAGGGTGGGCATCCGCTGTGTTCCATGGATTTTGGCAAACGGAAGATCAAGCAGCGAAGCCGGGCCGTGAGCCAGTTTGCAGACATTGTGGGGCAACAAAAAACCAAGGACCTGGACGAGAAAGATGAAGTGGTTCGTGAGCGCCATGCTCACTGCGGTGCGGCCATGCCCAATGCCGACGATCGACAAGTTGCTCCATTTATACGCCGTTGGTATCGCTGCCATCTCAGTTGTAGAAGTGAAGCGGTAGGGTGCGCTCTCCCGCCAGTCCATCTCGTCGATGGCTGCGCCGGACAGGGTGCGCATCCGCTGTGTTCCATGGATTTCGGCAAACGGAAGATCAAGCAGCGAAGCCGGGCCGTGAGCCTGTTTGCAGACATTGTGGGGCAACAAAAAACCAAGGACCTGGACGAGAAAGATGAAGTGGTTCGTGAGCGCCATGCTCACTGCGGTGCGGCCGTGCCCCTGTGCCCCTGTGTAAATGTGCGAGCCTGAGGTGTAGTGTTCCTCCAACCAAAAACTGTGCTACCTTTTGACACCTGTTCAGCTCGAGGTTGTCTCGGTCTTCTGGCCTGTTCTTCACAATGTGAAACTCTCATTGGCTGTCACTAAATCGAATAATTGTTGCCAGTTTCGCTTCGGATCAGCTCATCACTCTCTGAGACTCAAGTCCATGGAAATGTGTGCACATAAGCTTCAGTTATGAGGAGTGCCAGAAAAGCAGCGGACGTTGTACTGAGCTCCATTCTTTGATGCTGCTGTTTGTTGTCGATTACCACTGCGTAGCCATGGTGACCTGCTGAATGTTTGTCTGCAGCTCTTGGCAGCAAACAACACTCAAGGCAGAGTAGCAACTGGTGCTTGTAATGTTATCATGTGAAAGCCTCTCTCACTGATATTCCTGCAAATCTCATCACTATGCTGTTGCTCTAAGGTCATGTCCTAAAGGGACACTAAAGATGATTTTGTACGTCTTTCATTTGCTTTCAAAAATTTGAATCCAGATTTCTTACTCAGTGTTTTTCAAATTGTGCACCAACTGCATGCTTCCTGAAAAACACATGATGGAGAAAGTCAATTTGAGTGTTATTTCCTGTGCTCTAAGTGATGTAAGCTAACCATTAGCGAGATCCTGGTGATACAGTAAAACTTCGTTGATATGTTCTGAAAAAAGAAAGAAAGAAAAAACGTACTAAGAAAATGTATGATCTGAACTAAAAAAAGAATTGACAGACTCACTTGTATTTGACAACTACGTAAAGCGAAGCGTGCACGAGGCAGGCATGACACATGTATGCGCGTCGAGCTGGTGGGGCTTCCGCGGCCTGAGAGACATTTTGTTCTTTTCCTGTTGAGCAGTGTTTAAAGACTGCAACCGGAAACCGAAACGAAATAGAGCTGGTGTGCTACGCTTAATGCGAAACGTGACGCTCACATAGCGCTGCCTGCAGTGGGGAATGGGGGGACGGGTCGTATTATCGCCCACTAAAGAAAAGCGTGCACTACGCCCCACACACTGTAAAACAAATAGGTGAAAATGCCTATTGCAAGAGGTTTGGTGGCGATAGCAGTGAATGTGGTGTGCGAGGACCCCGTGAGGAGAGTTGCTTGTACTAGAGTATGAAACTGCTTGCCGGTGTTTTCACCTATGTGAGACAGGCGGGCAAGTATTGCGGGGAAGCTGATGCGGTGTGCGACTACTGTTTTCAATCAATTGTATGCGCCTGGTGCTTTTTAAAGTGAAGCTTTCCTTCCCTCTTCCTTCGACTTTGCCACTGCTGCTGTGGGCTGCTGTGGTCTGCTGCTGTCACGCACACCACCTTGAGGGCTGGTTCTGGTTCAGAGTGTGTGCGAGTCTGAGAGTAAAGGCGACAGGAGAAACTCGTTTTCACCTCACCACGTCGAATGTGCACAATGCCCTCTGGAGCTACCTGGCCGTCGCCACAGTAGCCGCTTGACAGCTGTAATTATCCGTGACTCCCCTCAGGAGCATTGCAGAGGCCAGAAGGGACACAGATAGAACTGTAGAGAGGAGAAAAAAAGGAGAGGGAGGAGAAGGCAGTTCCCATACAAGAGAGGGGGGGGAGGTGACGTGAGAAGGCAAGGAAACCCCACTTGTATACGGCAGCGGTTGCGGGGAAACAGGGTAAGCCTAAGTACAAGGTGCGGCACAGTACGTTGCTGCTATTTCTGAAAAATAAACGCCATGCAAATATGTCAAGCGGGCAACTTGCACAGGGTATGCAGCAGCAGAGCCACATTAATTAAAGCGCACCACAGGGTCCAGGAGACACTACGGAAGCGATCGACTGTCAAATCAACACTTCTGTGCCCGTCGCATTAACTTTGTGGATATGCTAGAGGTTGTGGATTTGATCCCAATTGTGGCAGCTGCATTTCGACTGGGGCAAAATAGAAAATGCACGTGCACTTAGATTTGGGACACATTAAATGAACATCACGGTGGCAAAATTAATCCGGAGTCTGCAACTACGGCGTGCCTCACAATGCAAGTGTGGTTTTAGCATGTACAGCCCCATAATTCAATTCCTTTAATACTTCCGCCACAATGCGATGTGCCATGTGAGGCAGTGATAATGCTAAACCGTCTCATAGGTTATAAAATGTGGCACACAACAACGCCTCAAGCAAACACCTCTCTCCCTATGTGTTCTGTGTACTACGCAGACAAACAGCAGTGCTGCACGCAAGGTAACGCTTAACATCAACTCACCACTCTCGTGTTAGCCTAAACGTTGAAGAAATTTAGCTTTAACTGTCAACATCACCGCTAATTATCGTCAAACAAAGCATCCAGCATGGTACGGTTCGCCTACATAGATTCCCACAGTGCGTGGGATCTACATAATTTTCTTGTTTACAAAATGTCTAGCGACCGGAAAGCGTATACAATCACAGTATGCAGCAAGGAATGGTGCCGTGCTTGGGTTATCGTTTCTTAAAAGCGTGAAGTACACTTACAGCACAAGGCGCTGCGAAACAGATAGGCGAAAATGCTTATCGTTATAGGGTTGGAGGCGATAGCTGTGAACGCGGCATGCGACGACATGAGAGGTGATTTGCTGTTACCAGAATAAGAAACTGAGTTCACGCCGGCGTTCTCACGCGAGACGGATAGGCGAGTATTGCGGCGAAGCTGCTTGTTTTCTTGTTTGCATGGAATCTAGTGGCCGGCAAAGGTATCATACGATTGCAGTTAGGCGATGTACTGAAGTTGGTGCCAAAAAATTTTCTTTTCCATGAATGTAGGCGCTGGCTAAAAAAAAAAGAAAAAAAAAAACAAGAACCGGAGTCGTTTCACTCTGTGAAGGTGGATGACCAGTGGATGCATACAGTGTGTTTCAACTAACTTTATCCAGAGTTTAAAAATATGCTGATGCACTCTAAAATGACGCAACCAAATGCATGTTGCTCACTTTTGTATGTAGTGTGTCAGGCTATTTTATTTATTTTGCTTAATTAGATAATTAAGTCAAGTTTCATTAAGCAACTTCTGTAGCAACGAAGTTAGGCGAAAAATTACAATTAGAAAGTTGTAGAGCGCGTTGCAAAACGTCAGATTAGACAGTTTCTAACTTTCTATCTGTTAAGTATTAATGTTTTTCAGCTTACTGCAGACACCCCTGAAATGCAAAAAATAACTGTTTTAGGCTTGTAGCGCAGCTCAGAAAGAGCTGCGCTACAAGCCTAAAACAACACAAGCCTGCGCTGGGCTGTCTAGTAATCACTTTTTAGAACTTTTGAGCTTTTATTTGTAATCAATATTCATATCATGGAATAACACCATCTTTTTGCAGAAAAACGGAGTATGCATCAGTTAGTGCGTTGCTCCGCTCCTCAGTGATTTATTTTTAGCTCGCCTAAACGTCGCCATGTCAGTGACCCTTAATCAGACTAATATTTTAAAAATATTTCGTTATGGTGGACAATTTTTCGTTTTGTATTCAGTGTTCTCCGGCTAACCTTGAGACTGAGGTTGCCACGTTAGTGCCAATAGTCAAAGAATGCCTTGCACCCCTTGACATTACCTACAAGCTCCCACAGGATCATACAATCCGGTTTTTGGATATGTGTTTAACTTGTTCGGGTATTCATACTTGTTGGTACTATGAACCTCGTGCTAACAAACCACTTCTTCTGTTTCATTCTGCTCATTATAAGTTGGTCAAGAGAGGCATTGCTAACCTTTGCCTTAATAATGCTTTGAAAAAGTCGTGCCACCATAGTGTTTTGTCTAGCTTTGCCTCTCAGTGCGAATGGCTTTCGCAGGCTGGTTATCCCGTGTCCCTACAAGTGTCAGTAGTAGAACGAATTCTAAGAGAGTTTAAAAAAGACAACCAGCACGTAGATAATCCTGCAACTACTCGGGTAGGACAAGCATCATTCCTTATATTCACACCGTCTCACATAATCTTAAGAAAATCGCCAAGCAAGTGAATGTTCGTGTAGTGTTTTCTGCCCCTAACAAGCTTATGAGGATTTGCAAGCTCACTAATCCGAATAAGGAAGCTCCTCTTAGCTGTGATAAGAACCACAAAAATAAGTTTGTTAATTGCACACATAGTGTTGTTTGTTGTTTTCCACTCAAGTGTGGAAAATGTTACGTTGGTCAAACTGGCCGATGTCTGAATGACAGGCTGCGCGAACATGGTTACAATGCTAAGAATTGTATTACAGCTGGGGGGTTTCTTGCGCAGCACTGCAAAACATGTGGTTGCGAACCTGTCTTAGAGCAATGCGTCATTCTAGGTCGTAGTTATCAGCTCACAAGAGAAATCATCGAAGCAAAGGCTATCATTGGTTTTGGCCATGCATGTGTAAGCTATCATTATCAAGCAATGAATTGGCGTATCTCCGACTGCAGCCACAGGCTGTCTGATTATGTTGTCACTTGGTTATTATTGGTTTTGTTGCTTCGTTTCTTTGTAATCTATTGATGGTCACATGGTTTGCCGAGTGTATAAGTAGCCTTTTCTGTCACGAAATAAACCATCAGTTGGAAGTGAGCGCTCACTCTGTTTTCCATTCCTTTGATTACCCCTACCTCCTTTATTTTTTGCTCTTTCTGAGCTGCACTACAAGCCTAAAACAGTCATGACATACCAACTCGCCCAAACTGCCAAGCTTTTACAAAAAATACCACGTGACATACCTGCTTGCACGCCATGATTGCAGCGCTCCGAAACTCTCTGCATACAAATGAACATAGCATCTAGCAGTGCGTGCTGCCACTTAAAAGGTGACGGCAGTGACGAAGGTGTTGGCTGTGTGATTTACGCCAGCGATGTGCTTTCCTCGCGGCAGTTAATGATAGTGATAAGCAGACACAGCGGCAGCACACCCGGCTAAATGCTATGTTTGTTTGTACCCGGAACGCTTGGGAGCAGTGCAATCACGATGCGCAGGGGGGCATGTCACGTGGTGTCCTTTTGTATTTTGCGGGCATCCACAGTAACCTGAAAAATACTAATACTTAATAGAAAAAAAAACTGTTTTATTCTTTTTGCCTACGCACACAAACTGCCAGAACCTAGCATATATAACAGCTCCGCTATAAGAAGTGTAACTCTCTTAGGTCATGTTTTGTGTTCTCAATCGTGAACTTTGGCGTCAGGAAATCGTACGTAGTGGGATAGTATCAACGAGGGTCTACTGTATTACAATGGATTCTACTGAAGCTGAGCTATGGCCTTGAGCTTGACCTATCTTGACTACATTGTCTAAGCTTGCCTGTGGCATCCAAATCTTAGTGGAAGAAGGCACATGCAAAGGACGTGACACATGGCTTTTTCTCTGAGCGAAGTCTTTCAAGTTCACACGTGAGGTCAGCATCAGAGACTGTTTCTGCAGGCCAAGAACTATGCCAGTTCAGACTATTTCATTTCAGCACATGCGAATGTGGGATGTTTTGTGCATCTCTGCATTTGGGGCTTGTGCACATTCACTTTCCAGTGTGGAATCGAAGTGTTATCTAGAATTTGTGTACGGAGTACACTGCCGAAGAACATACTGAAAAGATCCCAGGTCAAGTTGCACATGAAGTTGCTAATAAGTATGTTACTTGAAGACTTTTGCTGTGACTTCCATTTCCTGACGTTTTTTTCCTTTAATGCATTGGTGCTAGGAGTGTCAAAGTGGAAAAACGTGTATGTGAAGTATGGGAAGCCAGTCACGTGATAGAGGTATATACAGTTAAGCCTCAATATAACGAACTTCAATATAATGAAATTCTCGGTACAACGAAGTATTTAACTTTTCATTACCTTGCTTCCATAGAAAACCATATATTTAGAACGTCAATATAATGAAGTGTCTTTATATGCAATTTCAATATAACAAAATTTCTCTTGCACTCCAAAGGAATGCCGAGGTAATAAATGGAAACTTCTGCAGATGCAGAGGGTCAAATGATTGGTTTACAAGCAGCTGCTTGCCAACACACTGCTCAAATCGCTTGCAATATGACAACAGCAACTGCCGAAGTGGAGCCGCATCATGTTCCGTATGAAGTCCAAGCGTGATGAGGTCCTATGGCTGCCTGTGCACTTTGTGCTTTAGGTGTGAGTGAAAGTGTGCGAGGGTGAGACAAGAAAGATGGTGGCTTCACGAGTGCCGCCTTCCCATGTCATTCAGTACAACACTTTGCATGGTTAATTGCCTGGTTTTAAAGAAAAAAGTGCTAATTTGCCTTCGTTTGTGGAAACTCAAGCTGCTGCTGCAATAGCGCAAGCATAAACATGCATCGCAGCCTGCTGGCAGCTGCATAAAGCAGCTGGTCATGGTGGGGATGTGCATGTTGCCCGTTCCTCTGGAACATGTAGCTGTCGTGGGTGGAAAGGGTGAGGCATACGGATGACAGTGAATGCCTGCACAAAGGCATCAGCGTGCACTCCCCCTCCCCCCCCCAAAGCTCTGGTTTCTACTGATTTTTGATGGATTACAAAAAAAAAACAATAGCAAAATTTACCACTTTAAAGGGCCCCTTGCCGAGATAAACAACAAAATTCGGTTATATGGTGGAAGTTGTTGCATGGTCCTCTATGGAGCGTTCTGCCGAAAAAAAAAATTCGAATCGGCTCATTAATCTACAACTTTTCAATAGATCATTGTAAAGCGCGATCAACTTTTACTGCGCCACATTGCGTGATATGTGTTTTTTTTGTTTACCTTTCTTTTCGGGAAGGGAGGGGGGTAGCCTATGCACAGTTTAAAACACACTGAACACTTTAGACTTGAGGTACCAGATATCATCTGAGGCCCTTCCAAAACTGGTTTGAAGTTTGAAACAAGGCGTCTTTTTAATAGTTGCAGTATTCGAGATTTTCCGAATGCGGTGGTGAGGTTATTCGAACAGTGCCCTGCACCAAGAATTTTGGAAGTCATTGTATTATGTTATAGCGGCACACATTGCTCATTATAGAATTAACATTATAAGTTCTGGATCCATGCCGTCAAAAACTTAGTTTAAAATGCCTGTTTTGAAAGTATAAAGATTCCCATTTGTCAAGCAAAAGCCTACTACTATTTTATGACCTGTGACAACAATGCTTCCATATCACAACTGCTGCTGTGTCTAATTGCAACCATGTGACCCTTCTGAGCACTATACAATTGTCATTTCTCTACTGCACCTATTATGAGGGCGATACTGAAAGTAATGCTCAACTATTTTTTTTACGCAAATCAGAAAGTTTACAAAAATGAGTGTTTGGTGGTATGCGATACTTACCATCTTTATTGCAACCATGGCGAGCAATTTCACATCAACTAGGGGCACGATCTAGCTATTAGTAAACTAAACCAAATGGAAGCTCACAGTGTCTCGTTTCATCAATATGCAGTGATAGAATTTCTGGTGGAAGAGCAAATTTCAGCCTCAGAAATTCATAAGCTTCAGTGTGCCTAGGGTAAGCATGAAGGAGCTTGAGTAGTGTGCAAAGATGGGTCAAGCTTATTAAAGGTAGCCAGGCCAGCATAGAAATTCAGTGTCTGAATGGTTGCCCTAGGACTGCCATGACTGAAGCTAACAAAAATAACATTGATGCACACGTCAAAGAAAACATGTGAGTAATAATATGCGAAACAGCAAAAATGTTTAAAATAAGGCACAGTGCTGTTTAGGAGATGATTGCGAGCTAAGGTTACTGGAAAACAGGGTGTCTACCAACGGGGAAAACCGGGAAAACCAGGAATTCTCAGAGATTTTGAGTAGTCTGGAAAAACTCGGGGAAAACTCGGGGAATTTGTGCCTCTAACAGGGAATATTAGCTGTAATTTTGTTGAAAGGGTTGAAAGTCGTGGTAATGCTGGCTCAAATAACAGACAGGAATCGGAACGAATCGTCTTTGACGCCCTGTCGTTGGCTGGAGGAGTTGCCAGTGTACACTCAACGGCCGACTTTCCAGATTCCCATTAATTTGGACGGCTCCGCGGCACCACCCCATAGAGTCAATGTATCAGAACGCCTGTAATTTCAGACGCAAGAACTCTTCGCCATCCAATTATTCGGACGTTTTGCCGTGACCGCAGCTCCAAAACGGCATTAATCAAAGCCACCACTGCTGCCAATTTGATTACCTCGCTGCGTCGAACTGGCGCTCTCGCACGCAGATCCGCTGGCAGCCGTAGCCACCACTGTGGCAAGGCTAGGCCTAGCTGCTTCGACGTTCGCTATTAAGGCTCTTGCCGTTGGGTGCCGCATTTTTTATTGAAAGAATTCGTTGCTGTCAGCAATGGCACAGACCCCGCCTTTGTGGTCCTCGTGATTGGCTTAGAAGCTTGGAAAGCACGGTGCGTTGCATAATTCCGGTTCCTGAAAGTCAGCTTTGCCCCTCTACAGAAATGTTAATTGGTGAAGCATATGCAAAATTATTGCAGTGAAGCATAAGAAGCGTGTGAAGGGGCTGTTGTTCCGAGACACAGTATGTATTCCTTAATTACACACGCGTGCACCCGGTATTTCCTGTCGCAGTAAGAGCACCAATATGCCTAATACGTGTACCGACAGGCCTGCAGAGCGTTTTTGAATGTGCTTGTGGCGGATTGAGCCCTTAAGGGCAGTAAATGGTATGCATTTATTTTTTCCAAACGGCCGATTTTTCGGACGTTTTCGCGGCCCCTAGGGAGTTCGAAAAATCGGACGTGGACTGTGCAACTAACCAACAAGATGCTTCAAATGGTCCGTGGGGCGAACGAGTGGCGGAAGGCGGACAAGGACAGAAAGGGCATACGCATTGGGGAATGAACGGGAAAGGAAGCATGCTGCCACTGTTTTGAGCTGAAAAAACAGTGTTGGCTGATGCTGAGATGCAAATGCCCCTCATCCAAACCAAAATAAACTCTTTGAAACAGTGAAACATAACACTGAGGTGTCGTTACGGGCTGAGAGTATGTCGGGACAGTTGAGGTTGTCTTACGAGCTGTTGAGAGAGGATCTCAATTGTGACAAAGTTCGGGCATCATACCTCTGAGCTTGCTATCAGTTGATAGAAATAGCTCATATTCGAAAATATTTGCTTCTGTATGAATCTCCTTTTTATTTGTATTTGAGAATTTCCGACTCGATTTGCAATTATTTTCAAAGACATTTTATTTGCTGTGCATTCTACTAACCCCTCCCTCCCTTCTCTTCTTTTTTTGAATAGCATAAACACTACTCCTTAGTATTCAAATTGCATTAAGTCGTTTTTTTAGCTTTTTTCATATGCTTACTAGAGAGTGACAGCATCGGGCGATATGGTTTCAGCCCGTCTTGCCATAAAACATAATTCTTCATCACTCAGGGAATTTTGCAAAGGCACTCAGGGAAAACCTGGAAAACTCAGGGAATTTGGAAATGCCAACTTGGTAGACACCCTGGACAATAAAGGCAGCTTGATATGTTGAAACTCTGTGAAAGCTCTGTTGCTCATTAGATGACAAAATAATCTTGCAGCATGAAAGCGTGCACCCTCACACTTCTGATTTAACAGGGGAGGGAATTGCAGAATCAGAAGGCAAGTGCATCCACACCATGGTATAATATATCTACTCTTTAGGTGAGGACACTCGCGAGGCATAACAGACCGGATAAAGTAGCAACTGCACGCGTTCATCGGTCTGGTGATGTGTGCAACGGGACAATGCAACTTCACTTTGAACGCAGGTGAGAGCTTGCACGAACAAGGAATGCTTGGCTAACACGAGCAACCAGAGAACAACATCTGCACATAGCATTGCGTCGCCGTATCTGCTCCGTCGATGCCCTCGCCCCTCACCTCAGTGACCTACTTTCATGTGGCCCTCAATCATATCAGATTTCTTGGGAAGCGCCTGTACCTATACCACTGGGAAATTAAACCTTTTCTGTCTTGAAGTTGCGTTGTAACACTGATAGGTGGCTAAGCTGCTGCTGTCACTGGAGCGATTGATGCACATTATTGCTACTTTAGCTAGTTGACCATGCCTTGCAAGCAAGCTGAGAAGTGTCTCCTCCCAAAGAGTACTATACAGTCGAACCCCATTGATATATATTTAAGGGGACCATGGAAGCAAAGCGCACCAGCTATGAAAACGTAACTGTGAGGAATGGCACAAATCGCTACAGCACAATGTCAGAAACAGTCCGAGTGGCTGCTAGTGCAGTTATCAGATGTCTCAGTGCTTGTACTGTGACTAAGAACGGCAGATGCGCAAATGTATAATTAAGGGACACGTACGGTGTTCCGTGACAGTGGTCCCTACCGCAATATTTTGTGCACGCTTCACTGCATAACACGGTTCTACTGCGTTGATGCTGACTAAAGAGAACCGGCAATTTTGTAATGCAAATAAGACTCGTGCAGGCCCCAAAATAAATGTACTCCTGTACTTGTTGGGTGTGGTTCCCGGTAGGTTTTAATCGATGTACACTTTTTCTGATGCTTCGCGAACTGCTGTGTGTTGCTTTCTCCGAATTTTTGTGCAGCGCCCAGTTTGTGCAACTTTATTTCAAACTTCGATTGCTTGTTGCAACGAATTGGTAGCTTGTTGCAATGAATCAGTTGTTTTTTGCAATGAATTGATTGCTTGTTGCAACAATTTGGTCGCTTGTTGCAACATGCGAGAGTCAATCTCTGCACTGTTATGCTTATGTGGCAGCCACTTTCAAATGCAATGTAAGATGCGGAAACATTACAGAATGGCGCTGTAGTAAATGGGAACATAATACATAGGAAAATACAAAATAGTACATAACATAATACCATGAAAACATGACATAGCAGCCGGGAAAATGCAACAGCGAGGAACATATCAATGGGGTTCCACTGTAAGTTTTACACCGTAACCCACACTCTACTCAAATGCAATCAAATGTGAGTGCATCGATACGAAACACCAGTGGCAATCCACGCAGTAGAGCAAGGCTGCAGTGGAGTTCATTGGGAGGGGTGGCGTCAGATTTCCCTATTAGTAGGCAAAATATGTAGACAATAAAATATGCAGTGAAATTGGACAACCATGTGTGCAAATGAACTGTGGTCTGAAAAACCAAATGACCGAGTTTTGCTTGAGTTACGCATTGTAAATGTTTTTGGCGTACGTAGTTGCTAATTACTTTTAATATGACCCTCACATATCACTGTAATTGATGACATTACCTTCGTGTATTTGTGACTGCATACACCTTGTTCGTGTAAACCCAAGTCTCCATGCTAGTGCCATACTTTTGTACTGCTATACTTTTATATACTGCTACCATGGTCTTTGCAATAATTTAATTGTGAGTGGCACTTATTTTTTGCTTTATCAGTTCAATTTGACCTCTATATCTATAGCTAAAAACCTCAATGCTTTGTTGTTTCTTTATAACATACCGTGTTGCTCAAAGCACCTTGCTTGTTTCGTGCCTTTGTGCCTTACTCCTGACTTCCAGCTATAGCTCTCTCTAGAAATTTTTTATAGCATATCTTTCATTGCCTATAGGCTATCCTCAGCCTCATATTCTAAAGTCTTATATTTGTTCATGTGCAAGAGCCTGAATTTCCCTGCTTTTTTTCCGACTGCTACCAGGTTGGCCTGCTTTCTCCAGACCACTTTTTCCTTTCTCTGTTCAAATTAAAGATAACCATGGGCCTCACTAATATGTGATCACTACACTTTATGCTACCTGATATGTCCATGTGCAAAGTAAGTCTATTTCATTTCATTTGTTGTTTTTCTGTGTGGGCTTTTCTACTTTCAATAGGTGGCGTCAATATCCAGGCCTCAGAGGCAGCTGTCTTTGGTTAAAAGAAGTTGATCTTGAAGGCCATACTTTTTTCTTAACTGCATGCACCAAAAGCAATTACAGAGCCAGAAATGTGTCGGGGATGCCATGTTACTTTGTACCTGAAAGAATGTAGTCATTATTTCTAAACAATTCTCTCCTGCAAATTCTACAAACATATATCCTCTACTGTTACTAGTCTTCGTTCTTGACTGCCTGTTCTCCAGCCTGCTTTTTGCCCACTTTTGACTCAAATCATGTATGATGTCAGTGTACTGAGCTTTGACCTTTCTCATTACTAATTTTGTCTCCTCATAGAGCCCCTCTACCTCTCCATCATCATGATTGGCTGTTGGCGTTTAGGTTGTGTTGCTTGTGAGATACCTTGCAGTGTAGCAGGGTTAAAAGAGGTTGTGCGTGTAAGCGATGCATGATTTCGCCTCGTTCAGCACGTGGGAACATTCACAGCTTCCGTATGGTTCAAAAAGTTGCTACTGGTCGTGTTCAGGTAAGTACAATCAAGGGCCCTGATTATTTTTTTGATATTTGGAAATGAGATACTAAAATTTCTTTCCACATTCAAACCAACTTCATTTTTTCAGCACATGCCTTTATTTAAGCATGAAAAAATCATAACTGAGACAAGGTACAAAACGGGGCTAAAGAATTTCATATAATTTCCTATGCTTTCATAGTTTTATACCTGATCCACACAACTTGGTAATGAAAATTCAATTGACTGGGGAAACCCATGACTTAAATGGCAAATGTCTTTTCAACAAGAGGCTAAAAACGAGCCTTTTCTGGCAATTTCGTAATGTGTTCTTTTAATGCAAGTTACTTTTGAGATCTTTTCTGTGCATGCTTTTCTGTATGCTAAGCATGCGCAAAGTGCATTTAATCTCTCTCATGTACTGGTATATTCATTTCCTGTGGAAAAATTTTAACTATCACAAAACTTTGTAAATTTGATAGTTTTCACAGTGAAATAAAAAAGGTATCTTTGCTTTCGCTCAAATTTTACCAGTACTATGACTTGTCATCACTTATGTGTTACATGCAATAACCATGTTCCATTATTCTATTCCAAGTCCAAAAGAAAGCAATGAATAACAGCGTTTGGCACCCTACTAATGTCTTCTAGAATGTCGCACCATGCAAGCATAAACGACCTCAAGGGTTACAAAAGGAACACAGGTATTTTTATATGGAATACAGAGCCATGAGTAGCTCAAACTATGGTGGCTCAGCGGATACGGTGCTCCCCTGCTGAACACGATGTTGTGGGTTCATCTGCCTGCCACAGTGGCTGTACAGTATTCCCTTGCAGATTTATTTATTTATTTATTTATTTATTTATTTATTTATTTATTTATTTATTTATTTATTTATTTATTTATTTATTCAATTTACCCTACAGGCTTGGGGGAGCATTGGGTAGAGGGGAGGGTTACAGAAAAATGACAAGGCAGAAAAAGGAACTACATAGTAGGAGAAACAAATAAATTTGTACATTGGAAGGAAAAAAGGAACACAGAACATAAATACTTGGGTACCTAGATTTAGCTAAACGTAAATTGGGGCATGTGGTATTCGCAGCCTTTCACTGCGGTGCTTCTCATAGCGCCACTGTTGCTTTGATGCAGTGAAAAGGTTTTGTGAAGCATTCACCCATAAATAATAAAGAAACTAATAGATTCTTTTTGTAAAATCATGTATCATGCCTTAAATTTTGCTGCATGAAAGGGAGTGGCAGTGGTTGCAGAGCTCTTCAAAATGCAAAGAGTATTGTCGCTTCTTGTGTGTACTGTTGTAGCATGGCGGCGTTGTGTTTGATTAGGTTGCTGCTTGATGCATTCAGTAAGAAGCAACTTGCAGTGGTGCAAAAAATGAATATATTCAATAATTTTTGAAAAAAAAGATGTGGTTAGTCACAAAATTTTACCTCAAACATCTGAGAACACTGGCTGACTTGAGATGCACGGAATCTATGTTGGTCATCGCACGACCCGACCAACTATAGCTAAAAAAGATTTTCATTTCTGCAGTGTTGCTCTGTAGTTAAACGCACACACGCAGAGTATTCTAAGTTCTCTTCCAAGATCTAGAGTCGACCTGGAGCTAGGCTCTTTCGATATGTATTTCATGAATAAGCGTATGCGAGCTTGGTTATAGTTAGTGCCTTTGTTATTGGATAAAACTAAAAATTCCAAATTTTTGCTCTCTGATCCAGTTTTATGAAAATTGGGTTAGACCGCATGTCTTCCCGAAGTTTGTTTTCTTGGGAACAAGAATAATAAATGCAGGGGTTAATGAATGCAACACACCCATTGTCAACAAGTGGTTAAGATATATATTATTAGGGGTGGAAAAGTATTCTAAGCTTTAAATATGAATAGAATATTACACACTACCTATTTTTATTCATATCCAATAAAGAAATGTTTGGTATTTTCAAATATTAGAAATTAACACAATATTTTGCAACAATTGTCTGTTAGAGCCTTTTTACTGTTCTGTGTCTGATAAACAAAGTATCACAATTTGAGAAGTGAAATGACGACAAGAGTCTTAAAAAAATGCAGAAACAAAATAGGTAATGCAAATTTTGTTTTCAGTTTCATGATGGCAGCCTATATAAAAATCTGCTAGTTTTGCTTGTAGTCTGTCATTTAGTGTTTCACTCTGTCGAGTCATGTAGCATTTTTTATCTGTTGCGCTTCAGTTAGCGTTTTTCTTGCAACCGCCCTGCTACACATGCTTGCGGCACATAAGTCCTTCACCAAATTCTTTTATTATTTTAATATTTTTCCATACTTCTGATTTTTCTTCTGCAACAATTTTTTTAGTGTTTTTGTAAAGCTCCACTCCACACAGCAGCCATTCATTCTTAAAAAGCTTCTTTGTAGCCTGGCTGTGAAGATGCTGAGAGGCAGTTCGTGCAGTTATTGAATGACAATTAGTGATGTTGTGCTTAAAACTGATTCTTTGCCCTTGATAGTTGGCTGCCTTTTTTGGACTAGTGAGTACAGGTGGGGTACTATGTTATACAGAAGCAGATGTTCTTACTCTAATTATAAGGGGTGTTCATAAAGTTTGTATTATCGCAGCCATAGATTTATAGAAGGCATGCACAATATGCATCAAAATGAGTGTGTGTCTGTGTCGTTTTAGCGCAACATAAAACTTGTGTTTATATAGTACCGCGCAACACCGCTAGGGCACGAAAATGGCAGCACCCATTGGGAAAATTGAAACATGTGCATTGATCCGCTTTCTCTATTTGAAAGGACAAGATGCCAAGACGATTCATGCTGAGCTGGTGGTTGCTCTGCATTGCAAGTGGTCGCTACAACATTGAGAGGACGTTCACCTAACTATGTTACTGGCAAAGGAGGGTGGCAGATTGAAGTAGTTTGTATTCCTTCAGTTTTATTTCAAGACCGCATATCATAAGGCATAAAACAGGATGACAACAGACAAGGATGAAACGTCCGACAGGTGGAGAGAGAGAGGCATGGAGAGAGGCATTCAAAATGTGTGGGATAACATACGTCAGCACTTTCTTGTAAGATAAGGAAGAGCATCACGTTTTTTGCGAAGCACGTCCATGTTAACTGTCGGTACTTTTCTGTTGTTAAAGAAAGTGCAGATTAAAATGCAAAGAAGGGATCGCCAAACGTGTCGTTTTTTTATTCATGTTCCTTATAAGTCTATGAATAATGTCTGCCAGTGAGAATGTAGATGAGATTGTCATATGAGTTCTGAGCAGCTCACTGTCTTTACATGTTCCTGTGAATGATTTCGCTTGTTATTGTGATGTCGTATTTTAGTGCAAGTCTAGAATTGGTATTGCATGGATGCAAGCAGATGTTTGCATCCTTTCTAGTGCGGGTACTGCGTTCGGTACGCGCCAGCACTGACTAGCATTCAGCAGATTAAACGAAGTCTGAGACATCGCTGATCGGTCCTGTATGCCCTCGTCAAAGGCCTGTCGACACTTAAAAGTTCACACTGTCGTCCGTCACAACAGTTAGGTGAAACCAGACGTGATCCGAACCATACATTTGTGGCACCAACGACCATGGACCCAACCGACACTAAAAATTTTTAAGGCTAGGGCACTCCCAAGCAATGCAGTTCGTCCTGTTCGACCCTTGCCGTCCGCCTCCTGCAATATTGGGTCCAGCATCCCTCAGCGTGGTTCCTGCATGTCAAATCACAGTTTCAATTTGTTGGCATTTGTTCTCAAGCCAAAAAGCTTCACTACGCTGTTTCAGCATGAAGTGCTGAATTTGTTGAATCTATCTGCCACTGCCTATGACAATCTCAAGGTAAGTTTGTTGCAATGCACAGCAGCTTCCCAGCATTCTTGCATCCAGCAGCTTTTGTCAGCTGAAGAACTCGAGGACCGCTGCCCTAGTCAACTTCTTTGCTCCATGAGACTTCCATGGACGACGCGCTTTTACGCGAATTATTCCTGCAACAGCTTTTGGCTAATGTGCAGATGGTCCTGGCGACAGCTTACCCTATGGATTTGACCGGACTTGCCTTGTTGACCGGCAAAGTCATGGAAGTAGCTACCCAAAACATCATAACTGCCACATCGTCTCTAGATGACTGCGCAGCACATCATTGCCTGCTCTTTGCCACCACAATGTCCTCTTAACTCTCTGTGTGACCACCTTGAGCATGTCATCTATGCAGTGGAACAGGGTCTCGCGCCATCTCGTCGTCCACACAGCTGTAGTTCCTGCCGATCCCGACACCTAGACATGATCTGTGCAACCTCGCCAACAAATTCTGGTGCTTGCTTCTATCATCTCTGTTTCAGAAGCGATGCTCATCCTGTGGTTGGCTAGGAAACAGGCCGGCCAACCTGTAATGGTGATGAGTGTCTGGACCAACTTATGAGTCTCCTTTTCTACATAAAAGAGTCACAGGACAGCAGTTTCTCATCAACACAGGAGCCGATGTAACGCTCAATGCTCCGACCGCAAAGTGACTCCTGCGTCATCTTTGCAAGCAATTAATGGCACCATGATTCCAGTGTACTCACTCTCCGTCACACTAACCCTTGGCCTTCGATGAGCGCTTCATTGGATTTTTCTAGTTGCGGATGTCTGACGTATCCTTATTAAAGCAGTCTTTCTGCACAACTATGACCTCCTTGTCAACGTAAAGAGCCGCCATCTCACAGACTGTTACATAGCTGATCGTTCCTGGCGTTCCTTTATCTAACGACACCACTGATTGCGCCCACTTCTGCCATGGTGGAAACGCCGTTTGCTGAGCTGCTCCGCAAGTTTCCCTGCTTGTTGCAACTGCCAGATTGGACACAGCTGGTACAACATAATGTATGCCACCACATCGTCGCTTTCGACCCTTCAATCTATTTCTGTCTCCGTCACTTGTCTCCAGAAAAACTAAAAATAGCTTGCACAGAGTTTGAACACGTGCTCGCACTTGGCATCATCTGCCCTTCCTCCACTTCCTGTGGTGCCTAAGAAGACTGACTACTGGGGCCCATGTGGTGTTTACCGGGCACTAAATAACATAACGGTTCTCGAGTGCTATCCACCCCCAAACATTCTTGAACTCAAGGTAGTGCTGCATGGTGCGACAATATTTTTTAAGATGAAACTCGATTAGGCCATTCACCACATACCTATCACTGTGGAGGTCATCCCTAATACTGCCTTGACCTCACAATTTGTGTTCTTTTAATTTATCCTGATGCCCTTCGGCCTATGGAATGCTGGCCAATCGTTTCAGTGTTTCATTCATTTCGTCATGCTAGGCGTGCCTTACCTTCTTGCAGGCATTGATGACCTCCTTACCGCAAGTTCTTCTGTTCAAGAACATCTGGAACACTTGCAGTTGTTTTCTCATCTTGCTAGTCAAGGAGTTAGCGCTGCCAAGAGCCAATTCGGTCATCCTGATCTCAAGTTCCTTGAACATTTGGCCGACGCCAATGGCATTCAACCACTGCCGTCCAAGATTCACATCATCAGAGACTTTCCATGGCCAACCATAGCACGAAATTTGGCAATTCCTCGGGTTCCTGAATTTCTACTGACAGTTTCCTCCAGATTATGCCAAATTGTGACTCCTCTAGATGTTCTGCTTGGCTCCAAGTGTAACAAAGTGCTTCTGTGGATTGATGAGGCTGCTCAAGCTTTCACATGTGTCAAGTCTGCCCTCACCACTACCACCAGACTGCCCAGACACCGAAAATCCAACGCACCTGCTGCCATCATAACTGATGCTTCCAACACTTCTGCACCATTCTGCAGCAGTTCAGTGGGGGTTCATGGCAGCTACATGCTTTCTTCTCCAAGAAGCTGAAGCCTGCACAGAACCCCTACAGCGTGTTTACCACAAGTTACTCACTGTTTATCTCACTGTTCACCACTTTCGTTATTACCTGGAGGGCTACCCATTTAGTCTTTATAGACCACAAGCCCCTTGTGCACGCTATGAGTCGTCCATCATCCTGTTACATACCACGTGAGCGCTGCTACCGTTCCTACATTTCGGAATTCACAACCATATTACGTCACATTGAGGGCACTGACAACATGGCGCTTCTGTGTAGACTACTGTCATCTGAACAACATTACTAAGAAGGATGTCTACCCACTCCCACATATAGACGACGCCCTTGACTGCCTCCACGGTTCCAGCTATTTCGCTTCTATTGATCTTCGTTCTGGATACTGGCAGATTGTTGTTGACGATATGGACAGAGAAAAAACCGCGTTCATCACACCTGATGGACTATACCAATTTAAAGTAATGCCGTTTAGATTTTGCAACGCCCCTGCCACCTTTGAGCGTATGATGGACTCCTTGCTCCGAGGTTTCAAATGGTCCACATGTCTCTGCTATCTCGACGACGTCATCGTCTTCTCGCCCACGTTCGACACTCACCCAGAGCGTCTAACAGCTATACTTGATGTATTTCGAAAGGCGGAGCTGCAACTTAACTCGTCCAACTGTCGTTTCGGCCGCCGCCAAATTACTGTTCTGGGCCACCTCGTTGACGCTTCCGGAGTACAGCCTGATCCCGACAAAACTCGCGCTGTCCGGTTCCGAAGACAGCCGCAGACGTCCGAAGTTTTGTACGACTATGCTCGTACTTCCGTCTACATGATATCATTTTGATGCATGGTGCTCCGCGTCAATTGCTAACAGACTGTGGCCGTACGTTTTATGTCAGTCATTGACGACATGATGCGGGCCTGCTCCATACAGCATAAATTTACCACGTCCTACCACCCTCAAACGAACGGCCTCACTGATCGTTTGAACTGCACCCTTACAGACGTGCTATCGAAATACTTTCAGACGACCACCGTGACTGCGACCTGGCTCTACCTTACATTACCTTTGCGTTCAACTCTTCCCGTCTCGAAACCTCTGGCTTTCCCTGTTTTACCTCTTGTATGGCCGAGAACCGACGCTACTACTAAACACTACTTCCATCCACCACAGCTTCAACTAGCGCTTATGCCCGTGATGCAATCACCCGTGCTGACCATGCTCGTCAACTTGCACGCGTGTGTCTAAAAGTGTCTCAAAACAAACAGAAGAAGCGCTACGACCTTCGTCACCGTGATGTCCATTTTGTGCCCGGCACCCTCGTGTTGCTTTGGTCACCATCGCGTAAAGTTAGCCTTTGTGAGAAACTGCTTTCCTGTTATACAGGCCCATATCGCGTGCTCAGCCAAGTGACCGATGTCACATATAAAATTGTTCTAGCCATGCCCACTACTTCCTCCACTGTGACATTGACCACATCGCCTGACTCAAGCCCTACAACTCTCCACGCGCCTTGGATATTTAACAGCACCGTGACGGCGCTTTTGTTGCTGGGGGGTAGTATTACGATATTATCGGAAGATACTCAAGAGACGAGCCGTCGCGAGAACGACGAAGGGGGGTCTGTGCCCTTGGCGCGAGCGAATGTCGGCCTGGCGCTCTGGCTCCAGTCCAGTGTAAATAGCCTGTAAATAGCCTCTTCCGTCTGTGTCTTTGTACACGTAACAATATATATAATCAGAAATGATTATGTGAGGTCACAGCTGTCAATTGTTTTAAATTTCTTTAATGTTTCAACATTTGCTGCCAAAATTAAAAATAATGGTACAGATTAGAAATGAAATACTTTGCTGCATGTTTAGCATATAGCAAAGTATGCACAGAAAATATCTCAAAAGAAACTTGCATTAAAAAAACACGTGTAGAAATTGCCAGAGAAGGCCCCTTTCTAGCCTCTTGATGAAAAGACAAGTTTGCCAATTTTTTTTTTGTTTTCTAGTATTCAATTGCTTTTATTGTATTTACTTTAACATGTTTATTTAAATCGGGTATGAAAAATGATAAAAGCATAGTAAATTTTATGAAAATTGTTGCTTTTTCAAATTTGGAACATTGTGCAGTTGCATAAGTCGCATTTTCCACCTCGTCTCGGCTAAAATATTATCATGCTGAAACGAAGGCATGCGCTGAAAAAAATTGCTTGATTCAGATGTGAGGAGGGACTTTGGTATGTCATATAAAACTATAATTGAAATTAAGAATAGTTTGAACCCCCCCCTCTGACTGTGCTTATCTGAACGCACTTTACCATTGTTTGACACTATGACTGTTGCATAAAGGACTTCTTGAGAGAAAATAAGTGTGAAATGCTCGGCATATATATGTCCTGCACTGCTTAAAAGATAACCAAGAGTTTGTGTTCAATACACCTTATGGCTTTGTGTCAGGTAAAATCTGGTTTGTGCATCTGCCAAGAAATGGCCTGTCTGCTTTGCGATGGTAAATAACGCCCAGTACATGAATGGGCTGCCACGTATATGCAGATCTCATGGAATTCCAATGACTGAGAGTATGTTGGGGATGGTTGTCAATCGGACTTACAAGAGTGTGCTGCAGGTTTGTGTTGGAATGGCCACGTGGGCCAGCTGGTGTGAAACTGCATGGTCGGCACGGATGGGCGGTCCTTGTCCAGGGCCAAGCAGTGGGCACGGCATGGCTATCTGTGCAGCCCACCCATGCAGCCTATGCACATGTGGTGCCCCAACAGCTGGAGCTGCGAGTGGTGGACAGTGTACGAATCAAGCCATCGGTCGTCTTCCTGCTCATTGGCTGCCAGGCGTGCTTCAGCCTCGAGCAGGAACATGGTGTGAGCAGTGAGTAGGGGCATTAGCCCACCTTGTGCCACGCGATGGTGCTAGGGGCAGTCAGGGAACTTGATAAACTCTGCATTCCACCGAAAACAGTGGACATTTGCGATGTGTACTTTATTTCTTAGCAGGCAGTCAGTCTTACCAGAAAGCCAAGTACTGTTTACATCTCACAGTTCAGGCTCATTTATTTATTACCTTAGACGGTGTATAAGAGGAGCTTGAAGCTAAAGGTGCATTGGACCTTGTCTGGGTCTTTCTTCTGAGTTGAAAGAGCACCTCTAGCAGTTGCCGCCAAAATCACAACTGGGGTTTTGCCTGGCACGGCTCAAGGGTTCGACTGCTTGCCTTTGTTTACTCGAGGTGAGCCTGCTACAAGTGCTGTAACACTTAGACTGAAAGAACTGGCTTTCTTTTGCTTGTGGGAGCTACTGTGCACGTGTTTCTACGAAACATGTTCGAGATGTGCACACAAATTTAGCTCGTTTTATGATACAAGAGGTAAAGAGTAGTGAACTCAAGGGACACTTGATCTCGTGTACAAGCCTACTCACGAGCCCGTCACGAGCTAGATATACTTGAAGCCAACAGAATTTATTAAATTAAATTAATTACATTAAATTTATTTCTAAATTTAAAATATTCCTGATGTGGCGACCAGATGGTGCATGCGAATTTAAGCTGTGGACGAACAAAGGTTTTGTGTGCTATTTCGCGAGTGGCTGAAGGGGTTTCACGTAGGTGTCTTTTTTAGGTAACCAATTGTGCTAGATGCTTTTGCGGTAACATATTTGTATGCGCCTTCCACAATAAGTTTGTTGTAATATGGGTACCAAGATATTTGTATTTGTTTCAGCTGAAAGGCATATCTTTTCACAGCTGTTCAGAGTGGCTCAACAACTTCGACAATATGTATAATGAATAGCCTTAAGGCCATTCCCAAAAATGACCGAGGTGGCTGGTGGCTCTATTCAATGGTGCAGGTACATTCTGTATGGCAGCGATCTTTGTCACCGGACATTCCCAAAAATGACTGAGGTGGCTGGTGGCTCTATTGACTGGTGCAGGTACATTCTGTACGGCAGCGATCTTTGTCACCTACTTTGTCACCTACTACATAAATGGCAGTTTGGTCATGCTGAAAATGCATTTGTTGCAGGAGTTCACTAAAGTATGCTTCCAGACGCAATACTGCTGTCAGGTTGGTAGAGCATTTCCTTGCACTCATGCAGAATTTACTTGGTCTTTTGTTTGGAATGTGGATGGTGTCACGGCAGTGCCAAAACACGCCTGCTTAAACATGTAGACACCTCGGCCTGTTATAAAAGTCATCAGATCCATACTTTCTGGGGTGAGGACAACCTGAGGGTACGTGCGACTAAATCCAGTTTTGAGACATACATCGCTCTGTGGTGCTTATTCAACAGTTGCTCAGTGTGTGCGAGTGCAAACTAATCAGTCATTGCCTTGCTAGGCTTGTGTGAATGAACAATGGATCTTATTGAGCCGTTCCTATTGCAATAGAAAATGGCACAATATAATACACAGGCGTTGTACTGTTGTACTGCCGCCTGTGTTGTCTTCTCATGGTGTCAATGCACAAGGGCGGTGCCGTTCCTATTGCAATAGAAAATATACGGACACTAGAGGTGCGCTCATGCAATTGGTGCCACCTATGTTGTCTTCTCGTGGTGTCAATGCACAAGGGCGGTTTTCACATGGAAGGTCAGAAGGTCTTTAGAGATGTGCAGTGTGTTTGGCTGCAAAAGTGACGAAGCCAAATAGACGCATCGGGACACTCTGCTCATTCGGCACTGCTTGAGCCATGGCAGCGTCCTGATTTCTGCTGCTGGCATGAGTTGTGCGCACACACATTAGGGCTTCTGCTGAGTAGCTGTGTGCATACCACACTGTGGTGTATACACTGGTTTAAGTGTAACGCCCAGTACATGTCAAGCTAAACATATTTCATAATTTTTATTGGGCACTGACAAATGCTGATGCTTTTTGTTGGTCCCATCTCGTGTACCATCGAGGGACAACATTGAGTTGCGACAGCGGTAATGCCAATGCTGGCGTTCTCACCGTGCCAATGTTGTGACATGCCTGGTGTCTACTAGGTCACTGTGCCAATGTTAGGACATGCCGGGTGCCTAATAGGTCGTTGTTGCTTCTGCACAGCAGCAGTAGTCTTGCGTGCTGAGTTGCACCATGTCACCTTTGTGCATTATTTGCTTGTGCACTGTGCAAGAAGTTCAAGTGCAATGTTAAACCTTGCCATCTCGCTTTGTGGGAATCGAGGTGCATTCCCTCGCCTCATCTCGTAGATGGTGCGTTGTACTTAGCTTGATCTCCGGGAACCGCTGCTGTAACGGCAACATGGCAGATATGGCTAGCGTGCCGGACCTAATTTCCTGTGCAAACTGCTTCTCCCTCTTGGGATCGAGTCGCCGCGTAAGCAAATGCCACTAGGACACAGCCTGATTGGCCTCCCAAGTGGTGGCCCCTGGGCGTCCTCTCCACCCGAGCTCTCTTCCGCTGAGCGATTCATCGCTGTGCCAGATGCTCACAGATTCACAACAAGGTGGTTACGTGGGACCTTTGTTTCTGTGACTTATCGTTCTCACACTTGGTGGACTGCTACCCGGTTAGCCCTAGCGTAGCGGGCGCACACTTGATCGGTCTTGTGGGTGAGTCTTTGTCTGTAACTGCCGTGACTGGCACACTGTGCTGTATCTTGGGTAAATAAACCAGTGTCTGTTGGCGATCTGACTCCGGAGCCTTCTCTGCACCGTGTCGGAGAGTCTACAAACCCTGCCGTAGCACCTTTATGCGTTGTGAAGTGGAGCAGTGTCAGGCCTTTTCCTGGCCGTTACTCATAAGGTGAGCCTTGTTCAAACCCATCTTTGCAGTAATCAATAGTTCGACGAAAGCCTGTCTGGTTGGGATGAGACATGACAAAGAAAGACATAAACTGACCAAGTAAAACTTATTAAAAGACAAGATGTTTCGGCTTCCACACGGAAGCCTTGTTCACAATCTTGTTCACAATCGTATTGTGAACAAGGCTTCCCTATGGAAGCCTAAACATCTTGTCTTTTAATATGTTTTACTTTCAGATTGTGGACAAGGCTTCCGTGTGGAAGCCGAAACATCTTGTCTTTTAATAAGTTTTACTTGATCGGTGTACGCTTTTCTTTGTCCCATCTCCACAGCTTTCAACACGTCGGGTGAAGCTGCCAATTTTTTTTCTGCACGACCTCTGTTGGAGGGACTCACTGGGAGTTATCTATTTCTTGATGACATCCTTCTCAAGCCGCTTCAATTCTTCTGCTACCCGGTCCTTCACTGAGAATGGTAATCGGCACAGCTTAGCAGCAACAGGGTTGGAATCTTCACAGACTCTGACTTTATGCACCTAGTTCTTAGTGAGATTATGCTTGCCCTCAAAGACATGCAATGAATGAGTGGCCAGTTAAGGCAGTAGGCATTGCCATCAGGCACTTGACAGGTGTGAAAACAATGCAAAGGCCCACCACTGATTTGCAGATGCAAGGCTACCATGACATCTTCGCCCAGGATGTCAGTCCCTTCTAGAACCACCTTATGTAGCAGGGTAGCCTGACAGTAACAAAATGCGACTGGAGCAATGAAACAACCCTGAACAATGATACAGTGGTGTGAGAAGTAAAACAGCGCAGCGGACATGAATTGTAGTGAAACAGAAGACCAAAGCTTCTTGTAGCTGGCACACGCTGTAGTTGCATAGTGGCTTTGGTGTTGCACTGCTCCCAGCTGCAGCCAGCGCTTTTTGATGAGGGCGAAGTGCAAAATGCCCGTGCTTTGTGTGCATGTTAAAGAACCCCAGGTGGTCAAAATTAATCCGGAGTCCGCCACTATGGCAAGCCTCGTAATCATATCATGGTTTTGCCACATAGTACTCCGGCATTCAACTTTAATTTTTTTCCTTTTAGCTGGTGTACAACAGTATGGAGACAGCAGGCCTGATGTCCACTAGGAAGGTGACTGTACTGCTGTGTACCTGCATGTCAATATGCACACCTGTTCTACTCTTGCAGCCGAGATGCAAAACAGTCGGGATGCAACTTCTTGGATAGCAAAGGTTCTTTGTTAGCTTGCTCACTTTGGCATTCAAAATGGTCCATCTTCCCACCTTCTCTGCTTGTCTTGTTTCTCACCCTGCATATGGTGGAACTTGCGATTTGATGTGGATAACCATAGTGGAAAAACAAGCGGGATGCAAGTGTCGGGAAAGTGTGGCCCTTGTGGTGTACGATGCCTGCTTCTAACAGATGTTCTAAGAAAACTGTCAGCAGAAGAGAATGGAAATGACACCACTTAAAAGGGCAGTATTGAAGAAAACGAACAGAGGAAACGTGCAAGCTGAAGCACCAGGTAGTCAATGTAATGAGCACAAGGCTGCATGTAGCAAGTAATGCAGTGATGCATGGTGTGAAGGTGCTTATTGGCAAGGAACTGCATGTAGCTGTGCATGCGCGGTTACGTACACACACAAACCTAATTGATTCAATCAAGACAAAGATAAACTGGAAACTTGAAGTGAACAGCCATGGATGAGCAAGAGAATGGTCCTCGGCCAGCATTTATACTTTTCTTTTAGCTCAGGAAAACATGTCTGCTTTCTGAAACTCCAGGTTGAGGCTTCCGTTGATCTGTTATTCGTTAGTACAATGTTTCACCCTAGTGCAACGACCCTTGTAGTCTTTGCACAACCTTGTGTGGTGCCTTAAAGATATTATTACGATATCATCGAGCGATGCTCAAGGGACGAGCCGCCGCGAGAACGACGACGAAGTGGGTGTGTGCCCTTGGCGCGGGCGAGTGACGGCCTGGTGGTCTGGCTCCAGTGTAAATACCCTCTATATAGCCTCTTTCATCTTTTTTTCACACGTAACATTCTGGTGGAGGTCAGCGATCCCCGTCCTCACCACGGAACTCCGGAGTCGTCGGTACATCGAGCTTGTCACCATGCCTCCCAGTGACGAGACAGCCTCTGCAACGGCTTGGGCTTGTCTGACTGCTCCAATCATCACTGTTGCCAAACACCGCGACCCTGGTGTGTTCTCTGGCCTGGAGGGAGAGGACGTTGATGAATGGATCAAGCTCTATGAACACGCCAGTGCTAATAACAGGGTGGGATCCAACGATCATGCTCGCCAATGTCATCTTTTATCTCGGCGGCACCCCACGCGTGTGGCACCAAACGCATGACGACGAGATAAACAGTTGGGACAGTTTCAAAGAAAAGCTCAGGGAACTGTTCAGTGACCCCATTGGGCGCAAGGCTGCCGTGAGAAAGGCTCTTGCGTCTCGTGTTCAGACATCTACAGAGCCGTACGTTTCATGCATCCTTGATGTCTTGGCTCTCTGCCGCAAAGCTGACGATACGATGTCTGAACCAGATAAAGTGTCGCATGTGCTAAAAGGCATTGCTGATGATGCTTTCAATTTGCTTGTTTTCGGTCACGTCTCAACTATCGTTGCCATCATCAAAGAATGCCATCGCCTTGAACAAGCTAAGAGCCGCCGTATCACACACCACATCACGCGGCTACCCAAGACCGCTGCTATGTCGACATGTGAGGGTTGACCGCGTCAGGCCACCACCTGTGACGACGTCCCCCGTATTGTTCGCCACGAGCTCGAGGCCGCCTGTTCGCCAGCTTTCTCCGCGACGCCTCCCGATCCGCCAGCAGCCACGATTGCCATGATTCAGGCCGTAGTCAGACATGAATTTGAGAACATGGGTCTGAACTCCGTGTGTTGAACATCTCAACCCAGCGTTCCCCAGTTCTCTACCGGCCCTCCTCGTCCCCGACAGTCCTTTTCTACCACATCTCTCCGCAACCCGTCCAAATGGCGCACCCCTGATGACAGACCAATCTGCTTCCACTGCTGTCGCATTGGCCACGTCGCTCGTCACTGCCGCAACCGATGGCCACCACTTCCTCGGATATACGCCCCCGCTCATTCCCGCCCCTTTGGACCTTCTGTTCCCTATGCCACCCGCCATGAACCCATTGCCGCTGATGCTCCTGCCTCAAACCTTCGCTACAGCCGCTCTCCCTCACCTCGACGCCATCAGTCTCGTTCGCCCCAACCCCGTCGCTTCTCTTCGTCGTCTACCGCCTCCTGGATCCAGCCGGAAAAATAGGCACTGGAGCTTCTGGAGGTGAAGCTGCATTGTCCACCCCGCCCTCAAATCCTCTGCTCATGTTACACACGAACCAAAACCTTCTTGACGTTGACGTTGATGGCCATCCTGTCACGGCACTAATTGATACAGGTGCGCATCTTTCTATTATGAGTGCTACCTTCCGACGACGACTGAACAAGCTCCTCACCCCAGCGTCGGCACGCGACGTCCGCGTTGCGGATGGCAGTACTGTGCCTATCATCGGCATGTGTACGGCATGTGTCTGCATCGCCGGCCGCCACACTCCTGTCCTCTTCACTGTGATTGCTCATTGCCCCCACGACCTCATTCTCGGCCTCGATTTTCTCTCCGCGCATTCTGCTCTTATTGACTGCTGTGCCAGTACCCTTCGCCTTGAGTTGCCGATTCTCGCAGAACCTTCTGACACACCCCAGTGCCGCCGATGCCCCACCGGCTTTATTCGCCTGCCGCCAAAATCAATAGCCTATATTGAACTCTTGTCTTCCCCACCAGTCCCCGATGGCCGAGTACCTCGTCACTCCTCTGCCCGACATTCCACTACAGTATGACGTTACCGTGCCTCACAGTATAATTACTATTACTGCGAACCGCACTTTCATGCCTATCTTTAACTTTGTATTGGCAAAGCAAATTCTACCGCAAGGTTTGCCTTGCCAACGTTGATTGTCTCGGCGACCATCACGTGGCAACCTTATCGACCGATGCTTCTTGTGAGCTTAGCTGGCCCATTGTGCCACCCTCGGCCGCCGATCCCAAGATACAGAAAATGGTTGCGACGGACCTGTCTTCTGCGCAGGCTGAAGACCTTTACCAAGTATTATCGTCCTACAAAGATATTTTCGACTTCGACGATCGCCCCTTTAGGCCAGACGCTCGCGGTCAAGCATCGGATTCTTACTGGCGATGCTACTCCTATTCACCGACGACTGTATTAGTTGCTGCGTCGGAACGCCGAGTAATTCAAAGAGAAGTGAACAAAATGCTAGACAAAAACATAATTGAACCTTCTTCGAGTCCCTGGGCGTCACCTGTAGTGTTGGTTAAGAAGAAGGATGGCACGTGGCGCTTCTGTGTAGACTACCGCCATCTGAACAACATTATTAAGGAGGACGTCTACCCGCTCTCACGTATAGACGACGCCCTTGACTGCCTCTACGGTTGCAGCTATTTCTCTTCTATTGATCTTCGTTCTGGTTACTGGCAGATTGCTGTTGATGATATTACTGTTCTGGGCCACCTAGTTGACGCTTCCGGAGTACAGCCTGATCCCGACAAAACTCGCGCTGTCCGAGACTTTCCGGTTCCGAAGACAGCCTCAGACGTTCGAAGTTTTTGTCTGGCTATGCTCGTACTTTCGTCATATTGTTCAAGATTTTGCGGCAATTGCTAGACCCCTCACTAATTGAAGAAAGGCGTACAATTCTCGTGGGTTACTGCAGAAGCCGCTGCCTTCTCTCGTCTCGTCACTCTTCTCTCCTCACCACTCATTCTCGCCCACTTCGACCCTGAGGCCCCTACAGGATTGCGTACAGATGACAGCGGTCATGGCGTAAGTGCCGTCTTAGCCCTGCGTCCGCATGGCCAGGATCGCATTATTGCTTATGCGAGCTGCCTCCCCACACCATCGGAGCGCAACTATTCCATTACGGAACGAGAATGCCTTGCTGTAGTCTGGGCGGTTGCGAAGTTCCGTCTTTACCTCTACGGTCGCCCTTTTTCCATAGTCACTGACCATCATGTTCTCTGCTGGCTCTCATCCCTAAAAGATCCTACAGGCCGGCTTGGTCGATGGGCTTTGAGACTACAAGAATTTTCGTATTCCGTGGTCTAGAGGTCTGGCCGCCTGCACCAAGACGCTGACAGCTTTTCGCGTTACCCTGTTGACGACCCTGACTCCTCGAATATTACCAGTGCTGCTTGTGTATTCTCTGTGTCGCACCTTCTTCATTTCGCCGACGAGCAACGTCATGACGCCTACATCACAGCACTCATCGACCGTTTTGAACACTCTCCAGCCGACGCCACTCTACGCCACTTCGTCCTCCATGATGATACTCTGTACCGTCGTAACCTTCATCTGGACGGCTCTGAGTTCCTACTTGTCATACGTAAACACCTCCGCTCAACCGTTCTAGAAGAGCTCCACGACGCACCAACGGCAGGACACCTTGGCTTATCTCGAACCTATGACCGTGTACGTCGCCGTTGTTTCTGGCCGGGGCTTGCCCATTCCGTACGACGTTACATCGCCGCTTGTGAACTTTGCCGATGCAAGAAGCCTTCACAGCTCCCCGCTGGTTACCTGCAGCCGCTCGACATCCCTGCCGAGCCCTTCCATCGTGCCGGCTTGGACCTTCTCGGCCCATTTCCGGAATCTACATCAGGAAACAAGTGGGTTGCCGTCGCGGCGGACTACGCAACCCGCTACGCCGTAACCCGCGCTCTTCTGACCAGTTGCGCACTTGATGTTGCGGACTTCCTCCTGTATGATATCATTTTGATTCATGGTGCTCCGCGTCAATTGCTAACAGACCGTGGCCGTACGTTCTTAGCCAAAGTCATTGACGGCATCATGTGTGCCTGCTCAATACAGCATAAATTTACCACCTCCTACTACCCTCAAACGAACGACCTCACTGAGCATTTGAACCGCATCCTTACAGACATGCTATCTAAATACGTTTCAGACGACCACCATGACTGGGACCAGGCTCTACCTTACATTACATTTGCGTATAACTCTTCCCGTCTCGAAACTGCTGGCTTTTCGCCTTTTTACCTCTTGTATGGCCATGAACCGACACTACCACTGGACACTGTGCTTCAGTCCACCACAGCTTCAACTAGCGCTTATGCCTGTGATGCTATCGCCCATGCTGACCATGCTCGCCAACTTGCGCGCACTCGTCTACAAGTCTCTCAAGGCAAACAAAAGCAACGCTACGACCTCCGTCACCGTGATGTCCATTTTGTGCCCGGCACCCTTGTGTTGCTTTGGTCACCATCGCGTAAAGTTAGCCTTTGTGAAAAAGTGCTTTCCTGCTACACAGGCCCATATCGCATGCTTCGCCAAGTAACCGATGTCACCTACGAAATCGCTCTAGCCACGCCCACTACGTCCTCCATTGTGACAACCAGTGACGTAGTGCAAGTCGCCCCGCTCAAACCCTACAACTCTCCACGCGCCTTGGATATTTAACAGCACCATGACGGCGCTTTTGCCGCCGGGGGTAGTATTACGATATCATCGAGCGATGCTCAAGGGACGAGCCGCCGCGAGAACGACGATGAAGTGGGTCTGTGCCCTTGGCGCTGGCGAGTGTCGGCCTGGTGGTCTGGCTGCAGTGTAAATACACTGTATATAGCCTCTTTTATCTGTGTTTTTCCACACGTAACAATATTTATTGTTTAAGCGATACAACTATGCTTGTTTCTATCATATTGAAACAGTATCTTTCTATTGGCACCATAACCTCTAGATGTGTTTGGTAGGTAAATGGCCTCCTTAAACCGTGTGGTGTCACTTTCACTTCTGGTGTGTGTATGTGCTGGGAGGTACTCATTGTGGCCCTCCCATTGTGCCCTATCGTAAACATGTTCTGATAGCACTTGTGACGTACCTTGCCATTTCTTTCTCATAGCCTCCCAGTTAGTTTGTCAGCGGAGAGCTACAGCACTGAGCTAGTAGACCAGGTCAGGAGCTGGTGACCCTGACATGGTTGCTTTCATCTTTCATTATAGAGCTGCAGCGCTTTAATGCTGTGCTGCTTGCTTTCATTGCTGGCTGCATATCCACGCTTGTAGTCAATTTGTTTAGGCTGAATTTGTTAAAGCTTGTGTTGACCTTGGCAGCAGCATGCCAGTGTGCACCATTTTGTGGCAGTAACTATGCAAACACCCTGTGGAATGTGCTGTTCTATGTGCAGCTGCAGTGGCACCTGGGCAGTCATATTCCCTGCGCACGGAGGATGACCAGGTGGCTCGTGTGGAAGGGACATGCGTCTGGGCCCAAGGGCTTGGCCACACCCGGCTGCTGCTTGCCGATGCCTGTATCCTTTGACACTGAAGCACCTCATTCTGCCCATTCCATGGTGCTACCTTGACTGTGCCTTCCAGCTTCGTCCATCAATCTGCGGACTGCCGATGTGCACGTAGTCAGACCAAGCTACCTTCGTGAGCCTCTTTCTAATCATGGCTACCCTTTCTAATGGAGAAGCGGTTTACTGGTGACACCTTGTTGCACAACTTGTTGCTTATTTACATCGCTTATGAGGGTGTGAAAAAAGATGTCTGTCAAATTATGCCACTAGTCAGTGTGTGCCAGTTCTACAGTGAAAGGAAACAGATTATCTTAAGTTTATTTTTGTTCCTTTTCACAAAAAACGTGCCTCCATGGTAATTTTTTTTAAATTACAGTTTTCAGTAGTAGGAAATGATTGGAAACACGTGAATACAAAAAACATTTATTGCAAATAACATTTTCTATCAAGAAATGCTTTACATGCACCAACAGTAGGCACACGCACACTATACGGTAAAAGATTGAGACGAATGTTTACAGTGAAGTTTATGGCTGAAGATATGTTAGACATAAATAAAAGAAACTCTTGAGCAGTTGCCGCAAGAGGCACCGCATGCGGCCATACTAAACCCACGACTGACGGCAGGCCAATGTACGCCAGGACACGAACCATAACCCAAGGGGGATCAACAACTGATGGCAAAGAAAAAGAAAACTCTGAACTTTGGACTGCATGGGGCTAAATTTAAGTTACTCGAAACACCATAGCGGTGACTATGGAAGACAATAGCATCACCTCCATGCATGCCTTGGAGATGACACGCACGACCATGATAGGAAGTACCTGAAAGTAAATAAGTTGCATAGTGTGCCTCGGTGAGTGGAAACGTAATTTCCAATGAGTAGTTTGTGCGACTCCATAGAGAGGGCATCACTGCTTAACAACCAGTACTGTTGACACTAATTTAGATTCTAACCTCCAAACAGACGCGATATTCCTAGATTTTGCAAAAGCGTTTGACAAGGTACCACACCAACGTCTACTACTAAAACTTTCTCTTGCGAACCTTCACCCCGACATTTTGCGATGGATTGAAGCGTTCTTGACAAACAGATCTCAGTTCGTTACAGTTAACAACCGCGCATCTAACTACCTACCAGTGACTTCCGGTGTACCGCAAGGATCTGTTCTTGGACCCCTACTCTTCTTAATATACATTAATGACCTACCCTTGCACGTGTCTTGCGGCGTTCGTTTGTTCGCAGACGACTGCGTCATTTATCGAACAATTACTAGCACATCTAATCAAGACTTACTTCAGGAGGACATTAACTGTTTACAGCAATGGTGCGACCGGTGGTTAATGGAACTTAATCCTAAGAAATGCAACTTGATGGTATTTTCTCGTCGGCGCGACCCATTTCCTTACCAATACACAATTAATAACATTCCCGTGTGTGCTACGCAGTCTTACAAGTACCTAGGTGTTACTATATCTAACGACTTATCCTGGCGAACACACGTCAGTAACATCATTTCATCTGCTAACAAATCGCTGGGTTTTCTCAAGCGTCATCTAAAACGCGCCCCCAAACCTGTTAAACTACTGGCCTACCAGTCAATAGTCCGACCAAAATTGGAATATGCATCCGCCATATGGAATCCGCACCAAACATATCTCATTAACGCACTCGAAGCCGTTCTAAACCGTGCCACAAGGTTCATCCATTCTAATTATTCATATGACGTGAGCATGTCTCACTTAAAGAAAGAATTGAATTTACTTCCCCTTTGTACGCGCCGGCGCACTGGAACCCTTGCACTTTTCCATAAGTTTTATCACAGTTCGCTTAATCAACCACCCTATATCCTCCCCGCAGCCCGAACATCTCGTCGTACACGCCACACTTTTCAAGTGGGCCGCCCTCGCATGCGCACTGTTACCTTTTCCGCCTCATTCTTTTGCCATGCCGCTACAGATTGGAACAATCTGCCCCACCAAATCTCCGCCATCATTTGCCCTTGTACATTCATGGAGAGTGTCACTGCGCACTTTTCAGAATAGAAATGACTTGTGTTAATAGACTTATATGCTCGTGCAACTTTAGTTTGTATTACTTAGTTCTATGTATTTGCGCTGACGTATGTAACCCTTTATCACATGCAGTTTTTGTTGTTGTTTGCGTGTTCACTTATGTATTATGAAAATTTTGTACTAATGTATTCCCACCCCTTATGTAATACCCCTATCAAGGGGTCTTTAAGGTAATAAAATGAAATGAAATGAAATGAATGTGATATATCAAATAAAAGATAGATGCTGCACATGTACGGCAAAAACCTAAAAAGGGTTAAAGATTATTGCACCGAACTTAGTGTAGTGTAAGCACTTAGTATATTTCTATACAGACCACTTGATCCTTTTATTGCAGTTGTCTTGTTGCGGCACCTCTATCACCATGGATGCCATAAGCACACAATAAATTGGCAAACCATATGAGCGAGCACTTGGGAGAACACGTAGTTACATTCAGCAGCTCACCAGGAAAGCTCTGCCTGTCCATTGCAATAAAATATAAATAAGACTAATAAATTGTTTACGGCCCTTGTCTTACTAGCTGCTTACAATTACAATTACAAGAGAGGTTTCTTGTTCGACCGCTGTCAGTCAAATTGGAGAGCTTTGAAGTTGATGAGTAGCCATACAAATATAAACACAAAATATCCAGATATATTCAATGGTTTAAAAAAAAATGTTTTTCTTCAGAAAAAATGGAAAATTTCAGGATGATAAACTGGCATACACTGCACATTAATTTGCTCAGGGGTACAAAAAAATATTAACAATGCTTATTTACCTCACATTGAAATGCTGAAATAATGGAAAAAATCGCTTTTTATGTTACAAAAGAAATATGAAAACTCAACACAAAAAGTCACTCTATGTTGGAGTCACTGTTGCAGGATGAGGCAATATATGTAGACTTACATTCGTTCAAGTTGCCTTGAAAAGGTTGTTTGGCACAAATATATTGCTACCAGTTCTGCTTTCCCAAAAATTATATGTCAGTGCTGCATCAAATTCCTGTAAATTTGGTCCAAGACTGGAATATGGAGGCCAAGCAGACATCAGTTTGTTTTGTAGTTTTGTAGTTCTATTGACTCCATGGCCTTAGACATCGTGAATTTATTGCAGTTGAACATACTAAGCTCTTGTTGATGATTTTATATGTAGACACTGCGTTTCAGTTTTATGGTGGTCGAGCGATGGTATCCAAGTCTGCTGAAATCGCCAGCTCAAATATTATGGTGCATTATGGTGCAGCAACAGCTGAAAGTAATGTCGCTTTGCCATGTGAAGCTGTTGTATGCATAGACCTTCATTGTGTTATGAAGTTGGACAGTACTTAATGAAAATGAAACGCTTCCATACAGTTTCCTAAGCTGTTTTATTACTGTCAGAAAAAACGGCACCTTAAGGAAGAGAGCAATGAACATTTAGTCAATGTTGTTTAGTTCATATTGGGAAAGAACAACATTGTATTAACACAGAGGGCAAAGAGGCATGTGGAACAGGCATTACTCATGACCAAGTTTTACTGTAAGCAGACGCAAAGAAATGGGCCAGGTGCATGGTAAAAGAATGACCAGACATTTGTTGTGGTAGCCTATACAGCGAAAACTTCGTTACTACAAACACCACATTAACAAAATTTTCAGGTTAACAAACTTTTCAGAGATCCCCTGCTGACTTCTTATAGCTTCAATGCAAAAATATTTAAATATTACGAACTTCAGAATACCGAACTTCTCAGAATAACGATCGTTATTCAGTTTCTCTGTGATGCTAACAACGCCTCAGTACTACAAATTCTGAAATCTGGGGATTCTTAGATTTTCATGTATCATCCACGGCAGCCAAAACAGTAGGCTAGCAGAAGACAAGGCACAGACAGTGGATGTCGCAGCAAATGGGTTCGGAAAACCCGAGACGACACCCGGAAAAAGAAAAAGAAAAAAGAATTCGGGCAAGCGGAGGCGACGACACATCAGGTTTTGCGAGGGCATGTTCTGCCCAGAAAAGTGTCCTCTAGCAACGGAGGCGCGTCTCTTACTTCTTTCACCCTACTTTCTGCACACGCCTCTTTCTTTTGCTCTTCTTTCTGCGGCCATGCTAGCTATGCTCGCGGTGAAATGTAACCTCCATACTCGCAGGGATGCCACAGGGTTGCACCTTGCACTTTCCAGATGGTGTCGTTTAAGCACACTTGCACTGCGACATAGTTCAGGCGTCCGTCTCGAGCAAGCCAGTTGCAATGTCCACAGCAAGAAACGTGAAAAGCAAACAAAAGGCAAGAAACATTTACTTTAGAAGTGACAAGACGCTACCTTTTGTCTAGATTTCTCGGCCTCAGCGTCTGTTCTATGTGCGTGTCACTCTTATTATACGGTGCTTCGGTGGTGCATGGCAGCGGAATTTATGGAAAATAGCAGCAGTGCGTGCCGAGAGCCAACAGGGACGTTTTCGTGGATAGCTCATGTGGTGACAACTTATGAACTGATGGGTTGATGGGCAGAATGGTTAATTTTGTGGCTTTCACTATGACAGTCTTTCAGAATGACAAAAAATTTACCGCGGTCCCCTGAAGTTCGTTATATTCAGTATTCACTGTAATAGGATTTCCTGAAAAAAGAAATGGCTGTAGGCTTAGCTTTGTTAAGCCTGGAAGATTGCGAAAGCAATACCCTTGGCTGCGCCTTGGTTTGGCTGATGGTGTGGACATGGTTGCCCTTTGTTAAACTTATGGCTATACATCATCCGACATAGCGCAAGGCAGCGCGTCGACCACTGCGAGGAGCCGAGCTGTAGGCCCATTTATCCTCCTAGCGTGACGTCACACCAGCGAGCACCCTCTCTCGGTAGTGCCGCAGCAGCGGCGTGGAAGGCTTTGCCTCTGTTAGATACGGGACCGTTTCTTGAGTCTACTTCGAGTTCACCAGACCACATCGAATCGCACCACAGCTAATTAAGGAGAGCAGAAGCACAGATACTACATTCCTGAGGCGCAGCACGTGCAAACAAGTTGGCGGCCCCCACTTAGTGTGCCGCAGGTGGAGCTATTCACTGCTTGACTCTTCCCGTAAGTGAAGCGAGAGCCTGGCACTGTTGCGGGTAAAGTGGGTCCCAAAGCTAGATGGCTGTAATGCGTCGTGAAAACCTGGCAATGTTGCCCCATCCGCCTATTGTGACGGCGCATTGCAAGTCAGCAAGGCAAGACCGCAGGGAGAAAGAAGTAAGCCCTCGGACAAACACACGTGCAGCGACCCTCTCCGCCGGGTGTGACACCATCGCACAGGCGCCTACCATTGGCCGAAAATGATGACACTTGAGCGGGCTCCCCCATTGGCCGAACGTGACGTGTCTTCCAGACACCAAAGGGCTTAAAAGACGCAGACCGGGAGCAGCAAGAGAGCATTCCTAGAGCATTCCTAGAGATTCCTTGATTCATCTGTTTCGAACTTCTTGCCACGGGCCGCAGCGTCCGAGTTGCTGCCTGCCTGTAATGACTTTAAGACTGTTAATTGACTCTCACTGTAAATAATGTAAATAAACCTCCCAAGTTTTCATCCCAAAGTCCTCCTCAACTCTTACACCTCCACCATCGATGCCGCGAGCTGGGGCCCCGTCTCTTGGTCTGGCGTGACGTCACACGGTCATGTGACGCGCAGCTGTGTAAGGAGGCGCCACGACCACCGATGGGCCGAAAGTGCGAGAAGTATTGCTTTCACAATAAAAGAATCATTGTTGCTGCACGCCGTGACAGGGGTAGCTGTAATACACCCATGATCACTCTTTTTAATGTGAAACGCTTCCATTATTTCACACACAAGCATGTCACCGGTTCTCCCAAAATTTCATATGCTAGAAGCATAGGCTCACACGTAGGACACGCAGTGTCAGTAAATGTGACTTTGACCGACAGCTCATGCTCGTATGCTCGGGTATCACTGCAGTGGCCTGTCTAGCAGATATGGACCCTTCTGCATGCGAGCTGCTGGAAGCATAAGGCCTTGCTTGTTTTTTCTTGCACGGGGACTTCTTGAGTGGATCTGAAATGAATGGGCACAGCCCTGCTAGCTTGCTCGGTGTGCAAAAGACAATGGGTACTTTATAATAATAATAATGTCTTTATTTGTGTCCCATAAAAATAAAAGACACGGGAGACCTGCAGTAAAAGCTGTCATGAATCACAGCTTGACAGAGCCGTAGGCCCCTATACACGGAGCAGTTACATAACGAAAAAAAAAAAAAAAAAAGGCATAATACATGGTCACGTTTGAAATTACACTTCCTAAGCGTACAATGTAACATACACAAATTGTGATGAAATTAGGCAAGATAGAAATACAAATTACAAGTTCACTAATGTAATAAAACAACACAATCAACGATGGAAGAGTCACAAAAGAAACAACATAAATGCAGTTTCACATATCTGCAAGAAATAACAGTAATACATATACAATGATGGTAAAGAGAAGCAAAACAGATAAAGCGCACATTGTGAATTGAAAGAAGGGAAGACTGAAGCATTCCCTCGCCATGTACACTGCTAGGGATAACGGGGTATAGAAAAAGTGAATTGTGCATATCTACCTCGTTTTCCATGTTAGGTGAAACTGTACACACACGGAACCACATTGGGCCTTTTTGTTTTAAGTTTTGGCTCTGTTCCCTTTTTACCTTCCATCTTCTGAAGGATGTTTCAGACACAACAGCTAAAACTGAACAGTGAAATGCAGCTGACTTAAGTTGTGCAATATGAATGTCAAAACTCTCTCACATGCAATAAAAGGGGGCAATGGAGCCATTGGCAGAAAATCAAGCCAACTCATTTTCATCGTCATTGCGTTCCATGGTAACCTGCTTGCACGTGAATTTATGGAAGCGTTTCATATCAAAAAGAGGGTGTTTGTTGTTATATCAATGGTATTCGTCGTAGCGTGCAGTGGCGTGGGATTGTCATACAGCAATTGCTGTTGTTTGCTCACTCCCAAAGTTGTATTGATGTCTATCACAGGAATCTATCTCTTTGTAAGTTTATAAAGAAGAGCTCTGGCTTCACAGAGTAGCTATCCCGGGTTTTGCATCTTAGCCACTCCACCGACGCTACAGAAAGGAAAAAAAGCTATGCTTAGAGAGCGTGATCAAGTCGTGAGTTGCTGTGATGGGATGACCCAGCACTGAGGTGAAAGAATTTAAATGAAGGTTGCATTAAAATGAGAAATGCAAAACAGGAAAGAGGAAGAAATTTACTTCACTGCGGAGGAATGCTGCCTTTATAATGAACTTGAATTACGAAGGAACAGTGCCAACGAAGACGATCACAAGTGGGGCTATTACAGTTTTTAGACATTAACATTACCTTGGGTGAAGATCATGTATGTTGGCAGTACGCACCTCGAGCACAAAAGGAGCTTCTTCCTTATGCGTCGGCGCATTCAAAAACAGTAAAACGTTCTATTGCAAAACTTTGTCTTGAGTCTGCTCTTGTGAAATCATGTGACCATGCAATGCGTGCGAGTTTTGACAAGCAAGTTAATAGGTTGGTTTCGGCAGGGTTCCCAAGCACGGTTATCACAGCAGTGGCTGAAGCGATCTTGCAAAAAATCAAAGGTGCCATGGTTAAGAAACCGTGCGCGCAAGAAAAACTAGCTGCGAAGCCGGAAGTGGTTCCGTATACATAGGATAGCCCACAATATGAAAAAGGTGGCAAACAGACACGGCGTCCCAGTGGTGTTTTCGGCTCCTCGAAAACAAGCTCAGCTCTGCGCCCGCGTCGCGAGCCAGGGTTCCAGGAGCAACTGCACCAAAAAACATGGAAAGCAGTTTGTAAAGTGCTGCACCGGTGTGGTATATGAAATACCTTTGACCTGCGGGAAAACCTATGTGGGCCAAACGGGCAGATGCATGAATGATCGTGCAGCTGAACATGTGCGGTCGCTGAAAGAAGGAGGTGCGCATCTTTCACAACATTGCTCAACTTGCACTGCGTGTGACCGAGCCGCAGAACATTCGCCACGAAAACAATGCCAGTACTGCAAGAAGTGTGAACCACGGTTCAGAGAGATAAAGATTCTTGGCAGAAGCAGGGAAACAAAGGCACGTGAGGTTTTGGAAGCCTTCCATATAAAGAAAAGAGGAAAAAACTGTGTTAGTGATACTTCCATGACCCTCTTCAAAAGCGAAATGTCCTATCTTGAACGGTTTGGCAGATGATGCATTATGGTCATTGTGCCCATGTCTGTGATTTTTCTTATATTTGCTGAATTTTCGGTGAATAAAGATAGATGGAGTTGGCGCTTGTCCTGTGTCGTTTTCCCCACTTGTGATAGTCTTCGTTGGCACTGTTCCTTCGTAATTCAAGTATGCACCATCTAGCCCAAATGAATGTTGTCCTGAATTTATAATGAACGTCTTCTCGACAAGAGATTGGTCCACATGCATCTGCAAATGTTTACTCCAACTGATCGAGGAAAGGGGGTAAAACTGAGGGGCCCGATTTTACAGCAAAGCTGTTTACCTCTAGCTCCTGTATGCATCCCCCGCATGCGTTCCCTGGGTGGGTGGGGGGGGGGGGGGGGGGGTAGGTTGCCCTGGCCAGCTTACATCTGTATAGGTGGCAGGAATTTGTGTGCCGATCTCCGAGATAGTGTAATACCGGGTTGTTGTTTGTTGTTTTCACTGAAAGTGCAGGTTGACCAGGAAAAGGAGAAAAAGACTCGGTCAGTATGAGAGAAGAAAGGCGGGGATTCCTGTTGGTAAACAGGGCTTCACGGCTCGAATCAGTCCCATTAAAAGCCTTTCTCAATTATATTGACGGAATCGAGTTATTCTGCAGCTGATGTATGCCGCAATTCTACAAATTTGGTGCCAAACTACCCAGGATAGACCAGTCGAAATCTATGAGTTGCCTGCATGAAAGTGGAGAAGCTCAAGGCGAAGCAGACTTCACAGCAATCCTTGAACAGTCAGATCATCAACGAGGCAAGTGCGCTTCTTTGTTGAGACTCCGCAACACATGAGCAACTCGACTTCGTCTCTGAGAGGCTGAAGGCAAATAATGACAAACTAAACAAGATAAATGTGGAGCTAAAGAGCCTAATTATGGATGAGGACTTCCAAGCAGAGTACGAAACACTCGTGGAATATATGAGGGTAACACGACGTGTGCCCTCGCTGTGTTGATGAGTAGGCGGGACCTCATTTCAAGTGCGACTGCGCGCGCAGCCGAGGGTTTGACGCCGGCTACCCATACCATTGCTTCACCATCAGAAAGGAAGGGAGCCAAGATATCAAAACTCATGGTTGCTCCCTTCTCTGGAGATCTGTGTAAATGGGCGGTATTTTGGAAGCAATTTGTCCAGACTGTTCACAACAATGCGAGTCTTACCACCACTGAGAAGTTTCATTATTTGTGGCTATTTCTCAAAGGAAACGCTGCTTCAGCGGTTGCAGGTCTTCCAACTATGGAAGGATGCTATAAAGATGCCATAGGCTGCAGAAATGCTTTGGGGACAAGACATGCCAGAAGCAGGAATACTTCGCAACATTATGACAGTTGACTCTTGTTCATTCATCTAGCAACAAAAGAGCCCTCCGACAACTATATGACCATGTACTTGTCAACATCCGAGGCCTGGAGTCATTGAGTGTGAAAAGGTTGTCGTTTTCCTCCATGCTCTGCAACATAATCATTAGGGCCTTACCCTGAGATGTTGCAGTCAACATTGTGCATGTGCTGCACAAATCAGAGTGCTACCGTGGACAATGCTGCTGATTCTTTGAGACTAGATGGTCTACTCAAGTTCCTTTCGGTTGAACTGGGAAGACGAGAGAAAGAGTGACTATGAGGACGACTATGTGTGACAGCGATGGTCAGCTTTCATCAAACCAGCCATCCCGCAGTCGCTACTTGAAGCAGCCTGTGTTGTCGGTCCTCCACACGAACTCAGCTCGTGGGTCTCAACCTTGCAAGGATATGTGTGTGTTTTGCACATCAAGACAGCACCCCAGAGAAGCGTGCCCTGCGGATATGCCTCTGACACAGAAGAAGGAAGTGCTATCAAAGGATAAACGGTGCTTCCGATGCACAGCCAAAGTCATAGGGCACTTGACTGCACACGGAGGATCTCTTGCACGAGGGGCAAAGGTGACCATGCCTCAAGTATGTGCGACCCACAAAAAATCCCTCAGAGCTCGTACCAAGGCCTCAAGAATGACAGAGAAAGTTTGCACATCGGTAAGGGGTGACAACAAAGCGACGATGGATACACTTGCTTCTTCCTGCAAAAATTTTGAGCCTGGGCAGTAATCGACAACACTTGCTGCTATGTGCAAGGTGTCTTCGATGGTGGGAGTCAACGGACATTTGTTACTGAAGACTTGTCAAGATACCTGGGCCTCAAGTGTGTTATATCGATAAAGATAGCTCTCAACACATTCGCCAGACCAGGTGGCAGAAAACTGATGAATAGTGGAGCTGCTCTTACGAAGTAAGTTTTCTGACATCGAGGTTGTGCTAAGTGCCAATGAGATTTCGCATACATGCCAAGACATAAAAGAAACTAAAATGGAACTGTCTTTTGTTGCTTTATTTAAGAATCTGGAAAGAGACATAGCCAGTAGACTGGCACATGCATCAGTCATCACGAAAAGTGGAATCGGCATGCTGATCGGCGCTGATCAAATGTGGAGACTCTTGTTGGGCGATGTTCTACGTTGTTAAGGCAATGAAACGGAAGATATAAAGTGGCACTGCCTTGGAAAGACTGATTTGAGCTTTCAGACAAGAAACAGGTTGCTGTCACAAGGCTGCAGAAGCTTCTTAATCAACTAACGAAGCAGAGAGGGCTGCTGCGGATATACGATGACATCATACGTGAGTATGCACGAGCAGGCTATGCCAAAATATTTGATGACCTCCCTCCTGAGCAAGGCAAGATGTATTACATTCCACACAAAGAAGTAATCAGAAAACAGGTGTTGACCACAAAAGTTCGGGTGGTTTTTGATGCATCATCGCATGAAAATGGTAGTAGGTCTCTCAACGAGTGTCTTGAGAAGGGGGACAATTTGTACTAAGACTTTGAAAAAGATACTGTGTTTCAGCACACCTTCAGGATATGAGGAGACTGCATAAGATGGAAACCGTTTGTGGCTAATCATATCATGGAAATTAAATGCAGAACAGAACCATCCTGGTGGAGATATTGCCCAGGATTGGAGAATCCACCTGATTTGCTAATGCGGGGAGGGACATTAGACAAAGTGACTTTGTGCTCAAGATGGTGGCATGGTCCTGACTGGCTACACGGATCGATGGACAAGTGGCCTCTCCAACTGTCCATTTTGTTGGACTTGGACGGCACTGTCAGAAGTAAGATAGCAGCAGTTCAAGTAATAGCAGCAAATGTGCAGAGTCCAGTCATTTGTATTGAGCGTTTCATCAAGCTTCAGCACCTACTGCGAATAATAGCTTGGGTGTTCAGGTTCACAAACCGTTGTCAAAACAAGACAGAAGAAATTAGCCACCTGAAAGCAACAAGTAATTCGGGCTGGGTGCCACTGGGTTAAATACGTCCAAAAACAACTTCTATGAAGACCAACTGCATAACATAAGGACGACCACTAGAACCCACGTCGCGCAATGCCGATCTCCGCCCATTTATGTACGCCGACGGAATCCTCATAGTCGGTGCACACCTGTCACTTCTGAAGTTACCGCTAGGAGTGAAACACCCAATGATTCTCCCTGCAAATCACCTTTACTTCACTGTGTCGGCCATAAGAGCTCATCAGCAAGTCTTGCACGGAGGTGTAAACTCTTACCCAGATCAGAGAGCACTACTGGATTTGTCGAGCGCATGTCCTGGCCAAGAAGGTTATACATATCTGCAATGTGTGCAAACATTTCACCGCCAGACCAGGAGGTACTCCGACTGCTCCTTTACCAAGTCACCGGGTGGTGCCGACAAACCCTTTCAAAGTTGTTGGCGTTGACTTCGCCGAACCTCTCCTAGCACGCACACAAGATAGTGACACCAAGTGCTACGTTACACTTTTCGCATTTGCCATGTCGGGAGCAATCCACCTCGAACTTGTTTCCAGCATGACGTCCGAATCATTCATATTGTGCATGTAGCGGTTTGTCGGCCGAAGAGGACGACCCAACATTGTCTATTTGGACAATGCTAGGACATTTCAAGAAGCGTCAGCACATTTAAAGTGACTCTTTGACATGTTCCCGGAAAAGGATGTGGCGAACCACCTCACCTCCACTGGTATCTCGTGGAATTTTATAGTGCCAAATGGTCCTTGGTGGGGAGGATGGTGGGAGTGGTTGGTCCGATCTGCGAAGACTTCTCTGCGCAAAATTCTCGGCAGAGCCTGCCTCAATTTCGAAGAAATCACGACAGTGCCGACAGAGGTCAAAGCTGTAATCAACTCCAGGTCTTTAGTTGAGACAGACGTAGGAGAACCATGCACATTGACTCCAGCCGACCTGTTGCTTGGATGACGACTAACTGCTATACCCTATGATGCTGTTGAAGTTGACAGCAACTCAAGGTGGAGCTGACACCATTCGTCGACATGCCTATGGAAAAGCTTCTAACCAAAAACTTCTGGAAGCCATGGTGAAAAGAATATCTACTACAACTACAATATGCTCATTTCGCGGCCAATCGATCAGCCATAGACTTCCGGGAAGATGACATTATCGTGCATTCCAAGACTTCATGCAGTCAACTATGAAAACTCGCCAGGGTGACTGAAGTCTTCAGAAGTTCAGAAAAACAAGGAGGTCTTAATATAACAAGGCCTATCCGAAAGCTATACCCACTTGAACTCCATGCATAATTTCACTGCGCAGTCGGGAATGTTTTCACTGAAAGCGCGGGCGGACCTGGAAGAGAAGAGTCAGCGAGCACGAGAGAAGAAAAACAGGGACTCCCTTCGGTCAACAGGGCTTCATGGGCGGAATCAGGCCCATTAAAAGCCTTTCTCAATTATGTCGACGGAATCGAGTTATTCTGCGGCTACTGTACGCCATAGTTCCACATGAGTATGCATTCCCAGGGGCACCCGTGCGGGTCGGCTTACATCCGTATAGGAGGCAGGAATGTGTGCGCCGATCCAGAAGATTATGCAGTACTGGGCATGCGTTCCCAGGAAGGTACCCTGGTCAGCTTACGACCGTATAGGAGACAGGAATGTGTGCACCGATTCCAGAGATTATGCAGTACCGGGCATGCATTCCCACGGGGGTACCCTGGCTGGCTTACGACCGTATAGGCGACAGGAATGTGTGCGCCGATTCTGGAGATTATGCAGTACCGGGCATGCTTTCCCAGGGGGGTACCCTGATCTGCTTACGACCGTATAAAAGACGGGAATCTGTGCCCTGATGCCGGAGGTTAGGCAGTACCGGGCATGCTTTCCCAGGGGAGTATCCTAGTCGGCTTACTATCGTATAGGAGACAGGACTCTGTGCGCCGATTCCGGAGATAGTGCACTACCGGTCGTGCATTTCCAGGGGGGTACCCTGGGCGGCTTAACGACCGTAGAGGAGACAGGAATGTGTGCACCGATTCTAGAGATTATGCAGTACCGGGCATGCATTCCCCAGTAGGTACCCTGGTTGGCTTATGACCGTATAGGAAACAGGAATGTGTGCGCCGATTTCAGAGATAGTTCACTACCGGCCATGTGTTCCCAGAGGGTACACCCTGGCAGGCTTACACCCGTATCACGGTGCGTGGACAGGAATGCATGGGCTGATGCCGGAGAATATGCAATACCGGGCCGACCTGCGGTGGAGGTAAAGCAGGCTTCAAGCACTCCAACTTTTAAATGTAAGTTTATCTTGGGTCCAAATAGAACCACATAAATTTAGCGTTGTAAGAGAAACAATATATATATATATATATTAGAAAGTGCACTTAGTCTAGCAAGTTGGCCTTATGCGCTTTGTTTGACGAATAATGAGAGGAGGAAAGAGCGTGGCGGCGGTGCCTGTCCATGTTGTGTGGGCTTCTGTGGTCATATAACGTCACGTGCATCGGAGCTGCCACATCGGCATGTCTGACGCAGCTGCAGTAGCGGTTGCGACATATGCATGGGAGGTACGGTTACTGCGACAGCACTTCTGTTGGCATAGTGGGGTGCTGTATTAAAAAAATGAATGATTTCATAATGTATGCAGCCCATGTATGCAGCCTAAACAGCTTTGCTGGTAATCCGTCCTTATATGAATGTTGCGGCCCCACAAATTATTTGCTTGTCATGAAAATATGAAGTCAGCAGAAAATGAAGTCAAGGAAAGCATTGAGGCAAATTTTTGTTGTTTTAAGTAGAATGTAAGCATAACAATGACAAATGAAAATGGACAATAAGGTAACTTTTTGCTGTTGAGAGCTGAAGCCATTACTTTCGCATAATGCGAACTATTGAGCTATGGCGACAGCTGGTTTCACGTCCACATTCTTGGGTATATATGTATATTGACACGTGTACTTGTCTTTATCGGGGGACACGTTTTACCACCTAACAAATGTTATCGCACAGCGCAAGATGCGCCTGCATGTATCGGAAGTTTATCAATGCTTCTATCCGCTGTCTCTGACCGAACCTTGTGTAATCTGATCGCATGTGTGCGCTTTGCGAATAATGCAGGACTTTGTGGAAGGCACGCGGGTCCCAGCAATTACTCTGGAACATTCGACGACTGATGTATAAGCCGACGTGCTTGACCCGCCGGTCAGATTTTCGACGATCGCCGACCGTGTTCGCCGCTATCATTGTGCTATAAGTGTGCGTGTTTTGTGGGCACAGGTTCGCCCAATATAAATTAGTTTTGTCGTTCACAGTATTGCTACTGTGTTATTCAACGTCACGGCCACGTGACATCTGGTGGAGGTGCTTTATGTTCATGTACCGGACGCCCCCGACAAGCCGTAATCCAAGCCTCAACCGCAAAGACAGAGAAAAGAAGTCGTCAGAGAAGTTTGTCCAGAGACGACCAAGAAGACAGCCTCAATGGCAGCCGGAGCAGCCCCAATAGTTCTGCAGCAGCCCAGGGAGCCACCGACATTCCGCGGTTCCACATTTGAGGACCCGGTAAGCTGGCTGGAGACGTATGAGAGGGTCGCTACGCTTAACTGTTGGGACAGCGACAACAAGCTGCGGCATGTCTATTTCGCATTGGAAGACGCTGCCAGGACCTGGTTAGAGAATCTTGAAGCCACCTTAACGACGTGGGACCTGTTTCGAAGCGGCTTCTTGCAAACGTTTACAAGTGTTGTGCGAAAAGAGCGAGCCCAAGCTCTACTAGAAACCAGAGTGCAGCTGCCAAACGAGACGATCGCGATCTTCACGGAGGAGATGGCCCGTGTTTTCCGGCACGCCGACCCGGAAATGTCGGAGGAGAAAAAAGTCCGCTTCCTGATGCGGGGCGTCAAGCAAGAACTTTTCGCCGGACTTATTCGTAACCCGCCGAAGACCGTAGCTGAGTTTTCTACAGAGGCATCGACAATCAAGAAAACTCTGGAGATGCCCACCCGGCAATATAAGCGCCAGGGGCTCACGCCACAGTACGCCGTCCAAGGACGGGGTTCCGACGACCTTCAAGAGACCATCGGGGCCATTGTGCGCGAAGAACTGCGCAAGGTCCTGCCTTTGTCGCAGCCTCAAGTGGCCTCGATCGCCGACATTGTGAAAGATGAGGCTCAGCGATCGCTTAGAGTTCCTGAGGTGCAACCTCAGTTACCGCAGTCCCAGCCAGGAGCGATGACCTACCCTGCCGTCACATGCCGTCAAGGCCCCCCTCCGCGTCTGCGCCAGGGCCCTGTAACGCCGCAATTCCGCCGTCAGCCGCCGCTGCCGCCAGCATGCCCACCCGTCGCCCAGCGCACCTACGCGAGGAAGACGGACATTTGGCGAGCCCCTGACCACCGCCCGCTCTGCTATCACAGCGGAGAAGCCGGCCATGTGTATCGCCGATGCCCATACCGCGACTTGGGACTGAGAGGGTTCGCCGTCAATGCGCCGCGTCCACAGCTTGGAGAGCGCCCACGTGACATCGCCGACTACCTCGCCGCTACTCAATGGAGCCCTCGACGACCGTCCCGTTCGCCGTCACCAGGCCGCTACCTGTCGCCGCAGCGCCGACCATATACCGGCCCAGCCCGAGGCCGCTCTGCGAGCCCATATCCGGAAAACTAAAAGGAGTAACCGATGGAGGTGCGGTTGCTGTTCGTCGAACTGACGAAGATCCTCCACCGCCGACGAAGACGACGAAGAAACCATCTCGATGACCTAATGATGACATGCCGTCATCCCGACGAAGTCCGGAAGCCAAGACTACACCGACGAAAGACGACTTGACGACGCGACGTTCCAGCTTCAGTTCAACACGACGCAGCCGTGATCCAACGCCAAGACCCAACTGTAACGCCAGACAAAGAACCACCGACCTCGACGTGCTTCTCGACGGCCACACAGTCACTGCCTTAGTCAACACAGGGGCCGATTACTCTGTAATGAGTGGACACATCGCCGCCCAGTTGAAGAAGGTTAAGACTGCATGGGAGGGCCCCCAAATTTGGACCGCTGGAGGACACCTCATTGCGCCGACTGGAATCTGCACGGCAAGAATTACTGTTCATGACCGGACTAAACCCTGCCACCTTCGTTATCCTCAAATAGTGTTCACGAGACGTCATTCTTGGCATGGACTTCCTGAACCAACAGGGCGCAATCATCGACCTGAAGTCGAAATCGATACCGTTTTCACAAGATCAAGCGATACCATCGGAGAGCTTACGTGGTTACCACAACTTGAGTGTGCTTGAAGGTCAAGTGAGCATCCTGCCGCGCTCCAGCATTGTTATTTCCGTCGGCGCCGAAACACCCGCTGACGTAGAGGGCGTCATCGAGGGTGACCAGCATCTACTACTCGACTGTGAAATTTGCGTCGCAAGAGGGATCGCTCGACTCCATGGAGGGAAAGCGGAAGTGATGCTAAACAACTTCAGCCAAGAGTTCAAGCACATCAGCAAGGGCACGACAATCGCGTACATCAAGGAAATTCTGGAAACGAGCAATGCCTTTGTCCTCTCAGATTCTGCCGCATCTACCCCGCCGACCATAGTCCCCGAACCAGACTTCGGCGTAAATCCAAGTCTCCTCATGAGCAAGCAGCAACAGCTCAGAAGTCTTCTCCGACGATACAAAGACTGCTTTTCGATGTCATCGAGGATTCGACAAACACCAGTTGCAAAGCACCGCATAATAACTGAAGAGTGCGCTCGACCACTCCGCCAGAGCCCTTGCCGAGTTTTGACGCGAGAATGTGAAGCTATTAGGCAACAAGTCGACGAAATGCTGCGCGACGACATCATCCAGCCGTCGAAAAGCCCGCGGGCATCTCCTGTTGTCCTGGTGAAGAAAAAGGATGGAACCCTACGTTTCTGCGTCGATTATCGTCGACTGAACAAGATCACGAAGAAAGACGTATACCCCTTCCGCGGATAGACGACGCATTGGATCGGCTCTGCAACGCTAAATACTTCTCGTCGATGGACCTCAAGTCTGGCTACTGGCAAATAGAAGTCGACAAGAGAGATCGCGAAAAGACCGTTTTCATCACGCCAGACAGCCTCTACGAGTTCAAGGTCATGCCATTCGGACTGTGCTCGGCGCCTGCAACGTTTCAGCGCGTCATGGACACGGTGTTAGCAGGATTGAAGTGGCAGACGTGTCTTATTTACTTGGATGATGTTGTTGTCTTCGCTGAAAATTTCGACGACCACCTTAGGCGGCTTGCGACAGTATTAGAGGCCATCAAATCATCAGGGCTCACTCTGAAGCCAGAAAAGTGCCGCTTTGCTTACAACGAGCTTCTGTTCCTAGGCCACGTCATCAGCAAATCTGGAGTACGCCCCGACCCGCAGAAAACAGCTGCCATCGCAAAGTTCCCGCAGCCCACCGACAAGAAGGCAGTGCGTAGATTTCTTGGAATGTGTGCCTACTACAGGCGCTTTGTCAAGGACTTTTCACGCATCGCTGAGCCACTAACGCATCTAACCAAATCTGATGTCGAGTTCAAGTGGCAAACACCGCAAGCCGACGCATTTCAAGAACTAAAACGACGCATGCGGTCGCCACCGGTGCTTGCTCATTTCGACGAAGACGATGATACCGAAATCCACACTGACGCCAGTAGCTTAGGTCTTGGTGCCGTCCTAGTCCAGAAGAAAGACAGCCATGAATGGGTCACATCTTATGCTAGCCAGTCACTGTCAAAAGTGGAAGGCAATTATTCTGCGACTGAAAAGGAATGCCTCGCCATCATTTGGGCAACAGCAAAATTCCGCCCTTACATATATGGCAGGCCATTCAAAGTCGTCAGTGACCATCACGCGTTGGGTTGGCTAGCTAACTTAAAGGACCCTTCAGGACGGCTGGCGCGGTGGAGCCTCAGTCTACAAGAATACGACATCACTGTATCCTACAAGTCCGGGCGAAAACACTCAGATGCCGATTGCCTATCACGCGCCCCCATAGACCCGCCGCCGCAAGATGATGAGGATGACGACGCCTTCCTTGGAATAATAAGGGCGGAAGACTTCGCTGAACAGCAACGAACAGACCCGGAGCTAAAATGCCTCGTTGAGTATTTGGAAGGGCACACCGACGTTGTCCCTAGGGAATTTAAGCGCGGATTGTCTTCGTTCACGCTTCAAAACGACCTACTCGTGAAGAACTTCTCACCAGTCCGCGCCAACTACCTTCTTGTTGTTCCGTCGGCGATGCGTCCAGAAGTACTGCACGCCCTACATGACGATCCGACCGCTGGGCACCTCGGTTTCTCCCGGACGCTATCGAGGATACAAGAAAGGTATTACAGTTAAACCTGGATGTAACGAACCTATATGTAACGAATTCCTGGATTTAATGAAGTTTTTGAATTCCCCAACGCTGCCCCCATTGAAGCCAATGTATTTTCGACTTTGATGTAACGAACGCGTTTCGGCAGTTAGCGTTGATGTAACGAACTCACAAAGCTGATCAGTCATTACTTTTTGCACTTTTAAGCGAAATTCGGCCAAAGAAATGCTCTAGATTATTGAATTTTAATACTGTAAGGAGCCAGCAGCTACGCGAACGCCAGGGATTGCCGCGACCGAGCAAAGTTAGCGATGATGATGATGCTGATGGCGGCGGCGGCGACTAGCGCCGCTCCGTGCCTAACGTAGCAGTCTTTTCAGGCTTTGCTTGTCTAGCATGACACCAGGTGGCATTGGTATCGGCAGCTGATTTCTCTTGCAGAATTGTTTTGTTTCGTATGGATTTGAGGACAAGCATTCTTATTTTGTGATTTTCATTTGTTTCAACGGCTTAGACACACTTATGTGTAAGAATTCACTTGAAAAGCAATGCTGATAGCCGGTTCTTTCATTGCCAGGGCGCGGGAAGGGAGAGGGGGAGGGACGATGATGAACGACACTGCGTCAGTTTTTTTTCTTTCTCTATGGATGCGCTGCATTCACCATTTTGAGTGTTGTCCTGCGTTCTGCACGTGTGCGTGTGTCAACTGTGCTCTGGTACTACTGGTTTGTCCGACTTGTTTTGTAGGTGCTAGGCCTGCCTGTCGGCATGTAGTCGTGCGTCTCCGCTTGTAACTGCGTTGTCGGTTGGTCGTGATGAGTTCTACTGCCAGAAAACGAAAAGTTCTGTCTTTTGAAGACAAACTCGAAATTTTAAATGCAGTCTCCGCGGGCGAGAAGAAGGACATTGCCGACCGTTTCAGCATTCCAGCGAGCACACTATCAACGATTTTGAGTGCGGAACACAGCATCACAAACGCAGTGGAGTCGGGAACAAGCCCGAAGAAAAAAAAGACTGAAGCTGTCCCCATACACTGATGTGGACAAGGCAATGTTCACATGGTTTTTGGACACGTGAGCCAGAAATGTACCCTTAAGTGGCGCAATCTTACAACAGAAGGCAAAGGATTTTGCGTGTATCTTGGGCCATGATGATTTCAAGGCAAGCAATGGGTGGCTGCAGGGATTTAAGAGTTGGCACGGTGTCGTCGGAAGAGTAATCAGCGGCGAATTTGCCTCCGCAGACAGCGATGCTGCTGCTTCGTGGTTGGCTGACAAGCTGCCTGGAATCCTGAGTCACTTCGAGGCGGCTGTCTACAATCCCGACGAGACAGCTCTCTTTTATCAAATGCTTCCGGGCCGCACGCTAGCATTGAAAGGTGATGACTGCCACGGCGAAAAGCCAGAGCAAGCTCCGCATAACGATTCTGCTGTGTGCCAACCTCGATGGCACAGACAAGTGAATCCCGCTAGTTGTCGGCAAAAGTGCCCGTCCCAGGTGTATTAAGGGAACGAAGCGTATGCCCGTGATGTATGTGGCGAATTCCAAAGCGTGGATGACTCTGCCAATATTTTCTGAGTGGTTAAAGAAATTTAATCAGGACATCAAGCGGCAAGGCCGTCAAGTTTGCCTACTGCTGGACAATTGCTCGGCGCACCACGTCGAGGGCCTGCAGCTGTCGAATATCGAACTGCATTACTTCCCGGCCAACTGCATGTTCTTAATACAACCCCTGGACAAAGGGGCCATTAACAGTTTTAAATGCTGTTACCGCACCGACTAATCCTGAACATACTTCTTGACATCCGTCTGGAACGGGAGATGAAGATAGACATTTATCAAGCAGTCGAGATGCTTGCTGCCTCCTGGCAAGAGGTCAGGGCATAAGTTATCGTGAATTGCTTTTTAAAGGCCGGAATAGCCAAAAACTCATGGGCTGGTGCCGACGAGGAGGAGGAGGAAGACCTTTCTACTCCGTCTGATGTGGCTGAAGCGGGGAAAGAGCTATGTACTAATGGTGGTGTACCCAACGACGTTGAACTGACTGACTTTTTGTTTGCCGACAACGCTGCCATGGCTACAGAAGAAATGTCTGATGCAGCAGTAGCTGAAAGCGTACAAAATCCCGATGGCGGTGATGGTGGTGCCTGTGAGGCCGGTCCGTGTGACCTGCCTGCTGCAAAGGAGGTGATGATTGCAATGGACGTTATGTGTCGTTTCGTCGGCTCGCTGGACGATGAAGGAGCTCTACACGATTTAGCTTCTTTGGAGCGGCGTGTTGTGCCTTCACTCGTGCCGAAGAGGCAAGCGGAAATTACGCAGTTTTTTGGCGTAAAATAAATCCTTGAACAGTGAGTTCACCTTCACGGATATCTTGAGCTATTTGGTTTCGTTTCTGCATCATTCGTACGAGCCTTCACGCGAAACCTGCATGTAACGAAAAATTGCGAGCTTTTGACAACTTCGTTATATCAAGGTTTAAGTGTAGTGGCCGTGCCTAACCACCGATGTGGCCCGTTATGTCAAGACATGCCGCGACTGTCAGCGACGCAAGACACCACCGACAAGGCCAGCGGGATTACTACAGCCGATCACGCCTCCTTACTGACCTTTTCAGCAGATCGGGATGGACTTGCTGGGACCGTTTCCGACATCAGCTTCCGGAAATAAGTGGATCGTTGTGGCGACAGACTATCTCACCCACTTCGCTAAAACTAAAGCTCTACCGAAAGGCAGTGCAGCCGAAGTGGCGAAATTTTTCGTCGAGAACATCCTGCTGCGACATGGTGCCCCAGAAGTCCTCATCACCGACAGAGGAATGGCTTTTACAGCAGAGCTCACCCAAGCCATTCTGCAATACAGCCAGACAAGCCACAGGAGGACAACTGCCTACCACCCGCAGATGAATGGTCTCACGGAGCGCATGAGCAAGACCCTCGCCGACATGCTAGCAATGTACGTCGACGTCGAGCACAAGACGTGGGACCCGGTCCTGCCATACGTAACCTTTGCTTACAACACGGCGGTGCAAGAAACAACACAGATCACGCCATTTAAGCTGGTTTACAGCAGGAACCCGACGACGACGCTCGACGCCATGCTGCCCCACGTCACTGACGAAGAAAATGTTGACGTCGCTAGCTATCTCCAGCGCGCCGAAGAAGCCCGACAGCTCGCCCGCCTGCGGATCAAGAACCAACAGAGGACCGACAGCCGACACTACAATCTCCGACGACGCTTCGTCGAGTACCAGCCCGGCGACCGAGTTTGGGTTTGGACACCGATACGCCGACGAGGACTGAGTGAGAAACTATTGCGCCGCTATTTCGGACCCTACAAGGTCATTCGACGTATTGGCGCACTGGACTATGAGGTCGTGCCAGACGGAATTTCGCATTCACAGCGGCGCCGCGCACGATCTGAAGTGGTCCACATGGTGCGTCTGAAACCCTTTTACGGACGCTGACGAACTTCCTTATTTTGTTGTTTTCTTTGCTACGGGTGTTTTAGAGCGCAGCTCTTTGGCGTCCGTTCCTGGGTTTCGCGTCGTCGTCGGCGTTGTCGTCGGCCTCGTAACCAGCTCCGCCCCCCTTTCATCCCCCCAGCGCTAGCAGCGACCGACTGATACCGCTGGATGCCGCTGACGCCGCTAGAGAGTCAAGATAACGTGACTGCATAGAACACCGTCGCCGCCATGCAGAAAGAGGAGGAAAGGGTCCCCCCCCCCCCCCTGTTCTTGTGTGGCGGATAGGGTGCTCTTCAGTTGCCGACGCGCCGGTTATTTCACGTAGGCCCCGGCACGTCGACGAATACGTGACCACCTTCCCACGGCTAGACCTGGTTCTTAGCGCTGCGGAAGCGAGGGTATCATATTGTTTGTGTCGGCATCGGCGGCGTTGTCCCTGAAACCAACTCCGCAGCTGGGGTTGACTCACTATCGGCGTCAGCGGCATCAGTCAGTCGCTGCTATCTCTTCCCTCCTCCCTTTATCGTGTTGTCCGCTTGCTGCGCGCGCTTCTGCCCCCATCGTTTGCCGCTGGGTGTACACGCCGCCCCCCTCTTCCTGCGAGTCTCCGGTTGTCAAAGCGCCGGCTCGAACTTAATTCCTTTCTTCGCTCCTCCTCCAATGCAACCCCTGTGCGGTGGCAATCAGAGAGCCAGATCGGTGGCGGCGGATCTGTATATGTGCACCGCCCGAGCCGAAATTGCCGCTGTCGTTCGCCCTGTGCGGTGGCAATCAGAGAGCCAGATCGGTGGCGGCGGATCTGTATATGTGCACCGCCCGAGCCGAAATTGCCGCTGCCGTTCGCCACTGCGAAATTATCTGCCAGTTCTTTCTGAGCCATGAGCGAGACGACCGATGGAAGTCCTCCGTCTGCTGCTGCTGCTGCTGCTGCTAAACGAGCTGCCAGAGCAGAGGCCCAGCGCCGTCGCCGTCAGAATCCAGAGGTGCGTGCCGCCGAAGCAGAAGCTTACCTAGTGGAGTCTTTGTTAAAGGAATACGTGTGAAAAATAAAAAAAAAATTCTGTGATAGCGCATACATGTGTTGCTCGATTTCTTTGCCTCAATCTATCGAAAAGGTGAAACAGCTTATTTGCTGCGCTCAAATTTCGCATTAGGAAGTAACGTAATCGTCGGTAATTTTTTTCTTATTTCGTTTGTATGCAGCATCGGGTCGATGCTTTTTTAAGAGGGGGGGGGTATTGACACGTGTACTTATCTTTATCGGGCGACCACGTTTCGCCACCTAACAAATGTAATCGCACAGCGCGGGACGCGCCTGCATGTATCCGAAGTTTCTGGAATGTTATTGATGCTTCTTTCCGCTGTCTCTGACTGAACCTTGTGTAATCTGATCGCATGTGTGCGCCACGCGAATGATGCAGGACTTTGTGGAAGGCACGCGGGTCCCAGCGATTACTCTGGAACATTCGACGACTGATGCATAAAAGCCGACGCGCTTGACCCGCTGGTCAGATTTTCGACGATCGCCGGCTGTGTTCGCCGCTATCGTTGTGCTATAAGTGTAGCGTGTTTTGTGGGCACAGGTTCGCCCAATAAAAGTTAGTTTTGTCGTTCACAGTATTGCTACTGTGTTATTCAACGTCACCACTACGTGACAATATGTGCAAGATGTGAACCTGGAAGTGTTAGTGAGCACCATTCATGGAAGTGGCAGTGGATGTCGCACATCCTTTTGACCGCTGGCGTTACATAGTAGCACGGGAATATTTAGCAGGCAGCTGGCCAATAAGCCCTCATATGCTACCGCCTACCTCCAGCCTATACTGCAGAAAGCTGGGCATGACTTGCTGCACATTTCTGCCTATGCTACAGCAAAGATGAATAATGCACCTGGAGAATGAAGATTGGCTGGTGCAACACTCTGCAGCTGAGCTAAAACTAGCATCGAGTAGTCACCTTTCTTATAGGAAGACAACAAAACTAGAATCTACATTGAAGAAAGCTGTTCCTTTTCAAAACTGGCACACATCTTTGAATGTTTACTTGAACCGATGCCGACGAAACAGTGCAATACTTGCCGCATACAATATTACGTCAGCTATCGCATCGCTGCTTTGCATTATGAGGGAAACTGAAGCATTCTTTCAGGAAAGGCTGGTCATAAAGTCTACGCTCATTACAACGGACCCGCATGCTACAAACTTTTAGATATAACGGATCATATTTCAGCCTTAATTTGTTTTGCCTATTCTATTTATTGCAACGAAGTTCGCTTTTAACTTACTGCGCTACAGCGGCATAATTAGCGGCAATTTTTTCAAAAAACGGGTGTATAAAACATATTTTTGCTGTGTTGACACGGGCTGACAACTGGCTTGCGAGGGTCAGCCGACAATTGCACCTCAATACCGCAAACGTGTGAGGGGAAGGCGGGGCAGAAATGCGCCATCTTTTTTTGTGCGTGAGGCGAGAGAGAAAGGGGGTTCTACTCCTGTGGCTGCTGCTTACTACGTAGCCACCGTATCTTGAAAGCGACCTATGATGCGGACAGAGTACGCGCCTGTGTGGGCGCCGTATTTTGAAAGCGACCTGCGATGTGGACAAAGTGCGCTCAGTACTGGTAGCTTCGTATGTGCGGTGCTTTCGATGTGTAGTTCACATTGAAGCGAGAGAAAGCATCAAGGTCAGTTCGCTCACTGCTGCTGCCGCGCTTATTTTGCTTAATTTGCTATTGCATTCGACACTTCGCCTTTTGGGTGAAACTGTGACTTTTTCTTGTTTTTTAGTTTGGAAGTTCGTTGCTCACTCTTTGCAATAAAGTTGTTAGACATCGTGACGGAAGTTTCGGAAGTGAGGCCTTTCACATATTATGAACTTCGGATACAACGGACTTTTTTGTTGGATTGTCACGGTCCGTTGTAATGAGTCGACTGTATAGGCTATTCCAAAGAAGTTTTGGTGTCGTATGTATATCATTCCTTCACTATGCATTAGGCAATTATGTGCATCTTGTAAATTTCTTTAAATGTGTGCCCTCTCAAAATAGAATTGAGTAGAGGTTAGCACCTGTCCTGTATGTTTATTCACTTTTTGTCCTCATCCAAGTTCATGTTGTTTATTGTAATGCCATGTGTTCTCCTACCTATTTATGACAGCTAAATATTGTCACATGGTAGTGACAATGAAGAAAGGAGTAAAACTGTAAATGGTGAAACTAGCGTATTATTGGGCAAGCTCGTGCACTCAAAAACAGGCTGTACTCAAAGATAAACGATAGTGGCGAGCACGGTTGGCGGTCGTCGAAATCTAATCAGCGAGTCAAGCGTGTTGGCTTTTCTACATGAGCCATTGAACGTTGCAGAGTAATCGCTGGTGCCTGCGTGTCTTCCAGAAATTTCTACACCATACGCGTTGCGCGTACATGCAATCAGATTACACAAGGTTCGGCGACAACAGACAGTGGATAAAACCATCGATAACATTCCAGAAACTTCCGATACATGCAGGTGTCTTGCGCTGAGCGATAACGTTGGTTAGACGATGAAACACGGTTACTCGATAAAGTACATGTGTCAATACCCCCCTCTTAAAAAGCGTCGTCCCGAGGCTATAAACATAAAAGGAAAGCGAAAAACAAGCACACATACTAAAGAACTAACAAAACAAAGAAACAAAGTCCAAAGGAAATTCAATGTTCAGCTGTGCAAAGTCCCAAAGTTCTAGCGCTGGTAAAATGGCTTAAGTCGCACAGCACGGACTATTTCAGGTCGTGAGCAGCGGCGCTGTGATTGCGAAATGCCGTGTGGCACGACCTCATATTCCAGGGCACCAATGCGACGTTGTGATGCAGGTTCTTGTGTTCAAGGTTCTGACAGTCCGCCTCCGAAAACCCAATTGAGGACGAAGCCGTTTGTTTTAAAAACACACACACAAACTTTTAATGCAACTAGAAAGAGGATAAAACATAAAATAAACACTCGGAGACATCACGGCAAAAAGCACACTTAGGGCTAGGGTGGCGTTAACCATACGCAAGTCTGGGCTGACCACGACTGCAAGGGTGCATAATAGTCTTGACATGTAGAAGCGGCGACAAGATGACGAGAGAAATGGCACTGGTCTCATCAAAGGTCGGGGTGTTGGACTGTTGATCGGGCGACCAGAGCATGCCAGCTCTGGCTTGGAGAGGAAGGCATGCGGCTTGGCAGCACAAGCAGATGGCGGCGGCGTGCTGGCCAGGCAGCTGGGCGTAGAACTCGGGCCCGTAGCCCAACTGCTCTCGTGCTTCCCACAGGCGCAGAAGCTCACCGGCCTTGGGCAGCAGTTCACAATTGGGTAGAGTGGTGATGCAAAGGAACGGGTTGGCGGGGCCCCCGGTCGGGTGAAGTCCTGGCGGCTCGGGTCCAGAACCCGACGGGCTGTCAACTCCCTGTCCGGTGGCTGACCTTCTCCTAGCGTCGCATCCTGGAACTCTCCCTGCATCTCCCCCGCTTCTGCCAGCGCGCCTCACTTTGCTGCCGCTTTGGCCGATTCTTTATTTGTTCATTGGCTGTTTGGCGCTCTGTGGTTTCTCCTGATTGGGTTGGCTTCTTTCTTTGTTTCTTTTCTGCAGAACACGCTTGCAGAACATGCTTTGGCGTTGTAGTTTTCCATCCAGCATGGAATTCGCCTGAGCGCACGCACTACTTGTCTGCTTCTTGTCCTCTCCAACCACGTCCTGCGTCTTCCGATCCCGACTAGCCTTCTGTTCTGCATCGCGATCACGCGCGGGACTGAATGATTACGTTCAGAGAAATTCTCCTGCACTGCCTCAGAGAGCGGTTACGCTACCCTCCAGCACACAAAACATCGAATAAGTCTCAATCCACCACTTGGCGACTCCTTCAGACACGAACTTTTCCGAACCCTGTGCTTCACAACCGCATGTACCCCGATGCATACTCCCCACTCTGCAAAGCGTGCAAGGCCCGCGCTGACCTCGATCATATTATCTGGCAATGCCCCAAAGCCTCACCCACCAACACCTCCCGCACTAACACACGCATCATAACTACGGCCGAGCAGTGGGAGACATTGCTGCTCATCTTGGACCCAGAGGAGCAGCTCTGGGCCGTCCGGATGGCCGAAGACGCCGCTGAAAGCAAGGACTGGCCGCCGTCTGAGGAAGGGGGGGATTGGGGGTTAGTCTCCCGACCCCCGCCACCCCTTAACCCCGTCAAGGACATAGTAAAGTTTTATCTCTCCCTCTCTCCAACCACCGCACCATATCGCGCACTACACACATCACATTTGGATGATCTTGTAGGGTCCGAAATAGCAGCATAAAATCTTCTAAGTCCTCGTCGGCATATTGGGGTCCAAACCCAAACACGGTTGCCGAGCTGGTACTCGATGTAGCGTCGTCAAAGGCTGTAGTGTTGGCTGTCGGTCCTCTGCTGGTTCTTGACGCGCAGGCAGGTGAGCTGTCGGGCTTCTTCGGCGAGCTGGAGAGGCGGTGAGGTCGACATTTTCTTCGTCGGTGACATGCTGCAACATGGCATCGAGGGTTGTCGTAGGGGTCCTGCCGTAAACTAACTTTAACAGAGTGATCTGTGTTGTTTCTTGCACTGTTGTGTTGTAAGCGAAGGTTACATATGGCAGGACCGCATACTACGTCTTGTGCTCGGCGTCGACGTGCATTGCTAGCATGTCGACGAGGGTCCTGTTGAGGCGCTCTGTAAGATGGCGCCTTTCGCAGACCATTCGTCTGCGGTTGGCAGGCAGCTGTCTTCTTGTGGCTTGTATGGCTCAATTGCAGAATGGCTTGGGTGAGCTCTGCTGTAAAGGCTGTTCCTCTGTCGGTAATGAGGTCTTCTGGGGCACCATGTCACAATAGGATGCTTTTGACAAAGAATTTCGCCACTTTGGCTGCGCTAACTTATGGCAGAGCTTGAGTTTCAGTGTAACAGGTGAGGTAGTCCGTTGCCATGACAATCCACTTATTTCTGGATGTTGACCACGAAAACGGTCCCAACAAATCCATCCCGTTCTGCTTAAGTGGTCGGCAAGAGGCTTGATCGGCTGTAGTAACCCCGCTAGCCTTTTTCTTGCATCGCTGACAGTCTCGGCATGTCTTGACATGCCGGGCGACATCGGTGGTCAGGTGCAGCCAGTAATACCTTTCCTCTATCCTCGGTAGTGCACGGGAGGATCTGAGGTGCCCAGCAGTCGGATTGTCATGAAGGGCGTGCAGTATTTCTGGACCGAGTGTTCAGGGAACAACAAAGAGGTAGTTGGCGCATACTAGTGAGAAGGTCTTCTTTACGTGTAAGTTGTTTTGAAGCGAAAGTTAAGACAATCCTCACTTAAATGCCCTAGGGGCAACATCAGTGTTCCCTTCCAAATATTCTACGAGGCCTTTAAGCTCCCGGTCTGCTTGTTGCTGTTCAGCGAAGCCTTCTGCGCTTATTATTCCCAGGAAGGCGTCGTCCTCCTCGATGTCTTGCGGTGGAGGGTCATTGGAGGGGCGCGTGATAAGGAGTTGACATGAGAGTGTTTTCGTCTGGACTTGTAGATTACAGTGATGCCAGATTCTTCCAGTCTGAGGCACCGCCTTGCCAGCCGTCCTGAAGGGTCCTTTATATTTTCTAGCCAACACAACGCATGATGGTCGCTGACGACTTTGAATGGCCTGCCATATAGGTAAAGGGGAAATTTTGCTGTAGTCCAAATGATGGCAAGGCATTCCTTTTCGGTTGTAGAATAATTGCCTTCCGCTTTTGACAGCGACCAGCTAGTACCCATACTGTGGATTTTGGTATCGGTGTCCTCGTTGAAGTGCGCATGCACTGGTGGCGACTGCATGGGTCGTTTGAGCTCTTGAAATGCGTTGGCCTACGGCGTTTCCCGCTTGAACTCGACATCACATTTAGATGTGTCAGCGGCTCAACAATGCATGAAAAGTCCTTGACAAAGCGCCTGTAGTAGGCACACATTCCAAGGAATCTGCGCACTGCCTTCTTGTCGATGGGCTGCTAGAACTTTGCGATGGCAGCTGTCTTCTGCAGGTCGGGGTGGACTCCAGACTTGCCGATGACGTGGCCCAGGAAGAGAAGCTGATTGTAAGCGAAGTGGCACTTTTCTGGCTTCAGAGTGAGCCCTGATGACTTGATAACCTCTAGTACTGTCGCAAGCTGCCTAAGGTGATCGTCGAAATTCCTGAAGACGACATTTTCCAAGTAGACAAGACAGCTTTTCCACTTCACCCCTGCTTACACAGTTTCCATCACGCACTGGAACATTGCAGGCACTGAGCACAGACCGAATGACATGACCTTGAACTTATAGAGGCCGTCTGGCGTGATGAAGGCTGTTCTTTCTTGATCCCTCTTGTCGACTACTATTTGCCAGTAAGGAGTCTTAAGATCCATCGACGAGAAGTATTTTGCGTTGCAGAACCGATTCAATGTGTCGTCTATCTGTGGGGGAGGGTTTACATCCTTCTTCGTGATCTTGTTCAGTCTATAATAATCGACGCAGAAATGTAGGGTTCCGTCCTTTTTCTTCACCAAGACCACAGAAGATGCTCACAGGCTTTTCGACAGCTAGATGATGTCGCGCAGCATTTCGTTGAATTGTTGCCTTATAGCTTCACATCCTCATGTTGAAACTTGGTGAGGGCTCTGGCGGAGTGGTCGAGCGCACTTTTTGGTTATTATGTGATGTTTTGTGATTAGTGTTTGTCGAATCCTCAAGGATGTCAAAAAGAAGTCGTATCGTTGGAAATTTCTGAGCTGTTGCTGCTTACTCAGAGGAGACTTGTGTTTATGTCGAAGACTGGTTCGGAAACTATGGTTGTCGGGCTAGATGCGACAGAATCCAAGAAGACAAACACATTGCTGGTTTCCACAATTTCCTCGAGGTGTGCAATCGTCCTGCCCTTGTTGATGTGCTTGAATTTCTGGCTGAAGTTGGTCAGCATCACTTTTGCTTTTCTGCCATGCAGTCAAGCGATCCCTCTTGCGACACAGATTTCACGATGGAGCAGTAGGCATTGATCGCCCTTAATGACGCCTTCTACGTGTGCGGGTGTTTCGGTGCCGACGGAAATAATAATGCTGTAGCGCGGTGGGATGCTCACTTGATCTTCGAGTGCACTCAAGGCGGGGTGACTACGAGAGCTCTCCGGCGGTTTCACTTGATCTTCAGATAGCATTATCGACTTTGACTTCAGGTCGATGATTGCGCCGTGTTGGCTCAGGAAGTCCATGCCGAGAATGACTTCACGTGAACACTGTTGGGGGATAATGAAGCTGGCAGGGTAAGTCTGATCATGAACGGTAATTCTTGAGTGCAGATTCCAGTTGGCATTATTAGGTGTCCTCCAGCTGTCCGAATTTGAGGGCCTTCTCATGCAGTCTTAACTTTCTTCAACTTGGCAGTGAGGGGTCCACTCATGACGGAGTAGTCGGCTCCTGTGTTCACTAAAACGGTGACTGCGTGGCCATGGAGAAGCACATCGAGGTCGGTGGTTCTTTTTCATGTGTTGCAGTTTGATCTTTACGTCGGATCACGGCTGCGTCATGTTGATGTGCGGCTGAAACGTCACATTGTCAGGTCTTCTTTTGTCGACATATTCTTTGCTTCTAGGCTTCGTTAGAATGGTGGCGGCTTGTTGATATGTCGTCGAAAAAGCCTTTTTGGAGTCTTTGGCAGTGGCAGAAGATCTTTGTCAGTTCGACGAACAGCAACCTCACTTCCATTGATTGCTGCTTTTAGCTTTCCGGATATAGGCTTGCAGACCGGCCTCAGGCTGTGGGCCAGTGTATGATCAGCGTTGCAGCGACAGGTAGCGTTGCAGCGTCCTGGTGATGGTGAACGGGATGGTCATCGAGAGCTCCACTGAGTGGCGGCATGGTAATCTGCGATGTCACGAGGGTGCTCCCCAAGCTGTGGACGTGGTGCATGGACAGCAAACCCTTGCTGTCCCAAGTCACGGTATGGGCATCGACGGTACACATGGCCGGCTTCCCTGCAATTGTAGTAAAGCAGGCAGTGTTCAGGAGCACGAAAATGTTTGTCTTCCTCGGGGCGTTTCGCTGGCCAACTGGTGGGCAGGGTGGCGGCGTTGGCGGCGTCTTGCGATGGAATCACGGCGTCATGGGGCCCTGGCGCCACCGCGGAGGGGGAATCTGGTGACAGGCGATGGCGGCATGTGTCATCGCTTCCACCTGGGGCTGTGGCGCTGGCGGTTGCACTTCAGTAACCCCAAGTGATCAGTGGACCTCTTCTTTGACGATGTCAGTGATTGAGGCTGTGACCTTGGGAAGAACTGCAGTTCCTCACAAACAACTGCTCTGATGGTCTCTTGCATGTTGTCACTGCCGAGTACTTGAACACCGGCATAGTTTCGGTGGTTATATTGCCCTGTCTGCATATCGAGCGTCTTCTCAATGGTTGTGGCTTCGGAAACTAATTCAGCAACAGTGCTGGGCGGGTTGCGTATCAATCTGGAGAAGAGCTCTTGCTTTACCGCACACATGAGGGACCGAATTTTATTCTCTTCAGGCATATCCAGGTTGGCGTGGCTGAACAGGTGTGTCATCTCCTCGGTGAAGATTGCTATGGTCTTGTTGGATAGTTGTATTGAGGCTTCTAGCACAGCTTCAACCCTTTCCTTGTGCACGAGGCTTGTAAATGTCCGCAGGAAGCCGCCATGGAACAGGTCCCACATTGTCAGGGTCAACGTCCAATTCTTAAACCACCTTCTGGCAGCAGCCTCTAAGGCGAAGTATACATACCGCAGCTTGTCGTCAGAGTCCCAGTTGTTAAAAGTCGCGATTCGTTCATAGGTCTTCAGACGACGATCTATGCAAGGTCGGTTGCTCCCTGGGCTGTTGCAGAACGATGGCAGATGCTGCAGCTGCCATTGGGGTTGTCTTGGCCACAATCTTGGTCGTTTCAGGTAGAAGTCTGTGCTCTGGGAGCACTTGTTGTAGCTGGCGGCTTGCTCGATGGTTCGGAACGACGTTTGTGTTGTCTTTGTGGTCCGGGCTTGGATCATGGCTTGTCAGGGACGTCTGGTACCTGAAGAAAAAGCACCTCCACCAGATGTCACGTGGTAGTGATTGTAAAGAAAGGAGCAAAACTGTGAATGGTAAAACTAGCGTTTTATTGGGCGAACTTGTGCACTCAAAAAGAGGCTGTACTCGAAAAAAAACGATAGTGGTGAACACGGCCGGCGGTCGTGGAAATCTGATCAGCAGTTCAAGCGGTTTGGCTTTTGTACATGTGTGAATGAATGCTCGCGCCGCTGGGCTGACTCTAATTGCTGTCGCTCTTGGACGACTGCGCGTTAACTAAGCTGGACGGCGTTGGCCGTGCACGCAGGAGCCTCGAAGGAAAGAACTTCACTCGTTGGGATCTGTTTTGAGACTGGTTTATTTAAAAAATACAGGTCGAAGAAAGGAGAAAGGAAAGAGAGATGAAACACAAAGTCCACATTCTCTGTTGGCTGCACCGACGCCTTTGTCCCTGTCGGGGGCGCCGGCGCCTCGCACTCAGTAGGCAGTTCGCCGAAAAGCTGGTGGAACGGATCAGCTTGCGGGTAGAGGTGCCGGCTGGGACGCGGTGCAGGGGGGCGCCCCTCGCCCGTTCACCCGCTCGCTCTCGCTTGCGTCGTCAGGCCCCCAACCACGGGTGCAACAATGTATGGTGGTCGTTTGCGACTTTCAACAGCATGAGCCATTGAATGTTGCAGAGTAATCCCTGGTGCCCGCGTGTCTTCCAGAAAGTTCTACACCATTCGTGTCGCGCATGCATGCAATAAGATTACACAAGGTTTGGCGACAACAGACAGTGGATAAAACCATCGATAACATTCCAGAAACTTCCGATACATGCAGGCGCGTCCTGTGCTGAGCGATAACATTTGTTAAACGATGAAACATGGTCACTCGGTAAAAAAGTACATGTGTCAATATAGTGGTCCGAGATTTTAACCCCTTAAAGGGCCCCTTACCTAGCCACATATAAAATATTTGGTTATACACTGGAAGGTATGTGCCCTCTAAGGAGTGCTCCACCGCAAGTATATTTCAAATTGGTTCATTAATATCTAAGATAGAAATATTTCAGTGCCATGAACCGACTATTTTAGAAGGCGAGCATCATTGCCAACATAGTGCCTTCTGCACTTGCCCCCATCTAGCCTCGGCAAGTGGAATTCCTTCCCTGCATTCTCCCATACTGGAGTTGTAGGACCATGTGACATATACGTCACAAGCCTTGGCTTTCTTTTCCCCTTACTTTCTTTCTGCGTGGCGTACTTTCGCTGACGGTCTCTCGCACGAGCTGTTGCGTTTGTCTTATTTCGCACAGTGCACAATTTTTCACGAACACCTGACTAGCGGTACAAGTCAGTGCTACACGATCACTAAATCAGACGGAAGTAGATCACAAAGCATGGTCGCACGGTGGAACATGTTAGAAGATGAGAGAGTTTCGCTCTCCGCGCGCATGACTGCAGGACATGGGAACAAGCAGATGAAACGGAAGTATGTCTCTCTTGCTATGGTATGAAATAAAACAAAGACACTGGGACATTCGGTTTGCAGGTTTTATTATTTCTCTAAGCATCAATTCATCTGTTGAAGGAAAAAATCAAACAAATAGCTTCTGTTGCCTTGAATAATTTTCAAAGTCTTGTGCCACTATTAGCGATGTCACAGCACTGCCATGAATGTAGGTGCACTTGTGCAATAAACGTAGACACTCTAGCTGGGAGCATGCTGCCCGCAAAGGGCAAACAGCATTTGGTTTGAAATTTAGGCTCTTTCCACGGTGCGCAGGGATATAATACTTAGCACACATGATCATTAGCTGAAAATTGTCAGACCTAGTGAGGGGCCGGGCCCGTTAAACGTTTCATTGTTATGACATTGTTATGACCAAAAGTTGTCTTATGTTAATTTTTTTATTTTATGGCCTATTTTCAAGTTTCACTCGTCGAAAACCTTTTTTTATTCCTATTTGCATTATGTTTTAAGCGTGAAAACCTCATTTTACTTCACTACTATGCAATATATATGTGCTTGTCATTGCCACAAGCAGTACATTAAGAAACGAAGAAAAATACTTTATTTTCACCCTGTTTCAAGTTCAACTCAAATAAAACAATCAAATGCTGTCTGCCTACTGTCCTGCTCATGCCAAGTCTGTGAACATCGGAGCAAAAGTTGCCATAGCTTGGAACTTCGTTATCAAGAAACCCTTTTAGTGGGCTCTGTGCTGAGCCGCCCTGCTTGCATTTTACTTTCCATTTTCCTGTTGCTTGGATCACATGCTTCAGCGTTCAGACTGGTCTGAGCAGTTTGATGCTTTTAAAAAATGATGTCATAAGCAAACAGAAAACCAGCGACTATGCCACAAATGTTTGGCATGTGCTACTAGGTTTTAGAAAGGTATGCTTAGATTAAATGAAGCACTTTAGTAAGGAAAAGAACCATAGATGCAATTTAAAAGGTTGTGCAGTATATGGTATATGTCATGCCTGCACTTCTTGTATGTTCACAAGTGATGGGTTTGTTGTCAAATGTAGCACCTCATCATTTGAGCTCAGGTGGTCATCGTGTGACCAGAGTGGGGATACTGCTGCCTGACAAAAAAGTCTTCATATTACCTTGCTGGCAGATTGGTGGCAAATCGGTAATATCTCCTAATGGCGACAAAGGCAACAATTCCTTCCACCATTACGTGACCTTCTCGTCTTTGCATGTGGTCTGTTGGACAACTATGCTAATGTATTTAAATTTTGTTGCAACTTGGCACCTACCTTGATTCTGAAGTAATTGTATTTCCAGGTAAATGGCACACGAAAGGTTTTGGAGGCTTAAATATTTTTTCAGCATACGTTGGCATTTCTTCTGGCAGGTTTGTTTGTGTCCCCAGGGAAGTCCTGGGTGCTGGAGCGCCAGGGCATATACCAGGTTCTGGTGCTGCTGTTTGATGAGCACCACCACCAGGTTCACGCTGGCAAGGTGAGTGGCCTCTCTGTGTGCACAAGTAAGGTTGTCACAGTCTAGGGCATGGTTGTCGCAGGGCCTGCAGGTTCAGGTCCACCTACCAGCTTTGTATTTTGACGTGCTCAGCTCCACAGAGAATGGCACCCTCTACCAGGTGCGCCCACTCCGGACGGGAAGGACAGTGATTAGGGCAGAGCTGCAGGGGTGCCAGCGACTGGTTCGTATAGTGCAAGCATCTTTCAAGTTCCTTTGGGATGACTGTTGCAAAGTACTGTACTTTTAAATCTCGATTGTTTTGTTTTTCGACATGTTGGCAATTCAGATAGAGTACTGCTAAGCGAAAAAGAGAGAAAGGAAAGAAACAGAGGGGACATAAGCCAGAGCACAAATGAACACAGATATTTACTAGGAATGCAGTCTGAAAGAAAATGTTTGGCATGGGCCAAAGACAGAATTCGACATGCATGCATACTCGAGTGTTAACACCAGCGCCTAAAAAAAATGCAGAACCCATGTCACAATGAATGATGGCATTAATGCAATATGCAAGCAAGCAGTGTAGCAATGCACTGTGTTGCCACTTCTCTTCAATGAGAAAAAATAATAAATGCACTAGCTGTCACATTTTGAAAACAACGCAAGGATTTCACGGTGGCGTCACTAGAGGGAAGCAACTTATTTTTATTTATTTATTTACAAATACAGCTGTCTCGTAAGGGAGGCATAGCAGGAGTGGGTACATACATCAGTAAAAACAAAAAACATGGGCAGCATAGAAATAGATAACACAGAAGTATTATAGACAGATCAACAGGTCAAATTGTTTGGCAGCTGAACAACGAACTCTTCAATTGGCAATGCGTTAAGTAAGCTGTCCAATCGATTCCAAATTTCAACAGTTAGCGGGAAAAAAGAATTTAAAGCAGTCTATATGTGATTTGAAAGAAACAATGTTTAATGGTTGGTTCCGTCGGGTTGCATGTGCACTTAAGGGCACAAATGAGTAGGGTAATAATAATATTCGGGGTTTTACGTGCCAAAACCACTTTCTGATTATGAGGCACGCCATAGTGGAGGACTCTGGAAATTTTGACCACCTGGGGTTCTTTAACGTGCACCTAAATCTAAGCACACGGGTGTTTTCGCATTTCGCCCCCATCGAAATGCGGCCGCCGTGGCCGGGATTCGATCCCGCGACCTCGTACTCAGCAGCCCAACACCATAGCCACTGAGCAACCACGGCGGGTAAATGAGAAGGGTGTCTGAATGCCAGATAATGTGTCAACGATCTTGTGCAGCATGATGATAAGTTCACGTGTGCGCCTATGTTCTAACGTTTGCGAAGATAAAGTGTGCATATGTGAAGAAGGTGAAAAGTTGCGATCTTACCGGCCGAAGATGAATCGTATTGCTTTTTTTTAACTGATTCTAAACGGTCAATGTCGTGCACGTGATGAGGGGAACAAACAGTTGAGGCATACTCCAGGATCGGTCGAACTAGTGATTTGTAAGCAGATAATTTACATTCGTTCATGGCATTTTTTAAGGTTCGTTTGAGATAGCCAAGTTTGCGAAGTGCTTTCCAAGAAATGTTATTAATATGAGCATTCCACTTTAAGTTATATGAACTTAAACTGAACTCGGTGACATGGGTCAAGTAGTTACCGTTATTACTGTAAGAGAAATGCAGCAGATTCTTTTTGTTACCAAAGGTCATTGCAACTGTGTTAGTAAAATTAATTTTCATTTGCCATGCGTTACTCCATTCACAGAACAGTGAAAACACTTTGTTTAGTTCCTGTTGATCATGGGCATTAGCAACGTTACGATAAAGCATGCAGTCATCGGCATATAGGCGTAACTTTACTGCGGTGTCAATAATAACATTTTCTACATCATTAATAAAAATTATAAATAATTCAGGCCCAAGCACCGATCCTTGGGGCAAACCTGAAGTTACAGTGGCTGACGATGACTGTGCATGGTTGAAAGTGACGAACTGGAATCTTAAGTATAAGTAGTTGGTTATCCAGTTGAGTAAATTATTGCCGTTAAGTGTGATACATAGTTTATGAAGAAGCTTATTATGGCAGACCATGTCAAATGCTTTGGAATAAACTATAAATATTGCATCGATTTGATTGCGTATATTTAATGCGGAAGCTATGTCGGGAGTAAATTAGATGAGCTAAGTAACAGTGGAAAAACCAGATCGAAAACCGTACTGACACTGGGACAGTAGATTATGAAAAGTTAAATACTGGACAATGTGCTTGTGAATAATGTGCTCAAGAAGCTTGCAGCAAGTGGAAATTAGGGAGATCGGTCGGTAATTACTAATTTGTTGTTTATCACCAGATATAAACACAGGGATCACATTGGCAATTTTCCAAGCCTGGGGAATGGAGGATGTGCCCAATGATTTATTGAATATGACTGTAAGATAACGGGCACTCCATTCCGAATACCTTTTTAAGAACGTATTAGGTATGGTGTCTGGTCCCACACTTTTAGTTGTCAATTTTTAATAACAGATTGTAAACCCCAGTGTAACTTACTTCGAGGTTGGGTAACTGGTGTTTCGAGCTATAAGTGAAAGGAGGATTGGTACCATCATCAAGATGGAAGACAGAGTGAAAGTAGCTATTAAAGGCTTCAGAAATGGTTACGGGATCAGAGCAAGGATGATAATGATAAGGTTGATAATGAAGGATACAGAGTCATGGGAAGAGGGTAGTATTGTTTTCCAAAATTTCAATGGGTTTTCTTTTATGCAGGTTGAAAGTGTTGTGTTGAAATAAAAATGTTTAGCTTCTGTCATTTTTGTTTTTAGCTCAGACTTGTGTTAAAGAAGTAGTGAGTCGCGGTTTTCATTTTGTGACCAGCTGCGCTTGCGCATACGCTTGATGCGTCTTATGAGTTTAATTATGTCTCTTGTGTACCATGGATGTTTCGGGTTATGTTTTGCACATTTGTAGAGACGAACTGAAGCACACAGCTATGTATTAAACTGTGAAACTGCTCTAACAAACATCAACACTGCACGTTTCACTGCCAGACACAAAATCTCTGAAAGACGACTCTAGCAGTTCAACAATAGCATGGTCGTTAGCACGGGTAAAATCTGTAACCATATTGAATGTTGTCTTATGGGGCTCACAAACCACGTTAAATTTCATGAAAACACCCTTGTGATTTGACAGTCTGTCGACTACATCACACTGAAAACCGCACTGTAACAACTCTTCATTAACAAAAACAAGGTCAAGAACAGAGTTGACTCGAGTTGGACATTCAACCACTTGTGTTAAATCAAATGATATAGCCATATTAATGAGGGATTCACAAACAGTGTTGTCACGACCTGTTGAAATTAACAAGTTCCAATCGATACAAGGAGTATTAAAATCACCTGTAATGATCATTTTAAAATTATGGAGCCTGTGTTCCGCTATGTATTCTGTAATGTGCGAGAAAATGTTTTCAAAACCGGGCAGGCGGTATAGAGCACACACAACTGTCACGAAACCAGAGATGTTTATCCGGCACCAAACAGACTCAGTATTGGGAAGTTCTGGCAATACAAAAATTTCAATGCCTTTTCTAATAAACAAAGCTACACCCCCTCCTTTAGCAAACTGTCTGTCGTTTGGTGCACTCTGGTGCACAGTCACATTTCAAACCACACCTCCACTAATAGGTGGAGTATACAGACAGCCTGGGGCACCTGAAACTTACGTTACGGAATTACACAACTATCTCCTCGAGAAAATGCATGCTCGGACGAAGCTAGTACTTGTTGGCGACTTCAACTTGGCAGGAATTGACTGGGGTAACCTGACCGTCAGCAATAGGGAAGTAAACAGCTGCGAACGACTTTTAGAGCGCAGCTCTTTGGCGTCCGTTCCTGGGTTTCGCGTCGTCGTCGGCGTTGTCGTCGGCGTTGTCGTCGGCCTCGTAACCAGCTCCGCCCCCCTTTCATCCCCCCAGCGCTAGCAGCGACCGACTGATACCGCTGGATGCCGCTGACGCCGCTAGAGAGTCAAGATAACGTGACTGCATAGAACACCGTCGCCGCCATGCAGAAAGAGGAGGAAAGGGTCCCCCCCCCCTGTTCTTGTGTGGCGGATAGGGTGCTCTTCAGTTGCCGACGCGCCGGTTATTTCACGTAGGCCCCGGCACGTCGACGAATACGTGACCACCTTCCCACGGCTAGACCTGGTTCTTAGCGCTGCGGAAGCGAGGGTATCATATTGTTTGTGTCGGCATCGGCGGCGTTGTCCCTGAAACCAACTCCGCAGCTGGGGTTGACTCACTATCGGCGTCAGCGGCATCAGTCAGTCGCTGCTATCTCTTCCCTCCTCCCTTTATCGTGTTGTCCGCTTGCTGCGCGCGCTTCTGCCCCCATCGTTTGCCGCTGGGTGTACACGCCGCCCCCCTCCCCCCTCTTCCTGCGAGTCTCCGGTTGTCAAAGCGCCGGCTCGAACTTAATTCCTTTCTTCGCTCCTCCTCCAATGCAACCCCTGTGCGGTGGCAATCGGAGAGCCAGATCGGTGGCGGCGGATCTGTATATGTGCACCGCCCGAGCCGAAATTGCCGCTGCCGTTCGCCCTGTGCGGTGGCAATCAGAGAGCCAGATCGGTGGCGGCGGATCTGTATATGTGCACCGCCCGAGCCGAAATTGCCGCTGCCGTTCGCCACTGCGAAATTATCTGCCAGTTCTTTCTGAGCCATGAGTGAGACGACCGATGGAAGTCCTCCGTCTGCTGCTGCTGCTGCTGCTGCTAAACGAGCTGCCAGAGCAGAGGCCCAGCGCCGTCGCCGTCAGAATCCAGAGGTGCGTGCCGCCGAAGCAGAAGCTTACCTTGTGGAGTCTTTGTTAAAGGAATACGTGTGAAAAATAAAAAAAAAATTCTCTGATAGCGCATACATGTGTTGCTCGATTTCTTTGCCTCAATCTATCGAAAAGGTGAAACAGCTTATTTGCTGCGCTCAAATTTCGCTTTAAGAAGTAACGTAATCGTCGGTAATTTTTTTTTTGATACCATGTTAAGTTTTTCTTTATCCCAACGCGTAACGCAGCCGACACGCATCCAAGGGCTTGTTTCTAATATTTTAGACCTTGCTTTGATTTCCTGCACAGTAGACACTGAAGCTAAGGTGGAAGATGGAATATCCGACCATAAATTGATTCTAATTCATTTTCCTAATCTTAGCCTGGCAAAAAGTAACACTGAAAATTCACATATAGTTATTAAAGATTATTGCAGGGCAAACGATGAAAGCATTATTGGCTACCTGGCAATGAACTTAGACGATTTTTACGCTGAACCTTCCGATGATGTCAAGAACTTATGGCTAAAATTTAAAGCGGCAATTTTTCACTGTGAAAAAACTTATATACCTACGAAACGTAAGAGGACAAGGCGAAGAAATCCTTGGATAACGCGAGAAATTATTCATATGAAACGGAGACTGAAAAGAATCCGGAAGCGTAAATGCGATCCAACAGTAGTAACTAAATATTACCACGAATTTAAAAACTTGTTACGGCAAGCAAGAAATTACTTTTTTTCACACACCTTAATAGATTTCATGACCAAGCAACCGAAAAAATTTTGCCGTTACCTTGCTAAGCCGGACAGTCCAATCCGTAAGATGGAAATCTACAGCATCATTACTGAAAATACGCACACAATAGTTAACTCATTCAATTCTTTTTTCCAGTCCGTATTCACCCAAGCATGCCCAGTCCAAGTACCGCTTGTTCAACGTGACTCGGCTATGCCGGAAATCGAGATAACCGAACGAGGTATCTTGAACCTGCTTCTACAACTAGATGTTAAAAAATCCCCGGGCCCAGATAAAATCCCAAATGCGTTTCTTAAGCGTTATGCAGAACAACTTACCCCCTTTTTGCATAAAATATTTACGCTTTCCCTGAAAAATGGTGCAGTTCCGACAGACTGGCTTCGCGCTAGAATAACCCCAATTCATAAAAGTGGTAACAAACTTTCTGTGGAAACGTATCGACCCATATCACTAACTACTTGTTGTTGCAAATTGATGGAGCATATCCTCAACAAAGCCATCATGGACTACCTAGAGTCTAAGAATATACTGTACCCTAAACAGCACGGCTTCCGTAGAGGGCTGTTCACGGTAACGCAACTCGCGGAAATAACTCATGACTTCGCTGGCATAATTGATTCTAAACTTCAAGCTGACGCAATACTCACAGACTTTGCAAAAGCATTCGATCGCGTACCTCATTCTAAATTAATAGCCAAGCTTGAATCGATTGGCATTAATAGCAAAGTAATAGGATGGATTTCGGCTTACCTTACAAATCGTACCCAGTATGTAAGTTTAGACAATGTAGATTCTGACTGCCTAAGCGTCTTGTCTGGTGTACCCCAAGGGTCTGTTTTAGGGCCAACATTGTTTCTTATATACGTTAATGACATCTCTTCTTGTGCAGAACCAGGTGTAACATGGCGACTTTTCGCAGATGATTGTGTCATTTATACTGCAATTCGTAGTACTGACGACCAACTAAAGCTTAATTCTTCTTTACAAAACATTGCCCAATGGTGCAATACGTGGGGGATGGAAATAAATATCTCTAAAACAGCGTTCATCAGCCTAATCAAGAAAAAACTACCTTTATCATTTACGTACAATCTTAAGGGCTTGAATATGGCACATGTCGACAAAGTAAAATACTTAGGTGTCACATTCTCGCAAGACTTAAAATGGGATAAGCACATCACCGATACATGCGCCAAGGCATTCAAGCAATTGGGGTTTCTACGCAGAAGACTGAGTAAAGCACCTCAGGCCGTAAAATTAACTGCCTATAAAACTCTGGTCCGACCTATATTAGAATACGGAAGCATATTGTGGGACCCTCATCAAAACTTGAAAGATTACAGAATAGGGCTCTTAGGTTTATCTGTTCAAAGTATTCTTGGCACGACAGTGTAACGGACATTCGCAATCAAACGCATTTGGCAACTCTTTCCTGCCGGCGTCATGTTGCATCTATGAAGTTTTTTTTATCTCCTCTTTAATGGACACATCGAAATCGGAAAAGACGACTATATTCATCCGCCTGGCCGTCGGTCTAGTAGGACAAACCACGATAAGTGCGTCCGGCCATTTAATACGCATTGCAATACGTTTAAGTTTTCCTACTTCCCTCGCGCTGTGAACGCTTGGAATGCGCTACCAAGCGAAGCTGTAAATAATCCAAATTTAGATCAGTTTTGTTCTCTAGTGGAGCAGCTAATGGACCCTGTATAACTACTTTTCCTGTTGTAAAACACCAGAAAGTATCTTGTAGTGTTGTATTATTTTCGTGTGTACATTTTTCTCATGTATAGCATACGATTCATAATGCTAGATTTTCTGTTTTCGCGTTCGCGAAGCGTAACCTTGTAGGTAATATAATATTGATGCACTTGTTGTTGGAAAGTGTTCTGATCTACCTCATGTTTACCTCTTGTCTTTTTGAGAACTTGTTATATCTTATTACATGCCTATGATGATGTAAGCCCGCTCCCTGTATGGGTCTGCAGAAGACCTACAGTATTGATAAATAAATAAAATAAATAAGTTTCTGATAACCGAGTAATCTGGAGGCAAAAATTCTACATCTGGTACAGAGTTGTCGAACCATGTTTCTGTTGCACAAATAATTGACGAACTGTAGCACTCTACAAGCCAATTTAAATCTTCAAGCTTATTAAGCATGCTTCGAGCATTTATGTTCAAAAGAGTTAGTTTTCTGCTCATTAACGAGTCACTCTGTGTTCGTAAACACTGCAGCACATGGAGCCTTAACAAGCCTTTTGCAAACATCATCCCAAGTGTAACGAACACTGTAGACTATCAGGGAATCGTACTGCAATCTATACTTATCTGCTTCTTTGCGGATATCATCCGAATTGTCCCAGAGAGCCTTCTGAATTTGCCGTACACACGCAGAAAAGTCTTCACTTATGTACGTATCAGATCCTTTCAGTTTTCTGGCGTTTTTAAGGATGGAAAGCTTGGTTCTAAAGTCTAGCAGTTTAAAAATTACAGATCTTGTATTTTCATTTCTTTGCGTGCCAAGCCTGTGACAGCGTTCAATACCTTCACATTAGATTCCAAGTTTGGAAGACAGCAACTTCGATACAGAAGCTAATAGCCCCTCAGAAGTTTCTTTTGATGGCCCCCATGCTGTAGATGATTAAATTATTCCTACGAGATCGGTTTTCCAGGTCATAGTTGTTGCGGTCAAGTTTGGTGATGAAATATTTAAGATTATCAACAGTTTTCTCAAGATCATGAACATGCTGAAGAGCGTCGTTTGCAGTTGAAGCCAATGCCTCTATGTGCATAACACGCTGTTTAAAAGAAGCCATTCGAGAGAGGAGTGCGGTAATCTCTGCGCTCATTCGTGCTTGTCTGGCTAACAGTTCTGTTAGAATTTCCTCTGACTTTGGGCCTGGATTAGTCTCAACATTGCCAGACAGTTGCAACAAAATTCTTAAGGAATGCAGTGCGCAAGAAAAAATACACACAAAGTGCTGCGGGTCTGGAAGCAGCAATAAGAAACAATTATCATTCCTATAACATTTGAAAGCACAATTGTGGCCTACCTGCAAAATGAAACACACATATTTCCAAGAACCGTTTGCCATGCCGCTGCCAGACCCACTGAAGAGGATTGGCCGGTGCGTCGCTTTTATGTCCCGTCGGGTACGTGTCGATGACGTTGGATCCAGTGTTGTGCCATGCGCGGTTGAGACAGGTGAGATTGACGGGAGATGGGGCTGTGGATGCATTGCCATCTGTCAGTTGACAGCAAGAACTGAATGGAGGGCAACTCACCATTGAAGTTTATTTTGAGGAAAGTCACATTTATATACACAGGCCAACATGTCAACAACTAAGCGACTGTTCGTGCGCATTCAGCGCCATCCTGGGGACTTGTCAAAACACGTGTGGAAAACATCAGTGCATCATTACGTGGATAAAACCAATGTGTCAAAACATAAAAAACCATAAACCCAATAGAAAACTTCCCTATCAAACTTAACAACAATCTACCGTGAAACACTTTCTTCCAAATATCTCAATTCTTTTTCACTACCTGTGACGACACGGTCTGCTGATGCACTTTCCCTTTCCCTATCAATATGAATAGCTTCCATAATCTCCCTTGTGGTTTGATCTTTATATTGGAACAAACAAGCAGTTTCTTCTGCTCACGGTTGGCACCCACATTCTCTACAATGCAAAGGCAAGTGTTAAGCCCCCATACAATTTAGTGATGACATCATCATCACCAGCCTGGTTACGCCCACTGCAGGGCAAAGGCTTCTCCCATACTTCTCCAACTACCCCGGTCATGTACTAATTGTGGCCATGTTGTCCCTGCAAACTTCTTAATGTCATCCGCCCACCTAACTTTCTACCGCCCCCTGCTACACTTCCCTTCCCTTGGAATCCAGTCCGTAACTCTTAATGACCATTGGTTATCTTCCCTCCTCATTACATGTCCTGCCCATGCCCCATTTCTTTTTCTTGATTTCAACTAAGATGTCATTAACTCGCCTTTGTTCCCTCACCCAATCTGCTCTTTTCTTACCCCTTAACGTTACACCCATCATTCTTCTTTCCATAGCTCGTTGCATCGTCCTCAATTTAAGCAGAACCCTTTTCTTAAGCTCCAGGTTTCTGTGCCATACGTGAGTACTGGTAAGACACAGCTGGTTATGTACTTTTCTCTTGGGGGATAGTGGCAACCTGCTGCTCATGATCTGATAATGCCTGCCAAACGCGCCCCAGCCCATTCTTATTCTTCTGATTATTTCAGTCTCATGATCCGGATCCGTGGTCACTACGTGCCCTATGTAGATGTATTCCGTTACCACTTCCACTGCCTTGCTACCTATCGTAAACTGCTGTTCTCCTCCTAGACTGTTAAACATTACTTTAGTTTTCTGCAGATTAATTTTTAGACCCACCCTTCGGCTTTGCCTCTCCAGGTCAGTGAGCATGCATTGCAATTCGTCCCCTGAGTTACTAAGCAAGGCAATATCATCAGCGAATGTCAAGCTACTAAGGTATTCTTCATTAACTTTTGCAGTCGAAACCGACTATATCGAACCCATTTACATAGAATTATTCTATATATCGAACAATTTCTGGACACGGTATAGTTACAATGAGTATATATAGCAAAAATTACGCTTACATCGAACAAAAAAAGCAGCGACTCCCGATATATCGAACGTCAAGCGGCAGAAAGTGCCCCCGGAAGTTGGCTTTCCCTCACGGTGGCAGAGAAACTCGGCGGCGCAGCTCCATCCAACCGCTCTCCCTACAGTGAACGCCCTACCTCGGATGAGCCGTCGACACTCCCCTGCAAAAAATGATCCTGGCCCGCCCGCAGCGCTTGCTCAGACAGCCAATCAGAGGCTCTTGTGCCCTCGTCGTGCAGGATGGCGGAAGTGCGAGTTGTCTCGCTGCTTTTCTGGTTCATTGTGTGTGCGCCTTGTAGGCCGTCTCCCGCTGTGTTGCCGTGATGAAGCGGCAAAATTCGCCTTTTGTCGTGAATCTCGAAATTATAAATAGGATCGAACGCGATGAGAAGTCAGATGTCCCCGCAGCGTACAAGATTCCTAGGGGCACTCTCGGCACGATCTTGAAGCGGGAGATTACGGCTAAAGCGGCCAAACTCGCGACCCGGTGCTCGTGGCGCCCGACGCGTACGCAGGGCCGTGTGCGAGTGGTTCATCTGAAATTGCTTCAGCCGTGCCGACTTTTGCGTGCTCGGTGATGACTAAATCCTGATGAATGCGAAGAAGCCGTTGCCGATGTTTCCAAAGTTCGGAGCGAGCTGTCTGAATTTCAGGAAACTGTTGACGAATCAACGGTGGACGAGTTTGTGAGCGCAAATGATGGTGTCGCGACCACAGGAAAGCCCGAAAACGAAGACTACATTGCCGACATCGTACCGAGCACAAGTGAAAGTGGGCACAATGAGGAACACAACGCCGGTCCTTGGCCCACATCCTCTGAAATGATTGGTGCGCTCGCGCTAGTTGGTGCTTCTGCGCGAATGCGGAAGGTTGCGGCCTCAGCTGCTCCGACGCTGACCATGTGGAAAAGTGCGTGCGTCGCAGGCAGCGAAATTGCCCAAGCAGAAGAAAATGCAGGGCTACTTCGTGCGAAACTAAGCTAGTTTCACCAATAAAATGATCTTATAAATGGTATGTGCTTTTATGACATCCAATTATTTAGCAGGCTTATATTGAATTATGCTCTATATCGAACTTATAGGCGTTCTTTTGAGAGTTCGATATAGCTGGGTTTGACTGTATCTCCAATTCTTCCCAATCCAGGTCTCTGAATACCTCCTGTAAACATGCTGTGAATAGCATTGGAGAGATCATATCTCCCTGCCTGACGCCTTTCATTATTGGGATTTTGTTGCTTTCTTTATGGAGGACTACGGTGGCTGTGGAGCCGCTACAGATATCTTTCAGTATTTTTACATATGGCTCGTCTACACCCTGATTCCGTAGTGCCTCCATGACTGCTGAGGTTTCGACCGAATCAAACGCTTTTTCGTAATCAATGAAAGCTATATATAAGGGTTGGTTATATTCCCCACATTTCTCTATCACCTGATTGATAGTGTGAATATGGTCTATTGTTGAGTAGCCTTTACGGAATCCTGCCTGGTCCTTTGCTTGACAGAAGTCTAAGGTGTTCCTGATTCTATTTGCGATTACCTTAGTAAATAGTTTGTAGGCAACTGACAGTAAGCTGATCGGTCTATACTTTTTCAAGTCTTGGCGTCCCCTTTCTTATGGATTAGGATTATGTTAGCATTCTTCCAATGTTCCGGTACGCTCGAGGTCATGAGACATTGCGTATACAGGGCGGCCAGTTTTTCTAGAACAATCTGCCCACCATCCTTCTACAAATCTGCTGTTACCTGATCCTCCCCAGCTGCCTTCCCCCTTTGCATAGCTCCCAAGGCGTTCTTTACTTCTTCCGGCGTTACTTGTGGGATTTCAAATTCCTCTAGACTATTCTCTCTTTCATTATCATCGTGGGTTCCACTGGTACTGTATAAATCTCTATAGAACTTCTCAAACGAGAAGAAAGGGGGTTAACCGAGGGGCCCGATTTTTATTAGTCATATCATGAGAAGCCAACAAACAGTGACACCAAGGACAACATAGGGGAAATTACTTGTGCTTAATAAATGGAATAAAGAAACGATAAATTAATGGAAATTAAAGTGGATGAAAAAACAACTTGCCGCAGGTGGGAACCGAACCCACAACCTTCACATTTCGGGTGTGATGCTCTACCAATTGAGCTACCGCGGCGCTGTTTCCCCATCCACTTTTCTTGGGTATATTTGTGTACTAGTTGAACCCTGGGAGTGTTAGCCACTCACAGACCTTGGCGGCGGACGTGGAACGTCCTTATTGCCGCTGGCGTCACGAGAACGTGATCTTTTTGGGTGAAGGCAACTGGTCAATAAACCCACATATGCTACCTGAAGGCATCAATGTTGCCGGATTCGAGACCCTCATTATGTAATAAATGAGAAGAAAGGGGGTTCTCCGAGGGGCCCGATTTTTATTAGTCATATCATGAGAAGCCAACAAACACTGACACCAAGAACAACATAGGGGAAATTACTAGTGCTTAATAAATGGAATAAAGAAACGATAAATTAATGGAAATTAAAGTGGATGAAAAAACAACTGGATATGTGGGTTAATTGACCAGTTGCCTTCACCCAAAAAAGATCACATTCTCGTGACGCCTGCGGCAACAAGGACGTTCCACGTCCGCCGCCAAGGTCTGTGAGTGGTGGCGCTGGCTAGCACTCCCAGGGTTCTACTAGTACACAAATATACCCAAGAAAAGTGGATTGGGAAACAGCACCGCGGTAGCTCAATTGGTAGAGCATCGCACGCGAAATGCGAAGGTTGTGGGTTCGGTTCCCACCTGCGGCAAGTTGTTTTTTCATCCACTTTAATTTCCAATAATTTATCTTTTCTTTATTCCATTTATTAAGCTCAAGTAATTTCCCCTATGTTGTCCTTGGTGTCAGTGTTTGTTGGCTTCTCATGATAGAACTCCTCAGCGACTTGAACTATCTCATCCATATTAGTAATGATATTGCTGACTTTGTCTCTTAAGAAACACACACATCTGATTCTTGCCTATTCCTAGTTTCTTCATCACTGCTTTTAGGCTTCATCCGTTCCTGAGAGCATGTTCAATTCTATCCATATTATAGTTCCTTATGTCAGTTGTCTTACGCTTGTTGATTAACTTAGAAAGTTCTGCCAGTTCTATTCTAGCTGTAGGGTTAGATGATTTCATACATTGGCGTTTCTTGATCAGATCTTTCATCTCCTGCGATAGCTTACTGGTATCCTGTCTAACGGAGTTACCACCGACTTCTATTGCACACCAATTAATGATTTTGGCGTAGTAGTTCTGCGGAAACCCGCAAGGTGGAGAGAAGTAATGAGTAAAGGGAAAATCGGACATCCACCCATTCGTAGCAATTGCTACGAACGGGTGGATGTCTGATTTTCCCTTTATTCACTCCTTAATGATGCCCATAACATTGTCGTTGCTTCAACACTAAGGTCCTCTTCCTGAGTTACTGTCAAATACCTGTTCTGTAGCTTGATCCGGAATTCCTCTAGTTTGCCTCTTACCGCTAACCCATTTATTGGCTTCTTATTTACCAGTTTCTTGTGTTCCCTCCTCAAGTTTAGGGTAATTCGAGTTCTTATCATCCTATGGTCACTGCAGCGCACCTTGCCGAGCACGTCCACATCCTGTATGATGCCAGGGTTAGCGGAGAGTATGAAGTCTATTTCATTTCTAGTCTCGCCAATCGGGCTCCTCCATGTCCACTTTCGGCTATCCCGCTTGCGGAAGAAGGTATTCATTATCCGCATATTATTCTGTTCTGCAAACTCTACTAATAACTCTCCCCTGCTATTCCTAAAGCCTATGCCATATTCCCCCACTGCTTTGTCTCCAGCCGGCTTCTTGCTTACCTTGGCATTGAAGTCGCCCATTAGTATAGTGTATTTTGTTTTGACTTTACCCATCGCCGATTCCACGTCTTCATAGAAGCTTCCGACTTCCTGGTCGTTATGAGTGGATGTAGGGGCGTAGACCTGTACGACCTTCAATTTGTACCTCTTATTAAGTTTCACAACAAGACCTGCCACCCTCTCGTTAATGCTATAGAATTCCTGTATATTACCAGCTATATCCTTATTACCGTTACCGTATATCCTTATATCCTGGTACCGTACCAACTCGCCCAACTTTCTATCCTTTTGCATATTCTTATTAAACAGGAATCCGACTCCTAGTTCTCGTCTCTCCGCTAAGTCCCAGTAGCACAGGACGTGCCCGCTTTTTAGCACTGTATATGCCTTTTGTCCTCCTAACCTCACTGAGCCCTATTATATCCCATTTACTACCCTCTAATTCCTCCAATAACACTGCTAGACTCGCCTCACTAGATAACGTTCTAACGTTGAACGTTGCCAGGTTCAGATTCCAATGGAGGCTTGCCCGGTCCGAGATATTCTTACCACCCTCTGCTGCGTCACAGGTCTGACCGCCGCCGCGGTCAGTAGCTTTGCATATGCTGGGTACTGAGGGCCAGGGTTTGACTGTTGTATTCATATAGGAAGTTGTGGCCAAGTACTGTGCCAGGGTGGCCAATTCTGCTCTGCTGAGAGAGTGCATTACCGTTTCTGGTCACCGGGATTAGGCCGCACTCCAGGCCTGTTTATGCAATTTTATCCACATTCCACATGTGGATTTTTTTATCCGGTGGAAAATTGCGCGGCACCGGGATTCGAACCATGGTCCTCTTGCACGCGAGGTGGATACTCTGCCTCTTTGCCACCGCAGGAGTTGTACGTCTCATTTAGCCTACAGTGGTGCCTTCTTCGATCAGTCAAGGTCGACCAATCTGTTCTCTGTTAAACCGCACTGATGGCACTCATCTGGAGAGACCTGGTAGTTTATGACCTGCACATGAGTGGCCATAAATAATAGAGTAGAATTTTTTTTTTAGTGATGAACTAGAAGAAAAGAAATAAAGAAAGGAAAAAAAAAGAAGGAGGAGAACAGGGGATTTGAACTCGTGACCTTTGGATGTTGCCCGGAGAGATAGCTCAGCCGGTTGGTCCGTCAGGCCCCAGGTTACATTGAAGCGGCATAGCTCCTGTCCAGAGCCTCGTACTTGCGTGGTAAGAGACTGATGTTGTCCACGATGGTCGATTTTGTCTGCTTTGTCTGATTTTGTCTGATGGTTGTCCGCGATGGTTGGAAGGCATACTATGTTGGAAAAAATGGCCGCCCATCGATGAGAGGGAACTCGAGCGGCTCTAGAGACTAGGAAAAGCTTAAGCAGCTGCGAGCCGAGCGCGGCACGCTTATCGTGGGAAGCTAGCCCGAGTAACTATCCCAAGGACTGCTGCTCACGAGAGCGAAATGCCTTTGTCCAATTATAATAACCCTAATGTGACTACTTTCCGAGAGAGAACGGCCCAGAGGGCTGTACTACGAGTGCAAGACTGATAATTTTCTATATACACAGATATATTTTTTTCTCATTTATGGGATCGAATGCGAGCGCTGTTCATGTGTTTCTGCTTGTAGTAGTAAAGAGAGCGAGTATAAGGGAGAAAAAAGAAAAAGAAAAGAAAAGGGAAATTACTGAAGCATAATTGCAGCGCCGTGGTTCTAAAGCGCACCCGCGGTAGAGAAGCAGGAGATATAAACGTGTGTGGCCATGGTACGCACGCGAAAAACTGCCTTAATAAATTTAGAGATTTGAGAAAACGTTATGTTATCAACAGAAAACATGGCAATCAGCACTCGAATACAACCAGAGAAATTACTGAGACATGGAGAATTCCCATGAACTAAGTATGGTTTCCAAGAGAAATGCTTCTAAGTATTAAATATTTTAAAAGATGAGGGAATATAGGATAATCTCCGCGCTTACTGAGAGGATGGCGTCCGTACAAGACTACACCAGGCACTTTACTGAGACATGGAGCTCCGTGGCCGGTTCGAAGCCCCCCTCTCAGCCGGCCGGGCATAGATCATGTGCGTTCCGATCGCCCGAGGTTGCGCGGTCATTGTTTAGTTCAAATCGAGTGGACTCGAGCGGCCCTAGAGACTAGGAAAAGGTTAAGCAGGTGCGGGCCGAGCGTGACACGCTTAGCATGGGAAGCTAGCCCAAGTAACTATCCCAAGGACTGCTGCTCACGAGAGCGAAATGCCTTTGTCTAATTATAATAACCCTAATATGACTACTTTTGGAGAGAGAATGGCCCAGAGGGATGTACTACGAGTGCTATGACTGATAATTTTGTTTATATATATTTATCTATATATTTCTCATTTATGGGATCGAATGTGAATGCTGTTCATTTGTTTCTGCGTGTAGTAGTTAAGAGAGCGAGTATAAGGGAGGAAAAAAAAAAAGAAAGGAAAAGGAAAATTACTGAAGCATAATTGCAGCGCTGTGGTTCTTAAGCGCACTAGCGGTAGAGAAATGGAAGGAGATATAAACGTGCATGGCCATGGTACGCACGCGAAAAACTGCCTTAATAAATTTAGAGACTTCAGAAAGCGTTATGTTATCAACAGATAACATGGCAATCAGCACTCGAATACAACCAGAGAAATTACTGAGACATGAAAAATGCCCTTGAACTAAGTATGGTTTCCGAGAGAAATGCTTCTAAGTATTGAACAATTTTAAAAAGATGAGGAATATAGGATACTTCATTAAAACTTCTTTCTGGGCAAGTTGGTGCATACTTGACATAAAAATTGTAACAGCGCAAACACATGCAACCACAAATTGTAACAAGGACGAGACACAAGCACTGTCTCGCTTGTGCCTCGTCCTTGTTACAATTTGTGGTTGCATGTGTTTGCCCTGTTACAATTTTTACGTCAAATATACGATAATCTCCGCGCTTACTGAGAGGATGGCGTCCGCACGAGACTACACCAGGCACCTTACTGAGACATGAAGCTCCGTGGCCGGTTCGAAGCCCCCCTCTCAGCCAGAAGTGCTTCTTTAATCTAACGTTCACGCAGCGGCCGGTCTGGCCCACATAACCCTTCCCGCATAAGAGAGGCAACCTTTTCACAATGGAAGATCTACATATAACATATGTATTTTTTAACTTCTCGGAACAGAAACTGCATTCCTTGACATGGTCCAATGACTTGGTGCAAACGAGAACAAATAGTACCAAGCTTGTTGGGCACGGACATGACCACACATAACCTATACCTACTAGACACGTTCTTCAAGCAATGTGAAAACTTGTGCAAATATGGCCCCACCACTGGTCTTTCTTTATTGCACATGGAATTTCTTGCTTTTCTCTTTACCTTATTAGTACCCTTTACCCACTTAATAAGGTTATGACATGCCCTCAAGATCTCACTTTCTGGGTATCCAGCATTTTGTAATCTCTGAATCTGGGCAAGCAAACCCTCCCTCAATGAATGCTCACATGTCTTCTGTAACATCTTGTGCAGCGTGGCGTAAACAATATCGGTTTTTACTGTTTTTGAGTGTGCTGAGGAAAATTTTAAAAGCGACTTTGCCAAACGAGGCTTATATACCCAACAGAAATGGTCTTCCCAAAACCTCATTCTAATATCCAGGAATTGAATCTCATCCTTGGCAGGCAACTCAAAAGTAAATTTTAAACCTTTACCGCATTCCTGAAATATCTTTAAAATGCCAGCTACTTTGCTATTTAGGTTCTCTACTTCTGTGACGATAAAGAAATCATTAACGTACCTAAAGACATTAAAGGGCCCCTCACCAGGTCTAGCCATATTGAGCTGACAATCGCAGAGCATACATTGCCCGATAAAAATTGTGTCTGCAAAGTATTACATCGCTACGCGCCGTGGAAAGATCTGAAATTTCAAACCGAACGCCACTTTTCTTTCTCTTAACGGCCGCCACGCTCCAAGCCGGACATTGACGTAATCGTGCCCCTGCGCCTACGTAATCGTGTCCACAGTGTGACGTCGCTTGTGGTGACACGTGACTTCGAGAATTATTCAAGACGATATCTGTTATCTGTGCAATGTGTTGCTTGAATTGATAAATTGAAGTTTAGAAAAATAATAAAACACACAAACAGAATGTCTGCATGTCTTTTGTTTTAGTACTTTGCACTGAAGAAAGAGAGATGTACTTCCGCTTCGTCTGCTTGTTCCAGCGGTCGTACGGTCACGTGTGCAGGTACCGAAACTATGCCATTTTATACCGTGTTCTAGCACGTGACACGCTCTGCGATCCTATTGTTCTGCCTCAGTATTCATGTAGCACTGAATTATACCGCTAGTCATGTTTCCTTGTACACAGCGCGCAAAATCGTTTGCTGCACGAACGAGGCAACAGCTCGCACACGACGCCTTCAACGCAACTTCGTAGCGCCAAAAAAAAAAAAAAAATAATAAAGCGAGGAAGAGAAAAAAAAACATGAAGGCGGGGCCTGTGACGTACGCGTCACGCTATGCTCAACGCAGGGAAGAAATTTCGCTTGCATAGGCTAGACGGGGCGAGTGGAGAGAGCGTCTTGCTTGCCAGTGGAGCCCGCCTGCTGAAATCATGGGTTCGCGGCGCTGAAATATTTCTGGCTCGACTATTAATGAGCCGATTTGAAAAATTTTTGTGGCAGAATGCTCCCTAGAGGACACGTAACAACTTCCAGCGTATAACCAAAATTTGCTATGGGGCCTGGTGAGGGGCCTTTCAGGGCCAAGCTTCCTAAATTGCTGGCAATGCAATTATCAACTTGACTAAAGAAAATATGTCTTAAGGCTGGTGCCATTGTCGACCCTATACAAATCCTGACTTCTGTAAGAATGTGCTCCTTTTCCATTCAACATACAGAGCGCTAGAAACAAAACATACAAAACTTGCCGTGGATGTTTCGCAATTCCCAACAAACTTCAGTTGTGAGTCAGCGCCAGTGTCATGTTCATCTTTTCCTTCGTCCTTGTCTGTTTTGCACTGTTAATTTACAAAACATGAATCACCATCAACTCGCCCAAGTTCCTCTTCCAGTAGTAGACCCTCACATTACAATTGCGGCCGCATTACATTCGAGTAAGTACGCCAATAAGTACGCCAATAAATTTAGGTTTTGCGGGAGCAGGTCATTAATTCGTGCTTGGTAACGTTTAGGAGCATGTACCATCAAGTGCCATGTTGATGTGCCGCTGACCCACTGAAGTGTGATGACAGCGTCATGGCTTGAGTGGTCGTGTAAATGACACAGTCATCTGCAACTAGTTTAAGATTAGCTTTTATGTTTGTTGGTAAGGTTTGTTGAATACCAGGAATAAGAGAGGGGACGGGCCAGCATGCTGTGGGACACTGGAAGTAGCATGCTTATTGAAGAGTGACAACAGACATACAAGACAACTGACATTCGAAACTTGACATGGTACTGCAAGCTGAGATTTTTCGGTTAAAAGAAAACTGATAGGAATGAAGTTACTATCGTTTACCAAAAGTTCCTTGAACCTGTATAGTTGATTCGGTGTCACTCACTCTGATGTTGTGTAGCTCAGCTTGAAGCTGTAATGTTGGTCTGGTGTCACTAATACCTGTGTCACACGGGCACATCTGGAAGGCCTTCCAGTCAACGGCCTTTGAAACGCCACAACCATAGAGTTTCTCACTACATTACCTAGAGGGAAATCTGGCGCTGCTGCGCGTGGTATGCATGGGAATGCTGGTATATTGTGACTTCGGATTGGCATCGTTCTCGTAGAGACAGGACACCTTGAAGACGAGCTTGGCAAGTACCGTTCCGTCTGTCACAATGATTCATTTTCTACTAAAACAGCACGTGAAAAGCTGTTTTAACTTTATTATTACGCGAAAACATGTTTTGTTTAACTATCAGAACTTGTTATTGTGTGTACGACTACATGTTACGTAAAAAGTATCAGCGGGCCGCTAAAGTTGGAGGACAGACGACAAGGTTCGCGCTCGCTTTGAAACAGTTGGTCGTCTGTTCTTGCTTTTCTTCGCTTGGTCATGCATTGTGGGTGAGTAAAGATGTAATATGCGTGAATGGAAACATTTTATGAAGATTTTACTTTGAGAACGCGTTATTTGCGTAGCCATATTCACGTAAGGCGCCTGGTGGTGGTCTCGTGCTGACGATGCCCTCTCGGTGAGCGCATATTTCCCCCCTCATCTTTTAAGAGATTCAATACATACAAGCATTTGTCTCGCAAACCAGATTTATTTCAAGGGAATTTTCCACGTCTCAATAATTTCTCTCGTCGTATACGAGTGCTGATTGCCGTGTTATAGTTTGTTAACGAAGCTTCCCCTCAAGTCTAAATATTTTAAGGCAGTTTTCCTAGTCTATAAAGCCGCTCGAGTTCACGCTGCTCCTCTGGCGGCCATTTTTCCAAGAAATTATGCCTTCCAACCACTCAGAATCAGCAAAAATCGACTGCCGCGGACAACATCAGTCCCTTTCCACATAAGTATGAGGCTCGGAGCAGGAGCTTTGGCGCTTGAAAGTAACCGTTGGCGTGACGAACCGACCGACTGAGCTACCTTTCCGGGCAACATTGAAGGATCACGAGTTCAAATCACATGTTATGTTCCTTTTTTTTCCCTTTTTTTCCCCTTTTAATGTATTTTCCTTCCTTTTATCACTGTACGGAAACCCTCCTAAAAAAAAAAATTATATATCCTCAATTATGTGTGGCCACACATGTGCAGGTCATAAATACCAGGTTCTCTAGCCGAGTGCCATCCATGCGGTATAACTGAGCTCAGATTGGTCCACCTTGACTGATCAAATAGGGCACCACTGTAGGTTAAATGAGGCGTACAACTCCTGTGGGACCCGCCGTGGTTGCTCAGTGGTCATGGTGTTAGACTGCTGAGCACGAGGTCGCGGGATTGGACCCCGGCCACGGCGGCCGCATTTCGATGGGGGCGAAATGCGAAAACACCCGTGTACTTAGAATTAGGCGCACGTTAAAGAACCCCAGGTGGTCGAAATTTTCGGAGCCCTCCACTACGGCGTGCATAATCAGAAAGTGGTTTTTGTCACGCAAAACACCATAATTCAATTCTTAATTTAACTCCTGCGGGGACGGTAGAGTATCCGTCTCCAGTGCAAGAGGACCGTGATTCAAATCCCGGTGCCGCGCAATTCTCCACCGGGAAATACAAAAAAAAAAAAAAAAACGTGTGTTGAGAAAATTGCACAAACAGGCCTAGAGTGCGGCCTGATCCCGGTGACCAGAACCGGTAACGCACTCTCTCACCAGAGCAGGATTGGCCACCCTGGTGCAGTACTTGGCCACAACCTCCTATATGAATACAACAATCAAACCCCGGCCCTCAGTCCCCAGCAGCCGCGAAGCAACTGACCACGGCGGCGGTCAGATCTGTAACGCTGCAGAGGGTGCTAAGAATACCTGGCTCCGGACAGGCCGCCATTGGAATCTGAACCTGGCAACGTTTAACTTTAGAACACTATCTAGTGAGGCGAGTCTAGCAGTGTTATTGGAGGAATTAGAGGGTAGTAAATGGGATATAATAGGGCTCAGTGAGGTTAGGAGGACAAAAGAAGCTTATACAGTGCTAAAAAGCGGGCATGTACTGTGTTACCGGGGCTTAGCGGAGAGACGAGAACTAGGAGTCGGATTCCTGATTAATAAGGAAATAGCTGGTAACATACAGGAATTCTATAGCATTAACGAGAGGGTGGCAGGTCTTGTTGTGAAACTTAATAAGAGGTACAAATTGAAGGTGGTACAAGTCTATGCCCCTACATGCAGTCATGATGACCAGGAAGTCGAAAGCTTTTATGAAGACGTGGAATCGGCGATGGGTAAAGTCAAAACAAAATACACTATAGTGATGGGCGACTTCAATGCCAGGGTAGGCAAGAAGCAGGCTGGAGACAAGTCAGTGGGGGAATATGGCATAGGCTCTAGGAATAGCAGAGGAGAATTATTAGTAGAGTTTGCAGAACAGAATAATATGCGGATAATGAACACCTTTTTCCGCAAGCGGGTTAGTCGAAAGTGGACGTGGAGGAGCCCGAATGGTGAGACTAGAAATGAAATCGACTTCATACTCTGCGCGAACCCTGGCGTCATACAAGATGTAGACGTACTCGGCAAGGTACGCTGCAGTGACCATAGGATGGTAAGAACTCGAATTAGCCTAGACTTGAGGAGGGAACGGAAGAAACTGGTACACAAGAAGCCAATCAATGAGTTAGCGGTAAGAGGGAAACTAGAGGAATTCCGGATCAAGCTACAGAACAGGTATTCGGCTTTAACTCAGGAAGAGGACCTTAGTGTTGACGCAATGAACGAGTATCTCATGGGAACCATTAAGGAGTGCGCAATAGAAGTCGGTGGTAACTCCGTTAGACAGGAAACCAGTAAGCTATCGCAGGAGACGAAAGATCTGATCAAGAAACGCCAATGTATGAAAGCCTCTAACCATACAGCTAGAATAGAACTGGCAGAACTTTCTAAGTTAATCAACAAGCGTAAGACAGCGGACATCAGGAACTATAATATGGATAGAATTGAACAGGCTCTCAGGAACGGAGGAAGCCTAAAAACAGTGAAGAAGAAACTAGGAATAGGCAAGAATCAGATGTGTGCGTTAAGAGACAAAGCCGGCAATATCGTTACTAATATGGATGAGATAGTTCAAGTGGCTGAGGAGTTCTATAGAGATTTATACAGTACCAGTGGCACGCACGACGATAGTGGAAGAGAAAATAGCCTAGAGGAATTCGAAATCCCACAGGTAACACCAGAAGAAGTAAAGAAAGCCTTAGGAGCTATGCAAAGGGGGAAGGCAGCTGGGGAGGATCAGGTAACAGCAGATTTGTTGAAGGATGGTGGTCAGATTGTTCTAGAGAAACTGGCCACCCTGTATACGCAATGCCTCATAACCTCGAGCGTACCGGAATCTTGGAAGAACGCTAACATAATCCTAATCCATAAGAAAGGGGACGCCAAAGACTTGAAAAATTATAGACCGATCAGCTTACTGTCCGTTGCCTACAAAGTATTTACTAAGGTAATCGCAAATAGAATCAGGAACACCTTAGACTTCTGTCAACCAAAGGACCAGGCAGGATTCCGTAAAGGCTACTCAACAATAGATCATATTCACACTATCAACCAAGTGATAGAGAAATGTGCAGAATATAACCAACCGTTATATATAGCTTTCATTGATTACGAGAAAGCGTTTGATTCAGTCGAAACCTCAGCAGTCATGGAGGCATTACGGAATCAGGGTGTAGATGAGCCATATGTAAAGATACTGGAAGATATCTATAGCGGCTCCACAGCCACCGTAGTCCTCCACAAAGAAAGCAACAAAATCCCTATAAAGAAAGGCGTCAGACAGGGAGATACGATATCTCCAATGCTATTCACAGCATGTTTACAGGAGGTATTCAGAGGCCTGGAGTGGGAAGAATTGGGGATAAAAGTTGATGGAGAATACCTTAGCAACTTGCGATTCGCTGATGATATTGCCTTGCTTAGTAACTCTGGAGACCAATTGCAATGCATGCTCACTGACCTGGAGAGGCAAAGCAGAAGGGTGGGTCTGAAAATTAATCTGCAGAAAACTAATGTAATGTTTAACAGGCTCGGAACAGAACAGCAGTTTACGATAGGTAGCGAAGCACTGGAAGGGGTAAGGGACTACATCTACTTAGGGCAGGTAGTGACCACGGATCCGGATCATGAGACTGAAATAACCAGAAGAATAAGAATGGGCTGGGGTGCGTTTGGCAGGCATTCTCAAATCATGAACAGCAGGTTGCCACTATCCCTCAAAAGGAAAGTGTACAACAGCTGTGTGTTACCAGTACTCACATATGGGGCAGAAACCTGGAGACTTACGAAAAGGGTTCTGCTGAAATTGAGGACGACGCAACGAGCTATGGAAAGAAGAATGATGGGTGTGACGTTAAGGGATAAGAAAAGAGCAGATTGGGTGAGGCAACAAACGCGGGTAAACGACATCTTAGTTGAAATCAAGAAAAAGAAATGGGCATGGGCCGGACATGTAATGAGGAGGGAAGATAACCGATGGTCACTAAGGGTTACGGACTGGATTCCAAGGGAAGGGATGCGTAGCAGGGGGCGGCAGAAAGTTAGGTGGGCGGATGACATTAAGACGTTTGCAGGGACAACATGGCCACAATTAGTACATGACCGGGGTAGTTGGAGAAGTATGGGAGAGGCCTTTGCCCTGCAGTGGGCGTAACTAGGCTGATGATGATGATGATTCACGTTTTAGACGAAGCCTCTTACAACACCAGCCAACACGAGCCTCGCAGACACATATACCGTCATTCCCATGACGGCACGGTGCCCCCTTAAGAAACTCCCATAGACGGTGGCGCCAGATTACCCTCTAGGTGTTATAGTGAGAAACTCTATGGCCTCAACTCTATCGACTCAAAGGAGTTGTCGCACTTTGAAACACGGCATTTCTGAAAGGCCGTTGAGTGGTTCAGGCGTTTCTCACAAAATTGTGTGGCGCTGCGGATCATTATTTTTGTTTTCATCTCACAAAAAGTTAAACAACATTAAAACCATTTAAAAGCACTATAATTTTTTTATGTTTGTTTATACATAAAAAAATTTGTTTATACATTGCCATACATATATGTTGAGTTATTAAGTTGTTGAGTAGCGAAACTGCGGCAACGTTTGCGCCACTCGATGCGGCTGCCGTTTTCGTGTGTGTTCGCACATGTCAAGTGGCAAAAACACTTTATTGAATAATGAGTAACACTCATATAGTATTTTTAGAGCATTTGGTTTGATTTCAGGGTGTCTACCAACCGGGAAAACCGGGAATTCTCAGGGAATTTGAACAGTCTGGAAGAACTCAGGGAAAACTCAGGGAATTTGTGCTTCTATCAGGGAAAATTAGCTGTAACTTTATTGAAAGGGAACGAAAGTCGTGTTAATGCTGGCTCCAGTAACAGAGGAATCGCGAGGAATCGTCATTGACGCCGTGTCATCGGCACGATGTATTGCCAGAGTAGTTAACGACCGATTTTCGAGACGCTTTTTCGGACATGCCCGATAATTTGCACGGCTTTGCGGCGCCACTACGTACTCCATATAGTCAACGTATATTGCCCTGACTACAGGTCTGAAATGGCATTAATCAAAGCCGCCATCGCCGCCATTTTGATTATCTCGCCGCCTCGAACTGGCACTATCGCTCGCAGATCGGCCGGCAGCCGTAGCCACCACCACGGCAACGTTAGGCCTAGCTGCTTCTACGTTCGCTGTTAAGCTTCTTGCCGTGCGGTGCCGTGTTTTTCATTGAAAGAATTCGCCCCTGTCAGCAATGGCACCAACACCACGTTTGTAATCTTCGCCATTGGCTTCGAAGCTCGCAGAGCGCAGCGCATTGCGGAATGCCAGTCTCCGAAAGTTAGCTTCGCCTCAGTACAGCAGTGTTGGGCGGTGAAGCTTAACAAGCGTGGGAAGGGGCAATTGTGACGGGACACGGCATGTATTCCTCAATTATACACGCGTGCTCCCCCATCTCCTGTCACAGTACGAGCACTGATATGCCAAATAAGTGTACTGACAGGCCTTAAAAGCTTTTTCGGACGTGGCTGTGACAATTTTAGCCCTTAAGGGCAAAGTCATGCATTCATTGTTTTCGGACTGCCCGATTTTTCGGGTGTTTTTGCGGCCCCTAGGGAAACCGAAAAATCGGACGTTGACTGTACAACTGACCAAGAGGATGCTTCAAATGATCCATTTGGTGAAAGCGTGGCAGAAGGAGGAGGAGAACAGAAAGGACCGCCGCACTGAGGAATTTACAGGAAAGGAAGCGTGCCGCCGCCTTTTTGAAGGAGCTTTAGCTCAAAAAACAAAGTGTTGGCTGACGCCGAGATACAGGTGTCCCTCATCCAAACCAAATCAACTGTTTAAAGCAGTGAAACCCAACACTGAGATGTCATGTACAGGCTGAGAGTATGTCAGCTAGGACAGTTGTGGTTGACTTGCTGGCTGCTGAGAGAGAATCTTAGTTGTGACAAAGTTCAGGCCTCATACCGATGAGCTTGCTATCAGTTGATAGAAATCGCTCATATTCAAAAATATTTACTTACATATGCAGCTCATTTTCATACATATTTGAAAATGTTCGACTCAATTTAGAATGGGTTTTACCATTTCATTTGCTGCGCATTTTACTAACATCTTCCTTCTGTTTTCTTTTTAAATAAAATAGATATTACTCCTTACTATTCAAACTGGATTAAGTCATTTTTTTGTTTCAACGTGCTTACTAGAGAGTGACAGCATTGGGCAACATGATGTCAGCCTGTTTTATCATAAAACAAAGTTCTGGCTCATTCAGGGAATTTAGCAAAAGTGCTCAGGGAAAACCTGGAAAACTCAGGGAATTTGGAAATGTCAGCTTGGTAGAAGCCCTGGATTTGTTATTTCTAACTGTGAGTACGAGCACACTGTGAACGAAAGAGCATGTTCGCGCTGTTTCCGCTTCCGTTGCTTAAAGGCCATTGAGATTTCGATAGAGTTGTAGGGTGCTCCGTTGACTCGATAGACTATTAACTCTGTGGCCTTCGAAACCGCCTGTGTAACAGCTTGAACTTGACCTTTGAGTCAACTGACTATCGGTTGAAAAGCCTTCCAAACGCCCGTGTGACACGGGTATAATTCTGATGTGCCCGTGACTGAGCCCAAAAGTGAAGACAGCGTCGTGTTGGCACAGCTGATCTTCTCACTTGCGCCTGCTGATGTCATGGAGTGTAGTGGCAAGAGCACGGCCTCGAGATGAATGAACCATTGGGTTGATGTGGCTGGTTTGCTTATTTGTGCCCACCCATGAAGCTTAGCCGCAGGAGTGCAACTTCAGACAGAATGCTGCCAGTTAGGCCCTTCCCCGCAGGGGCGTCTGCGTCAGCAGGCGTTTGGTGTGTTGCGACACCACGTACCCGAGCACACGAGGGTTGGACCTTCCCGAGTGTAGCCGTGCGCGGCTTAGCCGTGTCTGGGGAAAGGGGGATCCTGGAGGTTGAGCCGATGCTGGGTGTTTGGACCTTTAAGGCCCCCCGGCAGAGGCAACACACCTCTTCGGCCTCTGCTTCACATAGACGGCACCCCCGGACTGACCTACCCGGGGGAAATCGGTAGTCGCCTCTTCCTGTCCCTCTCTTCTCAAACCTTCGTCTTTATCTCTCACTTTATATCTTTCCTGTCTTCTTCTCTCTTCCATTTACTTCCTTTCTCCATGGCGGCAAGGGTTAACCTTGTGTGGATATCCTACCTTGGGTACACCATATTGTTTTATAGTGATGGCGTACGGCTGGCGTCGTGCAGGCTTGTACACAAGCTCTGCCGCGTCCCCTTGTTGGGCTCCGTGGTGGGCAGTCGGCGCTGTTGCCGAATTTTTATATATTTCCATGGAAACTTCTTTCCCCAAACTTCCTGATCGCCCTCTGAAACGAGGGCGCACCGAAAATGTATTTCAGTTTTTCGGACACCAAATCCAGAATTTCCCCCGGTTCCACGTTATTCACTCTGAAAAGCCAAACAAAGCAGTGCGAAACATTTCACCATTCCTTGTCTCAAAGTCCTTGACTGACGTTTTTGGACCAGGTTACAAGTTGTCCAGGATGGCAAGCGGTGACCTCCTCTTGGAGCTCCGCGACCAGAAGCAATATGAGAAACTACAGAAACTAGTGTCATTCGGGGAGACCCACATAACAGTAACGCCACACCGTACAATGAACACCACCCGCGGTGTTGTGAGCGATGATGATCTGCTTGAGCTGACTGAAGCGAAACTCCTTGAGGGCTTCAGTGAGCAAAATGTTATCAATGTTAGAAGAATAAAAATGAGGCGAGATGGTAAAGAGATTCAGGCGAAGCACTTAATAATCACCTTTGGTTCAAGTGTCCTGCCCGAGTCAATCGAGGCCGGGTACATCAAGCTCCGTGTTAGGCCGTACGTGCCCAACCCACTCCGTTGTTTCAAATGCCAGTGCTTTGGCCACAGCTCGCAGAGCTGCCGAGGCCGCCAAACTTGTGCTAAATGTAGTGCCCGCGAACACACATCTGAAGCTTGTGAGAATGCTCTCCACTGTGTAAACTGTGATGGGGAGCACGCCGCGTACTCGCGGTCGTGCCCATCCTGGAAAAAAGAAAAGGAAATTGTAACAGTTAAAGTAAAAGAAAATATAAGTTTCAAGGAGGCACGCAGGCGGGTATCATACCTGCCCAAGAAAACCTTTGCCGATGTGGCGCGTCAGGGGGCAGCGTCACAACGGCCTCCGGCGGCTGTCCGACCCACAGGCAGTGAGTCGGCAGTTACGCCATCTGCCCCCGCGGCGGTTGCAGCTAGCGCTGCTCCGCCAACCCAGCAGGCGGGGCCATCAACCCCGAAGGTGGGCGCAGCCGAGGCTGCCCCAACCTCCGAGGCCCCTTCCAGTGCTGGCAACGGCCAGCGCAGCCAAATCCCTCAAGGAGCCCCATCGACCTCCGGGCTGGTGGGCGCAGGGGTCTTGCCTTCCGGGGCAGGACTCTCTTGGAAAACCTCTCGCTCGCAAGAGCGCTTGTCCGGCGTCTCACAGGAGGCAATGGACACTACACCTGTCCTCAAGGCGCACCAAATGCCTAAGGAGCGCCGAGACTCGCTCGAACGCTTCAAAAAGGGCAGAACCCCTGTTACAGAGCCTCGAAAGGGCTCTGTAATCTAAGGCATCCTTTCTGTTTCCGTAAACACAGCACCAATTTTCTTTAAATATGGATACACAAATCATCCAATGGAATGTCAGAGGTCTTCTTAGGAATCTTGATGATGTGCAAGAGATTATACACAAACACAACCCAAAAGTGCTGTGTCTACAGGAAACACACCTAAAATCACAACAGACAAACTTTCTCCGACAGCATATTACTTTTCGCAAAGATCGCGATGATGCAATCGCATCATCGGGAGGTGTTGCAATTGTAATCCAAAAGAGCATAGCATGTCAACATTTACAGCTACGAACGACCCTTGAAGCAGTGGCGGTTCGAGTTGTTTTGCTAAACAAGCTTATCACTATTTGCTCGATTTATATACCCCCACACTACAAACTAAGCAAACATGAATTTCAGTCCTTCATAGATGAATTGCCCGAACCTTATGTTGTACTTGGGGATTTCAATGCGCACAACTGCCTGTGGGGCGACTCTCGTATAGATGCGTGAGGTCGTCTTGTTTAACAGTTCCTTTTTTCTTCTGGTGCATGCCTGCTGAATAAGAAGACACCCACATATTATTCTCTCGCCAACAGAACATTTTCTTCAATTGACCTCAGCCTAGTTTCCCCGTGTATACTGCCTGAACTCGAATGGGAAGTTATGAAGAATCCTTACGGGAGCGACCACTTCCCCATACTGATAAGAACGTCTAAAGAAAACCAATATCCTCCACAAGCTCCTAGGTGGAAGATAGACACAGCCGACTGGCAGAAATTTCGAACTCTCACTAGCATCTCATGGGCTGATATGTCTTTAAAAATTGATGCTGCTGTAGAATATCTTACATCATTCATAATAGAAGCCGCATCAAAATGCATATCCGAAGTGAGTGGTCTGGCATGCAAACGATGTGTACCGTGGTGGAACAGCGAATGTAGGATCGCCCGTAAGAATCAGAACAAGGCGTGGGGGTTGCTACGCGCTTCTCCCACTGCAGAGAATCTTATGAACTTTAAAAAAATAAAGTTCCAAGGCAGGCGAACCCGCCGACAGGCCAGAAGAGAAAGCTGGCACAAGTTTTTATCGAGTATTAACTCGTTTAGGGATGAGGCCAAAGCCTGGAACAGAGTTAATAGGATTAGAGGGCGGCAAACATATCCACTCCCCCTGGTAAACACACAGGGCGGTACACTGCAAGACCAGGCAGACTCACTTGGGGAATATTTTGAGAGCGTGTCAAGTCCAACAAATTATACACAATCCTTTCTGAAATATAAACAAATAGAGGAACGTAAGCCATTAACAAGAAAAGGTCGAGAGAATGAGCCTTACAACCGTCCTTTTTGTATTGCCGAATTGAGAGCTGCCCTGAGCGCATGCAAGAGCTCCGCACCAGGATCTGATAGAATCATGTATGAAATGCTCAAAAACTTACACAATGACACGCAAGTTACACTACTCACACTTTTCAACACCATCTGGGATGTAGGGTACCTTCCAACCGCATGGAAGGAAGCCATTGTGGTCCCTGTTTTGAAACAAGGTAAAGGCCCTTCCTCAGTGGCAAGTTACCGCCCGATAGCCCCCACAAGTTGCATTTGTAAGGTGTTCGAAAAAATGATAAATCGGCGACTCATTCATTTCCTTGAGCAGAGCAAAATACTTGATCCTTATCAGTTCGGCTTCCGAGAAGGGCACTCCACAACCGATCATCTCGTACGTGTTGAAGGGAATATCCGGGACGCATTTATACATAAACAGTTCTTCCTATCTATATTTCTCGATATGGAAAAGGCTTATGACACAACAGGGCGTTACGGAATCTTAAGAGACCTGTCAGAAATGGGCATCCACGGTAATATGCTTAACATAATAGAAAGCTATCTGTCAAATCGTGCCTTCCGGGTAAAAGTCGGCAATGCACTCTCACGTCCTTTTACGCAAGAAACGGGTGTACCCCAAGGTGGCGTGCTCAGCTGCACACTCTTCATCGTGAAGATGAACACGCTTCGCGCTTCATTACCACAGGCAATCTTTTATTCTGTCTACATGGATGACATACAAATAGCTTTCAAATCTTGTAACCTCGCAGTCTGCGAGAGACAGGTACAGCATGGCCTGAACAAAGTGTCAATGTGAGCAGACAGGAATGGATTTAAGATCAATCCTAACAAAAGCTCTTGCATTCTTTTCACAAGAAAGAGAGGACTTATCCCAGATCCTTCCTTAGAACTATGTGGACAACAAATACCCGTAAACAAAGAGCACAAATTTCTAGGTGTTATACTAGACTACAGACTCACTTTCGTCCCCCACATTAAACATCTTAAAGAAAAATGTCTGAAAACAATGAACCTAATGAAACTTCTATCCCATACTTCGTGGAGTAGTGACAGGAAGTGCTTAATTAATCTCTATAAGAGCCTGATTCGTTCACGATTAGATTATGGTGCCGTGATCTATCATTCTGCCGCCCCGAGTGCGCTAAAGATGCTAGATCCTGTTCACCATCTAGGTATCCGTTTAGCCACAGGAGCTTTCAGAACGAGTCCCATACAAAGTTTATATGCAGAATCGAATGAGTGGTCACTTCATCTGCAGAGAACATACATCAGCCAAGCATATTTTCTGAAAGTCCACTCAAATCTTCAACATCCGTGTTTTAATACCGTTAACGATATAACACATGCTACACTCTTTCGCAATCGTCCTTCCGTAAGACAGCCTTTCTCGCTGCGTGTGAGGGAGCTTAGTCATGAAATGCATGTTCCACTCCTCGAGCTTCGCCTAATGCATCCAGCCAAGCTGCTACCTCCTTGGGAGTGGCAGCTGATACAATGCGACATATCTTTTATGCAAGTTACAAAACAGGCTCCAGAGATTTAAATACAAATGCATTTCATGGAACTCCAGCACAAGTACTTCTGCACGTAGTTCTACACAGACGCATCAAAGTCACGCGAGGGGGTATCCTATGCAGCCGTCGGCCCATCCTTCTCGGAATCCGACGTACTGCGTCTGGAAACTAGTATCTTTACGGCTGAGGCTTACGCACTGCTGTCGGTCGTAAAGCATATAAATAAATCAAAACTCCAGAAATCAGTTACATATACGGACTCCCTTAGTGTTGTGAAAGCCTTGATGTCTTTCTGTAACCACAAAAATCCAGTAATTAATGAACTCTACTCCGTACTGTGTAAAGCATATATATCCAACCAACCTGTGATTATATGCTGGGTGCCTGGACATAGGGGCATCGAGGGAAACGTTCTAGCGGACCAGATGGCCGCATCAATTTCATTGCATTCAGTTATTCCTACTGCTTCGGTCCCTGTCACAGACCTGAAGCCTTTCTTAAGAAGAAAACTGCGAAGCCACTGGCAACGTATGTGGGACGCAGAAGTAAATAACAAACTGCACATGATAAAGCCACAGTTAGGTTCTTGGCCCTCCGTAACAAAATCGCGGCGAACAGATGTCCTATTCTGTCGCCTCAGAATAGGACAAACATTTGGCACGCATAACTTCTTACTCACTGAAAATGATCCTCCAACCTGCGGTAGATGCGGGGAGAGGCTGACCGTCCTCCACGTCCTCCTGGAGTGTCGGGCAGCCGAGTCTGAAAGAAGGAAACATTTTTCCCTAGCATACCGGCAGCACATCCCCCTACATCCCGTAATGCTACTCGGCCCAGAACCTTTATTCGATACCAACGCAGTTCTAAGCTTCCTGAAAGATGTTGTCCTGCATGTTTTTAGCCCCGCATGTTCGTAGCGGGTCCTCTCTTCAGAGGATGCCTCTGTGATAGCTTTTTGGTATAGCACATGCTTCTAGGCCCTTGTGTTTCAAGGGCTCTGGCGAGGCAGCAGTGCTCCAAGTAATTTTACCATCGCATATATTTTCTATTCTGCGTCATTCTTTTACGATGGATTTTAATGTTCATAGTATTTGTCATTAGTCATCGCAATAATTTTATAGCACGTAGATTTTACGCACTTTACAGCGACTATTTTTAGGCCACTTTACAGCCAAGTCACATCTTCATCACAGAACTCATCATTCCACCGCGAAATCACTAACACCGTCTTGGCGCTCTTTGCCCATATCTGGCCCTTACGCCACTAAACCACACACATTCATTCATTCAGTTTGGCCCTTACACCACCAGAATGGCTCAAACTCAAGATGGTCACCCATCTTTCAGCTTCCTAGTTAACAGCTATGTTATTCGCTTCTCCTAAATGTGTATCAGAAGCATATGTGTATTTTTTATTGTTTTCTTTCCTGTTTATATGCTCTCTGAATCTCTTCCTTTTTTTTTGTGTGTGTTCCTCAATACATGGCAGGGTGACATGAAAGCCCTGTATAGGTTGAAAAGTAGTGCACACTGAAAAGGAGGACAAAGGCAAAGATGACACTGCAGTGCTGTTTCTGCCTCTGAACCCACTTTCATGTGTGCACTGTCTTGTTTGTCATTGTACACCAAGCCCAAGTCTCTACTTTACCAAGGAAGGATGCTGACAACAACAGTAGTCAGTTGGTTGATGGCTCCCATCAATGCCGGCCCCGTTTTGAAATTTATCACCAGCTCAAGAGCTCGGATTGAGTGTACACCTGGGCACGGTGTAAGAAGTAGCTTAGGTGAGAAGACGCCGTCACAGGGCGCGCCGTGGTAAAGCTCTGCTTCTAGGAAGTGCCGATAGATGGCGCGAGAAACTGACGCCCTTTTGACTTTGCTTTTCGCACGCCCTGTCACTGCGCCCCGCTCATGGCGTTAGAAGCACTTTGCTCAAGGCATTGAAATTTTCCATTTCAACACAGCGCTTTCAACGACTTTCGAACGGGTTGTACTTACTGTGAGGTCTAGGCATTTGAACAATGTTAATAATGAGTTGCACTGTGCCGACAAAGTCTCACACCCAAATTGCAATCCACGTGCAGTATGAAACAAACCAGGTGTAGGAATGGGTACCGGCGTGTTGTTGTTTCGCTGGAGATTGCATATAACTTACTTTTTCTTAATAACGTAAGCCGAGGCCTCAGCAATACGATGGCATCAATGTGATCCCCCAAATTGCAGTTCACATGCAGTATGAAACAAATCAGGTAGAGGAATGATTGCCGGCTTGTGTTTTAGTTTTGTTGGAGGCTGCATATAAATATATATTGCCTGAATGACGTAAGGCCTGAGCAATACGGTGGTATTAACATGATGTTACAGGACTTTGGAACAGCTACTGGTGCGATCGCATGGGCTGTTGCAATCGCGTGATGATACAGACTAACAACGTTTTTTAATGACGCATGTAATATTTTAATCAACTTTATTTCACACCACTTGTTCAAAAGCCTCAGTCATATCTGTTTGCTATTCCCCGCATATTTAGCGTAAGATCACATCAACACATGTTTTTTCTTGTCAGTTATTGATTGAATATTAGAATCATAAGTAAAAAAGCGATAGCAGAAGAAGTCACAATATGTTTGATGAAAGCACACAAAATGCATAAAAGCAAGAAAGTTCATGCTCATTTCATTGAAGAGGTCGTGTTTACACAAGCTTTGACATTTTGCGCAAGTCGTGGCTCTTTTTTGCATCATGCTTGTTCTTCAATTGCCTGCAGCACTGACGCATGCGTAGGCATATATAGTAATGCAGCAACTTCGCCAGCATTTCTTCTTTGTGTGTAATGCAAGGAAACGTGAAGTGGAAATTGTCCAGCACGGCATCATAATTTTTGTCGTATGCATCCCTGTGACCTACATACTTAGTGAACTTTTCTTCGGTGTATTTGAAGAAGTCAAAGAGGTGCATATTTGGATGCGTGAGCGAGCCCCTAGTTTTGCAGTTCACGAGATCGGCTTCAGACACATTTGTGAGACCTTTTTTTTCCCTCAAGAGCATCCTTTCAAATGGAGCAGGTTGTTCCATTGCGAATTTTTCTTGACACGGACCCTGTAACATAGTAGACAATGCAGTCTACTACAGCTGCGACTGTGTCAGGCTTGTCTAAATCGAAAACGTTGTCACACTCCCAGCTTCCTTCATCGATTAGTCCGTCAAGCCTTTGCTTCAATTCATGCAACTTTCGTGCACGTTGCATTGCTGACCCCTTATATATCTCTCTGCTATCAGTCAGAATCACAACGGCGGCTTGGCTTTAATCAGGCACCGTACAATTCCCAAACTTTGGCGGTTTTACCAAAGAATACAAGCTCAGCATGCGGTACAGCTGTAGGAACATGGGGAACGTTGGGTGCTCATTCTGACCACCAGCTTGCCGGATTATGCCAAAGAAACACTCCAGCTGGTCTTGATTCATCTTCGCTGTCCATACATACTTGAAGCCGCAGTCCTTCAGCAGGTAAATTGACAGTTCGCGCACAGATTTCAGTGTCACGCGTAGGCCTTCAGTGGTTGACTGCGTCAAAATTAAGGTCCTTGTGGATTTCGCCGCTCACGACCTGTTGCTCCCACGAGTCCAGCCATTCGGATACGGATTCTAGAACACAGAAATACTTGCATTCCAGTTTTAATCCTTCTGCAGGGAACCGCCGGTTTAAAGCGTCAAACAGATCATTAAAAAAGAGCGTGAACTCGACCGTTGGCTCAACATTAGTTAAATAAGGCGCGCCTATGTTTGTGTAGAAAAGAATTCCTTTAGCCACGGAGTTGCTAAATATCTGAGTGGCAAGCTTTACCCGTATCCTCAGCATCTTGAAGGGGTTTACGTGATTGTATGTTATTTTGGGGCACACCTTTAGCTCTGCTTATTTCTTGCCGTCCGCAATGAACAGGGCATCGTAACAGGACCACCTTATCAGTTTTCCGTCTTTTTTCAGAACTTTTTTATCCCGAAGCCTGTTTCTGATGCACTTGAAGAGATGAGGAGTGTCGGACAGTACATACACTTTTCTAGAGCTATCGAATGGGTGCTCAAAGGAATTGTGGACTTCACCCAGTGCACCAGTGATGCCGAGATGCTTCCACATCGCGCGGTTGGTGGATGCACCATCACACACTACTCCGTTGACGAACACTCCGGCTTTTTCTAGGTGTACGATGCACTGGATCAGGAGTTGAGAAAGCAGCGTCCCCTTAGTTGGTCCTTTAGATGGAAATACGGCTACTGGCTGTAAGTAGGCTTCACCGAACGGAGCAAAAGTGAAGACGAGGCCATGATCTGCCATTTCATTACTTCGATTATTTTGCTCTCCATGATCAACAAGGCCAGTGTATGTCATTGTCTGCGAGTTGACAGCCATTTCTTTTCTTACTTGAATTTCGTCCAGGATCAGGATTCCCCTCCGCTGGAACATGGTCTTTGCGGCAACCTTTATCTTGAGGGCTTTGGAAAAGTTTTCATCAAATCCACACTTCTGTGCAACCATGCTTATATATTTTCTCACTGTGGTGACGCACGGCAAAGGCAATATGTCATTGTTTCGCAAAAAAGAGTATGTGGCCGGGCTTCGTATGTGCAGCAAAAGGCACAACAGAATCCAGTCGTCTCTATACCGTCTGCTTGTTTTTGATGCGCACCTAGCCGCTGATATACACTCTTGTATCAAAAGCAGCTGTGGTGGCTGTATATCAAGTCCTGTCAGCTTCTCACTGAGTTCTTGCTCCTGCAAATCTGTTAGCTGCTGCATCGCCACTTGCATCTGCCCCAATAGCAGCTTGTTGCGCTTTGCCAGTCGTGCTTGTTACCGCTGAAGTGCTGACGTTGCATGTCGCAAAGCAGAAAGCTTCTGTTGCTGGGCACGTGCCATCGACTGTCTGAAACCCTTGAAAGGTATTTCCTGCTTGGCTCGCGCAGCTCGGCGATCAGCGTGGATCCTAAGGGTGTCAGCAAGGCCAGAACACAGACAACATATTGCACCTTGAGGCCTTACCAAGAGGCATTTGTTGTGCCTCCAGGTCTTTTGAGAGTTGACAAAAGCACATTCAGGGGATACATCAGAGAAGTCCTTTAAAGTTGGCCCTCCCCTGCACACATCTGTGCTGTCTATAACTTTCAACATGGATTCAACTTCAAGGCTTGACGTGGTGAAGGGACTTACCCCCACTGCAGTAGAGTCTATCAACTTGTCTAAGATGTAGACTTGGACTGTCACGTCACTTTTGATATGGAGTGCCTTCCTGTTAAACAGTACCGACGTTCCATCGCTTGTCCTATGTGCCACCGCAGCGTCAATAAACACGACGTCCCTCACTCCTACTACATCGATGAGATGTGCTGCCCCTGAAGGCTGTGGTAGGCTAATGCAAGATACTGCACTGAAAAGCTGTTCGAACAATGAATGAGATGAGTCATTCTCACTGGACTTTGCGCCCCAAGTGGTATCGTCGGAAGACGTTTCCGTGGTGTCTGCTGGAGAAACATCTATGTTGCTTGCTGACGTCGGCACGCTGCTGTTGTCACTGCTCAAGTTACTCACAGAAGCACCCGCGGGAAGCCTTGGCCGTCTCACTTGCTTTCGAGGGCTTTTAATCTTCCTGGAGAGGTAGCTTGGAGCACCTTCGAAAATTGACGGCACAGCGTCTTTTAAAAGGCCCGCTCTTCTTGTTCCAGACATCAGGATATGACCGTCAATTTCCGCAGACCATATCTTCAGGTTAAAATGAGATGCGAAATGTTTTTCACAAACTCGATCTGTCCTTTGGAGTATGCGGCCTTTGCGAGGTATAGCTTGTCTCCACGCTTCAAGTCTTGCTTCTTCGTTTGGCGGCTTGAAAAGCGAGCACTTTTGTTTGCAAGACTTGTAACCACTGTTGCAAAACGGTACGAAACACTTTCCTATTATGCAGGCTCATGAAACAGTTCGAAGGATGAGACATACCTGACAGGCAAGTAAAAAATGCGTTGACAAAACACGGTGCGCAGAAAACACGTGGTGACAACACAGCGGCAACCGGTCAGTGATCTCGGCACGCTCAAAGTGGACGCAGCGGGCGCTAGTTTCCAGCGCCCTCTCTTGACACATGGAGAAAGGAGAACTCCAAGCCTTCCCTCTGCTTAGCGCGCAGCCCGCGTCACTGGGTCACCTAAGCTGCTTCTTACACCATGCACCTGGGAGAGTAGATGGTGTACTATTTCACAGCGAGATGGCACAATGTGATGGCACAGTGCTGCATTCTTGTTAGCATATTGCTTTCGGCAACAGTGTTGAGAGTCGACTATTAAAGTAATTGTAATATGGCAGCTAGCTGGGCGGATCAGTACATCTGCATTATTATTTACAGAGTGCACTAAAAATACGTACAAAGAAGAAAGTTTAAACACAGCGTTTGTGTTTCATCTCTCTTCTTTGTCCATGTTTTTAGTGTGCACTGTAAGTAATAATAATACAAAAATAAGTTTCAGGTCTTTGTTTTGAACTCTTGTAAGCTTGAGCATGGTTCAGAGAAACTGCAGCATTAAATGGAGCTTGTATTTTTTCTCAAACATTTTTGAAGGACTGGCCACTTTACAATTTTTTTCATGTCAGAGTAGAGAACTGGGCTAGTTTGTTTGCGCTCCTTTACAATGAATTTTTTTTCATCTCGGCACTGTTCAAACCACACTTTCTTGTTGGGAGAAAGAACAAGGGGAATTGAGGAGCTTTATTTTTTTTTTTTTTGTTAATTACAGCTGTTTAAAGCATCCACACAATGAAGCCAGAGCTCCCAATGAAGGGAGCCTTTCAACGAAGCGTCACAGCCTGTATGGGAGTTTATGGGATGGAGCTGTTACGGTGGTTCCCAATGTATTCTTTAATGGTATTAAGAAGCTGCTTCATCGTGTTGGCTGTTGCTGCAGTGGTGCTGATGTCAATCAGTGATGCACACAAGGGTTGTAAAAAAAAATTATGTTGCTGTGAAGCCATTGCCTGAACCACTCCGGAGATCGATTACAAAGAATGTTTGGGAGCGTGCTTAGTAGAGGCAAACTGTGGCTGTGGGATCTTGTTTAGGGGAAAAGGAATTCCTGTTGAGTGTTACTTTTCAGCCTGAGCCTTTGCAGGGGACCAATAATTGCTTCTCAGGCATGCGATGACCAGTGGCTGCCGGCTGTGCACAATTGAAATGCTTGGGGGGTGTGATGGAGTGTTGTGTCGCTTCTGTTGGGACAGTAGAAAGCAAGCACAGTCAAAGAATGTGTGCATACTTGTTCTTTTTTTTTTTTTTTTTTGGGTGGTTATGTGACTCTGCTGAAGGGGGCTGAGATCGGCTCAGGGTAGTTAGACTGAGCTTTTAAACACGAGCGCTCGCAGAGAGAGGGGAGGTGTCATTTGTGCGCAGCCCCGGCAGATGGTTTGCTTCTGGAGAAATTAATGCTTTCCTCCTCCAGACGTTGGCTCTTCCTCTGCACTGCCATTATGCACTTGAGCCCTCAAGGGGCGCAGTCTTGAACTACTACCTACTACCATCTCATCTCTAAACTGGCCCCCTCACTGTCACTAACTGACGCTTATTGTTTGTTGCCTACAACAGATTTGACATTGTCCTTGGCAGATTTGACATTGTCCTTGGCAGCAAAACATTTCTTGCAAAACTAATGATTTGTATTTCGATGGAGCACAAGTGCACCGGCCATAGTGTCATAGGTGGAAACTTTGTTCCCAGCCATTGTACTTGCGACATGCATGCGAGTAAAAAAATTATTCGTTGGTTTTGTAAAGTGCATGGCACAGTTGGGCATGTTTGAAAAAAAAAAAGACAAGAAAAAACTGTTAGAACGAACTGCCTCCGTATCCATTTATCAAGAACCAGTTCCTTGCAGGATGGTGCACTGTTGCGTGCCACGGCATCAGGAGAACAGGAGGTCTCCATTGAGGAGCCACTGTCGGTGCAGCCTGAAACAGTATGGCTTCCTTGGGACCCAGAAAAGGAGCCAGTGTACACATTGCACGCACATGCTCATGGGGGCAGTGGAGCCCCAGTGCATTGGCAGCTAGAGGCAGCACCAGTGTGGGCGGATGTCGAGGCTGCAGGCACTGTGGCGACCCTGGTGACAAGAGGTGGACCTGGCCAAGTTCGTCTGGTGGCACACGATGGCCACTTTGCCCCAGCCAGTATGCAGGTGTCACTTGCCCCCATCGTAGAACTGGAGGCCCTGGGCTCACCAGTGCTCGAAGCCGAGTTGCCCGATGGAGAGTTGCTGGTGGCTGTGGCCATGTATGGGCGTCATCGTAAGTTGACCCAAGAACATAGTAATCCATAAGCACCTTAATAATCTTGAAGCTCAATAATGTGTAAGGTTTACCACTGTAGGTCTTCATCTAGTATTAGAAAAGTAAAACAAAAATTATTTTGGCTTGACTGATCCCAAGGTGTGACTATGGTTGTGTAAGTGCTTCTTTATTATAACACTGCAACAGCATTAGTAAAATGACACTTTAAATTCTGCTTGGTGCTGTACGCAAAAAATGCTTCACTAGATAAAGGCCTTTCATCACCCAGAAATGGCCATAATTTCCCTCCAAAGTTACTAAGAAGGAAATGTGGTTACTGTTGTTGTGCTTTATCTTCTGAATTTCTGAGAAATCATAAGTTTCTGCATATATGAAGGTGGTAAGCTTTCACACGTGCATATTTACTTAGAATTGTTGCGTTTATACTGCAAAATTTATTGAAAATGATCAATTGTACAACACCGAAGGTAGCAAGGTGTCGCAAGGCAGAGTGGGATGGCGACCAAACAAGAAATAGAAAGGTGAGAAACCGGAGGTATCATGACATGTGGAATTGTATGCAAATGTCACGTAGGGCAAAGTGCTGTTCTTAACGCGATTATCTGCCTAAACGTACATCGACAACATCTCTGTAAGGGTGCGATTCAGGCGTTCGGTCAGTCCATTCGTTTATGGGTGAAATGCAGTTGCGATCTTGTGTTCGGTATATCTTCAACAACTTGGGACAGGAAGTATCGGCCACGATCTGTCAGTAGCTGCCTTGGCGCGCCATGGTGAAGAATCACGCCTTTGAAAAAAAAAAAAAGGTCTGCTACATCTGTAGCACAGCCGGTGGGCAGGGCACATGTAATGGCAAAGCACATAGCACAGTCTGTGGCAACAGCTCTCCGTTTGTTCCCTTTTATGGATGTGGGGAAGGGGCCAAGAAGGTCCACGCTGACACGGAAGAAAGGCTCCTTGGGAACATTGATTGTATGAAGGTGGCCAGCAGGTTGCGCACATGGCCTCTTTTCCCGCTAGCAGAGGCCACAAGCTGCAACGTAACATCACAAAGAGCGGTGAAGACTTGGCTAGAAGAAGCAACGTCCAACTTTGTCATAAGTGCAGGAGGTGCCAAGGTGTCCGGCAGTGGGTGAGTCATGGAGCTCGGCAAGAACAGTAGAATGGAGATGACGAGGTACAACTAGCAGTAAATCTGGTCCATCAAAGCTGATGTTGCGTTGATAAAGAAATGTCGTCATGGAGCACAAACATTCTAGTTGAGTGATCTGATTGCCCAGAAATCAAGCGTTCAGTGATCAACTAGAAAGAGTCGTCCTTTCACTGCTCAGTAAGGATGTCACGAAAGTAAGAAATGGCCAGAAGGCAAGTGTCGGCATACTATTCCTTGTTGTCAGGAGGATGGACAGTATGTAGAGCCAAGCTGTCGGTGTCCAGATGTAAGCGGCTGGACTTGTAGATCACAACGAAAGAATAGCCCTGAAATCTGAGCGCCCAGCGACCAAGGTGGCCAGTCGGGTCTTCCAATGACGATAACAAGCACAGGGAATGGTGGTCAGTGTTGACAGAAAATGGGTGGCCAAACAAGTAAGTGTGAAATTTAGCCACTGCCCGCACCAGAGCTTGGCACTCACGCTTGGGGCTAGAAAATGTGCGCTGTGAGGCAACAAGAAGTGACTGGGGTAGCCAGTAACGCGCTCTACTCAGTTTTGCTGTTGGATGAGGACAGCACCTATGCCATGGCCACTGGCATCTCTGCAAACTTGAGTTGGTGCAAATGGATCAAAGCGGCTTCATATTGGAGGCGTTGTCAACAAGCAAATGAGGGTGTAGAATGTGTTGGCTTGTTCATGGCCCCAAAAGAATGCAGTGTCCTTCTTGAGAAGGTCATCAGTGGCCGGGTAGCAATCGCAAGATTTTTAAGAAACCAAGGAAAATAGGAGCATAAGCCCACAAAGCTGCATACATCTTTTGCTGAGCAGGGTACAGGAAAGTTCTTCACCGTGTGAATCTTATCAGGATCACGATGTAGACCGGCAGCACTGGCAAGGTGGCCAAGAACTTGGACTTCGCGTTGTCCAAAATGGCATTTAGAAGAGTTTATTTATTTATTTAAAATACCTTACAGGCCCATTTAATGGCATTGGGTAAGGGGGGACACAAAGTAAGTGTTTCAACAGGAGTAAACAATATAAACATGAATACAGGCTTTCACAAGATAAGTAAAGCAGTATAGGAGTAAACAATATAAATATCAATACAGCCATTCACAAGATAAGTAAAGCGAAGTTCAATAAATGTTTGTCTAGGCTAAAGTTTAGAGAGCGTAAACACACTAATATACTCATGCATACAAAAATAAAAAAATACAAATGTCAGAAACAGGGAAGGAAAGCAGGTAAATAACATCCTTATACAATGTTTCTACAGGAAACTTTGAAATTCTTCGCGAAAAGCGTCACGATCTGTTATGCTCGCAATGTTATCAGGAAGTCTGTTCCATACGGTTATGACACGTGGCAGTGCTGAGGCGTTAAATGACAGTGGATTGCCGAATATGCGCATGAAACTATGGCTATTGTTAAGGCGACGTGACGTGCGCGCTGGTACTTCAAGCGGCAGCACATGAGGTCGATTACCATGGACGTATCTACGGAAAAGGCAAAGGAGACTTATCGTGCGACGAGTTTCAAGTGGCTGGAGCGAAATATCTGCTTTAATCTTGGTCACGCTACAAGTTCTGTCGTAGTTACTTGCGATGAAGCGTGATGCCCTGTTCTGAATTTTTTCTAGCATATCAACTAAATAATTTTGATGTGGTGACCATACTGATGACGCAAATTCTAACTGTGGGCGAACAAAAGTCTGATATGCTAATTTACGAACTGTAGCAGGGGATTTACGCAAGTTCCGTCGAAGATAACCCAGACTTTTCGAAGCTCTTGCGCAGATAGCTGTTATGTGTGTACTCCAGGAAAGATGAGTTGTAAGTTCAACGCCAAGGTACTTGTAGGACAATGTCGGAGGTACAGCGGTGTTTTTTAGGAAGTAAGAAAAGTGAGAGTTTGAATGTTTTCGCGAGAAGGACATAACTTTACATTTGTCTGAGTTCAGGGTCATCTGCCACGTACTGCACCAGAAACTGACAAGGTTAAGGTCGTTCTGCAATACTAAATGGTCATCAGATGTTTTTATTGTACGGTATAAAATGCAATCGTCGGCAAAAAGCCTTATCTGCGATGATATGTTTTGTGGAAGGTCATTAATGAAAAGAAAAGAAGAGGACCAAGGACACTGCCTTGCGGTACGGCAGATGTAACGTCAGAAGTAAGCGATGAGTGGTTATTAACAACAGTGAACTGTTGCCGCAAGGAGAGAAAGTTTCGGAGCCAAGATAAAGTTAATGAATCCAGCCGGAGCGCGGATATTTTTGAGATGAGGCGACAATGAGCGACACGATCAAATGCTTTGGAAAAATCTAAGAATACGCAGTCAGTCTGCTGTTTGTTATTCATGCTGGAATGTAATTCTGTTGTAAATTCAAGCAACTGAGTTTCACAAGATAAGCCTTTTCTGAATTCATGCTGGTTAAAATAAAAAAAGTCATTTGATTCTAAATGGCAGTAGATATGCGATGCTATGATATGTTCCATTAGTTTACAGCAGATGCATGTTAATGAGACGGGATGGTAATTTCGTGGAGAGTACTTGTTATCCCCCTTGAATACAGGGATAACCTTTGCGATTTTCCAGTCCAGGGGTAGTTCGCCAGATGATAAGGATTTCCTAAAAATATGACACAAAATTTGGCTTGAAATTGTAACTGTATTTTTTAGTATTTTTGAGTTAATATTGTCTATACCGGAAGATGTGGATAATTTCAGATTATTTATTAAAGACGAAATGCCATCTGCTGTAATATCTATTGGTTCCATAAAAGGATATTCAAAGTCGGGAACTATGGGAACAGTGGAACAGTCTTCCTGTGTAAAAACAGAGGTGAAAAAATTGTTAAACGCTACTGGACAACCAGCGTCAGACAGAGGGTTTTCACCATCATCATGTAGGACAATATTGCGGACAGTGTTACCTGGTGATATGACTTGCCAGAATTTTCTGGGATTGTTGACTAAAAGAGATGGCAGGTCACGTGAGAAATATTTGTCTTTGGCTGCGCATAGCTCTTTGCAGTAAAATTTTAGAAAATCACTGTATGCTGCCCAAGATGAGGCTTCATTGTCCCTTCTGGCCGCCCGATACAGGCGCTTCTTCTTGTTTCTTAGTGTTTGAAGGTGCTTTGTAAACCAAGGATTAGATCTGTCATTTGCTATAACGATTTTTGGCACGTAATTTTCTACAAGAGCTGTTAATTTTTGCTTAAAAAGTTCCCAGCTGTCGTTTACAGGTCTTGAATTAAAGAATGGCAGAAACACTTCACTAAGGAAAATAGCCAATTCAGCATTAATATTCTTATAGTCAGCCCTATTGTAATCTCTAATACTTTTAGTCTGAACCTTATAGAAAGTTTGTGGAATATTAATGTCTAATTCAAGAATTTTGTGATCGCTCAAGCCATCAATGTAAGCAATAGGCCCAACGGTATCAGGTGCGGAAGTTAATACTAAATCTAGGACGTTGGGACCACGGGTGTGTTGATCGACTGTCTGTGTTAGATTGTAATCTAGCGTTAAGCTAATAAATTCAGCAGAGGAGTGGCATGATGATGACAGATTTGGCCAATCAATAAGTGGAAAATTAAAGTCTCCCAGGTGATAAACAAGAGCCGTGGAACATTGTTGAGTAGCACGTGTAATGCTTTCACGCAGTACATCGAGAAACGAGTGTTCAGTGTCGGGCGGCCGATAACATGCACCCACTAGAACGCGGGCAGAGGCTGTTGCGCACGCGACCCAAACTATTTCAGCTGGGGAATTCGTGTCTACAAGAAAGGAGGAAATGCAGGTTTTTATAGAATCAGAACACCACCACCCCTCTTCCCACTACGGTCATGCCTGTAAATGTTGTATTTGTTACTGTTGGAAAGAAGTTCTTCATTAGTGATGTCTGTGTGCAACCAAGTCTCAGTTAAAGCTACGATATCGGGATCGCCATCTTCCAAATAAGCACTCAATGCATCGCGCTTGTTTAGTAGGCTGCGAATGCTCGTGTAAGATAACGACAGCATTGACGTTAAGGAAGATTGCGATTTCTTAGCTATACCAGCAAATGTTGCCTTCTTTAGCTACAGGATTGACGGCACAACTGTGTCGGTAGCGCGGTCATAAACATAAGTGGTGTCATTAATACGAACCTTATCTGTTGTAAGTTTGAAAGGCTGTTTTCTTGTTTTGGTAAATTCAATTAATTTTTTCCTTGCTTGCCTTGTGGACAAAGAAAAATCTTCACGTATGGAATACTCAGTACCTTTTAGCTTGTGCGCAAGTGCGAGGATATTCTGCTTGTCTTTAAAGAGTGCTAATCGTGCTATGATGGGCCGACGTTTCTCAGAAGAAAAACGCCCCAATCTATGCACGCGCTCAAACTGTTCGTTCACCATGGTAAGGCCAAGCTGTTCAGAGCAAAACTGTATTATTTTTTGTTCAGATGCAGCCCAGTTTTCGCCTTGCTCATCATCAATACCGAAAAACAGTACATTACATCGTCGCATTCTGTTTTCTGTATCATCACATCTTGAAGTGAGCGAGTTAAGTTGGTCACATAAACTGCGTAACTCGTTATTTGACTTCGAGATTTGAACACTATCGAGAGATGCAACCGTGTTTTCGAGTGCATCTATCCTTCCAGCTAAGCAATCTACTCTGGCATATGTGGCTTCCTGCCGTTCCCTGACACCTTTAAGCTCATTTAGAATAGCTGACTGTCCCGCTTCAAGTCTGCGCACAGTCTCAAGTACAGAAGCAAGCGTTTGCATGATGGCATTTGTGTCAGGGCCCGGGTTTTGTTCAACATCCCCGGAAAGTAAAATCAACCAGCTACCTATGGAAGGACATATGCTCGACAAGAGTAATGACACCAGGCAAAATTTATCAGAAAGCACTTCGGGGCACGACACCGCAATGAGGCAATAGTTATTAGTCTTAATACATGAAGCGCCAGGGCGGTAACTGACCTGTAAATACAGCAGCGGTAAGTGCCCCATTTCGGCGTAGGTGTCGTGCCCAAAGCGAGCCGTGAACGGACGCTGCTTATATCCCCTGTCGTGCGCTGTGATGATAGCGGTGCAAGATCCATGTTGCCAGCCCATTCCATGGAAGCGCTCCGAGTCTAGCGGGTTGAATGGAGATCCAGGCGGTGATGCGAGTAGAGCACTTGAAGGCGGGAGCCAGCATCCAGTGGACGAAGTACGTACGCCACATAAAATGGCAGCCTGTAAATACAGCAGCGGTAAGTGCCCCATTTCGGCGTAGGTGTCGTGCCCCTTGTTGTTGAAGTTGAAGGCCAGCCTCCCTAAATACTTCAAGAAGAGCGACCACGTGAATGAGGTGGCTGTCAAATGTAGGGGAAAATGGGATATCATCCAGATAAAATAAGCAGGTGGACCACTTATAGCCCTGAAGGAGAGAGTCCATCATTCTTTCGAAAGTTGCTGGGGCATTACAAAGTCCAAAAGGCATAACTGTAAAATGGTAAAGGCCATCAGGTGTAATGAAAGTGGTCTTCTCACTGTCGAGCTCATCAACCGAAATCTGCCAATAACGAGGTCAGAGGTCGATTGAAGGAAAGCATTTCGATCTGTGAAGGCAATTGTGAATGTCGTCAATCTACGAGGGAGAGTACACATCCTTTTTCGTGATCTGGTTCAATTGATGGTAGCTGACACTAAATCGCCAGCTACCATCTTTCTTCTTGACTAAGACAACCGGCAATGCCCAAGGACTCGATGAGGGCTCAATTATACTTTTGCATCTTGTCTACTTCAGCTTGGATAACATGGCGTTCTGCATGGGACACGCAATAAGGTCGTCGGCAGATAGGACTAGCATCGCCGGTGTCAATATTATGGGTCACAATGGAAGTCTGTCTCAGCGGGCCATCCTCAAAGTCAAAGACATTACTATAAGACACAGGACACAACAAAGATCCACAGCCTGTTCAGGGAGCAGGTCCTGAGCGATTATCAGACAGCCAGTGGCTGCAGACGTGCACTGAGCATTAATACATTGATGGCGGTATCGCCGATGGGAGAAGCATTGCCGAGCGACATGCCTTTCGGAATAACTTCCATACTTAAACCAAAATTTAAAACAGGAAGAAATACATGGTTATTGGCGATAGTCACAACAGCATGAGGAACAGCAACTGTGCGTAGCAGGGGAACATTGACATTGAGAGTCAGTACATAGTCACCATCAAGAACAGATGGGAAGCACGTCAAAGGCATACATGGCGGCTTGAGGCAGCAACCATACAAAGTCTACAGAATGTAAATGAGGCTTGGCTGATTCTGGAGGACAGCAGTGAATAGGCAGCTCGAGTTGGGGGAGGCCAGCGGCACAGTCAGTCCTTGCTGAATGGTCCGATAAAAGGTCGAGGCCGAAGATCAAGTCATGGGAACACCATTTCAGAATAGCAAATAAAACAGAAGTGTTGAAAGCAGGAACAGTTATTTGCACGATGCGCATGCCAAGGATAATGGGTGTTACTCCATCAGCGACCCAAATAGCATGAGATGCAGCAGATGTAAGGACTTTTTTCAGGCGGCAACGAAGGTGGTTGCTAATCACCGAGCTATGGGCTCCAGTATCAACAAGCGCTGGAACAAATACACCGGCAACTTCTAGATCAACTATGTTGCATCTGGTCGGCAGGATGAAAGGTTTTGCCGGAGATGCTGACAATGCAGCGTCGCCTCCGGGAGCTGCATCTTTTAGCTTTCCGAAGGTATGGGCCCAGGTCGGAATGATGGCTACAGGCGACGCGACTGGGGTGACCTAGACGATGGGCAACAACTTTGCGATGAACGAGACTGGTGGCCACTCTGCGACGATGTTTGACAGCGCCATGCGGTCTACTGTCAGTGGCGTGCAGGTTCGGCTTGGGTTTTGGCTGGTTATGGTGAAAAACGCCATTTAGATGATGGCTGTTCGAGAACGGCATCGAGGACCAGTGGCTGCGACAGTATCAAGTGATTTGACCAACGCGGCAACAGCTGAAGCAAATAGGTCAGTAATCACGGGTTCGCCACTCTGCCATGTTGTGAGAACCTCAAGGGACCCATTGATTTGAGTATGCATGAGCGAAGGACATTCGGTTGGCCGGGAACTGGCCACGGTGCAAACTGACTGCAAGCAGACATTGGCGAGTTCTTGGCGCACAACAGCCTGAACAAGAGAAACCATAGGAGTGCATGTATCATTGACAGGTGGGTACAGAGGTGTATGGGAAAGCTGTGCAAATTAGTGGTAGAGACAATGGCTTTTCACCTGCTCAAAATGCTTGCACTCTGTGATAATGTCATTAACCAATGTACAGTTCTTACAAATGTGTAAATTGAAGGTGCCATCAGCGATAGCTTTTAAGACATGCCTGACTTTTTCAGGCTCCGGCATTTCAGCGTAGGCCTTACGGCAGAATGCCAACACGTCTTGTGTATTGGCAACGTAACCTTCAGTGGATGTCTGAACTCATGATGCAAACTCTCTCCTGGTGACGACCTTCCGACGCAGTGGTTTTCCAAAGAGATCTCGCAGCTTCTGCTTGCGGATATTCCAGTCACAGAGTTCTTTGTAGTTAAACCACACTTGTGCTGTTCCTGCCAAGTAAAAATTTGTTTGCCGGCATCACTGTGGAATCCCATTTGTTTTGACTGCTCATCTGCTCATACATTTCCAGCCAGTCGTCGAGGTTGGCCGCTATTGGTGCCACAAAAGGTTACTGGATCACGTGGATGTGTAAGTATGACAGTCAACACAGGCGTTGTTGAATTAGGCGGAATCGATGTATAAGCAAAGTGGCGGCCACTGCGAAGCTCTGTTCTAAATTGTTGCTCCACACCTCCATCAAATATTACGAAGAGCAAGCCTGGTGCACAAATATATACAAAACATAAGGAGGAGTTTGGGGTACTTGTGCAGGCTGGTACAAAGGTCACAGCTCCAGGAAACAATCTACCACTTCTTCTTTACAATCTACCACTTTTTCTTTGTCTCCCTGTTGCGCACATGGTCCTGTCAAAATTTACCGTAATATCGAAAAGGGGTTTGGGAGCATGCACCGGTGATATAGCTTAGGTAGAATCCTAGAGGACAAGCTCATCGCTGACTTCTGTAACTTCTTCCATGTGTGCTATTTTCGTGCCCTTGTTCAGGTGTTTATATTACTGGCTGAAGTTCATCACCATTACTTGTGCTTTTCCTTGGCGTAACTGGACGATACCCATTGCAATGCTGCTTTCGCGATCGAGCAGTAGCTGTTGGTCGCTCTCGATGATGGCTTCAATGTCGCCAGCTGCTTCTGTGGTGATGGAAATCATGATGCTTGCTCGAGGCGTTATACTGACTTGATCTTCTAGTACACTTTGGGCATGATGATTGAGAGTCCTGTTCGGGCTGTATCACTTGATCTCTAGACAGAGTTATCAACTTGGACTTTAAAGTTGATGACTGCGTCATGTTAGCTCAGGAAGTCCATGCCGAGAATAAAGTCCTATAAGCATTGTTGCAGGAAGACGAAGGTCGCAGGGTAAGTCCAGTCATGAACATGAACTCGTGCTGTCTAGATTCTGGTTAGGATTATGATGTGTCCTCCAGCTTTCCGGATTAGAGGGCCTTTCCGGCAGTCTTTACTCTCCTCAATTTGGCAGTTAAGGGCGTGCTGATGACAGAGTCAGTGAACAGGGCCAGTGTACGGTTGGTACTGCGGCGACCATGTTGCCTGGTGACAGTAAATGGGACGGTCGTTGAAAACTCCACTGATTGGCGGAGAGGTACAATGGCTGCTGAGGTGCTTGGTTCGTCATCATAATTCCCTACTTGGTCTTGGTCTTCCTCATTGTCACGGGTAGAAGTCTGAACTTCGAGGACAGGTTCTGTAGCCTGAGGCTAACTTGGTGGTCTGGGACAACGTTTATGCTGTCTTCGGGGTTTGGGCTTAAATCATGGCATTGTAGGGGTGTTTGGCACATGAATGCAAAATTACCTTAACTAGATGTCACATAGTGACGGTGAAGAATGACAGTGTCAGAAATGTGAGTTACAAATTTGACTTTTTATTAAGCAAACTTGTGCCCAGCAAGGCAAGTAACACTCAATCACAACGATAGTGGTGAGCAAACTTGGTGATTGTTGAAGATATGATCTGCGCTTCAAGCGCATCAACATTTATACATGACTCGTCGAAGGTTCCAGCATAATCGTTACTGCCCACGTGCTTCCCAGAGAGTACTGCACAATTCGGGTCGTGCATACCACCTAATTAAACAAGGTGTGGTGAGAACGTACACAACAAATAGAATCAACAGTAGCATTGTAAATTCCAAATAATCTTGGTGCATCTTGCGCTGAGGGATAACACTAATGGTGTTTTTCACTGATCGATCTAGAGTGGGTTCGAGCTTTCCACTGGTCATTTCAATTCAACTTGGTCGGCGCCAGATCGCTCTCACTTGCTTCGTTGCCGAGGCATGGATTCGGGCGGAAATAGGACGAGAATCATACAGAGCGAAGTCGGTTTGTGTGGCATCTGAGCAGAGACTTCCGGTGTGATCCACTGCAGAGCATTTTTGCTCTTCACTGGTAGATTTGGATTGGGGAAATCCGAGTACTCGCTCCAGGATTTCGGTGGCCGCTCAAGATCGACCAGTGAAAAATGCCATAAGCTGTACAATGCCAGTTGTACACCCGCTGTTGTGGCGGAGCGGCTGTGGTGTTGTGCTGCTAAGCACAAGATTGTGGGATCAAATCCTGGCCACAGTGGCCGATGTGGGTGCATTTCAGTGTGGGCGAAATACAGAAACATCTGTGTCCTGTGCATTGGGGTCACGTTAAAAATCCCCTGGTGGTCAAATTAATCCGGAGTCCCCCGCTACAGCTTGCCTCATAATCATATTGTGGTTTCAGCACGTACAATCCCAGAATTCGTTCAACGCTAAATAGTTAGCAGTGTAGTGGGGAAGAGAGCCAGGAACTATTGACAGAAGACGAAGTCTGGCAGCCCAGAGAGGGTGAGCTAGCGACCGAAGCTCTTGGGCCAAGGATTTTGTTGCTTAGCCTTGCTTGTAAATAAACCCCCTTACAGTTTGGTGAAACATGGGGGGTAATGTCCCAGTCTCCCAACCTGGAACTACGAAGCCGTACCTTACCTTCAGCCTCAGCGATGCCAGAAGAAACCACCACAAAAGGCTCCCAGACTCAAGCCACCGTCTGTCCCGGCATGCTACCTCAGCATCACCCGCCTATATTCAACGGGACTGACGACCAAGATGTCGAGGACTGGTTAGCAACTTACCGGAAGGTGGGCGCAATCAACGAATGGGACGATGCTACTAGGCTGACCAAGGTAATATTTTACTTGACTGGCGTTGCCAGTCTCTGGTTCCGGAATCACGAAGCGGAGATTAATAACTGGGTGCCATTCTAGTAAACTTTTTCGGAAATCTTCAGCTGCCCCGCAGTATGCAAGCTCCACACAGAACAGCAACTTCGTGAACGTGCTTACCAACCCGGTGAGAACTTCACCAGTTATATTGAAGACGTTGACTTGTGTAAGCGTCTAAACCCATCAATGCATAAGTCAGATAAAATCAAGCTCCTCCTCAAAGGAATAGCTGATGACACATTTCAAATGTTATTGGCTAAAGACCCACAAACCGTTGCGGATGTTGTCAGCTTGTACGAGAGTTTCAATGAACTACACAAGCAACGCGCCCAAACTTGATGCCCTCTGGAACAGAATGACTCAATCTTCGCATTGACTCTGGGTGACCAGGATACCCTGTTGATTGAGATCAAGCAGCTAGCGTATAAGGAGGTTACCTGACAGCTCCATTTTATCGAGCACGCTCGAGCCAGCACAGGCACAACATTTGTCCCCAGTCACGCAACAAGTAACACAGGAAGAGGTCACTGCCGCTTTGCCTTTTGCTCGTCCGCCACCTCTGGTGTCTGCACCCTTGTCGTACACGCAAGTCGTCACTGCCGGGTTGCCCTGTCAACCAACCTATCCTTCCACGTTGGCACCCGTTTGGCCACCACCAGTTCTGTTAAGCCCACCAGTCCCCACGTTTTGCACATTGCATATTGGAGCCCAGCGATATATCTTTGACACTGCAGCAGGAATTGTCAAAGCCGATCAAAGGGATCATGTCGCCGTCAGCAACTAAGCCATCAGCACCATAAATGTACAAGAGCGAATCTTTCATTTTCTGTACTTTCTACTAACATACGTAGTTTTCTTCCCAAACGCGGGCTCCTGTCTAATCTAGTACAATCAACCGGGAGTAGTATACTGATACGAACAGAAACATGGCTCACTGATGACATTTCAGATACGGAGGCACTGGCTGACTTGCCGAACTTTAAAATTTTTCGCCACGACCGCAAAAATGCACGTGGCGGGGGCGTACTCATCGCCACTAACCCTTTCACTGTCACGGACGTACTGGTACGTCATCGCGCTACTCCCCCCCCCCCCCACAGCGTCATTGACGTAGCGGTACGTTCTCTATCGTGCGTTCAAAATTTCGCACCTGAGCGCAAAGCTGGCGCTCCTAGACTGGCCACGCCATCTGTTGACTCTTTCTACAAGTTCGTATTTTCGCCCCGACCTGTGTTAATCCATGTATTGAAGAGCACGGTGCGACTGTTACTCCCCACTTTCTCTTTGCTGAGTGGCGTGGTGGCTCCGCGTTCGCTGGATCATGCGTTGCGCACGTGTGTTTATGGGTTCAAGGGTTGTTCTGCCATCTCTGCTAGTTTGAAGGTTTTTATTTTTCTTCTGTTGGTGTGTGTGCTACGGCACGTAAAGTTCAGGCGCACGTGCCGTTGCCTCTCCGAAAAGAGTGACTCGATTGCTGCTTTCGCTCTCTCGCCGCACCCTCGCTTCCGACTTGCAGCAGTAAACGTAAAGCCCTTCGAACTTTGTTTTAGCCTTTTTTCATCTCCCTCTGTCTTGATCACACAACCTCCCATTTCTCTCCGTTGTGCGGGCGACTGAAAGCGCATCCTCCCTGCGCGCGGTTACTTTCGGATGGCTGAGCCCGCGGGACCTTCGTCTACTCTTTGGAGCGGTGGCTCTTCTGATTCAGGATACGAGCCGAGCTTGGATTTGGACTCGGACAGCGTCTCATGCGAGGAAGAGATGAGTTCCGCATCGTCAGATTCGCATGTTGAATGGATGTTATAGTCAGGCTGATGATGATGATGATGATGTTTACTAACAACAGCTGCAGATCACTGAAATGTGCATATTGCATTGACTATGTTATTTGTATACCAATCATAATCAAAAGTAAATTGCTATGTTCATTCCCTGTTATGCTCGTTCCCTGAAATCAAGCCGACACTGGGGGTGCATCACGGCCAGAAAGGTCCGACAGCGAAAGGGCTAACAAAGGACTATCATGCTCTCTAATCAGTACTTCTTCACAACTGGAATCGCTTAAAAAAAAAGAAAATTTGCTATGGGTAATGTGTCGTGCCCCTCCCGAAGCCTTAACACTCGGGGTATGCTACAGGCCCCCTCGAACTGATCCAGATTTCGCCCTCGAACTTAATGAAACATTATCCCAGCTTACTAAAAAACACCCCAATGCACACATCCTCCTTTATGGAGACTTCAACTTCCCTAGCATTATTTGGCTCAATCAGGCTTTACCAACTTCAGGAAATACTGAAGCAAGCGAATTTATCAATGTTTGTCTCAACTTTGACCTCATCCAACAAGTAACAGAACCGACGCGCGTCACTTGTGAATCCTCAAACATTCTAGACCTTGTACTAACGAATAACCCCGAAAGCTTAAAATCTATTGTATATTTAGGAGAAATCAGCGATCACAAAGTCATTCATACCACTTTTAATTTCGTCCCCAAAACACGTCCTTTCTTCCGCAAAACAATTCACTCGGACGATAAGGCTAACTGTGAAGCAATTAATAATGAATTACGAGATTTTCTGCCTGTTTTCCAATCCAATTTCGGTTCCCGTTCCCTCAATGACAACTGGCTAGTGCTTAAGGACAAATTACTGACCTGACTAATAAATTCATCCCCACGGTGAGCTTTCTTGCCAATAAAAATAAACCATGGTTCTGTAAAAATTTAAAAGACTCGAAAATAAGAAAAAGCACCTTTTTCGTACTGCGAAATGTGATGGAAGTCCGAGCGCATGGGACAGGTACTATTCTGTGGAAGACGCTTATTATACATCAATTCGGAAAGCAAAAGAAACATTTTATCATAGCGACAGCTAAAATTCTAATAACTAGCCCTAGAAAATTTTGGGAAGTCATAAACCCGCAACAAACACATGACGTCACACTTGCAAGCAATAAAGACGAAATTATAAGCGACGCTGTTTGTGCTGACACCTTTAACATCGCATTTTCATCCGTGTCCACTGAAGAAGCCGACTTGCCTCTTCCTACGCCACCTACTGCGGCACTACCAATGATGGCCCCTGTTGAAATTTTTGTCGCTGGCATTTCATCACTCATTGACAAATTAAAGCTTTCATCATCGGCTGGTATCGACGATATTAACTCACAACTGTTAAAAAATACTAAAGAAATTATTGCAGTGTATTTTTCTATGCTCTTCTCACTTTCACTAGAAACAGGAATCTTACCAAACGACTGGAAAGAGGGCAAGGTCATTCCAGTCCACAAATCAGGTAACAAACAATCCCCCCTAAATTACCGCCCCATTTCTCTAACAAGTGCCCCATGCAAAATCATGGAATGCGTCATATACTCTCACATTATGCACTTCCTTGACACTAACAATTTTTTTCATCCTTCCCAGCACGGATTCCGTAAATCTTTATTTTGTGAAACCCAACTTGCTATATTTCTTCATGATCTACACTCTAATATCGACCTCAACCTTCAGGCCGATGCAATCTTTCTCGGCTTCGCAAAAGCATTCGATACAGTACCACATAAACGCCTTATACTAAAACTCTCCCAGCTGAATTTACACCCTAACCTTCTCGCATGGATCATAGCATTTCTCAACAAACACTCCCAGTTTGTTTTAATTAAAAGTAGCCGTTCCGGCTCCCTCCCTGTAACATCCGGCGTCCCCCAAGGATCTGTACTCGCATTCCTCATATATATTAACGACCTGCCTGTACATGTATCCTCCCATATCCGTTTATTTGCCGACGACTGTGTCATCTATCGCACAATTACAAAGATTTCTGATCAAACTGCACTCCAACATGACCTTAACCTTGTACAACAGTGGTGTGATCTTTGGTTAATGAAGCTTAATCCTACTAAATGCAAGCTCGTTTCCTTTCATTGCAAGCTTAATCCCTTATCATTCTCATACCTAATCTCCCATTCCACTGTGGAACAAGTTCAGTCATACAAATATCTTGGCGTCACCTTATCCTCTGACCTTTCATGTAACGCCCAAAACAGCAATATCATATCATCCGCGAACAGATCCCTCGGTTTTTTAAAGCGCCATTTGCGTCACGCACCACCAGACATAAAACTTATCGCGTACAAATCACTCGTCAGATCGAAACTAGAATATGCAGCGCCCATCTGGAGCCCGCACCAGGCATACTTAAGAAACGAACTAGAATCTGTGCAAAATCGTGCCACTAGGTTCATCCATTCTTCATATTCATATGACATAAGCATATCATCCCTAAAACGTAAAACTGATCTTGCTAATCTTTCTGTGCGTCGCCGCATCGCCAGTCTTTGTTTGTTTCACAAATTATTTCACAGTCCCCTCAATCAAGCACCGTATATCATCCCACCGGCATGCATATCTCCCCGTACGTCCCATCCTTACTCAATCGCACGCACACGTGCTCGCACCACTACTTTTGCAGCCTCATTTTTTCTTCGCACAGCAGTAGACTGGAATGGCCTTCCCCGTGACATTGCAACCATCACGTGTTCGTCAACTTTTGCGGACAACTTAACTACATTTGTTTCTCATGAAGATCACTCTCTGTAACCTTGATTTGTAAACCCACCCCTTATGTAATACCCCCTAACCGAGGTCTTTAAGGTAATAAAGTGAAGTGAAGAAGTGGAGTTTTCAAATCCATGTCGCATTGCGGCCAATTGCCCTATGTGTTATTCTTGCAGTTATGCACGACATGTGGTACGCTTCTGTCGCCGTCGCCCTCCTTTTCAAGCTGATGCCATGCGCCTGTCTGCATACAATCCTTGATGTTTCAACATCGCAGCGTGGCTACAACAATCCTCTTCATCTGAATGTCTGCCCTCAGCTAGCCGTCAATCTCCATCCCGACGTCACTCTCTGTCACCTATGCGCCGTCGACCCTGCCCTTCTGATGCAGAAAACTGTGCCACAGTTCCTGACGCACAAACTGCGTCGTCATAGAAAAATTCCAAGTCCTCAAATTTCTCCGGCAAACCTCATTGGAGTTTTTATGGATGGCTTTCGTACCCTTTTGCTTGTGGACACTGGTGCTGCCGTTTCAGTGATAGATATAAAACTTTGCCACTTGCTTAGGAAGGTCACCGCGATGTCAAAGGGATTGTCCCTCCATACCGCCAGCGCACACCATATTCAGCCATCAGCCGCCTGCACAGCCCACTTCATCATTCAAGATGTTGTGTATCCCATCAAGTTTCTTGTGCTACCGACTTGTATGCATGATGTCATCCTCGGTTGGGATTTGCTCTCTTGCCATCGTGCAGTTATTGTCTGTACTCATCCCGAGGTGGCGTTCTCTGCAGCGTGTTCCGTGTCCTCTGAACCTACATCGGTGAAGTTGTTTGTTGCCAACAATACGAACATACCACCCAGTAGTACAACCCTTGTTCCCATCTCCTGTGCCGGTGTTGGTGATTCCAAGGTTATATTTACAACCTCCGAGTCTGTTCAAACCCCAGGAATCTCGCGTTGCCATTTGCCGTTCTCGACATGCCCAACAGCGCTACATCCTTGTTTGTCACGAATCCGTTGCCACTTCCCTCAACCTTACTCCATAGAGAGTGTATAGACACCATTCAGGAATTCGACGTATCCTCCATCTTCTGCCTTAACAATGTGAATAACTTGCAATTTAGTGCCCTGAAACCTTCTACTGGTATGCCGGATCGCCCACCTTTAATTATGTCTTGCTCCGCCATCGACTGCCAGAAGACGGCATTAGGCCAAATGCACACTGTTTTCCATCCGATCGACATCGGCTCCCAAGTGCCTCTATGACAGCGCCCTTATCATGTATCTGCTGCTGAGCGTTGTGTGATCTCAGAACAAGTCGGATGACATGCTTCAGCGTGGCATCATTCAGTCGTCCTGCAGTTCATGGTCGTTTCCTGTTGTTCTTGTCAAGAAAAAAGACGGCTCGATCCAATTCTGCATCAATTATGTGTAAAGATGTTTATCCTCTGCCACGCATCGATGATGTCCTGGGCTGCTTGCAGGGAGCCGAATTCTTTTCATCACTAGACTTAAGGTCTGGTTATTGGCAGGTCCCTATGGCACTATCCGATCGCCCAAAAACTGCCTTCGTAACTCCCAACGAGCGGCACGAATTCAATGTTATGCCCTTCGGCTTATGTAATGCCTCAGCAACATTCGAAAGGATGATGGATAGTGTCTTGTGTGGGTTAAAATGGAAGACATGCCGTGCTACCTTGATGACATCGTCATTTTCTCCCCTGATTTTGATCGTCACCCCCGTCATCTTTACGAAGTATTGAGCTGTTTGACGCCCGCAGGACTTCAGCTTAATATCAAGAAGTGCTGGTTTGGAGGTTGCCAACTCACCATACTGGGCCACATAGCCTCAAAGAATGGCGTACTTCCCAATCCGCTGAAACTTCGTACTGTTGCTGAATTTCTGAAACCTTCCACCATGAAAGCACTTTGAAGCTTCTTTGGTCTGTGCTCATACTTTTGCCGCTTTGTGAAGAACTTCACTTCCATAATAGCACCATCGATGCTGCTCACCGGCGATGGCTATCTGTCTGGTTGATCGCCGGCGTGTGATGAGGCTTTCACAACATTGCGTTGTCTCCCAACTTCACCGCCCATTCTAAGACACTTTGACCCTAGCACTCCAACTGAGGTACACATGGATGCCAGCAGGATCGGACTTGGTGCTGTACTTGCCCAACAAAAGCAGGCTTCTCTTATTACATAGCTGCATATGTGAGTTGTGCCCTCACTATGGCAGAGTGCACATACTTGGTTACCGAGAAGGAATGTTTGGCAATCGCTTGAGCACTGCAGAAATTTCGCCCTTACATGTACGCTCATTTGTTTGATGTCGTCACCGATCACCATTCGCTCTGTTGGCTGGCTTCATTAAAGGATCCATCGGGTTGACTTGGACGCTGGGCGCTATGTTTACAGGAATTCAATATTCGCATCATTTACTGCTCAGGGATCAAGCACACCAATGCCGACGCACTTTCCCATTCGCCGTGCCTTCTGATGTTGCACCCGTTTCCCTCTCCAGAACTTCCTTCACTAACATGAATATCACTGACATGCCTTCGAAACAGCACAAGGATCCTTGGATAACCTCGTTGATCATTGTTCTCTCTACGCCTTCATTGACACCATCCCCACAGCTCTTTTGCGCCCTTTGTCGCCAAGTACCTCATTATGTGCTCTGGGACACCATGTTGTACCACCGCAACTATCACCCAGATTGTCAGAAACGGCCTCCTGTTACATCTTGCAATTTTCACTCCGACCTGTGCATGCACTTCCACGCAGACCCATACAACTCGCACGCTGGCATTTTGAAAACTTATGACAGACTTCGCCAGTGATTCTACTGGTGTGGAATGTACACATACATCCGCAAGTACATTCATTTCTGCATTGAGTGTCAATGCCGGAAAATAACTTGTCACACCTGGCCCATTACAACCTTTGCCGTGTCCAGCTCGCCCATTTCATAAAATCAGCATAGACCTCTATGGGCCCCTTCCTTCCACCCCTGTGGGAAATCGGTGGATTATTTTGGCCGTCGACCATCTTACTCGTTATGCCGAAACCGCCGCTCTTCCAGTAGCTTCTGCTTGTGATATTGCCTTGTTCATCTTGCGCAGCTTCATTCTTCACCACAGCGTGCCACGCGAGCTGCTTAGCGACGGAGGCCGCATGTTTCTTTTGCAAGTTGTCTAAGAGCTTCTCAGTCAGTGTGACCACTATTCATCGCACCGCTACAAGCTATCATCCGCAGACTAATGTCTTGACGGAGCGCTTTAACCGAATACTTGGTGATATTGGCACGTGTACTTATCTCTATCCGGCGACCACGTTTCGCCGCCTAACAAATGTTATCGCACAGCGCGGGACGTGCCTGCATGTATCCGAAGTTTCTGGAAAGTTATAGATGCTTCTACCCGCTTTCTGTTGTCGCCGAACCTAATGTTATCTGATTTCATCGCCTGACGCGAATGGTGTAGAACTTTGTGGAAAGCACGCGGGTCCCAACGATTAGTCTGGAACATTCGACGACTGATCTATAAAAGCAGACGCGCTTGACCCGCTGATGAGATTTTCGACGATCGCCACCGTGTTCGCCGCTATCGCTGTGCTATAAGTGTAGCCTGTTTTTGTGGGCACAGGTTCGCCCAATAAAAGTTAGTTTTGTCTTTCACAGTATTGCTACTGTGTTCTTGAACGTCACCACCACGTGACAATATTCTCTCCATGTGCATAGCCTCTGATCATTCTAATTGGGTCTTAATGATTCCTTTCATGGCATACGCTTAACAACACTACTTGATTCACCAACTGGCCCAACAGTCTACGCTTCTATGCCTATAACACAGCCACTCAAGCCACCACTGGATTTTCCCCTTTCTTTTTACTATATGGACCTGAGCCTACTTCCACACTGGATACTATACTCCCATACCGCCTGGATGCATTTGAATGCCGCCCAGCCTCAGAACTCGCTGAATGTGCCAAAGAGTGCCGCCAACTAGCATGCTCATTTACCTCCGTGACACAAAGTCTTAAAAAGAATGCCTTGACCTCGCTAAACCTGCCCCTATCTTTCCCGTTGACTCTGTCGTGTGGCTTTCAGTTCCGTGCCAGACCCCTGGTCTCTCCTGCAAGTTTGCAGTGAAATATCGCAATACTTACCGCATTGTTCAATGCACGTCGCCAGTGAACTACATCGTTGAGCCTGTGACACCTCCCACCAACAGGCACTGCCGTGGTCGTGAAACAGTCCACTTGAGCCAATTAAAGCCCTACTACAAACCTCTTGTGCTCGCATCGCCTTGAGTTTCTAGGATGGCTCTTCTTCGCTGCCAAGGCCAATGTAGAGGGGAAGAGAGCCAGGAACTATTGAGAGAAGACAATAAAGTCTGGCAGCCTGGAGAGCGAAAGCTAGCGACCGAAGCTCTTGGGCCAAGGCTGTTGTTGCATAGCTCTGCTTGTAAATAAACCTCCTTACAGTGGCTGAAATACAGTCCCCAGTAGAAAGATAAACAAATGCAAGTGTCAACGTCAACTGCCAAAAAAAGATGCGTAACTCTCGTGGGTCATTTTTTATGTTCTCGATTGCGAACGTTAGTGCTAGGATATTGTATGAAACAGGATCGTATCAACAAGGTTCTACTGTATGTAGCATTGTGCAAATCATTGCCGTATGAGAAGCCAACATGCTCTGAGCAGATAGGGTTCGAGTGACCCGAGACACTCATTGTCATTTTTGCAGCTTTGGCAAGCTTGCGTTTGTGCTTCTCGAATTGGAGCTGAGTAAGCAGCTTCTTCGGGCAGTGCATTTTGGTGAGAAGTTTTGATGTGCCCACTAGGCAAGAATTGTTGCGGCACGACATGCTGATGCCGCCAGAGCAAAACATTCTTCCCTCGACACTTGGGGTGAGGCTCTCCTTCCTTTCCCTCTTTTGTTCCCTTAAGCCCTTTCTGCCTGTGTAGAGTAGCAAATGACGTTTGGTCTATATGTTTGCTTTTCCCCTTCTCTCTAGTTTCCCTCGACAAGAATTGTGCACCACCTTTGTCCTCGGGACGCAAGCAGCTAACAGTGACTAGCGGCAAAACTGTGCTCATATCATCCACTACTGTTGCTACCTCGCTGACTGAAACAAGCTTCCCATTATATAGATTCTAACACTGTGCTGGGTCTGCATCTTATTATGGCTTTTAATGTTCATAGGCTGGTAGGTATGACAACATAATTGTCTTCACTTTGTAGTAACAGCATAAAGTTAGCTATCAAGTCATTCAAGCGCAATCATAGCACAGGGTCCTTTTACTGCCATTGAAATGTGCACATACTGTATAGTTGTGATATTTATAGCTATATATATTTTCCTCAACTTCTGGATGTGTAGGGTATTTCATATGTGCCCTGATTTTCTGATAACTGCCCATACTACTTGGGGATAAAAGCCTGGAGGCATGTTCTCCATCAGTCACTCACTTTGCATGCCATAATTTCCAACACGCGGCCACACTGGAGTGATGGGCACTTGATAATGATGATACATTAATTCTAATGCTTATAGGAACTGTGCCTTTCAGTTCATTACATATGTTGACTTTAGCCGGTCGCTGTACACTGAAGGTGATTGACTGAAAATGTGTCCTTGGCTGTTTTCACATCGAAGTCAAGCACTGTGACACTCTTTGTGACCTCTTCAGCCAACGACCAGCAGCTGAGGCCATTTGATGACTGCAGCCAGGTGACGCTTGCCGTGGAACTTGTGGACAAGCGCATCATCAAGCACCTACCAGGTAAACTCGCCCTCGATCACCTTTTGCTCCAATCATTGTGACAACCATATAAATACAACCAAATAAATAAAATAAAGAATAAATTCACTGTGGCACAGCTTGTCAAAGTAGCAGTGCTTGCAGTATAGTTCCGCGATGCCTTTGCATTTGCAAAGACCTCCATGTCCTTGCCTCCCATCTGGACAGGATAACAGCGAGTATTAAAGCACTGTCCCTTGGCTGTCACCCCGCTTTCTGGCAGTTTTCATGTAAATTTAGCCTTCTCATTGTTGGTACATAAACAAAACTACTACTTCTTGTTCTTCTTCTTCTTCTTTCATTCTTCTTTTTTTTTTGCAGTAAATGTGTGCTTCACATTTCACAGATATGTAGCTTATCCACGGTTCTTTGGAAGTAAGAGGGAATTGAGTGTGTTTTTGGCTAGCTGAATGTGATTAACTCTAGCTTAATAAACAGAATTTAGACTGGGAAGAAAATGCCATCTTTACTATGTGGGCTGGCCTCCATACAAAACGATAAATGCTGCTTCAGTTACATGCTGCTCGAGTGCCTTGTTCGCTAGATCGGCGCAATGAAGGTTTATGTAGTCGTCGATCGCACTGACCCTTGACCCAGCCACGCCAGTGAACAAATATACAGTGGGCACGTGACCACATCAACATGAAACAAACAACATTTCCCGTATTTTAATTGTTGCCCAGTAGTTAAACCTGTTTTCCTGCCAGTGATTGTAGTTCATGGAGGCACTTTCTTTTTGTTAGTTTCGTTTCGCAATATGTTTTCGCCCGTCACAGTTGCACAAAAAAGCACTTACTAACCCTTTGAGGGTCAATGACGTAAATATACGGCGCCACAAACAAGTCCCAAAATGGTCGATGCCGTATATTTACGGCGCTGTCTGTACGTTTAAAAAGCGCGCCAATTTCCTAACTTTTTCATTTCTGTCATGTGCTGCCACTATATGTGGGAATTCAGGGAATTTTTTTCGCGTGCCTCCCTCTCTTTATTTTCGTTGCATGGTTTGTTTTAGAACTAGGTTGCTCCCACGCCTCTATATGCTAACGCTGGCGCATTGGTGCACGCACGGGCGGGCGGCGGTTTGGCTTTTGTTCCGCGGGTGGTGTCGGTTTCTTGCATTTGCAAAACTGATGGCTAACTCGTTACTAATCGCTCATAGGGCATCTGCCTCTTTCTCGCTCGTTTAGTTCTCACAGGGGTGCACATAGGAAGGATGCCACCGTGCATGCGTTTCCGTTGCTTTCTTTTTTTCTTTTTTTGACACTCGCGAATGCTAATTGCCTCTGGTTGGCGATAAGATTAAGATTAGCGGAAGTTTGTCACACATGCTTTTTTGACGGGCACAGAACCACACATATTTCTTGAGTGCGCGCACCTACGCAGTTCGATTACGCTATGGATGTACATGTTAGTGTAAGGGCAGGAACATTTGAGTCCTGCAAAATATTCTCGTGTGTGCATTTTTAAGGCCTTGAACTATGTGTATAAAAATGCATCAAATTTATAACCCTTATAAGTTTATTTCATTTTTTATTGTTATTCATGAATGAAGAGTACCTATATACCAACGCAAAATATTTTTTCTCGCTTTAAGGTCACCCTAGAAAAATTGCAGTAAATTTTTTTAGAAATAAGTCCCTAAGAAGAATCCACAGCACACCACACACACCACAGCACATGTGTGCGCAGTGGTGTGTCAATACACGGAGTGGAGCGGGCACGGACACGGCACCCTATGGGGGTTCAATGTGCTCAGACCAGCAGTGGTCATCTGGTGAGCATCTCAGGCACATGCACTGTATAAGCAGTGAGAACAGAAGAGGCAAAGCTGAAAGTGAGACCACCTGCTGAACTGTCCTCTGTACCAGTGACCTCACAGTGTGCCAGCTCTGACTGTTGTGTTCACCCACCCTAGCCAAAACAAAAGCCTCAAATTTCATGTTGATGTTCCATTTCTTGCTTTGCTATTGTCTTGAAATGTGAAACATAAGTAATTTTTTTTCCTTGCCGCGCAAGCACCTGTTAACAGTCAAGAAAGCCCACATGTTCAATGGAACTGGTTTATCAGCCTTTGTGCAAAGCACAGTTCATATCCCTAATAAAATCGTTGTAACTGACTCACCTACAAATTTTAGCATTATTGTTTAATATATTGTAAGGGGGTCTAATTAACAAGCTAGAATGTGTCACAATACACAGGTCTGTTGATCAAGCGTCGGGCACTGAGCGAGCAAGCTCTGTTTTCGAGCGAGGCGTTGGTCGAGGCTTAGGAGCTAAGAGCGAGGGTCATAGTAAGGTTTGAGTCACTGCACGTGCACCGTCTCACTTCCACAGCGTCTTAAGTCAGCGGACAGCGTGAGAGGCTCGACAAGGTAATTGACAGGAGGCGGCTGTTGCACGACACAGTAGGGACCGTGGTACTTGGCTAGGAGTTTAGAGGAAAGACCGGGAATGGTGGAAGGGATCCAGAGACAGACTAAGGAGTCTGGTTAATATGGAGCTGGTGGGTCGGTCGTCGTCGTGACGGAACTTTTGCTACCATTGGTCTTCAGTCATAAAAGAGCGGCTAGCTGGCAGCATTCCTCGGCATATCTGGAAGCTTCAGACAGTGGCATGCGCTCCGATGGGTCAGGTCGGTAGGGGAGAATCGTGTCGAAGGTGCAGGAAGCTTCACGACCATATACGAGGACGAATGGGGAAAAGCCTGTCGTAGCCTGTGAGGCAGTGTTGTATGTGTAGGTCACGTAAGGTAAAATGAGGTCCCAGTTGGTGTGGTTGGACGCAATGTACCTGGGGCCGTATTCTGTAGCAGTTCTCTTTGGAACCAGTTCGGTCTGGCTGTTACGTCTGGATTACTTCACTCAGAGAAAAAGTGGAACGGGGCGGCGTGAGGGGAACCAATCAACAAGCGGTGGTCTGCCGGAAGATCACGTCATCATTTTTGTTTGTACTTGGGAGACGGTATAGCAATTGAAGGATGTTGCTGGTTTGATAAAAAACGTGTTTGTATAGAATACTTGCAAATATAATTTTCAGTAGTAAATGTGGGCTTGCGGCGCAGACGGCTACTGTGAGTTGTAATTTTATTTGTGTTGTTTTCTTATTTAGTCGCTAAGTGGTGTGCCATACGTTATGCAAACAACTTGCCTCGCTTTGTTCACGTTTTGGACTTGTTCGCGCGCCGAAATCGAAACGATGTCGTCGCACAAAAACAGGCAGCTGGGTCCTCATGTTTCAGCGAGGCAGTGCGAAATACTCGTTTCATTTGTCGAGGAGCATCCTTACCTAGCAAAGGCGTCGTGTGTGTTGGGCCAGCAGCTGACGGCGGCTTTCTGTTGCGCCGTGGATGGGAATCTAACCCATCCTTTTTCTTTGCCCACAACTTTAATGGCCTTGGCGACGGCTGTGATGATCCGGCTGACCGAAGGCTGCGACAGTGCAATCGCTTCTTCATTCCCGATGCACTGGAAAGCTCCCGGTGGCAAAAAACCACCGCGCGCACAGCACTTTCATCGTAGTGTCGACACCACGAAATCTTTGAGGTCCGAGATGTTCTTCCAGCTCATCGCAAAGATGTCGCACTATGTCTTTGGAGAGCCTAAAATGCCTTCGAAACTCTTCTTCGGCCATGCCAAACGTGTCGCGTCATTGCCTCACGTTGCGTCGTTGTCTTTCAGCGCTCGCCAGAACAACCAAAGGAGCCGCCATTGCCTTCTCTGTCTCGTATCATCTAGGTGCCGGCTTGCAGCTGGCACGAGACTAGCCGGCAGCCACGGTTGCCCTAGCAACCCTCGACATCATGCTCGCCACCGCGCGCAGCCCTCGAGCGAACCACTTCTCCGCGGTTCCTCTCGTAGCAGGGAACCGGTTCCTTTCCAGATGATTGGCAACCTGTGTGACGTCAACAAAATTTGTCGTCCCGCCCACCAGGGATGACGACAACGAAGTGCCGACCAATGGCAACAGCCAGACCGAACCGGTTCCAAAGCGAACCGCTACAGAATACGGCCCCTGGATAGCATATCACCGAAAGTGCAATTGAATCGCTCAGTCATGCCATTAGCCCGCGGGTGATAGACAATAGTGGTGCGATGGATAGTATGCCATGCAGTAACAAGTGCGTTAACTACCTTGGAAAGGAAGACACGTCCTCTGTCGCTGAGAAGTTCCCTGGGTGCATCATGGCAAAGTACAAAGTGTTGCAAGAGAAAGGACGCAACATCATGGGCTGTGGTGGTTGGCAGCGCAGCTGTTTTTCCATAACGCATGAGGTGATCTATGGCAACAACAATCCACTGATTCTCAGCAACTGTACAGGGTAGAGGGCTGTAGAGGTCGATTCCGACGTGTTGGAATGGTTGAGGGGGGCATAGGATTGGCTGCTAGGGACCACAAGGGTGGCAAGCAGGAGACTTGCGGCGTTGGCATTGTGAACATGAGCGGATGTACTTCCGCAGAAAACTGTTCATCCCATGCTAATAAAAGTGCAAGCGGAGCCTGGTGTATGTTTTGAAGAGGCCAGTGTGGGCGCATTGTGGGTCTGCATGGAAAGCGAAGCACACATCTGTGCGGAGGTGCAGAGGGACGATGAACAACCACTTACAACTGTTTGAAGCGTAGTTGCGGCAATAAAGCAGTCCATCCCGTACTGTTAAATGAGAAGATTGACGGCAGAGAGCACGGCAAGGGTGAGTTGCCGGGGGGTCAGATAGGCAATCCAAAAGAGCTGCAATCCACAGAACTTTGCGCTGCTCCGCAGCCATATCGATGAGCGCTGGTGACGAAAACACCAAGTCGATGGCAGAAAGGCAAGTCCTGTCACTTGACGTGAGGGAACGAGAGAGAGCATCCGCGTCGGTGTGTTTGCGGCCAGACCGATAGATGGGTCTTTGAATGTCGACAGCCAACATAGGTGCGATGGTAGTTAACGACATCGAAAGGACGGCTGTGCAGGTATGGTTGAAATTTTCCAAGGGCCCAAATGACAGCTAAGCACTCATTTTCAGTTTTGGAGTAATTACATTCGGCCTTAGTTAGTGTCCTGCTGGCATAGCCTACCATGTATTCGCCGTATCCACTTTCGCGCTGAGTGAGGATAGCACCAAGTTCTATGCTGCTGGCATCCGTGTAAACTTCTGTGGGAGCCATTGGATCGAAATGGCACTGTACGGGTGGCGATGTGAGCAGACAGCGCAATGTTGTAAACGCGTCATCACAAGATGGGGACTAGGTAGAAAGGCCGGTGTCAGCTCGCAGAAATTGGGTTAACGGAGCAATGATAGAAGCAATATTCCTAATAAAACAACAAAAGTATGAGCAGAGCCCAATGAAGCTTCAAAATTTCTTCGGAGTTGTTGGTTTCGGGAAATCGGTGACAGTGCAAAGTCTAGAAGCATCGGGTAAAATGTCATCTTTGCAAACCACCTGTCTGAGTATCGTTAGTTGCTTGGCTCCAAAGCGACATTTCTTCATATTGAGTTAGAGGCCTGCGTTAGTAAAGCACTGCAAGGCCTGCTCGATACGGCACAGGTGAGAGGCAAAGTCAGAAACAAAGACGGACCACGTCATCAAGGTAACTTAAGCACATTTTTACATTTTAGATCACGGAGGAGATTGTCCATCATCCGTTCAAAAGTAGCAGGCGCATTGCAAAGACCAAATGGTATGACGCTAAATTCATACAGGCCGGCTGGTGTTACAAAAGCTGTTTTTGGGCGATCGGCTGGTGCCATGGGCACTTGCCAATAGCCAGAACGTAAATTGAGTGAGGAAAAGTACTCCACGCCTTGCAAAAAATTGAGGACATCGTTATTGCACGGCAAAGGATATACATCTCTGCACATTATCTTGTTAAGATGGCGGTAGTCCAAGCAAAACCGGCTGGACCCATCCTATTTCTTCACAGTGACTACAGGGGACGCCCAGGGACTGTTAGAACGTTGGAAAACTCTGCGCTGAAGCATATCACTGACTTTGTCTTCAATAGCACGGTACTCTGTGGGTCATATCATGAGCAGCCAACAAACACTCACACCAAGGACAACATAGGGGAAATTACTTGTGCTGAATAAATGAAATAAAGAAACGATCAATTAGTAGTGGAAATTAAAGTGGATGAAAAAACAACTTGCCGCAGGTGGGAGCCGAACCCACAACCTTCGCATTTCGCGTGCGATACTCTACCAATTAAGCTACCGTGGCGGCGTTTTCCCATCCACTTTCTTAGATATTTATGTGTACTAGTAGAACTTTGGGAGTGTTAGCCAGCGCCACCACTCATAGACCTTGGCGGCGGACGTGGAACGTTGTTTTTGCCGCAGGCGTCACGAGAACGTGATCTTTTGGGTGAAGGCAACTGGTCAATAAACCCACGTATGCTACCTGAAGGCATCAATGTTGCCGGATTCGAGACCCTCGTTAAGTAATAAACGAGAAGAAAGGGGGTTAACCGAGGGGCCCGATTTTTATTAGTCATACCATGAGAAGCCAACAAACACTGACACCAAGGAAACAATGGGGAAATTACTTGTGCTGAATAAATGAAATAAAGAAACGATCAATTAGTGGAAATTAAAGTGGATGAAAAAACAACTTGCCGCAGATGGGAGCCGAACCCACAACCTTCGCATTTCGCGTGCGATGTTCTACCAATACTCTGTGGGTGACACACGATAAGGTCGCTGGCGCAGCAGCGTGTGGGCGCCCATATTGATCTCGTGATACACCATCGCTGTGCGGCCCAGAGTCGCTTGTTGATAATCGAATGTAGAGGTGTACTTGCGAAGCAGGTTGAGAAGCTGGGAAAATTTTGTGGGGCTCAGGTTGATATCCATAGAACTGTCGAAGACGTCCGGTGGAAACAGGGCAAGCAGGGCTACAAGCCAATGTACTGATCTCGGAGCAGGTGCCATGAAGAGGGGCATCGAAGATGGTCATAGAGTCGATGTGCTCAATACATCCAAGATACTCACCGTGACGCATAGTGAGGGGTGAGGCATAATCGTTGGAGACAAGCATATCAGTGAAGCTCCCATTGACAGTTAGGACAGTCAAGGGAAGAGAACATCGTCGATGCACAATAATATGCGACAGTGTAAAAAGAGCAGTCGTACCTGTAACACCGTTGGAGCGTGCAGTTGCAGTCACAGATTAGTACGGAGGTATCGCATTGTCGTCAGCAACGACCAGCTTGGTGCCGGAATCATCAGCACCATCAAGTTGGATGTCAGGAAGCGGCGAAAATTCGACTTTGGCGCGAGAGTGCTCAATGACGGCCTTGTGATCGGAAAGGAAGTCTCACCCCAAGATGGTGTCGTATGAGCATGAAGACAGAACAGCAAATTCGACTGTGTACATGAGTCCTCTAATGGTGATGTGGGTAGTGCGTGTAGCAACAGCGGTAAGGTGCTGTGCGCTTGCTGTACGGGGCGACAGGGGAGACAAGGGTGTCATTACTTTTCTGAGTGAGCGACAAAGTTCTTCGGTAATTACTGAAACGGCAGCTCCCGTGTCGACAAGCGCAAGTGCAATGATTCCATCTACAGTTACTTCTAATGTTCTTTAGAGAATAGCGAGGCCTTGTGCTGTTCGACACAGACGCACTTCTTGTCTTGGGAACTGCGACGACTAGTTTTCCTGTTCAGTAGGAGTCGGACGACGACACATTGGCGAAAAGGAACTGCGTCAGAGAGATGGCGAGTGGCGCTCGTGGGCAGGGTTGGCGGTGCATAGAGAAGTCGGGTGTGATTCACGAGGCGACGAGAACGGAATTGGAGGGGTGTATGGTGGCACAGGTTGGTCAGCTCAGGGAAGCCATGAACGACGGCGACAGAACCGTGCCACATGACTAGGCATGCTGCAGTAGAAGCATATTGGGCGGTATTCAGGCATGCGCCATAGTCCAGTGTTGGCTCGTATCCTGGTGGGAAACGCTGGCGAGCGTGATAGTACAGCGGGTTGTGGTGGCGATAACGTCGGTGGCACGGTTCGCGCTACAACTTCAGCGTATGTTACAGGTGCAGGTGCTGGCGGCGGTGCATGCGGGGACGAAATAGCCTCAGATACTTGCTCCTGTATCATTTGTCGCAGGTTTGGAGTCAAATGTGGCGTAGAGCTTGGAACGGCAGTGAATAGAGACAGCTGCCGAGCGACTTTGGCACCAGGGCAGCAGCAGGAGCCGACACTTACATTTAGTCTATTCTGCAGATTTCTGCAGACGCTCATAGACCTTCAAGAAGATGGTGGGCGGTTGCATCGTAACCTTGAGCGCAACTGCACCCAGCGGCTGCATCGCTGCCTGCCTGGACTGCCTGGACTGCCTACGCCTGATTGCGGGAGCCACGTGGATCTACGTCACGTCAGTTGCTCTGCAAGCCCTTTATTAGGAGCATTGCTGGCCCTTCGCCATCATTTGGCAGCAGAGGCAGCAGCAGGAGCCGACACTTACGTTTCGTCTATTCTGCAGATTTCTGCAGACGCTCAACGACCTTCAAGAAGACGGTGGGCGGTTGCATCTAAACCTTGAGTGCAACTGCACCCAGCGGCTGCATCGCTGCCTGCCTGGACTGCCTGGACTGCCTACACCTGATTGCGGGAACCACGTGGATCTACGTCACGCCGGTTGCTCTGCAAGCCCTTTATAAGGAGCATTGCTGGCCCTTCGCCATCATTTGGCAGCAGAGGCAGCAGCAGGAGCTGACATTTACGTTTCGTCTATCCTGCAGGTTGGAAATCATCTTTTTTGTATTGCTTATAGTCTGCTTTTCTGCTCTGCTGCCCTGCTGCCAACTTTTGTCTGAGGTACTCGTACTTTTGCGTGTTTGCCGTGTGTTTCTGCAGTTGCTCAAAATGGGAAATCACAAACTTAAACGGGAAATTGCGGATCTCAAACGCGAGTTCCGTAAGGAACTTCGAGAGCTCAGGCAGAGTGTAGAATTCACTAGTGAACAGTATGAGTCTCTGAAAATAGAATGTGAAGCACTTAGAAAGGAAAATGCCGGCCTAAAAGCAGCACAGGAGCCTCTTCTGCAACAGGTTGAGCAGCTGAGAAAGGAAGTGTGTCAGAACTCACTAAAGATAGTGACACAGGATCAATATTCAAGAAATAGGAACATTGAGGTGAAAGGTGTTCCTTGCTTGCAGAATGAGAACCTTGGAAACGTTCTGCAAAAGGTCAGGGAAGTGCTTGGCGTGCCGATAACTGAGCAAGATATTGATGCGTGCCATCGCGTTCCTGTGCGGAATTCTGATACTGATAAGAACATAGTAGTGTCTTTCAATCGTCGGTCGAAACGTGATGCTGTGATCAAAAAAGCACGAAAAGCAAAGATCACCTCAGAAGACATCAATTTTTCTTCCAAGCAGTCTGTCTTCGTGAACGAGCATTTGTGCCCTCAACTAAAGCAACTGTTTGGCATGGCTGTGGCAAAGAAAAAGGAAATGAAATAGTGCTTTGTATGGGTGAGGGACGGAAAAGTATTCGCGCGAAAAACGGAAGGGTCTAGTGTTGTTAAAGTTACATGCGAGGCAGACCTAGCTAAAATCTGCTAGTGGCGATTAGCAACGAACACTTTTTGTATCCTATTTTGCTATGATCGGGCCACACAACCTTGTTCGTCCTGGTTACGCCGACTCTCTTACCTTTTTGCATTTTTATGTTCAGTCTGCCCGTAATAAACACGATCAGATAGAACCATTTCTTAACGAATTCACATTCAGGTTTGACATAATAATGATAAGTGAGACATTGTACAACTCAGAAGATGATGTCATTTCCTTGCCCGGATACCAAAGCTTCTTTCTAAATAGACCAAACCGCGGTGGCGAAGGTGTGATGCAGATGGTGTCAGAAAGGCTTTCATGTGACTTGATTGCAGATCTCTCAAAAACCACGCCAGACTATGAAGTGCTTACGATACGATGTGGATCCTATGTTTTCGCTGTTTTGTGTCGACCACCTGATGGTAATAGTGAAAGATTTCCTGTCTTTTTAGAACAATTACTGTGTTATACTTAACAGAATAGACTGTGCATAAACATAGGCAGTGACTGTGACATAAACTTACTGCAATCGAATACAGTTTGCCGCAACCTGATGTTACTCCTTGATTCTTTCGGTTGTGTGAACGTGATAAAAACACCCACTCGAGTCACATGCCTGTCTAAATCCCTTATCGACTTATTTATTACGAACAGCCCAATGCCAGATTTCAATGCTGGTATCATTGCCGCCGACTTAGGTTATCACTTGCGGATATACATGTTTTCTAAACAAATTAACAAACTTAAGGCAAGCCGAAACCAATTTAAATCTTTCGTCATGCAAGAAATAAATCCAAAAACAATGAATGACTTTCGAAACCAACTTCGAAGTGTAAACTGGGCACCCGTATTCGAGTGTAACGATGCTGATACGGCCTACGATACGCTCATGCATATCATTAAAAATACATACACTAGTTGTTTTAAACTAAAAAAGGTAAAAACATCTAGAAAGATACGAAAACCTTGGTTAACAAGTGAGTGTGTAAAAAGCTAATTCGTAAAAAAAACCATTTGTACTCTCACTTTGTGCAGTCTAGAAGCCCGGATGATCTTTTTGCATTTAAGAAATACCGAAACTTCGTAACTAAGTTTCTTTGAGATACAAAAAAAGAGTATCTGGAAAAGCTATTTAGTAATGCTGATACCAAAGGCGACCTAGTTTGGCGTGCGCTTAATAAGCTCCTAAATCGCGAGAGAAGTCGTTATGAAAAGCTCGAGATTACAGAGAATGGGAAACAGCTAAAGGGTATAGAACTAGCAAATCGTCTCAATGAACACTTTACAAATTTAGTTATTAGCGCTCACCATATAGACACTCTCAATTTTTTGGGTGCGCCTAGCGTAAATACAGCGTTTTTTAGCCTACGACACCGGACGAGGTTTACTCTGCTTTTATATCCTTAAAGAACAGTAAGGCACGTGACATCGATGGTCTCCAGATTAAACCAATTAAATTTGCAATAGACTTGTTAGTGCCCGCTTTCACCCACGTATTCAATGTTTGCTTGTTTAGTGGTGCTTTCCCTAAAAAAATGCAACAGGCAAGGGTTACTGCTCTGTTCAAATCAGGGGACAGAAATGACATGTCAAATTATCGGCCGGTGTCAGTGCTCCCTGTCATATCAAAACGCGTAGAGAAGGTTATCTGTAAAAGGGTTATGTCGTTTTGTGAAAAATATCAATTTTTATTGCCGCATCAATTTGGGTTTCGTAAGGGCCGATCGACTGAATTAGCTCTGCTAACACAGAAGGATTTAATCTTGTACGACTATGAAGAGAAAAAATTAACGTTAGGTGTATTTATCGATTTTTCCAAAACATTTGACAGGATCAATCATATTACTCTACTAAAGAAACTCGAACATTATGGATTCCGTAAATTACCCCTGGACATCCTAAAGTCATACTTAACCCATAGGAAATGATGCGTTTACATCTCAGGAGAACACTCAGACCCCCTGAATTTAGGAGCTGGTGTTCCCAAGGGAGCATATTAGGACCTATACTGTTCAACATCTATATAAATGATTTAACAAACATCAGTAACCTACCACACTATATAATATACGCAGATGACACCAGTCTCTTCTTCAAATCATGCAATGCTGATAACTTATCACAACTAGCAACACCGTCCTTGATAAACTATATTTGTGGAGCAAAGCAAATTCTTTACAGATTAACTCTAGAAAAACCAAAGCTGTTCTTTTTGCACCCGCCCAAAAATATGTAAATCGTAATCTAAACATATTCTATCGTTCAGAACGAATTGACTTCACCGCGGACGTGAAAACACTGGGAGTGATTTTTGATCAGCATTTAAGGTGGGATAAAAACGTGGAACGCGTGGCAACAAGTATGGCAAAGGCATGCGGTGCACTCTGTAGGCTTCGAGATGTTCTTCCGTTAAAACTATGGCTATTGCTGTATAACACCATATTTATTTCTCATGCAAACTATTGTTGTCTTGTATGGGGGACAACGTCAACAAATATATATTCAGACATTATCTCTTTTACAAAAAAAAGCACTGCACCATGTTGCTTGTATTTCTTACGGCAGTCATACAAGTACATTCTTTTCTAAGTTTCATGTTCTTCCATTTCATTACAATTATCAGTTTAATCTTGCTATGAAATATAAAGAAAGCGTAAAACGAGGCCACACGGGATTTACTGATCTTTGTAATCTAAGCAAACCTCATCCCCTCACATACGACATTCGCGAGCAAGAAACTTGGGCCGTGCCTTTTTCACGAACTAATCATGGAAAGGACCGACTATCGTGCCGAATATCGGTATTACTGAACAGTCTTGAAAAAGAAAACATTGATCTTAGGACTGTTTCACGTCGAATTTTGAAAGAATATTTCATTAGAAAGAATATTTCATTTCATTTAGATTAGTGTATGTTGTATATGCATTTCCTTTTATTGATTGTAACTTGAGTGTAGAATTATTCTGTATTTGTCTTGTATGTGAAAGTGCTTTCATATATTGTTATGTACCTGGAAAAATGTATTGTTCCACCACGTTACATAAATCTGTATTTTTTTCTGTTAAGAAAAGGCGTGTATTGCTGGAAAAAAAAAAATGTTGGTTATAATGTGTTTTCAAAAACGCATGTTATCATGCCCTTAGCAATGTTTTTCAAAATATATTTCATGTATCGGTGTATTGTTGCGTGAAAAGTGTTCACAAACTGTCTGCTGCCAAATACTGTAGGGGCAGGGGCCTTTGTCAAGCCGCTTAAAATAGCGGCTTTTTGCTCCTGTCCTAGCATTTGTACATTTAAAGATGAATGCTGAAATAAAGGAATGGAATGGAATGGATGAGCTCTTTGATCTCACAGAGCAGGGGGCCGTGGTCGGGAACTGCAGTTAAGCTCAAAACAGAGATATCCTGCATGGAAGAATGCCGGGTCAGGAGGCACTGCCTGTGGAGTTCATCATAACTCTGGCAAAGATCTGCAACTTCGATGATGGTCTGCGGGTTTTTCGATGGGAGCATTTAGAGCATTTGAAAGGTGTCATCTTCGATGCCCTTCAAAATATGACGGATCTTATCGGATTCGGTCATTGTATTGACGCACTTGCAAAGGTTGATGACCTGATGTCATCCAGATACACTTTGTGCGCGCTTGTGCCACTGACACGCGCTAAGCGCTATGCTTTCATTTTTTTTAATGCAAATTCTCACAGAAGCCATGTGATCATTCTGAATGAGTATATATTTCACGAAGGTACATTAAAAAGGATCATTCTTGTTCATGAGACAATGAGCATCTGTCTGCCTATCTGACAGATGACGTCTTCTATGTAGTTGGTAAAGTTCTCAATGGGCTGCTGGGAACGGTTGTGCGAGCGCTCTTCGGTACGAAGCTTTTGCACCGCAGGCCTAACTAAAACTTGTGTGAAGCTTGTCATGAAGTCTGACCAGGTGAGAAGGTCGGATTCGTGGTTGTGGAACCACACCTTCGCGACACCCTATAGGTAGAAGACCGCATTGTTCAACTTGTGAGCATCGTCCCATTTGTTGTGGGCACTCGCGCATTCATAGGATGAGAGCTAGTTTTCGACATCGTTTTCGTCGGAACCACTCAAGATGGCTGGATCCCGTTGACACAGTGATCCTGAACAGAGAAGTGTGGGCGAGGCCGGTGGTGGTGTTTGGCTTTCGTCTTCAGGCATGATGGGTGGCAACTTCCGACTGCAGAGTTCCAGGGTTGGGAAAAACCTAGCAACTTCCACCAAATATGTAAGGCATTTTAATTAACAAGCCGTAATGTTGCACGATACACAGGCAGGTCTGTTGATCAAGCGTCGGGCACCGAGTGCGCTCGCTCTGTTCTCGAGCGAGGCATTAACAATGCGCCTGAAGCACATGCCTGTCTTATTCGCTACAATATATATATTTTTTTGCCTTGGGTTGGGGAGATGAGAATGCACAAGAGTTACCCTACGATCCACAGTCAGGAAAGAGCACGACGTTCCTGCACTCTGCAACACACAGAGGCATACGGCAGGGTTCGTCGTCTCTTTGACACGGCGCAGAGAAGGCTTTAGCCAGATTGCCAACACAGCTTTATTCACCCAAGATACAGCACAGTGCGACAGTTGCAGCGCTCACAGGCAAAGGCTCACTGCAAAGCTGATCGAGTACACCCATCTAGGGCTAACTAAGTTAGGAAGCAGTCCACGAAGCATGAGAACGAGAAGCCACGGGAGCAAAGGCCCCATGTAACCAACTCATTGCGGGCCTGTGAGCATCTGCAGTGGCGATAAAGCGCTCAACGGAAGAGAGCTCAGGTGGAATGGGCGCCCGGAGGCCACCACTCGAGAGGCCAATCAGGGTGTGTCCCAGTGACGCTTGCGCAGCGATTCGACCCTGGGAGGGAGAATCAGGGTTTTCGCAAGAAATTAGCTCTAGCGCGCAAGCTGGAGGATGAGATGCAGCAAGGCACCTCAATCCCCACAGGGTGGTGTACGAAATGTACTGTGAGTTTTTAATTTGTTTTAAGGTCCCGGTTCTAAGGCACCGTTTTATTTGTTTTAAGGTGCCGGTCGAACAATGTAACCCAAGTGCCCATGCTGACCACGCACTATACCGTGTTCTAGTACACTCTACCATGCACGAAAGCAAGAGAGCAGTGTGGCCAGCATCACTTTTAACTTCGCTATGCTTGGAAAACAAAACCCTTGCGGTAACATACAGCGCACTTTCTCGCTGGGATTTTATTGGATTACCACGCGGCATTAAAGAAAAACTACCTATAGTTCCTTTAACGGCGGCTGCATATGTGAACCCTTGCATGTGGAAGTAAGCGCAGCAGCGTTGTTTCTGTCTTGCACAGTGCCCGTCGAACGCTCGCCCAGTGCCGGTAGCACGGCCGAAACCCTGTTGCCGTTAATCTCCATTAGGGAGTTTCATGCTCAACGGAGTTCATGGGTGCCCGTGGGACAGGGGTATTAGACATTTGTCCCATCACAGCACTAAATTTGAGACGCGCCTGTGGTAGAATTAATCCGGCTGACTGTGGAACCACCGTCGTGAACTGCTATCTTGGCTTCATCGTTGCACATGAATCGCTGTCCTGCCAGGAACTTCAGTGGACCGAAAACGTGGAAATCATTAGGGGTGAAGTCCGGACTCTATGGTGGGTGGTCCAGACTCTCCCAGGGAAATTACTGGAGCTTGTCGGCAGTTCTAATTGCCACATGCAGCCTTGCATTGTTGTGGAGGACAACCATGTTGTCCACATCGAGAATCCCTTGGCATTATTGCCTGATGGCAGCCAGCACACGTGACTCTGTGGAACAATAAGTGTCGGCATTGATGGTTGCAATTTATGGCATGAAATCCAGAACGAGCAGTCCTCAGCGGTCCCAGAAGACCATTAACATCACTTTCCCAACAGATGGCAGTGAATGGAATTTTTACTAACCGCTTCGAGCTAAGTTTCACCGTCGCCGTCAATTTGACCTTCATTTGATCACAGCTGTTCCGTAGCCTTGGAAACGCATCATGCCGGAGGCACATGCCGGGTCGCCGCCTAACCACGTGACGCGCCTGGTTAAGAGGAACGCCGCGCTCGCCTAGTCAGTGCGAACTTGGCCATGGATGAGAGCGAGGCCGGGCCGTCTTTGAGCGTTGCGTGGGAGCGGGAGGCTTTGAGGCGTCGGCGCCAAGTGGCGTCTGACCACCCCGCAGTTATTGCCTGGTGAGCTGCTTCATTGGAGAGGGTTGCAATGCAGCAGGCATCGCACCGTCAAGACTAGTGCAGCGACCGCAATTGTGCCCTGTTCGTTTGTGGTTAGACGCTGCGCATGTTCACGACGTCTGTTTGCATGTCTAGCACTTGCGCTTTCCCTGTGGCACAACAGGCATCGCACCATCGAATAATGCGTGTCTACCCAAGCCTAATCACAGTCATGTCTAGCCACCGACCTAGGCACAGCCGTCATACCTAGCTTAACGATGGTTGTGTACCTAAGTATAATAATTACAGCTAAATCAAGGATCAAACAAGTGAAACCAAGACCTAGCCCGGCTAAACCGAGCTTTCGCTTTGCATGTCCATGCTTAGCTGAGCTAAGCTGCAGCCAATCTTTTTGTCACAGGTGAACCCCGATGTTTCCACATCATGCTCCGCTACTTTGATTCCGGCATGAAATGCAGTATCCACGTTTCATTGCCAGTAACATTGCAGTCCAGGAAACTTTCACCTTCCTCAGCATACCGTTGCAGATGATTCAGTAAAGCAATCGCTTGCCTTTCATCATGTCATCCAACTGCTTAGGCACCAACATGAAACCTTCCAGTACCCTAAGGACCCGTGAATGATGTTGTAAACACTCCCATATGAAATGCCACGCTCCCAGGAAATCTCCTTGAGGTGCACACACCGATCCAATTTCACCATTACATCCACAGCAAAAAATCTTATAGGATAAACTGATAAAAATTCTATCAGTTTTTTCTATTGCATTATGAAACAATACAACTGATACTCTGATAAAATTCATTTTAGTTCCATTCTGGATGTATCTGCATTATTCTGCTTGTACAAGTCTACTAGTGTATTCTTTTTATTAGTGTAATAGTGCATTAATATTAGTGTGCCAGATCTATAGTCTGTCAGTAGCTATGTGTGTTGTATAGGTGTAATGTGCTTCGAGGAGAAGCAAGCTTTCTCTATTGCCCAAAAGATGAGCCAGAAATAATGTATTTTTATTATCACAAAAGACAATGCATATAAATCAAATATGAAGCCCAGGATTTGCAAAGGAAGAATTATTGGAACAAGCCTAAACAACAAATATACACCATACAACAGCTTAAATAGAACAGCTGAAAGGTTTTCCAGAAAAAATGAGTGAACATCTGTACATAATGGTTTTAACCCTCTGAATTCGAATATCGTATCGAAATTGAGCGAAAGAAAGCGCAAATATATTTTATTTCGACGAAAAGTGCAGCAGCGGACACGCCCAGCTCGCGCGTCTCGTTTCCGCCTGTGATTGGTCGGGCGCCTCGTGACGTCAACACTAGTGTTCGTCCGAACCGACCGCTGCCGCTACACATGAAGCGCGGTGCCAGGTAGTTTGGTGCTGTTTTTCTGAGACGGTAATGGAAAATTTAGAGAGACTGCGTTTTTCTGAGGAGTTCGGCGTTACTCCCTACATGTACGAGCCCATTGCGAAGAGCCGGCCTCTCGAAGAAGCAAACGATGCTGGTGCGAGCAGTGCTTTCGACGCGAACGAAAGCGACGTCTTGGGATCTCCTCGTGTTGGAAATGCTCTTTGGTGAGTATGTTTTTTGCAAAGCGATCTAGTGATCTCGCCGATCTTTCGCCGATCTAGTGATTTCCTCATCTTTATTTTGAAATATGCCACTCGATGCTGCAAGTTTTTTTGTTTTATTTGCCAGGAGCCGGAAGCCTTCTCGAGGCAAACGCTTTCTCGGCGCTCTGAGGACGAAGAAAAAGGTGCCGCGCCAATTTTCTAACATATTTTGGCCACAGAGGACTACACATGAATCCTACAATGCTTGAACTTAAATAGGACCAAGCGAACGCGTCTACGTATCACGTCTTCATACGTATGAGCTTTCTGAGTAGAATTACGTGCGGTACGCAGTCTCCGGTTGCGAATTTCACATAGCGTAGCCGCAGTCTCGATATGTGATATGATGGGAGAGCTGCGCACAAGCCTAACTTTGAAACGCTTTTTTAGTACGGTGCCGTTTGCTACCGTTCTCGTACAAGCGCCATTTAATTCAGGCGTAACGCCTCACTGTTACCAAAAACCGGTACACCAGCTCAAACTCCATTTATCTGAAAAAAGCATTGTAGCAATCACTAGCTTACACGTATTAAACTACACTGAACAATGGTTCACGCAGTCAGGTTCTTACCTCAAGCGTCCTTCTTTTCGCGAAAGCTGGCCTTGACAGCGGTGACGAGCTCCTTGTGTACGCGAACATTGACGGCACTGCGCCGGGCCTTAGACGAGCCGACTTGACTGGCAAACCCAATGCATGTTTTAATGATAAATTCTGGTGATAACAGTCGTCACGGAAGTGGTTGGAGCACAGCACTGTTGTTCTTGAGCACTTTGTTAAAAGCTTCTTGTCTTGTGGGAAGTAATGGAAGACAACATCGTCGTGGCCGCTGGTGTTTGTGCAACCGTAGGCTGCACAGAAAGCCGGCATGATCGGCCCACCACTTCAGTTGATGCTGCGCACGTTGACTACCACTCTACATACACGCAGACGCACCAACAAAGGAATGCAGGGTCGATCGAAGCAAATTACGATGGCACGCACGCAGAAACAAGCACGGTCAGGCACGGTCGCGGAGGCTGCGAAGGAACGGAACACTAGTGTTGACGTCACAACACCGCGGTTTCCGGTCTCCGCTCGCATAGTCAGCGTCAGCAGCAGCGCGCGGCATTCGACGGGGAGCGGAGCTACAGCGCAATTTTAACCAGCGATTACGTCGCTCCTAATTGGAAAAAAAAAAATTTACCTACATGGTTTATAAGGTTCCCGCATTCGTATATGAGCGTCTTATTGAATCCAACAGACTCTTCAGCTTCCCTTTAAAAGAGAAAAGATGATTCCATTGGTTCACAACAAAGTGTAGCCTCTTCAAAAAGGAGGTTATTGGCAATCAACCCAACACATTTGTTCACACATACACCACGAAGGTTATCAGACTTCACAATCAGGAAAGCTAGTGAATGGAAGTGGTGGGTTCTTCATTATTCAATACCATGTCTTCATGGCTGTTTGCCAGATAAAAATGTCAGACATTTCAGTTTGTGGAGGGCACCTATATATTTCTACTGGACACCGTCACTTCAGGTGACATAATGAGATCATCCAATCCACTCTCAGAGTTTGTTATGAGAGCACAGTCTTTGTATGGATTGGGTGCAATGACATACAATGTACACTGAATGCTGCATCTTCCTAAAAGTGTGGCTAAACTAGGACCTCTTTGGTTGCATTCTTCATTTGTATTTGAAGGCAGAAATGGACTTGTGAAACTGGTCAGCAGAGCTAATGGTGTTCCTTTACAAATATCTGAATGTTATGTACTTGCTCGAAAGTTGCGGGCAGCTAAAGCTAGTTTAAATCTTTCACCAGAAGCAGTCAGTTTTCTTGGTGTACAGGAGAGGAGGGCTGGTCATCAGACAGTTTTGTTAGGCAATGGAAAGCTGTGCCTGAAATTGGATGAAAGTGAAAAACAGGCTATAGTCCACAACCGTGGGTGTGACTCAACAAATGTCACTGAATATTACTGAATGGTCATCAACCAACAAACATTCCACTCTCTTTAGTACACTCGGACTACAAAGACTAACAACAGTGCATTTGTCAGTTTCCCAGGTGCATTTTTTCTCATTTGTAGAATTCTTTCTGGAGCGAATTCTTGAATAAGTCCGCACTGCCAGAAACTATTTCCTGTTGAAATTCTCCATGTAAAGCACCTTTCAGTCTGCGTCAGAAGAGAGGAGCCACTAGTTTATGTAACACCCTGCGAAGTTATGTGCCTTTGTGTGTTTATGGAAATAGACCACAATATTTTTGTATCGACAATACCAAACCTTTATGAAAGAGACTAATTCCCATGCTCAAGACATGGTAACGATGAACAGTATGTCTCCAGCCGTGGTACATGAATGTCTTGTAGTAACAGGTTATAGCTTTAAAAAACAGAAGTTGGTAACAGCGCACCATGCTTTCTGGCGTTCTGTAAGAATCAGCTTTTTGATGTTTGAATATATTAAACAAGCCAGAGCCATCAAAATTCTACAGCTTTTATTTTTTCTTGCAATAGCTTCTTGTTTTCCTAATGAACCAGCTAGCCCAATTTGCCACTCTTCATTATTGTACTCTTGTTGAGCAGGTGCTTGGGGGATTGCATGGTCTGCATGTTGGCAGTAGTGATGCAGCTGCTGATGAACAGTTGCAGTACCCAAAACATGACAATATTTTACAAGACTTATGCATGGTTTCGGGTTGGTGTCCTTACATGTAGCGAAGGACCCTACTTCACCAAGTGACTGCCTTGAGTGGGTGATCACAGTGAACAAATAGTGCTTTACTAGCAGATGGTGAAGAGGTAGCACTTCTCAGTCTGTATGCAGAGGCATGTAAAGCAGCTGAATTAAAGGGCCCCTGAAACGGTTCGGACAAATTTTGTAGACGCGTAGGGTACAGCTTAAGTAGAACATTCGCACCACAATTTACGTGAAGCGTTACGTATTAATGGAGCTACAAGCGATTAGAAGTTACCCTCCTCCCTAGCCATGCTTTTCCTCCTCAACTCGTTCGCCGAGCGAGCGGGGCTAAGCTCCGCCTTCACTGGTTCAGCGTCACGATGCGCCGTCACATCGTCCACTTCCGGTTGTTTTGGAGCCCGCCCCCGCCCGCGCGAGACCGCTCTGCTAGCCGCTTGGCCGTCGACCCCAAGCGAGAGCTATCAAAGCAGCGTGCGTTGCGAGCATTCTGTCGTAGCGCCGAACGTGTCTTGTATTCCGGTAACCACAGGCAAGCTGGTCATTTCGGCAAATGACTGTAGGCATAAACTCAAGGTGATGAAGGAACTTTAGCGTAGACGTACGTGAGCGGCCTGATCGGTCTGCACGGTCCATACACTTGTTAGTGCAGAGCTTAACCAGCCAAACAAAGCGCTAATATTGCTCTAACGAAGTGTAAAACATTTTAAACATTTATAAAAACAACGTGTTCATGATTACACTCCTGCGAAAAATACACACCAGCAGCAAAGAAGAATACACTTCGTTGCTGCTACTGTGTATGGTTGAGCTCTGTGCCACCAGGTGGCTGCACCGTGCAGACCATTCGTATTTGCCCTTCTGCTCATCTCATGGCTCATCCCGTTACGGCAAAGTCAAGCGGCCTGTCCCCTTGCGCTTGCATTTTCCCTAATACCGGACTCGGGAAACGCTATTGCGTTAGTAATCTTCCGGTGTAAAGTGACGGCCACAAACGCGCAAATCCTGGCGCCGATCGGATAGCGGCAGTCCGATGCGCAGCAGCCAGTTCGCTCGTACGCTGCCTTGCAGAAGGACACGATGTCGCAGCTTGACATATTGCCAGTCGCTACGTTTGCAGTCCACAAGGCAACAAAGTCGAGTCATAGTGCTCGCGAAAAGACAGAGACCGACTCTGACCGCGGAGCTCTCTTCAAAATGGAGTACGTTGTAACACAAGCAGACGACACACGCTGTGTGCCGGAAGTGCTTAAGTGTACTGAAAAATTATTCTTGTGCATTCTCTTTATGTTACTTTTTTTCCATAAAAACAAATTAACTAACATTCCAACTATTATGAAGATCATTTGTTTACCATAAAATTGGAAAAATTATCGATCACGCGCCCTTGTCAGCCAATCGGATAGCTCGCCCCACTGACGTCGTATGGGTGATTTCGGTCGTATGGGTAGGGGCGGCTTAAAATTCTGCCGAGCAGTGTGCTGCGATCGGCAGCGATGTGCATATTTAAAACCTTATAATAAATTAAACGCTTTACGCGGAGCACTTAGATGTGTCAATTAATGATCAGAAGGACCTACTCTAACGACTCAACGCGTTTGTAGAAAATCGTCAAAAGCGTTTCAGGGTCCCTTTAAGTAAGCAGTTGTGCTACTTGATACAACAGCGTCACTTTCACACCATGCATCTGTCTTTCTCACTTGGTTATTTTCTCCTTTGACTACATGTAGCTGGTGCAAGATTATCCGTCAACTGGGGCGGCATGACCAAGACACTGTCTTTTTTCTGAACGAAACAAGTAAACTCTAAAATTTTATTTTAACAGTGTATTACGGTTTGAATCAAAGACTCCAAACACTATAGGCTCCTGACAGTGGAGTTTCCCGGCGACGGCCGTGCCACCTGTAGTGTCGAAAGCGCAACTCTGGTACTGATACAACTTCAGTCGATGACGTAGAATCTAGCTGGCGCACGTATTGTTGTTATTACAGCGTGTGATTCGAAACTTCTAAACCACGTGTGCCACCGTCCTGCGGGCAAACGTTCTCATACCACTGTTTTACAATGGCATATGTGCAAGACATCGAAAACAGCCCAGGAAGAAATAGCGTGGGGACGGCGGTACTGCTGCGTCAAAGACTGTAATTAAGGCTGCCTGCTCTCCGACTGTACAGATTTCCTGGCCGGCCGTGGTTTTGTGCTTGCGCTCCTTCCTGGGGAATCGCACTAGAAATTATTGTAGTCAGTAGACTGAGGTTTTTGGTCGAGAAAGAGTCTTGCGGGGCAGCCGACTTACATATTTTTGCAAATTGTCCATATCTTTTAGAGCTATTTATTTTGCTGTACGAAGCGCACTGCGTCGTGGTTGCAGATGTTCTGGCTTGCGCGAGTCGCTGAGCACTTCACGTTGTGTGACTCTGCTTGGGTCCAGGTTGCCGAATACGATCACCCGAGTCTTGGCGGCCGGAACGGCTCAAGGTCGTGCCGGTGCCTCGGCAGTTGTGTACTCTTAGACAAAGGTACACCCCCCCTGCCCCCGCCCCCCTTAGGGTGTATATCTGCCACACAACGGTAATCGTCATCTGCCTTGTTTGTGTTTCATTTCTTGAAAACGCCGCGCCCGCTACTTTCCTATCAGGAATGATATGTCATGCTGATAACGTGCATGCCATTCGTTACTGGGAAGTACCTGGCTCGCAGCGCAGGACAAGACAGATGACGTTTATTGTTGTGTGGCAAGATACAACCCAAAGGGTGTAATTTTGTTTTAGAGTGTAAACAAAGTACTGCAGTTGCTTGGCAGAACATAGCAGTCTAGTAACATTTTTGTGCAAGTTGTTTAAAAGAGCCTTTTAATAATTCTAAAACATATGGTGCCCATCCTCCCTGGCAAATGAGGCTTTGCAAGCGTGTCACAACAGCAGCATGGAAGGACGCATTTTGTCTGCGGTAACTCAAATGGTTGGATAAGAACACCTATGCCTAACGCTTAATAAGCTCAGCCATGCCTGCACACTCAATTGAGCTGCTTGATCAGAGCATAATATTATAGTTGAGTGTACTCAAGCCAGAGGTACGCTGCAGTTGTGTTCGCCTTGCTGGGAGTGACACTTCGCAAGCACAGTCTCACCGGCGACTCCTTTCACGCTGTGAACGTGCCCGGCAGTGTAGAGCTTTTCCCCTTTACGACGAATGGCAGGGCGTATCCGACCGTGTAATCTTGAGATTGGTCTGAAACCACATAGCAAAACTTGCGCCATTTGTTCGTTTCAAAACAAGCATGAACATGCGATTACGTTGGCAGATCCGCATGGGCAGCGTGAGTAGCGTGGACCGTCAGTGTCAGTTTTGACGGAAGGTGCCGCAAGAGGCGCTGACGATCGCTGCTCGGACGCGCCGCCTGGGCAGTGTCAGGAGCGTATATATGAAGCGTATTGCTGATAATCTTCTTTGCTGTCGCGTGCTGAAGGCTACACAGGTTAAACTGCTTTTATACATTTCGACGTGCAGTGGTTGAACTAGCACCCAGTGAAGAATTGTCTTCTGATTTTGCCATATGTGTGCTTGATGTTTGGCTCTTTTTGTTCATAAATATGTGATTTTAAAAATGGTATATCCATGTTCTTACTTGAATAAGTTCTCAGATTTGTAGTCACTTTTGCTTAAATAATATTAATTGCTGTATTGTCATGTTTTGGTGTATTGCTGTAGATCTTGCACCAATAGGGAATTCAGGGTGTCTACCAACTGGGAAAACCGGGAATTCTCAGGGAATTTGAATAGTCTGGAAATGCTCAGGGAAAACTCGGGGAATGTGTGCTTCTATCAAGAAAAATTAGCGGTAACTTTACGGAAATGGAACGAAAGTCGTGTTAATGCTGGCTACAGTAACAGAGGAATCGCAACGAATCGTCATTGACGCCGTGTCATCGGCACGATGTATTTCCAGAGTAGTTAACGACCGATTTTCCAGACGCCCGATTTTTCGGATATGCCCTATAATTCGCACGGCTTTGCGGCACCACCACGTACTCCATATATTCAATGTATATTGCCCTGCCTGCAGGTCTGAAATGGCATTAATCAAAGCCACCACCGCCGGCATTTTTATTATCTCGACGCCTCGAACCGACACTCTCGCACACAGATCCGCTGGCAGCCTTAGCCACCACCGCGGCAACGTTAGGCCTAGCTGCTTCTACGTTCGCTGTTAAGCTTCTTGCCGTGCGGTTCTGTGTTTTTCATTGAAGGAATTCGTCGCTGTCCGCAATGGCACCGACTTTGCCTTTGTAATACTCGCGATTAGCTTCGAAGCTCGCAGAGCACAGCGCGTCGCGTAACGCCAGTTTCCGAAAGTTAGCTTTGCCTCACTACAGCAGTGGTAGGCGGTGAAGCATAACAAGCGTGGGAAGGGTCAATTGTCACGAGACACAGTATGTACTCCTTAATTATACACGCATGAACAGTACACGCGTGCACACACGTCTCCTGTCACAGTACGAGCACCGATATGCCTAATAAGTGTACTGACAGGCCTTAATAACTTTTTCGGACGTTCCTGTCGCAATTTTAGTCCTTAAGGGCAGTTAGACATGCATTCATTTTTTTCGGACTGCCCGATTTTTCGGATGTATTTGCGGCCCCTAGGGAGTCCGAAAGATCGGACGTTGACTGTACAACTGACCAAGAGGATACTTCAAATGATCCATGGGGTGAAAGCGTGGCAGAAGGAGGATGAGAACAGAAAGGACCGACGCACTGAGGAATTACTGGGAAAGGAAGCGTGCCGCCACCTCTTAGAAGGAGCTTGAGCTTAAAAAATAAAGTGTTTGCTAACACCGAGATGCAGGTGTCCCTCGTCCAAACCAAAATAAACTCTTTAAAGCAGTGAAACCCAACACTGAGATATTGTCTACAGGCTGAGAGTATGTCAGGACAGTTGAGGTTGACTTCCCAGCTGCTGACAGAAAATCTTAGTTGTGACAAAGTTCAGGCCTCATACCGATGAACTTGCTATCAGTTGATAGAAATAGCTTGTGTTCAAAAATATTTGCTTATGTATGCATCTCCTTTTAATTCGTATTTGAAAATGTTTGACTCAATTTGAAATGGGTTTTACCATTTTTTTCGCTGTGCATTTTACTAACACGTTCCTTCCGTTTTCTTTTTAAATGAAATAGATCTTACTCTTTACTATTCAATCTGGATTAATTCATTTTTTTTTTCAACATGCATGCTTACTAGAGAGTGACAGCATTGGCCAACATGGTGTCAGCCTGTCTTGACATAAAACAAAGTTCTGGCTCATCCAGGAAATTTTGCAGAGGTGCTCAGGGAAAACCTGGGAAACTCAGGGAATTTGGAAATGTCAACTTGGCAGACACCCTGAGTGATGCTTCTCCTGTTTCTTTGCTTCCTGTCAGCGTGCCATGCCAGTTTGTTCTCTTTGCACAAGCTCACTTGTGTTCTGTCACATATCACACTTTTGGGACGAATGCAAAAGTGCATAGTCTGCAGAAAATAGCATGATATGAAGTTGGAATATGATAAAAACATGTGCCAATCAGACATGGCATTCTATGCAGCATCTGTAAGCACAAATGTGCATGGTGATGTTGGTACTTCAGTCTGTGTTTTTCCTCTTATGTGTTTGTTTAAATGTGGCTAAAGTTGCTTGCTCATTGTTTAGCTAATGGAGTGTAAAATAAACCCTAGTCATATGTTGGTAGTCATGTCGCTTGTGTCTCGTCCTTGTTCCTTTGTGGATGCATGTGTTAACGCTGTTATAATTTTCAAATCATGTATGCATCATGCAACTAGCCCAGAAAGAAGTTTTAATGAAATCACGTTGGTAGTGTCTAATTTATGGCATTCACAAACTCAGCCTGACATGTTAGAGCTGCAGTTGGTATCCACAGTCCTGAAAGTGCTTTGTTTTGCCTTTGTAAATAAGCTTTATTGCAACAGTAATCCTGTTTTGGATATGCATTAAATGTTGCACATCCGTCGAAAAATTTGTAAATGCAATTTTTTATTAAAAGAACTGGAGCACACCTGCTACAAAAATGGACCGATACTTTTCTCATGCAACTTCCCCAATGTAGTTTCACAGACTAAGTAACGCTGCTGTGCTTTGAAAACGTGTGCTTTAATTTACGTTGAAACATGTTTAGGATAATATATCTGCATACAAGCTGTAAAAAGTTTTGATAATTGCACAGTTTACACAGCTCGTTTTCATTTGATACTCTAATATCCCAACTGTGTTTGTTAATCTGTTCACGTGGCAGGCAATGCGTTCGGGGTTGTATATTCAGTTCATATTAAAAACATCTCTTCAGGCATGTGGGCACCGGTGTGTGTGCTATTCCAAAGATGCTTTATTAGTGCCTCAATTAGATTTCTGTATGTTGTATGATGATCGTTATCTGGGTTTAAAAGACTGATACATCATCCTATTTGGTCTTGTAGGCAGCACAGTGAGATTTATCTGCTGCCTACCAGTCTGGTAAAGAGTTCTATGGGTCAGGTAGGGATATATATCAGACTCATATTAGGACCCGTACAACCTATACATATTCCTAAGAGACTTGTAGAAATTTCTATCAGTTTTTTTTTTGCTAGGGCAGTTAGCAACGCATGCGGCCTCCCCGAACGCTCATTGTCGTGCAAGTCTTTACGGCCTTTTGTGAACTCACAACACCACCACCTCAAACTTCTCAAAGCAAGACACCTTTCCCCATACATGTGCTGCATTTCCCTGTGGATTTCCATGGGCATTTGTCCCTTGTTCCATAGAAAATGGATCATACTTTGTTGCTTGTTCACTGGGGACATGTGAAGCACAACCGCCATCTTCAACCACTGACAGCAGCGCTGTTTCGCAGAGCTACTGGCAGATAAGGCTGGGTTAGTCCTAGAAAGGTCCACCGCTGGGAATGGATATATTGACTTCGCGTTTACAACCGTAATTTGGCTAAAAATAATAGGGGCAAGGACTTTCTGATTCGCCCTCGTAAATCATCCAGTTTCATCTTGCACAACATGATTGCCCTTTTTTGAGAAGTGACTGGTACCTTTGTTAATCTGAACCCATCAGTGTGCTGTGCTAGTACTTGAAGTTTGCAATCGAATGTGGTCAATCATGTATTGGTTATTTTTTCCAGCACCATCTGTGGTGTGAAACAGTTACTGACATCTGCAAGGTTGTGCGAAATTTGCATGCTCTAGCAGTCAGTCACTCTTGCATAGGGGAATCCTTGCTTCTCGCTGTCAACAGCCGCTCTTTCTATATGGTAATTGTCTTGGCATCCTCATTCGCCTTTCTCCTTTTTCCAACCTGAAGAGCTTGAGGGCACCTTATTTGGTGATTACTGGTGCCAAGTGCAAAAACAAACTGCAATCTCTGCACTATGCAGGCTCAGGGGGGCCCCCCATGAGAAGTGGCTGCACCAGCGTGCGGCTGCAGTGCCAGGCGGCTGGGCACACACGCCTGCACCTGAGCCATGGGCTACTGCGATCCACTGTGCTGCTCGGCTGCTACAAGCGCTTGAGGGTGGGTGGCTGCTGTCATTGTGACCCACTTCCCTGGGCTGTCGTACTAAGAAATGGATTTTTGTTTGCATGCAAGTGCAACACTGGTTTTCTTTCTCGCTGACCATGGACATGGAAATTTGCCAATGTTTCAGTGATATAGAGAAGATGTCCATCACAAATTTCATTATAATGCTGGGTTGATGCAATAGTAACTTCTTTATAAGAGACAACCAACCTGTGCCTTGTTTCAGAGTTACTTAGCCGATGATGTAATCCTCACCTCTGCTCACAGCCTCCTGCATGCAGATTGTGGAGTAATACACAAAAGGTCACAAATTGGAGAAGTTGTCTAAAAGAGCTTCCATCGGGATGTATTTGCTGACTGCAATGAAGTGCTGCAGAGCTTCAGAGAGATTTTATTTACAGGAAGAGCAGGGAGGTTGGGCAGAGCTTGAAGTAAGAGATGGTTTAAAGGTCCTAAAACTGAGGCATATGGAATTTTATTTCATTTCTTTTATGGTACCCTCAAGGCCTGTGAAGGCTTTACAAAGGGGAGTGGGTTACAAGTAAATTCAAACAGTAAGCCTTACAAAAGTAAAATACAGTAGAATTTCGGTGATACGAATCTCAAGGGGAGGCGAAAATATTCGTATCACCCGAAATGTATCACCAAAAAACGAGCGAAATCCGTCCCAAAACCATGAGACACACACACACACACAAAAAAAAACACCAACATTTATTTACATGGAAAGAAGTCGCATATGGTCCTTCTGAGTCTTCTTCTCTGCAAGGTCGGCCAGCAGAGAATTTTCGAAGCTGAAGAAATGGGCTGTAGTGTTCTCACGCACAGTCTCGGATGTCACAGCTCGCCACAGAATACCGGGAGCATGCATAGTTTCGGCTGCCGACGGTGGTTGGTCATCACCATTTTGGCACTCGTCTTCTTTTTCATCACTGGTCGAAATTCTAGGCTGCGGCGATACATCCTCCACGATGTCTTCCACTGTGCGCAGGCCACAAGTGACGAGATAGTCGTACGCGGTGACGAAATCGTCTGTACTGCAGTCAACGCTGCAGTCAACGCTGCAGTCAACGTTCCAGCGTGTCATGGACACAGTGTTAGCAGGATTGTAGTGGCAGACCTGTCTTGTTTACTTGGATTGATGTCGTAGTCTTCGCCGGAAATTTCGACAATCACCTTAGGCGGCTTGGGACAGTACTAGAGGTCATCAAGTCATCAGGGCTCACTTTGAAGCCAGAAAAGTGCTTCTTCGCTTAAGATGAGCTTCTTTTCCTAGGCTAAGTCATCAGCAAGTCTGGATTTCGCCCAGACACGCAGAAGACAGCTGCCATCGCCAAGTTTCCACTGCCCATCGACAAAAAGGCAGTGCATAGATTCCTTGGCATGTGTGCCTACTACAGGTGCTTTGTCAAGGACTTTTCACGCATCGCTGAGCCGCTGACACAGCTAACTAAATGTGACGTCGAGTTCAAGTGGGAAACACCGCAGGCCAAGGCATTTCAAGAACTCAAACGGCGCATGCAGTCGCCGCCGGTACTAGCACACTTTGACGAGGACGCCGATACCGAAATCCACACTGACGCCAGTAGCCTAGGCCTCGGTGCCGTCCTAATCCAGAGAAAAGATGGACATGAAGACGTGATAGCTTATGCTAGCCAGTCACTGTCAAAAGTGGAAGGCAATTTTTCTGCGACTGAAAAGGAATGCCTTGCCATTATTTGGGCTGCAGCTAAATTCCGCCCTTACCTCTATGGTATGCCATTCAAAGTCGTCAGCGAATATTACGCGTTGTGTTGGCTAGCTAACTCAAAAGACCCTTCAGGACGGCTGGCGCAGTGGAGCCTCATACGGCAAGAATATGACGTCACTGTAGTATACAAGTCCTGAAGAAAACACTCTGACGCCGACTGCTTATCACGCATCCCCATCGATCCCCCGCCGTAACATGAGGACGATGACGCCTTCCTTGGAATAAGCGCGGAAGACTTCACTAAACAGCAACGAGCAGACCCGGAGCTAAATGGCCTCGTAGAGTATTTGGAAGGGAACACTGACATTGTTCCTAGGGCATTTAAGCGCAGGTTGTCTTCGTTCATGCTACAAAACAACCTGCTCGTGAAGAACTTCTCACTAGTCCGCGCCAGCTACCTTCTTGTTGTACCGTCAGCGCTGCGTCCAGAAATACTGCACGCCCTACACGACGATCCAACCGCTGGGCACCTTGGATTCTCCCGGACGCTGTCGAGGATACAGGAAAGGTATTACTGGCCACGTCTGATCGCCGACGTCGCCCGTTACGTCAAGACATGCCGAGACTGTCAGCGACGCAAGACACCACCGACAAGGGCAGCAGGATTACTACAGCCAGAGTCCTTCCATGTTTTTCTGGTCACGAAACTCCGCCGTCACGCTATGGGAGAGGTTCATATGCTGCCCAAAGGTGCCGCGACGCGGCGCCACTGTGCCACAGAGGGCATGTGCCACCGAAACGCGCGCGCAGTGCGAGGCAAGCTGAGTGATCGGGTGTGTTATGTGCATGTGCTGCGCTATTTTTCGAGTGCTGGGCTGTTTGGTTGAAGTGGCGGGGTGGGACAACGATGCCGAACACGTGTTGCGTGCCTGGGTGCCGTTCCGGCTACAAGGGCACGACCGAAAAGGTGTCGTTGTTCTGTTTACCTAATAACAAGGAGCAGCGCGAGAAATGGAAGCGGGCCATACCGCGGTAGGAAAGTGGCGGTTTTAATTTCGAATCGAAGTATACGCGTGTGTGCGCGAAACACTTTGACACCTCGGACATCGTCACTGCGTACAATTTCAACGAGGGCGATTTGAACTGCACTAGAGGTATGCGGACACTTCAGAATGCATTTTCTCTTTAAATAAGCCTCTTCTTCGCATGAAAGAAGCATTTCGAGGTTTCTGGGATGGTATTTCAACAGTCCACGTTGACCTAATAGTAACCTTTAGTGTCCTTTTAAACTTTGATATAACGAAGTAAAATCAGCAATTTGCTTCGTTATATTGAAATTTCTTTATAATTAAATTCTGCCTTTTATGCAAATAAGTACAGTCACCGATTGATTTTTCTTACACGGAAAAGGTCCGCAGGATTTTCCAAATTGTCGGGCAATCGAAAAAAGTAAATTGGTATGAGAAAACAATTCACTTTGATGAATTTGGGAGTCGGCGACGAATTGTGCGGTTTCATGCCACGTCAACGATACCTTATAAGTGGTACGAATTAAGCGAAGCCAGCCACGCTTTCACATGCTCTCTGTCCCTGCAGATGATAGTGTCACCCGCACTGAGACGATGCTATCCTGAAGAGCGCCGCAGTGGGGAGCAAATGCTTTGTCTGCCTCTCGCTCGATCGGGTCACCGGAACTCCGGATTACGCAACCTTTAGTACTAAACACAAGTGAAGACAGCTTTAGGTACGTATGTCACCTGATGCAGTCACCTATGTCACTTTGACCACACAGCCACAAGTTCCTGATGGTGAATATGTGCTTCGCCCCATCATCGATGGGGTTTTGAACGTTGCTGTTTCTCATACGCTGGTCACGGTTACTAATAACGACGGCGGTCTACCGCTTCTGAGTTTCAGCGTGTGCCCTCAAGTGCTTCCAGCTGGCATGTTCTTGGCCAGCGTTTCTAGTACTTCTGAATTTGACATTAAGCGTCTGAATGCTGAGAGTGGCTTACTAGTGCCAATTGTACCTCACAGCTCTGGTACCTTAACAGATGACTTTGCGAAAATGATTGCACCTGACCTCAGCTCTGCACAGGCCACGGACATACATTTCCTGCTCGAATCATACAGTGACCTCTGATTTCTGCGACAGGCCTTTAGGCCAAACATCTGTGATTCACCACCATATAAACATTGGAGATACGAATCCTAATCGTCGGCGTCCCTATCGTGTATTGCATGCTGAACGTAGAATCGTCCAATCAGAAGTGGGCAACATGCTCCGCAAAGGAGTCATCGAGCCATCAGCCAGCCCTTGGGTTTCGCCTGTCGTCCTTGTGAAAAAGGAAGATAGTACCTGGCGTTTTTGCATCGATTATCGCCATTTAAACAAGATCACACGGAAAGACATCTGCCCACTACCACGTACGCATTGATGATGCCTTGGACTGCTTGCACGGAGCTATATACTTCTCATCCATCGATCTTCGATCCGGCTACTGGCAGATTTCAGTTTATGAAATGGACCGCGAGAAGACGGCCTCATCACGCTTGATGATTAATATCAGTTCAAAGTTATACCCTTTGGCTTATGCAATGCTCCTGTGACATTTGAATGTATGATGGACTCTCTTCTGCGAGGCTACAAATGGACCACCTGTCTTTGTTACCTTGACGACATTATTGCTTTTTCTCCCACGTTCGGCAGCCACCTTACCCGAGTCGCTGCCATTCTTGCAGTCTTCCAAAATGCCGCCCTCCAACTGAACTCCATGGTATGTCAGTTCAGGCACCGTCAGATTACTATGTTGGGACACCTCATTGACACATCCGGTGTACAACCATATCCGGAAAAAGTTTGCGCCGTTCGCAGTTTCCCTGTGCCACGTTTTGCTTCTGATTTGCGCTGTTTCTGCGGCCTGTGTTCTTACTTTCACTGTTTTGTCAAAAACATTGCCGACGTTGCTCGGCCTTAGACAGATCTTCTAAAGAAGAATACGCCATTCTCATGGGGCCTGGAGCAGGCTCATCTGTTCGCTGCTCTCATCGGGTTTCTGACCACCCCTCCCATACTTGCCCACTTTGATCTATCTGCACCGACTGAAGTCCAGACTGACGCAAGCAGCCACGGCATCGGCGCTGTTCTCGCCCAATAGCAGAATGGGGCCAAGTACATGGTAGCGTACGCCAGCTGCCTGCTGTCACCTCCTGAGAGAAATTATTCCATCACCGAGCAGGAGTGATTGGCTTTAGTTTGGGCTGTCGCCAAGTTCCAGCCTTATTTGTACAGCCTCATGTTTTCATTTGTTACAGACCACCACGTCCTCTGCTGGCTGTCTTCCCTCCGGGACTCGACAGGACGGTTTGGTCGCTCTGCTTTGCGGCTCCAGGAATTCTAATTTATTGTCAACTACAAGTCTGGACGTCTGCACAAGGACGCTGACTGCCTCTCTCATCATTCCGTGGATCCTCCTGGTCCTTCTGCGCATGATCCGGTGACCTGCGTGATGGCTTTTACTGACATGACCGACATGCGTGCGTTGTCCATCATCGCTGGAGGGCAATCTGGCAGCACCGACACCACATGCTGCATGTTCGTGATGCATGTTCATGCTGCACGACGGCATCCTCTACCCCCGCAATATCAACCCTGACGGCCCTGAGTTGCTCCTTGCCCTTCCTCGTCATCTGTGATCCGTTGTTCTCGAACAACTTCGCGATGCACTGATGGCAAGACACCTTGGAGTTTTGTGTACATATTTATTTATTTATTATACATACTTTCAAGGCCCTAAGGCACTACAGAAAGGAGTGGTACATAACAAAGCAATGTAATAGGCAGACAATGGTATGCAGGCAAAGTTAAGCGATAGTGTGGTAGACTGCTGTTTTGAATGAAGATACATCTGTGATCTGAATGATGGAAGCAGGAAGGTGGTTCCAGTCGACACTTGTGCAGGGTAAAAAAGAATCGTGATACTTGTTCGTTCGGGAGGATGGGACGGCAACTTTATATCTGTGGTCAGGACGGGATGAAGTGTAGGTAGGTGGGGTGATAAGTTGATTCTTGAGCACCTGGTTAGAGTGATAAACCTTGTGAAATAGGCAAAGACGAGCACATTTGCGGCGTAAAGAAAGATCTGGCAGATTCAGGGTTTTTTTCATACATGTAACACTGGAATGGCGAGAATAGTTAGATAAAATAAAGCGAGTTGCTCAATTTTGAATTGCTTCGAGGTTTAGGGTTAGTGATGCTTGATTGTTATCCCAAATGGCAGATGCGTATTCAAATTTCGAGCGAACTAGGGTTTTGTAGAGTGCCAATTTTACCGAAGTAGGAACGGTGGAAAAGTTAAGACGAAGATATCCTAACATAGGTTCGCATTAGCAGTAATATAATTAGTATGCATATTCCATGAAAGATCATTAGTTATGTGAAGGCCAAGATATTTGTGAGCGTTAACGGATGCTAATGAAGTGTCATTCAGTACATGTCGACACTGATTGCTATTGCTGGTTTTACGTGATATGTGCATCGATTTACACTTGTTAGCGTTAAGTTTCATGAGCCATTTTTTAGACCAGAGTGATACATGGTGAAGATCTCCTTGCAGTTTATCTGAAATATCAGGGTTAGAGATCTTTCGGTATATTACGCAATCGTCAGCGAACAGATTAATTGATGATGACTTTACACAGTTAGGGAGATCATTAATATAAATCAAGAAGAGTAGAGGCCCCAAGACAGAACCTTGTGGCACTCCGGATGTAACTGTTGATAAAGCAGATGAAGAGTTATTGGTTGTGACATATTGAGTTCGATTAGAAAGAAACTGTTTAATCCAAGACAACACATTTGGGTCAATATTAAGCTGATTAAGTTTATGGATAAGTAGGTTATGACATACGGTGTCGAAAGCTTTGGCAAAATCTAAGAAATACAGTCAATATTGAATCCTTGATCTAAGGTGGCAAACAAATCGTTAGTGAAACAAAGAAGTTGAGTATCGCATAAAAAAGTTTTTCTAAAATCGTGTTGAGATGGATGGAAGAACGAGTTGCTTTTCAGGAAATCGATTAGGTGATAATATATTACGTGTTCCAAGAGTTTGCATGGAATGCTGGTTAATGAGATGGGTCGGTAGTTCTCGGGACATAATGACCGCGTTCGATGCCGGTTCTTCTGGCCAGGTCTCTGCTGCTCTGTGCGTCCTTATATCTCAACTTGCTAATTGTGTCAGCGCCGGAAAAAACCTCCCCTACCACCTGTCGGATGATTCCATCCAATTGAAGTTCCCTCTGAGCCTTTCTTTCACATAGGCCTTGACCTGTTTGGCTCTTTTCTGACGACGGCTAGAGCGAATAAGTGGGTTGCCATCTCTGCTGATTACGCAACACACTACGCGATAACAAAGGCATTGCCGACTAGTTGCGCAACTGATGTCGCCGATTTTCTCCTTGACGACGTCATTCTCCAGCGTTGGGCACCTTGACAGTTACTGACAGACCGCGGCCGCTCGTTCTTGTCTCGAGTTGTGGATGACCTTCTCCACTCTTGTGCCACTGAGTACAAGCTGTCCACCGCCTACCACCCACAAACGAACGGTCTTACAGAACGTCTCAACTGAACACTCACAGAGATGCTGTCGATCAGAGCTCGCCCCCCAGCAGTAACGAAGGTTCCTGCAGGGGGATGAGCTCTAGAGCAAGGCAAACAACGATGGCGATAAACAGCGTCTGGATGAAGGTTCCTGCAGGGGGTTGAGCTCTGGAGCAAGGCCTTGCAAACAACGATGGTGATGGGTAGCATCTGGACGAAGGTTCCTGCAGGGGGGTGAGCTCTGGAGCAAGGCCTTGCACACAATGATGGCGATGGGCAGCGTCTGGACGAAGGTTCCTGCACGGGGTTGAGCTCTGGATCAAGACCTTGCAAACAATGATGGCGATGGGCAGCGTCTGGACGAAGGTTCCTGCATGGGGCTGAGCTCTGGAGCAAGCCCTTGCAAACAATGATGGCGATGGGCAGCGTCTGGACGAAGGTTCCTTTGGGGGGGGGGGGAGGTGAGCTCTGGAGCATCATCATCATCAGCCTGGTTACGCCCACTGCAGGACAAAGGCCTCTCCCATACTTCCCCAACTACCCCAGTCATGTACTAATTGTGGCCATGTTGTCCCTGCAAACTTCTTAATCTCATCCGCCCACCTAACTTTCTGCCACCCTCTGCTACGCTTCCCTTCCCTTGGAATCCATTCCGTAACTCTTAATGACCATCGATTATCTTTCCTCCTCATTACGTGTCCTGCCCATGCCTATTTCTTTTCCTTGATTTCAACTAAGATATCACTAACTCGCTTTTGTTCCCTCACCCAATCTGCTCTTTTCTTATCCCTTAACGTTACACCTATCATTCTTCTTTCCATAGCTCGTTGCGTCGTCCTCAATTTGAGTAGAACCCTTTTCGTAAGCCTCCAGGTTTCTGCCCCGTACATGAGTACTGGTAAGACACAGCTGGTTATAAGCTTTTCTTTTGAGGGATAATGGCAACCTGCTCTTCATGATCTGAGAATGCCTGCCAAACGCACCCCGGCCCATTCTTATTCTTCTGATCATTTCAGTCTCATGATCCGGATTCGCAGTTACTACCTGTCCTAAGTAGATGTATTCCCTTACCACTTCCAGTGCCTCACTACCTATCGTAAACTGCTGTTCTCTTCCGAGACTGTTAAACATTACTTTAGTTTTCTGCAGATTGATTTTTAGACCCACCCTTCGGGTTTGCCTCTCCAGGTCAGTGAGCATTGCAGTTGGTTCCCTGAGTTACTAAGCAAGGCAATATCATCAGCGAATCGCAAGTTACTAAGGTATTCTCCATTAACTCTTATCCCCAATTCTTCCCAGTCCAGGTCTGAATACCTCCTGTAAACACGCTATGAATAGCATTGGAAGAGATCGTATCTCCCTGCCTGATGCCTTTCTTTATTGGGATTTTGTTGCTTTCTTTATGGAGGACTACGGTGGCTGTGGAGCCACTATAGATATCTTTCAGTATTTTTACATACGGCTCGTCTACACCCTGATTCCGCAATGCCTCCATGACTGCTGAGGTTTTGACTGAATCAAACGCTTTCTCGTAATCAATGAAAGCTACATATAAAGGTTGGTTATATTCCGCACATTTTTCTATCACCTGATTGATAGTGTGAATATGGTCTATTGTTGAGTAGCCTTTACGGAATCCTGCCTGGTCCTTTGGTTGATGGAAGTCTAAGGTGTTCCTGATTCTATTTGCAATTACCTTAATAAATACTTTGTAGGCAACGGACAGTAAGCTGATCGGTCTATAATTTTTCAAGTCTTTGGCGTCCCCTTTCCTATGGATTAGGATGATATTAGCGTTTTTCCGAGATTCCGGTACGCTCGAAGTCATGAGGCATTGCGTATACAGGGTGGCCAGTTTCTCTAGAACAATCTGCCCACCATCCTTCAACAAATCTGCTGTTACCTGATCCTCCCCAGCTGCCTTCCCCCTTTGCATAGCTCCCAAGGCTTTCTTTACTTTTTCCGGCGTTACTTGTGGGATTTCGAATTCCTCTAGACTATTCTCTCTTCCATTATCATCGTGGGTGCCACTGGTATTGTATAAATCTCTTTAGAACTCCTCAGTCACTTGAACTACCTCATCCATATTAGTAATGATATTGCCGGCTTTGTCTGATATTTGGCTTTGTTTGGAGCAAGGCCTTGCAAACAAAGATGGCGATGGGCAGAGTCTGGACGAAGGTTCCTGCAGGGGGTTGAGCTCGGGGGTTGAGCCTTGCTCCCTTTTTCCCTTTTTCTACCATGGATTCCGGATCGCTTTCACTGTGGCGCCTTTAAAGACGTCGAAGACAGCCAGATCAGTTTGAGCGCTCCGCCAAGATCAGTGAGTGGAGTTCTAAACAAAAGCTCACCAATGTCTATTTTGCTCTTGGCAATAGCACTCGAACGTAGTATGAATACTGAGAAGGCAGTCTATCGACGTGGAATAACTTCCGCCAGCAGCTCCTTGACACCTTTGTGAGTGTCGACCGACGGGACCGTGTCCGCCAGCTAATTGAGTTACGGGTTCAGAAACTCAATGAAACTGTTGCAATGTTTGCCGAGGACATGGCCCGTTGTAGAGCCGACCCAAACACGACAGATAAGAAGTTACTCTACCTCATGCATCGTAAATCGTGGTTTTGGCACGTAAAACCACAGAATTCAATTCAAAGGACATCTGTGTTGGATAACTAGATGGATGAGCATTCAGACTCGTGGTGCACGTCCCACGGATTTCCGTAGTTACTTTGGTATGTAACCATGTCACCGGGGAGTGTCACAAGCATGTCAACAGGGAGTGGAGGGAGCGGGTGTTGTACTTCGGTCGCACAGGCTTTATCTTGAACATGATATGCTTTGGGGGCACAGTCTAGGTGGGCCAAAGGTTTGTAGCTTTGCATATGCTGTTCTTGCCACTCAATTTGTGTTGAAGCGATAGACAGCGCGAAGTTCACTTCGCTCACTGCTGCTGCTGCTGCAATACCTCGTGCCAGCATTTTGACAGAGAGGTCCACGGTCATCGAGTGTGATGTGTTCATGCTTGCCTCTGGGCGCTGATACGATGCTTGTGAATTTAGTTCGTAAGCAACTGTTTACAAGGGGGCATTCTACTCTGGTGGCTGCTGCGTATGGTGTGGCCATGCGAGCCGTGTCTAGAATACGAACTATGATGCAGGCAGTCTGGGCGCATCGAGGGCCGATAGTTTTGTATGCACTATAGCACGCATAGGCTTGCGTGTCACTCGCGTTCACGAAGTGAAACGTTGCTGTCTCTTTGTTACCTGTTTTTGTTTTCGCCTCTATCCACAGGCGATGTGCACCGCAGGCCTCCAGTAGGGTGCCTTGCGCGCATGCCCGGGCACAGCGCATCCAGGCACCCTAGCCTCCAGGATTGGTGGCGGTGGCAGTCACTCCGAATGTTCATCTTAACCCAAGTGCACATCTGAGGCGTCTCGTTTTAAGCTGATTTTTTTTTCTTTTTTTTTTCTGCATTGAGTCTGTGGAAAAGCAAACAAACGTTCCCATGATGCTTGTTATGTGCGAGAATTTGGCTTAATTGAGTTCGTCTTAATGAGAGTTCACTGCACCTCAAAAGTCTTTGTTTTTCTCAAATTCCTACTTGGAGTTAATACATTGATCTTCTTTGACTGCATCCTGCAACTGACAGCCCTCTAACAGCTGGTATCAGGGCCAGTCTCCCATAGTTTATGAGCACAATTAATTGAGGAAAAAGCTGACGAGCGATAAGATGGCTGTCTTCACTGTGGGAGAATGCTGCTGTCGCAGTAAGCAAGAGCAGAGGGAATCGCTGTAGTCTGCTGTCTTTTTTGCCTTCCCTTTGCTTGCATTTCTAAGTACGTATGAAACTGGCTTCTTTGTGTGTGAGTTTTCCTGAAGTTGCAAATTCGAGCTCATCACTATTTGTGCTTTGTTTTGACATGCCCAGCTATTAGCTCTTTTGGGAAACACACCGCTTGTGGCAACCCAATAACGTCCTTGCAGGCGGTGCACCCAGCCAAGGCAGTGGCAGTCTCCTACGGGGCTCTCAAGGAGGTGGCTTTCGAGGGGGGCCCCCGGCCATGGCCTATGCTTCCTGCAGGATACCAAGTGCAGTGTATGTTAGGCCTTCCCTGTGTGTATGGGCAGCGGAAACACAATCATCTGACTGAGTTTTTCTAATGGAAGCTTGCTGGGCTCCTGGCTTACAACAGACAGGGCACAAAAGAAAAAATAATTTTCAGTGCAATTATGAAGTTTTGATAACGTTTAATTTAATTATTGCTTCCTAGGAATTTGTGGAGTGACTTGCAAGTAATTTTTGAGCAACATGATACTTTCTTTAGTAATTATTCTATGCAAGTACTTTCAAAATGGAGTATTCAGTATTCTACTTAGTTCCTTTTTTCCGTGCATTCAATGAAGCGGCAGCCATAGGTACGCTATATTCAAGCGACAAGCAATGCAACAGGCAGGCCTCTCGAGCTGATGCATCACAGCGTGGAGCAGCCACATGGATGCGACATCGCGAGAAAAAGTAGCTACAAATTTATATTGTTGTTCAAGTAAATGTACTTGTGCACCCATAAACATATCGCAAGCATACCGCGAGGTTAGTGTTTTAACCAAGGTGTATTAGAAATAGCCTTATTATGCTGTCATGGCCAGGAGAAATCCATCCCATGCTGCCAGTGTCTTTTGCAGCTATTGTTGGCGTCTCAGGCTTAACACTGTCAAAACTAATAACTGATCTCACTAATAACGACAAGACAATGCCACTACTTTGTCCTCAGCTTGAAAACAGTGGAAGTTGCCGTGCCAACTTCCGGACGAGAAGTGAAATTTTTTGGCTGCTCAAAAACCAGCGATGTGACAGGTGACAGCGACAGATCACCTTCCACGACGACAAAACTTTTCGCTCGAAAATTGTGTGCATGTGGTTGCACCTTACATTACCTTGAAAGGGACACTAAATGCAAATATTAAGTCAAGCTAAGATGATAGGTTAGTGCTCGAGAATTTATAAGGCCTCAATATTATCATGAAGCCTGCCTTAGTAGCAAGAAATTGAGGTAAATGCTGGACACGAGTAGAGACTTTCCTGGGACATTAAAGTACTTGCCCGATGATGAAGGCACTCCTCATTTAAATTCTATCTCTAGTACCCAAACACTCATTATAAAAACATTACTGTATTGCATTTTAAGACAAAAGAGAATGCTACTTGTCTAGTTATATTCATTTGTAGAAAAAAATCATTGACATTACCCTTGACAACGACACGGGCAGTCGAAATGTGTTGTTTTCGCTCGATTCTGCGGCACCCAAGCTTTCGCGTTTCGGTAGTTTCTTTATCACACAGTGCTGCGTTGGTTTTTCTGGCTCGTGAAACTCACACAAACTGAAAGTAGAAGAGAATTCCACTTCCATGTGATGTCACAGATGCCCGAATGGCCGACGCTACTTGACGAAAAGCAGCTGCAGCGGTGAATCCACCGCTCTTAGTTTTGGTTTCTCCATGGCCATGCATTTACGTTTTGTGCAAGAAATGGTACCTCCTTCTGTTGGGCGCCATTTTACTCACTGACGGCAGAAAATGGTGGTGATGGCATATGCAACGTCACCACTCTCCGGTTGGGAGCCGGGAGATTTGAATTGTGATAAAGGTATTCAGAGCCTTCAGATGCAATTTCCTCATGAACTAAGTCTTTTCTTGACACGAAGCAAGCATTGCGAGGTTTCTGGAATGGTATTTGAGCAATCCACGTCTACTTATTTGCCTTTAGTCTCCCTTTAATGCGAAAGTATTATATACTCCATTACATGAAAATCCGTCTTACTCTGCAGCATGACAGAATGATAGTACCAAAAATGCCTGATGGTGCAAAGAGTTAAAACACATAAAAAAGCCTTGGACTGATGCCAAATTTCTCTGGAAGGTTTCTTTAAACAAAGTAAATAATGGCCTTGAAAAGAAAATTTGGTACATTTCGGTGTGGGTGGGAATCGAACTCTATCCTCCACGATGCGCTTCCTCGGCGGCTCCATGGTTCTGTCTGACTAAAGGTGTACCTGGTGCATGTGTCATTACACAAGTCACGTCGCAGTCATCTGTCTGACTAAAGGTGTGGCCTACTCTGTGTGTCTTTGGGCATGTGACAGCACAGCCAATGGAGAGGAGGTGGTGCCATGTCATGAGTGTGTAAAATAAGAAGCAATAATGTCCAATTGAATGCTATTGAGCGATCTTTCAAGCTATGAACTCCCCGCAGGCAAGTGAGTACATTGAGAGGCTTGGCCTGTTTTGATTTAGCCTTACCAAGGTGCAGTTACAACGCAAGCGAGAGCTTGTGTGCTCAAGGAATGTGCGAAAAAAAAAAAAAAAAAGCATTTCACCAAAGGGACAGTAATTCTTTCACATTCCTACACGTAAGCAGCATTAAGTGTGCTTGCCGAATTTTTCTGATCAACTTGTGCACATACAGTCGACTCCCGATAATTCGAAGCCGTTTAATTGGAATTTTCGGTTAATTAGAAGTGAAGTGCTGGTCCCGTCAGTTTTGCATGTAATCCTATAGAAGAAATCGCTCGATAATTCGAAGTCCTCATCCAGTAATATTGTTTAATATTACTGGAAGTTAATTTTCAGCCGGGATCCTTGAGGTGACCGTCATTCTTTGGTAGAATGTGCAATTTTTCAAGTGTTGCAACAGTTCCGTGCTCCGCATTGGTGTCATCGCCACCGCAGCCACCCGCAATGCCATCCTTCTTGGAGCGGCACGATTATTCATTGCTACGGCTGCCGTGGCCTTCGCGATCAACTCCGGCGGGAGGCGAAGCGGCTCCCGCCGGAGGCCACGCGGGTGCCATAGGTGCACGCAGCGCTGCATACTGGCAGTGGCGAGATTGTGCAAGATTAGTCTTGCAGCGTGCGCAGCATATGTCGAGGCGTGTGTTGGCCGAGCGCCTTTGTGCGTGAAGCTCGTAGGCTAGGTTGTTCCACGAGTGATTCGGAATAGACTGTGCCTAGTCGCGCAGTTTATAGCCATGGCAAACCGTGGCTCTTATCGCACGCTCGACCTGGTAACGAAAGTCGAGGTTTTGAAGGAAGTTGAGAAGGGAGGTGCCGCCAAACAAGACATAGCGCGGAAGTACGGGATCAAGCCGAACATGCTCTCTAACTACATCAAGAACAAGCGCACAATAATGGATGCATTTGAGAACGACAAGTTCAAGACTTCTCGGAAGCAAATGCGCACCGGCGCTTACCCAGAGTTGGAGAAGGCTCTGCTGGTTTGGATTAGGGAGGCCAGGAGCAACAAACTTCCTCTCAGTGGAGACATCGTTGCGATGAAAGCCCGAACGCTTGCAGCAATGTTGGGGATCGAGTACTTCATTTCGTCAGATGGATGGCTGACGCGCTTTAAAGATCGCCATGACCTGGTTTTCAAGAGCGTGTGTGGTGAAAAGGCGTCCGTTAACCAGGAAACATGTGCCACGTGGAAGGACGGAAAGCTGCGTGAATATCTCGCCGAATACAGACCGGAAGACATCTTCAATGCAGATGAGACTGCACTCTTCTATCGGCTTCAACCAGAGAAGACCCTGACATTCAAGGACGACGACTGTGCTAGGGGCAAACGTAGCAAGGAGAGAGTGTCGGTGCTGATCGTGGCAAACATGACTGGCACGGAACGATGTCGGTTACTTGTGATCGGGAAAGCTGCGAAGCCGAGATGTTTTAAAGGCGTGCAGACGCTGTCTGTGGACTATGAGGCGAACAAAAAAGCGTGGATGACGGCCGAAATCTTCAAGAGCTGGATAAGCAAATTGGACCGCAAGTTTGCTGCTTCGAACCGCAAGGTGTTGTTCCTTGTCGATCACTGCAGTGCTCACGTGAATGTGCCAGCCTTGAGTGCAATACGCCTCGCATTTTTGCCTGCAAACACAACGGCTGTTTTGCAGCCAATGGACCAAGGCATCATCATCATCAAGAATGTTAAAGTCGTGTACAGGCGGCACCTCCTCGAGCGCATGATTTTGTGTATGGATAGCTCCACAAAGTACGAGGTGAGCCTGCTTAGTTCCATCCACATGTTGGCGCGAGCATGGGATCGTGTGAAGCAAGAAACAATCGCAAACTGCTTCAGGGCTTGCGGTTTTGTGGCAGCTTCTTCGGAGGATGCCTCTGAAATTTCAGCGGAGGAAGCGTCAACAAGCGAGCTTGATGGCAGTGATTTTGGTCATGCTCTCGGGGACGTCAATTTTGAAGATTGCGTCGCTGTAGACAAGGCGGTCGAAATGTGCGGTGCGGTGCCGAAAAGCAAAATTGTAGAGATTATTCGGCCCCAGGAAGCGACCCAGGAAAGCGACGATGACGTTGAAGGCGAGCAGCAACCTAAGGCTGCCTATGTAGCTGCGGGCCTTGCTCTTGCGGAGCGCTTCTTTGCCGCTGAAGGTAATGCGGAAGAAGTGTTCCGCCACATCTACAGCCTGCAGAACTTGCTTTCAGCAGCGCGATTCGGCAAGAAGAAGCAAAGCAAGATGACCGACTATTTTTCTTAGAGAAAATACTCGATTTCGCCACAAATAAAGTGCTGTTTTTTGTGTTTTGTGCTTAATTGGAAGTTCGTTTAATTCGAAGTTTTTTGCAGTCCCCGTGAACTTTGTAATAACGGGAGTCGACTGTATATTTAAAAGGCTACCTACTTGAGATAGCTTACGATGAAGCTACATGGTCGACTTCCGGATTGCCTCCATGTTTGAATTCAAGGCAACTTGAATTGCCAAGGCTTGCTGCATTATGGATAGTGCAAGTGTATAAAATGGGGAGGGGGCTGTGTCTCCTCAACCCTGCTCCTACTGTAGAACCTTTTTATGCTCAACTTCGTGTCCTGTCATTTCACGGGTAAAGTAAAATTACATTGTAAGGAAAACCTATGTGCTTCTAATGACAGTTGCTATCAAGTTTGCTAAGGGCTACCACGACTGGCATCCTTTGTAGGAGTGGTGGCGAAATGAAACTCCTCCACTTCAGATACTTATCTCCACGTGGACGGGAACTGGAGTGCCGCCCCCAAGAGGCCAAGAACCCATGCAGAACTCGCTCTGAGAGAGCTTACATACAGTTTGGAACAACAAGGGATAGTGTTGTTGTCATACAAGGGCTTTTCTGTTGCACATGGTTAACCACAGTTGCGTGATACAGTTGAACCTCGCAATAACGAAATCAGCGGGAAGCGTGAAAAAATTCGCTTTCGCAAGAATTTTGTTGTTGCAAAATGAGACAGCACAGATAGGCAATGTGTCACAAAACGAAACTTTACTGTCAAAATTCTGTTAGCTTACCTTGGCAAGCTTGCTCGAGGATATAGAACCGCATTGCTGATAGTACAAAGTGCGCCGCATATATCTATCAGCAGTGGCAGCACTGCCATGAAACAGTATTCTCGTTCAGTTGCTTTCGGAGATACGATCACTTTTGTGAGAGTTCGCGTAACTTGGCACCCACGCAGAGCAGCAGCGCTCCTTGTGTGCAGCAACATTTCTCCAGCGCATGCTGTTGCCCTTAGTGCCGACTCATCCAGTACCGAGTGCAAAAGGGTTCGTATCTCATTTATCCAAAAGCATTCGATCGAGATTACAGCCCCTTCGCACAAATATACATCCAGGGCAGAATCCACATGTGATGCCTGCCGGGTGGCACCAAAACGAGCGTATTCCTGGACGATCGCTCAATCACGGCCCGATGCATGGCGCTCCATGCTGCAACCACCATCTCAAGTGCCATAAACACTTCCACGTCTGTGGTACATGGATTTCCTTGTTCTTGCTGCATTTTTCTCATCGAGGCACACATTATGCATTGCAATTTGTGCAATGCCGTTATCACGTGTCGGTAGCAACATGCGTGCCGCTTCAAAGGGGCGATCAACAAACAAGATGGCAGCCATTACATGGTTCCAGCGCATGTGATCACTTCTGGCGCTTGGAAAATGGCGGCACCCACGCAAGTGTAATGTGGTGGTAGTTTACGCAATTTTAGTCCTAGCAGGCAAATGCAAGCCTGCTAGCCTTGCATGAGTAGGTAATATGCAAGGTCACGTTCCGGCAAATTTCGTTGATGCAGGATTGTACAACAGCAACATTTCATTGTTGAGAGGTACAAAATGCATTGAATCCTATGGGCATTCGCTGGGGATAGAAAAATATTTCGTTGTCATGAGCATTTCATTGTAGCGGGATTTCGTTACCGCGAGTTTCGGCTGTATACCATCTGCTTTTGAGGTTTACAATCAGCTGTTGAGCTGTGCAGCAGCATTCTGTATGTCCTTTGCAATACCCGCTGAACGCCACATGGCCTGCCATGCAGTGTCTCCAAACGTGGCTGACATCGTGAGCGTCATGCGCATTGTGGACCCCCATCGCAGAAATAGTAAGTACTTGCCCCTGGCAGACTGTAGTGCAGCTTACAAGCACATTTGATTGTGCAGGAGACCTGCATGTGTTCCAGGTGCTGTGCCAGGCAATAGGGGAGTTGGTGAGTGAATAGTACAGGAAAATGAAATGAAATACTGAGCAGCTGCCCCATGATGCAGGTTCTCAAGCTGTCTGTGGGCAACAATGTCTCAGCCAGTCTCCCGAGCCCAGCCTCCAGCACAGTCACCATCAGGCAAGCTCTAAATCATATCAACACCACTAGTATACCAATATGGCATTCTGGGCACTTGCTACCAAACATTTTTGAGGAGACAGCTAAACATGATTTTATACTTATTTTATTTGCTTATGAAAATTTTAATCCAGCTTCTCGCAGAATCTTGCAGTGATTTAAGCTTAACAGGTTGAAAAAAATTGCAGATCCCATGCACTGTGGGAATCGATGTAAGCGATGCTTTGTCTGCTGTTTGCGTTCATTGACGTTATTTGGTGGTGATATTGACAGCATACGACAGTCGTGACGTGATGTGAAATGTTACTGTGCCTACCCTGATTGTGCTTGTTGTTCTTGCTCTGCTCGATGCTTTATGCGAGCCTTCGCTTCTCGGCACTAAGTGCACGCTTCAGCGCCATTCTGGGTTGTAGCATTGTAGCTCACAAAACTGCCTCCTTTCTCTCATTATTCCCTCTCTAACATTCTCCTCACCTCCTCTCTCTATTGTCATTGCTGTTGTGGGTGAACACGGAAACAAGTGTGGCTACTCCTGCACTACATTTGTGGGGAGGTTACATCTAATTACAGCGTCCAGAGGGCATTGTGCACATATGACGCAGTGTAAATGATGCAAGCTTCTCGGGTCATCTTTCCTTCATACCACACTCCTTTAATGTACTAACACGATAACGTCAAGGGCCCCATGTTGAAAAAAATCTGATATTGGCGCAGCAGGCATCGTTTGGCAAATAATCTCTCTGAAACACAACAGTGCAGGCCCTCCACGTGGCTCATACCTTGCCTTACATTCTTGACAAAGTTACTCCTCGGAATTTTGAGAATGACAGCTCATAAACAAATGTCACGAAACAAAACACCAATAGTGCATGCCTTTTATATTTCTGTGGCATGGCCACATCTCAAACACGTTCCAATGTGGCTGGTGTTCACGGTGTGCAGGACCACAGCAGCAGCAGCAGCAGCAGCAGTGGGAAAGTAGTAAGAGGCAAAGAAAGCTTTGCTTTAAAATAGTTGAACACGTGTCGAAAAAATGAATGCATTTCTACTTCCTGCTGGGGCTGCCAGTGACCAAGCGAATTGTGAGTGATGTATTGCTGGATTGGCTTCATTACAATGGTTAAGCTCACTTGCAGCACCTAAAATGGACGTTGATGAGGAGCTGGCCTCACATGGGCATGTGCATCAGCAGGCGTTTGGTGTGCTGAGACACCACAGACCCTTGCACATGAAGTCAGTGCACAATGCACATGCTTTCACTGCACAATTGCACAATATTGTTGCCTATGCCCTGTTAAAGCACACGGTGAGTTTCCAGATATTATCTCTTTACTGAGCGTAAGCATCAGCGTGCAGTGCCAAGAGGAACCTTGTTCTCCTCTTCTTCAGTCTCCTAGTCTGCCACACCATGTAGTACTACCTCTCCTCCCAAGAAAAAAAGAAAAATAGACAGCATAGGCTTGATGTGAGAAGGCCCAAGAGGGCGCAGGATGAAAACATACGGTATAGTCACAATCACTGTGGTGTGTGGTATAGTCACAAGCCACTAAGCAACAACAAACAAACAAAACTGACTAAGCTGCTGAAAACATTGCCTATTAGGGGCTGTAGTACTGTTTTAACTGCACAACGTGGACAATCTGGACAACATGGACAGCAGGAATGTGCTTGAAGTGTCCATATAATTGCTATCGCAATAATATAATCAGAATATCCAGCAACTGAAGCAGCCCGTGGCCCATTACTTTCACCATTAGACACTTCACTGCGCCGCAATGTCTTCTTTTTTTTTAAATCTTTCTTTTGTAGGGCTGAGTCACCGAAATGAAGAAACGCAAAGGAAAGATGTTGGCCACAATCGAATGCCTACTTTGGGCACCTAATGTGGCTACCGAATATATATTGAAGAAAACTTGAGACGCTTGGTCCACAGTGAAACATACGCATACTGCTCGGTATCGTACACCGGTGAGACAAGACTCTCCGGAGAGGTTGCGCTCAAGGGAATGCGTTGCAATACGTCGAGTCCCCACGGTGATGACAGCGAGCGACCATTGTTTCTTTTTCTCGTTTGCTAGTCAGAAGGCATCCCACACACTGTCAGGTGAAAATCCACTCGACCAAAAAAAAAAAAAGGAACGTGCACAGAAGTGCGCTGCGTGGTGATCGGGGAAACACGAGGAAAACGCATGCGCTCTTGCTGGCTCTGGCAGCGCATGAGTAGCGAGAACAAGAAAACTGAAGAGGCTCAATGTGCCCTTGCGAATAAAAGTCACAGTATAAAAATAAACAAGAACGTAGTTACCTTTGCTGGCTTTAGTGTCTTGACATAGGTGCTTTGGCACAGGTGAAAAAAAAATGTTAATATTCTTTTCTGTGACATGACAGCATAAATGAACCACCACAACGCTTCGTCTAATCGCACCTCGCTGCATGCTTTGTCAACTTCTCTGTAGTGGGTTGATTTGGCTTGTCTTGTTGTTATGTTCCAATGCACGACTTTATAGAAGTCAATGCACCTTTGGCGTCAAATCTTTATAACAACATTAAACCCACAACATTCCGCAATCGAAAATCTAAAGCACGACTTTAGAAATGTCAATGCACCTTTCGTATCAGAAGTTTGAGAACATAATACTCATAAAGTTTCGGAATTGAAATCCATGTGCTCCATAGATTCTGCGGCCTCCACGAGATGCCGCGATGAGCCCGCTCTTCATCAAAACGCCCTTGAAACTTTGCTCGGAAGGGGCTCCTTGCATTATGCGACTTCCGGTGCATGGGCGTTGCAACAAAACCCAGCCCTAGTTCGGTATCTACCCGAAGAGATGTCTTTTCGAGTGTAAAAAAGACATTCTAGACAAAATCCAGAATGATTTCCGGTGCCGGGGGTTGTTTTGGTTGGCGGTGCATGGACAGCACGAAAAAATTTCGGGAGGGGGGGGGGGGGGAGTTGAAGCCCCATAAGCCACCCCCCCTTCTGGCTGCGCCCCTGGTTGTCACGTGGGCTTCTGCCGTAAAACCAAAAAAAAAAAGAAAAGAAGCCTGCATTACTCATTTTGTTTCAGCATTGCTTTGAAAACTGTTGTCTCACTTCTGATGATTTTTTTTTTATTTTATTACCTTAAAGACCCACGAGGGGTAATACATAAGGGGTGGGTACATATATATTGGTGAGCAAGTGTTAACACAACAAAACATGACTGGTAACATTATTGGCAAAGTTGGATGAACATGTGATGGCTGCGATGTCGTCGGGTGGGTCGTTCCACTCTGCTGCAGTACGGGCAAAAAATGGCGCAGCAAAGGTGGTAGTTCAGGCTTGAGGTCGGGAAACTTGAAGCGGATGACGAGTGTGATGAGATATGCGGGCTGGAGGGACGATGTAGGGTGCGCGGCCTAGTGAACTAAGGAAAAATTTATGAAACAAGCAAAGGCTGGCAATGCGGCGGCGAAGTGATAAGGGCAATAAGTCGGATTCAGCTTTCAAATCTGACACACTGATGTCATAAGAATATGATGAATGGATGAATCTGGCTGCTCTGTTTTGGACTGATTCGAGTGCATTTATAAGGTAAGTTTGGTGCGGGTTTGAAATGGGTGAGGCATATTCTAATTTTGGCGTGACGAGGGATTTGTACGCTAATAACTTCATATGTTTAGGGGCTTGGCGGAGATGTCTTAAAAACCAAAGTGTTTTATTAGCGGATAAAATGATGTTCGTAATGTGCGTGCTCCAGGACAAGTTTCCACACAAGGTAATGCTTAAGTACTTGTATGATAGAACCGGTTGTTCAGGGACGTTAGCTATGACGTATGGGAAATGAAGTGGGTTACGGCGACGCGTGAAGGACAAGATTTTGCATTTTTGAGGGTTAAGTTCCATTAACCAATTGGCACACCACTCCTGAATGTGGTCAAGGTCGTCTTGAAAAGATGTTTGGTGAGAAGCATTATTAACCTTGCGATAAATTACACAATCATCTGTGAACATGCGAATATTACTAGAGACATGTGTTGGCAAATCCCTTGCAGGACACCCGACGTTACTTGGATAGGATTGGAGTTGAGGTTGTTAACGGTGATGTACTGTGAGCGGTTAGTCAAGAATTGTTCTATCCATATAAAGATATTAGAGGGGAGGTTCAAATATGAAAGTTTTAGTAGTAGACATTTGTGAGGAACATTGTTGAACGCTTTTACATAGTCTTGAAAAATAGCATCGGTCTGTAGGTTAGTGTCAAGATTAGCATGCAAATCATGAATAAAAATGGGGGAATACTTGCAGTACTTTGTTTGGCAGACTGAGAACAGTAACCAGGCTTTAACATTGAGTTGTTGCAAAATATTATGTCAATTCTAAATACATATTCGAAAATACTGAATAGTTCCTTTTCGAATACAAATAGTTAATGTGTAGTATTTGATTTATATACGAAACTTCATATATTTGCCCAGCCATAGAAGCGACCAATATTGTTCTTCTGTGTAAACAATTTCTCAGTGTTTAGATGCTGAGACAGATTAAAGAATGGAAAATTGTTATTAGTGACAGTTAGTGAATGATAACGTTATAATAGAGATTGGTAGAGGTTAATAATGACTAATAATGACTACTGATGACTTTTAATGACAACTAATCAGGGTGTCTACCAACTGGGAGACCCGGGAATTCTCTGGGATATTGAATAGTCTGAAGATACTCGGGGAAAACTCGAGGAATTTGTGCTTCTATCAGGGGAAAATGAGCAGTAAATTTGTTGAAAGGGAACGAAAGTCACGGTAATGCTGGCTCAAATAACAGAGGAATTGTAATGAATCCTCTTTGACGCCATGTAATCCGCTGGAGGAGTTGCCAGTATGCCGTCAACGATAAACTTTCCGGACGGCTGACAATTCGGATGGCTTCGCAGCGTCACGTCCCCCATAGAGTCAATGTATAAGAACGTCCGAAATTTTGGAGGCGAGAACCCTTCGCCATCCGAGCTTTCTGACTTTTTGCCGTGACTGTCACTCCGAAACAGCATTAATCAAAGCCACCACCGTCGCCGCCATTTTCATTACCTTGCTGCCTCGAACCACGCAGATCCGCTTGTCTTCCTCAGTATTTGCGTAGCACTGGCTTATACCGCTAGTCAGGTGTTCTCGTGTGCAGCACGCAAAATCACGTGCTGCGCGAAACGAGACAAGTGCAACAGCTCGCGTGCGACACAGTCAGTAGAAGTGCACCGCGCAGTGAAAAAAGAAAGGAGAAAACAAAATGAAGGTGGGCCCGTGACGTATGCGTCACGCAATCTTTGAGCTCCGGTATGGGAGAATGCAGGAAAACGATTTTGCTTGCGGAGGCTAGACAGGGCAAGTGAAAAGAGTGTCTCTCTTGGCAATGGCCCTCACCTCCTGAAATTATGGGTTCGCAGCACTGAAATATTTCTATCTCGACTATTGATGAACCAGTTTGAAAATTTTTTGCAGCAGAACGCTCCCTAGAGGGCACATAACTTCCAGTATATAACCGAAATTTGATATGTGGCCTGGCGTAGGGGCCCTTTGAGGGCAGTAAAAGACATGCATTCATTTTTTCTAACTGCCTCATTTTTCAGATGTTTTCGTAGCCCCTAGGGAGTCCTAAAAATCAGACGTTGACTGTACAACTAAGAGGAAGCTTCAAATGGTCCTTGGGGCGAATGCGCAGCAGAAGGAGGATGTGAACAGAAACGACATACACATTGAAGAATGAAGGGGAAAGGAAGTGAGCTGCGGCTTCTTTGAAGGAGCTTGAGCTCAAAAAACAATGGAACACCTCCATCTAAACCAAAATAAACTCTTTAAAGTAATGAAACACAACACTGAGGTGTTGTGCATGGGCTGAGAGTATGTCAGGACAGTTGAGGTTTACTTACCAACTGTTGAGAGTGAATGTCACTTATTTTATAGTAAGTGATGTTTATTTAGATATTTATTTGCTGTGCATTCTACTAACCCCACCCTTCCGTTTTCCTTTTGAATAATATAAACATTAGTCCCTCTATTCAAACTGTATTAAGTGGGGATTAATAAAGGGAAAATCGGACATCCACCCTTTCGTAGCAATTGCTACAAAGTGGGGTTTTGAAAAAAATTTTTAACATGCTTACTAGAGAGTGGCAGCATCAGGCGACATGGTGTCAACCCGTCTTGACATAAAACGAAGTTCTGTGTCACTAATTTTGCAAAGGCACTCAGGGAAAACCTGAAAAACTCAGGGAAATTGGAAATGTCAACTTGGTAGACACCCGGGCCTGCTAATGAATCCGAAATGACCAATATGCCTAACGATGGCTTGTAATGACCACAGTTGATTACAAATGACTAAAAATGCTTACTATTGAGCAGTAATGACTAATAATGACTGAAGTGACTTGTAATGACTACTAATGACTATGAAATGACTAATATGTCTTACAACAACTTGTAACGACTGCAGTTGATTAGAAATGACTAAATATACTTAGTAATGGCTAATAATGACTGAAATGACTACTAATGACATGGTATAACCAACGTGTCTAACGATGGCTTGTAATGACCACAGTTGATAACAAATGACTAAAAATGCTTAGTAGTGAGCAGTAATGACTAAAAGAGAAGAGGCAAAGAGAAAGAGGCGAATGATAAGAGGAGGAAGAGTACGCTTTCGCCGTTCACCTCTTAAGAATGCTCTTAAAGGACCCTGTTTATTTTATTTTATTTTATGTTTGCTGTACGCTTTTAATGATGCTTATGGTGCTAGAAATGTGCTGAAACTAAATTTTCAATAGACAGAATTCGTTGATTGCTGAAAAGTAATAAGATTGTGTATATGTTACAGGACAATAAATGTGATGCACTTTGCAATGCAGCTTTCTTTTTACTCTTGGTGCGATGACATCATACTTAGCCATTCCTAACTTTCCCAGTGTTACTTTGTTTTGGACTTGCACATGTCTTATATTTGTGTATTTTTTTTACCTGCAAAGAAAAAGAAAAGAAGATGGCAGACTTTAGCTATTCCTTTGGCTCTGAACTCATTTTCTTGACAGCAGCATTCTTCTACAGTGAAGACCGTCGTCTTATTTTCCGTTGCCTATTTCTTCCTTAAATAATCAGATTCACATACTACGGAGTCCCGGACAAGAACACCGAGACTATAATGCACTTTCTGGGGGTTGGCATGTTTTCAAACAAAAACTTAATTTAAAGTAAGAAACTGAAAAAAATGTATTATAATATTTTAAACAGTAATATATTTACGTGATAGTAACAAAGTGCAAATGGTGACACCGACGGTCGAATGATGCCAGCATTCACCATCGCTTGTAGGTCTGCTTTCAACCATATCTTCTTTTCTCATGACATATCATATGGAGTTCTTCTAACCACTGCTTTCGCTGCGAGGTCGAAAGGAGCCGCATGAGATTTTATCGCTGGTGGGTAGTTCCCTTTGCAGAAAAACTCTAGGAATGGTGTTTTTATGTCATCCTCACAGCAAATTTGTTTTAGGTGTTCAGATACCTCTAGCTTGTTCTTGTTAAGTTTTCTTCAATCAAGACTTTGTCATCCCAGTAGATGTTCATCTTTAACATTTTCCTATCAGGACGGCACAACAGAAAGTCACAACTTACATCTGGCAACACTAATACGTTTGTCTGAATGCTGTGACCTTTAAATTCAAGAACACTCGCCCACTCATTATGTGAGCTCACAGTCCCATTGTATGTCTTAACATGCAGGACCCTGCTACTATGCAGGCGGCTGACGTGCACTATACTCTTATTTATTATGGACACAGAGGCTCCACTGTGTCGAAGTGCTTTCATTTCAGTGCCATCGACCTTGACAGGGACGCGACGCAAGCAAGTGGACACTATGTACACGGTATCATACATTTGAGGCTTTTCATCGACACTGACTTGTTTCTGTGGCAACAATTGACACATAGTCGGATCCTTTAGTGTGGCATGTTGACTACTCCCCTCGACACAAGTGGTAAGGGGATACGAACTTTCTTTTAGGTTATGTGTTGGGCTGAGTGGAGGAACCCTTCGTTGATAGGCGGTATACCCATCTTTTGCATTCAGTTCACTTGAATTAGGAATATTTCTTGTTCTGCAGGCCTCTAGTTCTTTCGTCGATTCCATTGTTGATAACAAGAATTGCATGCACTGCGAAAGGTCTTCAAATGTCACTGGTGCTTTTATCTGAACTTGGTTTCGTACATTTACAGATGGCCCTTGTGTAATTGAAACTGTAACGGCCAGTGATATGAGCTTAGGTTCCGCTTCATACAACAAACGGCATTTTTCGAGTAAGTACTCTAGTAAAGAACCACATCGGTATGTAAAGCGTAGGGCTGCATCCCAACTTTCAACAGGGTTTTGACGGAAAGCCGCCAAAAGATTTCTTTTCCAATTGCTCCAGCGAGCTGGTAGCTTATCCAAAAACTGCATGTCATACCACTTTCTAGTGGTGGCACCGAGGTAGCAACACATATTCTGAATCTTCTCATCATCAAAGAGCCGCCCATTCTTCTCACATGCATATTCGTAAAACCAAAGCCAGTACTAGTTGGCACTCGCAAAGCTTTCGACGAATATATCCGGTTCTACAACGTTCTGTTCGAGGTTATCCAACCTGAGCAGAGTTGATAGAAGTTGACTCTGATGCATCATCTGTCGTTGCTGTTGCTCGATGACATTCAAAATAAGGCTCGCCTCTGCCGATGTTTCATGCTTAACGGTATGTCAATGTGAAGGCTCTAGGACCAAGTCCACAAGCTCCTGCAGCTGCAGGCCCACTTTTAACAGATCCCGTCTGCAGAAGTTCTTCGCGGCTCGTAGAAGCTCCTTCCAGTGTCACTTCGACGAGGTTGGCCATTGTGACGTCCCAGGCAAGGTCTTTCGCTGGCTCACCTTGCACTTAGTAACAGCTAAAGGATATGCCCGTTCGTGACTTTGAGTCAACAAAGAAAGTCAAACACACGTTTGCTTCGATGGCTGTGCCAAACTGTAACGTTCCTAAAGTGATTCGCTTAGACCCATGTGTAAAGAGACGGGTGTCATTCCCCATTTTAATCTTCTCCGCCCTTGTATCTTCTTCCTCCTCTTCTTATCCCTCATCATCTTCTATGACTCTTCTGGAGCAGACCACTTCAACGTACTACGGGGTACAGGAGAAGGACACAGAGGCTATAACACACTTTCTGGAGGTTGGCTTGTTCTCAAACAAAAACCTATTAATTTAAAGTAAGAATCTGAAAAAAATGTATTATAATATTTTAAACAGTAATATATTTACATGATAGTAAAAAAATAACAGTGTGAATCGGATAAAGTTCTGACTTGTCCTTTGGGATGTAGGCAACTCACATTTTCTATGACATAGTAATGTATGTTATGTAATTTGAATTACACAGATAGATATTCCTTACCACTCTTACTCCCTCTGTACAATGGAGATATATTTATTCAGTTAAATGCATAGCTTTATGCAACGTATTGTGTGCAGCTGCTGAGTAAAAAAATTATGCTTTTTTTTGTTTTTGCTCTGAGGAAGTTCTACATTTCACTATTTAAAATAATGGATTCGATAATCTTGGTTCATGAGGTTTATTTTCGTTTGTCTTGTTTAAGACAACCACATTTCATTGTTTTCATTTAGTAGGAGTACCTACCTGCCCAATGTGATTGCATCATGTCATTCGAGATGAACTTCAAACTTCATCTCTTTACACAATTTTTAAATCCAGTTTTCTTGTAAATCAATATTTAGGCTGCAGGTGATGAGGCAGTCGCTTTATTGAAGGGACCCTGAAATGATTTTGATGATCTTGTACAAGCTTACTGAATTATTATGGTAGGTCCTTGTGATCATTAAGTGATGCATATGAGCGCTCCACATAAAGCGTTGAGAAAAACGAGAACAAGGTGAAATCGGTAGCCAACATTTCGACAAGTGGACTTGTCTTTTTGAAGGCAACATAGGCTTTCTTTGGCACAATATATATAGGTAGGGTTCTTCTAAACGGGAGGGTGTGGGGGGGGGGTGGAGGGGGTTGTAAGGCAGGTGGGTGCAGCAACAACCGAAGGTGTTAGCAGCGAGGGTGTAGCATTCTGAATAAAGGAGTGCTGTGCACAAGGTCGGTGATACGGCCATCTGCACAGCACCCCTCCTTTATCTGCTTCACTGGAGGTCGTGGGCTATCGTGTCTCTGAAAGAGATAATAAAAGGAGTGGCAGAAAGCGCTGCTCATGAAAAAAATAATAATAATAAAAAATTACTGAAATGGAATAAATATATAGATAAAAGAAAAAAGAAAGGAAAAAAGGGAGGAAAAGAAATCGCTAAGCTACTAAACTAAGTGTTATTGCCTATAGCTTGAAATTTAGCATACCGAATTCTCTGTATTTTCTTTCTCGTTCAGAACGGAAATTTGACTAAGATTGACTGTAAGACTGTAAGTACATCAAAGTTATGACCTGGTTGGTTGGCCTTGTGCATAGCACTCCTTTGTTCTCAATTCTTCGCCCTCCCTGAGAACACACCTTCGGTCATTGCCACACCCACCTGCTTTACCGCCTATCCCCTTTAGAAAAAGCCTGCCTATATATACTGTGCCGAGGAAAGCATATGTCGCCTTGAAAAAAGAAAGTCCACTTGTCAAAACATTGGCTATTGCATTTAACTTGCTGTCGTTTTGCTCATCATCTTGAATTTCCATCTCCTGCCATCCCTGTGTTTCTCACGTAAAACATGTAATTTAGGAGGTTTTCAAAATGTGCATCACTAGTGATTGCAGCGGTGCCACTCTCCCATGTTTTCAGCCACCCCCTCCCGGTTGACATAGTTAGTTGTTCAAGCTATCCGATTGGCTACCAAGGTCGCGTGATCGATAATTTTTATTTGTGGTGAACAAATGCTGTCCATAAGAGTTAGAATGTTGTTTAACTTGCTTCTAAAAATGAAAGAGTAACAGAAAGAGAATACAGAAGAGCAATTTATCACTAAATTCTAGCACTTCCACTGCAAACAAGTGTCGTCTGCTTGTGTTACAATGTTCTTGTTGACATGAGCTGCGTGGTCAGTGTTACTCTTGAGGTTTCTTTTTCAAGGACCATGAATTGCCCTTGTTACATTGTTACATTGTGGGCTGCAAACCTAGCAATTCGCGACATGTCAAGTTACCACATTGCATCCCTCTGCAAGGCAACATGCCACTGATGAGTGTGGCTGCAGCACATTGGGTTGTCAGTATCCGGTCAGCACCAGCATCTACGTGGTTGCGGCCATCACTTCACACTGGAGGATTGCTACCACAATAGAGAGATTTAGCATATCCGGTATTTGAGTAAGCGCAAGAGGGAGCGAACTGGGCCTGGACGTTTTACTGGCTGAGCAGAGGTGCAAATGTTAGCAGCCTGCACGGCGCAGCCACCTGGTGGCACAGAGCTCAACCAGACAAACACAGAGCTAACATAGCATTAACCAAGTGTGTTGTACTTTGTTGCTGGTGTAAATTTTTAGCAGGTGTGTCATTGTGAACACATTGTTTATTTAAATGTTTGAAATGTTTACACTTGTTTACAGCAATACTAGCTCAGTGTTTGGCTGGTTAAGCTCTGCGTCACCAGTTGGCTACACCGTGGAGACCGCTCGCGTTTGCGCTAAGTCCCTTCATCCCAGCCGCAGTAGTTTGGAGGAGCTTTAGTTTACGCCTCCACCCATCTGTCAAAACACCCAGCTCGCCTCTGGTTATCGGAATACCGGACACACTCTGCACTGCAATAGGATGCATGCTACTTGCATAGCTCTCGTAGGGGATCGACGACCAGGCGGCTAGTGGAGAGGTTGGATAGGCATCATGCGCTCGCTTCAAGACAACTGGAAGTTGATGACACAACGTTACATCATGACGCAGAGCCAGTGAAGGTGGAGCTTAGCCCCAATCACTCGGCAAACAAGTTGAGGGGAAAAAGCATGGCTAAGGAAGAGGGTAACTTGTAACTGTTTGTAGCTTTTTAATATGATACGCTTCACTTAAACTGTGGCACTAATGTTTTACTGTAGTTGTACCCCACTCATCTTTTATCCAAAATGTTTCCGGGGACCTTTTAAAGGCTGCATGCTTTTTCAGTTCGATGACTCGTTTTAAGATTCCTGACTGGGTTTGAGGCCAAAACTTCTACTGCAACTGTTATCACAAGTGAAATAATTTAATGCCATCTACGAGATTTGACAGATTTAATTTTCTCTGTAGATTTGCGGTGTTGCTCTGTAGAGCACTTGGCAGCTGTGAATCCTGTGTATACAGTGGGGTTTTGTCACTGCATTGTTGCTGTTGACATTGTTTTTCAGCAACCACTTTATTCTCAGCATATCCTTTATGTTGGGTATGTGCCATGTTTCACTGTCATTGTCATGTACGCCTCCTCTGTGCCACCGACATTGTTTTCACGAGCATGGCAACAGAGAATTGCACGTAAACACACCGCTGTCATGTCAAGAACAATTCCTATGCAATACGACATAATGTAATCCTCGTCCGCTACACCAATGCATGTTCTGGCCTCCAAAATAGATGCCAGCTGCCACTTCTCACAGAGCCTGTGTGTAGAATAATGCCTTCCACTAATAGCCCAGCACTTGTTGTGCAGTAGCTCAGTGGTTAGGGCACTTGACTTCCAAATGCAAATGGCTTCACTGCCATTGGCTCAAATCCCAATGATAGGTGGTTATCGAAAACTCTTCTTTTTCTTGATGCTGCAGCAGTACCAACACTGGGGGCGATGACGAGGTGGCTTAATGACGACAGAAATTATCACTATGTGTCGCCAATAACAACAAGCTAGTCGTCGGTGTAACGGAATGGATGGACAAGGCAAACCAAATTTCAAGCACTTAACTGCCGTCACCCTAAAAAAGACAAATGCTCCGTTGATTTCATAACAAGACACACATAACAACTTTTGACATTATGTATTAAATATCTGCATGCTTGTCTCCTTGTCTCGGCAAACACTGTTTAGCTGTGAAATTTTAGTAGCATGCCATGACAAGCACTCTTTGTGTGCTCTTACTGGTGTTTCAATTCATTCAGGCCTTGGTGAATTGTTTTCTTTGCTTGTCCCAGTTCTCTGTCCATTCATCATGGCATGTCTAAGCAGAAGCCTCTGCAGGTTTGCATGTGTGACACCCTCATCAGTGGAACTTCGACTCAGTTCATCTGCATCTAATAACCAGGTATGTGCCGCTGCAAGGCACTTGAGCGTGCGCATTCCTGCAGTATGAAGAACCTAGTGCAATATGTTGTGACAGGTTGTGAGCTATGGGGGTCCCATTGAGCTGGAACTCGTCGTGCGAGAAGCCGGTGGTCATCGACTGGCCAATGTCAGCTCACTGGACGTGTTGTGGGAGCTGTCGGACTACAGGCTAGCCCAACTAGACAGCCACAGAGACGTCACCAGCCATGTGGATGGCTCGGCTGGATACCGCCGCACTTCTAAGGGTTTGTTCAAACTCTCCTTTAGCTCCACGAGAGGGTACTCATTCTAAAATTGCTACAGCCCTTTTAGTTTATTGCTCAACTCCTAGAGTTTGAAGGGCTAATTTACAGCAATCTACAAGCCTCTACAACAAATTTTATTGGTGTGTTTTAATGCTCGGAGATGCTATGGTTTATGAAAGATCCCTATGTTTACTGTCATTTGAGAATAAAAATGCTTGCCATATTCGTGTCTTACCTGGGATGCAGTCCTTGCTCCTGTGGTTTTATGTTCTTATGACAGGAAATAATTTTCAAAGATTGCTACCAATGCGAATAGAATGGTGTCATGAACTGTTCTGGCTACACTGATTTTTGCCTTTTGAGTGTTGGTGCTTTGAGCTATTCAAGCATTCTGATGGAGCACATTTCTTTTAGTTCAAAACAAGCATGCGCAGCACCATAGTTTGTGTCATCATTGATGACAACACCCACCACCGCAAATTTTCAACTTTCTGGGTTCACTTGCTCAATCTGCCACTGCCTCCTGTGGACCCCCTCCCCATTCTAGTGTGCTCTACCAATACTGTATGTTGAAAATAGACATTTACAACAGCCTCATCCGAGAGCGTGAACTGTGTAATTGTTTCGCATGACTAGCATCAGATGCCTTGGCGACTACGTGTGATGGCATTCTTGGCACTGAGGGGGGAATGCTATTGTCTGTTGATGTATCCAGTACTAGACACATAAAATGTCACAGAAGTGAAAGTATCTTTAAAAGTAATCATCCAATGAAGCCTAAGCATGTCAACGGATTGCTGCATGCACATATGCTTGAAGTTAGCTGGAATAATAGGTGGCCATTTCACTGCTTTAAAAGCAACTTGTTTGACAACTATGATGCATTAAAATGACAGTAGTATTGCTCAAGATCGTCATCAGCCTATTTTTATGCCAACTGCGGGACAATAGCCTCTCCCAGTGATCTCCAGTTACTCCTATCTTGTGCTAGCTGATTTCATAGTTGTGCCTGCAAATTTTCTAACTTCATCATGATACCTCATTCTTTTGCACTTACGATGACCCATAAACAGGTGTTGATATCCGCTTGTTTAAATTGTCCGCAATCACAGTGCTGCTGAAATTTGTGGGAGGCCAGGTTGTTTGCACGAGCGCAACCGTTTGCATAAGAGCAATCATCTGCAACCACACCAGATGAACACAATATAAAGCATGCATAAGCATTGTGCAGAATGGTGAGGTTTACATTCGCCTTGGCACAGACTTCCAGGTGTTGCGGCCCCTCGGGAAGGTAGGCATACTCACGGTGACAGCCAAGGTGCGTGGATTCAGTGCCCAGGTGCTTCGCCAGGCAGCCCTGCCCAAACAAGAGGTGTGCCTTTTCATACGCAAATTCTGCATACCAGATCTGAATGCTGTGGTCCTCTCATTGACCGTGTTCTCTTTGGCAGTCAAGCTTAACTGACATGACTGAGACACCTGACAGCGCTGTAACGAAACTACTGCAATTATTCATTGTTGCTTTGATACAATGAATAATTGCAGTAGTTTCCATTTTACAATGGATTCGCAAATTCTCACAAACACCCCATAGATGCAAAGCACTACTATTTGGCAAGTTGATGCAATAAATAATGGGAATTATTTATATTTATTTACAGAATAAACACCGTGAGTAGATATGAATTATCCTCGATTTACCCACATAAGTAAAATCTCATTCATGCATGTTGGGAAAAAACACACTATTTGGGAGAACATACGGTCCAAAGTCACCAAAATAAGGTGCAGTTTTGCCCAAAAGAGATATAGAGAGATTGATAGAGATAGCAAAGTATTCAACTATTACATGAAGTAAAGCTCATAGTCTTGTAGTCTTATGGACAGTGTAAATTGCAGTAAATGTCCACTTACTGACTAAATCGCTGTGTAACAGGCCTAAAGACACATGAGACCCGCCGTGGTTGCTCAGTGGCTATGGTGTTGGGCTGCTGAGCACAAGGTCGCGGGATCGAATCCCGGCCACGGCGGCCGCATTTCGATGGGGGCGAAATGCGAAAACGCCCGTGTACTTAGATTTAGGTGCACGTTAAAGAACCCCAGGTGGTCGAAATTTCCGGAGTCCTCCACTACGGCGTGCTTCATAATCAGAAAGTGGTTTTGGCACGTAAAACCCTATAATATATATAAACACACATGATCAGTGTTCACTTGATGGTTATTTGTTGTCGCAATAATAATGAGGTCAAGGAGCAAGAAGCATGAAGTGGAAAGCTTGCCTAAAGTGTATGCGCTATGCTCTCCCTCACTTGAACATTTCAACTAGGCCACATCTTCAAAACAAAGCAGATCATGCAGCATATAATTCTGGGCACACATTGAAGCCGCCAGCTTGCTATGCGGTGCTTGTGGAGAGGAAGAGCAAACAGCTGAACACTTGATACTTTTCTGTAAAGGGCTTCACCCTGCAGCTCAAAGCAGCGGGGTGGACTTTTTCAATGCATTTGGGTCTAGGGACAGTGGAGGAAAAAATAGATTTTAAGCGAGTAGAAATAACCAAATGGAAGTTATCTGATTGGTGGTTAAAATCAAAGCAAGAGTGAAATTTCACCCTCCACTAAGTACAGAAATAAAACCTTGTTAAACTGTACCCGCTTAAACAGTAGTTTTGTCCTAAAGTAGTAAAGCCAAATCCGCAACTTAGTGACCATTGAACATAATACATTTTGTATCTACATAAACCATACCAGCTTATTGCGTACATATCGGTTAACACGTAGTGTTTCCACCCCGCAGGGGCGTCTGCGTCAACAGGCGTTTGGTGTGTGGCGACACCACGTATCCGAGCACACGAGGGTTGGACCCTCCCACATGTAGCTGTGTGCAGCTTAGCTGTGTCTGGGGAAAGGGGGATCCTGGGGGTTGAGTCAATGCTGGGTGTTTGGACCTTTAAGGCCCCCCGGCGGAGGCAATACACCCCTTTGGCCTCTGCTTCACATAGACGGCACCTCCAGACTGACCCACCTGGAGGAAACTGGCAGTCGCCTTTTCCTATCTCTCTCTTCTCAAATATTCGTCTCTCTCTCCCACTTTTTGGCCTTTCCTGTCTCCTTCTCTCTTCCATTTATTTCCTTCCTCCTTGGCGGCAAAGGTTAACCCTGTGTGGCTATCCAACCTTGGGCACACCATATTTGGTTGTAGTGACGGCGTACGACTGGCGTCGTGCAGACTTCTATGCAAGCTCTGCCGCGTCCCCTCGTTGGGCTCCGTGGTGGTGCGGTCGGCACTGTTGCCATATTTTTATGTTTATTCATGGAAACTTCTTTTCCCCCACTTCCTGATCATCCTCCTAAACGAGGGTGCACAAGTCTTTCAATTTTCAGGCAACTGAACACACAACTTTCCCTGCTTTCACGTCGGCCACTCTGATCAATCTGGAAAGATAGTGAGAATGATCTCACCCTTTCTTGTCTCGAAATCTCTGACTGAAGGCTTTGGACCAGGTTACAAGTCATCGAAAATGGCAAGTGGCGATCTGCTACTGGAGCTCCGCCACCGGAAACAGCATGAAAAACTACCTAATCTAGTGTCCTTTGGGGATGTTCCAGTGACAGTTACCCCACATCGTACCATGAATACCACCTGTGTTGTTGTCTCCGATGCTGATTTGCTGGAGCTATCAGAAGCTGAACTCCTGGAGCGCTGGAGGGATCAGAACGTCATCAGTGTCAAAACAAATTAAGATGAGGCGGGAAGGAAAAGAAATTCAGACCAAACATCTAATACTTACTTTCAGTTCTAGTGTTTTGCCTGAGACCACCGAGACCGGGTACCTCAAGATTTGTGTTAGGCCATATGGGCTAAATCCTCTGAGATGCTTCAAGTGTCAAAGGTTCGGCCATAGTTCACAGAACTGTCGAGGCCGACTGACTTGTGCCAAGTGTAGTGAAAATGAACACTCCTCTGAAACCTGCCAGAACACCCCACAGTGTGTCAACTATGATGGCGAGCATGCCGCATACTCGTGATCCTGCCCATCATGGAAAAAAGAAAATGAAATCGTCACAATCAAAGTAAAGGAAAATACAACATTTAAGGAGGCTCGCAGGCAGCTGTCATACCTGCCAGCAAACAGCTTTGCTGAAGTGGTGCGTGAGGGGGTGGTGCCACAATGGCTCCCAGCAGCTGTCCGGCCCACATGCAGTGAGCCGGCGGTGATGCCATCTGTCCCCTCCGCCGGCGGCTGCAGCTAGTGCTGCTCCGCCACCCAAGCAGAAGGGGCCATCCACCTCCAGGCAGGTGGCCTCAAAGGTCCTGTCCAGCGTGCCGAGGCCTTCACGCCAAACAGAGCGCTCGGAAGAGCGCTCTGTTTGGCGTGAATCACCACATACGGCGTCACCAGCGCCTAAGGAGCGGCGAGCCTCTTTCGATCGCTCCAAAAAAGACAAAACTCGCGTCACGCCGCCTGGAAAGGGCCCGTGAGCTAATTTCCATCTCTTAAAACACATTTATCATCATGGAGACACAATAGAAGGCTAGAGGACTTCTTCATAACATTGACGACATTACAGAACTACTACACAAACACAGTCCAAAGTTGCTGTGTGTTTAAGAGACACGTCTGAAACCTACAAAAACTAATTGTCTTCGCAAAAACTTCATATTTCGAAAGTACCACAACGAGGCTAACGCCTCTGGTGGTGTAGCAATAGTAGCCGACAAGTCTGTAGCTTGCCGACACGTCGCCCTTCAGACGCCCCTTAAGACAGTGTCAGTTCGGGCCATTCTTTTTAGTAAATTAATCACTGTATGGTTCCATTTATATACCCCCAAACCATCATCTCGAAAAAACAGACTTTTATAACCTTACTGTCCAGCTTCCCGAGCCTTACATTCTCGTGGGAGATTTTAAGGCTCACCACACGGTGTGGAGAGACTCGCAATGCGACACCACGAGAGGTCGATTGATAGAGAGCATTTTAGTAAACATGGGTACATGTCTCTTCAATAAAAACGAGCCGACTTATTATAATATCTATAACAATTTGCATTCTTCTATAGACCTATCTATTGGCTCGGCAGCATGCGGTGTGGCGAACGGAACGCAGACTGCATGTGTGTGCGTGCGCCGAGAATTTCCCAAAATAAAGAATGTACTTGACACACCATAAAGTCGTATTCCTGAAGGCGCAGCACCCAGCAGACGAGGCGACTAGAGGGATCACGCAAACCGACCAGCCAGCATAAAGAATGATGGCCACTGATTATCTTGTATGGTCTACCATAAAGACAACAGCAATACTTTTGTATGGTGAAAACAGCTGCCAGGCATTTCTGTTCCGTAACTGCATAATTGCGCTCAGGTTTGCTTAGACAAAAGCTGACTTATACGTCACAGTGGCGCATGTTCTGTGCCACTGTGACGTTCTACAGGCTCCGCACTTATTCCGATTCCACAAATGCCAGTGTGAACATCAGTCGAGCATGATAGATCGAAGTGACGCAACAGGGGTCCCAGGGTGTCTACCAACCGAGTAAACCGGGAATTCTCAGGGATCTTGAGTAGTCTGGAAAAACTCAGGAAAAACGGAATTTGTTCCTCTGTCAGGGAAAATTAGCTGTAATTTTATTGAAAGGTTCGAAAGTCACGGTAATGCTGGCTCGAGTAACAGACAGGAATCATAATGAATCATCTTTGACGTCCTGTCGTCGGCTGGAGGTGTTGCCAGTGTACAGTCAACGACCGACTTTCAGGATTCCCGATAATTTGGACGACTTCGCGGCACCACCACGTACCCCATAGAATTGACGTATCAGAACGTCTGGAATTTCGCACGCAAGAACTCTTCACCGTCCTATTTTCCAGACATTTTACCTTGACCGGTCCGAAACGGTATTAATCAAAGCCACCACTGCTGCCATTTTGATTACCTCGCCGCCTGAAACCGGCGCTTGCTTGCAGATCTGCTGGCAGCCATAGCCATCCCTGCAGCAACAATAGGCCTAGCTGCTTCGATGTTCGCTATGAAGCTTCTTGCCGTTGGGTGCCATGTTTTTTTATTGAAAGAATTCACTGCTGTCAGCAATGGCACGGACTCCGCCTTTGCTGTCCCCGCAATAGGATTAGAAGCTTGGAAAGCCTGGTGTGTTGCATAATGCCGGTTTCCAAAAGTCAGCTTCGCCTCTGTACAGAAACGTTACTTGGTAAAGCATACGCAAAAGTACTGCAGTGAAGCATAACAAGCGCGGCAAGGGGCTATTGCCACGGGACACAGTATGTATTCCATAAAATGGTTGGGACACCAAATGTTGAGGCTATAAAGGTATGTTGTAGGCTGCTTTCGTATGCAAGGACACCCACAACGAGGTATTGGGCGCTGCAAATATTTCAAAATAATTTTAATTCAGCTCTAAATAGTCATTAAAAGCGCCTTCTCGTGGTCGAGACCCATCGCTAGCGCGGCAGTTATGACGTCACAGCGGTGAAATGAAAATATTGACGTCATAGCACACTAGCACAAAAATGTGACATATGATGAGTAGCGATGAAATGCCGATTACGGAGCCTGCTGAGCCGAGCGACCGAGCATAGCCTCCACTATGACCGAGCTACAGGCATATAGAAACCCTTTCTTAATGCAAAGAAGGGGTAAGGCATGCAGACATGGACACAGTAGGAGAGAAGTGGACAACATGAACACCGCACGGCGGCCTGCAAACGGCAAACTGCATGCGGACGGGCCTTTACATGTTGAGTGTAGCACTAGCTGGCCGACTCCGAAAGGGACTAGGATATGCGGCGTTCGTGTTGTCCGCTTTGCTCCTCGCATAGTCGCATAGTTCGGCAGCTCGGAGCGGTCTCTCGTTTGCTTGGCCTTGTGAAGGCCCGTCCACATTACGGGTACGGAAACTCGCCGCACGCCGTTTGCAGGCCGCCGTGCGACGGCGGTTTTGCTCGCGAATGGCGAGATTTCCTTGATGTAGAGAGGACGGGCCCGGGATCTATTTATGTGGCAGCCGTACGGCAAAGCGGCGACCGATGAGTGGTCACTCTGGCACTGACGGCATCCTCACCGCCTCTGATCGTTCGGCGCCGCAGATATCGTCGCTAGGCCTTTTCCGGTTCACTTCAAAGCTAAAGCTTACGGCGCTTCCGAATGAATCACCAACTCTCACAAGCCGCAATATTTTCTTACCGTTGTTGTCGCTCTTCGCAATAATTATAATAATCGCAACATGCACTTCGAATCGCCAGTTTTTTACCTCTGCTGGTAGAGCATGTGTATGTGCGAGCAGACGACGCAGCATAGTTTTCCGTCACTATTTTTGTGACCCACATGACCAAGCCGTGTTGCGTTTCCTCTCCTATGATGTCATACCATCACCCGGAGTCCAGAAACCGAAACCAAAATCGCTCGGTATAATAATGCTATTATTAAATTATTTTTCGGGTATATATGAATCCTGCAGTGTGTATCGTGCTTCCTGAAGCAGTACGCAACGCTTGAATTGAAGAACACATGAACAAAAACTTTTATGTCTCCACCCCTTTAATTATACATGCGTGCACCCGGTATTTCCTGTCACAGTACAAGCACCGATATGCCTCATACGTGTACCAACCGGCAGTTAGAGCATTTTCGAATGTGCCTGTGGAGGTTTGAGCCCTTAAGGGCAGTAAATCACATGCATTTATTTTTTTCCAACAGGCCGATTTTTCGTACATTTTCGCGGCCCCTAAGGAGTTTGCAAACTCGGACGTGGACTGTGCAACTGACCAAGAAGATGTTTCAAATTGTCCATGGGGCGAACGAGTGGCAGAAGGGAGTGCAAGAACAGAAAGGACCTATGCATTGAGGAATGAACGGGAAAGGAAGCGTGCTGCCGCCGTTTTGAAGGAGCTTGAGCAAAAAAAAAAACAGGTGTTGGCAGATGCCGAGATGCAAGTGTCCCTCATCCAAACCAAAATAAACTCTTTAAAGCAGTGAAACACAACACTGAGGCCCGCGCACGATGCCTCTGTGTTGTGTTTAAAAAAACAAATGTTTTTGTTTTGTCAGGTCAGTTGAGGTTTACTTACGAGCTGTTGATAGAGAATCTCAATTGTGACAAAGTTTGGGCCTCATACCACTGAGCTTGCTATCAGTTAATAGAAATAGCTCATATTCGAAAATATTTGCTTTTGTATGCATCTCCTTTTTTATTCGTATTTGAGAATGTCCGACTCGATTTGCAATTTTTTTCGAAGACATTTTATTTGTTGTGCATTTTACTGACCCCTTCCTTCTATTCTCTTTTTGAATAACATAAACACTACTCCTTAGTATTCAAATTGGATTAAGCAGTCTTTTTTTTTTCATATGCTTACTGGAGAGTAACAGCATCGGGCGATATGGTTTCAGCTCATCTTGACATAAAACATAGTTCTGCATCACTCAGGGAATCTCGCAAAGCCACTCGGGGAATACCTGGAAAACTCAAGGCATTTGGAGATGTCAACTTGGTAGACACCCTGGGTGCTGACGTTAGTATAAACTTCACTTGAGAGAATGATGCGTCACGCTCTGATGTCCAATGATAGACCGCATTTTTGCCACAGAATACTTATCAATGGTAAATGATGTCAGCAAACTAGCCAACAAAACGATGAAAATGCGAACATAGGCAAATTGATGAATGAAGTTCTCATGCTGACTGTGCTGGGTTTAAGGAGCTGACTGCTTCAATCTTACAAGGATTGGGTCTGATGCCATCCTTGTCGACTAAGTGTCCCAGGACCAGTGTTTAACGTTCACCGAACTGTCATATTTTTTTAGTTCAGAACCAGTCCAGTTTTTGCAGTGCAGTCGAAAACAAGGCTGATGTGGTCGTTATGTTCTTCAAACGTACTGCGAAAGGTTACGACATCATCAAGGTAACACATGCATATCTTCCACTTTAGGCCATATAGTACTGCGTCCATAAATCTTTCGAAGGTGACAGGAGCATTGCAAAGGCCATAAGGCACAACATTAAATTCGAATAGGCCATCTGGACTCACTGAAGCAGTCTTTTCCTTGGCATCAGGTATTTCATCAGGTATTTTATCAGGTGTTATCCATAGATACTTGCCAGTAGCCTGATCGCAAATCAAGTGTTCAGCAATAAAAAGCAGCATGTAAGCAATCAGTGATGTCATCGATTTGTGGTAGCAGATCGACATCCTTTTTCGTCACTGTGTTTAGACGTCTGTAATCCAAACAGAATCTCCATGAGCCCTTTTTTTTTCTTTTTCTTTTTTTTTTTCAAACCAGCAATGCTGGTGCTGTAGGGGGGGGGTGTCATGGGCTAGACGACCCTTGAATGACACCTTTGTTCATCATCTCCTTGACTTGTTCTGCAATAACTCTGTGCTTGGACGATGACACTTGGTAGGGCTTCTGGCGGATGGGGTTTGTTGAGCTGGTATTTATTCTGTGGCGAGCATGGAACTATGGTAAATGAAGTGCTGCATGTCCATGTGTGAAGTAGAATGCAGCAACATGCCTGCAAAGGACCTCTGCTAGTGCTTGCCGTTCCGATGTACAGAGAGCCTTGCTAATCATACCAAGCATTAGCTCTTCAGAATGGCAATTATCGCAAGGAGAGCAAGCTGTAATGAGGCCCGCAATTAGTGCCGCTATTGAACTGCATGAGGCTTCATCGAAGAGAGCAATTTTCATACCATGAGGAAGGACAACCGGCGCGGTGAAACAGTTCAGCGCCCATAATGTGGCAACTGCTTTCGTCATGCGTACGACAGAGCAGGGCACAAGTACATTTTTTAGCACAGTTTATGCTGAGAGGCCTATCTTCAAGGTCAACACAAGTGTCAGTGGTAGTTGAAGATACACGAACAGGCGTTAGCTACCATAATGGTGCAATCACTTTATCAAGAACACTGAGTGTGTCCCTGTCTTCGCCATGCGGGCTTTGTTCGGAAAGTGCTGGTATAAATAACTTGTTCAATGGTATTTTTCCACTACCACAGTCCACAGAAGTGTTGCATTGTTCAAGAAAGTGATACCAAGAATTACGTCATGTGAACAACGAGAAAGAACAAGGAATTCCGACAAACAATTTCCCAGCCAACAAAACACTCACAGCACAAACACCAAGTGGATAAAGCCGCTCGCTGCCTACTCCACGAAAGGTAATAGCGTCGTTCCAAGAAAACAGAACCTTATGTCCTAGACAGTTCTTGAAAGCGAGGCTCATCACTGACACAGTCACCCCAGTATAAACTATCACCATGGTCGGTATTCTGTCAATCAACACAGTCACTTTGCTTTTGAACGTCACAACAGGCAGAGGTATTCCTTGCAAAGACCATCTAGTGACCTCACATCCATTGGCCACAGATGCTATTTCCCAGCGGCAGTGAGGATGAACGGCACCAAGGGACGAAGAGCAACGGGGTACTGTCAAACTCCGCTGGGATGCTGGCAGAACGCGATGTCTGGTCTTGTGCGAGAAACACTTCCTTGGAATCAAATCAGTCGTCCACAAGTCATATGAAGTATGGCTTCCATGTGGCAAGGACATTGGTGATGATTGACGGCGTTGCTTACAATACCGAGCTATACAGCCTGTGGAACCGCAGTTGTAGCACATGGGAGGGTTGCGGTGCACAGCATGTTCCTCAAAATGAATGCTAGGCCATTGTGGGCAACGAGAAAGTTTGTTGTCAGGTGGTTAACATGTCTCTGCTGCTCGTTGGAATCCATTGTACCGGTCATAGGGTGGTAGGGTCGGTGCTGTTCTTGTCATGGCCTGACATCATAAGTCAGAGTATTGCAGGTAAAAGTACGGCTGTTCTTGTTATTTGTTATGGGGGGGGGGCCAAGCGTCATAAGTAGGAACCCTGTCCTAGAGACGTGCCTGTGGTTGAGGTGAGAGCTCATAATCCTTAATGCCCCTCGCCCCAGGATACGAGGACAAGAATGCAATGTTTGGCTCAAAGTCTAATGGCAAGCGGGAGCTATGCTTGCTTGGGTGTGTCACTCGCATGTGCAGGCAAACTATTTGTTGGATCATTGATGCAAGATCGAGCAACTGGTTGCTATCTATGCTTGCAACTGTCACCACATTGGCTAACCTGCCAAACTTCGGCGTGATGCGCCTTGTCTTAAGTTATTTGAAAGTGCGACAGTCCCGAATGATGTTGGCAATGGAAGCCAGGGTGTCTTTTGCGATGAGGAAGCAGTAAGCTTCCTAGGTGACACCTTTTAGGATGTGCCCGACTTTGTCTTCCTCAGACATTCCAGAGTCCATCATCCTACAGTTTTATTACAGCCTCAATGTCAGTCATGCAGGTTTCACCTGGCACTTGCGTGCATTCCAGTAGTGTCTGTTCTGCCCTTTTTCGTCATGAAATCACAGAATCATTCTTTGATTTCGGAAAAAAACCTGCCCTAAGTTGTTAACGTTTTCTTGTGATTGTCGAAGCACACTAGCACACTATTGCAGTATCCGTTAAGAAGGAACACGATGTTTGAAAGCTGAGAAGCGCTGTTCCACTTGTTGGCAGCGCTCACCCGTTGATAATCTATGAGCCATTCCTCAACGTCTTTGTCTGGTCTTCCAAGAAAGGGAAGCGCATCTCTTTGTTGTTGTATGGAACTGGCCGGCACAGCGGTTAGAATGGGCCATTGTTTGTCTGCATCGTTGGCCATGTTCAACCCTGGTGGCTTCAGTAGAAGTCCGGCAAAGCGAAGGCTCTGTCGAAGAACTTGTGGTTCAGCCTCCGTCTTCAGGTGTCGATTACCCAGCACCTTCCACCACAACTGTTACGAATAGTTGTGACGAAATGGTTTTATTCATGGGAGATGGACGATGGTGGTAATGCAGTCCGACCTCCAAAGCTCTTCCTTCTCTTTGTCCTCCCTTCTTTATCCCTGCCTTTCGTATCTCCGTTACAATAATAAATTGTTTATGGCATTTTGATGCTTGTCACTATTTCTTCTAGAGTTTAAAAACCTTGGGCCTTGATTTAACGTTTAAAAAAATTAATGGTACAAAAATATAATCTCAGTACCCCTCCAAAAGCTGGTAATCTTTTGTAAGATCTGTGTCAACACACCTTCGCTATCAAGATGCGCTTCTCTTGAAGCCAACCTGTCAATGTAAGCACTCAATATACAGAGCATCCCAGCTAACTTTAGCCAGAGTTTAAAAATGTGCAAGTGCCATGTAACTGGACAGAACAAAGGTCATTTTGTTTGCTGTCGCTTGGAGATATTCAAACTGTATTTTTCATTCCGGGTAATTAGATTAGTCATAAATAATTCATCAACTCCTCAAATATTAAAATTACATGAAAAATGTTGAGAAAATTGTAGAGCGACATGAAAAATTCCTGATACAACTTTCTATTCCTCAATACGTGCTACATAAAAGTGTTTTTCTTAGTGTGAAAGAAGCCCACAAATGCACGCAAAATTGCAGCGCGACTGGCTGCTTGAGGCACTTTGTGTGTATTCGCGGGCTTCTTTCACACTCGCAAAAACACCTTTGTGTAGCAAGTATTGAGGAACAGAAAGCTGTATTGGGAGCTTTTCGTGTTGCTCTACAATTTTCTCATTGACACTTTTCATCTAATTATAATATTTGAGAAGTTGATTAATTAAAACTGATCATCTAATTAGGCAGATGAAAAATAATTGTTTGAGTATCTCCAAGCGACAACAAACATTATCTTTGTTCTGTCCAGCTACATAGCATTTGCATATTTTTAAACTCTGGCCAAAGTGAGCTGGGACACCCTGTTGAACCTTGCTGAAGGTGCTGGCCAACTGCACGGTCCTTGGCCTGATCACCGAAGCACTTGACTGAGCTACTAGGGACATCAAAAAAACCCTTGGTCACATTCATGCTAGCACAGTATCAAGCGGTCATGTGCCTCTCATGATATCATGATACCTTTCAGCCCAGGTGGCCAAAGTATCGACAGGCTACCTTAGCTAAAGTCACTGGAGCTTGGTTCCAGTGACATAAGTATTCCATAAATTTCTTTCCAGAACTCCCAGTGGTTGTTGCATCTGAAAACATACCTCTAGGCATTTCCTTTTCTGAACTGCTAAAAAGCTTCTTAGTCAAACAACAAAAAATACAAAATGCATCCTCGTTGATCACTAGCATGTGTGGAGATTGTGACTGATTGCTTCATCTCCTCTATGCATCCACTCGTCATGGCATGGATCATTTGGGGGGGGGGGGGGAATTCTTGGTGACTGGCCAATTGGCAGTGGCAAAACAAGGGATGCAGTACTAATAGCCTTAGCCTTGTAATAGTGCCACCTTGTGGCATCCATGCAAAACTCACGTACATGCACTTTGCTGGGTGTGCCATTAAACCATATTCTTGTTCCCTATAAGAACTGACAAACAAGCTTGTTAATTAAGCAGATGAATTGTCTTTGGTTTGTCGTGGCTGTTATGTGACTTCTGTGGGCTGTGTTAATAGCAAAGCAACTTGCTGACCACAACCAATGACATCAGTGGTGTCCAAAAATGCTGGAAATTTTGTTTCGTCTGGTTTCTGGCACCCACTTTTTTGTGTTATGTGAGCGGACAGCAACATGTAGGTGTTTTAGAGCTGGCTTGTCACTACCTGTCCGCACCTTTGATGCTCTGAATTCAATTGAAAGAATGAACTTGGCTTTTTTCATGCATTTTAGATTGTGCACAGTGTGTTCTACGTTTCAGAATACAAGATATGACATTCCTATGTATCAAAGGAATGACCTTCAAGACTATATGCTGGCCCATGCTGTCGCAGCAGCAGAATGTCTCAGAGGCCATACACCACTAATCCATGTTTAAAACTTTGTTGCAGTCATATAAAGTTTGGAAGCATCTAATGAAAACATAGTGCCTACATGTCACTTCCTGGCATGTTTTGCTACTCCAAGCATGTCATGGTGCAATGGAGAGCCATTCCTGCATTTATTTTTCCGTCCTGTTGATTATATGTTCCATAACCTTCCATTAGTATGAGGAAGCCATTTCTATGGAGGTGCAAAGCAGGCACCACTTGTTGCAACATGGGTCTTAATTTTAACATTTATTTGCACTGAATGCTTTTAAATTTCCCAGTACTGAAAGTTTGGCCAAAGCTTGTAGAGATTGACAAAGTAGAGAGCATAGCAGGCTTCTAAAGTGAATGTAAATGAATGTTCAAAACAAGGATGTGAAGGAAATGTCAGCCATAGAAATCCTCAAGAAATTACAGTACATCTTTTTCAAAACATTGCCTGTCATTATATCCCTGTAAAGTGGGTTTCTTTTCTACCCTGCATAGCCACTGCTTGTCTAGGCTTTGACTCATGAATACACCCTACTGTCTGTCAAAACACCCGCAACCACAGTTGCAACTCACTGAATGCTGCATCTCTGCAGGTGCCATTGGTGAGTGGCTCGCTGCAGCTGGAGCTGGTGGACGACCTGTCAGCAACGGAGAGTGCCCATCAGGTGAGGAGTTAGTAGGGGCTGGAGCCCTGACTGCATAAGTCTTATGGAGACCCCCTTCTTTTCTTACACAGGAGCTGTAGTTGGCCGGCCATGTCACCCCCTAACTGGTGGTGGTCCTTTACTAACGGGGTTTGATAGATGGCAATAAAGCCAACCTGGCATGGCTACCACCCGCCTCTATTTTCAGAGCAAGAGTCAGCTGAACTGTCGGCAACAGTAAGGACACTCCCATATTTATGTCAAATGGCAGGATAATAAATAATATAGCAAAGGATAATAAATATTATAGCAAAAGAGCAAAGAGGACAACGCCCGCTGTATAGACTTGTTAAATGCACAAGCGAATGTAATGTAGCAGAGTGTTTATGTTTGGGAAAAACTGCTTAACAGAACTGGCTGTACACGGAAATGTCGAAGAGATAATTTAGTATGAGTACTTGGCTCTGTCTAAATTAAAAAAAAAAAAAACATTTTGTTTCAAGGGTGACTTCAGCACCTTTTGTGGTACTGTGTTGTGATCAACCAGCAGGAATAGTGACACCGCAACAAATCGCTTCGTGAAGCTGGCAATGCGTCCCCCTTGGACAGCCTTGTGGTGCCAGCAAGGTGAGACACCTTTGGCGGATCGAGTGTGGTTTGTTGGTTCACTGTCGCCATCACAGACCAATGGGAGCAAGAAACTCCTGGGAAAGGGTGTTCTGCGATGTTTTCTCACAGACTCCAGTAACCACCACGATCGTTTGGCATATGTTCCAGCTAATTGCTGGTTCATTCCAGGAACCAAGACGTGCCAGCCTGAGCCAAGCGTGACAATTCCTGTCTATGAAGCTCCCCTCCTTTCTGTCTGTACAGTGAACAAAGGCGCAGGAGTGATTTTGTGAACCCTTGCCCTCAACGCGGGTCCTTCGACGACCCTGGATGCCCTGATTGGATGAAGGTTGGGCAGCAATTTCTCTGGCCTGGGGATCTAGGGAGGACAGAGGGAGCTTTAAACAGCCGTTTTTGACACCTCGGTGTGCTTCATTTTCAGTCATGCTAAACTGATGAGATGTAACATTCTCCACTCTTCATGTAGATGTTGTAAATAAATCCATTACTCCTTGTCCTCGATGAGAACACATTCTTCCCTTCAACAACGTCCTTAGTGTGGATGAGTCGGATGGTGGCATGGACCAGCTACCCCTTTTGACATGTCCAACCCCAACTCTTACAACTAGTGGCAGCGGTGGGATATACTTTGCGACGTGGTGCTGTGTCGGCGGCGAGTGCTTGGTTTTTGCTTTGACTCTCTAGGCTTAATTTCGTGGTTGTTCAGTTTACAACAGTAGGGAAACTGGATTGTTTATTGTTGGCTAGGTTGTGTTTATCTAGTTATATTTAGCAAGCAGGACGAAGGCAGTAAAGCAGTAATCATAGATTTGAGGACACTGCTGAGAGATGAATTGTTGGTTGTCAGTGAGGAATAGGGCCTAGAAGTATACAAAGAAATAATGAAATCGGAAATATTAAAGCTAATTTCTGAACAAGCCAGTAAGGAGGACATTTGAATTGGGTTAGAACTTTTTAGGAAAAGAGAGAAACGGGACAGAGAGAGAGAACAGGACAGAGAGGATCGTGAGAGAGATAGCAAGTTTTAAAAAATGCAACTTGACCTTGAAAGTAAACATTTGGAGTTGTCTCGAGTGAGTGAAGGGTCTCTGGAATGATCAAGTGTGGCAGAATCATACCGCATGGACAGGCTGTAAAGGCCATTTGAAGTCAGGAACGACATAGGGTTGTTCCCAAGAAATTTTGAATAGACTTTCGAGAAGATGAACATCACTTCAAGTATATGGCCACCGAGGTTGCTGTCTTTCTGCTGTCGAGTGGTTGAAAAGCATGGAGGTGTACGAGAGCAGAGACATGATTATTGAGTGCGTGTGTCTAGAGCAGTTTTACAAAACTATACCACAATCTCTGAAGCTGTGTGTGCAAGACAGAGAAAACGTAGACACTGTGGAAAGGGTGGCCGAATTAGCCGAAGAGTACGCAACGCAAAGAAAGCTGAGCGTCGAGGACGGAAGTTTGGACGATCGAAATGGACCTTGGAAACAATTTTCGCTGGAAACGACCGAAGCATGTAGACGCAGAGAAAAGGGTGTCGGAAAAGAGCGAGGAGATCAAATGACGAAACTGCACAAAAAAAGCAGAAAAAGAAATTCGAAGCTTTTAGACCAATCCACTGCTATAAGATCTACAAACTCGGACATATTGCTGCAAACTGTGGGAAGCCTAGCATAGTTTTTTCCTACACGGATGAAAGAGACAAGTACATGGAACATTTAAGCCAATATCACGACCTGCATATTAATGGAAAACCATGCTGGTTGCTACGAGACAGTGCCACCACCATAAACACTGTCCATCCATCTTACGTGACCGTAGATGACTTCACCAGAGAAATAGCGTGGATTAAGCAGGTTGTGGAAGAACACATCATGTGTCTGCCGATGGCAAAAGTGAAAATCAGTGGGCCGTTTGGGGAGCTCGTTACCGAGGCTGCAGTTACCAAATTCTTGTTGCTGCAGTCACCTTACTCTTTTTCGAATCGGTTGGATCAGTTATCACGTGAGAAGGGACTGAAACTTGGAGGGAGCGCAGTACAGGCGTTGACGCAATTCCAAGCTCGTCAAATTGCATCGCTTCTTTCTGAAAATGCAAGAGCCGCTCCCAGCAGAAGTAGCAAAAGAGCTAGCCTCAGCAACAGAAGCTGAGCTAGGCTCAAGCGATGAATAAGCGTTTGAGGAAATCCTGCCAGCTGACCAGCTCAAAGAGGGTGTATCAAAAAGCATGGGTGTGAAAGTTAACGCCTGCAGGGAGAGCCAGCTGATGCATTTGCAAGCAAGACAGCGTCGTTACTGTCACCGGCCTCAAAGAACTTTGATCGGCTGTTACATGTGGACAGAGTCACTGGCATCCGAGCAAAAGAATGGCATCAGCCTAGGTGAATTACATGTTACAGCTAAAGAAGGCACTCCTAGGCACAGCATGACTATGCACGAGAAAGAAGGCTTGTTATATTGGCACTACAAAGACCGAAAGGGCTAGATTCTGTATCGATTAGTCATACATACCTACTAAGTAGAGAAAGGACCTTTTGGGTCTCTGTTGTGTAAATGGGTGGTCTGGCTACATAGGCATAAACAAATCAAAAGAAAGATTGTTCATGCATACCTACCAACCCTTCCCAATTTTCTGTAAAATGTACGAATTTCGAGCAGTCTTACGATTTTACAAATCTTGCTTGAAATTTTTTGGAAAACATTTTATTTGCGAGAAAAAAGAAAGTGAAAATGTAGTAAAGCTACACCCTGCTACCTTGTACCACCATGAGAGGACAATACGTATGCGTGGTATCATCATCAGCAGCTGCAAGGTTGTAGTGACTTGTGTCATCCACTAGGGAGGTCACGAATCCATATCCAAAACTCGGTAGCGCCTCCAGTGCCTCCATAAACCTGTTGCCATACTGTTGCCTTTTTTCACGCAGGCGCGCATGTTTGTACTTCAGTCAGCTTCAATCACTGCAGTGTTGGCCTCGCCGTTTGTGAGACTAGCTGCCGTGTCGGACGCAGTGCGACTCCGGCTTGTAGCGGCTTCGCGGTGCAATGGCAGGCTCGAAGCCCCGACAGTACTTCCAAGTGTTTTTGAAATTGTACACGGCAGAATTTCCGTGCTTCATGTCGTCGAAGAAAGGGGAGAAGTTCAAATTCTGCACCACATGTGCCTGTGATGTGAACATCTCGCACGGTGGCAAGTCTGACATCAAGGTCCACATAGCTTCCAAAAAGCATCAAGGATACGTGCGACCTGTGGACAGCCAGCCAAGCCGAGCAAGTTTTGTACACAGTGACAGCCACCTCGGTGTGATTCGTGCAAAATGCCTCTTCGCAGCATTTTTAGTTGAACACAACATCCCGCTGAATGTCAGCAATCATGCCGGACCGTTTTTCCAGAAGATGTTCCCCAAGTGCGAAGAAGCGAAACGCTACGCCTGAAATGGCCGCCAACGCGGAGGCTCCTTGGCTGAATTCCCTAAAACAGCAAGTATTTTTGAACGCTGTGGATGGCAGTAACAATAAGGATATGCAGCTTTACCCTGTTCTTGTGACATATTTCGTTAAAAAAACGAGTAGAGTCGAAAGCTGCCTTCTTTGCCTCGGGACAATCCAAGGGGAAGCGACGGGTCACAAGATTGCAAATCTGGTTCTGGGCGAGATGAACTCTCGGAATTTGCCTGTTGGAAACCTGTTGGCTATGTGTTCAGACAATGCCGATGTCATAATCGGCAAGAAAAACAGTGTTACTACTGTATTGAGAGAGGCTCAACCAGGTTTGTTAGGGGTTGGTTGCCCATGCCATCTGATCAACTTGGCCACCCAAAAAGGAGCTTCATGTCTTCCTATAAAGGTTGATGAGGCTTTGGTTGACATTTTTTTTAACATAGAGAAAAGCTCGAAATGGAAAGATAGACTTAAAGAGTTCCGACACTTAGGCTGTCGTTGGGGGAGTGTTTGAAGAGGCTGCTTAACCAGTAAAAACCACTACTCAGCTTTCTTTTATCTGAAACAAAGCAGTGCAATAAGCAGGGCTTGTTTTTGGAGTCACACCGAATTCCGAAGCCTTCCTTACAAACCCCCAAGAACCCTGCACTGACCCCCCAAAGTCTGCTACACATCTTCACAAGACTGCTGCAGGCCCCTGGGGAAAAAATGCACTGACAGCGATGAACTCTCACTAAAGAGCAAAGGAGCTCATTCTGGACCACAAGCAAAAAACTGAATCTTTATAGCAAGGATTCTGGGGAAGCCAGCCACGTGACCCATGAGAAGCGCCTGTTTTATTTTTTGTCATCGGAGCTAAACAGGGCATGCTGTGTTTTTATCTAAAATGTCATACCGCTTTTTGAGAAGGCAAACTGCCTTCTTCAGGCACAGGCTCCTCAGATTCATGTACTTAAAGGGACACTAAAGGTTCCTATTAAGTCAATGTGCACTGTTGAAATACCATCCCAGAAACCTCGAAACGCTTCTTTCATGCGAAGAAGAGGCTTATTTAAAGAGAAAATGCATTCTGAAGTGTCCGCATACCTCTAGTGCAGTTCAAATCGCCCGCCCTCCAATCGAGGAGTGGGGACGTCATGGTCTCATAGTGACGTTGCGCCGTCGGTGAGTAAAATGGCGCCCGCAGACGGCGCTAAAGCTTTTCTGTGCAAAACACAAATACGCGGTCAGAAACAGAGCCAATACAAAGCCGACAGCAGAGTGAAAGCAGAACTATGGTGGCTAGTGGAAGGGAAAGCGCACGACGATAAGCTGGTTCTTTATTTTATGACGCCAACTTTGACGCTCGTTGCAATGGACGACCCTGACAACGACACATTGGCTCGCGATGCTGGGCTTGACTTCAGCGATTTAAGCACTGATGAACGTGACCTGCTGCTGAGGGCTCGCGCTGCTGGCGTCGTTGCCTACTACTACGACGGCAACTGTATGTCATCGCTGTACATATTCGCACATTTGTAGCTTTTCCTTCCTGAAAACCAAATGCCACACTCACCGCCCCGTCTTCGACCTGGAGTTGTTCTTGTGCTTTGGAGAATGCAGGCAAGACCGACAAAACAGCACTACAGGAAAGCATTGCTTTGAAAGGCACTACACACGACTTCAGCAAGTCGGCGTTGAACTCGTAAGCCTCTGGACGAAAGTGCAGCGAACACACTGTGCGATTTTTCGGCTCTTTGTCAACGCGCTGTGGCAGAGGTACGGTACTTAACCACTTCAAATGGAGAGGTTCCCTCGTTGGCACACAGTGATATGTAACGTTGGATTTGCCTCTGCAACTGCCCTTGGCCAAGTTGCGCGGACCGTTCGCGCATCCCACAACATCACATGGACGTGGCATTCTTGCTGCTTGTTCCAGATGCAGATTTCGCAAGCCAGCAGAAACAGCGCAGTATGACACAATAACAAAACAATTGAAACTCCAAAGCGCGCGCAGCGCAGAGTCGAGCGACAATGAAACCTTTCGACCACCCATACTACTGAAGGGTAACGTCAAAATGTTGTTCTTTCTTAGAATCGAACAGAAGTAGACAAGTAGCATTTTCTTATGTCTTATAACCTAATGAAATGATCTTTTTAATACGAGTAGTTGAGTACTAGTGACATAAATTATGATGAGGAGTGCCTTCGTCATCAGGCTTGTACCGGAATGTCGCTGGGGGTCTCATATCGTGTCATGCATTTACCTCAATTTCTTGGTTACTAAAGCTCTGTTCGCGATTATATTGACACCTTAGACGTTCTAGAGCATTGCTTTATCACCTTAACTCAACTTCATAGTAACCTTTATGCCCCTTTAAGGGCCTCTTGAACCACCTTTTTGAGGATCTCCTGTCTAGATTTGTGCGCCTAAGTGTTGTCATGGCGTGTCATTCATTGCTGGAAGTTGACTATGGAGCTGCAGAGAACCAGAAAGGTGATGAAGACATATTCATTGGCAGCGCAACCTACTCTGTGCTTGAGACACTGAGGTGCATTGAGAGAGAGCAGTTCTTCCCTGCTGCACATCTGTACTTAAAGGCATCATGCAATTACATTCGCCACAAATTCCCACTAGAAGACGTCAATCTCGAGATGGCTGAAGTTGCTCAAGTACAAGCTCTCGAAATTGCTTCATTCAACAGCGTACATCATCCTATTATGGTGTTCCCTGCTGTCCTACCCCAGCAGAATGGTGAATCAAAAGAAGAAGCAATCGACACACTTGAAGACTTGCAAGCATATCAGGTTCCAGCATCGAGGTCCAATGAGACGAAGCGTGGTGGTTCATTTGTGCCGTCATGTCACAGAAATGAATATCATTTTTTTCACCTGTGCCAAATCATCCACGACAAGACACTAAATCAAGCGAAGGTAACTACACTTTTTATTTATTTTTTCTACTTTGACTTTTCTTTGCGAGGACATGATCAGCCTCTTCAATTTTCTTGTTCTTGTTACCCGTGGGCTGCCAGGGACAGCCAGAATGCGTGCATTTTTCTCGTGTTGCCCCGACTACCACGCGGCGCACTTCGGTGCGCATTCGTTTTTCTCTGGCCAAGTGGATTTTGGCCTGGCAGAGTTTTGGACACTTTCTGGCTAACAGATGAGAAGAAGAAACAATGGTCACTCGCCGCCATGACTAGGGACAAGACGGATTGCAATGTGTTCACTTCAGGGCATCACGTTCACTTCGATTTTATTGCAACTTCTCCAAAAAGTCTTTTGTCTTGCCGATGTAGGATACTCAGCAGTGTGAGTTGGGTCTCTGTGGACCAAGCATCTAACATTTTCTTCTATATTCCTTCGGTAGCCACATTAGATGCCAAAAGTAGGCATTCGATTGTGGCCAACATGCTTTCCTTTGTAGGTTCTTTTCTTTTTTTTTTTTTCCATTTCGACGTCCCCACTCCACAAAAGAAAAAAGGACATTGTTGCGGTGCAGCAAATTATGCCGTGATGAAAGTTCAATTTTTTTCTTTCTTTTGCAGAAAGTAATGGGCCAAGCGACTCTTCATTTGCTGGATACACCTATATTATTGCGATATCAATTATACGGACAGTCCAGGTGGGTTCCTCCCGTCGCTGTCATTTTGCGTATAAACTCCAAGGGCTATGATATCGTGTATGCGTCAGTGAAAGCGTAGGGGGGTAGGGGGGATGGGTGAGCCGACGATGATGACTCAGTCTTGTGTCCACAAAAGAGAAAGTTTGGAAGACTTTTAAGCTTCGCCTTTAAGAGCGGAACGCAATAGCATTAAAAGATTGACTGCTTCGCATGCCTCTCGGCAACTGGAACGTACGTAACTGTAATGTTTACCGGGAAACACTGGTTGCAAACACTATGCACGAAGGCGGGCTTTGTGGTAGAAACGCGGCCTCTTGCGTGGGCTGCGACGCAGCGGAGGCAAGCGCCAGGAACCAGGCGCGCTGCTCCATGGCCCCCAAGACACCCACGCGCCGGCGTGTGCAAATGGCGCAAGCCGCGCCTGTTCTGTGAATTGTAGAAGTGTTGGAAAAGGGGGTTCCTTGAGTTTTCGCGTAACAGAATTATGTTTTCTCATGTAGTCAAATTTCAATAAGAGAGCTATCATGTCTGTATGTTGCGTGTATGTCATAGTTTACAATTTTTTTTGCATATTGTACAACATGTGGATGCAACGTCAGCTTGTCTCACGGTGACAAAGGTGACTTGAAACTACACATTTCTGTGGCGAAGCATCAAAGCTATGTTCGCATCACTGAGCAGCAAGACAACATAGTGAACTTCCTCCGGAACAGCTGCGATGACAGTGTAATACTTGTGGAGTGCTTGTCAACTCAACTCTGATGTCAACTGGATGGATGTCAACTCAACTCTGAAACGCAACTCAAGAATTCGGAGGTGGCCAACCTGAAATTTATTTCACAGGCATCGCTCTCGAGTCTTCGTTTCTTTATTCACAGTTTCCCGCAGCTGCTGCCCCGAGATTCCAACGAATCTGCAGAAGATGCTTTAGCTGCTCTTGAAGCAGAGTTTGCCACACTGCAGACGTAGTCTTCCAGAAGACATTCTGAGTGAACAAAGATGGGACGTGCAGTGGTCTATGGTTGGAAAAATGAAAAACACTCATGGAAAACGTGTATCACCAAGTTGCTAAAGTGATGCTAAATTTACTCATGATACCGCATAGCAACGCAGAGTGTGAGAGGATTTTTAGCACGGCGCGAAAAACTAGGACTGAATTCCGCTCATTAATGTGCAACACAACCCTTCAACACCAGCTGCTAGTGAACGTACTTCAGTCTGGACCATGATTTGAGCAGAGTTAGTCAGGCAAATTTCAGAAGTGAGCAAAGTCTGCTACTGCAAGGTCTCTGCAAAAGGACTCAACGAATGCTGCCTGAAAGTTTGAACGAAACACCTCCTCCCCCTCCCCCTTCCCCCCCCCCCAGTTCCATCGGTAGTTGAAACAGTAAATGCAACTCTCCCCCTCTCCCCCCCCCCCCCCCCCTTGGCGTGAATAACAAGTCTCCCGATTTTTTATCTCGCCAGGTTGGCAGCTATGGTTTTAGCTTTGTGTGATACATTAGGCCTACAGCGCAGGCACTGTCTCTCCACAGAACTGGGGCAAGGTGCTGCACAAGCATCTTGGCACGCTGTCATCGCCCGCCGCCCTTCAGCAGATAAACACATTGATGATACAGCACCAAATTAGGCTTTTAAATGGACACTAAAAGTAGTGGCACACGCCTTGTAATAGGTGCAATTTACAGACCCACAAATTTAACTTTTTAGAATCGTTTCACCAATACCTCTGCATTATTGTACCTACTAATGCACAAGTATTGTTGCAGGAACTTTTAACCTGCCTAACAGTACAATGACATAGTCTGGACACAGGACCAACTTTGATGGGGCTGCTGATGTGAACCATATGTGGAACATATTTAAGTGTGTAGTTGTATATTGTCTACAATACTTTGTTCTTGAGAGAACAGAAACAGTAAGAAAAGCACAATCCTTGATTAAATCATAACAATATTCAACTTAAACATAAACTAAAATGCAAGAAAAAGAAACAAAATGTGGGGCATGAATGAAATTGCTTACCTGTCCTTAATGCTTACTTAAAAACCCAATAAGTAAAGAAATCTATTAGTACTTGCAGACATTAACTTGTTTTATGAAAACCCCACCACGATTTTGGCGTCATCTAGCCTTGTTTCATAATACCATTCATTACGTTGAAGTGAATGGAGATATTGTTACTGACCCTATGGAATACTTTCCTTGCTCCTTGAGATTGACATGAAAAAGTGAGCTAGTCCCAATCGTATACCGAACGAGTTCCTTAAAATAGTATGCAGAGTGGGTCTCGAAGTATCTATTAACAATTTTTACCACATCATTTGTACATCTTACATTATGACTGGCTAATAGCTAAAGTAGTGCCTGTCCACAAATTTGGAAGCAAACATACTATAGAAAATACTGACCTATCTTGATCACATGCAACCAGTTGCTAGAATGCATGCAGTAACACCTTGTTATAACGAAGTTGAAGTGGGGAGGGGGTCGTAATTACTTCCTTATAAACATTAGTTCGTTATAGCCACTATCCATTTCTATCCACAATTAGCAAGCAAGAGAGGATGTACTACACCAAATTTCACAGCAGCCCGCACCGCGAAAAAGAAAACAGTCGCCGCACGCTTCTGTGAAGCAGCTGGCAGCTCACTTCGCAGAAAACAAGTCCATGATAGATTTTTGCCACGTCTTCTTCAGGCGAATGATGGCTTTTCCAGCTGCAGCCACTATTTCGAGTCCGTCCTTGCCGTCATCGTGAGTGCCGAAGAAGCGGCGCATCAGGTCTGCTGCATCCAGCGCCTGTGTGGGTGTTGGTACGTGTGAAAAAAACTTTGCGAGGGCGCTGCGAGTGCACTGGATTGGGGTGGAGACGCACTTCGCAGCAGATTCAACATTATTTTGCTGCGGGCGTTGAGATCGACTGCATGCGTATGCTCTTAAAATAATGCTTTATTTCAACCTGCAAATTTATATTGCCACATTTTTGCTATGTATACACATTTGAAGCATGGGTTATACATCATGACGTCTTCAATTTTGCTGTCGTTGTCAAGTGCGTCGTCTACTAGCAAGCACGCGTCGTTTCGGCCAGACTGGGCGGACGCCCAGTTTTCCCGCAGAAAGTCTGTGCTTTTGTGCGCCCGCAACTCTTGTCTGTCAGTACAAACTGTAGTTTTAGCCAGGTGAACTGCTGTATTTAACACTGTTTTCTAAAAGTAACAGGTAATTTTTTCCACAGAAGCTGCCTTCCTGCAACATGAAGCTACGAAGGAAAATTTTATTGATATCGTGTCATTTTATGCGCTTTTCATGTTGGTGGAATATTGAGGACAATCATCATAGCAAGGAGTGGTTTACCGTAAGCCTGAAACATCTCCTAAACAAGAAAAAGCGCCTTTATTGATCAGCAAAGAAATCTAACTCCCCTACTACATGGGACCGATATCATCAATGTACAAAAATGTACATTGAAAACTTAGCTGCTGCAAAAAATAAATTCTTTTCCATCGATCTACATAGAATCCTACAGTCGAATCCCAACAAATTCTGGCGCATTCTATCCCCTAGGTCTCGCCCGAACCAAATAGCGCTTATGGGAACTAATGGAGAACCAGTCGAACCAGATCAGTTTGCCAGCGTTTTGAACCGCTATTTCGTCTCGGTGTTCTCTCCTGTAAGCAACTCTACTGCCATAACTTCACCAGAATCCTCATCAGTGGCGATGCCTATGAACCAGGTTGATACTAACGGTATCAGCAACCTTATTGCTTCTCTAAAACTGTCGTCGTCAGCAGGCTGTGATCATATCAATATTTAACTACTAAAAAACACATCAACGACTTCGGTTCAGATACTACAATTGATCTTTACCCAGTCTTTACAATCCGAGGAAGTTCCGAATGATTGGAAAATTGCCCAAATCATCCCAGTCTTTAAATCCGGTGACTGCAAATTAGCCTCTAATTACCGTCCTATTTCCCTAACCAGTGTGCCATCAAAATTATTCGAACACATTATATCCACAAACCTAATGACACATCTTGAATCTATCAACTTTTTTATTCGCACCAGCATGGTTTTAGGAAACACCTTTCATGTGAAACCCAGCTTGCAGAGTTCATACACGATTTGCTCAAATCCATGGATGCCAACCTCCAAATAATGCTATATTCCTCGATTACTCCAAAGCATTTGATCGGGTCCCACACAATCATTTACTACAAAAACTTTCATCACTAGGAATACCCGTCAACCTAATCCGTTGGATCGAAAATTTTCTTTCAGGGCGCAAGCAGTTCACTTCTACAAATGATAGCCACTCTCCTCTTTCCAATGTAACATCGGGAGTCCCTCAGGGCACCGGCCTGTCACCACTACTATTCCTAATTTACATTAATGACCTCCCTTGCAATATAAAATCGGAATTACGGCTTTTTGCCGATGATTGCGTCATATACAGAGTGATTAGGGCAACCAGCGATTCATCTTTTCTTCAGTCCGATCTTGACACTGTCTCCTCTTGGTGCGATAAATCCCTCCTCTCCTTAAACATTAACAAATGCAAATCCATGTCTTTCACCAGAAAACGCACCGTGAATTTGCACCAATACAGTATTGGCTCATTTTCCATTGATTCCGCATTATCCTACAGATATCTTGGCGTCCATCTAACACCATCGCTATCATGGGTAACTCACGTTCAAAACATCTGCGCTGCAGCCTCTCGCACACTCGGATACCTGCGCCGTAACTTGAAGGCCGCATCCTCCGACATAAAAAAACTAGCATATATAACATTCATTCGCCCAAAACTAGAATATGCCTCATCCATTTGGCACCCATCACAAGTGTACCTCGCCGCTGACCTTGAAGCCGTGCAGAATCGTGCCATCCGATTTATATCATCATGCTATTCAAGAAAAACCAGTATTACTGCACTGAAACACTCCCTAGCCATCACATCACTCGAGTCACGCCGCATAATATCTCGCCTCTGTCTTCTTCATCATTCTACTATCACCCACACACGAGACACGAAAAGCTGCAACCCCCGCACAGGACGTCTAGCCGCCTAAGCCATGACCATAGCATCGCACGCATCAACTGTCGCACCTTAGCTTTAAAGTCATTATTTTTTTCCGGACGTGATAGCACTATGGAATGGCCTGCCAAATACCATCGCATCATGCACTAACCGCAAATCATTCCGGGATAAACTAAATGACCATTTTTCATGAGCGCAAAAGGTTCCTGTCATATTCAATTCGGCACTCTGAACAGCTGATTATATTTTTTTACTTGTTTCCCGTGTGATGCATTTTTCAGTGTATTTTTCTCTTGTATTAATTGAGTGTTTCATATATATATCTATATTTTTTTTTTCTCGTGTTTCAATCCCGTGAATTTTACTTTGCATTGTATACGTGTGACAAGAACATTTAACTGTTACATACTCTTTTTTTGTTATTGTTCTCTTTTGTCAATTTATTCTTTCTCTTTGACCTTGATTTTGCTCCCCCCTTATGTAATGCCTTCGGGCCTTTAAGGGAAAAATAAATGAAATGAAATCAAAGAAAACAATGTTAAAGTGAAATAAACCACGTTTATTCACTGCGTGGCGTAAAGAGATGCAGATGACCAATGCAGTTTTAGGTAAATCTAAGAGTACATAGATATATATATCAAAGACATACGTGCAAGAGAAAAATGACCAAATATTCTAAATGTACTGACTGAAAAACTGAAAACTTCTGACCAGAATAAGCATGTTTCCTTTAAAAGCTGCACCAGCCCCGGTGACACAATTGAATTTCCGTGAAAAGGAACCAAAGCAATTATTTGACGTTAATACGAACAGCAGTGCTAGGGAAAATCCACTGCATATGTTGTCGGGATGCGCGACTCTCGCGCGTCCCCTGATGTTTTTCCCGCATAGCTCCCTTTCCCTGCAATCCGGCTTCGCCACGTGGACTGCGTGATGCCTGCGGCAGTCGGTCTGGTTGAGGCGCAGTACGAGAGATGGCGAGAGTGTTGCGCTGCTAACGCCGCCTCCGGTGGGGTTACTTGGGAGCGAAGAGGAGAAAGCTCTCTCTCTTTGGTTGAGAGCCGGCAAGCGCAGCGGGCGTCCCGCGCAGGCGCCGATCCATGCTTCTGCAAGACCGTCTCGCATGGCCACCTTCGAACGTGCCACCGTTCGCGTGACCGTACGCGCGAACGACCAGGCGTTGGGATCCAGCATGGGGTGAACATATTCGCTCGCTATCCAGTCGCGGTGAGTCGGACTGCCCAGATTTGTCGCGCGCCCATCGGCATGTTTTGTGGATAGCAACTCGGCTAGCAGGCATTGATCTATGAAAGGTGCAGTAAATGCCCTTGTGATTGTTTGCACTGCTCTGTTGTCATTCCATTGTCCCAAGAGCATGGGTGTGAGAATCCCACAATGTACTCGCACTGAATCGGGGAAACCGGGAAGTCTTTACCAATGTAGTCTCCGTGGCTTGTCTGGCATTCTCCTTCAATGTGCCAGCAGGCGAAATGAAGTAGAAATGTATACTCTAATCGAATAGTATTTGCTATTCAAATCGTATTCGAATTCACAATATTCACTATTAAAAATTATCGAATGGACACGGCAGCCCTGCCGTGACGATGTCACCTGAAGTACCTTTGTATGTGCAGGTTTGCGCGTCGACCCTGATCCTAGCCTCCGCCACATCGCCGGTTATGGGGGTCATTGGACGGCAGCGCTCCGATTCCCCGGCTCCGATCGACGAAATGCTGTGGCAGCTTCCTGGATTCATTGCCGACACCCATCGCCATGCACCAAATATGACTGATCATCGCCTCGTGGAAAACGACCTCTGCACACCATCGATGAGCACAGTGATGTCACACCATCGTGATACGTCACCGAGCCTGCCAGCTATAAATCTGCTACCGAGACCTACGATCATCAGTGGACACGGCAGCCCTGCCGTGACGATGTCACCTGAAGTACCTTTGTATGTGCAGGTTTTGCGTCGATCCTGATCCTAGCCTCCGCCACATCGCCGGTTATGGGGGACATTGGACGGCAGCGCTCCGATCGACGAAATGCTGTGGCAGCTTCCTGGATTCATTGCCGGCGCCCATCGCCGTGCATCAAATATGACTGATCATCACCTCGTGGAAAACGACCTCTGCGCAACATCGATGACCACAGTGACGTCACACCATCGTGATACGTCACCGAGCCTGCCAGCTATAAATCTGCTATCGAGACCTACGATCATCTGTGGACACGGCAGCCCTGCCGTGACGATGTCACCTGAGGTACCTTTGTATGTGCAGGTTAGTGCAAAAAGATACAGTTTTCGTGGTGATTACCTTTGTCTAGTTGTGCTGCCGTGTCCACAAGTGCTGCTTGATTGTGTCTGCGACTGTTTTTCAATGGCATGCATACTGCTTAAGCTTTCAGGGGATGTAGAGGAAAACCTGGGGCCTGTTTCTGAAGCTACCCTGAATGAAATTCTACAAACTCAAAAAGATATTTTGGCCAAAGTTACTCAAATTCAAGAAAAACAAACTTCGTCCGAGGCAGGTATAGTGAAAATGCAAACAAGACTCGATTCCATCAAAGCAAATCTCGTGGTCCTAGAGAAATCCCAAATAAGGCTATCAAATATTGAAGCTACTATGAGTGATTGTCAGGCGGAAATTGCTGCACTAGCTAAACAAGTCAATGGCTTGGAAAATAAATCCCGGCGTTGCAACCTGATTGTAAGAGGTATACTGGAAGAAGAAAATGAAAACGAAGAAACATTGCTGAGAAAAGTAAACAATGATGTTTTTGAGGCAAAACTCGGAGAGAAGCTAAGTACCTTAGAGAGAATACACCGTCTTGGTAAGGTGAATGCAGGTAAGCATCATCCAGTTATCCTTAGGATTGGTGATTTTAGGGAAAAATTGAATAATAATTGAATGAATAATTGCTACAAGCATTTCAGAGGTCCATTCTAAAAGAGTGCATGATATTCGGAAAAAACTCTGGAATACCACTTTTGACGAAAGGAAAAACGGGGCCAAGGTAAAGATGGTATTCGATAAGATGAAGGTGAACAATATCCTTTACGCCTAGGACGAAACTACGAAACAAAAGTACAAATGCCACACCCCTTCTGGGAGCGGCAATTGACGCAGGAACAAAGGGTCAAAACCGTTCAAAGTGATAAATGTGAATGCCAGAAGCATATTAAATAAACTTGTGGAATTAGAAAGCCTAATCATAGAACATGAAGCTCACCTAATAGTAGTCACCGAAACTTGGCTGCACAAGGATGTACTCGACACTGAAGTCGCCGCTCCTAACTATAAAATAGTAAGAAGGGATAGAGAAGACAGAGGGAAGGGGGGAGTTGCGTTAATTATCAAAAACAACATAGCACTTTCTGTACTTTTAGATGTGAATGGCGTAGAAGCGCTATGGGTCAAGTTAAAATTGGATACACAAACAGTCTTCATTGGAGGTGTTTACAGGGCTCCAAATGCTCCGTTGGACATCCTGGTAAATCTACGAACATTTATGGACACTTACCTGCCTCAGGATAGTAGGACATTGTTACTTGGAGATTTCAACCTACCCGGCATTGACTGGTGTTCGCAATTACCTGGAACTCGAGAAGTGCCAGTTGTGAGCAGTTACTTGAACTGGCTTTTTGTCATAATTTAGTTCAAGTTGTGTCTGATTACATAAGGATATGTCCTACAACATCATCCATACTTGATTCAATTTTTGTTTCCGAACGAATACGAAGTTCTGTCTGCGAATGTGAAACACTGGAGGGCTTGTCAAATCACAGGATGGTTTTGTTGTCATTAAAGGCATCACCAGATGTCATAAGTACTTCGTCCAAAAAAAAGTTTCTTTAATTTTCATGACGCTGATGACGCTGATGACGCTGCTGTGATAGACTGTCTTGATTATTCATATTCAGATTTTATGCAACTGTATGACTTAGGTGCTAGCACGGACCAACTATGGGAATTCTTTTTGGAATTAGCAGAACGGTGCCTTAATCACTTTATTCCTAATAAAACTAAGCGCACGAATAAAAAGAATCCATGGATAACTAGAGATATACTTCATCTCAAACGAAGACTTAAACGCAAACGTAAGGCTTACTCACCCCTAACCCAAACCCCGAAAATAAACTATGTATTCGCCGCATGAGTCAGGATTTAAAGAGACTTCTTAAGGAATCAAAAGCGAGATTCTATAATGTGACGCTTACAAAATTTCTTCGCGAGTCACCTGACAAATTCTGGTGCTATATAAATCTGTCTGAAGTTCTGCACCCTGCTCAGACCGAGGAGAACGCCCATAAGCGTGCCGAAGATTTCAATCTGTATTTTCCATCTGTTTACATACGTGATAATGGTATACTGCCTCCTTTTAATGTTGAAACTGAAAGACCTCTTATTACTGATTTACAGATTGACGAGCAAGGTGTTCTAAATCTGCTATTACATATTGACATCAAAAAAAGCCAAAGTCCAGATCGTATCCCTAATGAGTTTTTATATGATACGCTGAATGGGTATCTAAATACTTGTCCAAAATTTTTCAGTCTTCTTTTAGTAGCGGATGCTTTCCAACTGATTGGAAGCGAGCAAAAGTTATACCGTTTCATAAAAGCGGAAATAATTCTGTTAGTAATTATCGCCCAATCTCGCTCACTAGTACAGTTTCGAAGTTACTTGAACACATCATATCCAAAAACCTGCTCGGCTATCTCGACCAGAATGATATCCTGTATTATTGTCAGCATAGCTTTCGAAAGGGACTGTCCACGATTACCCAACTGATAGAAATAGTTCATGACCTCGCAGAAACAATAAATTCATGTGGTCAAACAGATATTATCTACCTTGACTTTGCAAAAGCATTTGATAAAGTTTCGCACCAAAAATTGTTATATAAGATTAATGCGGTCTTCAAAAATCAAACACTCACACAATGGTTTTCTGCGTATATATCCTCCCGTGAACAGTGTGTAACTGTTAGAGGTTGTCAATCCAACATTCTTCCCGTTGCTTCTGGTGTTCCGCAAGGTAGCGTCTTAGGCCCACTCCTATTTTTGATCTTTATTAATGATTTACAAAGTAACATTGATGTTCCATTAAGACTTTTTGCAGACGACTGTGTGATGTACAGTACCGTAAATAAAGTTGATGATCAGATTAAATTAAATTTAAACCTGCAAGGAATAGTGAAATGGTGTAACAACTGGCAGATGGAGTTAAACTTTAAAAAGTCTGTGTTCATGTCAGTAACAAGAAAGAAAAATGTTCTTGATTACAATTATCAAATCAACGGTTATATGCTTGAAAGAGTCGATCAGTATAAATACCTAGGCATAACATTTACATCAGATCTACGATGGAATACCCACATTGAAATTGTCATTTCCAAAGCTTTTAAAACACTATGGTACCTGCGACGCACTATGCACAGTGCTACTCCGGATGTAAAGTGCCTCGCTTACAAAACCCTAGTCAGACCGATAATCGAATATGCTAAAGTAATATGGGATCCTCACACAGCAACTAATCGTCACAAGCTTGATAGGATTCAGCGACTCGCTGTAAGGTTTATCTTTAATAAATACCGCCGGAGCCATTCTTCAACAGAACTCTGCCAACAAGCCCTACTACCTATGCTAGAAACCAGAACCAGATATGAAAGACTAAAAACTCTTTACCTCATTATCAATAATTATCTTAAAATAAATAAATAAAATTACCTACTTTGAGATCAAAACTAATGAAACATCAAGGCATCGCCATAGTAAGTTTATCCCATTACCGACTATAAAAAATAATTGTTTCAAGTTTAGTTATTTTCCCCGAACTTGTAGGGACTGGAACTCTCTTCCAGATTCTGCTGTTCGGTTGACATCATTAGCTGAATTTCTACGCCACTTAGATAACTTCATCTATGGCACTAGCATAGGGCGATGAGGTCAGATTGCTGCTGTATAAGATTGCTGTTCTGATTTCTGAGTGATACATTTTTGTTTTTGTTTATGTGTGCATTTCACGAGATGATCTTTTTTTTCTTTAACTAATGTATAACTTTGGTTTTCAATATGTTCTGTACTACTTAGTTTGCTGTTCAGTTTCGTTTTGTTTTTTTCCACTCCTGTTACAGCCCCTGAATGAGGCTGACAGTATTAATAAATGAAATGAAATGAAATCGAATAGCCGTTTCCGTTCGAATATAACGCATAGCAGTACTTTTGAAGTATCGAAGGTGAGGGGCTGGTGCAAGTGAGGACTCTTATTCTGAATGATTGTGCTGCTGGAGAGTCGTGGCTGTTGCGCAGAGGCGCACCAATTCTTGAGAGAATTAACGCATGGATGCTGTTCTGCTGAACAAGTTCTCAGCTGTCATTCAATATAAACGCCCCGTTTTGGGGCAGTCTGTAAATCTGCTAACTTGATTCAGGCAAGGAAAACATTTTTTGTCAGTATCACCATGTCTGCAACCCATTAAAGCTGGGTGCCCAATGTGGTACCACACTTGCCTTCTTCAACAAACACAGCAGATCTACAAATATTTCTATGTGTATGTGAGGCGTGCCATTCCTTTGATTGCTTCATTATTGTTCTTATGATAGTGCACCAGATAATTGAAAGCAACCATTTATAATACAGACGCTGCTTAGTTGAGCGGATGTACAGTTGGGAACAGCATTAAATTTAGGTATGAAATATAAGATAAGTGCAACATGTTTTTCTCAGAAATCAGACTCGAGAATAATTTCTTTTCGATTACACCCGTGAAAAAAGCCGAAGGATGCAGCTACCTCTTCTTTTAATTTTTTTTGTTAATAAAGTTCTGGCATTTAAGTCTGGCGATATGATTATGAAGCACCCTGTTCAGTTCTCATCACCTGGGGTTCTTTAACGTGCACCTAAACAGAAGTACACGAGTGTCTTTTTTTTTTTTTTTTTCATTTCGTTTCTATCGAATTTCGCGGCCTGGTTTGAACCCGTGAGCTCGAGTTTAGCAGCGCTGCGCCATATCCACTATGTAGCCACTAATTAGGCTACCATGCTGCCTTTCTTTCTTTTTGCTGTTGTTAAGCATGGACTGGACAAAAAATTCACACGGCTGATGGGCCAAATATTAGCATGTGTAATAGCTACCTACAACTCTTTTTGGCTCCCGAGGTCCCACCACAATGAACGGACCCGTACCAATACACCGCATTTTGTTACGTGAGGAAGACAGAAACATGAATAGAATGTTGCACTGCAGCTTTTTTTCTTTTTCTATAAGAATACTTTTCACAAATTTGACTACAGGGCGCTGGATGGGGCAGATATGTTTTGTGTTTTAAGTGCCAAGCAGGAAGTTTACACGTTTTTCCGTCTGCGTTTCCCAAGACCTACTGATGGAAAACTATATGCGCCAAATTACACACGAGAGATACATGCTGCTTGAAGAACAAGAAAAATTCTCCAAAGGGAACCCTACAATAACATAGTAGAATGAAAGCTGACACTGCGGCCGCAGTGCACGCACGATCACTGAGGCATTTAAAAAAAATATTATATAGAGAAGACAAAGAAAGGCATCTATTTCTAAGGCATAAATGTGTGTCATATCCAATTATAAACACTGCTTCAGCGGCCTGAACGCATATACCAGCGCATGAAGTAGTACGAATGACCCTTCCCTGAAGTATGGTGGCTAGAAGTTGTTCATACCTGAAGTATCGCCAACAGTTTCCAATGGCGTGACCTTGATGTGGCCCAACCCACTTTGATCGCAGTGCTGCCACAGTATTTTTCATTCTCGCACTCCTCACTGCAAAGATGCGCCGCCCCAGCCACTGAAAACATTTCAGGCGAAACCCACCTGAAATGACCCAGTCGGCTAAGAGTATAAGTAAATAGATAACTAAATAGAGAGAAAAATTATTTTAGCTGTGTTTTTAATATTGCCCTTCCACAGTACCAAAAAAAACACTTTATTGGGATAAGATGCTTGTTAAGCCAGAATGATGCAAAAACAAAAGATGGGTGGCAATGCTGCCCTGGAATTTTATGCACTAGCTCACTGTGACGTCATATGTTGGCGACTTCTGCTTAGGCTTTGTTAATTTTTCATCGGTAAAGATTGACTGCATTGTATTCCAATATAGCCAAAGACTTGGCAAGCCACAATTTTTTTTTCTATATTTTCCCCGAAGACACACCTTTAGTAGGATACTATATACATGCTTTATTAACGATTATTTAGCTCTAGATGCAGCAGGCAAGCAGCAGAAAGCTCAAAACAATAGTGACTGCCAAGAAAAACATCACAGTGACTTCCACAACGACTGCACTGTAGCAGATTTGGCTTACTTCATAAACTTTTCTAAAAATAAACTTGGAGAAGTTAGTCGGTAATCCTCTGGTATATGGCATTTTGTATTGTGACAAGGCAGCGGCGGAGGTACCATCACAATTTCCTTTTTGCACGCATTATTTTGCAACCGTGCACCACCTAACCTTCTAACCTGTTTGACTTTTTTTCACCAACAGAATGTATTTTTTGTAAAGCTTTATTCATCATTCATAAAATCTTACTACAATCTGAAGTTCATAAACTTTAGAAAAACATTCGGAGGAGTTGGCAGGTATGATTACCCGACTCGCTACTGTGAAAGTACAGCCCTACCGTTGGCAGTACCAGACAAGCTTCCAGCATTCCATGCATGCTATACCATCCACAAAATAATGGTGGCCTGGTTTAGCATACGTAAATGTCACAATGTTTACTAACGTGGTTTTGCTGTATGTTGATTCAGCTTAAGAAGTGGGAAAGAATCCTGCGTTTCATCACCTATACTTACAACAATGAGGCATGAGACCACTGGCTACAGTCCATTCTGCCTGCTTTTTGCTGGACTGTCTCATCACGTGCTCGACTCCATGTTCCTGTTTTTCATTCATTACAACTCCATTGCCAAGATCTTCTACCGAGCAGAACAAGCTTGTCGACTTGCTTGTCTGCACAACCTAGCTTCTCAGGACTGCTCAAAGATATAACGGCCATCGCCATCACGTGGTCTTCGACCCTGGTGACCTCGTGTATTTGTGGACACCACATTGGAAACACAGATTATATGAGAAATTGCTTGCACTTTATGCTAGCCCTTACGTTATTCTAGAGCGCATCAATGATGTCATCTACAAAGTATCATGCCTAACAGAAATGGGACGGTGCAGTGCTAAAGTTGAAGTCACGCATGTTGCACATCTTGGGTGCTACAACTGCCACTGAACTACTCGCCCAGCGTGCTTTTTAATGTCTAATTAATACATTCAGCAAACTAATTTGCAAAATATTTTGCTCGAAAATATCATCTTTATAATGCAAACCAGTTGTGTGGAAGCCTGCAAGGGGGATAAAGATTCATGCAAGGGAAATTTGGCATCCACTTGACTGTGGAACAAAGCTACGTTGGAAACCCCAGACAGGTTTCTCGAAAAGAAAGCTTCAAAGTTGATGAATAATTTATCCTGGACCAGGAATCGAGGTTTCTGAGAAACTTGTAAAGGTTTTCTCTATCTTCATGCTATGACAGGGTGGATGACAATTTTACATTTCATACATAACATGTCTTGGTGGCATTTCCGCCATTTCAATTTCATGGCAAATAGCAAAACATAACGTTAATATTCCTAATAAAAGTCATGCCTGCAGCACAAGCACAATAAATATTAATTGTTGATAGGAAAAGGTCGCACTTAGATACTGCATACCAATTTTTCATTTGAAGCAGGTCAATGTTGCCTTTTCTTTTCTTACGATTTCAGTCACTTCTTTTGATGTATATTTAAGAAGAAAACGCTTACCACAACTCCGAACTATACAGGAGATAACGTAATGACCTTAGAAAGCGCTAATTTTGCAGCATCTTAAGCCATGTATTGAGCATTGACATGGTTTACAAGCTGAATTATAGTGTTTTTGATAGTGGGATACATGGCAGTTTTTCTCCAAAAGTTTAGTTGAAGCTCTTTTTCTTTTGAACCTTTCCAAAACTATGTACACAATTGTGTAGATTCTAAAAATGTGTTCATTACAACTGCATTAATTTGTTCAAAACTAGGCCTTTGTTTATTTACCAAAATCTTATGCTTCCTCTCTGGCAATCTGTATATTTGCAGTGCCGTCTGATTAAGGGAGCATTAATTATGCACCTAAACAAACAGCATTTGCCAGTGTCAGCAGTTAAGTGCAAATAAGATATTTTTTCTGCTTTTCTCAAATTCCCCGCGACATTTATAAATTCGTCAAACATGTGAAATTCTTCAAGTTGTACATACAACAAATTAGAAGCTGCCTTGCTCCTAAGAGCACTCTGGCAGGAGCAGAGTTAGTGCAAGGTCACAAATGTGTAGAAAGCACGGTAATGGATGTGAAGTGACCCCCTGCCGATCCTTGGGCTGTAACTGACTGCGTGCGTTCATTCTAATTTTTCTTCCCCTCAGAAATTATTGTGCGTGCCATATGCAACATGCCAGGAAGGAACAACGGTTCCCGATGCAATGACACTTTCAGTGGAAAGGGCATTGCTAGAGGACATTGCTCCTGGTAACATATCATAATTTGGTGAAAGCGACGATGAGATTGGCCAGCAAAGACTTTATTACCATAGTTCTGCCCACAAAAATGTAAACAAGCTGGATGCATTACTGCAAGACATACCTCCTTCAGACAACGTCCAGAAAAAATACTATACTTTCATCACCTATAGCAGTTGCACTTGGTCATGGAGAGAAGGCTGCTAGCGTTAGTGAGAATGCACTCTTAAGTGCACTCAAGATAACAAAGACATATTGACCACTTCAAACCCCGCAGAAGAGTGTCTGTCATTCTCTCGAACACCGCTGGCACATTGCAGAGCCTGAAGGCATATCTCTGAACTGGTAAAGGCCATCAGGCATAATAAAAGCGGTCTTCTCACGGTCCTCCTCATGAACAGCAATCTGCCAGTAGCCAGAGCGGAAGTCAGACAATGAAAAATACTTCGCCCCATGTGGACAATCAAGTACATCATTCATGCAAGGTAAAAGGATACACGTCGTTATTGGTAATTGGTTGTGAGCATTGATACCTGGCACTGTTGCGCAGGTATTGGACAACCACCATGTTGTCCCAGTAAGAACATGTGCAGTGCATCCAAATTTGAGGACGGGACAAAAGGCAAGTAGAATTATCCACAGTGGTGACAACCGTACTTGGGGCCACGATACTGTGGTTCAGAAGGACATCGAGAAGCGGAGCGACAATGTAGTCGCCGTCAAGAACAGATTGCCAAGGGCTCAAAAGCAGTAGCAGCTTATGGCAACCAAGCAAAGTCAGTGGAGCACAAGGAGGGAAGTGCATCATAAACACAACCACTGTTGTAGGGAAGTTGCAATTGAACAACACTGGTGAAGCAGGGCAGAATGGGCTGAAAAGAAGTCTCCGCCCAAGATCAGGTCATGCGGACACCACTCCAGCACAATAAACGAAATGGACAATGGACAGTCCCTACAATGGGAGGCAGGCTGCCATCCAGTGAATATATACAGGATGTCCCAACTATCATGCACCAAGATTTAAAAATATGCTAATGCTACTTAGCTGGACAGAACCAAGGTAATGTTGTTTGCTGTCACTTGAAGATACTTGCGTTCTTTTTTGCATTCTGCCTAACTGCATAATTAGTCTTAGTTAACTAATCAAATTCTCAAATATCATAATTAGATAAAAAGTGTCAAATAGTGTTTTTCCAAACATGAAAGAAGCCCGTACGCAAAATTGCCTCACGGCTGGCCGCTCGAAGCACTTTGCAAGTATTTGCCAGCTTCTTTCCAACAATACTTATGTAGCACGTATTGAGCAACAGAAAGCTGTATGGGGAGTTTTTCATGTTGCTCTAAAATTTTCTCAGTGGCACTTTCAATCTAATTATAATATTTGAGAAGCTGATTAAGACTAATTGTGTAATTAGCAAAAATGCAAAAAATAATCCGATTATCTCCAATCGATGGCAAACAACATTGGTTCTGTCCAGCTACATGGTATTTGCATATTTTAAAATCTTGGTGCATGATGGCTGGGACACCCTGCATATATATAAAATTTGAAAAAAAAAAAAAAGAGAAGTGCATGCAGAAAAACAAAAACAAACATTTATTTTGTGTTTTGGACCTTGACTGAAACATATAAATTAAGTGTTTGTTTTTGCTCTTCTGTGTGTGCCAGCACTTTTTTCAAATTGCTGAACACCAGGTCCCGAAGAACTACTTCTTTCATATATCATGTAACCGAGAGGTAAATTCTCAGACTTTGACTTTGTGGGACCGAAGTTCAGATTCACACGAAGCACTACAAATTTATTTGCTTTTCATCTTTCTTTATAAAGTTCTTGAAAGTACTCTGGGATTTCTGCAATGAACACCGGCGCCAGCAGTGGACATCAAAACGATTAGGGGAGCGAGCCCAAGCAGCTATTGCTGTGAAGAATTAAGTTTCACAACAGCATAACCTCACAAGGGTCAACAACAGTACATCTTCAGTGCATGGCACAGTGTAACTTGGTGCAGTGGGACACTGTTGCAGCAGCACTTGTCATTTCCTGTACTATTGCTGGTGCACTGCCTTGCGTCTTGTTTTACGGCTCCAAATCAACAAAGTGAAGTAGCAAGGCGCAAGCATTACCTTCACCAAGGAAGAACCACAACTCAAGAGACGTTATGAGCCACTTTACAGAATCCAGTGGGATTCAGTGAGCAAGTTCCAAATAACATAGCAGAACTGTATTGCTGTGAAACTGAGGAAAGGTATAATGCAGAAGCCTTATAAATAGGGATGTGTGAATACATGAATATCCCGAAATTGAATAGTGAATGTTTAAGCAATTCAATTCGCAAATAGAATATGTACTATTCGATTTTTTGAATATTCAGTATTTAATGTAGAGACCCACGCAGTACCGCATGTCACGTGCACCAGCTAGCCCCTCGTGCCAGATGCCGTGCAAGTGGGTGCCTCACTTTGTTGTTTTTGTTGCAAAAGTGGCACGCAATAGGTGCTTTGCACACACATTAACCACTGCCCTTCTGATTTCAGAACTTCTGACAGGTGGCAACACTGACCCCGACAATGAAAAAGTGTCCGCTCTTTACTGATGGCGCCGACCGTGGTTGACCTGTGCAGCACCAACAATGGTTACGCATAGAGCAGATATTTAGTCATGTGATGCACGGTCTGCGCTTTCATCTGTTGCGCAGATTGGCCTTGCAATAACCCACCCACCTGCTGAAAAGTGTGGGGATGCGCGACTCTCACACGTCCCCTGATACCTTGTTTTCCCGCATAGCTCCTGCAGTGGAGCTTCGCCGCGTGGCCTGGCGCCCACGGCGGTCGGAGTGGTACAAGTGCAGGGCGAGAGATGGTGCGAGTGTTGCGCCGCTGCGGGGTTACTTGGGTGCGGGTAAGGCAAGGCGCGCTCCGTCTTTGGTGGCGGGACGGCAAGCAGCTCGGACGTGCCGCGCGAGCGCCGATTCAAGCTTCTGCGAGACTGTCTCGCGTGGCCGCCTTCGAACGCGCCACCGTTCGCGTGACCGTACACGCGAACGAACACGCGAACGACCAGGCGTTGGGATCCAGCATGGGGCGAACATATTCGCTTGCTGTCCGGTCGCGGTGAGTCGGACTTCTAGATTTGTCGCACGCCGATCGGCATGTTTTGTGGATAGCAACTCGGCTAGCAGGCATTGATCTATGAAAGGTGCAATAAATGCCCTTGTGATTGTTTGCACTACTGTGTTGTCGTTCCTTTGTCCCAAGAGCACGGGAGGAGAACCCCACAAAAGATAGGAAAGGCTTACTGTGTTTTGTAGGAAAACTGGAAAGCATAACTTTCTATGCAATAAATGATTGCCATAAAACACAGGTATGCTGTTAAACAGGGAATCTCATTGGTATTCAGTACAACATAACATCGCTAATCGTTTAGCTTCAGACAGGAAATAGCACTTCGTTCAACATTTTATTGGAAAAATTTCTCAGGCATTCACATATACTAGAACTGAGCCATATTCACTGTTGGAATACTAATTTGAATTTCCCTTCAACAAGAGTGGACCATACTGTATGTATGTCTTGATTTCTATGCACCCAAGTTTGCCACTGAAAGTTTGCCACTGAAAGTTTGCCACTTTCTTGTTATGCAATGCTAGGAGACTCCCCCGAGCATGTGCAACATGTTTACATGCCAAGCATTTGCAAGCATTAAACTTAAGAGAAATTTTCTGTTATTTCATATCAAATTCAATATTTGAGTCGTAATCTATTCAGTATCTGCACACCCCTACTTATAAAGGATTAAATGGAGCTCGTTTATATTTTCGTATTGTCAGTCTTCAATTTGTAGAAACACTAAATGCACAAAAGCCATGTAAATTCAACAGTTGTAATATCATCATCATCATCAGCCTAGTTACGCCCACTGCAGGGCAAAGGCCTCTCCCATACTTCTCCAACTACCCCGGTCATGTACTAATTGTGGCCATGTTGTCCCTGCAAACGTCTTAATGTCATCCGCCCACCTAACTTTCTGCCGCCCCCTGCTACGCATCCCTTCCCTTGGAATCCAGTCCGTAACCCTTAGTGACCATCGGTTATCTTCCCTCCTCATTACATGTCCGGCCCATGCCCATTTCTTTTTCTTGATTTCAACTAAGATGTCGTTTACCCGCGTTTGTTGCCTCACCCAATCTGCTCTTTTCTTATCCCTTAACGTCACACCCATCATTCTTCTTTCCATAGCTCGTTGCGTCGTCCTCAATTTCAGCAGAACCCTTTTCGTAAGTCTCCAGGTTTCTGCCCCATATGTGAGTACTGGTAACACACAGCTGTTATACACTTTCCTTTTGAGGGATAGTGGCAACCTGCTGTTCATGATTTGAGAATGCCTCCCAAACGCACCCCAGCCCATTCTTATTCTTCTGGTTATTTCAGTCTCATGATCCGGATCCGTGGTCACTACCTGCCCTAAGTAGATGTAGTCCCTTACTCCTTCCAGTGCTTCGCTACCTATCGTAAACTGCTGTTCTCTTCCGAGCCTGTTAAACATTACTTTAGTTTTCTGCAGATTAATTTTCAGACCCACCCTTCTGCTTTGCCTCTCCAGGTCAGTGAGCATGCATTGCAATTGGTCTCCTGAGTTACTAAGCAAGGCAATATCATCAGCGAATCGCAAGTTGCTAAGGTATTCTCCATCAACTTTTATCCCCAATTCTTCCCACTCCAGGCCTCTGAATACCTCCTGTAAACATGCTGTGAATAGCATTGGAGATATCGTATCTCCCTGTCTGACGCCTGTAATATATAAGTTGTAATATACTTGTGCTTTACTCTATAAATTTATAATAACTAAGTGCTTTGTACAAAGGCCATGACTATTCAACATTTCTAATATACTTGCACTTTATTTGAAAAAGTTATTTTCTGCATTCTTGCTGGGTTTAAGAGACTGCCATAAAAGTGACTTCCATCACTGTACTAGGTACCAGCAAATGATAAACATACAGGGAACAGTCCTGTGGCCACAACTTTGAGGTGTGCGACGAGTACACTGTGCTCAAGTCCTCTTTTTTTTTTTTTGTCTCCAAGAACATGCCTTGGCTTCTTTGTCATGATGACCAATTCTGCTGCTCATTTTTATTAGGGAGCTCATTCCAGGAAGTTGACTCTGCCGCTTTGCTGAGTTGCACCAGCCTTTCGTACGTACTGTTGTGTGGTCCATAACTCATACCAAACTCCTATTTAGTTTCACTGACTTCATTTTATTTCTATTATTACATTTTTTTCAATGCTCACTGCTAGGACAATGTCTCGCCTCCATCTCTGTCCTTTACCAAGTGCTAGAATACACTACTGAAACGAACATGCATGCACTGTTGAGCATGCTGCAGATAATAGGTTGGCCCGAAGTCTGAAATCACTGAGTTAATTGTTTCATAGGGTTTAATGTCGCAGAGCATAAGCTGGGCTCCATATTATTTTTGACCACCTGGAATTCTTTTAACATATACTGAAACCCAGGTACACTAACATTTCTGCGTAGCCCTTCCATTGGAATGTGGCCACAAATAAGGACCATGACCTCGTCCTTAGCAGCAGAGAACCCTAACCACTGCAGAATGTGATCACTTACACGGTTAACATTGGCCTCCTAGTTGATGCCCCTTAAGCAGAAGTGGCTAAAAATGTGTATAGTGCTTACTGGTCTTACTGGGAAGAATTTTGTTTCAAGGATAATTAAACAATTTGAATTCGAAAAAGAAAATACTATGCTTAAGATCTGTTCACCAATTACAGGGTTTACAAAGTGTACTTACACTTAGTCTGAATGTCCACAGAAGCCTCGCCTGCCAATAAATTTTAACACAACTGTAGATGGTTCATTTAGTAAAGTGCAAAAACAAGCGACAACACACCACGCCTGATAAAAGTAACAAACGGGCAGTTTTAAAAGGTAAGCCTCGATGGTCTTGATGCCTTGGTAGTCTGGTAAACTCTGTCTTGTATGGAGCCTTTACCACAGCTGCTGTTCCATGACTTGCATTTAATGATAAGCTTTTAAAAGTTTCAATGCAGCATTTACATATGGCAAACAATGTCTGCACTAGAGCAGCCTCCTATACTTTAAAAGCATGCTGTTTTAACACGTCACAGTAAAAACATGTTCAGAAAGTGAACAGTGCATAGCAAGACTTTGAGCAATGAACTCACTGCTGCAGCAGTCAAATATGGGCACCCTTTTGAAACTGCTTTGCACTTTATTTCTCATCTAATTAAAATCGCCAAACATTTTCTACAGGTTCTGGCATAAGATGAACGCAAGTACTCGGTGTATTAACAAAGCATTTGTGCAACTGCTGTTTCTGCTCAACCATACTGTATGCACAGAGGTCCATTACAAATAAAAGTGCTCATCTGTCAGCAGCTTGCTTGAGTACTGTCACTGCACCACATTCCACTGTGCTGGCTGGTCTGTAGGCAGGCTGGAAGAAGCTGCAGTGGTTTGATACAAAGGGTCCTGTGCCTCTGGAATGCACGTGAACAATGAATTACACAGCACCTGCCTACCTCCCAAGCTACCACTTGGCAGCTGCCCAAATGAAGGCCTCTGTTTAGGTGTCAGTGTGCGCCCAGAGGCACTGTCTTCTCCAACGACGTGGTCAGACTTTTGGTCACAGCACATCAAGACACATCAACAATGCCAGCACCAACACTGTTACACAGTCTCTTGAGCCTGTCCACCACAGCACCTAGGAAAGCGTTTGGGCTGCAAGCAACATCGGAAGTGCGGCCACCAACATTGGTAATAAAGGCCACTGGCCGGTAGCTGCACCCGTTTCGTGCGAGTCACAGCTGTCGGTGTGTGTCAGCTCAAAGGACAGCCATGGCCAGAGCAGGCCCTGGGTGCACGCAGGGGGGCTCTCGGCAAACTGCACACGCTGCGCCAACACAGCAATGCAGTAATGGCGCTGGCTGGACACTGCACTGGCTACCAGCAGGCGTGTGCCGTTCTCCTCCCAGCTGCCATGGCACTCAAATCCTGCAGGTGAAAAGTGCCATGCACCTACAGCACAACAGCAAAATGAAACTGCTCTCTGGACTGCACAGCTTTCATCCTTGTTTGGCAAATCCCTTCCACACTTGTGCACAGAGCAAAAGATCTAGCAAAAGATGACTGCTTTTTCACCAATGAGCACAATACAATTACCATATGAAAATTGAATTTTCATGCAAAGCTGTGCGCCAACATGTATCAAATTAGTGGAACAGCATTTTTGCCCCATGTTCACTGAAAACACTGCAATAATTTTTTTCTGTGTTATATGCTCTCTTTCATGTAGTTCTTGTATACTCTGACGCATGATGTTCTAAATGACCACTATGATGCTTGTGCTTGTTACTTGTTATCACAGCATGTAAGACTTTGTTACTTAAACACAATTTATTCATCCTTTATATTGCTAACCTTGCTACTGTAATGCCCTTGGGCAAATGTACCTATAAAAATAAACAAATAAAAAAGGTGCCAGTATAGCTGATGGTGCACACTGGGTGCTGTTCTTATCACGTAAAAGTAACATTTAGCTTCACATTTGCTTTCCTGACATAGATTAATCTTTACTAACATCGGCCCTTCTCGATGCATTTCTCAATTGCGGACCTGTATCCTAATTTATTTCCTTATTCAATATTAATAATATTTGGGGTTTTACGTGCCAAAACCACTTTCTGATTATGAGGCACGCCGTAGTGGAGGACTCCGGAAATTTTGACCACCTGGGGTTCTTTAACGTGCACCTAAATCTAAGCACACGGGTGTTTTCGCATTTCGCCCCCATCGAAATGCGGCCTCCGTGGCCGGGATTCGATCCCGCGACCTCGTGCTCAGCAGCCCAACACCATAGCCACTGAGCAACCACGGCGGGTTTATTCAATATTGTCAACCCTCTACCAAAGGTACCAAGTGAAAGCAAAGAATAAAATACAACACACGCGCACATCTATATAATAAATGTTCTTATGAATGTGGACCTAAAATCTCTTAAAGCACAATTCAGTTTGCCAGCTTTTTGCAGAGTTAAAAAAAAATGGTACTCATTGTTTCTAAAAAAAAAAACATTTTCAGGACAACTAATTTAGCACAGAATTGCTTGTATTTTCCAGAAAGTCATGTTCAGCCATCGTAGATTGCTGCCACAAAAATCACGGGTGTTCATTGTGACATGTAGTGTATAATGTATTCTCCCAAAATATTGTTGACGTGATTTCACCACATCGGCTTCATGTAAAATTTTCATTTGAGAGCAACTCCGCAGAAAAAATTTTTTACAATATTGCTGTCACTAGATGGGGAACAAGACATTGAAAGATAAACCTGAAGACAGTGCTCATGAACTTTGTGAGCTACCTGCCATCTTATCATCTGCTAAGTCATGGTAAATGTATCTTATTTCACTTCACTTTATTACCTTAAAAACCCCATTAGAGGGGTATTACATAAGGGGTGGTTAATAATATAAACATTAGAAACAGGCGTTCATTTTGAGATATGGGTGACAACAGCTTCAGTAAAGGCAGATGGGCTTGTGATGGCTGCGATGGCTTGCGGAAGGCCGTTCCAGTCCCTTGATGCTCAAATAAAAAATGATGCTTGAAAAGTGGTGGTCCGGGCACGTGCGCGTGCAACTTGAAGCGGATGACCGGTGCGATGAGATATGTATGAAGGGGGCGTGATGTACGGTGGGTGATTTAGGGAGCTGAAAAAAAATGAGCGGAAGAAAGAGAGGGTGGCAACCTGTCGACGGAAAGAAAGCGTTTCCAAGCCAGATTGCACTTTCATCGATGAAATGCTGATATCGTATGAATATGAAGATTGAATGAACCTAGTAGCACAATTTTGCACAGCCTCAAGTGCATTTATGATATAAATCTGATGCGGGTTCCAGATGGGAGATGCATATTCAAGTTTCGATCTTACAAATAATTTATAGGCCAACGCTTTTACTTGTTGTGGGGTATGACGCAGATGTCGCCTAAGAAATCCCAGTGATCTATTAGCAGCTGAGATGATGTTAGTAGCGTGCAAGCGCCAGGACAGATCACAAGATAGGATGACACCGAGGTATTTGAATGATTGGACTGATTCTATTGGAACATCAGCAATGGAATAGGTAAATGTGAGGGGGTTACAGCTGCGAGTGAAAGACACGAGTTTACATTTGTTAGGATTTAGGTTCATTAGCCAGCGATTACACCATTCTTGTACATTATTGAGATCGTTCTAGATGAGTATGTGGTCAGATGTGTTAATAACTTTGCGGTAGATTACACAATCATCTGCAAACATGCAAATGTTACATAATACATGCGTTGGTGGATCGTTAATGTAAGTTAAAGAAAGAAGTGGTCCCAAGACGGATCCCTGGGGGACGCCTGATGTTACGGGGAGTCTGCTAGAATAATGGTTATTAACACAAACGAACTGAGAGCGGTTAGTCAAGAATGCTTCTATCCATTTTAGTACGTCGGGGTGTAAATTTAACTGAGACAATTTTAGCAGCAAACGTTTATGAGGAACTGTGTCAAATGCTTTTGCAAAATCCAGGAATATGGCGTCAGTCTGAAGGTTACTGTCAAGGTTAACATGCAGGTCATGAAGGAAAATTGCCAGCTGTGTTTCGCAAGAGTAACCTTTTCGAAACCCGTGCTGACAAGGGTGAAAAAAACAGATTGAGTCTAAAAAGTTCATGATATGCGAGTATATGACGTGTTCCATGATTTTGCAGGGGACACTAGTTAATGATATAGGACGATAATTTAATGGGGTGTCTCTGTTGCCTGATTTGAAGACTGGAACGACCTTGCCCACTTTCCAGTCAGATGGTAAGATGCCTGTAGAGAGTGACTGCGAAAACAACAAAGTTAGGTACGCAGCAGATACATGGTTAATATTTTTTAAGAGTTTGGAATTAATATCATCTACACCTGCTGACGATGAAACCTTGATGTTATCAATAATCGAAGTGATTCCGTCTGCCGAGAATATAATTGGTGACATACGCGCAGTTATGTTAGTAGATGTGGGAAGGTCTGGAGTTGAAGTCTCGTAAATACAGAGAAAAAGGCTGCGTTAAAAATGTCAACACACTCGCTGTCGCTGACCACTTCGCCATGTGCATTTAACACGCTGATCATGCGCACCTCCTTGGGGTTTATTATTTGCCAAAATTGACGAGGGCTGTTCGTAAGCATTTTAGGCAGTTCATCGTGAAAAAAGGAGAATTTAGCTTTCCGTATAGCCCTCAGATAATCGTCCTCGGCCACAAAATATTTCTCCCAAGCAGAGGGGTGTCCGTTTAGTTTGGCTGAGCGGAAGAGACGTTTCTTTTTGTTTTCAAGTCGCTTAAGCGTTTTAGTGAACCATGGCTTGTTACGATTTCCGCGGAATGTTATTCTCGGTATGAACTTATCAACGAGATCACCTAGCTTGTTTGTAAATATTGACCAGTTTTCATTAGTAGAACGCGTAGAACATAACCTCACGAACGTAGGAAGATGCACTCATATCACTATTAATTGCATCATAATTACCTTTATTGTACAGGCAGATTGTTCTGCTGACTAAATGGCGTTTTACGGGTTGAAACGAAAATGTGGCGTGAATTACTTTATAGTCGCTGACTTCAGGTAGATATGGTATTGATCATAAGCTTTCCGGATTACTGGTTGGGATGAGATCTAAGATGCTAGAAGTGCTCAGTGCAACGCATGTAGGTTCTGATACAAGTTGGGTTAAATTGAAATTAAGGCAGAAATCCACAAAATCTCTGGCAAGCTCAGTGCCCATAGTTATGGGGAGGTCATTGCTCCAGTCTATTTGAGGAAAGTTAAAATCACCAAAAAGGAGGACTTCTGCTTGCGGGTGTTGATTACTAAGGTCACTCAAACTGTTATGAAGTTTTAATGAGAAATCTGGAATATTATTCGGAGGCCTGTAGCAAACACCTAGAATGATAGTATGGGGGGAAGCATGAATAATTAGCCATAATACTTCAAGATCAGAAGTTATGTTTTTGGCTACGGAGCACGATAACTGCTGATGCACAGCAATCAGTACACTGCCCCCCCCCCGCATGCCTTTGCGATCCTTTCGGTATACATGAAATTCCGGTAGGTCGGCTAGTACTTCTGTACCTGTTATATCTTCTGTCAGCCACGTTTCGGTTATCACCATTATATTACTGTTGGATGATAAAACAAGGTTGGAAAAAGCGTCACGTTTGGGAAGGAAAGTGCTTGCGTTGGCAAAGATTACAGACAATGATATGTTAGACTTGGGTTTGACAGTGTAGCAGAAATTTTCACGCAGGGAAATTGCTATATTAATTCTTTGACAGACAGCGTTTGCTCATCGTAGACGTAGCGCTTATGGCCCATATGCAGTGTTTTGAATCGCAATGAAAAAGGTAATGATTTGCTTTTCGTGAAAGTTATGAGGTGCCTGCGAGCGTTTTGTACGGAACGAGTGAAATCCTCTCCAACGCTGAAGTTGGTTCCTTTGAACTTGCGGCCGTTAGAAAGAATCAATTCTTTTGTTTTACGGATGGTGAATTTTGCTATGACAGGACGGTGGCGATTAGTACCTGTGCGATGACAGAGACAATGTACGCGCTCAATTTCCTTCAGCTCGATACTAATATTCAGATGACCGTGGCAGTGCTTGATGATAAGTTGCTCGGTCTGGGCAAACGCCTCTGATCCAGTTGATTCAGGGAGGCCATAAAAAATAAGGTTATTGCGTCGTGTCTGGTTCTCGGCGTCATCAATACGCGTTTCAAGCCTGTGTACCACGGTGGCCACTTGAGCGGTAGACGTTTTGACGGTTTCAAAGTCGGAGCGCAGGGAGACAAGATTTTGATAATGCCCCTCTAGATCAGTCATGCGTTTGCCCATATCAGCAATAGCTTTGTCTGTCGACAATAAATGAACTTGCAGGTCTTGAACCTGACTGATTAATTATGACTGTCCAGCAGACAAGTTCTTCAATTCAACTAGTAAAGCGTTGGAGTCCGGCCCCGGGTTGCTTTCGATATTGCCCGACATCATCAACAAGGCACGAATTACATGAGAGCACTCAAGAGCGATAAGAAGGCAGCAGTGCGGGCTCGGCAGCTGAAGCAGGAAATAATTGCTAGACTTCTTACAAGAAAGACTGTAAGCTTTACCAACCTGCATGACAAGAGTGAATGGTTTAGCGATCTGCGTCTGTGCACAGCCGCCGAGCCCACAAGGCGCCACCGGCAGTGCCTGCTCTTTTGTAGTTGACCGTAAGGTTGATGTCGATGACACGTTCATCCATGCTGCATCGAGCACCACCGTCTTCAGTAGCGGTGTCATCGAAAACGCAGATCCTTATGCTTCTCTTCTCCCCATGATTTGTTTGCTTTACCTCCAACTTCAATATTCCTTCTTAATGTGGATGCACCACTCTTTATAGAAACAGTTTGCAATCTTTATGACATCCTAACTTTTAAAACCTTTCGGTTCTTTACTTGAAAAGAAGACTTAATGTACTAGTGGAATAATAATGCCTCCTAGATTGTTGTGGCTTCATCTGACCTAAATGTGCATTCTAAGCGACAGAATTGTAACAAAGTGCTTTTCTTCCTTAATTTGGAATTTTATTATTTTGTGGTTCTCGGCCTTTGGCTCTGGTACAACTGAACATCAGCAAAGTAAATTGTTGTATATAGTCAAGCCCAAGTATAAAAAACACCTTCGTTCCACGAAATATGTTCACTATATTTAGACTTCTGTAACTACTGATAAAAAACAGAACGAGGCATAAAACAATTTATTTATTCTCCAAAATATTGACACGTGTACTTGTTTATCTTTATCGGGTGACTTTTTTTCACCATCTAACAAATGTTAGCGCTCCGCGCAGGACGTGCCTGCATTTATAGAAAGTTTCTTTAATGTTATCGATGGTTGTATCCGTGGTCTGTTGTCAGCGAATCTTGTGTAATCTGATTGCATGTATACATGATGCGAATTGTGTAGTACTTTCTGGAAGACGCACATGCACCAACAATTACTCTGGAACCTTCGATGACTTATGTATAAAAGCCAATGTGCTTGACCTGCTGATGAGATTTCTGATTATCGCCGACTGTGTTCACCACTTTCATTGTGGTTTCATAGTCACTTGCTTTTGTGGGCACATGTTTGCCCAATAAAAGTTAGTTTCGCTGTTCACAGTTTTCCTACTGTGTTCTTGGCGGCCATTACTATGTGGCAATAGGCTCCCTAAAATCGCCCATTGAGCTTTAATTCGGTAATATTGACCCGATAATAGCGCTCTTCAAGTTTATTGACGAGTGGACGTGGTCATGTGTCAAGCTATCTTCACATGCAACATGCTTGAGGAAGGCTATGAAGCCTAAGACAGCGCCAGTGTTGAAACTGTTAGAGGGAAATGTTGGAGCCTTGCTGCAGTTTTGTGGTTATGCTCATCACCTGAAGCCTCCATGTCTGAAAGTTGTCTCAGCTCGCCAACAACTCCTTCTTTAGAGATGGTCTCTAAGACACCCAAACCCTCACGAGCAGCAAAAATAATCTAATGTTCGTCTGCAGTCTACAAGGATATCATTCGTGGCTCGGCTGAGCCGACACTCTGCACTTTGTCTTCGTAGACATCCACTAAGCAGAAGGATATCCAACTTCCCAGCTTTTCAAAAGCAATCTTTTGTTCTTGGAGGCTTGACACCTTTTGAAGATGCCTTCAGCATTTTTGTTCTGTCTAGGAGCAACATCCTGGGGCCTTGCCCTAGACTGATAGCTTTGCTAATACGTTGAGATCTTAAACTTCGTCAATCCCTATTTTTTTGCATAAATCACCATTCTCATCACCATTGGCAAGCATTTGATGAATCGTTTCTTTGATGTCTTTTCTTCCCTTTTTCTTTCTTTTCTTTGAAGTTTCAAACCTCTGGGGAAAGAAAAAAGTTTGTTCTACACTGTTCAAGTGTGTCGGCAAGCACAACCTAAAAGAAGGTCCCATGGCCACAGTCGTGATCAGTGTAAGAATATTCTAATACACTCTAGTCGTGATTACCTCTGTGACACAACAATTGTGACAATCCATGTGCCAGCCAAAAAAAACTAACAGAGCATGAAAATTGAGGTGTGGCTCTGCTGATTGCTTGCGTTCATGTGGAATGCACTGTGTAGGCACCATGCAGCCTCGCTTATCACGTGGCTTTTTGAGATGCTGCCTCACCACATTTCATTCTGTTCTTTGTAACTGAACCAATCAGGGCGCGCTTGGCCGAATCTCACATCACATTGTTATATGTGGGCTCGACTGTATAACAAAGTATAAATCTAAAATGTTTCTCGCACATACTGGTGTGTGGTGAATATGTGGACATACAATGAATATGATATAACGGATAACGAAAGTTTTTTTTTTTTTTGTCAGATGAGGCTTCATGACAACATGATTGTGACAGTGGATGCATGTAATTGTTGCACTGTTGCTCCACCTTGAGCATTGAGATTAGACACCTGTTAGCTTGGCATACAGAAAAGCAGTGCAAAAGTATACTCAGAGGGCAAATCAAACATGGACCGAAACGCACAAGTAGTGTAGTGCACCAATGGTTGCTGTGCAGTTTCTTGCCATAAGCACTCTCTATTCTCACCAGTCGTTGCTAATATGTGTATGCTCAACTAGTTACCGACACAACTGACAAGACAGAATGGCACACTTTATTATAAATCCTCCACAAAGCACTGCTTCGCACCACCACAAAATGCATAATAGCATAGGCGGAAAGTTTTCATTTTTCTGGGGAGGGGGCTAAGGCCCAACCTGCTTTCCAGACCCCACCTTTATATTATAAACGAGATTTATCGAGGCTCGTAGCGACAGCCAGTTCTAGGATGCACCGAGTACAGTCCCCTAGCTCGAGCCTCTGCTGCGTGCTTGATGCTGCTCACTCTGTACTCACGTTTGTTATTGTCCTTACAATGGCCCCTGTCATATGCAAGAGGCATGGGACACAAAAAGAAGAGGACGATGTGCGCCGACCGGTCCGAACGGCACGCGCCCTCGAGGCGCATGAACGGAGGTATGATCGGAGGAGAAGCGGCGCCAAGGTGGTACTATCGACGTGGCTCTGGGCCGAGAAGGTTGGAGAGCCAGCTTCGTACTGGCGACGGGACGACCCATGGAGGTTCGGACAGGCCCGTGACGCTGGCGACCCAGGGTGTGGCCGTCGACCTCGGCAACGTTCGAGCGAGGCTCCCTGGACCTGCTGTAGCCTCCCACGACAGTGCCGGGCACTCCAGGAATTGGATCCCCCTTCTTCGGCAGACTAGCACGGACGGTAGTCCCCGGGGCGTCCCGCCAGCACTTGGAGAAGCGGCGGAGCTCGGTGTTAGGCCTAGCCAGGCAGGCCTGAGTGAAACGTCAGCAACATAGTTACGGACGCCGGCATCCGAGACGGAGAAGCTGGTCAGCCGGTGCCAAGGAAGCAAAACTTGCGGAGTCGGCGGGAGCATTGACGGTGACCAAGAGCCAACGCACATCGGACTTAAGAGGAAGCTTTAGCTCGGGCCCAACTCCAACGCGGCCTATTCAAATACATGTAAAACGCAAAAACATTTTTATGAGATAACCCCTAGACCGATTTTGATGAAATTTGTTGCATTTGAAAGAGAAAGTTAAATTCTAGTGACTGTTGGAAGCGGAATTTCGATTTAGGGCTTGAATTTCCCTAAAACAATTTTCAAATATTTGACCGTTTGAAAAAAATAGAAGCACGAAGTTTACAAATTGATAGCTATGCATCAAGAACTGATATCGCGGTTCTGTAAACGGCATCCATTAGATCATTCAAAGCGGACAAATTCAATATGTCATTTTACATCTTACATGAATTTGTTACGTTGGTTACAATGGTTTTACAAAAGTTGTATTTCCCTATGATTAAATTTTTTTGTATTCATGTGTAACATATCAATTTTGTCCGCTATGGATGTACTTTTAGATGCAATTCACAGAATTGTATTATAATCTTTAGTGGTTAAGTTACAGAGTTGTAAACTTGATAGTTTCGTTTTCTGAAAATTTCCGATTTTTGCCAATTTTTAATAAAAGATTGACGACCTAACTCAAAAATTCGAAACCAACAGTCACTAGATTTTAAGTTTTTCTTTTGAATGCAACAAACCTCGTCAAATTTGGTGCAGTGGTTGCCGAGAAAAACGAATTCTCCTTTTACATGTATTTAGATAGGAGCACTCGAGCTAAAGCTTCCTCTTAAGAGTGACGTGCGCCAATGGAACCTTGTAAGAGCGTTCTTTTTTGTCAGCGTGCAGCCATAGGCCAGGGTTGCCGGACTTTCGCGCGAAACGCGCTAAGGACGCAGGTAGGCGAAGATAAGCACACTGTTTTGGCTAAGCAAGTGTGGATTTTTATTTTTCGCCGATTGAGTTTTGACTTTTCCTTTTCCAGTGCGTTTTATATTGGGGTAGTCATTAGTAAGGTCTGTTTGCTGTGCTCACCTGCGTCTCCCGACTCCGACTCTCCCAACATCCGCACGGCCCCGAGATCACTGTGACAGCCCCGCGGAAATAAAGGAGTCATCCTGGTGACAGTTTTCTGGAAGGACGGTAGAATGGTGATATGGCTTGAGACACTGAACGTGAACGACTTCATGGTTACGACATTTCATGTGCGGCGTTAGCGGCTCAACCAGGTAATTAACAGGTGACATTCTCTCGAGAACGCGGTATGGCCCATCATACTTCAGAAGGAATCTTGAAGCGAGCCCAGGCGTGCGGTGTGGCACTAACAACCAGACGAGGGCATCCGGGAGAAAAGTGGGAGTCGAGTTGATGGTTCTGGTCATCCAAGGTGAATTGGCGGGCCAGCTGGCGACATTCTTTGGCATGTCTGGCGGCTTCCGAGATTGGCAGGCATTCGGATGGTTCCGGCCGGCAGGGCAGAATGGTGTCGATTGTGTGCGAAGGATGACGGCCGTAAAGAAGGTAAAAGGGTGAGAATCCGCTAGTGGCCCGAGTTGCAGTGTTGTAGGTGTAGGTGATAAACAGAAGAACTAGGTCCCAATTAGAGTGATCAGGTGAGACATACATGGTGAGCATGTCACCAAAAGTTCGATTAAAGTGTTCTGTGGTACTGTTGGTCTGTGAGTGATAACCAGTGAATTTATGATGAACAATAGCGCATTCAGCAAGCAGTTGTTCGAGGACTTCAGATAAGAAGGCCTCTGTCGCTCAAAAGTTCATGTTGACTTCCATGACAAAGGAGAAAACGGCGTAGTAGGAAATTGGCAACCTCCTGCGCTGTAGCATTTGGTAGAGCAGCAGTCGCCGCATAACATGTTAAGTGGTCTACCACGATTATCCACCTGTTGCCGGTAGGAGTCAACGGAAGTGGCCCATAGAGATCTATGCCCACGCGATCAAAGGGTCGGGGATGGGCACTGTAAAGGCTCGAGTTCACCGGCGGAGTTGTGTGGTGGCGCTATGTGGCATTGGCACTCATGACAAGAGTGGACGAAGTTTCGAGCGAAATTGTACATTCCCCGCCAGTAATAGCGGTGTCGAAGTCTTTCGTAGGTCTTGAAGACTCCTGCGTGGCCACACTGAGGGTCGACGTAAAATGAGGAGCAGAGCTCTGATCGCAAGATTCTCAGAATTACAAGTAACGAGGTGCATCCTTCTGGGGCATAGTTGCATCAATAGAGTAGTTGGTCTCAAATTGCAATATCAGAAACTTCGTGCCAAAGCGTTCATGACGCTGGAACTTTTGAGATATCCAAGAGAAGGTCGAACAGACATGCAGTCCAGGGATCATTACGCTGTGCGGCAGGGATAGTGTCAAAGTCCAGAGAGGACAATGTGCACTTGCAGCGTCAGCGTCGTAGTGCTTTCGGCCGGAACAATAAAACACGCGGATCTCGTACTCTTGAATTCGCAATGGCCAGCGAGCAAGACAGCCCGATGGGTCTTTTACTGTCAACATAGTGCATGGCAGCCAACATAGTGCATGGTAGTCTGTCACTACGTCAAAAAATCAGCCATTAAATATGGGCAAAACTTGCCAAGCGCCCACACAATGGCCAAACACTCCTTTTCTGTTATGCTGTAATTCGTCTCCACCATGGTTAACGTGCGACGACGTATTGTGTGTGGCCAGGTTGACGCTGTGCCAACACAGCGCCAAGGCCTACACTGCTTCCATCTGTATGGATTTCGGTTGCCGCTTGAGGGTCGAAATGGCGAAGAATGGGTGGCGTCGTGGAAAGACGGCGCAAGGTTGTGAAGGAGTCGTCACACTCTGGAGGCCTGATGAGACATCTCTAGCGCCACCAAGCAGCTGCGTGAGAGGCGATATAATTGTCGCAAAGTTTCGAACGAATCGCTGGAAGTAAGAGCAGAGGCCGATGAAACTGCGTAGCTCTTTCATAGTCGTAGGTTGTGGGAACACAGTAACAGCACGTAGCTTCTCGGGATCCTGGCGAATGCCCTTCTTTGACACGACATGGTCTAAAATTGTGAGCTGACGAACAGAAAATTGACACTTCTTCAGGTTAAGTTGCAACCCGGCGTTGGTCAAGTGAGTACGTGCTGGAGGTGGAGCAGGTGCATTGCGAAATCGTGGGCGAACACCACAATGTCCTCAAGATAGTGTAGCGGCAGCAGCATCGGCGTCGCACGAGGGATGACGTAGACGCTCGCGTCTACACGAGGCTCGAGCGGCTGGCGCTCCGGCACGGGCTAGCGTTCCGAAGGAGATCATTAAAAAGAATGCTACGCTAAGAGACGGACTGTCGGTTCTTCCTCTCCTGCGAGAGCCCGAGACTTTAACGGTCTACGTGGTCGCACGTCGCCACAGTTTGGTGAACCCGGACGTGATACTGCCATACGCTCCTGTGGTAGAGACGACCATAGACCAGACCGACGCTACGAGAGCTCAAGGCCAGAACCCATCCGAGGAACGCGGTGAGCCCTCCTGTTCCGCCATCGCTGTCCGCCTCCCACAGTACTGGGACCAGCATCCTTCGGCGTGGTTTCTTCAGGCCGAAGCGCAATTTCAAGTCGCTGGTATCCGCTCTCAAGCCTCGAAGTTCCATTACGCTGTCGCAGCGCTCTCGCCCGCCGCCATTGACGAGGTGGCAGATTTGCTGAACTCCCCATTGTCTGCCGCCGCCTATGACGATCTCAAGGCAGCACTGTTACAGCGCACAGCAGCTTCACAACGTTCTCGCATCCAGCAGCTTCTGTCCGCTGAAGAACTCGGCGACCGCCGCCCTAGTCAACTTCTTCGCCGAATGAGCCAGCTGCTCGGAAACAACGCGAGATCCATCGACGACACGCTGTTGCGCGAACTGTTTTTGCAACGACTCCCGGCTAACGTGCAGATGGTCCTGGCGACAGCCTCTACCATGGACCTTACCGGACTTGCCGCTTTGGCCGACAAAGTCATGGAAGTAGCCACCCCAACTATCGCAGTCACGTCACCGTCTCCGGGTGACAATACAACCGCTCTGCAAACTCTTCCCTGCTCTTCCGCAGTGCAATCTCCGCTCGACTCCTTGTGTGAGCGCCTGGAACGCATCATCTGTGGAGCGGAACATCGCCACGCGTCTCATCGCCCACGCAGCCGTAGTTCCAGCAGATCAAGACGCACGGGCACTCAAAATGAAGTCTCAACTACAACGCCTGGCGTTTGCTACTACCACCGCCGTTTTCGAAACGACGCTCGTCACTGTCGGCGTCCCTGCGCTTGGCAGGGAAACAGGCCGGCCGACCTCTAACGGCGACGAGTGGTCCGGCCCAACACACAAGTCGCCTTTTCTACGTGACGGACGGAGTTACGGGACAACGATTCTTAGTCGACACAGGTGCTGACGTCAGCATTCTCCCCGCCCAGCGCTCCGACCGAAAAGCGACTCCTGTGTCGTTTTTGCAAGCAGTCAACGGCACCAGGATTCCAGTTTTCTCGTCACGCTCCGTCATGCTAAACCTTGGCCTTCGACGAGCGTTCCGCTGGATTTTACTGGTTGCAGACGTCCGTCATGCAGTCATTGGAGCGGACTTCTTGCATAACTACGGACTCCTTGTGGACATCCAACGACGCCGTCTCATCGACTCCGTGACCCAGCTATCCGTTCCCGGTGTCCCATCATCAGGCACATCGCCCATAGCGCCTATTTCTGCCCTGTTGGACAAACCTTACGCCGCGCTCCTACGCGAGTTTCCCACTTTGACGCGCCTGCCGGACTGGACGCAACCGGTACAACATGACGTGTGCCATCACATCGTCACCTCCGGCCCACCGGTCTACTTCCGACCCCGGCGATTGTCCTCGGAGAAACTCAAGATCGCTCGCGCGGATTTCGAACACATGCTGCAACTTGGCATCATCCGCCCTTCCTCCAGTAACTGGGCATCACCACTTCACAAGGTGCCTAAGAAGACGGGAGACTGGCGCCCATGCGGTGATTACCGGGCACTAAACAACGTCACCGTTCCTGATCGCTACCCTCTACCGAACATTCAGGACTTCACGGTAGCGTTGCACGGTGCGACGATCTTTTCTAAGATCGATCTCGTTCGCGCCTACCATCAACTACTGGTCGCTGAAGAAGACATTCCCAAGACCGCCATCACCACACCCTTCGGTCTTTTCGAATTTCTCCGCATGCCTTTCGGTTTACGGAACGCGGGCCAATCCTTTCAGCGTTTCATTGATTTCGTCACCCGAGGTTTGCCTTTCGTTTTTGCATACATTGACGACCTTCTCGTCGCAAGCTCTTCGGCAGAAGAACATCTTAACCACTTGCGGTTGTTGTTTTCACGCCTTGCCAGTAAAGGAATTGTCATCAACGCCGCCAAGAGTGAATTCGGTCAAACCGAACGAGTTCCTCGGTCATATCATCGGCGCTAACGGCATTCGACCACTGCCGTCCAAGATTCGCGTCATCGAAAACCTTCCCCGACCGACCACACTCACCAAGCTTCGCCAGTATCTCGGTTTCGTCAATTTCTACCGCCGATTCATTCCCGAGTGCGCACGACTTGTGGCTCCGCTAGACGCCCTCCTGGTAAACAAACGCAAACAAGTGCTTCAGTGGACTGAAGAGGCCACCGACGCTTTCACAAGAGTCAAGTCTGCCCTCGCCGACGCCACGCTGCTTAGACACCCAAAGCCAGACGCACCCACTGCCATCAAGACCGACGCTTCAAACAACGCCGTTGGTGCCGTTCTGCAGCAATTCATCGACAATGCGTGGCATCCACTCGCTTTTTTCTCCAAGAAACTGAAGCCTGCGCAGTCCCGCTACAGCGTGTTCGGCCGTGAATTACTCGCTGTTTACCTGGCTATCAAGCATTTTCGCCATTTCCTCGAAGGCCGTGCATTCACTGTCTTGACGGACCACAAGCCCCTTGTGCACACAATGAATCGTTCGGCGTCCTGTTACTCGCCCCGCGAGGTTCGACACCTTTCCTACATTTCCGAGTTTACAACAACGTTCCGCCACATCAAGGGCACCGACAACGTTCCAGCCGACGTCCTCAGTCGTGTCAATGTCGTTTCCACGTTGACATCGGAACCTTTCATCGTCGAGGCCGACTTACTCGCCAGTCAACAGCGTGACGACACTGAACTTCGTACACTCCGGAATTCTTCAACGTCCCTGAAATTGGAAGACGTTGTTGTGACCCCAGATGGTACATCCGTCGTGTGCGACACTTCTAACGACACACCTAGACCATATATTCCGGCATCCCTTCGCAGACGTCTATTCGAAACCGTGCACAACCTGTCGCACCCTGGCATACGCGACACAGAAGCTCCTTTCCAGTCGTTTCGTTTGGCCTCGGCTAAACGCGCAAGTTCGCGACTGGGTTCGCTGCTGTTTGTCGTGTCAACGTTGGAAGATCCAGCGTCACCCCATTCCGCCTGCCAAGTCTTTTCTTCCACCGGATGCTCGTTTTGACACCGTACACCTGGACCTCGTCGGCCCTCTCCCACCCTCGAAAGGCTACTGCTACATACTGACATGCATCGACCGTTATACACGGTGGCCAGAAGCTACACCTATACCTGACATCTCAGCGCCTACTGTTGCAGCAGCTTTCATGTCTACGTGGATCGCAAGGTTCGGCTGCCCATCCACAATAATCACAGATCGCGGTCGGCAGTTTGACTCAGCACTTTTCAACGAGCTACTCAAACTACTCGGAACGACACGTTTTCGCACAACTGCTTACCACCCTCAGTCCAATGGACTAGTTGAACGTTTTCACCGGCATCTCAAGGCCTCCCTTATGGCACATGAATCGTCGGAGAAGTGGGTCCTACATTTGCCCCTTGTCTTACTTGGCATCAGAGCCGCACTCAAGAGTGACCTAGGTTGCTCCTGTGCTCAGCTAGTCTACGGCACCCACCTACGCCTTCCGTGCGATTTCTTTGTCGCCTCCCCCCAAACGCCTATGCCATCACCTGCCGACTACGTTGCCGAACTGCAAGCTTTCTTCAGCCAGATGCGCCCCGTGCCTACACGTTCACAAGAAGCAAGGTCCCCGTACGTTTCTCCCGCACTCAGCTCTGCTACCCACGTTTTCGTGCGTAACTGTGCCGTGTGGAAGCCTTTGCAACCACACTACTCCGGGCCATATTGTGTTCTAGAGCGTCGTCCGACGACGTTTGTTGTGAATGTCAACGGCCGATCAGACACAATTGCCCTGGAACGTCTCAAACCTGCCTACATAGAAGCACCCACGCCATCAGCTCCACCAGTATGCGACGCGACCCTGCTGCATCCTTCGCCGCCGCCAGTGCACGTGACACCCAAGACCAACGCCAAGACACGCCGCGTCACGTGGACTTTCCATCGTTCGTCGAACTTTCCTCCTCTCTAGGGGGGGAGCCCTCTGTAGCGGCAGCAGCATCGGCGTCGCACGAGGGATGACGTAGACGCTCGCGTCTACACGAGGCTCGAGCGGCTGGCGCTCCGGCACGGGCTAGCGTTCCGAAGGAGATCATTAAAAAGAATGCTACGCTAAGAGACGGACTGTCGGTTCTTCCTCTCCTGCGAGAGCCCGAGACTTTAACGGTCTACGTGGTCGCACGTCGCCACAATAGCAAGAACAGATTTTCCGTTTGATGCCACGCAGAACAGTATCCATCATTCTTTTGAATGTAGCAGGTGTGTTGCAAAGTCCAAAAAGCATGACGATGAATTCATACAAGTCATCTGGTGTAAACAAAGACAGTTTTCGGGCGATCGGCCTCTGCCATCGGAACCTGCCAGTAGCCTGACTGCAAATCCAGGGAAGAAAAGAACTCGGCTGGCCAGAGCAACATCAATGCGTGGTAATGGGTAGACATCTTTCAGCGTGATCTTGTTCAACCGTTGAAAATCAACACAGAAGTGGATGGAACAGTCTTTCTTTGTGACGAGTACCACGAGGGAGGCCCGTGGGCTCTGTGAAGGTTGAAAGGCGCCTAGACGGAGCATGTCATTGATATGGTCTGGAATTAAGCGACGTTCCATAGTGGACAGGCGATATGGTCTTTCGCAGCGGTGAGTGAGAGCCAGTGTGGATGTGATGTTTGACTGTCGATGCAAGGTCAAGAGATGTTTACACAATGTCGAAAGAACGGTGGAAATGCTGGATGATTGAGGGAAGTTGAGATCGCTGCGAATGTGTCAGGTTGTTGGCGGTGAACAGGCTGAACACAGCAGTCCATGTTGAGTCGGGTATGGAAAGGGCACTCAGTTCATAGGTGGCAGTAGAAGGCACTTCGTCAAGGACAGAAACCGTGTTGAATCGACTGACGCGACATAACCAAGGCATTCGTGGCGGAGCAGTGATAGTGGCCATAAAAATTATTGTAAATGGGCATTGTGCTGACACTGGCGGCAAGGTCAAGAGCTGCAAAGGGCAAGGGAAGTGCTTTTCAGGTAACAAAGTGATGAGAGGGCACGAAGAAGACCATCCCGTCGAATATAGTACTACACAAGACGGGTGCGAATGCTGAAGAGCATGGTGAAATACAGGTGTCTTCTTTCACAGCAATTTTAGCGGCAGGATGAGCATCGACCGAGGCCAGGTCACCAAGTTGGGAAAGTTCCATCTCAGCCGGAGCGGAATTGACGATGGCATTGTGGCGTGAGAGAAAATCCCATTCTAAAATAACGGCATGGGAGTACGATGAACTCAATCATGTATAAAACGTCCTATACGGTCGCACGGGCTGTACAAGCAGCGGTAGGGCGAATGGGTAGAGCACTCGCCGTTCGAAGCGATAATCCAAACACACGTCAGTTTACGAAGCGAGTGGCAAAACCTGGCATCCATAACTGAAATAGCAGCACCGGTATCGACGAGGACGACCGTAGCGACATCTTCGTTAAACACATCAATGACATTGGCAGCTAAAGGAGGAGGACTTCGGCATGTCGACATTTGCAGTTCTTGCCTTGGGAGTTGCATCATCTAGTGTCCCTCTTCGTTAGAGACGGGTCGTCAACGCATAGGGGAAAGCGACCAGCGACGTGGGGAGGGTGACCGGAGGTGTTCGAAGCGAGGACGGCGATCAGTCTGGGAGTGAGCTGGTAATAGCTCGAAGGGACCGTAAGGCGCATTTGGATCAGGTGGCACATAGGGCGCTCGTCGATCGTCGTGGAACGCCTGCGATCGGCAGTGGCAGAACCTTGCAACATGACTGGGATACCTACATGCAAAGCATATAGGGCGATTGTCCAGCGTACGCCACGGGTTAGCAACGGCAGTGGTGGCCCAAGGGGGACGGGAGCGGGAGGGCAGTGCACAGGCTGCTGGAAGTGACGTACGGGCACGCTGCGAGGGGCCATTCCAGCAACTGTAGCATAAGTGACCGGTGTAGCCACGGGATCCTGCTGGTGAACAGCCGGCAGCGCTTCTGCAACCTCTTCGTGGATCACGTTATGGAGATGAGACGGCAAAGTGCTGGCTTCTTCGCGGTCGAAATCCTTGATTTGGGTTATCAGGGAGGCTTGTTCAGGGCCGGGGGCTAGGCTGCAGAGCAACGCCATATTTAGTGGGGGCGTTGCCTTGTCAGGCTCAATCTCGCCCATGTGAAAGGGAGGAAGTGCACTGTTTTCTGTGGTACGTGAGACAGTGCGGGGAGGGGAGGGAGAAAGAGGGATGACATTCTACTTCGCCAGCAACTGCACATGTGGCGGCTGCGCGCGGCTGTATCTCGAGAGCGATTTGCGTTAGGGGCAGAGTGTAGGTATGTTGGCGACTCGTACCTTTGTGCGTGCTGTGTGTTCTCGGCGCTCACTTTGCATTGAAGATCACTTCACTCGCTGCTGCTGCCGCATTTCCTCATGCAAGCATTTTGACAGCGAGTGCCCACCGTCATAGAGTATGATGTGTTATGTTTGCTGTGCACGCTGACACCATGCTTGTTATCTTAGTTTAGGCACATTCGAAATGCTCTGAAGGCCTGCCAGTACACGTATTAGGCATATCGGTGCTCGTACTGTGACAGGAAATACCGGGTGCACGCATGTACAATTAAGGAATACATTCTGTGTCCCGTGGCAATAGCCCCGTCCCACGCTTGTTATGCTTCACTGCAATGCGTACTGTGCATGCTCCGGCACCTCAGCAACATCTACGTGCTCGCAGCAGGATAAAGGACGGACGCCTCTGGGGTTCCACTTCAGTGGGTCTAGCGGCAGCATCGCAAACATGTGCTACAAATTTGCCTACTTCTTCTTACAGGTATGCAATTGGTATGGTTGTAAATGCTATAGAAATGATGATCGCTTTTTGTTGCTGCTGCCAGACCCTCCCACATTCTTTTTCCCGAAAAGTGCTACCGGTCTTGTGCACATGTTGAAAAGCCTGTTGATTCTTTCAGGCGACATAGAAACTAATCCGGGTCCCATCACTGAAAAAATGTTCGCCGAATTGCTATCAGGACAGGCTAGCATAAGCAACGAAATATCTGCACTAACCTCCAAAATCGCCTCTTTCGATGATCGTCTATCTAAACTAGAGTCACTTGTCGCCAACACCAAAGATGCCGGTGAGCGCGTGCAGGAACTAGAAAATACTGTTTCTGGTCTCTCAGATATGATCCAAAAGCTGGAGCGTAAGAATGATGACCTTGAAAATCGGTCGCGACGGAATAACTTGGTTATTTATGGATTATCTGAAACACTGAATGAAACACCTGAGGCACTTCTTCCTTCAGTACTAAGCATGCTATAGTCAAAGCTTGACGTCACATGTGATAACATCGAGCGTTGCCACAGACTTGGGCAAAAAAGGACAGGTAAAGGTAGACCAGTAAAAACTGTTGGATTTTCGAACTAAACTAGATACCTTAGCTAACGCACGCAAACTGAAAGGTTCAAACATTTACATCAGTGAAGACTTTTCTGCACGCGTACGACAGGTGCACAGAAGCCTATGGCAGAATTCAACGGAACTCAGAAAAGTCGCAAAGAAAGTACGGTTATAACAAGAGCACCTGATTATTGACAGTGTTCGGTACGAGTGGAGCGATGCCAGAAAGTGCATTGTCAGGGCATCTGATTACACTGCTCCCAGGAATTCCAACTGACTTCCACATAAAAGGAAACTAACACTTCTGAACTTTAATGCGCGCAGCTTGGTTAACAAATATGTTTGTTTCAACTGGCTTGTAGAATGTCACAAACCATCAGTAATATGTGTTACTGAGACTTGGCTTCATGACTCCATTTCTGAGAATGAATTTTTGCTGCCTGGTTACTCGGTGTTGAGAAATGACAGGACTGTTGGTCGCGGTGGTGGCGTAGCGCTTTTTATTTCTAAAGATATTAAATACGTTTTGCTGCCGAAGCTTAATGATAGCGAATCGGTTTGGTGCTAGATTGACTTTGGCGGCTTTACTACTGTGATTGGCGCTGTATACCGACCGCCAAATGATGTCAATTCAATCCATGCTGTCACGGATTATATTGCAGTGAACAGGCTACAAAAAAGCCAGTTAATAATATGTGGCGATTTTAATGCCCCCTACATTGACTGGCGTTCTCTCTCTTCTACTGGACGTGATCGACCCATCTGCGACGCTCTAATCAATCTCGCTGTGTCATATGATTTGACACAGGTCGTTAGCTCGTGCACCCGAGAATCTGCTATTTCGGATTTGGTCTTCCTTAGTGATGGGCTCCTGTATAGCGAATGTGACGTTGTGGAGGGCATCTCCGATCACAAGGCGGTAATTGTCCACCTAGATATTGCTCTAGAGCCCAATAAACCAACATATAGTACTGTCCATGACTTTTCCCGAGCTGACGACAATTCTATTGTTGCCTCGCTTGCATCACACTTTGATGAGTTTATGTTTTCGAGTGATGCCTTAGGTGTTGACCTGTTAGTTGAAATGTTTCACAACATTGTCGAAGAGTGCATAGCTAATTTCGTACCAAAAAAATGTGTAAAGCGAAACCCGAAGCACCCTTGGTACACTAGAGAGATTATACAGTTGATTCGCCAGATAAAGCGCTTCCGCCGTGGCTCTCGCACTCAGAATGTCCGAGAAAACTCAATGCTCGCATCACTCAGACAAACTCTTAAGACTAAAATGCAGCACGCTAGAGACTACTACTATAACAACACTCTGATGACATTCCTAAAAGACAACCCATCCAAATTCTGGAAAACGATTGTTCCTCCTGTGTCCAACTCAACTTCTATGGTCATTAACGGACAGTCGTGTTCAAATGCTGTCATAATCTCTGAAGCGTTCAATACATATTTTAAATCTGTTTTTATTGAAGATAACGGCATTATCCCTACGTTTCACTGTGGTAGTGCTTCAGCATGTTTTCCAAAACTTCAGATAACGCTTAGCGGAGTTCACGGCCTCTTGTTAAATATTGATACTAGTAAAAGTGCAGGACCAGATAACATTCCAAACACCTTTTTAAAGAGATACTGTGAATACTGTGCACGGTATCTCACTATCATCTTTCAAAAATCTGTTGAATCGCAAACTGTTCCCAGTGTATGGAAGGTTGCTCAAGTTGTACTGATACACAAATCTGGCATTAGGCAAACAATTTCTAATTATAGACCAATTTCATTATTATCTACTTGTTGTAAACTACTAGAACACTTAATTCATAAGCATATTATACAGTACCTCAACTATAACAACATTCTTTCACATCATCAGCATGGTTTTAGATTGGGTTTTTCCACGGTTACACAACTAATTGAATTCACTCACGACGTTGCTACTACACTTAACAATTGTGGCCAGACTGACGCCATATTTGTTGACTACTCCAAAGCATTTCACAAGGTATGTCATGCTAAGTTACTTATGAAGCTTGACTCTTTATTCAGAGGCATACACGGCAATCGCTTGCTTGGCTGGATAAGAGACTACTTGCATCGGCGGTCCCAGTTTGTCTCATTTAATCAGGCGCACTCATCTTCAGTCGGTATTTCTTCCGGCGTACCACAGGGCTCCGTATTGGGACCGCTTTTATTCATTATTTACCTTAATGATGTCGAGAGTGTTGTTACTAACACTGCTGTTAAGCTCCGTTTGTATGCAGACGACTGTGTCTTGTACTTTAATCGTCAGCGTCAATGCCCAGGAGATGCTGAATAACACCTTCAATGCCTTCTGCAACTGGAGCAAGACCTGGCAAATGGAAATCAACTTCGATAAAACGGTATCAATGACCTTTTCGAACAAAAAGGAACCCCTGAAATTTGCCTACAGTAATGATGAGAAGATTTTGAGTTCTGTCACCGAGTTCAAATATCTTGGTGTAATTTTTTCTTCCAACTTAAAATGGCACAAACACGTCGACTTCATTTGTTCCAGGGCTCTAAAATGACTTGGATATTTAAAAAGAACACTAAAACCAGCAACCAAGGAACACAAACTTGCAGCTTACAGATCCCTCGTGAGGCCCACTCTAGAATATGCATCTGTTGTCTGGTCACCCCACTGGGTATCTGATGAATCAAAGCTTGAGGCTGTGCAGAAGAAAGCTATTAGATTTATTTATAATCGATATGATCGCAATTTCTCCCCTCCTCCGCATGCTGGCCTGCTATCGCTTGAGCCGTTGGCACATAGGCGCACGTGTGAAAGGATTATCATGTTGCACAAAATTGTACATGCTTCTGTCATTGTCGACGTACCTGTGACATTTGTTGGCTCCTCGGCACGTGTAACGCGAAGAGCCAATCCCTTGAATATTGTTCCCTTTCGAGCTCACTTAGATAGCTTCAAATTTTCTTTCTTGCCATTTACCATTGAATTGTGGAACACGCTACATACTAATCTCTGGGAATTACCACTTGAGCGTTTTGTAGACGAAGTTTGTTTACATGTGACATGTTGATTGTATGTTATCTTGATGTACTTACCGACTCCTGCTATGTCTCAATTTTGAGACAGCAGTATTTGTAAATAAATGAATAAATAATACTTTTGCGTATGCTTCACCAAGTAACATTTGTGTACGGAGGCGAAGCTGACTTTTGGGAACCAGCATTATGCAACGCAGCTGCCTTTCCAAGCTTCTAAGCCAATCGAAGGACCACAAAGGCAGAGTCCATGACATTGCTGACAGCAGCGAATTCTTTCAATAAAAAACATGGCATCCAACGGCAAGAAGCTTCATAGTGAATGTCGATGGAGCTAGGCCTAACATTGCCGCCGTGGTGGCTACAGCTGCCAGCGGATCTGTGTGGTTCGAGGCTGCAAGGCAATCAAAATGGCAGCAGTGGTGGATTTGATTAATGCCGTTTCGGACATGCTGTCACGGCAGAACCTCCAGAATATCTGACGGCGAGTCAATGAAGAGTTTTTATGTCTGAAATTTCAGACGTTTTGATACATTGACTCTATGGGGTACATGGTGGTGCCGCGAAGCCGTCCAAATTATCAGGAATCCAGAAAGTCTGTCGTTGACGGTACACTGGCAACTCCTCCAGCCGACGACAGGGCGTCAAAGACGATTCATTACAATTCCTGTCTGTTACTTGAGCCAGCATTACCTTGACTTTCGACCCTTTCATTAAAATTACAGTTAGCTTTCCCTGATAGAAGCACAAATTCCCTGAATTTTCCCTGAGTTCTTCCAGACTACTCAAAATTTCAGAGAATTCCCGGTTTTCTCGGTTGGTAGACACTGTGTTTCTTCTAAGTGACAACAAAAATGTCAGATTTGCACATATTTACTGATAACTTTTTCAAGGACTTCTTTTCTTGCAACTCAAGTATTGGACACTAATTGTCTACAACTTTATGATGTGACATAATATGTGACACTGTATGACAACAAAGAAAAAATAATCCTCAATCCCTGAAAAATCAGTTTTCCGGTGGTAACAGAAGAGTTAAGATGTCTTCAGGCTGCTGCTGAAGCAAAATGCAATAAAATTGTTAATGCAGAGCATTCTTTGACTCCTTCCGAGCACTTTGCAGTAGGTATGCCGGAATATTCTTGTTTAGCCTCATTTTGGACTTCTGTAACAAAAATAATTGCATGACTGACAATGGAATCGAACCTCTGCCTTCGAGCACAGCAGCCCAATGCACTAATCACTAGGCCATGATCGCACGCATACTGCTCTCACGCCAAATCTAACTAGCTCTTTGAGACGTTTCACGCATGCATCACATGCAGATTTGTCGTCTGCTTTCCTCATGACACCTGGTGCTTTGAGATGCCATCTTAGACTACGCAGTCTTTGGCATTGTCCCACATTCCCCAGTACTTTCCTCATACCAGCTAATGCTACATAAAAACTGTACAAATGCCATCGTCAATTTACCATAGACCACATGATACATACAATTACGTAACACTTACTTGCAGATCGCATCACCATCTTTGTATCTCGCTCAAACTCATTAAATACCTATGCAGAACCTAGCAATCGGCATGCCATATGAACTTGCATCGAACGGATGCAGTAATCCTACGTAATCCTTCCATGATTTCATTCAGGTGAGACTCGTAAGAGAACTGACGGTGTATGTCAGAGCCACATCCAAGCAGCAGCTGCAGCTGTTCCTGGTGGTAGCCACAGCCCCAGCTGAGCACCGAGTGGCCGCCACAGCCCTGGAGCAGTCCTGCTGTGGCACCTGCTTGCTGGGGCAGCAAGAAGAGGCGGCCCAGAAGGGGGCCACAGCTGCCTGCCTGGTGCTGCTGCACCAATGTAAGTGGCCGCGACAGCTGCTCGCAGTCGCCCTGCCGCAGCTCCACCACGTGCGCTGCTCTCCTCAGGAGCCCCAGGCAGCGCCTCTGGCTTGCACTGCATAGGGCATGTCTCCTCAGCCAGGGCTGCCACAACACATGTACGGTACCACCCACCACTGATGCATGGCCTGGACCTTAAAGCGTGTTTCAGCTGGGTCACTGAGAGCTGGCAGTGGCTCGAGGCAGCGCAACCGTGTGGTACCCATGAGCAGCACATCGGGTGACAGCACCTGGAGCGATGTGCCAGCCTCACCCAGTGGCTGCCAGGTGCCTCGTGAGAACCAGTCGGGCCAGCTGCACATGTGCCCTGCTGGCATGGGGGGCGGCCACAGGCGCAGCGTGCGTGATCCCTCGGTGGCACCACTCAGGGCGTCGCATGTGGCATCCCCCGACTGGGCCAGTTGCCACCCACCATTGGCCTGCTCGTAAGCGAAGCAGCGCAGCCGATCAGCATCCGTCTTGGCTGCTGCATGCACCAGCCGGCCAACCAGGTAGCGCACCGAGCCCTCTTTCCACGATGCCAGGCATGTCAGCTGCTCCTCTGCATGAGGTGACAGCCTGCAGTCTAGCAAAACCCAGCTCAAACCAACTCACCTCTGCTCTCGGAGCCAAGCACGCTGGCACAGGCCTGGAAGCGCAGCAGCAGCCGGCTGGGCTCTGTACACGATTCCAGACTTGAGGGGGGGTTAGCACAATCGCCACCACCTTGGTTGTAGCTGAACAGGAGTGGGCCCTGCATGGGGCATTCCTGCTCACTGCCATTGAGCCGGAAAAGTGAGTACAGGCTAGCGTCACCCGCAAACTCTGCACACACAGCTGCATGCGACGTCTGGTGCGAGCAAGGTGTTTCCTTGTACTGCAGCACATTCGCATGCTTTGCACTGATGCCCAAGCAGCGCACACAGCCAGTCTCAGACAGAAGAAACTTGCTTTCGCGGCCCTCCAGGCACCGGCCCCGTGTAGATATGTGGGTGCGGTTGATGCGCACAGGCTCCCGTGCTCCTTGCAGGAACCACTCACCCCACCAGGCTGCTGGAAAGTCGCAGCCATCTGCTTGGCGCACTGCAAGTGGTGAAACACACACACGTCTAAGGTATCGATATCATGATATGGAGACAGCATCTACACCTTGTGCTTTTCAGCTCCATCAACATGCAGTCCCCTGCACCAAAGGGCCCTCTGGTGCTTTAGCAAGTATTGCAAGACAGTTACTGGACAGGACAGCTACTGCACAAGACAGTTGCTGCACTGCATGAAGACACACATACACACAACTTTTTATTTTTCATGTGCTCTCATTTGATATATGAAGGCCTCTGCACTTACTGTTTATTTAGAGAAAAATTGCAGCGAATTTGTTATTAAAGAAGGTTTTCCTTAAACCTTTTCCGAGTGCACATGAATTCAGTTTTCCAGCTCGTTATTTTCAAGGCCTTTGTGATTCCTGAATGGAAACTGCATATGACAGCTCACATGACAAGATTAAATACAGTGACATCATCCTACACCAATCTCTCTGTAATGATGAGCTATGTGGGTGTATCCTGCATTCAAAATAGTTTAAGATATTTATGCCTAGACAAAGGTGGTGGCGTAGTGGCTATCGCATTGCCCCTAAGCCCAAGGGCAAGGGATCAAATGCCGGCCACGGCGGCTGCATTTCGATGGAGCAAAATGCAAGAATGCCCATGTGCCGTGCATTGAGTGCACATTAAGGAGAGTCAGACAGCTCTCAGTGATATGACTTTCTTTAAAACGCATAGTATAATATATCTTACAATCAAAGTAGATGACCCCAGAAATTATGCACTTGATTAGGGTCTCTCAGGGCAAATCAAATGTGCCAAGGTAACACGACCTGAATTCAAATGTATGCTAGAGAACAAACCAGTTTTATTACACATTTTGACAGGAAGCTGGTGAATACCTGCATGTATACAACATTTTTGCATTAAGAGGGCCCTGCAGAGCAAAGTACCTTGTGCATCACATTGGGAACATCCTGTGACAATAATTTTTTGAAAATGTTAGAAGAGCAGTAGGATGCTTTCTTTCCCATTCTTGTTTTTCCAAGCACTGTGGAAACTATGATACACAGGCAGTGATGGCATTGCTTCACCCAGCGTTGCATCACGGTGTGTCATGGATGGCAGAATCGTGTTTATAATTCACAAATTTTGTAATCTGAATGCCATAATTTGATTTCAGTGTTTATTTTAACACTTAGTGATAATGACACTCCTGGGGTCATGTTCTTAGATGGTCACTTTTGGCAATATCACTTTCAGAGCGCGCTTACCGGCTGATTGAGCAGAAACGGATGAGCTGGTTAGCCGTTGAGCACTACATTGCGTGAAATAGTATCGGTGAAAGTGATTATCCGAGAATGCGTACCCTCTGAATGACACCTATGAATTATATGTATTTTGTTTTTAGTACCTCTGTATCTTGTCTTTATTACTGTTGTGTACAAAATTAGTAGTCAGGCGCTCTGTTTTGGCCACAGTAATAAACATTACAATTTAATTCAATGGTATTGTGACATCTATATAGAAGGAACAGACAATGAATTCAGCGCAGGAAAAGATACATCAAGGCAAACAAACGTGCAGGCAAACAAAGATGCAGGCATGAATGTGCTAACCAATTCACAATGCACAGTTATCAACAGTGACGTCGATAATTTTTCCAACTTTGTGGTGAACACATACTGTTTGTAATAGTTGGGATATTGTTTAACTTGTTCCTATAAAATAAAGTATCAAAGAGAATACAGAACAATTTATCACTCCATTTAAGCACTTCCAGCTCACAGCAAGTGCTGTCTGCTTGTGAATACTTTGTTAAGCGCAAAAAGACAGACACAAGAAAGACGACAGGACAAGGCGCTACTCTCAACTGACATCATTTTATTGCGTCACTCCTTTATAGACCGCTCAAACCAGAGGAACATGCGCAGTGAGCACCATGCGGTGGAGCCACCAACATCCGATCCCAAGAGCGCACTCATGCGACCGAATCCAAAAAACCAAATTCAGCGCTGTACAAGGTTAAGGAAGGCACACTAATGCACAGTGACCCCAATGACTGAATGAAAAATGCTTCTGATAACTCTCGGGCGGTGGTGTCACGACTCTTCTTCAAGATTGTGGTATCACGAAACATGGGTTTGCATTTGCATGTTTTACAATGCTGAGCCAAATGCGAACCTGTGCCTGTTGGTATGGATCGCTCATGTTCTCTCAGGCGCTCGTTAACACAGCGGCCTGACTGCCCTACATACACTTTGCCACATGACAAGGGAATTTTATAAACCACACCGACGCTGCAGTCTACAAACTTCACGTGGTTCTTTTCACAATCAGGTTTTTTACTTGTTTGAGAAATACGGCTGCACAACATCGACAGTTTCTGAGGAGCGGAAAACACTACCGGAATTTTGTATCTGGTGGCGACATTCTTCAGATTGTGAGCCACTCTGTGGCAATACGGCACAACTTCAGGCCTTTTCTTTTGCGTGCTGCAGTTACTTTTATGCCGCTTGCCTTTCAGTTTTTGAAGCAATACTTCCGAGACTGACGTCACCACCACACTTGGGTAACCAGCAGCCTGCAGCCTATTTAACTGTGCAAGGAAACTCATGTTCGCAGAGTGATGACAAGACTTCTTTAAGGAAGATTCTAAACACATCAAGGCAATGGCGCGTTTCACAGTCTTTGAATGCGCAGACGCGTAAGGATCGTCAATAGAGTGTCATTAACTATTGACGATCCTTATGGCATAAAGAATTCTTTCGAGGTTGTTTCTTTTCTGGAAGACAACCATTCAGTAGCCGACATTTTTTCTATTGACGTCGAAGATCTTTACTATTCGATACCGCATGATGAGCTATTTCGCAGTGTGATGACGTGCATCGAAGAAAGTGGCGAGGTAGATTTTCGCAATGCGACAGGGTTGTCTTCGGAAAGTTTCATGTCCCTTCTTGAATTTTATTTAAGTGCAACTTTTATCGAGTTCGAAAATAACCTTTTTATCCAGAAAAATGGTGTGTGTATTGGTTCATGTGTGGCGCCTGCTCTTTGTAATATTTTTTTATCGTTTGTCGATCGCGCCCTTAAGAGTGCCTTAAACAATGACTCTGTTCAAATTTTTAGATATGTTGACGATTTTCTTGTTGTGATAAAACAGACTAACAACGAATGCTCCGTGACGGTAGCTGATATTTTAACTCTGTTCAATGACAATGGCAAAGGTCTAACTTTCACACATGAGCTATCTAGGGACGGTAAACTCCAGTTTTTAGATTTGCAGCTTTCCTTACAAACAGGCCACGCCTGTTGGATGTACTCGCCACGTGCACGTAAAGAACTTTTACCTTACGCGTCTGCGCATTCTAAGACTGTGAAACGCGCCATTGCCTTGATGTGTTTAGAATCTTCCTTAAAGAAGTCTTGTCATCACTCTGCGAACATGAGTTTCCTTGCACAGTTAAATAGGCTGCAGGCTGCTGGTTACCCAAGTGTGGTGGTGACGTCAGTCTCGGAAGTATTGCTTCAAAAACTGAAAGGCAAGCGGCATAAAAGTAACTGCAGCACACAAAAGAAAAGGCCTGAAGTTGTGCCGTATTGCCACAGAGTGGCTCACAATCTGAAGAATGTCGCCACCAGATACAAAATTCCGGTAGTGTTTTCCGCTCCTCAGAAACTGTCGATGTTGTGCAGCCGTATTTCTCAAACAAGTAAAAAACCTGATTGTGAAAAGAACCACGTGAAGTTTGTAGACTGCAGCGTCGGTGTGGTTTATAAAATTCCCTTGTCATGTGGCAAAGTGTATGTAGGGCAGTCAGGCCGCTGTGTTAACGAGCGCCTGAGAGAACATGAGCGATCCATACCAACAGGCACAGGTTCGCATTTGGCTCAGCATTGTAAAACATGCAAATGCAAACCCATGTTTCGTGATACCACAATCTTGAAGAAGAGTCGTGACACCACCGCCCGAGAGTTATCAGAAGCATTTTTCATTCAGTCATTGGGGTCACTGTGCATTAGTGTGCCTTCCTTAACCTTGTACAGCGCTGAATTTGGTTTTTTGGATTCGGTCGCATGAGTGCGCTCTTGGGATCGGATGTTGGTGGCTCCACCGCATGGTGCTCACTGCGCATGTTCCTCTGGTTTGAGCGGTCTATAAAGGAGTGACGCAATAAAATGATGTCAGTTGAGAGTAGCGCCTTGTCCTGTCGTCTTTCTTGTGTCTGTCTTTTTGCGCTTAACAAAGTATTCATGGATTCGCACCAACTAGCCCGCCAACGCATTGTGCTGTCTGCTTGTGTTACAATGTTCATGTTGATGTGAGCTGCATGGTCCGTGTTGGTCTTGAGGATTCTTTTGCAAGGACCATGAATCGCCCTTGTCACATTGTGGGCTGCAAACCTAGCAATTGGCGGCATGTCAAGCTGCTACAGCGCATCAGGCTGTCTGCATCTGATTGGCACCAGGATCTATGCATCTGTGGCCATCACTTAACACTGGAGGATTACTACCACAATAGGGAGGTTTAGCATGTCCAGTATTCCCGTAATGTCCAGTATTCCAGTATGTCCGGCATGTCCCAGTATTCCGGTAAACGCAGGTGGACTGAGTGTTTTGCCAGATGGCTGTGAGCAGCCTGCAGGGTGCAGCCACCTGATGGCACGGAGCTCAACCAGAAAAACAGAGCTAATATAGCGGTAACAAAGTGTATTCTACTTTGCTTCTGGTGTAAATTTTCGGCAGTAGTGTAACTGTGAACACATTGTCTGTTCAAATGTTTAAAATGTTTTACACTTGGTTACGGTAATATTAGCTCTGTGTTTGGCTGGTTAAGCTCAGCACCACCAGATGGCTATACCTTTCAGATCACTCATGTTTACGATAAATCCCCCTTTTATCAAAGCAGTAGTAGCATGGAGGGGCTTTAGTTTAAGCCATTGCCCATCCATCAAAACTCGCAGCTCGCCTGCATTTAGTGGAATACCGTACAAGCTAAGCACTGTGACGGAACACTCGCAAACACCCGCTGCTTTTATAGCTTTTGCTTGAGATTGACGGTCAGGCAGCTAGCGGAGAAGTTGGAGAGGCTTCGCGTGCTGGCCCCAGACATGGGAAGTGGACGTCACGATATCACATTATGACGCAGAGCCAGTGAAGGCATAGCTTAGCCTCAATCGCTTGGCAAACGAATTGAGGAGAAAAAGCATGGCTAGGAAAGAGGGTAACTTGTAATCGTCTGTAGCTTTCCGAATATGTGACGCTTCACTTAAATTGCAGCACAAATGTTTTACTCAAGCTATACCCTACACGTCTACAAAATTTGTCCGACCTGTTTCGCGGAGCCTTTGCCATATTTCTATTGCAATTTTTTTCTCCACGTGAAGGTCTTTAATATTCTACTGACCCCATAAAAATGCATGTGGTCACAGATGTCACACACAAATCTTTAGTGCATGTAGCTACAGAAAAATTAAGTACTGAGGGCATACGATGACCCAGGCTAATGGAATGAAGTCCCACTGTGAAATCAAAATTAAGATACTGTAGCAGATAAGTTGTACAGGTGAAAGCAGTGTTAGTGTTGGAGATGCTTGATTCGATCGTTTGCAGATGCTGCTTTTTTCTTTTTTTTATATAAATGAAAGTTTTTATTAGTTAGGTAGCTTGTTGTCCAGTTAACTGCCATTGGCATTTAAAAAGCTGTAAACGCATTACACACACTGTGTCACTATTCTAGGGCGCTTTTACAAATGTTGACATAGCTATTGTGACAAACATGGCTGCTTTTCTGTTTGCCAAATGGTTGCTACAGCTGTACGAAATATTTGTGTATTGTAAAAGAAAGGAAATGCACAACAAGGAACAGGGGTCATATTTTCTAACAATGTTTTTCATTTTTTAATATTTCTTCTTGCTCATCGTCATTTCTTTGTTGATTAGTAACTGTAAATAAATGAGAGCCCACTACCATTGCTATTATCAGACGCTATCAGACACTCAGTGGGATAGATGAGTATTGGAGGGAAAGAAGGCTGCAAAATAAGGCTTTAAGATTATTTCATTGCAGTGGTAGTCACTGCAAGTTGTTGAATTAAATACAGTTTGGAAGTGACATAATTCATTTCAAGTCATTGCTGTGAACCCACATTAACATGTAGCACAACTTAAGCCCTAGCATTTGAGGCAAAAGAGGCAAACATTTAGGACGCAAAAGCTTGCTGTGTGCTTAATGGCAGAAAAAAAAGGAGGGGGGGGCGAACACCTTAAATTTCTAGATTCTCTCGGACCTACCTCAGCTGATATTTTACAGAACCGTGCCAAATACAGTGACTGCAATTACTAACAAATGTAGTCCTTCCTTTTAGCTTACTGTGCTTTTTTCCAGAAACGATCAATATCTCATATTTTTTGTTCCTAAGCCCTACAGCAATCCAGCAATTTGCTGCTAGCTGAGGAAACAGATTCTCTATGTGCTTGGGATGTTCGAGATACCACCTTGAGAGTGCTAAACAATCTTTGTTAACCGCCATTGAAGTTTCCTTTAGATCCACACTGTGGGAGTTCCTTCAGTTTGCTGGGCACAGTCAATGCTGTGCCTCCAGCTCCAGGCTCAATCGCCAGTGCAAGGCAATGCCCAAATGTCTACAATGCTCCGGTCTTGGGACATTCACATGCTTTGCTAAAGTGCCGTTTTGGTGCATGTTAGGCGAAGAACTGCGAGTGAGGTATGGCTTCAGCTGCGAAACGGGCACGATGTCAACAAGCGTCGGACTTGAGGATGGATCAAACTGTAATGGTGAGATCTTGTAATTGACATCGTTAACTTGACATAGGACTTCATGAGGCCCTGTGTAGCGATAGAGAAGCTTCTGGGAGAGGCCGACCGGACGAAATGGTGACCAAAGGAGCACCCAAACACATGGGGAAAACTTAACATTGCGATGGCACCGGTCGTAACGCTCTGGCTTTTTATTGGGGGGAGGGGTGGAGGTTTTTTTTTTTCTTGTTCTCGATATTTCTGTTCGCAGTTTGCTTTTTCCCCACCAGGCATTAATTTTTTAACACATTCTGAAGTTTTGCAATCGTCAAAGCGGAAAGCAAAAATGGCCACCAATGAAAAATTTGGATTTTTTTTGGTGATAGTGCCTATTAGATGGCAAGACATTTTGTATACCGTAATCTTTGTTACATTATTTTCTTTGTAGATACAAGCGTGTCTTTACAAACGTTTTTCAGTTTTGTCCCACAATCTTTATTCTAGCGATATCTTTTGTATCGCATACATCTCGCTAATAGAACTTTGTGCATGAAAAGAGCACTCATTCTAGCTCTTGTTTATGCATTACATAAAATATTGAGCGCAGTAGTTCCTTCATAAAAAAAAAAAGATCTGGCGTAACCTACAAAAAACACCTATTTTCCCCATGGTAAGAAAAGAGTTAAGTGCAGTGTGGCATTCTGAATAGTGTTCATAGTGTTCTAGGCAATAAATGCATTAACTGTCCAGACATTTCGTGCTCCTGGGAGTGAGAGAGCTCTATATGTATGGTAAGAGCCAGCCAGGCCTTTCAGCTCGGTGCTTTAACCTGCGGTGGGTCTATCACTGTACACTGTCATGTCGTTAAGCCCCCTCTCTGGGTGATTTACAGACACCGTACAGAAAGACAAAAATTGAGCCCACATTTTTGCACCCATCTTGGGGCCCGATAGCAACTTCCACAGGGGCACTTTGAAAACAAGACTATGTATGTGAAGGAGACTAAGCTTACTATACAAACAAGAAAAAATACAGGCCGTGAACAAAAGGCAGAAAGAAAGCACATGCATCTTTAGACATGTGTACAAGAGGAGCAACTGTGGCACGCTGGCCTCTATGCAGATGTCCCAAAAGAAAAAGGCACTTGCTTGCAGAGGCAGAAAGCAGGAGTAAAGCACATTTTTTATACCAGAAAAGCCTGGAAATGCAAGGGCGACTTCCCAATGGTGGTTGTCACTTCTTGAGGGGGTAACAACGTGGCGGCCCAAAGCAGTCAGAAACACCGGGTGTGCTCTGTTTTTCGGATCGAGATGACTGGGCTGCAGCGCTGGCTCATCTGCCCAGCTGGTGTTGCTAAGTGCATGGGTGTGTTTGAGCACTATGTCACCAGCCTCAAAGCAGACGTCACAGTGACTTTGGTCATACTGAGTCTTCTGCTTGGCTTGGGCAGCTCCCAAGCTGTTCTTGCTCTAGAGAAAGCTCAGGCAAGCCAGGCACGAAGGTGCACTGCATATGAGGTAAGGTCTCCTGGTGCATATCAACCCCTGCTTAGGGCTGCACAACAATGGTTAGCAGATTCACCAGTTGCCCGCCAAAAATTATGAAAGCGTGGAACAGTTTTCTGCCATCAAAATGACAAATGCAAGTTCATTCACGTGGTCTCCACAATCCTTCTGGCTCCTTGCAAAGGCCGTGAGCATCGACTTAACGTATGAGTAAAACATCGGATGAGGTTGGACAGGGTTGGTAGGGTGACACGAGTTATTGCTTGATCTGAAGGATTGTACACGTCTCGCGGAACATCCGGGAAGTGAAATAGGATGTGTTGTCAGTAACCAGACGCCCTGGAAATCCAAAGTGCTAAACTTCATTAATTTGTCCAACACTGCCCGACCCATCACCTTACAGAGTGGAAAAAGTTCCACCCACTTCGTAGCAACCACTACCAAAACATGCTGAGAGCCTTGCTTACTCTTTAGAACTAGTCCCGTTAAGTCGCAAGAAGCAAACTTCCAAGGCCGCTGACTGTCAGTTGGCTTCATTAAACCTGGCAGACAGTCACCAGAAGATTTCACCATCTGACAGATGTGTCAAATCCGGCAATGACTGAAAAAAGTTCTACTTCATACCAGGGCCAGGTGACACTGGCAGCTGAGTCTTGCAAAGACCTTTGAACCATTCAGGTGTCCAGCCAGTGGTTCATCATGAGCAGAACGCAAAGTGCGCATTTCAGATTTTTCAGTATCACCACCTTAAATGGATCAATAAACTCCTCCTCAGTAGCGACATATCTCATCATGAGCCCATCGTTGTCCAGCAGTTAGGAATATTTGGGACTACCAGCAATACAAGCTGGCTCAGGTTCTACTGGGCTCGTTGCAACCTCAGCAACGTTATGGCACTCCGTTTCTGCTACTCTATGTCGTCATTGTACGTAACTGTAGAGGGATACTTGGCGCGCTCATTATTTTTGCCTTCTTGTCTTTGAGACTTGCCGCATAAGTGTTGGGAAAGCGGGGGGTGTGTGACCTCAGGAGTGTCTCTTGGGGGGGGAGGTGACAGCATGGTTTGGACACCTCAGACAATGGTTTCCCTGTGCCTGGATCTCGTGCAAGCCCTAAGTACACGGGCCACGGGTGTCTTGTGTGTGCACTAGAGCACTGCACAGGCTCAGGTGTGTAAAGAGCTGCCACTTAGTATACATTACTTATGGGGTTGTTGGAGAAGTATGGGAGAGGCCTTTGCCCTGCAGTGGGCGTAACCAGGCTGATGATGATGATGACTTATGAAGTTCTTTTTTTTTTCTACAAAGAATGAACATTGTTTCCCTGTAAGGAAAAATAGATTATACAAAAAACTACCCTTCAAACTCTTTCCCTGTTACCGCTTCTTGCAATTGCAGTATTACCACTCTCAGTAGTATTGTTTCAATGCTAACGCAAGGGGTGTCTCTATCTACTTGTGCGTTTATTTTATGCTCTGTGCTCGTGAATTCGACAGTTTGTGTGTGTGTGTGTGTGTGTGTGTGTGTGTGTGTGTGTGTGTGTGTGTGTGTGTGTGTGTATATATATATATATATATATATATATATGTATTGTAACGCACGGTTGAGTGATGCTACTTTAATAACTTTACGTTGGGCGAACTTGTACCCGACAAACAGCTAAGCAAGAGCCTCGCTAAAATGTCCACAGTCTCTTTCGCCGCAGTCCCGCACTTCTTCTTCTTCCCTCGTGTCCCGCGCTCATAGCACGTTGGTCCGATTGCGCGTGCCTTGTGAGCTCGTGTTGCCCGCTTCACTGCCACTATATTTCGCATTAAAACTTCTTTGTGGGCGAGTTGGTGCATACTTGACATAAAAATTTAAAATAAAAAAAAGCGCTTGTGTCCCGCCCTTCATACTTTGTGGTTGCATGTGTTTGCGCTGTAACAATTTTTATGTCAAATATCTTTCGCAGGTAGCAGTATACAGCTGGACGGACGAAGGAAGCAGCTGGCACGCGTAATTTGAAATCATCTTGTGTCATTCTCCCCCTTCCAAGTGTGCATTGTCCCGATGCTCATACAGAAGGCAGTGGTTTCTAGACTGTCATGAACTCGCAATGTTTGTAGGCGGAAGCAGTTATTGCCTGTCGTAGTATGGTTTCATTCGGATGACATGGACGATTTCTGTTTGATTCCGCCGTCATGATGAGGTTACTTGACCTTCTGGAGCAACTTCGTAGTTCAATGGACTAATTCGGCGAATTATCCTATACGGGCCAAAATAACGATGAAGCTTCTCGGATAGGCCGCGCATCCGTACGGGAGTCCACACCCATACTTTGTCTCCAGGTGCATACTGGACGTCTCTTTGTCGCAAGTTGTATCGGTCCGCGTCAGTTTGCTGCTGCTCCTGAATGCGGTGTCGCGCCAGCTGCCGTGCTTCTTCGGCTTTTTGTGTGAAGTCGCTGACATCATCGTCATTTTCTAAGGTCTCATCTACTGGTAGCATTGCATCTAAGGTTATGGTGACGGTCCGGCCGAAAACGAGTTGGAAAGGTGTCATTTGAGTCGTCTCTTATATAGCGGTATTGTACGCGAACGTTGCGTATGGTAGTATCCTGTCCCATGTTCGGTGCTCCATGTCCACGTATATTGACAACATATCAGTCAGTGTTCTGTTCAGTTGTTCAGTCAGCCCATTTGTCTGAGGATGATATGGGGTGGTATGTCGGTGACTGATGTGCGTCAATTTCATGATGGCCTTTGTCAAATGCGCAGTAAATATGGTTCCTCGGTCCGTGATGAGAACTTTAGGAGCGTCATGCCGTAGTACTATGTTAGTGACGAAAAAATCTGCTACTTCACTGGCCGTTCCTTTGGCAAGAGACCGTGTCTCGGCATGTCGAATTAGGTAGTCAGTTGCAACTACGATCCAACGCTTTCCTGATGACGATGTGGGAAAGGGGCCAAGTAAGTCCATTCCCACTTGTGCGAATGGAGTTTAGTTCCGGTGGCTGTATCAGTTGTAGGAGACCTGCTGGCTTGAGTGGTGGTATTTTAAGTCTTTGGCAGTCCCGGCAGGTTCTTACGTAGTGTTGCACAGAACTCAATAACTTTGGCCAGTAATACTTCATGCGGATGCGAGCGAATGTTCTGCTCACTTCTAAATGTCCTGCTGATAGGTCATCGTGGCATGCTTCCAATATCTTGAGTCGTAACTTTGAAGGTACGACGAGCAGAAACGTCTCTGCACTATGTTCAAAATTTCTTTTGTACAGGACATTATTTTTCAGGGCGAACGACGACAAGCTGCGGACAAAAGCTCGTGGAATGTCCACACGATGTCCTTCTAGGTAATTAATAGGCAGGCGTAACTCCGCGTCGGATCGCTGATGCTGAGCCATTTGTGATGTTGTCACAGCTCCTAGGAACAAGCAATCCTGTTCATTTTCCCCAAGCGTAGATTCCGTGTATTCAATCGGTGCACGTGACAAGCAATCCGCATCACTGTGCTTGTGACCGAACTTGTATACGACCGTTATATCATATTCCTGCAGCCATAGACTCCATCTTGCCAGCCGTCCAGATGGTTCTTTGAGATTCGCCAGCCAGCACAACGAATGATGGTCGCTGATAGCTCGGAATGGTCGGCCATATAAGTATGGTCTAAATTTGCTGATGGCCCATATCACCGTGAGGCATTCTTTTTCCGTCGCTGAGTAGTTCACCTCAGCCTTCGAAAGTGTTCGACTGGCATACACAATGACTCGTTCCTCTCTGTTTTGCCACTGAATGAGGACGGCACCGAGGCCTAAATTGCTTGCGTCTGTGTGAATATCAGTTTTGGCTTCCTCATCGAAATGAGCAAGAACTGGGTGGTTCTGAAGACCCTTTCGGAGCTCATTGAAAGCATTCTTCTGCTCATTCAACCAGACGAAAGGTGCGTCTTCCTTTGTTAGCCGCGTTAGTGGTTCGGCGATCCTCGAAAAATTTTTGACGAAGCGTCTTTAGTAGGCGCAAAGTCCTAAGAGTCGCCCAACAGCCTTTTTGTCGGTTGGTTTTGGAAATTTCTCCACTGCCGCAGTCTTCTCAGGGTCCGGGCGAATGCCTTATGAACTGACGACATGGCCGAGGGAAAGAAGCTCGCAAAAGCCGAAATGACATTTATGCGGTTTTATCGTCAGACCTGCTGATCTAATAGCTTCCATCACAGCCCGCAGTCGTTCTACATGCTGCTCAAAGATAGTAGAATAAACCACGACATCGTCAAGATAAACGAGACAGGTTTGCCATTTCAGACCGGTGAGCACAGTGTCCGTCATCCGCTGAAATGTAGCAGGTGCGGAACAAAGGCCAAATGGGAGCACTTCGAACTCGTACAGTCCATCTGGCGTCACAAACGCCGTCTTTTCACGATCTCATTTGTCCACTTCTATCTGTCAGTGGCCGGTTTTGAGGTCCAGGGAGGAAAAGAACTCGGCATCTCGTAGTCTATCTAGAGTGTCATCGATTCTTGGAAGTGGGTACACATCCCGCTTTCTGACGGCGTTCAGCTTTCGGTAATCAATGCAGAAGCGCTAGGTCTGGTCCTTTTTCTTTACAAGTACTACAGGCGACGCCCAGAGACTTGCCGACGGCTGAATTACATCGTCTTCTATCATTTTCTTAACTTGACTACCTAGAGCTTCTCTCTCTTTTGGTGACACTCTGTAGGGATGCTGGCAAATAGGCCTCACTGATTCGTCAACAATTATACGATGTTTAGCAATAGATGTCCGCCGGACTTTAGATGACATTGAAAAACATTCGACGAATTCTCTTACGAGGGTCCCTATTTGCTCCTTCTGTCTGGCCAATAGGCGTGGTTCGATGTCGATGGCTGCAAGGACAGAATCCACATCTTGGAAATTCGATGGTGAAGACTCTGGCATGCTGAAATCTGTAACTTGGACGAAGTTATTAAGGCTGGCAATAACGGTTCCCTTCGCAACATGTTGCACCTCATTTCCAAAATTAGTGAGCAAAACGTTGGCACATCCGCCACGCAGCTGAACAAGGCCTCTTGCCATGCAGATTCCTTTTTCGAGTAGGAGATTGGTGTTGCTGTCTGCAATTCCTTCGTAGTCGCTGAACGCGTCACTTCCTGACTGTGACGGCTACGCTGGATCTCGGAGGAAGCATCATGTCGTCATCGGCAGTGTAAAGGGCGTCGAATTTTTCTTCAGTGTTGAATGCTGCGACAGCGTGCTTGGTTGAAAAGGAAACACATGATTCCCGCAAGTTGATTATAGCGCCATTATCCTGTAAGAAGTCCATGCCAATAATCAAGTCTCTCGAGCACTCGGAAAGCACGATAAAGCTGGCGACATACATGAAGCCTCGTATTCCTATTCTAGCCGTACACTTGCCCATCAGGTCAATGAGGTGTCCTCCTGCTGTGCGAACTTGTGGCCCTTTCCAAGGAGTCAGCACTTTCTTCAGTTTCCTGGTAAGCTCACTACTTATTACCGAGTAATCTGCACCTGTATCCACTCACGCGTTCACTTCGTAACCATCAACAAATACATGTAAATCGGAAGCAACGTCGCTCTTATGGCACTGGTTTCTGAGTGCCTCGTCGTCGCTCGGAATCATCGATGGAGGTTCTTCTCTTTTCGCGTCGGCAGCGGCCTTACCTCCCGAGGCCGCTGACTCTAGTTTTCTCGACGCAGGCTCTGTGAACAGCGTCTTGGGGAGCTTGAAGACGGGCGGGGGCTCGGTGACCGATGCCTCAACGGCGCTGTTGATCGAGGTTGGTGTTGCTGGTAGGCGTATGGGAAGCTTTGATGAGTAGACAGGTACTCTTCGATTTCAAATGGACACTCACCACTTCAAGGGCAAGGTGCGTTCACCAGAAAACCACGAAGCCCTGCCTGGCGATAGTGGCACATTCTGTACAGGTGGCCAGCCTCAACACAGTGGTAGCAAAGAGGTATTCGGTGAGGAGTGCGCCATACATCGGTCTTCCTAAATCTTCTTTCGGGTGACGGCAGTTATTTCGAGGCATCGAGCTATTCATAGAGGAAGTGGCTGCGACGTCAGCACATCTGGGAGTTTGCCGCAGCACATCGGCATACGAGACGCTCGGCTGTCGCAGTAATGGCACTTGGGGCTGCGCACTCAGCTGTGGTTCCCGGACCGCCTGTCTGACCTCTTCATGAACCACGTCTGCCAGCGAAGAGGGCGTTGGAGCATTGTGGTCAAGCTGTAGCCTCTGAAGCTCTTCTCGCACTACAGATCGCACGATCTCCCGTATGACCTCTATGCTGTTTCCGATGGCAGCTGGAACTGAGCCTACAGAGGTGATGTTCATTTCCCTGTTGTACATCCTTGATCGCTGTTGCAAGGTGCTTGCCATTGTGGTCCTCAGAACGAAACTCAGCAATGAAGCGCGGCGGGCTCCGAACCAACCCTGCGAATAGTTCCTGTTTTACGCCTCGCATTAAATGGCATAGTTTTTGTCTTCGCTCATGTTCGGATCAGCTCGGCAAAATAGGCGCAACATGTCTTCTACATACATGGCCACGCTTTCATTGTTCCGCTGATTTCTTGCCTGCAGGGCAGCTTCGGCCCTCTCCCTGCGGTCAGTACTCGGGTAAATCGCACGCAACTCCCGCCGGAAAGCATCCCACGAGACAAATGTTGTTTCGTGGTTTTCAAACCACGTTCGTGCGCTGTCCTCTAACGTGGAGTAAACGGTTCGTAGCTTGCGCTCTCCGTTCCATCCATTGAACTCAGCAACGCGCTCAAAGCGTTCCAGCCAGTCCTCTGCGTCTTCAAATGTGTCGCCATGGAAAGGCTCTGGCGTCATTGGCGAGTTCACCACGATGTGAGTTGGCGTGATTTGAGTTGCCATCTCGGTAGCGTTTCTGTTAGCAGATGCTGATGCTCCGATAGAATCCGGCAAAGGTGAAAACTCGGGGGGCTCACCACGTAGGCGACGGCTGCTGCGTTGGTGAACAGGAGTCAATTCGATGGGTCCAAGTCGCCGTGAGTCCGGGCTCCTTTCTCTGAGTCGAGAAGGGCTTGAAATCATACCCCGCACCTCCACCAGAACGCACAGTTGAGTGACGCTACTTTAATAACCTTACGTTGGGCGAACTTGCACCCGACAAACGGCTAAGCGAGAACCTCACTAAAACGTCCACAGTCTCTTTCGCCGCAGTCCCGCACTTCTTCTTCTTCCCTCGTGTCCTGCGCTCAGCACGTTGCTCCGATTGTGCGTGCCTTGCGAGCCCGTGTTGCCCGCTTCACTGCCGCTATCTTTCGCAGGTAGCAGTAAACAGCTGGACGGACGCAGGAAGCAGCTGGCGCGCGCAATTTGAAATCATCTTGTGTCAATACATATATATATATATATATATTGTAGTGGGTAATATGCATGTGGCACAGTGCAGACTGCCACCGCTGCAGCGCGAGACCCGAGCTCGGGCTGCTGATGCGAAGCGCTAGGACTCGTGATCTAGAGCTACCTGCGATCCCTTGAACGAGTTGCAATAAACCCCATTTCATTTGGTGGAGCTGCGGGGTAACCTTGAAAACTGGAACTCCGAAGCCGGATGCTACCGACTGCTGCGACCGTGTCTGACGAAACCACCCAGGAAGATGCACCACAGCCTCAGACGGTCATCGTTTTCAGTGCATTGCGCCAGCGTGATCCTGCCAATCTTTAGCGGCACTGATGATCATGACGTGGAGGATTGGTTGTCATCTTACGAACGGGTGAGCCAGCATAACAAGTGGGACGACGTCACCAAGTTGCACAACGTGCTCTTTTACTTAAACGGCGTCGCGAGCCTCTGGTTTCGAAACCACGAACATGATTTCACAACGTGGAGCAGATTCAAGACAAGTTTCACAGAAGTGTTCGGGCGACCTGCTGTGCGCAAGCTTCGTGCAGAACAACGCTTACGGAGGCACGCACAACACCTCGATGAAATGTTCACAAGTTACATCGAAGATGTCATTGACCTGTGTAAGCGCGTGAATCCGTCAATGGCGGAACAGGACAAGATAAAACACATTATGAAAGGCATTGATGAGGACGCATTTCAAATGTTGTTAGCGAAGGATCCGCATACCGTGGGGGGGGGGGGGGGCCGAAGTTATCAATTTGTGCCAAAGTTTCGACGAGCTATGGAAACAACGCATCTTAGCCCGGCGCCCACCGCCTACGGAAGATTTGTTAGCAGCATTGGTTATTGGCGACAACCATAAAACTTTGCTGACGCAAACAAAACAATTTGTGCGCGAGGAGGTCGCGCGACAGCTCTCGATTTTGCGGACCACGGAGAAGCCTTCTCAATATTTGGCTCCAGCAATCCGACAGATAATTGAAGAGCAAGTGACCGAAGCTCTTCCACCTCCGTGTCAGCCGGCTCCCGTGGCCGCGCCTCTGACATATGCTGAAGCCGCTGCACGGGCGCCTCGTCTGCCGGGATTCTCTCCTCCGCCTTCAGCGCCTCTCCAGCCGGTGTTCTCTCATCCGCCTTTGCCTCGCCAGCCGGTGGCTCCCTTTTTCAGCGCACAGCAGGCAAGATACAAATCCTTGGCGCACTGCTGACAACCGCCCAATATGCTATGCCTGCGGTACACCGGGACATGTAGCGCGCTTCTGCCGCCAGCGCTTGCCGGCCTTCGTGGGCACCGCGCGACTACCCAGCTCCGGCTTCCGACCATTTCGTATGCCTCAGCGACCACCACCGGAAGTCTACGCTGCTACGCTGCATACCAGCACCGCAGTCACAGCTCTACAATACTCGTCGCTCGCCTTCCCCTCGTCGGCGCTCACTCTCACCCATGCGTCGTAGGCCCAGTGCCAGTACTACTGAGGCGGAAAACTGATTTCCGCAGTTCCTGAGGCATGAACTACGTCATCGTCGGAACATCAAAGTCCTCGTTTTTCCCCTGCTAACGTTATTGAAGTGTCCGTTGATGGCGTCAAATGTCTTGCGCTCGTCGATACAGGTGCTGCTTTATCTGTGATTAGTGAGAAACTTTGCCGTGAATTACGGGAGGTGACCATGATGCCTTCGGTACTATTGCTTAGAACAGCCAGTGCACAACAACTTCAGCCAGTCGCTATGTGCACTGCCGGGGTGCTGATTTGACACATTTTGTATTCGATTGATTTCTTCGTGTTAACTTGTTGCTCCCACGATGTAATTCTCGGTTGGAATTTTCTGTCGCGCCATCACGCCGTCATTGACTGTGCACGTGCTGAGGTTCAGTTCTCCGTTCTGTGCGATTTGCCATCTCACGACTTTCAAGTTCAGGATGTTACCAGAATCTGTATAGCTTCAGATACTGACCTTCCCCCTCACAGCGCGGTATTTGTCCCTCTTTTATGTGCATCGCTTGCCGAAGCGACGGTCATGTTTTCACTCGCTGCCGTCTTCATACGCCGCCAGACTATATTGTTGCCTTTCGCCCTCCTCACGGTTCACCATGGGGCTGCAGAAATACTGATTTCTAACCCAAATTCGTACACTTTGGCTTTGCACTCTGGCGAGACTATTGGTACCATCCAGACTGTGGACGCTGACGTTATTGTGCATTTCCCTGTTCCCGTCGACGTGGATACTGCCAACGTAACAGCACTGGCACCCCATGTGCCATCTAACCGAGTATCACCGGATGTTTTTTGTCCCTCTATTGCCGATGACTTTGAGCCGACACAACGTGAGCGGCTTATTACTCTTTTAAATGATTTTCAGGCCTCTTTTGACTGCAACCAAGCATTATTAGACCGCACAAGTACCGTCTCTCTCCACATTGATACGGGACATCACGCACCATTACGCCAGCGTCCGTACCGCGTGTCATCTATCGAGCGTCATGTCATCGCCGAGCAAGTTGAAGACATGCTTGAACGTGGTGTTATCAAGCCATCCTGCAGCCCTTGGTCGTCTCCTGTAGTACTCATTAAGCAAAAAGATGGCTCGATTCGTTTCTGTGTGGACTATCGTCGCGTCAACAAGATTACACGAAAAGATGTCTATCCTCTACCGCGCATAGATGACGCCCTGGATTGTCTTCATGGTGCCGAATTCTTTTCTTCTTTGGACTTGCAATCAGGCTATTGGCAAGTGCCAGTGGATGAATCCGACCGCTCGAAGACAGCTTTCATTACGCCTGATGGCCTGTATGAGTTTACAAAAATGCCATTCGGCCTCTGCAATGCACCCGCGACATTCGAAAGGATGATGGACAATATTCTACGAGGCTTCAAATGGAAGACGTGCTTGTGTTATTTAGACGATGTGGTAATTTTCTCCCCCGATTTCACCACTCAGCTCTCTCGTCTACGCGAAGTCCTTACTTGCCTTACCACCGCCGGCCTTCAAATTAACTTGAAAAAGTGCCGCTTCGGAGCTCGCCAGCTGACCATACTTGGCCATGTCGTGTCCAAAGACGGCGTCCTTCCCGACCTTGACAAACTTTGTGCTGTCGAAGAATTTCCGCGGCCGACTACAGTGAAAGAGCTCTGAAGTTTTGTCGGTCTTTGCTCTTATTTTTGACGCTTTGTGCGCAATTTTGCCTGCATCATCGCTCCCCTGACGAAGCTCCTGGCTGGCCCTGGTGACCTTCGCAACTGGACTCCGGCATGTGACCAAGCCTTCACCATTTTGCGTTGTCGGATTACCTCACCGCCAGTTCTACACCACTACGACCCGAGTGCACCGACTGAAGTTCATACCGACGCCAGCGGCGTTGGTCTTGGAGCCGTCCTTGCACAACGGAAGCCTGGCTTTCCAGAATATGTGGTTGCATATGCGAGTCATGCTCTCACGAAGGCAGAATCCAATTATTCTGTCACGGAGAAGGAATGTTTGGCTATAGTTCGGGCCTTAGACAAATTTCGCCATTACTTGTATGGCCGTCCGTTCGACGTTGTGACAGACCACCACGCGCTCTGCTGGCTTGCATCGCTGAAAGACCCGTCGGGGCGTCTTGGACGTTGGGCTCTTCGGCTCCAAGAATTTGACATTCGCGTCATTTATCGATCCGGGTGCCAACATTCTGATGCAGATGTGCTCTCCCGTTCGCCCATGCAATCCGACAAAACGCCACCTTCATCCAGAGAGTGCCCGGTTGCTACACTTGCTGTTACTGACATGCCGTCTGAACAGAGCAAAGATCCGTGGATTGTGTCTCTCATTGACATTCTTAGCAGTTCTTCAACGTCTACATGCCCTCAAGCCCTTTGTTGCCAAGCCACCCACTTCGTGCTACGGGACGCCATCTTGTACCACCGAAACTATCAGCCAGACGGTCGCAAATGGCTGCTAGTCATCCCTCGCCATTTGCGTTCCGACGTATGCACATATTTCCATGCAGACCCACAACAAGCTCATGCTGGCGTCCTGAAAACCTACGAGCGGCTCCGCCAGCGGTACTACTGGCGCAGCATGTATTCTTATGTCCGCAAATACATTCGGCCATGCGCAGCCTATCAGCGATGCAAGACATCTTCTCATACGACAGGCCCTCTGCAACCTTTACCGTGTCCTGCGCGTCCTTTTGATCGGGTTGGCATTAACCTTTATGGGCCTCTTCCATGCAGTGCTAATGGAAATCGTTGGATAATTGTCGCAGTAGACGACTTCACAAGATATGCTGAAACTGCTGCACTTGCTTTGGCTGCTGCTCGCGACGTCGCCGCATTCATCTTACAGCATTTCGTCTTACGGCACGGCGCATCGCGAGAACTGCTCAGTGACCGAGGCCGTGTCTTCTTGTCCGAGGTTATTAATGAGCTACTCGCCGCGTGCCGCACTATTCACCGCACCACTACGGCACGTCACCCACAGACTAATGGTCTAACGGAACAATTCAGCCGCACTCTTGGGGACATGCTCGCCATGTATGTTGCGTCTGATCATTCCAACTGGGACGATGTCCTCCCTTTTGTGACGTATGCATACAATACCGCCGTTCAGGCTTCTCACCATTTTTCCTTCTTTATGGACGTGAACTACCATATCACCCGGATGCCTCTGAATTCACCCCTCTTTCCGAAGTTGCTCGCCATGCTGAAGAGTGCCGCCAACTGGCTCGCTCGTTCACGTCGGATACCCAAGGAATCCACAAAATCGCCACGACAACGATCAGCCCACACAGTCCTTCGCCGTGGACTCTCACCTCTGGCTTCAGCTGCCCTTCCAAGCCCAGGCCTTAGCCCAAAGCTTGCTCCGAAATATTAAGGTCCGTACCGAATCGTCGCGTGTACTTCGCCTGTGAATTATGTGGTCGAACCGGTGACGCCATCTTCGGACAAACGCCGCCGTGGCCGCGAGACCGTTCACGTCAGCTGCCTGAAGCCGTACCACGACCCCCTTATCGTATCATCACCTTAGGTCGCCAGGATGGCTCCTCTTCGCCGCGGGGGAAGTTGTAGTGGGTAATATGCATGTGGCACAGTGCGGACTGCCACCGCTGCGGCGCGAGACCCGAGCTCGGGCTGTTGATGCGAAGCGCTAGGACTCATCATCTAGAGCTACCTGCGATCCCTCGAACGAGCTGCAATAAACACCATTTCAATATATATAAGAAGCCAGAAAACAATGATACCAAGGACAACATAGGGGAAATTACTCGTACTTAATAATTGAATTAAAGAAATGATAAATTAATGGAAATGAAAGTGGATGAAGAAAACAATTTGCTGCAGGTGGGGAACAGTCCCACATTTTCGCATTACGCGTGCGACGCTATACCTATTGAGCTACTGCGGCACCGTTTCCCCATCCATTTTCTTGGGTATTTCTTGGGTTACTAGGACTAAGCCTGGGAGTGTTAGCCAGTGCCATCACTCACAAGCCTTGGCAGCAGATATGGAACATCCTTTCTGCCCAGGCATGCATATATATAATATATATATATAAACATTAAAAAAAGAAAAAAAGATGAACGTTATGGCAGATGTTCTTACCGAAGTTTCGGCCCAAGGACCGGCCTTCGTCGGAGTGAATGCAAGTGTAGTCGCGTCACAGTTATATCTCTAGACACCAGACACTTATCACTTTATCCCACACAAGCATGCGCATAATCAAGCCCTAGTCAAACAAAATGCAAAGCGAATACATCGTGAAAAAATTTAAAAAAAGCCTGGCAGTTCCAGAAAACACAGCAGATTGGAAACATCACTACATGTAATCACGTAATCATGTGGCGCTAAAGAAGCACAAGCTGCACATGAGCAAAAAATGAAGGCTAGCGCTATATTACACACTGCAGCAGAAAACAGCATTTCAAAACGCACATGCAGACAGATTTAACAATGCACACATGGACAAGAACCGGTATATCATGCATTATCAACCCAAAACTTTTTATTGTCACAAAATTGCAATAGTCACGCCCGTAGCATCAGTCATCATGCGACCCGTGCAGCTTATGCCAACCGCCGGGCACAAATCTAAACTTTCCCAACATAGAAAAACCTCGTACAAGAGGCCACCATGACCACGTGCACGACTAAAAATATATATATAAACTGGTCAATCTTAATTATTGATGCATCTTAGTTTTCCTGTTTTGGTTAATACCACAAAAAATAGCGTTGAACTTGTATATCAGGTAAGATTTGCAGACTTTATCGGAGTGGGAAGGAAAACCAGATTCCAGTATGGTCACTCTAATACTGTCGAAAAAGTGTCCAGTTGTACATAGCTGTTTTGACAGCAGAAGGTGTGAGAAATGGTTTGCACGAGAACTATGATTATTAAATCGGATTCTAAATGGCCTTTCTGTTTGACAAATATATCTTATGTGGCATGTACCACACTCAAGCAGATAAATGGCGTTTGATGTGTCACACTTGAAGCTGCCTGTGATACATAGCGCGAAGTTTGAAGCAGAGCTTTTTGCTGTTATTGTAGTTAGCATATGTGGGCATACATTACAGTGTGGCTTGCTGCATGGACTACAACCTGCAGGTACATGGGCACCAATTTTAGAAGAGGTTATCAAATTGCGAATGTCTTTTTTAGCATCAGCACACTACTTGCGGTGCCTCTGGAAAAATTGTTCTAAGTCTTTCACATTGGCCTAGAATATTTTGATGCCGTTTGAGAATGGCAGAAACATTTGGAAGTGACACCGAGTGCATCGAAATAAGGTTAGTTGCAGGAGTGGTCGCCACCGGCTTTGGCTTCACAAGAATATCTTCCCTTTTCAGGTTACTGGCGCATTTTATTGCATCATCAATAATTTTCTTAAGGTACTGGTGGCCCACGAGTGTATGCTTTGAGTCTGTGCAGTTAGCATCAAAATCTTTTTGTTCAGAGCATATACACCTAAAACAGTGTGCCTGGCTATAGGGGATTGCAGGGACCCAGGATGCCCAAACAGTTGGACATCCAAACATTTGGACATCCTGGGTTCCCTAGCTTATGAATTTTCGGTAATAGGTAAGAGCAACCTGCTACTGGACTGAGTGACATTAGAGACTGGAACGTGTTTTTGTCTATCAACTTTTGTTGACACAGCTCCAGCAGCGTTTCTTCAACCCTGACCTTTAAGGCACTAGTTAGATCATTGGGAAGAGTTTGATAAAACACAGATAACTGACTATTCGCTTCATTGATATAGTCCAGGCAGTTTATTACTCTGTTCACTCCTCCTTTATTGGCTGGTTTGATAACGTCTTGGCATGAGCTTAACTGATCCAAGGCGCTGGTTTCATTTCGAGATAGGTTGTGACAAAAGGGCGCATGCACTTTATAGGTGTTAAGAATATCCCTCTGAACTGCTTGGATATATAAATCTAAGCATTTGTCTCGCTCTCGCTGGGGAGTACAATGTTTTTGAGAGGGAAGTATATTACGAGTACCGTTTTCACATGATCGTCCATGAAATTCCCAAGTAACCTCAAATTTCACGCGAAATTACCAGTCTTTGAATAGCTGGAATTCACTGATACCACCAATCGCTGGACAAAAACTTAATCCTTTTGAAAGTACAGGAATTTCTACTGACGACAAAGACGCATTCGAAAGGTTTATGATATTGCTATTCTGCGGCGACGCATTATTCTCGGAATGAAGTTCCTGGTACTCCGAGTTTCCTGTAGGTGGCGAATGCCGTCGTGTTGCATACATTAGGGGAGTTCTTACAGGAAATAGCGCCCCTCTATATTCGGCGGGCGCACTGTCGGGAACTTTGTCACATAACAGCTTTCTAAGATTTTGTTTTTCTCAGTGCTTCTGTTTTCTGTGCCTGATAATGTGCTAGAGAAGTTTTGTCCAGGGAAGAAAGCAAACATATCGCTTTCTTTATTAAAACATGTTGACACACAGGACTCATAGTGGGATATTAAGATGTGGATTAGTTCAAATGATGCAGTATTTAATGCATGCTGCCATCTAGTCTTATTGGCACTGCATAATTCAGAGGCTGCTGGGTGTAATTTGATTCTCTTACCTCGTGGTATAATTGAAGCATTTAGATATCTCTTTAGCACATCAATATGGGATTCGGCACAAACACGCTTCTCAACAGTCTTTCTAACTACAAGGAAGTCCTTCGAATGGGCGGGAAAGGAAACATTACTGGTGTGTAGTCAATTTGAAGCAGTGTTTGTCCTGGCACTATGCACCATCATGAAGGCAATGCAATCCCTGGAAGGAGATGCACCAGAAGTCCCGCTGGACAGCCTTGCCGCGATGCTGTCAGGACACCGTGGTGTCACATCACCTAAGCTTGCTGCAACAGTCTGTGCCCAGTGCAATGGCAGGCACAGGCAAATCCTTACTGTGGAAGCACAACATCGCTGTCTGAACTTGAAAAGGCAGGGTTTGAGTACTCCTGCCCTTTTGCGATGTCTGGAATTTGTTGCAGCCTGAAAGCACTGAACTACAGTCTTGCCAATCGGTAGAATAAGGGACGCACTTCTAGAGCATAGAAAACGGAGGTGGCCAGCCAACAGGCTAACACCCTCGAAGCTAGGATGGAGGCCATCCACAACCAATACTCGGTACTTCATCTGCTTTTGCTTGCTATTCACCATGTATAACCTTAAACTTTTTTATCTTGCTGCAACAAATTATTAATCATGAGCCTCTTTTAAAAATTTGTGTAATCATTATTGTTGGCAACGTGAAGTGTGGACAAGAGCATTAAAGAGAATTCCCTGGGCTTGCTTCTATCCGCTTTTTCATGTTAGTTGTACACTTTGTCCTAAAAAGTCTTCCTTTGCTGTTTTATTGTCACTGTTCTCTTATTGTGATGACTTTTCATGTATCACATAAGCAACATTTCATTTACATTCTTGAGTATTACATGCTAGAACCACCATATGATTACAAGGTACACCGTAGTGGGGACCAGATTAATTTCGACCACCTAGAATTCCTTAATGTGCACCTAAATCTAAGTACATGGAGTACACGCCCCCATTGAAATGAGGCCCACCGTGGTAGGGAATCAAACCCACATCCTGGAGCTTAGCTGAGCAACAGCTAAGCTACCACCATGGCTAAAGCAATATTTCAATGCGTGTACACACTGGATTTTCCATCTGATCGGTCATTACAAAGGGCAAGGCATCAACGATCATCATCATCAACAACAAATTCCCTTCAGCGTGCTCTGCCAGGCCTGGTGATGCACACGCAGGCCCTGGCTAAGCTTAGTAATGAACGTCCAGCCTGAGCTCGGTCATGTGCACCAGGGCCGGGCTCAGGATTAGTCTAACGGGCCCGGGCCAAAAATTTAGGCCTTTGCAGTGCTCCAGTGTGCGCATGCAAACGAAGAACACTGTGTCCACCTAGCGTTGTGACCCTTTATCCTCTGCCTCCCATTTCTTCTTCCCGCTTCTTGGAAGTGAGTGCCGTCTTTGCAGCTCCTACTAGCGCTGCTGCTGCCAATGCCCCTAGAGCATCTCAGCCCAACACGGCCCGAGAGCTTCGGGACTGAGCGGGAAGGCTAGGGGACATTTTGTCGTTTTATTTTCTAGGAGGAGGGGTTCCGTGTGTGTGTGTGGGTGTGTGTAGCCAGACATTACTTTTAATTTAGCAGTCTTTTTGGGCACTGCTTTTTGTATAGTTTCCACTTTGAGTTACAGTTAAACCTCAATATAACGAACTTTAATATAACGAAATTCCCGATATAATGCAGTATTTAACGTAACCTATAGTCCATAGAACACAGTGTATATATAACCTCAATATAACGAAATGTGGTACGCGATGTCAATATAACGAAATGCACTGCCGCAGCAAAATAATACCGAGATAATAAACGGAAACTTCCGCGGACGCAGGTGGTCAAAGGCTCTTATTACATGCGGCTCTTCGCAAACGCACTTCTCATGTTGAATTCCAATGGCGGAGTCGGAGCAGCCGACGGACTCCGCGAGCGAGCACTCGACTCTGGCGTAGAGCAACGCCTCCAAATCCGCGAGTGGAACACAACCTGCGCCGCCGGAGCAAGGCGGAAGCGGAACTTCTATCTCCGAGTTACCCAGGATGCCTTGCGTGTTGTCATTTCCTTCCGCTGTTTGCTCCCAGCCCCGCCGCACCGGTCACTTGTTTCTTCAGCGCCGTTCTCCTGTTGCTTTTTTAAAAGTGCGGAATGGATATCTCGCCAGGCGTGCAGCATCTTTTGCTTCCTCGCGAGTCGTGACCGGTGGCGCCTCCCAGCAGGCAAACGTGGTAAAGGAAATGCGTCACGCAGAGTTCCGGTCCACTCCGCCGATTTTGGCGGAGCATCTTTTTCTGCTCCACGGAGTGACTCCCGCTCTGAATCCACTCCGACTCTCTCATTGGAACACCTTACTCCCGCCCTCACTCTGTCATTGGAACAAACTTGCTCCGAAACGAGCAGAAAAACTTGCTCCGACTCCGCCATTGGAATTCAACATCAGATAGCGCACCGCGCAACAAGAGCGACCGCCAAGTGGAGCCGCAGAATGTTCCGTATAAAGTTCAACTGCAATAAGACCCTATCGCGCCCCGCGCACTGTGTGATTTAGGTGCGAAAGTGTGCGAGGGAAAGACAAGAAAGATAGTGCCTTCACGAGTGCCCCCTTCCCGCGCGAGCAAAGGGAAAGAAGGTAGGGGAGCTCGCTCGCGGTAACGCGATCAAGCGCGCGCGCGAGCGGGCGTGGTGGAGGGGGCACAAGTTGGCGTGCGATTTGGCCGCAGCTGCGCCGCGTGTTCAAAGAGTGGCCGTGCCGAGACAGCGCAGCATCATGTTAGCTGTCTTGCCGTGCGTTTAGTATTGGAGGTTGCGTTATCTTGAGTTTGGGTGACTCGTTGGAGCGAGAGGCAGACGGAGCATTCGCTCCCTACTGCCGGCGCTTTTCATGGTAGTGTTGTCCCTGTGCGGGTGACGCTATCAGCTGCTTGGGCGGATTGCGCGCGTGAGCGTGGCTGGATCCGATGAATTACCGCCGATGTGAAGATATCAACGTACCTGGCATGAAATCGTATCATTCGTCACCGACACCCAAATTAAACAAAATGAATTGCTTTCTCAATCAAATTTGCTTTTTTGGAGAATTCAGAAAATTCTGCGGCCCCCTTCCCGTGTAAGAAAAATCTATCGGCAGATGTACTTGCATAAACAGTCAAATTTCAATACAACGAAATTTCGTTATAACGAAGCAAATTGCCGATTTTACGAAGTTATATCGAGGTTTAACTGTATTTGCTTTCACACGATTTTTTCTTTTTTCAGGAAGGTTGGCCTGTGTCTGATGCTTGCTGATAAGCGCGAAGTTTCCTTTGTATCACATGCCACCAGCTTATTTATCAGCCGGTAGGGATGCTTAAGGGGAGAGGGATGCGGTACAAGTAATTCCTTTCAGTTGTTGCGGTGCCTCCGGCTCCGGGCTCATTTGCCAGTGTGAGGAAACCCCCCAAACTCCTGTCCCTCGGCCCCGTGCTGTTTTCCTGCGCGCCAGGTCCCGATGTACCGTGCTACACTGCCTTCTGATTTGGTCGTGATGTAGGGGAGAAGCTTTGACTGGGCTAGTGTGGTCATAGCATGCGGGGAGTCAAGCAGCAGGAAGGACAAGTGCTGGTCACAAGAGGCAGGCGGTAAGATATGTGTGAAACCATCCCTTTGTACCCTCAGCGCTTCAGCCTTGAAACATTTACATTTTTTGCCAGGTTGTATGGCTTGCTGAGTGGCTCTGCCTTCCGCCTTTGCAGTAGTCGTAGGTTCTTGGTGCGTCACATTCTGTGTGTCTGACCAGAGTTCGTGGTGGCGGACAGGTAGTGTCTGCAAACACACCTTGGCCCGAGTGTACGAACCCTTGTTTAACACGGTGCAGCACCTGCCTTCCGTCCGCCATCGGGGGCTGCAGATGCTGAGTGTGCTCTGTGTGTTTAAGTGTAGTGTTGCATTTTATGGCAGTGTGTTCTAGGCGATAAATGCATTAACTCTCCTGGACATCTTGTGTACCTGGGGAGAGAGAGCTCCATACATATGGCAAGAGCTAGCCAGGCCTCTCGGCTCAGTGCTCAAGCCTGCGGTAGGTCTACCGCTGCGCACTGTCATGTAGTGTCATGAAGGCCTCTTTTGGGGTGATTTGCCGACACCGTGCAGGGAGACGTAGAGTGAGCCCATAACACTTAGTGTTAAAGTTTAGACTCATGGGTTATGCTTGACATCGTCTGCTAAACATTGAACAACTTAGACCCTAATTGCGCTTACTATAGTTCCTGATGCAAGAGTTCAAATTTTGAAGCAAGTTGCTCAAATGGTTACGCAGGGTTGTTTAGTTGTTCACATAGCCAATATAATTGTCACTTTAAGAGTATTTCTCGAAGCTTACACTGGACGTTGGAACATCGGCTGAATTAAAAACATCAGGGAGTAAAGAGGCTGTAGTTACAGTGAAATCTTGTGATAGAGATTTGTTTCCGACTAACTCCCCTTGTGGCAGACACAGTGAGGTGCTATCACGCTGTCCTACCAAGAATGTCACGCTGTCAAAACCTCCAGTGGAACAGCTCAAAGCCAATAATGTTTTACAAAGCAGAATAACGAAGAAGATTGACTGAATGAAATCTTAATCAGTGAGACTCCATTACAGAGTTGTTTGATAACTATTACTTGCTGTGAAATTTTTGTCTTGCTCAATATATAACTAAACTGAAAATGCAGAATTGGCGCATCTGCAGCAGGTAGTTAACAAATATGCTCTATTCAAAAAGAAATAAATGGGCTTCAAGCAAAAGTGCTATAAAATAAAATTTGGGACAAGAATTCAAATTTTTGTAGCAAATTAATGTCATTTTTATAAACATAAGAATGTTGCTCCTTTATGGTAATGTGCACATTGTCTTAGATTTTTAAAAGTAATATAATGTATGCGTGACAATATTACATCATCACCAAGCACACTGAGAAAACGACACTTAAAAGTATAATTTCTACTGAGTGGTTATCGACCCGGTTCTCAACCGGTTCGAGTATAGGCGTCAGAAGTGTCCTTCAAGTGGGGGTGCTCAAAACATTTGTGGAGGTGCAAGTTTTAGCTGGCTTCCCTGTGGCATGCAAGTTCACATCTCATCAACCTCTTATTACCACTATGCTATGCCTGAAAACAGAAGAAAATAAAACGTCAGAAGAGTAAAACAATGGTTCAGCAGAAACAAAAAAAAAATGATCTTACTAATGAGTGTAATTTGGATGGAAAACAAGGCACAATGATTCAGAAAGAAAAATGGGTCTTTCTGGGAACTTTATTTTTTATTACCGTTATTACCGTGTTTGTTGGACAACCACTTGATATCCCCTGTATAATTACAACTTCATAATACTTCTATTTGCTCCAAAAGCCAGGATAACAAACCACCTGTACATAAAACATTTTTGTGCAGGGACCAGAAGCATCCAACTTCTGAATAAGACCTGTTTTATATACAGTCAAGAACAGGTTAGTCCCGTGTACGTAGAAGTAATTATTGCATGTAGAAGGCAGTAAAAGCTACAAAAGATGACAGATGGAGAAGTAAGAAAAGTGGCTTAGAAACAAAAGCAGCAACTGTAATATAAAATCTCTAATATTTGAAAGAATGCAGAATACATACTCCTATTTGAAGTTTCACATGTCAGCAGGCGTACTAACATGAAAGGTCCTCTTTGTAATTATCAGTAGAAAGAAAAATATCTTGTAGTTTCACCCGAGAGGTGAAGCATCAATTGCGATAGTAAATTATGAGACAGTTATATGAAGTAAAGATAGTAGCTTTAATGACCGTATATACTTGTAAACATTTGCTTACTAAATAAATTAACAAGCATGGTGTCACGCGCGCGCACAGGGAAACATGAACACATCTCACTCAGTGACTGTGGACACTCACTGTCAAAATGCTGGTGTGAGGAAGAGCAGCAGCAGCAGTGAGTGAATTGCCCTTCATTTCGTCTCTCTCTTCAATGCAAACGAAGTGGCATAAACTCTGCACACATGAGCACTCGGTGCACCTAGACTCTGTACCTACTGCAGATCGCTTTCAAGATAGGGCCTGCACAACCAAACTCAAGCCGCTGCTGAAGTAGAACGCCTACCCCCACACCTTGTGCGTGATGGACAGCGGTGCGCTTCCTTCCCACCTTCCCTCCTTGCATGTGCGAGATTGAGCCACAATCTTTCTCGGCGCACCCTTGCACACTTTCACTCGCACTCACAGGATATGGCATGCGGCCGCAATATTATCGCACTTCGACCTTATACGGAGCATGATGGTGAAAATGCGCCTGGAGTGTCCATAGAATTGAATAAAAATAATATAATGTAGTAGTGTCATGATCTAGCATAAGCAGAAAGTTGCTGTGTGTTCAGGCACTCTGGCGACGAATTTGTTCATGCTTTTGAAAAACAACTTTCCAATTCTCTGTTGGTGAGGAAATGCTGAGCATGCAGCTGCAGAAGATTTTTAACATGAGTCTATGTCATTTGGCTGCATAAGTAGATCTTATTTACTCACCTCAGCATGTTAAAAAAGCACTCCCTCGAAGCCGTTGCTGTAGGTACTGTTAAGAGGTGCTCCACAGCCCTGATCACCTGTTCTCAGAAATTTATTAACTGTTCTTAAAAATTTCTTACGGTTTGAGACTTGGCCTTTAGCGCTGTTGCGACATCTTCTACAAAGTCACGTTCATGCCGGAGAGATCCTTTGGCAGAAGCGCAAGTAGTGTCATTAAATTGTTCAAGTCAACATGACTGTTGTAGATACCAAGCACATCTATTAGCTCCTCCACTATGAATCGCCATCCACTGGCACTATCAATAAGCGTTGATTCCAGTTTCACCAGCATGTCCATCCCAGGTTGGTCAAACCGATGCTTTAATTCAGGTGACACCAAGTCAATTGCTGCAAAAAATTATTTTCTGAGGTTGGCCTTCTCACCACGCACTACAGGAGCAGTAACAGTTCTCGTCTATACAAATAAAGCAGGTGCTGTTACAATTCTTGTCCTAGGTGTCCTTTGTTCCAGTACAAGCTTAACGGCAGCGTCTTTCGAATGTTCTCTTATTCTGAGCTCCAACATTGCATGACACAGCTTTGCAGCTGCTTGCTTTCTTTCAGATGCAGTGTGCTTAACCTTCGGGAGCGACCTGGAAAGTAGTTCACAAGACCTGAACAGCTCCACTGATATGGACACATTGACATCACATATTTGGAGTGGATGTTGGGTCTTTCCTGCATAAGGATAACAGTAACTGAAGGCTCAAGGAAGAGGGAGCTCAAACTTGTCCTACCTCCCCGCCTCCAAAGCCCCTGGGTTCGAGTCATAGCTTCTATTCAAGAGCTGAAGGTGAACCAAAGTATCTGTACCACAACCCAAGCCAAACTGTATGGAGTTTCAGTTCAACACCCTGTCTTGGGGCCTTGTATCGCACTATGCTGGGACAGCTTGCCTTTGGGATTTTGATAACAAGAATGCAAGTATTCAAGTTTCATTTCTTTGATAGAGTTGTATATTGATAGGTAATATGGTCACAAGGATGAGGGGAGTGGGAGGAGGTTGCCTGGTGAGGCTTTGTACCAGAAAGTATGACAGGAAGCAGTTGTACACTATGTTGAGTAGATTCATGTTTCACGACGGTTAAATGTGCGCTTATTTTTGTCTTGATCCTTCAGCAAAAAGAATCTTTGCCATTTGTCACTGGTCTAATATTTGTCATAGTATAGAAATATTAGCTACAGACACTGGATTCGCTCTGTAAATATGAAACTAATTAAAACCTAGCACTAGCAACAAAAAGCTAATTTGCAGCTACAGTGACCACCACATCAAATGAAAGAATTCGCTCTTGCAGCCTGACAAGAACGTAGAAAAGGCTTTCCCTGGAACATGAGATGTTACGAAAGTGCTTTGATGTAGAGGTGACGTCTGTCACTTGTTCCGTAAGGACAATATTCTAAGCTGTATTTTTGCAATAGTTATATTTTTCTTGTGCCCTCCCTACCGAACTCATGGAAAAGCCACTCTACGAGCGCTAAAATTTTAGTTTAAAAAGAAATGCTGTGCTTGCATGCATCACATATTATGTCAAGAAAACTTTGTTTTGTATACTTCTTTGCATCTCAGTTCTCGTTTTGCTTAACCCTTTACGTCTCGTGGATGAGCAAGGCACGTCTACACATTAAGCACATCGGCTACCGTGGATGACCTGGGCTGGTCCATGCTAAACAGTGCCGAGTTTATCTCGGCAAAGAAAATCTGAGCGCCTCATTATGTTTTGCAGCCACAGAGGGCTCTGCAAAAATTTCAGCAGAACTGTTCGCAACAAGAAAAATGCAGGAACGCCCTGCACAGCAGCACACAAGAAATAACTGCTGTAGCCCACCCGTGCTGCAGTAAACATGTTGAAAGGTTTTGATTTTTCTAGGTTTGATGCCCAGTTGGTCAACAAATATGCACAACTACACATATAGTGATGTAGCACATATAGCTGCTACATATATTCCTAGAACAGTCCAGCCTCTTTGCCTTTTCTTAAAGGTTGCTTTCCAGGCTGCTGTTTAATTTCCTCAATGAGTCATCAATGTTCACTGAGCATCTGAAGACCTGATCAGTATACATTAGGCATATCCATTAGACATCTGCAATTTAGCTAACACCAAATACATATTCATACTGCACAATACGAAATCACTTTAGGAGGATGGTTTGCTGGGTGAACTGGTATTCCTTCTTGAAGAATGTAATCACCCCAAGAACATTGATGCACAGCATACAAGTGGTCATGTACATATTGTGGCTCTTATCTGGCAGTCATGGCTCGCTATTACTTATGCTATGGTGCGAATGAGCAGTGCTGGACAAGTCTGCACAATGATAATGGGGGATTTGTTAGACTGATAAAAGGTACTACCATGTTTAGTAGCACAATGGTAGGCCATAAATAGGTACACCCACAGGTCGGCAAGCCACATTTAGTGGCTTGATTTTTTAGCAGAGGCAAAGAAAATTAAAAATAAAGTGCTTTAATGGCACAGAAGTGCAGTATTCTCGGAAGGCTTGATGTCGCCACTGTTTCATGGTCAAAACAGCGACATGTCGTAAAGTCATAAACGGCATTTAATTGGTGGTGTGTAAACTCCACACAAAACACATGCCACTGAGGCATGATTACAATGTATTATCAAAGAATACACAATGTATAGGAGGATTCCATTGGCATTTAGAGCAGTCATTTGCAGTGCCCCATTGCCCTGGAGGGCGTCAGTACAGTTTACAGGAATACAGAATGCAGTATAGGTTGATTTGTCAAAGCTGTCATTTGCCTGCAAGTGTTCCGGGGAACATAAAGAAAATTCATTCGTTTATACATTGATATGCAGTACATAAGTATGGCACATCACACCTGTCATCATATAGCTCTTGTGTAGCTCTCTTCATACAGTCTCTTGCTAATAAGTACACATGAAACTGCTGATAGGAAGTGAAAACAGCCAATGAAACTTTGTCCTGTGCAGTGATCGTACATGCAGTGTACTTTAAATGTGAGCCAACTTAAACTCGGAGTAAGACCAACAGTGCCTCATAATAAGAGTGCTGGATCTAAAGCATACACCAAATTGGCATCGGTGGTTAATTCGGCTATCGAGAGCCCACTGCCTCAAAAAGTGTCTTCTCTGCAATGCTTTAGGTTGAGCCTTGTATGTTTTGTGGGGCCATTTTTCCACTCCCTAGTTTAGCAGCTATAATACGAAGCCGAAGTGATAAGCACTAACCAACACACGATATTCCCGTTTTAATTGGAATATGATTTAATTAATAAAGATGCAGCTAGCACAGGAACAAAGCACAGTGCTTTGAGAGGTTGGTTAGTAATTCAGCGTTATTCACAATTATTCGGTTCTTGTAGTCGGTTCACTTTCTTACGACGCACTCCAGCTGCATTGATACTTTGTTCCCTCTTTGGGACAGGCTGGCTCCAGTAAAAGCAGCACGATCGCCTGCGCTCTGGATTCATTTAGTTAATCTACAACGCGCACAAATACTCGCGATTAGCCACCGTACGCGTCGATTCGGACGAATGCAAGGCGAAGAAAATCTAAGTAGCTGCTTTGAACACGCGTCCCCTTCCAGTGCAACCAAAACGCGCCCACTCCGCGAGTACGACTCGGTGACCCACCGATGTGCACCGCCAGCAGCAGGAGTAGCAGCGGGAGCCGAGCTCGGGCACACCCGGCTGCAGCCATGCCGCGGCCGGTCGATGACGGGGACGTCGGTCGTCAGCACCGCCACCGTGGCGCCATGGCTCACCGCCGCCCCGATGCCGCCGACTGCCCGGAACAACGCTGTGCCGCCTCCAGCATGAGTTCCTCGCGCGCGGGGACCACCACCGCCGTAGTGTAGTATCTGCAGTGCAGCAGCAGCACGAGCCGATCGGCTGCATCAATCAGCCGTTCACCGCCATGGCCGCCGCCTGTGCACTGCCCCTTTTGATTGTTACTGCTCCGGCCATCCCTTGTACCCTTGTCCAGCGTTTTGCGGACGGCTCCGCCCCCGAAGCACGCGCGCACCGCGGAGCCAGCGGAGCCCCGCCTGGTTTTCTAAAGCCGCACGATCGCATTCACTGCTCGCGAGGTTTGAAAAAAAATGTGGGTTCGCGTGGTTTGAGAAGTTGGCTCTTCTATGTGTACTCTACGGTCGAGGGTGAAGCTGCAGCTGTGATTCACGTTCCTTGAAACAAGGAGTGAAATTAGGTGCCTCGTTGTGTGAAAATGTGCTGCTTGACGCGTACCAGATATATAGTTGAGTGGTTGCGTGGCAAGACGCCGCCAATATTTAGCATATTGATACGTGTTTATCTTTATCAAGTGACTACGTTTAAGCGCCTAGCAAATGTTTCATGTATGCGCGACGCGAATGGTGTGGAACATTGTGGAAGACACGCGGGCACCAGCAATCAGATTTTTGACGATCGCCGACTGTGTTCGTAGCTATCGCCGTTCTTTGAGCGCAGCCTGTTTTTGAGGGTACAGGTTCGCCCAACAAAACGCTAGTTTCGTCATTCCCAGTTTTGCTGCTTTCTTCACCGTCACTGCTACGTGACATCTAGTTGGTGGAGGTGCTGGGTAGTAGTGACTTTGAAGGAAGCAGCAAAACTGGAATGACGAAACTGCCCCAAGAGCATGAACTTATGCCTGATACAACCAGGAAGACTGTGCCCGTGGCCAACTCAACAACCACAATGGCAACCCCAGCGTCACCGTGTCGTACTTCAACAACCCAGAGAGCCCCCTACCTTCCGTGTAGCTATGTCGGAGGATCCGGATACCTGACTCGAAACCTTCGAAAGGATCTCGACCTTCAACAACTGGACCTCTGAGTATAAGCTACGACATGTGTACTTCTCCTTGGAAGATGCCCCGAGGACTTGGTTCGAGAACCAGGAGTGCACCCCTACAACGTGGGACCTGTTCCGCAGTAATTTCCTGAGGACGTTCACGAGCGTTGTCCGAAAAGCCAGTACCAGAGTTCTGCTGGAAACCCGAGGGCAACTACCCACAGAGACCATCGCCATCTTCACGGAAAAGATGGCCTGTCTTTTCCGGCACGCCGACCCGGAAATGTCCGAAAAGAAGTGCGTTTCTTGATTAGAGGCGTAAGCGTAAAGCGAGAACTTTTCGCCGGACTTATCCGCAACCCACTGAAGACCGTAGCTGAGTCCTTGGCAGAGGGAACGATGATTGAGAAAACTCTAGAAATGCGCACTAGGCAATATAACCGCCAAGTTCTCACGCCACAGTGCGCCATCCAAGCACTGGGCTCCGGTGACCTCCAAGAGACCATCAAGGCCATTGTGCGCGAACTGAGCAAGATGTTTCCGTCGTCGTAGCGTTAGGTGTCCTCAGTCACTGACATCCTCAAGGACGAACTGCGACGATCACTGGGCGTTTCCGAAGTGCAGCCCGAATCGCCGCTTCCCGTTCCAGAAGCGATGACCTACGCCGCCGTCACCCGTCGTCAAAATCCCCCTCCGTGACCGCGCCAGCACGCCTCAATTCCGTCGTCCACCGCCGCCGCCGCCAGCACGCCCGCCCGCCCGTCGCCCAGCGTAGCCAGCCGAGGAAGACGGACATTTGGCGCACCCCCGACCACCGCCCGCTCTGCTATCACTGCGGGGAAGCCGGACATGTCTACCGCCGATGCCCATACCGCAATATGGGACTACGGCGGTTCGCCGTCAACGCTCCGCGCTCGCAGCAAGGTGAACGCCCTCGCGATATCGCCGTCTACCTCCCCGCTAGTCTGTGGAGTCCTCAACGACCCTCCCGTTCGCCATCACCAGGCCGCTGCCTGTCGCCGCAGAGCCGTCCATGCACTGGCCCAGCGCGAGGCCGCTCTGCGAGCCCATATCCGCAAAACTAAAAGCAGCAACCGATGGAGGTGCGGTTGGTGTTCCTCGAATTGACGAAGATCCTCCGCCGCCGAGGAAGACGCCCAAAATCCTGTCTAGACGACATATCAACGAGACGCCGCCATCCCGACGAAGTCTGGAAGCAAATACGCCGACAAAAGACGACCTGACGACGTCACGTACCAGCCACAGGTCAACACGACGCAGCCGTGATCTTACACCAAGACCTAGGGCGTAGCCGGGGGGCGAGGAGGACTTATGGGGCTTCAGCCCCCCCCCCCTCCCCCCGAATTTTTTTCGTGTTGTCCATGCACCGCCGACCAAAGCAACCCCCGGCGCCGGAAATCGCGCTGGATTTTGTCTAGAATGTCGTTTTCACGCTCGAAAAAACATTTCACCGTACACATTGCGAACTGGGGCTGGATTTCGTGGCAACGCCCATGCACCAGGAGTCACATAACGCAAGCAGCCCCATCCGATCACAAAGCTTCAAAGGCGTGTTGATGGCAAACCCCCACCTACCCCAACCCCGTGGCCGGCCGCACGCACGGGCAGCAAGCATTTTCAGCGATAGCACGGAAGGACGTACGCAAACGCACGCGCGCGAAACAATCGATTAGCTGAGTGCTTGGTGATCTGTTGGTGTCGCTAGATCTTGATTACCAGATTCTATTCAGTGACACTGTGATTCTCAGCCCCGTGGGCGCCGGCTTTCGCGTTTGCGGCTTCTTCATGCACGATGGTTTACTTCTGCATATCGTTGTGAAAGTCAAGCGGCCGAGCTTCAAGAGGAATTTCATTTCATGAGTTCCCCGTGACCGATATTAGAAACCAATGGTTATAGTTATGCTTTATGAGCCTATGATTATTCTTACGGTTTAGCTTATGGTTATGCTTTATGATTTAGCCTATGGATATGCTTACGGTTTAACTTATGGATATGCTTATGGTTTAAGAGGAAGCTTTAGCTCGGGCCCAACTCCGACGCGGCCTATTCAAATACATGTAAAAACGCAAAAACGTTTTTCTGAGATAACCCCTGGACCGATTTTAATGAAATTTGTTGCATTTGAGAAGGAAAGTGAAATTCTAGTGACTGTTGGTCACGGAATTTCTATTTAGGTACTGAATTTCGTTAAAAAGATTTTCAAAAATTTGTAAGTTTGAAAAAAATAGAAGCATGAAGTTTACAAATTCATAACTCTGCATCAATAGAAGATATCGCGGTTCTGTAAGCGAGATCCATCAGATCATTGAAAGCGGACAAATTCGATACGTCATTTTATATCTTACGTGAATTTGTTACGTTGTTTACAAGGGTTCTGCAAAACCTATATTTCCATTTTACAATATTTTTTGACATTCATGTGTAACCTATCAATTTTGTCCGCTTTAGATGTACTATTAGGTGCAGTTCACGGAATTGTATTATCAATTTTCTTTGCCGAGTTACAGAGTTGTAAACTTGATAGTTTCATTTTTGGAAAATTTTCAATTTTTGCCAATTTTTAATAAAAAATTGACGACCTAAATCAAAAATCCGAAACCAACAGTCACTAGATCTTAAGTTTTTTCTTTTAAATGCAACAAACCTCGTCAAATTTGGTGCAGTGGTTGCCGAGAAAAACGAATTCTGCTTTTACATGTATTTAGATAGAAGCACCCGAGCTAAAGCTTCCTCTTAAGTTATGGATATGGCTTACGGTTTAGCTTATGCTTTATGATTTAGCCTATGGTTATATATGCTTATGGTTTCACTTATGGATATGCTTTGGTAAGCTTATGGTTATGCTATACGTGTGCCTTGTGTAGTGATGCAAATTGCTTATGAATGATATATACCATAAGTTATGCAGGATTATTAATCTTTATTCATCGTTGTTGGGCACATTGTCTTGCGATTTCTGTACAGCAATAAACAGCTCTCTGTATCGGTAGTGTCACTCTCTTCTCCTTCCATGTTGAATGCGCACGCCTGTTCTCTGGCAAGCGGTTATATAGTCGGCCTCCGCGATAAACACGCGCTTGCGGCGAATGTCAAACGACGACGCATAGCGCGCGGCAGTGGCCACCTGCGCCGACTCCGAACACGCTTACGGAGCCAATTCCGACATACGCCGGCTCGCGCGAAGCGTGGTGTCGACTAACGTAGCGAAGCTTTTCGTTTCAAAAGCCCAACTCCAGAAAAGTGCTTAAGACGAAGCTTTAGCTAGGGCCCAACACCGACGTGGCCTATTCAAATACATGTAAAACGCAAAAACGTTTTTATGAGATAACCCCTGGACCGAGTTTAATGAAATTTGTCGCATTTGAAAGAGAAAGTTAAATTCTAGTGACTGTTGGAAGCGGAATTTCGATTTAGGGCTTGAATTTTCTTAAAACGATTTTCAAATATTTGACCGTTTGAAAAGAATAGAAGCACGAAGTTTATAAATTCATAGCTCTGCATCAAGAACCGATATCGCGGTTCTATAAACGGCATCCATTAGATCATTCAAAGCGGACAAATTCAATATGTCATTTTACATCTTACGTGAATTTGTTACGTTGGTTACAACGGTTTTGCAAAAGTTGTATTTCTCTATGATTAAATTTTTTTTATATTCATGTGTAACATATCAATTTTGTCCGCTTTAGATGTACTATTAGATGCAATTCACAGAATTGTATTAACATTTTTAGTGGTCAAGTTCAAGGTCAAGAAAATTTTCGATTTTTGGCAATTTTTAATAAAAAAATTGACGATCTAACTCAAAAATTCGAAACCAACAGTCACTAGATTTTAAGTTTGTCTTTTAAATGCAACAAACCTCGTCAAATTTGGTGCAGTGGTTGCCGAGAAAAACGAATTCTCCTTTTACATGTATTTAGATAGGAGCACTTGAGCTAAAGCTTCCTCTTAAAGTGTAGTGACTATCTGTGTGATGGCACAATAAAGCGCCCTTGGAATTTTTCAAGCTAGACTTTCGTTATCATTTGGTAAAGTGGCGTAAATAAATACGTCAATAACAGCACATTTTTACGATTGTGGCATGCACTGCAATTAAAACCACTCACGTTCTGCCGCGCTCTCAGTGGCACGTCACTTCAGTGAACGTGCCGAATGCAGCAAAGGAACGCGTGGGCCCTGCAAAGCGGTACGTAGTGCGTTCATTGCGTCCGGCTCGGGACTAGCGAAACCTACAGGAGAATGAAGTGCGGGTGCGCTCAGACCTCGGCTAGCGCGGAAAGTGCGCACCAGACCTTATTGGCACCACAGCACTAACCAACATTTTACCAGACAATGAGGGAAAAGAAAAGCTCTAAGGGATTACACTATTTCAATCCTAGCAGCCGCGCGGCCGCGCCTTCAAAGTAGTTTAAAATTTCATTGCACTGCACAGCGAAGATACCAAATATCTGGGGCGTGTATCGCATGTATCGACGCGGATTTTTCTAGCCGCACCCTGTCAATAATGTGAAATGCCGAGTTTACTGCAGCTCCTCTGCGAATTTTCACCGTCATCGCCGTACTCCTAAAGGCAGGGCCGGAGCGTTTCGGGCGTTGCTGTGAGGGTGAGCACTGGCGGCCTCTACCGGCACGCTTGGTCCCTACTCAATGATCACGTGGTATTTCTTCGGCCGCGCGCTGCCGTAGGCGACCACGGGATGCGCAGGTCGCCCTTTATACAGTAGGTCGTGGAATAGAGTCCGGCCGTGCGCCAGCCATAGAGTTTCTAAATAACTACCCTAGAGGGAAATGTGGCGCTAGTGTCTACGGGGGTTTAGTGTTCCTGTATATGCTCCCGCGGACATAGAGTTTCTTACAAAAATTACTAGAGAGAACTCTGGCGCTGCAGTCGTTGTCCTACCATGGGAATGATGGGAAGAACATGGATTTGTCTGATCTTCGTGCTTGTGAACTCAAACGTTCTTGTGGCTTTGTATATTGGCATCGTTCTCGGAGAGACAGGACACCTTGAAGACTCGCTTGGCAAGCACTGTTCTGTCTGTCAAAATGATTTATTTTCTACTAAAACGGTACGTAAAAAGCTGCTTTGGTTTTATTATTACAAAAAACATGTTTTGTTTAACTATAAGAAGTTGTTATTGCGTGTACGATTCTATGTTACGTAAAACGTATCAGCGGGCCGCTAAAGTTGGAAGACAGACGACAAGGTTCGCGCTCGCTTTGGAACAGTTTGTCGTCTGTTCTTGCTTTTCTGCACTTAGTCATGCATTGTAGGTGACTAAAGGTGTAATATGCGTGAATGGAAACATTTGATGAAGATTTTACTTTGAGAACGCGTTATTTGTGTAGCCATATCCACGTTTTAGACGAAGCCTCTTACAACACCTGCCAACACAAGCCTCGCAGACACATATACCATCATTCCCATGACGGCACGGTGGCCCCTTAAGAAACTCCCATAGACGGTGGCTCCAGATTTCCCTCTAGGTGTTATAGTGAGAAACTCTATGGTGCCAATTGCCCGCGAATGATGGGAAGTACAGACTTCGGATTGACTTCTATCTTTAGACTAGCGGCGTTTGCTTGCGGCGCAGTAAACGAAGCCATACTCAAAGTTTATCGCGTAACATCTAATTTTATTTCCGCAGTATCTTATATAATGCACAACACATTACATAAACTTTGTATGACTGCGATTGAAGCACGGTTCACTTACTCGGGTTCACACCAGGGTATGCATTCTTGTGCAATTCTGTTCCCGATTTAGCGCCAGAGAATAATTATTTATTTATTTTTGCAACAGCAGTAACAACCGTGCATTTATTTATATAAATATGCTCATCAAGTATTTATGGAAATAAAACTTTTGTGCTGTGAGAAAGTGTTGTGCCCTTGAGAGGACTGCTACAAGTGTCGTCTGCTACTACGCCTGCTAGCTGCGAACGCGAGACTTTTCTCGCAAACGACAGGCATTTGCGAAATCTCTCGCTCTTTCGAAAGGCTGCGCCGGCTGTCACGATTGCTGAACGTCTTCAAGTACATTTAAGCACCTCTGCTGCACTGCTAGCGGGTATACTCGAGGCCTCCTACGAGTATTCTTCATTTTATTTTATGTTAACGTACTGCTTCCAAAGCGTTACGGCGGGGCTTGGCACTTACCCATTTTGCGACAGTAGATTACAGCCAGGAAGCAGCAACCTTTCCTACTACAAGTTAGCTTGTGTTCTCAAAAACACGCATTTCAATGAGCACATAAACGAGCAATGCACAATGAAGCCCTCAATAAAAGTTGGTTGTCTATACCTTGTATCAGTAGTGCCTTCTTTTTCGTGTTCTCAAGTTTCATAAAGCACGCAACGCTACAGCGCCAACCTAACACTCCTTACAAAAATAAACCAAGGTCAAAACGGCCAAAATACGTTCTTTCAACGTTTACGACGCCGTCGCTTTCTCGTCAGGGCTTGGACACCATACCGCGACACAAACATTGTCCGAGCCGCTGGCCCAGTGCGCTATCGCCACTTCGAGCAACAGAACAAAGGCAGATAGCTTTGCGTTGCGCTGTCCCACTGCCGGTTGTAGCAATTGCTCTTGGAACGAAACGAAAACTGCAAAAAAATACTTGTAAACTATAGTTCGCCAGTCAACAGACTGCCAATCCGTAGCCTGTACTTCCCATCATTCCCATCATAGTTTCTAACTACATTCCCATGATGGTTGAACGATCCAATGCCTCGCAGCGCCCATAAAGTTTATCACTATAACGCCTAGAAGTAAATCTGGCGCCACCGTCTATGGGAATTTCTTAAGGGCCGCCGTGCTGTCATGGGAATGACGGTATATGTAGGGTGGCTAGAATTGGGAGGTGTGAAGACCGCGGCGTCGCCGCCATTGCCTAGGGAGGCCCCGCTGCGCGTTCCTCCCACTGGGGGAAAATTTGGCGCTTCCGTCGGGGGCGCGGGTAGGGTGGCTAGCGCGGGGGCGCCGTAAGCTTGTCACTCTCGTAGGCCACGGTGCAGTACAATGTAACTCTCGTGGTCGGTGTAGTGCAGCTGCGTTTTTCTCGCGTTTCCTAAGCTTTTCTTCAAAGTAGGTGGTGTGAACTGCTGTCGCTATCCCCTGACATCCTGTGAACATGTTGCAACGATATGGAAGGTCGACAGCAGTGCCTTGATATTGAAAGTTGCACCCAAGTTGACATGTTCACACATATACCCTATGGATTTGAAAAGATGCGGGTAAATCTGGCCTTCAATATTATCAACAGTGCAGTTGTGCACGCCATGAACTTACAGAAAGAAAAAATTGAGCAACAGTGCTCAAATCTAGAGCCAACAAGGGTGTTCATTGACGTGATGGCTCAAACAATTGAAGCCATGACATCACGGTTTCTAGCTGAAGCTTTGAGGTATGCACACAGCAACTGTGCTCAATTTCGTGTGACGGTGGTAAATGCTTTTCGTGTTGTTTCAGACGTGGCAGTGCTCAAGAAACTGCACTTAACAGCATGCTGGCGTTTCTGGATCAGTGGGAGGCCCATGCTAAAGGGCTCGGCTTCTTAAGGGCACATCAGGTCTGCGTGTGACCATACATTCCACTGAAGACCTCTTGACGTATCTAACTGAGAAGGTTGAGTTCAGGTTCTTGATGACTTCCCGCCTCAGTCAGGATTGCCTGGAGCGTTCATTTGGTATTGTGAGACAGTCCAGCGGAGCCAATGATCACCCCCCTCCTGCGCAGTTCATCATTATAATGAAGTATGCAAGCTTATGCATTTCAGTCTGGGGGGGGCTTCAGTATCCCTTAGTCTGTCTATACAACCTCATTCAGACACTCGAGGACAGGTTTACTCGGGCATTTAGTACTACGCGACTGCACGCAAAAGTTGTCAAGAATTTATTGCTTCTAGCAGCCAATGTGGCACAGATTTGCTGCAGGAAGCATTCCGCTGATCTAACAGGATCGGTGTCTAGGTTTTATTGAATAACACGTATTCACTTTTTAAAAATCAGTGTGTCATCCACAACAAAGCCAAGAAGGTTAAGCCTTGTGTTTTGTAAAAATGTGATATGCAATTATTGTGTTATTTCCAATAAACATGTATTAAGTCGCAAGAGCTTTGTACTTTCTAGAATTTCTTCACCACGTACAATGCTGATATATTGCATGAACTTCTTCCATTTAATGTTACAATCCCAAATATGTGACTTATGTGTGGGCGACACATTCAAGGTTATTCCAATGCGCTGGCCTTGCGCGGCGGTTCCTATGAACTATACTTTCGGCGAGGCATAGGCGCGCTAATCTCGGCAAGAGGTGGTCGCAAAAACCATTGCTGTGTCCGCTGCGTAGTCGGTGCTCGCTGTTTCCATGTGGAATGAGAGCAGCGAAACATTAAATTGTCTCAGCATCTACAATGTAGAGAAAAAAGTCTGGTCAGATTCTAACGCATTCAAACGCTAAAACTAAGCGCTACCAAATCAATTTCCCGCCCAGAGGTATGCAGACGCCGCGAGAAACTACGGCGCCCTAAACGGCGCCCACGGCGCCCCGGCCGGCAGCGCCGTCACGCGGCAGGAACGCGTTTTCGGGCCAGCTTCCGGAGGTCGGTCTTCACACCTACCCATTCTAGCCACCCTAGTATATGTGTCTGCGAGGCTTGTTTTGGCTGGTATTGTAAGAGGCTTCGTCTAAAACATGGATGTGGCTACACAACGCGTTCTGAAAATAAAATCTTCACAGAATGTTTCCATTCACGCATATTGCATTTTTACTCACCTACAATGCATGAGCAAGCGAAGAAAAGCAAGAACAGACGACAAACTGTTTCAAAGCGAGTACGAATCTTGTTGTCTGTCCTCCAACTTTAGCGGCCCGCTGATACATTTTACGTTTCATATAATTCTACATGCAACAACAAATTCTCATAGTTAAACAAAACAAGCTTTAGTGTAATAATAAAGCTAAAACAGCTTTTTGCGTGCTGTTTCAGTAGAAAATCAATCATTGTGACAAACTGAACGGTGCTTGCCTGGCTCTCCGAGAACGACGCCAATCCGAAGTCACAATATACCGGTATTCCCATGCATACCACAGCGCAGCAGCGCCAGATATTTTCCTGGACATGGTGAGAAACTCTATATATGTGTGCGAACATAGAGTTCCATATTAATATAACCAGAGGGAATTCTGGCGCTGTGATCGTTCAACCTTCATAGGAATAATGGTAAGTACAGGCTACGGATTGGCATTCTGTTGACTGGCAAACTAGTCTGCAGGTATTTTTTTGATAGTTTTGGTTTCGCTCCAAGCGTAATTCCTATAACCTGCAGTGGGACAGCGCAACGCAAAGCTATCTGCCTTTGTTCGGTGTCTCGAAGTGGCGATAGCGTGCTGGGCCAGCGGCTGGGACGATGTTTGTATCGCGGTATGGTGTCCAAGCCCTGACGAGAAAGCGACGGCGTCGTAAACGTTGAAAAAACGTATTTTGGCCGTTTTGATCTTGGTTTAATTTGTTAAGAGTGTTAGGTTGGCGCTGTAGCGTTGTGTGCTTTATGAAACTTGAGAATACGAAAAAGAAGGCACTACTGATACAAGGCATAGATAGTTGTACTGCTAGTGGCTTGACAATCAAATTTTATTGAGGGCTTTATTATGGATTGCTCGTTTATGTGCTCATTGAAATGCGTGTTTTAGTACTTTGAGAACACAAACTTACTTGTGGTAGGAAAGGTTGCTGCTTCATGGCTGTAGTCTAGTGTCGCAAAATGGGTAAGTGCAAAGCCACGCCATAACGCTTTGGAAGCGGTACGTCAATATAAAGTATAATGAAGCATACTCGTCGGAGGCCACAAGCGTCCTAGCTAGCACTGCAGCAAATGTGCTTAAATGTACTTGAAGACGTTCAGCAATCGTGACAGCCGACGCAGCATTTCGAAAGAGCGAGAGATTTCGCAAATGCTTGTCGTCTGCGAGAAAAGTCTCGCGTTTGCAGCGAGCAGGAGTCGTAGCAGACGACACTTGCAGCAGTCCTCTCAAGGGCGCAACATTTTCTCACAATACAACATTTTTATTTCCATAGATACTTGATGAGTACGTTTATATAAGTACATGCACGGTTGTTATTGCTGTTCTAAATATAAATCAATAATTGTCGGGCGCCTAATCGGGAAGAGAATCGCATAAAAATGCATACCCTGGTGTGCCCTGGTGGCCTATGCTGGTGGCAAAGCATAGCAAACCGTGCTCAAAGTCATACAAAGTTCATGTAACGTGTCGTACATTACATAAGATACTGCAGAAATAAAATAAGATTTTACGCGATAATATTTGAGTATAGCTTCGTTTACTGCTTCGCAAGCAAACACCACCAGTCTAAAGATCGAAGTCAATCCGAAGCCTGTACTTCCCATCATTCCCATGTAGGTTGAGGCAACGCTCATGAGAGCCCCCGTAGATACTAGCGCCACATTTCCCTCTAGGGTATTTATTTAAAACTCTATGGGTTCCATCTTCCTAGCAGAGCTGTGAAATTGAAACACTGAAGTCTGTTTATCAAACTATGGTGTTATCAAGAGTGGGCTGCGTGGAGTCTGTGGGGTACCGTCTTCTACTGCTGTGATTGAGTCAACGTCGACTTTTAAATGCACCTTAAGTATAACTATTGGCGTGCGTTGCAGATATAGTGCCATCTTTAAAGTATTGTGGTTTCAGCAAAGAAAGCAGTGCGTGAACATAATGCGTAGTGACGACGACAGGTGCAGTGACAGGCCTCGGTCGTCGAGCCACTCGAAAAAGTTCCGCATGAATGAAGGAGATTGGCTTTGCGTCGATTCGCAGTAAGTAGCATAGCTCGTAGTTGATGCTCTTGCGATGCTTGCCTTCCGCCTTTGCACGGCAAGTGCTTACACTGTTGACAAGGCTGGAACTCGGTGTTTACTACACGACCTTCTCTGTCCGTGTTGATGTCGTTTAGGACAGCAAAAAAATATTTGTTGTTTGTTTTAAATGCGCAGATGTTGAGATCTCCCAGTGTGCCACGTTAAACAGGATGGAAAGGAACTGTCTTATAGGCCCAGAACTTGCGGTTCAGCCTGTCTAGTTGCGGTGATGACTTCGCAGAAGAGCAGGGGGAGGCGCTCCTCGAAAATAATATTTGTACTAGAGACTTCAAAGTACGCCCACCTTTCAAACAGATCATAAATATGTCATTAGCTTTTGTGTATCTGCTGTAGTTCGTTAGTTAGATCCTACAAAATGGCAAATTATTTGATTTTGCGGACACTTTATGTGCATGAAGTGTTCGTAAAAAGCTTTAACTCTCTGTAGACCGCCAAGTGCCGTTAGCTATCCGAACGGCGTGTACAAATTACTTGGAACTATGAAAAAAAAAATGAGGACGCTATAACTGATCTTTTTTCACGATTTCACGAAAGTAGCCTTGTACTCTTATAATTATACTAAATTTGGCGTTTGCTTTTGAAGGTGTGTATAGTGCTTATAACTACTTGAAATTGCGACATCTCCAAGTAGCACTGTCGAAAGCACAACGTTATATTTCAAGGAATTGTGAAAGAAATTAGTTGAAATGTTCAAATTATTTTGCATGGTTCCAGCAATTGTACACACAGTTTGGCTAGACATCGGCACTGTGCGAGCTACAAAAAGGTAAACAAGCCCCAGCATGGTGTTTTTTGTGAAAATTTAGTGCATAAAAGAGTACCCAGAAAGAGAACTGTGTTTTGCCATTGGGCATCGCATAACTAAAGAAACACTATTAACAGCTACACAAAAACTAATGACATATTTGAAGGGGAGTATGGTAGCGCGATTAAAAGATGAGACAAAAGAAGACACATAGGGACACACACAGTGCTATTGCTGTGTGTGTCCCTATGTGTCTTCTTTTGTCCCATCTTTTAATTGCTCTACCGTACTCCCCTTGAAGATGCATTACCAACAAGTCCACATTGCAACCCTCATGACATATTTGAACTATATCCTGCCATTGTGCATCACATAAATAAAGGAAACTTAACAGCTACACAAAAACTATTGGCATATTTGAAATGGGCATCAAAAACTTTATTTGGCTGAATTGTGAAACCTCTAGCACAAGTAATAAAAAAGTTGTTTTGAGGAGTGTCTCCTTATGGCATTGCATAAGCCTAGTAGGGTTTCTAATAGTTGGTCTCTCTTCACTCCTATATTTAAGCAAGCCTACTTAGGTATTTTCCCTACCACGGTTGCGCTTTAAAACCAACAGCGCGCGCATGCTATCCCATAGATGAGATGAATACATATATATAGAAAAGTATCAGTCATAGCTCTCGTAGTATAGCCCTCTGAGCCGTTTCCCTTTTCTTTTTCTTCTCTTTTTTTTTTCTTTGAAAGAAGTCCTATTAGGGTTATTATAATTACACTAAGGTATTTCGCCCTCGCCAGCAGCAGTACTTGAGATAGCTATTCCGGCGGCTAGCTTCCCACGCTATGCGTGCCGCCCCCGCACCTGTTTAAGCTTTTTCCTAGACGCTAGAGCTATACAATATCCGCGCAACCTTGAGCGATCGGAAAGCGCGTTTTCCACCCTGGGCCGGCGGAGAGGGGAGATTTCGTTCCGGCCGCGAAGCTCTCTACATCTCAGTAAGGTGCCTCGCGGTGGTCTCGTGCTGAAGATGCCCTCTCGGTGAGCGCATATTTCCCCCCTCATCTTTTAAGAGATTCAATACATACAAGCATTTGTCTCGCAAACCAGATTTATTTCAAGGGAATTTCCCACGTCTCAATAATTTCTCTCGTCGTATACGAGTGCTGATTGCCGTGTTATAGTTTGTTAACGAAGCTTCCCCTCAAGTCTAAATATTTTAAGGCAGTTTTCCTAGTCTATAAAGCCGCTCGAGTTCACGCTGCTCCTCTGGCGGCCATTTTTCATAGAAATTATGCCTTCCAACCACTCAGAATGCCGGTGACAACTTCACGTTTGATCAATTCTGGATATTGTAAATAGTAAACAGCTACTTTTGCTTACAAGATCGGCCATGACATTGAAATTGCTGATACAACGGAAAGCATTGCACCGGATGCACGTATATAGAACTGTGTATGTTGAGCGAGATAAGAGCTGCACTATAGGCATCGCAGGCAGTTTTAATTGGAGGCAAACTTGGCAAGTGCGCCTCGAATGATAAATTGTTTTGTCTAAACCGAAACAGCGCGAATTGGTAGGCTGCATGAAAGAGAGACATTCTTATTGAATGACAGGAAGTTATTCGGCATATATCTGGCGATCACTCAGGAAATGGTTGTTGTGGAACAACGAGTCGGTTCTGATGTACTTCGCTATAAAAACGCGCGAGATAGTGTCGAGCAGCCTATATTGGCTTTTGTGTGTGTATATATATATCAATTCTAAATATTGTAAGGCAGTTTGTCGTGTGCGTATCATGGACACGCATGCTTATATCGCCTTCCGTTTCCCTACCACGGTTGCGCTTTAAAACCAACAGCACGCGCATGCTATCCCATAGATGAGATGAATACATATATATAGAAAAGTATCAGTCATAGCTCTCGTAGTATAGCCTTCTGAGCCGTTCCCCTTTTCTTTTTCTTCTCTTTTTTTTTTTCTTTGAAAGAAGTCCTATTAGGGTTATTATAATTACACGAAGGTATTTCGCCCTCGCCAGCAGCAGTACTTGAGATAGCTATTCCGGCGGCTAGCTTCCCACGCTATGCGTGCCGCCCCCGCACCTGTTTAAGCTTTTTCCTAGACGCTAGAGCTATACAATATCCGCGCAACCTTGAGCGATCGGAAAGCGCGTTTTCCACCCTGGGCCGGCGGAGAGGGGAGATTTCGTTCCGGCCGCGAAGCTCTCTACATCTCAGGTGCCTCGCGGTGGTCTCGTGCTGAAGATGCCCTCTCGGTGAGCGCCGAGAGGGCATCGGCGCTCACCGACTGCCGCGGACAACATCAGTCCCTTTCCACATAAGTATGAGGCTCGGAGCAGGAGCTTTGGCGCTTGAAAGTAACCGTTGGCTTGACGAACCAACCGACTGAGCTACCTTTCCGGGCAACATTGAAGGATCACGAGTTCAAATCACATGTTATGTTCCTTTTTTTTCCCTTTTTTTCCCCTTTTAATGTATTTTCCTTCCTTTTATCACTGTACGGAAACCCTCCTAAAAAAAAAAATTATATATCCTCAATTATGTGTGGCCACACATGTGCAGGTCATAAATACCAGGTTCTCTAGCCGAGTGCCATCCATGCGGTATAACCGAGCTCAGATTGGTCCACCTTGACTGATCAAATAGGGCACCACTGTAGGTTAAATGAGGCGTACAACTCCTGCGGGACCCGCCGTGGTTGCTCAGTGGTCATGGTGTTAGACTGCTGAGCACGAGGTCGCGGGATTGGACCCCGGCCACGGCGGCCGCATTTCGATGGGGGCGAAATGCGAAAACACCCGTGTACTTAGAATTAGGCGCACGTTAAAGAACCCCAGGTGGTCGAAATTTTCGGAGTCCTCCACTACGGCGTGCATAATCAGAAAGTGGTTTTTGTCACGCAAAACACCATAATTCAATTTTTAATTTAACTCCTGCGGGGACGGTAGAGTATCCGTCTCCAGTGCAAGAGGACCGTGATTCAAATCCCGGTGCCGCGCAATTCTCCACCGGGAAATACAAAAAAAAAAAAAAAAAAACCGTGTGTTGAGAAAATTGCACAAACAGGCCTAGAGTGCGGCCTGATCCCGGTGACCAGAACCGGTAACGCACTCTCTCACCAGAGCAGGATTGGCCACCCTGGTGCAGTACTTGGCCACAACCTCCTATATGAATACAACAATCAAACCCCGGCCCTCAGTCCCCAGCAGCCGCGAAGCAACTGACCACGGCAGCGGTCAGATCTGTAACGCTGCAGAGGGTGCTAAGAATACCTGGCTCCGGACAGGCCGCCATTGGAATCTGAACCTGGCAACGTTTAACGTTAGAACGCTATCTAGTGAGGCGAGTCTAGCAGTGTTATTGGAGGAATTAGAGGGTAGTAAATGGGATATAATAGGGCTCAGTGAGGTTAGGAGGACAAAAGAAGCATATACAGTGCTAAAAAGCGGGCATGTACTGTGTTACCGGGGCTTAGCGGAGAGACAAGAACTAGGAGTCGGATTCCTGATTAATAAGGAAATAGCTGGTAACATACAGGAATTCTATAGCATTAACGAGAGGGTGGCAGGTCTTGTTGTGAAACTTAATAAGAGGTACAAATTGAAGGTGGTACAAGTCTATGCCCCTACATGCAGTCATGATGACCAGGAAGTCGAAAGCTTTTATGAAGACGTGGAATCGGCGATGGGTAAAGTCAAAACAAAATACACTATACTGATGGGCGACTTCAATGCCAGGGTAGGCAAGAAGCAGGCTGGAGACAAGTCAGTGGGGGAATATGGCATAGGCTCTAGGAATAGCAGAGGAGAATTATTAGTAGAGTTTGCAGAACAGAATAATATGCGGATAATGAACACCTTTTTCCGCAAGCGGGTTAGTCGAAAGTGGACGTGGAGGAGCCCGAATGGTGAGACTAGAAATGAAATCGACTTCATACTCTGCGCGAACCCTGGCATCATACAAGATGTAGACGTACTCGGCAAGGTACGCTGCAGTGACCATAGGATGGTAAGAACTCGAATTAGCCTAGACTTGAGGAGGGAACGGAAGAAACTGGTACACAAGAAGCCAATCAATGAGTTAGCGGTAAGAGGGAAACTAGAGGAATTCCGGATCAAGCTACAGAACAGGTATTCGGCTTTAACTCAGGAAGAGGACCTTAGTGTTGAAGCAATGAACGAGTATCTCATGGGAACCATTAAGGAGTGCGCAATAGAAGTCGGTGGTAACTCCGTTAGACAGGAAACCAGTAAGCTATCGCAGGAGACGAAAGATCTGATCAAGAAACGCCAATGTATGAAAGCCTCTAACCATACAGCTAGAATAGAACTGGCAGAACTTTCTAAGTTAATCAACAAGCGTAAGACAGCGGACATCAGGAACTATAATATGGATAGAATTGAACAGGCTCTCAGGAACGGAGGAAGCCTAAAAACAGTGAAGAAGAAACTAGGAATAGGCAAGAATCAGATGTGTGCGTTAAGAGACAAAGCCGGCAATATCGTTACTAATATGGATGAGATAGTTCAAGTGGCTGAGGAGTTCTATAGAGATTTATACAGTACCAGTGGCACCCACGACGATAGTGGAAGAGAGAATAGCCTAGAGGAATTCGAAATCCCACAGGTAACGCCAGAAGAAGTAAAGAAAGCCTTAGGAGCTATGCAAAGGGGGAAGGCAGCTGGGGAGGATCAGGTAACAGCAGATTTGTTGAAGGATGGTGGTCAGATTGTTCTAGAGAAACTGGCCACCCTGTATACGTAATGCCTCATAACCTCGAGCGTACCGGAATCTTGGAAGAACGCTAACATAATCCTTATCCATAAGAAAGGGGACGCCAAAGACTTGAAAAATTATAGACCGATCAGCTTACTGTCCGTTGCCTACAAAGTATTTACTAAGGTAATCGCAAATAGAATCAGGAACACCTTAGACTTCTGTCAACCAAAGGACCAGGCAGGATTCCGTAAAGGCTACTCAACAATAGACCATATTCACACTATCAATCAAGTGATAGAGAAATGTGCAGAATATAACCAACCGTTATATATAGCTTTTATTGATTACGAGAAAGCGTTTGATTCAGTCGAAACCTCAGCAGTCATGGAGGCATTACGGAATCAGGGTGTAGATGAGCCATATGTAAAGATACTGGAAGATATCTATAGCGGCTCCACAGCCACCGTAGTCCTCCACAAAGAAAGCAACAAAATCCCTATAAAGAAAGGCGTCAGACAGGGAGATACGATATCTCCAATGCTATTCACAGCATGTTTACAGGAGGTATTCAGAGGCCTGGAGTGGGAAGAATTGGGGATAAAAGTTGATGGAGAATACCTTAGCAACTTGCGATTCGCTGATGATATTGCCTTGCTTAGTAACTCAGGAGACCAATTGCAATGCATGCTCACTGACCTGGAGAGGCAAAGCAGAAGGGTGGGTCTGAAAATTAATCTGCAGAAAACTAAAGTATTGTTTAACAGTCTCGGAAGAGAACAGCAGTTTACGATAGGTAGCGAAGCACTGGAAGGGGTAAGGGACTACATCTACTTAGGGCAGGTAGTGACCACGGATCCGGATCATGAGACTGAAATAACCAGAAGAATAAGAATGGGCTGGGGTGCGTTTGGCAGGCATTCTCAAATCATGAACAGCAGGATGCCACTATCCCTCAAAAGGAAAGTGTATAACAGCTGTGTGTTACCAGTACTCACATATGGGGCAGAAACCTGGAGACTTACGAAAAGGGTTCTGCTGAAATTGAGGACGACGCAACGAGCTATGGAAAGAAGAATGATGGGTGTGACATTAAGGGATAAGAAAAGAGCAGATTGGGTGAGGCAACAAACGCGGGTAAACGACATCTTAGTTGAAATCAAGAAAAAGAAATGGGCATGGGCCGGACATGTAATGAGGAGGGAAGATAACCGATGGTCACTAAGGGTTACGGACTGGATTCCAAGGGAAGGGATACGTAGCAGGGGGCGGCAGAAAGTTAGGTGGGCGGATGACATTAAGACGTTTGCAGGGACAACATGGCCACAATTAGTACATGACCGGGGTAGTTGGAGAAGTATGGGAGAGGCCTTTGCCCTGCAGTGGGCGTAACTAGGCTGCTGCTGATGATGATGATGACTTAGGTATTTACTAGCTAACTCATTAACCTGGTATTGTGCTTTATGTAAATATGAGAAGGATGCTAGGAGAAGGGTCGTTGAACATTTGCACCATCATAACATAAGTAGCTGCAAATATAGAAAGAACATTCAGTTCATAGTTAACCAGTTATATGTGACTTCATTTCTGATGTGGTCATATGTCCTTGAGCCCTTTACAAACATACCTGTGAGTGAGAAATTATGTCCTACATGCAGTATGTCCTCCATGCAGCACTCGTAGCAGCCAGAGTATGCTGCATTCTTGTGAAGAAAGTGAGATGGAAAAATCAGTGTGGCAGAATCGAAGAGCTGCTCGCATTGCTATTAACAATTAGCTTTGAATTGCAACACTCAGTATGAGCTTAGGCTGCATGGGCATAAAAGGTAGACTTTCTGTATTGCATGTGCCCCAGTAAAGGTGCCTCAAGGTATTTTTGTGCCCAGATCCACTTAACCAACACAAATTATGGTGCTACCAATGATGATGATGACGATTTCTGTACGAACATTCCTTTTGAAATGTGGCGGTGACAAATAGTCAAGTAGCCTGCTTGAACTAACAAGTTTACTGCAGCAGAACTGATAGTTGGGCGAGTTGGTACGAATTCATAGTAAAATATAAATACAGCGCTCGTGTGTCCCCCCTTCACTGTGTCCTTGTCAATTGTGTGCGCAAAAATATTTTACTAACAAGTTTACATTCTACAAGCATTCTAGCATTTTGCCTATCACTCCTTGATCTTATCTTTCCTAATTAAAACTCTACATTGTACAGTTACATATTCCTGTAACTACCCTGGCTGGCTCTATCAATATTTCCAGTGCTGACCGCTTAATGCTTCCATCCACTTTGATTCCCAGTGCTTCTTGGAAGTTCCTTACAAAGTCTTGCTTGGTGAATATCTTGGCATCAGGATGTGCTGAGTTGTTTCTAGACTTTTTCTACAGCATACACAATCGGATCCTCAACCTGTTCTGAATATTTGCTCTGGTATGCTTTTGTCGTCAGGTAGCCAGCTCGGGCCTCAAATAGCAAGGCACTGCCCCTTGTGCTATCGTACATATTTTCCTTCCCGATTTCTTTCTTGCCATATTTGTAAATCTGCCATGGACTTTTTCTTTCCATCCTTTGCATCCAGTTTACCATTTCAGTTTCTCTCACTTTCTAATTGATAATTCCAGATTGTCTATTTCTGTGTTCTAATATTGTATACTTGATTGACCTTGCCGGGAACCAAGGGGTCGCAGTGGAATGCCAGAATAGGAGGACCAGCGCAGCAGGCTTTATAACAGAACTACGCTTGCCATGCTTGCGCATCGAGCATGAGCCGCCTGTCTTTATTTTACTCGTCTTTCACAGCCGGCACCAAGGAACCGGCTGAAAGCGCCAGCCTCAGCATTTCCGCATTGCAGCATCGGCGGGTGCTACAGGGCCCCCTGCCCAGACGAAAAGGCAAAATGTACGCGGCGACGAGGTGGAGATGGGACTATCTTGGTGTCATGTGAATTGCTGGATACGCCAGTAATATCTGCGGTAAGCTCCATGGGAGGCGTCTCGAGGTAGGCTGGTTTGAGGCGCTCTAATGGGGCAATTAATAGAATGATGGCGGACTTCCACGTCTTGTGGAGGATCCGCTTGCTATTCGGGAGTCTTCCATCTGCACCTGAGCTAGATATTCCCAGCACACAGCAAATGTAGAAGTGCCAAGGTAGGTGATGCTTGAAAGTGCGTCAGCTGCCGCGTTGTCGGTGCCTTTGATGCGCCGGATATTGTTTATGAACTCTGTTATATAGGCCATTTGGGAAAGTTCACATGCGACATACTTGGAAGAGCTCCTGCGGAAAATGTACACCATAGGCTTGGGATTGGTTAGAACGTAAAATGGCTGGCCCTTCGAAAAGTGCCAGATGTGCTGGATGGTGCAGTAAACGGGGAGCAGCTCGCGGCTAAAAACAGTGTAGTGAGTCTCGGCAGGTTGGAGCTTCCAAGAAACCCAATGGATGCCACTCAGAATCAATTTTCTGTTAGAGAACAGCGCCAATAGTCGTGCTGGTATCATCCACCATGATGCAAGTGGGCACATTAGTCCTAGGGCGGATGAGGAGTATCGAATCGGTGATGGTTTGTTTAGCAGCCCTGTAAGCAGCTTGAGCTTCTGGAGACCAGGAAATCATGGATGAGGAGCTTTTGCTTGTGATAAGACGGTCAGTAAATGGGTGCAGCAGCTTGGCGCAGTGCAGAATAAAGCAGCATGAGAAATTCACTAGGCGCAAGAATGCACATAGCTGGTGAAGGATAGTGTGTGTCAGAAAGAAGACGGTCAGTAAGTGGGTGCAGAAGCTTGGCGCAGTGCAGAATAAAGCAGCACGAGAAATTCACTAGGCCCAAGAACACACATAGCTGGTGAAAGATAGCTGAAAGTCTTTGACGGCCTGGACGTGAGAGGGGAATGGATGAATTCCCAGTGGCAAGATGTGGTGGCCCAGGAACTCGAGCTCGGAAGACACGAAGACTCATTTCTGGGGGTTGACAACCAGGCCAAATAGTTGAAGGTGTTGAAAGAGTTTCCGGAGGTGATGCTCATGATCGTGTGGAACAATACTCAAGATGAGGATGTCGTCAATGTAGGCGAATACAGCAGGGAGGCCTCGTGTTGCCTTGGCAATGAATCTTTGGAATGTTTGAGCTGCGTTGGGTAGCCCAAAGGGTATGCGCACATACTAAAACAGGCCAAAGGGTGTGGTAATGGCTGTATTCAGGATGTTGACAGGCTCAGCGGGGATTTGGTGATACATATGCCTTGACAAGGTCCACTTAGCTAAAGATCTTGCATCCTTCCAAGTGGCCTGTGAAATCTTGGCTGTGTAGAAGGGGATAGCTATTGTGGACTGTGTCAGCACTGAGTGTCCGGCAAGCGCCGCATGAATGCCGGTCACCCGGTTCTTTCTTGGGCACCAGATGGAGTGGGGAGGCCCAAGCGGTAGACAAATGACAAATAATACTCAGCTGGAGCATGTGATCAAATTCCCGTTTAACAATCACTAACGCTCACAAAGAGGTGACGGGTGGACCACGCATGACAATGTGGTGGGTTTCACTGGGCTTGGGTGGCTGATTTAAATTACTGGGCCTCGTGACCTCGGCAATGTCTTCAAGGATCTAGTATAGGAGCATGGTGGGATCAGCATGCGGATGCCAGGGATGGAGAAGTGTGTCTTGCTGTCAATCATGTGATGGCAGCACATGCTTACGCTTAGGTCGAAATAGGTCAGGCAGTCGCAGCCGAGGATGGGTTGATTGACGTTGGATACGATGAGTACCCATTAGAATGTGTGCCATAGGCCAAGGTCAAGAGTGAGGCAGTGCAGACCATGCATGGCAATAGAAGTAGAGTTCACCGCACGAAGCGTAGGTCTAGGACACTTAGAAGTGCTGTCACCTTTTGGGGACGGCAGTATGCTGACCTCAGCACCCGTGTCTACGAGAAAGCACAAGCTGGAAATGCAATTCATGACTTAGAAAAGGCGGCCGGATTATAAGGCGAGGTCGCATGCCACCATCAGTGACCTTGCATTGGAAGGCACAGTGCTGGAAAGTGTGATGATACCAGCAGACAGGCGAGCTTCGAGGACTGTGGGAGCAGGGACCGCTTGGGGAAGATGAGCAGCAGCTAGGATGTGAGGCGAGTCATGCTGATCATGAGAGGACATATGTAGGGCATTGATGGAAACAGCGAGCTGTTTGATCTAGGACTTGCAACATGACTGAGGACTTTGACATTGAAGAGAGGACAGCGACCGAAGGAGAAGTTGCATCTGTGGACTTGCTCAGCAAGCTGAGCGAGGCGGTCGAGGCTTAAGTCCCCTGCAATGGCCGAGACAAGGTGGGTGCACTGCAGCAAGCGCTGCAGAAGAAACTCCCTCAACAGCGCACTGTTCCAGTCGACATTGTTTGTGCCCAGGATCTGCTGCATGCTATAGCAGCTGGGAGAGGCGGCAATCTCCAAGTTCCTCGGAGGTGAGCAGGTGTTGGCGGCGTTCTCTCTTGGATGCCGTGGTGCGGTCCGAAATATTCTGCTTAAGATGCTGGTACGAGGCATAGCCAAAGGTGCAGTGATGATGTGTGCCACCGCTTGAGACACCTCAGGAGACAGGTTGCAAAGTAAGTGGCAAAACCAAGAAGTCTCCGATGTGATGTGAGGCAGATCCAACATGACTTCGACCTGGGTGAACCAAACCTGCGCGTTCTTGGGCCAGAATGTGAGCAGGCGTAGCTGGAGAGCTATGACATCTCGTGGGCGTGAGGTGGCATCAGGCAGAAGATTGCCTGAGGTTAGTAGGTTGCTGGGGTCAGTCATCTCTTAGGCAGGAGTCCCCACTGTCGCTAACTGAGGGGTCGCAGCGGTGCACCAGAACAAGAGGACCAGCAACAGAGGACCGCAATTTTAGAACACAACTGCCCGTGCTGTGCTTGTACTGGCTGTGCACGCACCAGCCATCTTTATTTTCTTCGTCTTTTGAAGCCGGCACCAAGGCGCCGGCTGAGAGCTTCGACCTTAGGGTCCCAGCGTTGCAGTGTCGGTGGTTGCTACAACCTTCTTGACCTCATCCTCCATTCCATGTCCGTGCTTTTGAGGTACAGGTATTGGTGCTATTTAGCCGCCATTTTGTTTCATCCATGTTCCTGTTTCTGTCTTCAAAGCTAATTTTGCTTTGCGTTTCCCCGACTTGAAAAGAAGTCCAACCCATGCCACCCTGCACTCGCTCATTTGTGGTTTTGCCAAGGCCAATCTGCCCACCGACCTTTGGTTAACATTCAAACCCAACAAGATCTCCTGATTTATGCAAAGAATAGCATTTGCGAACATTAATGCTGGAACTATTACTCGTTTCCAAATTCCTTGCACTACCTCATATTTATTATAGTCCTAAAGTGCTCCATGTTTCATTATACAGTATTGGCAGCATTTTCCTTCCCCTTCATCCTCAGATGATCATCTTAGTGGAATTTTGATTAGGCTTTTCGTTTTTCCTTTGGTAATGTATTAACCCAGGAATTCCTTTTCTATAGATATTACTTGCTGTTGAATTGATACCACATCATTACTCATCTCTTCATTAAAAATCATAATTCCCAATTTCTCGGTGCTAAAATTAAGGTAGGGATATATTGCTTCATTGTCACACATGTTTGCAAATCTCCATAAGCCCTTTGCATTGTCTGCTAATTTAAATAGGTCGTCCACATAGATCAGGGGAGGTATTTTGTAAGAGTCCACCTAGTGGACTGTCGATTTCGGCCGCTGCTGATTGGCTAGGGCCGCTCCTCTCCTCTTGTCTCGTACAGCTGCATCCAATCAGCAGCGGCCGAAATGGACAGTCCACTAGGTGGACTCTTACAGAATACCCCCCAGCTCAGAAACCCATTGTTGCACCCTGTGCCCATTGCAAATGTAAGATAAATGAAAACCAAATTTACTGTTTTCCAGTTATCTTTGTATACTGTTACCATAAAGTGTGAACAGCAATGGGACATAGCTAATTCTTGCTTCATTACATAGTGAATTTCTACTAGTTCTTTGCATTTCTTGTCTTCCCATAATATTTGTGTACATTTGTACAGTCATCATCAATATGAAAGGGCGCATCTAATTTTTTTCTAACGCCCTTAGGGTCTAAACACACATGCCCTCCATGAAAGTGTTGTTTGGTATTGTCATTAAAAAAAAAAATTGATGTTCCATTTGATATTGATGACGACTGTACCTATGGGTGATTCCACAGGAGATGAAACATGCATGTCCTCTTGATATTTTTCTCTGGTCTGTTTTCTTTTTGTCATGTAGTAATATTCAAAATGCATGGAAACAAATATTTTATTCCCTAAAAGTGTTCCCAGCAAGCCAAAAAAATATTTGAAGGTGGTGGCACTGAGTCCGCCTACTGCTTACCAAAATATTTTCCAATATCACGACCGAATTAAATGCAAACTAAAAACGTTGCGTCGAAAATTTTTTGTGCTCATATTGATACGATTCACAGTAAATTAGTTCCATACATTTTTTTATGTTGTCCACAAACTAAAATTTTGTAAGAAAAATTCCAAACATGGCCCAAATCAGAAAAATTTTGTAACTTTAATGTGTTTTGGCGCGATTTCTATTTCACACAGAAACTTGAAAAACATCTCAAACATTAGCTTTCTCTTTGCAACATTTATGCAAGATATTGTTACGATGTGGTGCGTTTATTTAAAGATGAATTGATGAAAAGGGGCCGCGCCGACACAGAGTCACTGCAAAGACACACGCACTTCGTTCTCCTCTTCCTCTGTTCTTCCTGTAGCTTTAGCGTAACACTTCTCCCTTCACAGACGAGGCTCGCTGGGCGAGTATTGCGTCCACTCGGAGTCACGGGGATGACAGCGTTTAAGGGGTGCGACGTGAACAAGCTGCGTCTTCTTGGACCGGTAGCCATTAGAAACGAGACAAGCAATCGAATAGGTCATGTCACTTAAGCGATTGGTGATGGCAAAAGGTCCGGTGTAATGAGCCAGAAACATCTGGCACAGGCCACGCTTTCCAAGTGGTGTTTAAAGCCATACAAGTGTTGTGCTAAAGCTACAGGAAGAATGGAGGAAGCTCGAAAAGATGTTCGACACAGGCTATAATCCAATGGTTGTTGTTAGTTGAGCATGGGAATGGACCGAGAAGGTCCACCTTGACCATTTCAAAAGGAAATGGTGGCGCCACAGGGTGAAGGAGTCCGACCGGAGCAGTATTACAATGCTCGAATTGCTGGCACTTGTTTTAACTGGCCACATACTTTTCTCTATCCCGTCGCATACTAGTCCAGTAGAACCAGCCCTGAATGTGGTGGTATGTTCTGGTGAAACCTAAGTGCCCAGCGGTTGAGTTGTGCATAGCACGGAAAATGTGGGTGCTCAAATTCTTAGGGACCATGAAGAGGAGGCGGGCGCATCAGCTGCATAATTCTTCTTGTAGAGTGGGCCATCTTGGATGACAAGGCCATTATTAGTTGAGCACCTGAGGCGAAGAGGGCATCCAGGTTGCGGTCGTCACGCTGCTCTTCCCGGAAAGGGGCCAGGTTGGGAAAAAGAATGTCGTCAATGGCGGCCAGAAACACATTGAAATTGTCGGCGTCACATGCACTTGTTGGTAGAGGGAGCCTTGAAAGATAGTTGGCATCTGCATGATGTCGGCCACTCTTGTAACGGACTGCAAAGTCAAATTCCTGCAAACGTAACGCCCATCGAGCAAGGCGGCCGAACGGGTCGCAGATACCAACCAACCAACATAGTGAATGGTGATCAGTAATGATCGTGAAGCGGTGCCTGTAGAGATATGGGCGGAACTTCTGGACTGCAAAGATTACAACGAGACACTCTTGCTGAGTGATGGCGTAATTCTGTTTGGCCTTGCTCAATGAACGGCTGGCATAGGCAATGGCATGCTTGGCATCACCAAAACACTGGACGAGGACTGTTAATTACTACACGGTTCTGCTCCTTTTACTGAGCCAGCACTTGAGAACTACTGTAATCAGTATATCTGACATGATTTTCCATGTGTGCATCCATATCTCTAACTAATATTACCTGACCGGTTTTCTGAAGTCATTTTTATAACTTATAATACAGTCAATCAATTCTTTATTTTGATCTCCGTTATCACTAGTTATTTGTATGTAAGCCACTCTCAGCTTCGTCCTTTTTTCTGCAAACATATAGCCAATCCATAAATGCTCCCTGCATGTCTTGATCTTAATCTATGCTTCTTCTCCCGGCCGCGGCGGCCGCATTTCGATGGGGGTGAAATGCAAAAACACCCGTGTACTTAGATTTAGGCACACGTTAAAGAACCCCAGGTGGTCGAAATTTCTGGAGTCTTCAACTACGGCATGCCTCATAATCAGACAGTGGTTTTGGCACGTAAAACCCCATAATTTAATTTTTTTCTATACTTCTTCATACCTCATCTATAGCTTCATCTAATGAGCATGCCTAAGCCTTTGCCTTTCCTCCACGCAGTCATTCTGTTGCACCCCTCTCATAAAAAACCATCCATAAGAAGTATCTCAAAATCTCATAGGTGCATTTCAATCAAGGCATTCATGTTAACAGCTTCATCATTCAGCTGCATTTGAGTTTCTAGCCATTTATTAGGCTTTCAACCACCCAGCATGCTTATGTAACAATTTGTATGATCTCTTATTCTTTGTGCGTTGTTTTTTAGCTCCTTGCACTAACAGCTGTATAACAGTATAACAGTATAACCAGCTGTGTCTTACCAGTACTCACGTACGGGACAGAAACCTGGAGGCTTACAAAAAGGGTTCTACATAAATTGAGGATGACACAACAAGCTATGGAAAGAAGAATGATAGGTGTAACATTAAGGAATAAGAAAAGAGCAGATTGGGTGAGGGAACAAACGTAAGTTAATGACATCTTAGTTGAAATCAAGAAAAAGAAATGGGGGGGGGGGGAGCATGGGCAGGACGTGTAATGAGGAGGGAAGATAACCGATGGTCATTAAGGGTTATGGACTGGATTCCAAGGGAAGGGAAGCGTAGCAGGGGACGGCAGAAAGTTAGGTGGGCAGATGAGATTAAGAAGAAGTTTGCAGGGACGACATGGCCACAATTAGTACATGACCGGAGTAGTTGCAAAAGTACGGGAGAGGCCTTTGCCCTGCAGTGGGCGTAACCAGGCTGCTGCTGATGATGATGATGACTTTAAATGTGCTCCTGACTGGTGTCATTCAATAATTAATCTTCCTTTCTTTGTGCCTGGGGCCTGCCCAAAAAGCTACTGCCATGCTGAGAATCGACCTCCAACCAGTGCAGCTACATGCTTGCTAAAATATATCCCGTCATACACAAAAGCACTGTTGCGGCACAATCGGTGCACTTCCTGGTTCATGTCACTGATGTCAGTGCCATGACAATTAATGTCACCTGTGGCAGAATTGAGTGCATTCTGATCTGCAGTGCACCCAGATGTAGGCCTTAGTCACAAGCAAGGGATGTAAAATTTAGCGGCTGAATATGTTGCTTGAACAGCTAGTGCGTGTAGCAAGCATAAATGGAAGGTTGCCATTTGTCATTTGGCTTTAAAAGGGAGTGAGAGGTTATGGTTCTTTCAGCACCGGTCCTGCATTGGGCCCTGTTCATTCAGAACATTCAGTGATAGCACTTAAATAATAATTATAGGGACACTCAAGGCATCATCACACTGTTGATGCTGGTGTCGTGCGGTCCTGGTATGAACGGCACTTGCACAGTCTGCGTGTTGAGAATTAGAAAGCCTCCAGAGACGTGTAGTGTGTTTGACTGCAATAACGGCAAAAACAAGTGGATGCAAGATCATGCTCCACTCAATCGGCACTGCTAGAGCCAGGGCATTGTGCTGGCTTCTGTTGCTGGCATAGGGGTTGTGTACAAGTACATTAGTGCGCTCAAGCAGCTGTGTGTATACCACACCTTAGTGCGCACTCTGGTCTGAGTTAGACCGACAGTACGCATCAAGCCAAATCTGTGTAATCATTTCATTGGGTGCTGAAAAATGCAGAGGGTTTTTTGTCGGTCTCATCTTGAGGTGGGGGGGGGCAACACCTGCAATTCTGCTGCCTGCATTCATTATCATTACACCAGCATTGTGACAAACCTGGTATCTGCCAAAGCACAGCTCCTGCTATGGAGCAGCAGTTGTCTTGTGTGCTGCGTTGTGCCATATTGTCTCTACACAATGTTACTACAACACCGTGTGAAGAGCTTCAGTGCGGCATCAAACCTTGTTATTTCTTTCAGTGCTTCATCTTCAAGCAAAACTGCCATTTCTTTTTTTTTTCTAACACATGATATCGGTGTTCTGGGCATCCCTTCAAAATTTATAGTTTCACCATGTTGCCAGTATTCCAATTCGCAAAAGGACTATTGTCAAAAAACACCCACACACTTTTCTTTGTGATGCTTCTCTCTCACATTTGCAAGTTCTCTTTCAATTTTCTTAGTTGGCATTGACTAAAAAAAGAGCACACATAACAGCTGCAGAAAGAGATCCAGCCTCATGTCTTCTTTTCAAGTCATTGCCAATGTAAATGACTGATGTCATGCTTAGGGGAGATGCCGCCCTTAAAAGTAAACTTTTGAGCCAGTGTGCTGATGTTGATGAAATTTTCCAGGATGAGTAAACACTGCCATTGTAGTATATTTGAAATTTTATTGCATTAGTACACATGAAAAAGAAGTGATGTTTGTCAAATTGTACAACTAAGCATGTCAGCTTAGAAAAACTATCACTTCTAAAGTGATTAAGATATATTTACTCTTTTTTCTTAATGAATACTTTATGGATGTTCTATAGTACAGGGTAAGGGCATCATCTTGCCATTTTATGCATTTTTTGTAAACATTGCATCATTTAAAAACTGCTGTTTCTAGTGTATGTCAGAAATTACTTTTTTTTTTCTGTTGGACACACTTTATAAATTTGATATGTACACAGTCTTCTTCCTTATATAATTTGTCTTGAAACCACCTTGCAAGCTTGTTTTGGCAACGCAGTTTAGAAAGAATAGTTGCCCTGGATTCTAAGTTTCAGGTAAAAGTTCAAACTGAGAGAAAGACCTTTCAAAGTTCTAAAGCATGCTACTTTATTTCCTGAGTGGCGCTCTACCTTTTCTATCATCCTTCTTTCTCTACACCTCTTTTCTTTTTTTCTTATGTGCTGGAACATGAAATCGAGGGTTCGACGGAAGCCCGTCTGGTCGGGATGAAGCATTGAAGAAATAAAACTAAGGACACCGACCAACAGAAGTGCTAATAAATAAATAAATCTAAAAGACGTTTCGGCTTCGCTACGGAAGCCTTGTTCACAATGGGATAAGCGAAACCTTGTCTCGCGTTCTACGCAGTTATGACGTTGAGGTGGCGCACATGCCCGTGTGTAAGCTGAGGCAAGCGCTCGGCGGCGGCAAGGACAGGCTTCCGAGAGATTCGTTTCCCGGCGTGGTCTATAAGATACCCTGCGCAGATTGCGACTACGCATACATCGGTGAATCGGGCAACTTCAAACAGACTGAGACAGCATCAGAAAGATGTCGAAAAGAAACGTACAGTGTCAAATGCCCTTGCCGAGCACACGGATGCAACGGGCCACAAGATCGACTGGGATCGCTCGAGAATTATCGGCCAAGAAAGAAACCTAAAATTGCGGCTGTATCTGGAATCACTGGAGATACAAAAAACACGTCACACGCTCAAAAGAAATGAGGGAACCCTCCCCCCGTCATACACGCGCTGCTTACGTCACGTTCTGTAGCATACATAAGCTTCCATGAACCTTCCGTCATCTCATTGTGAACAAGGCTTCCGTAGCGAAGCCGAAACGTCTTTTAGATTTATTCATTTATTAGCACTTCTGTTGGTCGGTGTTCATTTTATTTCTTCAGTGCTGGAACATGTTCACCAAAGACCCGTTACCCATCATTGCTCAGCAGCAGTTGCTTCAATCATTCTCCTGTGTTGCTCAGTTTTAGAGCTGCCAAAAGCCCTTATCTGCTCTTGTGAGATGCTCCCCTTAGTGGCTTGCTCAAAGTGCTTCGTTGTCTGTGCTCCATATTCCAGTTCCGGCTTCTTGAAAACTCTTGTCGGAAAACTCTGTCGATGTCACCTGCACCCTTGCTGAACTCAAAGGATCACTAAAGCCACATCATAAGTCAAGTTAAAGTGGTTAGAAAAATACTCAGAAATGTTTAAGGCGCCAATATAATCTATAACGGAGCTTTAGTAAGCAAGAAATTGAGGTTAATGGGGAACACGATTTCAGACTACTGGAATATTTTAGTGCTAGTCCAATCTAGTGCTGTCCCAATGACATAGCAACTCCTCATTATAATTATGCCACTTGTACTCAACCACGGATAATAAAAATATTGTTGCATTGCATTATAAGATGGAAGAAAATGCTAGTTGTCCAGTACTATTCAGTTCTTAGAAAAAAACCTCATTGATATTGTAACGGATACAAAAGGCGCGGACAAAAAGAGAGAAGAGAAGACGAAGAGAACGAATGGTTTGAGAGGCCGGGCTGCGCTACGATCATGCTACGATCATCATCCATCGCCTGTAAATAAAATCATTTTTTTGCAACTCTTCGTAACAGTTGTGGTGGAGGTGCGGGGTAATCGACACCCGAAGACGGAGGCTGAAGCAGAAGTTCTTCGACGGAGCCGTCGCCTTGCTGGACTCCCACCGAATCTACCGGAGTTGAATATGTCCCACGACGCAGACGAACAACGGCCCATTCCAACAGCTGTGCCGACAAGTTCCGTTCTACAACTGAGAGATGCGCGTCCCTTCGCCGGAAGATCGGACGAAGACTTCGAGAAATGGCTCATCCATTATCACCGGGTGAGTGCCGCCAACGAGTGGAACAGCGCTTCTCAGCTTTCGAACGTCGTGTTCTTTCTAACGGATACTGCGTTGTTGTGGTTCGACAATCACGACGAAACGTTTACAACATGGGGAAGATTTATTTCCGAAATCAAAGAGCGATTCAGCGACTCCGCGACGAAAAAGAAAAGGGCAGAACAGACGCTACTGCAACGTGCGCAAGTGCCAGGCGAAACCTGCATGACCTACATTGAGGCGGTAATAAAACTGTGTAGGATGGTTGACTCTGGAATGTCTGAGGAAGACAAAGTCGGGCACATCCTGAATGGAATTTCCGAAGACGTTTATAATTTCCTCATCGCAAAGGACAACCTGGCTTCCGTTGCTGACATCTTTCGGCACTGTCGTACTTTCGAGCAACTGAAGACAAGGCGCATCACACCGAAGTTTGACAGGCTAGCCAACGTGACGACAGTTGCAAGCGTGGACAGCAAGCAGCCCCTCGATCTGGCATCAACGATACGACAAATAGTTCGGGAAGAGCTCAGCCTGCACGCGCAAGTGACACATCCAGGCACTCATAGCTTCAGCCTACCACCAGATTTCGAGCCAAACGTGGCATCCTTCTCCCCGTATCCTGCGGCGAGGGGCATTGAGAATTATGAACTCGCGCCCCGACAGCAGCCATGTCTCTATGACAGAGGCCCTACTTACGACACTCGGCCACAAGAGCAGCCGCATTTTTACCCCCGAGGCCCTGTGACTTCTGTCAGGCCGCGACAAGAACAGCACCGACCCTACTACCACGACGTGACTTATGAACGACATAACGGATTTCAGCGAGTAGCAGAGACACATTATCCACATGACAACGAACTTTCTCGCCACCCGCATCAGCCTAGCATCTGTTTTGAGGAAGATGCTGTGAACCGCGATTCTCCCGTGTGCTACAACTGCGGTTCCGCAGGCCATATAGCTTGGTTTTGTCACCAAGGCCGTCAATCACATAGGACACCACCGATGTTCTCGCCACCCAGAACCCATACTTCATATGACTTGAAGACGACCGATTTGCTTCCAATGGACCACTTCTCACACGCGACCAGACGCAGCGATTCGCCAGCTTTTGAGCGGAGTTTGACGCCACCAAGTAACCGTCCCTGTCGCTCTCCGTCCCCTCGGCGCCGTTATTAGCGCAAAGTTATTGCCGAGCAAGTCAAGGAGATGATGAACAAAGGTGTTGTTCAAGAGTCGTCTAGTCCATTGGCAGCCCCAGTAATCCTGGTGCGAAAAAAATATGGCTCCTGGATATTCTGCATGGACTACAGAAATCTAAACGCAGTGACGAAGAAGGATGTATATCCACTACCACGAATCGATGATGTCATTGATTGCTTACACGCTGCTTCTTACTTCTCAGCACTTGATTTGCGATTGGGGTATTGGCAAATACTTATGGACCCTGCCTACAAGGAAAAGACCGCTTTCATGACTCCAGATGGCCTATTCGAATTTAATGTAATGCCTTTTGGCCGTTGCAATGCTCCTGCCACGTTTAAAAGGTTCATGGACACAGTAATACGTGGTCTGAAGTGGGACATATGCATGTGTTACCTCGATGATGTTGTAATCTTTGGCCGCACGTTTGAAGAACATAACGAACGCCTCAGCCTCGTTCTCGACTGCATTGAGAAAGCTGGACTGGTACTAAACTAAAAAAAGTGTTGGTTTGGCGAACGTCAAACACTGGTCCTGGGACACTTAGTCGACAAGGATGGCATCAGACCCGATCCTCGTAAGATTGAAGCAGTGAGCTCCTTCAAGCCACTGCAGTCAGCAGGAGAAGTCCGCTCATTCATTGGCCTATGTTCGTATTTTCGTCGTTTTGATCCCAGGTTTGCCGACATCGTTTACCCGTTGACAAGTATTTTGCGACAAAGTGCATCCTTCAATTGGACGCCAGAGTGTGACGCATCATTCTCTCAACTGAAGTTTATACTAACGTCAGCAGCCCTCTTGCGTCACTGCGATCCATCTTGCCCGACTGAAGTTCACACTGATGCTAGTGGAATCGGGATAGGAGCGGTGCTTGTACAATGTCACAGTGGCGCAGAACATGTTGTCGCATATGCCAGCCGTTGCCTGAGCAAATCTGAACGCAATTACACGGTTACGGAACAGGAATGCCTGGCAGCCGTTTTCGCCATACAAAAGTTTCGGTGTTATCTTTACGGTAGACCATTCAAGATTATCACCCACCACCATTCTTTATGCTGGCTGATCGGTTTGCGGGATCCCTCTGGTCGCCTCGCACATTGGGTGCTGCGCCTCCAGGAATACGACTTTGTGGTATCGTACAAGAGTGACCGTCGTCACGCTGACGCTGAGTGCCTCTCTCAGATTCCTTTTGCTTCTACCGACTGCGATGCTGAGAATTTTGATGACTGTCTCGCTGCTCTTACTTCTATGTTACCTGACGTGGCAGACTTTCAGCGAGAACAACGGAGTGATGTTACCCTCCATCCGCCTTTTGTCACCGTCCGTACTTCTCAAGGCAGCGGTCGCTTTAGTGTCCGTGATAAATTGCTCTACAAAACTAATTACTCCGGGCATGGAGCACGTTTTCTGCTTGTTGTCCCCGAGAGTTTCCGCTCCGACGTTCTACGCGCCATGCATGACGATGTGACATGCGGCCGTTTAGGCTTCGTACGAATGCTGCACCGCACCCAGGAGCGCTTTTACTGGCCCAAGATGTATGAAACAACCAAGCGTTATGTCGCTAGTTGCGAAACGTGCCAACGTCACAAGCGACCGACCACCGCAGCTCCGGGTCCCCTTCAGCTATTGACACCGCCCAGTACGCCGTTCGAGCAAATAGGCATTAACCTCTTGGGTCTATTCCCGTTATTTAACTACAACAACCGTTGGATAATTGTCTGCGTAGACCATCTTACATGATATGCAGAAACTGCAGCCATACTGTCTTCTACCGCCGCTTGCGTGGCGGTCTTCCTGCGGTGTTCTGTGGTCCTTCGTCATGGCCCACCACGTGTCATCATCAGCGACCGTGGTCGCCGGTTCACTGCTGATGCCATTGAAGAGTTACTTCGTTTGTGCACTTCACAGTTCCGTCATTCCACGCCGTATCAGGCACAGACCAATGGCCTCGTTGAAAGGACGAACAGAACGTTGACCAACATGCTTGCCATGTACGTCTCCTTCAATCATAAGAACTGGGACGACTTGCTTCCATTCATCACTTACGCATACAACACGGCGAAACACGAAGCCACGAACTATAGCCAATTTCATCTCCTGTATGCAAGGTTACCGCGAAGCCCTCTCGACACTTTCTTACCCTTCGTACTGCACACTGACGATTCTGTATCGAAGACTTTGTGTCTCGCCGAAGAAGCCTGTCGAATAGCTCATCTTCGTACTCTGGCCTTGCAAAGTCTTTCGAAAGAGCGATACGACGACCGTCACGTACAAGTATCGTTGGAAAAAGGTGACTTGGTTCTTCTTTGGACACCGCAACACAAGCGTGGATTGTGCCAAAAGTTCTTGTCACAATATTCAGGCCCATTTGTAGTCGTGGACCGCCTAAGCGAACTCACTTACGTCATAGCTCGCCTTCTGTGCAATGGTCGGCGATCAAGCAGAACACTCATATTGCTCGCCTGAAGCCTTTGTACCCTGCTTGTCCATCCTGACTCGCCCCACGCACTTCGTCTGCTTGCGGGGAAATGTAACGGATACGAAAGGCGCGAACAAAAAAAGAGAAGACGAAGAGAACGAAGGGTTTGAGAGGCCAGGCTGCGCTACGATCACGGTATGATCATCATCCATCGCTTGTAAATAAAACCATTTCTTCGCAACTCTTCGTAACAATATTACTTCGTAACGTCATGGCGGATGATCAAAAGGTTTAGTTCTAGCTCGACCCCATGTCGCCCGCACTCGCACATTTTGGTAGTTTGGGTATCAAGTAGTGCTGCACTTTTTTTGCTGTCTTGCAAAGCTCACACTAAAGAGTCAACCTCATAAACACAATATTCAAGCGACACAACAGACAGACCATATAGCGCTGTCGCATCTTGCTGTGGATCAAAATATACGAGTGTGACATTGTGAAAAAAATGTGGCAGCAAACTTTCATTGCTGTCTGAATACATTGCACACAAGTAAAAAAAATCCTAAACATGCTGCGAGGCCAACATTCTAACCACGCTAAAGCATGCATGTGTACAATGTCTTTTTTTGCACTAATTTTCCTTATCAGCAGGAGAAGGTAGATGGTTGTGTGTTTTTGCTTGGTTTGAGTATGTCGTCCTGTGTAGTGGGTTCACTTCTTTAATTGTTTTTCACAATCTGTTGCACCAGGCATAACTTTAAAGTGCCTAGATAAGTGCTTTTCAAGCATGCTAGAAATGAAATAGCTTAAGTTCTCGTATCTGATAACCATGTGAGTTTTTGCATGGAATCTGCATTCTCTGAAGTTCACGAAACACACTGAAAAATTGAAAATTCTTAATCTTTTCTGGAGCTGTATGCCTTTTATGATTCTCAAGCTGCATGCAATGCCGTAAAAGTAAGTTTTCAATCAAGAGAGTTGATTTGTGCATGAAAGAGTTAACCACAATGCAACGTCCATTTATGGTTGCTGCAAGCTGTTGTGAAGTCAGGGGTCCGAGGGGCCATGAAGGTTCCATGGCTTGTGTCGTGCCGTGTGCCGGGAGAAAGAGAGGTCTAGAATGATGTCCGAGCAATGAGAAAAAGGGTTTTGCACAGTGTATCTACCCAATTTCAAGACTGGCAAGACTGTAAGATAAGCTGTGGAGCCACTAAGCGGGTATTGTGTGTAGGTTTTAGTGCATTGTGCATTGTGTGAAGAATTCACGAATTTCTGTTCCTAATTTTGTGAGTTACAGTGATTTCAGTGAGCTGTGTTTGTTTGTTCGTCATGGATAGTAAAGTTGAGTAGAGAGTAGCCATTAAGTTTTGTGTAAAACTTGGCAAAACAGCCACAGAGACCATGAACATGATTCAAACAGTTTACTACAATGATGCCTTCTTCATCGAATGTTCTCGTGTGGCATCATCATTTTCGTGAAGGTCGGGAGGTGATCAGAGACAAGCACAGACGTGGCCATGTGGTGACTGTTCAGACTGACAAAAATGTTGAAAAAGTGCAGGAAAAGCTGGCTGAAAATCGCTTTCAGTTCTTCAGGATGGTTGTGGAGGACCTGAACATTGGCAATTATACTACAGATATTCAGAAGATCGTGGAAAAAGATCTACAGAAGAGGAAGATTTGTTCCAGATTTGTGCCTCACAGTGTGACAGCAGAGCAAAAATGCCGGGTGTCTTCGTGTCAGGAGGGGGTCCAAATGGCTGAAAATGAGCCAGAATGGTCTAAGAAAATCGTAACTGGTGATGAATCACTCTTCCACACATATTATCCTGCCACAAAGAGAATTCCCCACTACCAAAAAAAAATGTATCCGCATCCAGAAGTCATGTGTGAAGACAATGCTAGTGGTGTTTTTCGACTGGCAAGGTGTTGTGCATAAAGAGTTCTTTCCAGAAGGACAAACTGAACGCTATGATATACGGAGACATTTTAGCATGCATACTGTAGAGAATGCAACAGATTCGTCTGGAAATTGTTCATTCAGGTGACTGGCTCTTGTTGTACAACTATGTACCATGCCACAAAGCCATTGAAGTAGAGACATTTTTGGCAAAAAGACAGGTGACATGTTTCAACCATCTGCCCTACGCTCCTGACTGGGCGCCAGCAGACTTTTTTTTCTTCTTTCCGAAGGTTCAAATTACATTGAAAGGACAACATTTTGACTCAATTTCGGACTTTCAATGGGCAACACTTCCAGAGAAGAGGACTTCCGGAAAGAAATCCAGAAACTATGCAGCCTTGCAATTGCTTGTATATAACAAGCAGGGTCATATATTGAAGATTAGCAGCCAATCAAGGCAATTGTCTTCTGCATTATTTTCTGGTAATGCCAGGCTTGAAATTTAGTAGCTAGACTTTGTATGTACAAATTTGCATGATAATCATTTACAAGAACAGCTCCATGATTTTCTGAGCCCACTACGTGCTAACATCTTTGCATGTCCGAGCACCCTCTTCCACACTCCAGCTCCCATTTTTAACCAGTTATTTCCCCCTTTCGCTCGTTGAGGGAATTCAGTGTCCTTCTTCTCTGCCAATTGTAACTGTCACACAGTCTGCATAATCACACCCTTGGTGTCGCACCTCCCCACTGGACTCCGCCTCTGGTGGCCTGCCCTAGATGCAATGAAGATGCAATGTCATGTGAAACCGGCTTCGACACTGTTCCCACAAAGTCGTCAGCGTAGGCTCTCTGCATGTTGCACATGACCGATGATCCACTAGAGTTCGGGGTCTCGTTCGTCAGCTCTGGTTCCTCAAACACACGAAGATGAGACACATAATCACTGTCAATTAGCTTCAGGCGACGCTGGTTTCGTCGCCAGCTCTTTGGTGTCAAAAGACAATGAAGCCTGTATGGCATTGCATAGCTGCAAGTTTGCCAGCGAAGCATCCTTTGTCCATATAGGCTGCCATACACAACAATGCGCTATCTATTCAAGCGTAGATAATCAGCTGCCAATTTTGTTTCTTTATAGTGAAGAAGGCTTCCATATGGAAGTCAAAACTGCGTATTGTCAGCGTTCATTTTTACCTTTCGCAACACACATGCCATTATGATTAATGCTGAACAGATGAGCTAATAATTATCAAACCTTTTACTTCATGTAGCTCCTAGAAGCTTTAAATCTACAAACTGACCACTTGGTGATTCTTTATTGTGCACCCAAAGCACAATACACAAGCATTTTTGCTTTAATTTGGAGCTCTCCACTCTGGAGTCCCTCAAAACCCACTGAGCAGTTTTGGGACATCAAGCCCTGCAATTAAATTTAATTAAAGATCTGAAAATATTGAGGAAAGCTGATCCTTTTTGGCACTGTCACTTGGGTCATTGTCACATAGACTTCGATAAGTATGCACTTAATCTATAGTGCTGCCATGTGTTCCTTGATTTAGAGCTACTGTAGTTATGAAATGAACAAGAAGTAAGAGAACTGAGGGGCCCAATTTTTATTAATCATATAATAAGAAGCCAACAAACAAAGATACCAAGGACAACATAGGGGAAATTACCTATACTTCCTAATTGAAATAAAGAAATGATATTGTCATGTGTACTTATCTTTATCGGGCGACCACGTTTCACTGCCTAACAAATGTAATCGCACAGCGCGGGACGCGCCTGCATGTATCCGAAGTTTCTGGAAAGTTATCGATGCTTCTACCCGGCTGTCTGTTGTTGCCGAACCTTGTGTTATCTGATTTCATCGCGTGACGCGAATGGTGTAGAACTTTGTGGAAGGCACGCGGGTCCAAACGATTAGTCTGGAACATTTGACGACTGCTGTATAAAAGCTGACGCGCTTGACCCGCTTATTAGATTTTTGACGATCGACGACTGTGTTCGCCGCTCTCGTTGTGCTTTAAGTGTAGCCTGTTTTGTGGGCACAGGTTCGCCCAATAAAAGCTAGTTTTGCCTTTCACAGTATTGCTACTGTGTTCTTTGACGTCACGACCACATGACAATATTGTAATGGAAATGAAAGTGGGGGGGGGGGGATGGATGAAAAAACAACTGGCCGCAAGTGGTGTTTCATTCTCGTGTGCAACGAACAGACTGGACAGCTGGGTTGTAAAAAAGCAAAATCACCCACGCCTTTATTCTGCATCGTTATTTATAGTCGAAGGTGGAAAGGGTTAGTAACAGGGAGGGGCAGCTATATGCACGTGGCAATCGTGCATGTAGATAGCACATGCGCTTTCATCAGATACGATACATCCTCTTTCCAAACAGTAATTACATGACGAAATTAATACCGCTGGCTCGTCTGCTGGAACTGCTGGTCATAACCTAGATGCTCTGGCTGCCACGTCTGTCGTTGGGCGCGTCGCAGTGGTTGAGGCGACGGCTGTTGAGCTACCACAGGCGAGGCTGCAGTAGTAGTTGACGCCACACCTTCAAATGGGGTCTGGTTGTCGGTCATATCTTCGTCGTCTGATGAGCCAACCTCATATGATTCCTTCGTCGCCAGAAGGCGCCGACGGTTGCCTCTCAGCAGAGTATTGTTCTCTGTGCGCACATAGAAGGATCGTGGGCCATCCGATCCGACCACCTTGGCTTTCCTGGCCCATGATGTTCCATTCAAGCGTACTGCGTCATTGTTGCTGAGGCCTGGTAAGGTGCGCCTATGACGACTTCTCTGCCTGTGTTTCTTGACGAGAGTCGCCGACATTGGATTGAAGTCAGGCAATGGTGTGCGCAGCCGCCTTCCTTGCAGCAGTTCCCCAGGAGACAAGGCCATCTTCAACAGGACTCGCCCCGTAATTTAACAAGCCCAGCCAAAAACACTCTCCTGCAGCTTTTGTTTTCTTTAGAATATGTTTCGGCCAATAGACCATTGGCCTTGCTCTAGCTTTGCACTTACCTGGTCTAGATGGCCTGCGTGGATCTGTTTCAATATGTTGCCACGCATGCTTGTCGGTATGACTACTTTCGTCCCTTTCAATAATATGCCATTTACTACGGACAGCTCGACAGCCACTGGTTTCAGGGGGCCATCAACAGGTTCTCCCTTCGCAAGCTTTCTTAACGCAGTGCCAAGATGTGGATCGAGAGCCGTTTCCTGTGCAAGTTTTCTAGCTGTCATTTCACTTACGAGTGCTGATACGACCGTGACGGCATGGATCTCGATGTCACTCGTGTCCGAAGCTGCCTTGAGTCCTGGAACAGGTGATCGGGACAGCATATCAGCAAGGGCCATTTGTTTGCCTGGAATAAATGTTAGCGTGTAGTCATATTTCATCAATCTCAAGAAAAATCGTTGCACTCTGGGTGGCATATCACTTATGCCTTTCTTTCATATGTTTATCAGTGGACTGTGGTCACTCTCGAGGATGAGGGGGCGGCCATAAACAAAATGATTGAACTTTTCGCAACCGAAAGCTAAAGCCAATGTCTCTTTTTCAATCTGTGAATATCTTTGCTCCGGTTCTGTCAAAGCTCTTGACGCATAGGCGACCGGCTGCCAGCAGTCCCCACGACGTTGCAGGAGTGCCGCACCAACACCACTCTGTGAGGCATCTGCAGTTACTTTTGTCTCCAGACTCGGATCAAATATAGCAAGCAATGGTGCATTACTTAAATCCCGACATATAGCCTGCCATTCTTTTTCATGGGTTGGTGTTCAATCAAAGATGATGCCTTGTTTGACGAGGGATCGTAAAGTAGACGTACGCTGCGAGAGTGACGGTAGGTACTTGCTGAAGTAGTTAACGACTCCCAGTAGTCTTTCTACCGCCAATTTGTCCTGAGGTTGTGGCATATTTAAAAGACGGTCTACGAGATCTGGATTTGGCCTTATGCCCTTGTCACTAATGATGTCACCCAGGAACAGTAGTTCTTGCAGGCCAAAGCAACACTTGGATGCATTGAAAGTAAGGCCTGCTTTTTCAGCTGCTTCTAATGCTCTGCGCAGCCTCTCATCGTGTTCGGCCCTGGTCCTTCCCTAGATTAACACATCGTCTAGATTCATGCATACACCGGGCAGGCCATCAAAAACCTTGTTAAGGGCTTTTTGAAACACTCCGCTAGCCGAAGCTATACCGAACGGTAGTCGAAGAAAGCGATAGTGGCCGAAGGCCGTCGCGAATGTGCATATCTTCTATGACTGTTCGTCTAATGCGATTTGATGAAATCCCGCATTTGCGTCGAGATGCGAAAAAACTTCGCACCTGCTAAGTCTGCCATGGTCCCAAAGTTGCAGTGCTGCACTTGTTTTTTCAACTCTCGTAGAAACTGCTCAAAAGGCTCCGCCTCACCTATCCCAGGTACCATTCGCTTTTGCTGGTAGCCTTGCATCCTACTTCTGACACCATGTTTCGTTCTCGTGTGCAATGAACAGACTGGACAGCTGGGTTGTCAAGAAGCAAAATCACCCATGCCTTTATTCTGCATCGTTATTTATGGTCAAAGGTGGAAAGGGTTAGTAACAGTGAGGGCCAGGTATATGCACGTGGCAATCGTGCATGTAGATAGCACATGCGCTTTCATCAGATACAATACAGGTGGGATACGAACCCACGTCTTTACATGACGCGTGCGATGCTCTTACCAATTGAGCTACTGCGGCACCATTTCCCCATCTGCTTTCTGGGGTATTTATGTTTTGCTGCTGGAACTAACCCTGGGAGTGTTGGGCAGCACCACCACTCAGTTGTTTTTTCGTCCACTTTCATTTCCATTAATGTACTGTTTCTTTATTTCATTTAGTAAGTACAAGTAATTTCCCCTATGTTGTCCTTGGTATCTTTGTTTGTTGGCTTCTTAATATGTGGTTATGGGAGTACAGGTAGCTCTGTCTATGTTCTGTTCATTTCTTGTCCTCGTGTGCATATTTTTGGCTGATAGCTGTCATGGATTCACAATTCCAACTAACCCAGATCAACATCTTATTATGGAAATAAAAATTATCCACAAGGACTGTGGAATATCGTAAGTACCTTTGTAGTTACTTGCCAGCTCTTGTCATGCTGCCGGTACTCTCTTGCTGCTTGTAACCACCCCACTTGATTGTTGTCATCTGCAGTGGAAGGTGCGACAAGTTCAGGCTAGTACTCATTATGTTTTTGCTGCAGGTGTGGCAACGTCAACTTTGCACGCAGGACCAGCTGCAATCGTTGTGGTAAAGGTGGGTGGCCTGAAGTACACTCATAGTGAATGCACATCTGCTAGCTATGTGTGCACTTGACACTGCAGAGTCTGTGTCTTTGGTATTGCCTCAGAGGTGATGGCGTGCTCCTGAGCACGTCATAGGTTTTATTTTAATGTGAAGCATTCTTTGCTTCATCCCGGGCACTTTGCGGTAGATGGGTACTTCCTGTCTCGCCACACTTCAGACTTCTGTAATAAAAAATATGCATGACCGACAGTGGAATTGAACCTTGGCCTCCGAGAACAGCAGACCAATTTTCTAACTACAGGCCACGATCACACGGATACTCCTCCTGTGCAAAAGCCGACTTGCTCTTTGAGATGTTAGACGCTTGTATCACATGCCAGTTTCTCGTGTTCTTTTTTCGTGACGGCTCATGCTTTGAGATGCTGTGTTATACTGCACCATCTCCGGGATCGGCCGACATGTGTTACCACAAAAGGTTGTTCATTGTATGACCCTTGATTCTTTTTTGACTAAGCTGTCTTATCATATCTTTGTTACTGCGTGACGAACTGTGGTTTTTACATTGTGTTCTATTGTCGCCAAGAAGTGCATTGTCTATATCACTGTACATGTGTATGAATAAGCTTGTTTTTAAACCAAAGCCAAGACCTCTTGTAAACAATTATCGTTGAACCCTGTGTGAATGATGTATTTTTCCCTTTTATGAATGCACCCTTTCCTACCAAAGCCTTCGTTAAGGCTAGCAGTATGTCCCTAGTAAGTAAACAAACATTCCCCAGTACTTTCCTTTTCACAGCAGCTATCGCTATGTAGAAACTGTGCAGAACTGTGCTGCCTTTATGATCAGCCCAAGTAAACCAAGTTTTCTTAATGTTTCATCGTTGTAGTGAAAATGTCCTCATCTTTTTAACATACACCATAAGGCATAGCCATAGTGTGTATGATCGTATAACGTGTAGTAGCTGATGACTTCACAATCCATGTTTCTGTCACTTAAACTCACCTAGTACTTATGTAGAACCCAACAAGTGATGTGTCCTAAGCTCGCGTCAAATGGCCGGAGTACAAAATCATGTCATTGGCGTCACGCAATCGTCACCATCGCCTTGCTGCTGTCGTCACGCACATGCTTGAGTCGGGCAAATAGCTGTTCATCTTACACAAACACATTGGCCCACCCAGTAACGCTTGGTTTAATTCTGAATGATTCTGGGTAACCATCTGCCAGCGAAATGCTTTGCATAACATTGATTCCTGCAGTGCATGGTGTCTGGTTAACTTTTTTTTTCAGTCACAGTTGCATTCTAGTGGATATGTAAAAGTGCTCATTTACATGGATTTAGGCATGTTTAAAATGCACTAAAAACACAGTGAAAATTAACTAGTGCCCTCAACTAATGTGTTGCTTATAGCTTTGGTACTTCGCCAGTCCAATTTGAGGGGTGTAGTGGAATACCGAGTAACTTGTCAAATTGTACACACTTGCCTAGTAGGTCCTGTAAGGAAGCATTGAAATAATTATGTTATCCAGATATCCAGGGAAAACATGGGGAAGGCGGGAGATGGAAATTCACGACAGTAAGCAGAAATGGCATATAAGGATATCAAGAGAACAGGCTATAAGCATGGTGCACCATTTGCTTCGATATCACACTTGCACGGCCACTTGCTGATATTGTTAGGTTAAGGTGCTTGTGCAAGCAGAGGCCCTAGGCCGTCATAGTAATATCTTGTGTGGCTGAGGAACAAGTAGCAATGCCAAGTTGTCGGAGGAGGGAATGCTGGCTGTACAGGTCAAGCATTTAAAGGAGCCTTGAAACACTTTCAATAATCATAAAATGGTCTCACTATTACTAGCGCTCTGGGAGCTACACAGCAGAGAAGCCAAGAGGGCAAAGCCTCAGCGAAAAGAGTGTCACGGCGACAAAAGTGCGGGCTGTGAAACCTAGTGGTGGCTACGGCAGGCTGCGCTGTGCAGCATGTCGCTGTCATCTTGGAGACCAAGCGCAGCAAACGCAGCTAGACACAGTACAAAGATGAAATGAGTTTTTATGTCTTTGAGATCACAGACCTATGTATCTTTTATTTATTTGACTAAAGTTTAGCAATTAAGTATTACTGAGAATGTTCTTGGAATCACAAAATCAGCCACTGGCATTTTTTCGCCAACTGCTTATGATGATTACATTACAGATGCGAGAGCAAGCAACGATTCACTGCTTTTGACAAGAGATTGTTAATTTCCTGCTGCATGCAGTGCAATAATATTTGGCTCACATGTTCCCAGAAGCCTCGCTAACAGAAATTTTTTTGCTATGTTAAAAAAAATTCCAGCACAACTATCTCACAATATCTGTTGATGGTAATGCGTGAACATTGAATAAGTTTAGCAACACAATGTGTTGTCACCATTGCAACGAGTTATGTATGAGGCATGTACTGCAGCGGTACGCCTCTTTCGTGCTAAGAAGACTTCGCACCTTCTTGAGCCACCGCCGCAAAGCCTGCGAGTAGCCTCCAAAATGCATGGTGCGCTGGTGCATGCGAACGCTCAGAAACGTGTCATACGGCAATTGAACTCCTCTCTCCCGCTTCATTCTGGACTTGGTCGACCCCGTTCGAAATTTTTAAAATGCATGCGATTTTCCAGGTGCTGTAGAAAGTGTTTGATATACGCAATAATTCGATATGTCAAGGTTTTACTGCATATATAGCAGTGATGCTACCACTGCGCCAATTGTGCCGAACTACACTGAGAGGCAAACTCTGCTGCATCCTGCTACAGTTCAGCAAAATGTGAGAAATCTATGCCCGCTCTGCTCCAAAAGACTTGCTCTTGCTTTAAAAAAAAAATGGAACTATGCCCTCAAGTGCCCTTTTACCTCACCAGCTAACGTGGCTTCGCCTGGACCAGTGGCTGCATTATCTCTGCTGTTGGCCAAGTCAGGGGATTGTATTGATCTTTCTTCCGTAGGTTGCTGTATATATTCAATACCTTACAAGCCGACGTGTGCAGATTGCTTAGGCAACTGGACAGCCTCAATTTTCTAAAGGCAGCAAGCGGTCGCGTTGACGCCAAGCCAGACCCTGCGCGCCTGTATGACCAGTGTAAAACAGCGGTCAAAGTTTCGGACGCTGTATGGTGTCTTGCTCGATTTTTCGAACATAACCTACCCATTGGGACAGGCATGGTGGCCGTGAACAACTTTTCCACTATTCAATTTGTCGCCTATCCCCCACTTTTCCTGGCGTAGTGATTTCGTGGCCTAAGAATGACTTTTGGCTGCTACCAAGAACTTGGTCGACGTGGCATCAAACAGCAAATTTCGCCATTGGATACTCAAGAAGCACCACCGGTTAAACCTTGCTGTATTGTATATGGCCCTGACAAAACCTGCTGCCAGCTGGCACGGTGGCGGGCAGGTCATTGCGGCGAAATGGCCTCTAAAATGTGTTCGGACCAGTAAACTGCTTCTTTGATTGGGCGTGAGATCTCGGGCTTGACTAGTGGCCAGAAGCCGAGATTCGGCCTGCAGGTGACATGCCGGCATCTATGACGTATGCTTTTGCAAGTTTGCTTTTGCGCTTACTGGGCGGGAAGGCGAAAGCTTGCATGTAAGCAGAAAGCTCCAAGCTGAATTCACTGATCACAGCCTAATCCGACAGCATTACATGTGCACAGTCAAGGGTCACACGCGTATATCTGCACTTTGTGACAGTGCATGATGCACACCGAGCTGCATGACATGCGAAAGCGAACTGCTCCAGCAGTGTCAACCATCATAGTATTTCATGTAGTTGGTTGTTAGGGGTTCACAGCACAGGGAGAAACAAGTAACTACTTCATACCGCTGGCAGTGCCTTTGCTCAAAACAGTGCTCCACCTTAAAGAATACATTTATAGGAATAAGATAGCGCTGAAGGTTATCAAAACGCTTCTGAATTCTGCATGTAGCATGTCCAAGTGCTTCCATGCTTGTTTAATCACATCAGTGCTTCATTGCAGTCCAGAGTAAAGATTGCGATAAAAAAAGAAGGCAGGGGAGGGGTCATTTTTACTGCTTGAATTTATGAACCAGTGACCACTTACTGCTTTCACCTGCATTGCCAATGTAAAAGCCCCATATAGTATAGGTTGCAATCACTTTCATTAAAGGGAAGCTGAAGAGTCTGTCGAATTCAATAAGACGCTCATACACAGATGCAGGAACCTCATAAACCATGCACGTAAAATTTTGGGCGGCATTTTTCACTTAGGAACGACGTAATCGGCGGTTAAAATTGCGCTGTCGCTCCGCCCCCCGTCAAGCGCCACGCGCTGCTGCTAATGCTGATGATGCGAGCAGAGACCGGATACCGCGGCGTAGAGACGTCAGCGCTGGTGTTCCGCTCCTTCACAGTCTCCGCGACATTATTTGACTGTGCTTGTTTCTGCGTGCGTGCCGTCATAATCTACCTCGCTCGAGCCTGCATTCCTTTGATTGTGTGTATGTAGAGTGGTAGTTGACGTGCGCAGCATCAATTGAAGTGGTGGGCCGATCATGTTGGTGTTCTGTGCAGCCTACGGTTGCACGAACACCAGCGGCCGCGAAGATGTTCCATTACTTCTCGCAAGACAAGAAGCTTGCAGCTAAGTGGGAGGTTGCTGTGAATTGAAAGAATTTCAAGCACTCAAGAACAACAGGGCTGTGCTCTAACCTCTTCCATGACAAGGATTACTACCAAAGTTTATCAATAATGTGTGAATGAGTGAGAGTACAACTTTCTGCTAGCAGGCTTTCTAAACGCAGCGCGAAAAGGTCGGGGCAACGATCGCACAAAGGTGGGACAGGTGCGGGCGGACGGATGGTAACTGGCCTTGGAAGACCTTATGAATACACGAACTCGTCCAAACCTGGATTTTGATTTATTGCTAGCTCCTTCGTGTTCGCACACTGAACGGGAGGTACATGTTCATCACCCACCCTTGACGCAGGTTTCGTCGCAAACCGCCATTAATTTTCTATTCGCACGTGTGTTGTGAAACAGCCAACATGCAGCTACCATAATGCAGAGCAAGTGTAAAGTTTTCATGTCTTTGAAAGCTGGCGCACGCCTGGACGCTGCGCTCCCCCTCGCGCACAGAGAGAAACCGGCTGTCTCACGTAGCCGATGCAATTCGCCGCCTTTATGGCTCCGGTTACGAGTAGCGTGCAGATGGCGCTGATGAAGGCCACTACACGTACTACAAGAGCCAGAAAACTTTTCCCGCATGTAAACCGTCTGTGTAGATTGCCGACAGCTTTGGGACAGGGCACAAATGCCGACGATCGCATCCCTCCTTACGTTTCACAAGGAGGCATGCAGGAACATAACAGTACAGTTGTTTGCCCGAAAACGAACTCACAGGATCGCTGAATACAGCTTTGCAAAAGACATACTCACCAAAGAACATTTCTAACACGAGGAGATGCTAACACTTCACTTTCGTTCGCGTCAAAAGTACTGCTTGCTACCAGCATCTTTTGCTCCTTGGAGAGGCCGGCTACGTATACATGTAGGGAGCAATGCCAAACTCCTCAGAGAAACGCAAGCTCTCGAAATTTACCATTACCGTCTCGCCAAACCACAGCGCCAAACCACCTTGCACCGTGCTTCATGCGTGGCGGCAGCGGCCAGTCCGGACGGACACCAATGTTGACGTCACGAGGCGCCCGACCAATCACAGGCGGAAACGAGGTGCGCGAGCTGCCCGAGTCTGCTGCTGCACTTTTCATCGAAATAAAATCTGTTAGCGCTTTCTTTCACTCAATTTCGATGCGATACACGAATTTCGAGGGTTGAAAACCATTGCGTACAGCTCTTCACTCATTTTTTATGGAAAACTCTTCAGCTTCCCTCTAACCTGCTCCGAAAGTTCATTTTACTCCTCCAATATACATTTCTTGGCTGCTCCAAAAGCTGCTCCACAATGGGTTGGGCCAGCAGCATCACCGATATAGGTACGGTTCTTCTAACGGGGAAGAGAGGGTAAGGCAGGTCTACGCGACTACACGGTTCTGCGCCTCCAGCTCTTAAAGTTCTGCGCGTCCTGACGGCCATTTTCCTTAACATCATGGCAGCTTTTGACTGTTTTTCACCCTGCCATTCTCGCAACTTTGGCTAGCGTTGGCCTCAGAGGAAAGCTATACAAGTGGATAGAAAACTATTTAACAGAGCTGAAAATATTTATGAGTACTCCGAACGGACCTACACAGTCTTACGCACTGGAGAAGGGCGTACCCCAGGGTGCTGTGCTCAGCCTGCTCCTATTCAATCTCACCCTGATACACATAACAAGTAACCTGCCACGAGGAGTACACATCACAATCTATGCCGATGATATCTGCATCTGGGGCACATCAAGTTCATGCTATATCACCCGATAATGACTTCAAAAAGCTACCCATGTATTTGGCTCCCCGAGGTCTTCACTTCTCGCCAGAAAAAAGCACAGCCATGGCTTTCACAAGAAAGAAAATGACCAAATATCCTCTCTTACCCGGTGGATGACTGCGACCAGATGTACGGTCTCAGCGATTCCTTGGAATTGTGTTAGACAGAAATCTCTCTTGGTCACCTCGGATAAAAAAACTACGTACGAGAATTGCTGCAGCAGCACAAGTTTTCAAATTCATGGCGGGAACCTGATGGGGCTGCAACTGCTGCTCAATGGTACTGGGGGCGCGACACCGCTGGACGCACTATGTGCTCACCCCTTCTTGTAACACAGGTTGCTCTCACTGTCTGGCTCGGCCCGCTTGGAATGCTTGTCAAAAGTGTTCCGGGAACAAGCACAACGGATGAAGAAGCATCGACACACGGGCCTTCCATCCAGCCGGGTGTTCTACAAGCCGGAATCGTCTCCCCGCCAAAACTGGAGCGCCTCGGATTCGTTGCCTGGCAACCCGGAACCACAGCAACAGTATTTAACCGCCCACCTACGTCGCATTCACCGGGGTGCGACACCGCCGGACGCACTATGTGCTCACCCCTTCTTGTAACACAGTTTGGTTACGTGAGCCATTGCGCATGCATGCGAACTTCAAACCCATTTTTATTTGAGGTGTCGTGCCCCAGTGACACCAAGGACTGGCTATTTTGGTTTGTTAACCGTTGTACGTCCACGGTGTGCCATGTTGCGTTGTCACAATTGCTGTTAGCTTTGTCAGGCGACGTGGAGTCGAACCCAGGCCCTGATAGTGTTCAGGAATCTAGTACCCAGACCGACGCAGGGGATATCTCTGCTGTCTTGCAGATGCTTACCAAGCTTCAGTCAGGTCAAGAAAAAATTTTGTCGGATTTAGCGGACATACGAACTAAACAATATGCCACTGACGAAAAAGTGAAGAACTTGACGGAACGTGTCGACCTTCTAGAGCAAGGATGCTCGCAGTCCAGTAACTCTTCGGCCGCTTCGAAAGCCGCATCTGCAGAAATAGCTGCTTTGAAAGCTTCCACGGATGATTCTGAAAATAGGCTACGTAGGAACAACCTTCTCTTTTTTGGTTTTGAGGATAAACCGCTGGAAACCTGGAAGCAAGCCGAAGAAACTGTTGTTGCGTTCTGCTCTACTAAGCTAGGTGTATCGCTTGACCCACTAAACATTGATCGAGCGCATAGACTGGGCACTTACAGTGAAGATAAAAACCACCCCATAATTGTTCGCTTTGTTAGATTCAAAGATAAAGATGCGGTATTGGGGGCGGGTCCGAAGTTGAAGACAAGTGACGTTTCCATCAGGGAAGACTTCTCTCGTTCAGTACGCTTAGCCCGCAGGAAACTCCGAATCTGCAAAGGCTCGGTCCTCCTCGTACAAAATAAGGCACGATAAACTTCGCATGGACGGGCGAAACTTCATTTACGAAGCTGATAGTGATAATATCGTGCTGCAAAAAAAGTGAACTGAAAACGGCGTCGAGCGATCCCTGTTACTGAAGTTAACGGTTCCGTCAGCATTCCCCGATGACGCTCCATTGAGCATGTGCCGTGCCGTCTTTCATTGGTAAACGTTATGCTTATCAATTGCGGAAGCGTCAAGAACAAAACCGACGAGTTAACAGGGCTCGTATCATCTTTTGGCCCTGACATTGTTATCGGGTCTGAATCTTGGTTGGATGAATCGATTTCCAGCTCTGAAATATTTCCTGCGGAATACGTGGCCTATCGCAAAGACCGCAATACGCACGGTGGGGGCGTTTTTGTTCTGGTCAGGCACAGCTTGCCAAGTTTCATAGTTGACCTGGGGGATAACAGCTGTGAATCTGTTTGGTGCAAAGTTGTTCTAGAACATAGTAAACAGCTTACAGTTGGAGCATTTTATCGTCCGCCTAATGACAGCAGCAGTCGTACCTTTAATACCCTTTCCCATTTATTACTTACCATCTCAACTGATTACGTTCTCGTCGGTGGTGACTTTAATATGCCAGATGCGCAGTGGATTAATAAGCTGCCAGTACTTCCTTCGTGCTCATCCTTGTCGTCGGCTTTTTACGATCTTTTCGCAACGCATGGTCTTTATCAATTCGTGGAGGGACCAACACGTCGCCATGGCAATGCCGCTTCCACCTTAGATCTTCTGATTTTAAACTCTCCTTCGTTGCTGCAATCTGTTTCCATAGTTCCCGGAATAAGCGACCATGATGCAATGGTTGCCCGTCTCGTTGCTCCCAAGCCGTACATACCGCCACCGAAACCCAGAAAAGTTTATTTCTTTGATAGCGGAAATTACTCTCGTATTGCTGAAACGCTTGAGTCAAACTTCGATACTTTCTCAGAACAAAGCAGCACTGTATCTGTCTCCGAGTTATGGCTGCTGTTCAAGGAACAACTTTTACAGCTCATTGACTTGCACATTCCATCTAAGCTTCTTTCTGTGAAACACCGAAAAAATAAACCTTGGTTTGATAAACCCATAAAGGTGCTACTCAATAAGAGGAATCGTATGTTCAAACGGTATAGAGAAAAGCCCGATCCACTGCAATTTTCTAAGCTTCGACAACTTGGTTCTGAAATCCAGATGAAAATCGCAGAAGGAAAAAAGCGGTATTTTGACTCTCTTGGTTCTAGAATAAAAGAAAATCCAAAGGAACTTTGGAAACTAGTGAAATCAAACAGTAAAGACGATGTTGGTATCCCTCCATTAATCCACAATAGTGCAGCTGTTACTAATGATAGAGATAAATCAAGCTGTTTTAATGATTACTTTGTTTCTGTGTATTCCACGCTAGTACCTCAACATCTTCCAGTCTTCTTGAGCAACGCGCTTGATGATATGCCGGATATTGATATTCACCACTTCGGAATAGTCAGCCTTCTCCAAAAATTAAAACCACACTCGGCACCAGGTCCAGATAGGATACCCAATTTTGTTTTGAAATATTGCGCATATGTCATATCAAGGTATCTAGAAGTACTGTATCACAAATCTCTTGAAACCTCAGAATTACCTGAAGACAGGAAGATGGGCGACATTGTTCCGATTCATAAAAGCAGGCCCCGTGACAGTGTCATGAATTATAGACCTATATCCTTAACATCTGTGTGTTGCAAAACCCTGGAGCACATAATTTACACTAACATCTTTTCCCACCTTCAAAACAACAGTTTCTTTGTTCCTTACCAACACGGGTTTAGAGCTGGTCACTCATGCGTAACTCAGTTAGTGGAATTTACCCATGACATACTCACATCATTTGACAAAGGTTTACAAACAGACGGCATACTATTAGATTTCCAGAAAGCGTTTGACAAAGTGTCCCATGTTCTCTTACTTCATAAGCTTTCACTTCTTGGTTTACCAGAAAAAATACTTTATTGGCTCAAAAACTACTTGACAGGTCGTTTACAAAGAGTGGTAATTAATGGCACAGAATCAGAATATGCATGCGTATCTTCTGGCGTTCCGCAGGGTTCCGTCTTAGGTCCTCTTTTATTTCTTATATATATAAATGACATTGGCACAGGAATCACCTCGAAAATCCGGCTGTACACAGACGATTGCGTCCTTTACAGAGAAATTAATAATCATTCCGACCGAGTAGCATTACAGACAGACCTAAATAAAATTTCTTCATGGTGTGACAGGTGGCTTATGTCCCTCAACACTTTAAAATGTAAGCATATTTGTTTCACCCGCAAGCGGCAACCAATCCGTACACAGTATTACTTGAACGGCTCCCCTTTATCAGAAACACGCGAAGCTAAATACTTAGGTGTCACATTTTCCGCCGATCTGACATGGAATCGTCACATTCAAAGCATCACTTTAAAAGCAGGGCGAGTACTTAATTTTATCAAACGGAACTTAGGCAAGCGCCACTAGATGTCAAGAGAACACTTTACCTAAGCAACGTTCGCCCGATTCTCGAATACGCGTCTGTTGTGTGGGACCCGCATACACAAATTCTTGTGAATAGCTTAGAAGCGATACAGAAACGTGTGGCCCGTTTCATAACCGGCATTTACTCGTTTCCAAGCAGCATCACAGAAATAAAACGGCACATATGTTTAGAAAATCTTTCACTACGCCGTGCTGTTTCCCGCCTCTCTTTCCTTCGAGATATTGTCTTCAATCGCACACCACTAAACAAAGAGGCTTATTTACAACCACCAACATACTTATCCAGGCGCCGCGTTTTATACTTAAGATAAAAGAAATATGCGCGCGCACAACAACATACCAAAACTCCTTTTTTCCCCGTACAATACACGAATGGAACCTGCTGCCTCCTGAGCTAATTGAAGTTGCTTCTGATGACACATTCCCCACTGCTCTCCAAGCATATGTTTGCAGATAAATATGCACTCGCCATTTGAAATCTTCTTTCATGTTTGTTTTGCAATGTTAGCCAACGTGCTGTGACAATGAGTGTATCTTGTTACCTGGGCGAAATTTGTTCTTTGTGCTGTCTCATGTGCTCCCTCAGAATGTAACACATGTATTAGTATTGTACCCATGGTCTGAAGTGTATAACCTTTTAAGAATGTGCAATCTTGTATTTTATATTGATTATCTGTCCTCCCTACTGTAATGCCCAATGGGCGAAGTAGGTATGTAAATAAATACTTGAAAAAGCCTATATTGAAGGCACATTGTGCTATTGCCTACCGGTGCTTCAGAGATTATTACTGGCCAACAAGAGGACTCTGGAAGTCGCGCGGAACAACTGCCTGTGGATTTACCTGGGCCTCCCGAAGGGCTCTTCAGCATCGGGAACAGTAGCGGAAGCAGGATGTCTACTGCTAAATGTCATCGTTTTCCAAGAAACAATGAGTACCCATCTTTGGCATGTGCTCCAAGGGAAGAAGCACTTCATGTACCGTGTCCACATAACCCACAGTAAGTCTGGCTTTTGCCAAGCTGTGCAACTCTTGCACCTTCCTCCGATTATTCAGCCGCAGAAATTACTGCCTCCGACTTTTCCTCCCTGGACACTTTCTCCTCTAGATATAAACCAGTTTATACCTGGCCTAAATGTGACAAAGAGTCGCATGCCACAGGCCACACTGCAGCAGACCACTCTTCTCTACTTAGCCGAGAATTATACTCGGCACACCCACATCTACATTGATGCCTCAACCACTCGGGAGACTTCATCCTGTGGTCTTTATGTGCTCTCAACAAGACAAATGCTTTCTTATCAGCTGCAGCAGAGGACATCCTCAACGACAGCAGAGCTTTGCAGCATCAAAGAAGCTGTCCTCTATATTTTGCGCCGAGCCGTGATCAATGGGCAACGTTCACTGACTCTATAGGAGCACTACAAACATTGTGCAGTCTGGTAAAAAAACAATCATTGCCTGTTTCTTTCGACATTGCGTACTTGCATCACTTGGCCATTGCATCAGGCCACTGTATCAAATTTCAGTGGATACCTGCTCATTGTGGTATTCTGGCCTACGAAAAAGCAGATCAAGAGGCACGCAAAGGTCTTCAGCACCAAAACTATAAGCGCATTTATTTCACTAGATCTGATGCTTCTCAACTAGCTAAAAGATTTGCTTCTGAAGAAAAGGACCGATTGTGGAGCTTGCCAACCCAACATTACCCTTTCCTTTGCTCAGTCAACCCAAATCTCAGATCCAGACTCCCATCCAGCATTCCTTGCCATTTGGAAACTCTATATCATCGTCTTCACCTGAACTCCGCCTATGGAAACGGCTTATGGTACCGCTTCGGTCAAGTGACAAGTCCACACTGCAACAACTGTGGCTCAAGTGAAACCGTGGAGCATATCCTGTTTGAGTGTCAAGCGTATGCCGACGAGCGTGCGTTCTATGAACATTTCATGCATTCGCTTACGCAGGGACTTTTGTCATTTGACCGTGTCTTAGGCCCTTTAGAATTTCTCGCGCAACAGAGGTGTGCGATGACCTTTTTATTCATATACTTGGAAAACATTGGTCACCTCGACAAACTGTAGTTCTCCTCTGTCACCCTTATGTACCTTTCATGCAGCGAATTCTGTCACCTCATTGTAGGATGATGCATACACTGAAGGACTTTACCATAGCACGCCATTGCCCATGAGTCAGAAAACTCAGTGCCCACTTTTCTTTTTTTAACCTATTCCTTTTTTTTGCTCCTCTCTCTCTCCCCAATTCCCTTCCCCATGCAGAGGAGCATGTCAGCGATGTCTGTACACCGGCTAAAATCTCTGCCTTTCATTAAAGGGTTCTCTCTCTCTCTCTAGCTCTTAAAGCTTCAAGTTGAATGCACCAAGTCAACACTGTTCATAACAACGCACCTGTAGATGTGTTTGACATGTGGCCAGTCGACACCGTGGTGCCTTTGCTGCCCTTCACCGTGATCATTAGTGTTTGCAGAAACTGCTCCGTATGGAGTTGGACGCTGGTGTGAGTGTTTCTGTCATTGCAAAAAAAGCGTCTTCAGGAGCTGCTACTGTCAGTGACTGCCATGCGATCAGATGTGCTCCTACAGAGCTACTCGGGTGAGCTCACACAAGTCCAAGGCAAAGCAGATGTGGCAGTACAGTCATGACAGAAAAGCTGTCCTACCTTTATTCCTGACTCGGGAAGGTTCACCAACACTGCTAAGTTGCAATCGGATTCGAGAACGGGGCGTTGACATTGCTGTCTGGGAAGCAGATATTCATGCTGTTTCTGATTTTAAGGATGTTATTTCAAGCATTTCCTGAGCTACTTGAACAGAGCCTTGGAACTTTCAAGGGCCCAAAACCACAATTGATGTTCCTTTTACTTTGATGATTGCAAAACTTTAGAATGCGAAACTTCAGAATACGTTAAAAAATTAATGCCTGGTGGGGAAGAAGTGAACTGCTTAGAAAAAAAAAAAAAGTTCTCCTTCACCTCTGATAGCGCAGTGTTTCTGTGTGCAGTGCAGAAGGTTTTGAAAGTGGCATCTCAAACCATTTTTAGCAGGCTAATGATGCCCAATGGGTGCCGTATGGAAAGTATTAATATTCGTTAAAAAACTGGACAATTTTGGCTTCAGAGGTCTTTCTCGCATTTTTTCAAGAATTACTTATCCAATGGCACTCTGTACATTAGAATAGATGATTACTTGCAGTGTGCCCCAGGGATCAGTGCTGGAGCCATTATTGTTTGATATCTACATCAACGATTTGACATGATTGCCCATGAATTCTTTTTGTATGCTGATAATACTGCGCTTGTTTTACCGTGTACAAATTATGATGTAGGAGCTCATGCTTTACAGCAGGATATTATGTGCTTGTTAGATTGGTGCAAAGAAAATCAAATATTTATCAGCAAACACAAAATTAACCTTCTATGTTTCCATAGTTCTTATAAAGCATTAACGTCTTGACATCCTATTTTCCTGCATGACCCCAGGGGTGGCTTGCACGAACTTTTAATAACGAAAATAATGAATTTAAGAATGTGTTCTCAAATGTTCCATAGACAACACCTAGTCTCAACCCTGCAGGGGCGTCTGCGTCAGCAGACGTTTGGTGTGTTTTGACACCATGTACCCGAGCACACGAGGGTTGGACCCTCCCGCGTGTAGCCGTGCGTGGCTTAGCCGTGTCTAGGGAAAAGGGGATCCTGGGGGTTGAGCCAATGCTGGGTGTTCGGACCTTTAAGGGCCCCCCGGCGGAGGCAACACACCTCTTCGGCCTCAGCTTCACATAGAGGGCACCTCCAGACTGACCCACCTGGAAGACATCGGCAGTTGCCTTTTCCTGTCTCTCCCTCCTTGAATCTTCATCTTTATCTCCCACTTTTTGACCCTTCCTGTCTCCTTATCTCTTCTTTTTACTTCCTTTCTCCTGGCGGCAAGGGTTAACCCTGTGTGGCTATCCAACCTTGGGTACACCATATTCGGTTATAGTGACGGCGTACGACTGGCGTCGTGCAGACTTGTATTCAAGCTCTGCCGCGTCCCCTCGTTGGGCTCCGTGGTGGGCGGTCGGCGCTGTTGCCGAATTTTTATATATTTTCATGGAAACTTCTTTCCCCCCACTTCCTGATCGCCCTCAGAAACGAGGGCGCACCGAAGATTTATTCCAGTTTTTCGGACGCCAAATCCAAAACTTCCCCCGCTTTCACGTTATTCACTCTGAAAAGTCAGACAAACCAGTGCGAACCATTTCACCATTCCTTGTGTCAAAGACCTTGACTTATGTTTTTGGTCCAGGTTACAAGGCATCGAGGATGGCAAGCGGCGACCTCCTCTTGGAGCTCCGCGACCAGAAGCAATATGACAAATTACCAAAGCTAGTGTCACTTGGGGAGACCCACATAATAGTAACACCGCACCGTACAATGAACACTACCCGCGGTGTTGTGTCGGATGATGATTTGCTTGAGCTGACTGAAGCGGAACTCCTGGAGGGCTTCAGCGAACAAAATGTGATCGATCTCAGAAGAATTAAGATGAGGCGAGAAGGTAAAGAGATTCAGACGAAGCACTTAATAATCACCTTTGGTTCAAGTGTCTTGCCCGAGTCAATCAAGGCCGGGTATATCAAGCTCCGTGTCAGGCCGTACGTGCCAAATCCACTCCGTTGTTTCAAATGGCAGCGCTTCGGCCACAGCTCGCAGAGCTGCCGAGGCCGCCAATCTTGTGCTAAATGCAGTGCCCAAGAACACACTACTGAAATTTGTGAGAACGCTCTCCACTGTGTAAACTGTGATGGGGAGCACGCCGCGTACTCGTGGTCGTGCCCCTCTTGGAAGAAGGAAAAAGAAATAGTAACGATCAAAGTAAAAGAGAATATATCGTTCAAAGAGGCATGCAGGCGGGTTTCATACCTGCCCAAGAAAAGTTTTGCCGATGTGACGCATTAGGGGGCAGCGACACAGCGGCCACCGGCGGCTGTCCGACCCACAACCAGCGAATCGGCAGTTACGCCATCTGCCCCCGCGGCAGTTGCAGCTAGCGCTGCTCCGTCAACCCACCAAACGGGGGCCACCGACCCCGAAGGGGGGCGCAGCTGAGGCTGCCCCAACCTCCCCTACCCCTTCCAGCGCTGGCAACAGCCGGCGCAGCCAAATCCCCCAGGGAGCCCCATCGACCTCCGGGCTGGTGGGCGCAGGGGTCTTGCCCTCCAAGGCAGGACCCTCGCTGGTAAATTCTCGCTCGCAGGAGCATGTGTCGGGCGCCTCACAAGAGGCAATGAACACTACACCTATCCTTAAGGCGCACCAAGCGCCTAAGGAACGGCGAGGCTCCCTCGAACGCTCCAGAAAGGGCAAAACCCCGATTACAGGGCCTCGAAAGAGCTCTGTAACCTAAGGCATCATTTCCGTTTCCATAAACACGGCACCAATTTTGTTTAATATGGATACACAAATCATTCAATGGAATGTCAGAGGTCTTCTTAGGAATCTTGATGATGTGCAAGAACTCATCCATAAACACAATCCAAAAGTGCTGTGTTTACACGAAACACACTTAAAATCAAAATACACAAACTTTCTTCGACAGTATGTTACCTTTCGCAAAGATCGCGATGATGCTGGCGCATCATCGGGCGGTGTTGCGATTGTAATTCAATAAAGCATAGCGTGTCAACGTTCACAGCTACGAACGGCCCTTGAGGCAGTGGCGGTTCGAGCTGTTCTGCTAAACAAACTTATCACTATTTGCTCGCTTTATATACCCCCCCATTACAAACTAAGCAAACATGAATTTCAGTCCTTTATAGATGAATTGCCAGAACCCTATATTGTTCTTGGCAATTTCAATGCACATAACTACCTGTGGGGCGACCATCGTATAGATGCGCGAGGCCGTCTTGTTGAACAGTTCCTTCATTCTTCTGGTGCATGTCTGCTGAATAAGAAGGCACCCACATATTATTATCTCGCAAATAGAAGATTTTCTTCAATTGACCTCAGCCTAGTTTCCCCGTGTATACTGTCCGAGCTCGAATGGGAAATTATCAACAATCCTTGCGGAAGTGACCACTTTCCCATACTGCTAAGAACACCTACAGAAAACGAATATCCACCACAGGCTCCTAGGTGGAAGATCGATACCACTGACTGGGAGAAATTTCGAGCTCTCACTAGTATCTCATAGGTTGACATGTCTTCGTTAGAAATTGATGCTGCTGTGGAGTATTTCACAGCCTTCATAATAGATGCAGCATCTAAATGCATATCGGAAGTAAATGGCTTGGCGTGTAAACGGCGTGTCCCGTGGTGGAATGACGAATGTAAGATCGCAAAGAACAAAGCGTGGGGGTTGCTACGCTCCTCTCCCACTGCGGAGAATCTTGTTAACTTTAAGAAAATAAAGTCCCAAGGCAGGAGAACATGCCGACAGGCCAGAAGAGAGAGTTGGCAAAAGTTTTTATCGGGCATCAACTCTTATACAGATGAGGCCAAAGTCTGGAATGAGGTTAATAGGATAAGAGGGTGACAAACATATTCACTCCTTTTGGTAGACACACAAGGCGATACCCTGCAAGACCAGGCAGACTCACTTGGGGAGCATTTTGAGAGCGTGTCAAGCTCAACAAATTATTCACAATCCTTTCTCAAATTCAAACAAAGAGAAGAATGTAAGCCACTCGTCAGAAAATCTCGACAGAATGAACCATACAACCATCCTTTTAGCATTGCCGAGTTGAGAGCTGCCTTGAGTGCATGCAAGAGCTCTGCACCGGGATCTGACAGAATCATGTATGAAATGATCAGAAACTTGCACACTGACACCCACGTTACACTACTCGCACTCTTCAACAATTTGGGCTGTGGGATACCTTCCAACCACATGGAAAGAAGCCATTGTCGTCCCTGTTTTGAAACAAGGCAAAGACCCTTCTTCAATGGCAAGTTACCGCCCGATAGTCCTCACAAGTTGCCTTTGTAAGGTATTTGAAAAAATGATTAATCGGCAACTCATTCATTTCCTTGAACAGAGAAAAATGCTTGATCCCTATCAGTGTGGCTTCAGGGAAGGGCGCTCCACAACTGATCACCTTGTACGTATTGAAGCAAACATCCATGACGCATTTGTACACAAACACTTTTTCCTATCCATATTCCTCGATATGGAGAAGGCATACGACACAATGTGGCGCTACGGAATCTTGAGAGACCTGTCAGAAATGGGAATCCATGGTAATATGCTAATCCTAATAGAAAACTATTTGTCCACTCGTACCTTCCGGGTAAAAGTCGGCAATGTCCTCTCACGTCCTTTTACACAAGAAACTGGTGTACCCCAAGGAGGCGTGCTCAGCTGCACGCTCTTTATCGTGAAGATGAACACGCTTCGCGCTTCATTACCACCGGCCGTCTTTTACTCTGTGTACGTGGACGACATTCAAATAGCTTTCAAATCTTGTAACCTCGCAGTCTGCGAGAGACAGGTACAGCATGGCCTGAACAAAGTGTCAATGTGGGCAGATAAAAATGGATTTAAGATCAATCCTAACAAAAGTTCTTGTGTTCTTTTTACAAGAAAAAGAGGCCTGATCCCAGATCCTTGCTTAGAACTATGTAAACAACAGATACCTGTAAACAAAGAACACAAATTTCTAGGTATTATACTTGACTATAGACTCACTTTCGTCCCCCACATTAAACATCCTAAAGAAAAATGTCTGAAAACAATGAACCTAATGAAACTTCTATCCCAGACTACGTGGGGTAGCGACAGGAAGTGCTTAATGTATCTTTATAAGAGCTTGATTCGGTCATGATTAGATTATGGCGCCGTGATCTATCATTCTGCCGCCCCAAGTGCGCTAAAGATGCTAGACCCTGTTCACCATCTAAGTATTCGCTTAGCCACGGGCGCTTTCAGGACAAGTCCCGTTGAAAGTTTATATGCAGAATCGAATGTGTGGTCACTTCATCTCCAGAGAACATACATCAGCCAAACATATTTTCTGAAAGTCCTCTCTAATCCTGAACATCTGTGTTATAATACCGTTAACGAGATTACATGTGCTACACTCTTTCATAATCGTCCCTCCGTAAGACAGCCTTTCTCGCTGCGTGTGAGGGAGCTTAGTCATGAAATGCATGTTCCACTCCTCGAGCTTCGCCTAATGCATCCAGCCAAGCTGCTACCTCCTTGGGAGTGGCAGCTGATACAATGCAATATATCCTTCATGCAAGTTACAAAACACGCTCCAGAGATTGAAATCCAGATGCATTTCCGGGAACTGCAATACAAACACTCCTGCACGGAGTTTTACACAGACACACCGAAGTCACACGAGGGGGGTGTCATATGCAGCCGTCGGTCCGTCCTTCTCGGAATCCGATTTACTGCATCCGGAAACTAGTATCTTCACGGCTGAGGCCTACGCAATATTGTCGACCGTGAAGCATATAAGGAAATCAAAACTAAAAAAATCAGTTATATATACGGACTCCCTTAGTGTTGTGAAGTCTTTGATGTCGTTCTGTAAGCACAAAAATCCTATAATAATTGAACTCTATTCCGTCTTATGTAAAGCATATGTATCTAACCAGCATGCGATTATATGCTGGGTGCCTGGCCATAGGGGCATCCAGGGTAACGTTCTAGCGGACCAGATGGCCACATCAATTGCATCACACACTGTTAATTCTACCGCTGCAGTGCCTGTCACAGACCTGAAACCTTTCTTAAGAAGGAAACTGCGAAACTACAGGCAACGCTTGTGGGACCTGGAAACAAATAATAAGCTGCATGTAATAAAGCCACAATTAGGTTTCTGGCCTCCTGTAACAAAATCACGCCAAACAGATGTCGTGTTCTGTCGTCATAGAATAGGACACACATTTGGCACCCATAATTTTCTACTCACCGGAAGTGACCCTCCAACCTGCGGTAGATGCGAGGAGAGGCTTACCGTCCTCCACGTCCTCCTGGAGTGTCGGAAAGCCGAATCTGAAAGAAAGAAACATTTTCCCTTAGCATACCGGCAGCACATTCCCCTTCATCCAGTAATGTTACTCGGCCCAGAACCGCTATTTGACACCAACGCAGTGCTAAGTTATCTGAGCGATGTTGTGTTGCATGTTGTTAGCCCCACATGTTCGTAGCGTCTCCTCTCTTCAGAGGATGGCGCTGTGATAGTTCTTTCGTATAGCACTTGCCTCTAGGCCCTTGTGTTTCAAGGGCTCCGGCGAGGCAACAGTGCTCCAGGTATTTTTACCATCTCATATATTTTCTATTCTGTGTCATTCTTTTACGATGGATTTTAATGTTCATAGTATTCGTCATTTGTCATCGCCATAATTTTATAGCAAGTAGATTTTACGCACTTTACAGCGACTATTTTTAGGTCACTTTACAGCCAAGTCACATCTTCCATAATACATCGTCAGCATTACCACTTGTCATGGCGCTCTTTGGCCAAACCTGGCCCTTGCGCCACAAAACACCACACATCATCATCACCTAGTCTGCATAAGAATGCATTCTTAAATTCGTTATTATTTTCGTGCAAGCCGCCCCAGCTACCAGAATTGTTATTGCCCTCCCATCATTCTAATGCAGCGTGCTAAATATCTGGGTCTTCATTTAAATGACACTATATCCTGCAATACCCAAATTGAATACGTAGCAAAATGCTTAGTTTGTCTTTAAATGTATAACTTAAGATCTATTTGTGATGTCCCCCTGAGGAAGGCTGTTTATAAGGCTTTTTGAGGATCTGTTATTATGTATGGTTTAACAATTTACGGTTCTGCATCTTCTCACAAATTCAACTCATTAAATTCTAGCCTACGGAAAATAGGGGTTCTCCTGGCATATGGCAGTATTGTAGAGAAGATCCATTAGACATTATGCACTACTTCAGCATGCGTGATGTACAAAGACAATTGGCATTCATTGCTATAGCTAAAACTACTACTCTACTACTTTCCAAATTGAAAATATTCAATTTGAAAGTCGCATCTTTGGAGAGGCTTGCTGCTTATAGGACACCGTGGCATGCACTGCAAACATAGGGCATTATAGTTGCAGCCCATGTTCCATGAGCTTTGTGGTGCAGGTGTTTTTCTGAAGGCCACACAGTTTTCCGTAGTGCTCCTTGAATTCCACACTGTGGGTACTGGAGCACTTCCTGCTTATTTTTTTTTCTTTTTCTGTAGAGCTCAAGGTACATGTGGCTATGCATATCGCACATCTTTGAGCTTTTCCATTATTTTCTTTTTCAGACACTTTAATACTTGTACGTGAAGGACTCATGCTCAAGTAATTTGTGACACTCTTCACTGACTCCATACGTTGTCTTTCCAGCAGCACAAGCCATTTCCAGCAGCAGAAGTTTCATCTATCAAATTCTGGCACTAAGATGGAAAGCTGTAGATTTTGGTCCCAGTTTAACATCCAACATGAATTTTGCCTTGCATATGTGATAATTAGATGTGCATCATTTTTCGGCGAGGCTTGGAGATACTAGCACAAAAGCTAGATGTCAGCCCCAACACCACTCGTACCCATTGTAGTTTTGAGATGTGCCTGGTGGTTAGAGCCACAGAAAGGCAGTTCAGTTCAGTGCGACGTCGTCACATGGCGCACACTGCTACGGTGGCGAAAAGAGGATGCTCTAGTGTCTAGTATCCAACACAGTCAGCGTGCGACTGGCATGGGAATAAAACATGTCCTATCAGGCCGGAGCAGCTAGACCATATTGCATTGCATGCTAGCTTCGCTGACTGGCAGCATGCCGGTCTACAGTTCGGGGGGGGGGGGGGGGGGGGGGTATTTTGTAAGAGTCCACCTTGTGGACTGTCCATTTCGGCTGCTGCGGATTGGATGCAGCTGTATGAGTGAGGAGGAGACGAGCGGCCCTAGCCAATCAACAGTGGCCGAAATGGACAGTCCAATAGGTGGGCTCCTACAAAATACCTCCCCAGGTGTACTAAAGAGAGTGCATTGAGTTCATGCCATCACCAAATGAAAAAGCGCTCACTCACCTTTCACTTCTGTGCATGCGCTGAGGCAGCAGTTGATTGCCGTACTGCTGTGGGTGATGTTCAACATGGCAAACTATACGAGGACAAATTTTCAGTTATCCTGGCATTGCTGGCGTGACGCATCTGATTTTGGCGGCAGCTACCTGGCATGCTGAAACACCAAACTATATCCATGCGTTAAATCTGTGTGGTGTATGTTTCAGAAAAACTGGATCTGGCATCTAAGCGGCAGCTGGGTCACGAGATTGGCAAGGCAGCAGCCGAGAAAAGTCGTGGTCTGTTCAGTGCTGACGACTGGCAATGTGGCCGCTGTGGCAACGTGAACTGGGCTCGCCGTCAGTCATGCAACATGTGCAATGCTCCCAAGTTTGGCGAAGTGGAGGAACGCACAGGTAACAGTGCTTTGTGCAACACTTGTAATGCAATGTCTAAGGTACCATTCTCTTCATGTTGCAGGCCTTGGAGGGGGCTACAACGAGCGTGAGAATGTCGAGTATGTGGATCGGGAGGAATCAGATAGCGAGTATGATGATGTGAGTGTTTTCCAGCAATCCACATTCACTGTTAGTTTTCTATCAATGGCATTCAGCTGTTCTGAAAACTACATGTGTGTAGTTGTATGTTGTAAACTTGGCAAATTTGTACTGGCAGTGCGGGCATGGCTGTATTGTGTACTCATCACTGTGATGACCTCTTGAAATTGACTCACTTAGGGAGATTTGGACATGATTCATATATGATGCTTTTTTGTCAGGCACTAAGACTGTCTCATTGCAAACGTCATGGCCCTTCTACAGTGTTTGAATTGGAGTATTCATGACTTTTTCAAAAGCCTTGTCTAGCATCCCTAACTTCTTGGTTACTGGGCCATAGGAAATCAGTTAAGTAAAGTTTTGTTTACACATCGGTAAACATTGCCATCATAACAGTTTTATGAGCTGTGCCATGCAACATACGAAATTAAGATTGCACTTCAACGGTCCGTTGGCACTCGGGAGTGTATTTTTCTGGAATAAAAGTTCCACAGGAGGTAATATCATCAAAACTGGCCTCCAGTGATGTCTGTGCTGCTTTAACAATGGCTTAAACATAGACAGGGACATTGTCAACTTTTTTTGCGAGTGTCGCCAAAAGGAGACAATGAAACTGAATTATGCTCCGAAATTGCTAAAATTTACCTACCTGCAGAGTGAATTTTACATAATATAGGCAAACATAATGTAATGCAAATACCAATACATTTTATGCTCATATGATACCATCATATTGCAAGCAAGCACTCCCCCTAGGATCAAAGATAATCCGAGAATAGTTGGTGGGAGTGCCCTTGCTCTATCTTGGACTGAAATTCAAGATGTCAGAAGAACAGTTGTGACCAGCAAAATACATCATAGCCATCCTCTTGCTTAAAAGTTTTGTTTAATGTGCATTAGCTGTTTTTACACACAACAAATTCACACTGGCAACTGACGCATCTGACTAACATGGCGACTGAGAAAAGTTGTGCAAAGAGATACCGGGGCATGGTGACCTCACTACAGGGCTAGACAGAAGTGCTGCTAAACAATAAATATCCCGTCGTCAGTAAATTGCATTGTTTTCTGTAATATAAAAATTAAAGAAAAAAGAAAAGAGCCTGATGCCAGTGAAGATGTCTGAAGCAGTGAACAAGGCACAGTTGTCGGAAATTTCAAATCACTGGAAAAGTTGAGGGGGGTGGGTTGATTACTCGTAATTTTTCGGTAGTACCCATGCACATGGAGGACTAAATAGTGAATTTACCAGCGTGGTATAGAGGAATTTTATTTTAGTTTACTGACGTGCACTCTCGTTGTAATGAAACTGGATATAACGAAGTAAATGAAGTTCCCCTTAAAATCCCTATAGAGATCCATGTATTTAAAACCTCGTTTTGACGAAGTGAAATTGTCCTGCCAATAGATATATATAATGAACTACATTCCTCCTCACAACCAAAAAATACCTGACCGTTGCGCGCCAAATACATTGCTTTCTGCGAGATTTGGCACGTGTTCGCCATGGCAGTTCAAAACTCCCGCCTCCCCGTGTCGAATATGCCCTCAAGCAACGCTGGTCTTTCTCACTGCACACACACAGACTCGGTTTATGTTATGCCTCCAAATTTTCTAGGCTTTCATGCTGTGAAAGCAGAATTGAATAATGCCACACAATCTTGGATGACATTGTTTACACGGCAGTGGTAAATCCGTGACCTTTATGCAGGTCAGGTACTACATTGCCGCCCCTTGATTCGCCTGAATGCTGTGTGCAGTGCAGTGTGCGAGACTTGTTTCAGTAGGTTGGCACTGGCTATTGTGCAGGGGACGAGGTCCTAGAATGGGTTTCCATGGTCCATTGTTTAGGAGATGTGAGGTGTTTATGGGTGTGTGTAATGGTGGTGCAGGTGTGGCGACGTGGCAGACAGCTCGAGAGAAGCTGTGCATGTGCCTGTGCCTGTGGAGCCTCTGAGCAGTGTCTTTCACTTGCATCACTGGGATGGAAGGTGCAGAAGCATGTACAGTGGCAATACGCCTAACTGTGATGCGTAGTGATTGCCGAAAAGCAATCTGCATGGCACCCGTGTCGTCACCGCTGATGTACCAGCACTTTTGTGTGTGAGGTAGTTCAACGCATGCTGATAGTAATGAGTGCATAGCCAACTGCACACCATGTGCAGTGCAGTGTGGAAGGGTGCACAAAAGTGTTCCGTCAGGCCAACAAAACCTGTTTTGAGTATGTGACCTGGTAAGCTGGTGCGAGGCGCATCAGTACCAGCAGACAGTGTGCGAAAGGGTGCCTTGGAAACACTTGCACCTGCATGACTGGGGCACCTGCAGCCTGGGACAAGGAGCAAAGGTAGTTGAATGCTGGGGTGTAAGGTAGATGCCGAGTGCAGTGATGTCGGTGACCAAGTGTTGCATGCGTTGCTGGCTGAGGGCAGCAGCACGCAGGCTGCTGCGGCGATGCCATTGAGAGTGGTTCGTGTGCAGCTTGGGAGCATGCCCTGTGCTTAGTGTCATCTGCAGCAGGCTCATGTGGGCGCACATCAGGGACAACAGAAGACAAACTCAGCTGCCTTTGAGAAGCTGACAGTGCACATGCCTTCATCAATGTGCTGTGAGTGACCCGGGCAGGAGAGGGCGCATGAGAAGAGTTGTTCAGGTCGTCTGCCTGTAATGTCAATGCTGCAAAAACTGGCAGTGTCCACTTTGGTAGACCAGATGGGCTGAACTGACACATGAACTGACACAAGAGGTTGGCACTTGGCCGGTAGTAGATGACACTCTAGAGGGTAACAAAACGCTTATGATGCTGCATGCAATTGCAGTGGACTCGAATGGTGCCATGCGCACTTGATAGTGTTCAGACAAGGAGTCACTATTCACCAGAACCACCACGCTTGCCTATGTTTCGTATGGCATGCGTGGCACAATTGAAGGTGGGATGCCAGGCGGTGCACGCTTCGATGGTTCAGAAGCCAATACCGCAACGAAAGCAGCAGGTATTGGAGGGCTGGTTCAGGAGTTTGGCATGCCGAAGTAGGTCGGGATGTGTCCCATTTCAGGTCGTCATAAGGTGTTGTGCCCGGAAATCGTACTGGCAGGAGGCAAAAGATGTCGGCTGGGAAGATGTATGCAAGAACCTCATACTTGAATGGCTGGATTATAATCAGGTTCTGAGCCAGAACAGCCTCTACTGCAGTGAACCAGCTGCTGACATTCTCAGGTTAGAACTAGTTATGCAGTGGGGTTGGCCAGCCTGCCATCGACGTGTCATCAGGAAGAAAACGAATCATGTTACATCCGCATCATGTCCGCAAGTCACCAGGTGTTAGCGGCAGGTAGATGTGGGCCGTTACCTTTATTTGTAAGCGACGGCGATGTACAGCAGCGGCTGGCCAATGGAGCAGCAGCGTGTCATCATCCTGGACAGGTCAGCGAGAACGCTCTTCGGTCTGAATCACCCTCTTTGTTTGAGGCCATCACGAGCAGCTGTTGGGGCGCTGCTACATGTCCTATTATTCACCTGCTGCATTCTAAACCTCACCATAAAATTTATTGCAGTAAGTTTTCGTACTTATTGCTACTCTTCCAAACGTCCGCAAATTGAATGTATTTAGTGAAACTACAGCACTTACAGCATTAATACATACTCTATGGGGTTTTATGAAAAATAAATTTTAAAAAATGCATTTGTGAGTACAATGTGACACCTCTGCCTCAGCACAATTAACCGTAGCATATGACCTCTGTGAGTGCAGACAACTATTGATTCATCACAGTCACAAAGCCCATGCCCTTTACAGGCAACTTCGGCCATCCTTTTGTAGCTCTGAATAATAGTGTTTCTGAAGCAACTTTCGTAGCTTCAATGTCGCTAAAATGTTGCCAATTTTTTTGTCGATTTCAGCTGCCCATGTTGTCATAAAAAACTTGTTGGTCGCTAAATAGAAAAATTTGTTGCCAAACAGACCAAAAAGTAGCTAAATCTTGTTGCAATATTGCTAGAATGGCAGCACTGTTCAGGATTGTTTGTTGCTTTGATTGTTATGTCTAAATTTGACATAATAGTTCTTCAGAAACCTGCAAGGGGAAGATAAGTAATTAAATAATGTAAAATGAGACATCCACCCAATCATAGCAATTGCTACAAAGGAAACCCATACGGGTTCCTCAAGAGAAACGCCTCGCAGCTGAAGAAAAATTCGTCCTGGTCCGGGACTCAAACCCGGGACCACTGCATTTCCGGGGCAGCCGCTCTGCCATCTGAGCTAACCAGGCGGCTAGCAGAAGGAACTCGTATTTTGGGGGGGGGAACCCGTGTGGGTTTCCTTTGTAGCGATTGCTATGATTGGGTGGATGTCTCATTTTCTCTTAATTAATTACTTCTCTCCACCTTGTTGGTTTCCACAGAACTATTACGTCAAACTCTTGCCTTTGCTTCGAGTTGTTGACAAATTCGACTTCACCCTGCCATCTGCTAGCCGCCTGGTTAGCTCAGATGGTAGAGCGGCTGCCCCAGAAAGGCAGTAGTCTCGGGTTCGAGTCCCGGACCAGGATAGATTTTCTTCAACTGCGAGGCTTTTCTTTCGAGGAACCCGTATAGGTTTCCTTTGTAGCAATTGCTACGATTGGGTGGATGTCTCTCATGTTCCCATAATTAGTTATGTTTGAATAATATGAAGGGCAACTTTTTTTTTTCCCTAGTAGGCTGCTTTTTTATCCATTAATGTTTTCTACCGTATACAGTAAAACCTCGTTAAACCGTACCTGCTTAAACAGTAGTTTCGTTTTAAAATTAGTAAAGCCAAATCCCCGACACAGTGGCCATTGAATATAATTGTTTTGTATCTGCATAAACTGTACCAGCTTATTGCGTATGTATCGTTTAACACGTAGTATTTCCACTTTTTGTCGCACAAACACGGCGGTGCGTCACCTCCATCAGGCGGCCCGCCAGAACAACAAGCCTCAGAGATCAGAACAATGGCCTCCAAGTGCCCTGTGCGTTTGCTCGTGAAGCCACATCAACAACAACATCATTTTGGTGCCATGCCAGTGAGCGTTGTGGTGTCATGCAAGCAAGTACTCGCGTCATTACCGAAACTTGGATAAAAAAAAGACTCCGGGTGCTCAGCATAGAAGAAAAATTAGGCGCTGTTCGTGCTATCGAACGTGACACAAAGAAGTCGGCGCTGGCACGCGGCAGGGATCTGCTGTTGACTAAGGTGTGTGGCATTTGGAATGTGAACAAGTTGCTCGGCAGCACTGCTGCGACCGCGAAGAGATGTCGGCTATGAGGTTCGACTTTTCACCATCGTTGTCTCTGTTGTTACTGAACTGTCACCTAGCAACAGTGATGAGAACGACATGGAAAGCGACAGCATGGACGATTCAGGCCCGACAGGGGCAGAAGTTGCGCGTTACGTCAGCCTCATGACTGCAGTCATTGCAATGAGAACAGCACCCCGCAATGAAAAAGGCGCCCCGCAACTTCTGCAACACTAATGCGCTCATGCATAGAGAATATGCAACGCCAACAAGTAATCTGCCATGCGAGTGTTTACCGAGGGGGCTGGCTGAAATGCTCGCTCGCAGCTTCTGAGGCTGCTGTCGTCGCTACTAGGCCGCCAGGGCATCAAATGAAAATAACACTTTTGTCGTGCAAAGTGGATAAATACTGCATGTTTTTTCCCCTTTCATCGCGCTCGCTTTGAGTTCCATTTTTGACAGGTAAGTGGGCAATCTCATGCTATTTCGGTTAGGCAGTACTACCCTTTAGTATGTACTTTTTCTGAGCTCCAGCCAACTACAGTTTAACAAGGTTTCACGTATATATATATATATATATATATATATATATATATATATATATATATATATATATATATATATATCTTGTTACGGAGGGATGAGAGAAGAGAGGAAGATTGGAGACGCTGCCTGCTGCGTGTTGTTGTTGGTCAGCCATCTTAGTCGTTCTGACTCATCCTGTATATATTGACACGTGCACTTGTTTGTCTTTATCGGGCGACATGTCTCACCTCCTAACAAATGTTATCGCACAGCGCGGGACGTGCCTGCATGTATCAGAAGTTTCTAGAATGTTATCGATGCTTCTATCCGCTGTCTGTTGTCGCCGAATCTTGTGTTATCTGATTTCATTGCGTGACGCGAATGGTGTGGAACATTGTGAAAGACACGCGGGTCCCAGCGATTAGTCTAGAACATTGTATAACTGCATTGTATTACTGCTGTATAAAAGCCGACGCGCTTGGCCCGCTGATCAGATTTTCGCCGATCGCCGAGTGTATTCCCCGCTATCGTTTTTTGAGTGTAGCCTGCTTTTGAGGGCACAAGTTCACCCAATGAAATGCTAGTTTCGTTAATCACAATTTTGCTGCCTTATTCACCGTCACTACCACATGACATCTGGTGGAGATGCTTTACGTTCATGTACCGGATGCCCCCGACAAGCCATAATCCAAGCCCGGACCGCAAGGACAACACCAACGTCGTCCCAGAACATCGAGCAAGCAGCTGGCTACAGCAGCAGCCCCCAGAACACGGTCTTCTACCAGATACAACCAAGAAGACAGTCCAAGAAGATCGTCCAGAGATGACCAAGAAGACATCCAGAATGGCAGCCTCAGCGGCCCCAATAATTCTGCAGCAGCCCAGGGAACCACCGACGTTCCGCGGTTCCACATTTGAGGACCCGGTAAGCTGGCTGGAGACGTATGAGAGGGTCGGTATGTTTAACAGCTGAGACGGCGACGACAAGTTGCGACATGTCTATTTCGCATTGGAGGACGCCGCCAGGACGTGGTTTGAGAATCGAGAAGCCACCTTGACGACGTAGGACCTGTTCCGAAGCGGCTTCCTGCAATCATTTACAAGCGTCGTGAAAAGAGTGAGCTGAAGCTCTACTGGAGACCAGAGCACAGCTGCCGAATGAGACGATCGCGATCTTCACGGAGGAAATGAGCTGTCTGTTCCACCACGCCGACCCGGAAATGTCTAAAGAGAAGAAAGTCCACCTACTGATGCGTGGAGTAAAGGAGGAACTTTTCGCCGGAATGGTAAGAAGCCCACCGAATACCGTCGACGAGTTTCTTCGTGAGGCGATGAGCATCGAGAAGACACTGGAAATGCGGAACCGGCAATTCGACTGCTGCACCAAGTCAACAAACTGCACCAGAGTTCAGTCATTGGCCACGGACGACCTGCGCGAGTCTATTAGGGCTGACGTACGAGAGGAGCTTCAGAAGATCTTCTCTTCATCGCAACCTCAAGTGGCCTCCATCGCCAAAATTGTCAAAGAAGAAGTCCAGCGATCGCTTGGAGTTCTCGAGGGGCAACCACAATCATCACAGCCCCAGCCAAAAGCGATGACCTACGCCGCTGTTGGAGGGGGACCTCTTGGAGGTCCCCCTCCAAGACCGCGCCAGGGCTCTGTAAGGCCGCAATTCCGTCGACTACCGCCGCCGCCCCCAGCACGTCCACCCGTCTCCCAGCGCAGCTATCCGAGGAAGACAGACGTTTGGCGCACTCCTGACCACCGCCCTCTCTGCTGCCACTGCGGAGAAGCGGGTCACGTCTACCGACGATGTCCATACTGGGAGATGGAACTGCGAGGTTTCACTGTGAACGCTCCACGCCCGCAGCAAGGTGAACGCCCCCGCGATATCACCGACTACCTCGCCACGACTCAATGGAGCTCTCGACGACCGTCCCGTTAGCCATCATCTGGCTGCTACCTGTCGCCACAGCGCCGACCATACACTGACCCAGCCTGGGGACGGTCAGCGAGCCCATATCCGGAAAACTGAAAGCAGCAACCGATGGAGGTGGGGTTGCACTGCATGGAAAGAATTACTGTTCATGACCTGACTTACCCTGCCACCTTCAGCAACCGATGGAGGTGCGGTTGCTGTTCGTCGAACTGACGAAGATCCTCCGCCGCCGCCGAAGACGACGAAGAAACCATCTCGACGACCTAATGACGACATGCCGTCATCCCGACGAAGTCAGGAAGCCAAGACTACACCGACGAAAGACGACTTGACAACGCGACGTTACAGCTTCAGTTCAACACGACGCAGCCGTGATCCCATGCCAAGACCCAACTGCAGCACCAGACAAAGAACCACCGACCTCGACGTGCTTCTCGACGGCCACACAGTCACTGCCTTACTCGACACAGGGGCCGATTACTCTGTAATGAGTGGACACATCGCTGCACAGTTGAACAAAGTTAAGACTGCATGGGAGGGCCCCCAAATTCGGACTGCTGGAGGACACCTCATTACGCCGACTGGAATCTGCACGGCAAGAATTACTGTTCATGACCGGGCTTACCCTGCCACCTTCGTTATCCTCCAATAGTGTTCACGAGACGTCATTCTCGGCATGGACTTCCTGAACCAACGTGACGCAATCATCGACCTGAAGTCGAAGGCGATAATGCTGTCGGAAGATCGAGTGATGCCGCCGAGGAACTCTCGTAGTCACCACCCCTTAATGGTGGATCCACACGATGGACGAAATCCGTCTTTTTCGCGACGGACGGCGCATCACGTCACTACGCGTCACGGATTTGTGCCGTCCGCGCGTCGTCCGCGACCCTCACGGACGGAAAATGCCGAGCTATTTTTTGGGGGTTTTGGGGTTCGAATGCTGCAGATTTAGCCTAACATGCTCTACAGTCTGGCAACAGCGCGGCTTTGGGATCTTTCTGAAACAGCTTCATCGCTGCTGACACCATTCGTGTGTGTTCGCGAGCGTGCGACTCGCGCAAGAGCAACTGAAATGAACCTGAGCGACGACGCAACTTTGTTCTTACATCTCGTGGAGCAGTTCCTGGAGCGTTGTGGCATTACATCTCGTGGAGCAGTTCGTGGAGCGTCGTGCGACATGACTCTCACCAACTACACGGACACGAGAGCGTAACAAGACCTCTTTCGAGGAAACAAGTACTCGTCATCATACAATTCAGACAAAACAACAGTCATTGCAGCCAACCGTCGTTTCCTTTCGATCTCCATTTTCATTCAGAGTGAAAAACACGTATGACAGTCTTTGTTACACCGATGGCGCCATCTAGAGTGAGTAGAAACAAGCAATCATTTTAATTTATGGCAACTGAGATCCGCCCGGGCCGCCGCAAAATCTTTGAGGCCATGTTCAGTCAATACAGCCACTCTAAGCCTACACGCCGAGAATCTGAGTATCGCTTTTGGAAACGGTGCCCACTCATCACAAATACATTGCTGTCGAAGCTTCTGGACACAAATTTAAACAAAATACAAGCCTCAGTTTGAAAGTTACGGGCCACAAAGTGGAAGACGACGGCTTGACAGGTTCTAGGAGGACGGCAGTCGCTTCGGGCGGTGCCGCCATCTTTATTTTTCCGGCGCGGTCGTCTGCTCAGTCCGTCCGTCGTCTGAATGCGCTTCGCAGCCGGACGGGCGGCGGAATAAGCGTCCGCGGCACAGATTTGCGCGGAGCCATCCGTCGTGTGGATACACCATAAGCGTGCTTGAAAGTCAAGTCAGTATCCCGCCCCACTCCAGCATTGTCATTTCCGTCGACACCAAAACACCTGCCGACGTAGGTCTCATTGAGGGTGACCAACGTCTATTGCTAAACCGTGCAATTTGCGTCGCAAGAGGGATTGCTCAAATGCACGGAGGAAAAACTAAAGTGTTGCTGACAAACTTCCGCCAGGAGTTCAAACAAATCAACAAGGGCACTACGATCGCGTACATCGAGGAAATTCTGGAAACCAGTAATGTGTTTGTCCTCTCGGATTCTGCCGCATCTACCCCGACGACCATAGTTCCCGAACCAGTCTTCGACATAAATCCAAGTCTCCCATGATTAAGCAGCAACAGCTCAGAAGTCTGCTCCGACAATACAAACGCTGCTTTTCGACGTCATCGAGGATTCGACAAACACCGGTCGCAAAGCATCGCATAATCACCAGAGAGTGCGCTCATCCCCTCCGCCAGAGCCCTACCGAGTTTCGACGCGAGAATGTGAAGCTATAAGAGAACAAGTCGACGAAATGCTGCGCGACGATGTCATCCAGCCGTCGAAAAGCCTGTGGGCATCTCCTGTAGTCTTGGTAAAGAAAAAGAACGGAACCCTACGTTTCTGCGTCGATTATCGTCGACTTAACAAGATCACGAAGAAGGACGTATACCCCTTTCCACGGATAGACGCATTAGATCGACTCTGCAATGCAAAATACTTCTCGTCGATGGACCTCAAGTCTGGCTACTGGCAAATAGAAGTCGACAAGAGAGATCGCGAAAAGACCGTTTTCATCACGCCAGACAGCCTCTACGAGTTCAAGGTCATGCCATTCGGACTGTGCTCGGCGCCTTTCCAGCGCGTCATGGACATGGTGTTAACAGGATCAAAGTGGCAGACCTGTCTTTTTTACTTGGAGGACGCCGTCGTCTTCCCCAGAAATTTCGACAATCACCTTAGGCGGCTTGCGACAGTACTAGTGGCCATCAAGTCATCAGGGCTCACTCTGAAGCCAGAAGAGTGCCGCTTCGCTTACGATGAGCTTCTGTTCCTAGGCCATGTCATCAGCAAGTCAGGAGTCCGCCCCGACCTGGAGAAGGCTGCTGCCATCGCAAAGTTCCCAAAGCCCATCAACAAGAAGGCTGTGCGTCGGTTCCTTGGCATGTGTGCCTACTACAGGCGCTTTGTCAAGGACTTTTCAAGCATTGCTGAGCCGCTGACACATCTAACAAAATGTGATGTTGAGTTCAAGTGGGAAACGCCGCAGGCCGATGCATTTGAAAACTCAAACGACACACGCAGTCCTTGCGCATTTCTACGAGGATGCAGATACCGAAATCCACACCGACGCCAGTAGCCTAGGCCTCGGTGCTGTCCTAGTCCAGAGAAAAGACGGACTTGAACGCGTGATAGCTTGCACTAGCCGGTCGTGTTCAAAAGTGGAAGGCAATTATTCTACAACTTAAAAGGAATGAACAGCAACGAGCAGACCTGGAGCTGAAAAACTTCGTTGAGTATTTGGAAGGGCACACCGACGTTGTCTCTAGGGCATTCAAGCGAGAATTGCCTTTGTTCTCGCTTCAAAACAACCTACCCGTAAAGAAGAACTTCTCACCAGTCCACACCAACTACCTTCTTGTTGTTCCCTTAGGGCTGTGTCCAGAAGTATTGCACGCCCTACATGATGATCCGACCGCTGGACACCTCAGATTCTGCCAGACACTATCGAGGATACAGGAAAGGTATTCTTGGCCACGCCTGACCGCTGACATCGCCCGTTATGTAAGAACATTCCGAGACTGTCAGCGACGCAAGACACCACCGACAAGGCCAGCGGGATTACTACAGCTAATCTTGCCTCCTTGCCGACCATTTCAGCAGATAGGTATGGACTTGTCGGGACCCTTTCCGACGTCCACAACCGGAAATAAGTGAATCGTCGTGGCGATGGACTACTTCACCCGCTTCGCTGAAACGAAAGCACTGCCGAAAGGTAGCGCAGATAAAGTGGCGAAATTCTTTTTCGAGAACAACCTGCTGCGACATGGTGCCCCAGAAGTCCTCATCACCGACAGAGGAACGGCCTTTACAGCCGAGCTCACCCAAGCCATTCTGCAGTAGTCAGACAAGGCACAGGAGGACAACTGTCTACTACCGACAGACGAATGGTCTTATGGAGCGCCTGAATAAGACCCTCGCCGACATGCTAGCAATGTACAGTCGACTCCCGTTAATACGAAGTTCACGGGGACCGCAAAAAACTTCGAATTAAACGAACTTCCAATTAAGCACAAAACACAAAAAACAGCACTTTATTTGTGGCGAAATCGAGTATTTTCTCTAAGAAAAATAGTCTGTCATCTTGCTTTGCTTCTTCTTGCCGAATCGCGCTGCTGAAAGCAAGTTCTGCAGGCTGTAGATGTGGAGGAACGCTTCCTCCGCGTTACCTTCAGCGGCAAAGAAGCGCTTTGCAAGAGCAAGGCCCGCAGCTACATCGGCAGCCTTAAGTTGCGGCTCGCCTTCAACGTCATCGTCGCTTTCCTGATTCGCTTCCTGGGGCCGAATAATCTCTACAATTTCGCTATCCGTCAGCGCACCGCACGTTTCGACCGCCTTGTCTACGGCAACGTAATCTTCAAAATTGACGTCCCCGAGAGCATCACCAAAATCAGTGCAGTCAAGCTTGCTTGTTGACGCTTCCTCCGCTGAAATTTCAGAGGCATCCTCCGAAGAAGCTGCCACAAAACCGCAAGCCCTGAAGCAGTTTGCGATTGTTTCTTGCTTCACAATATTCCATGCTCGCGCCAACATGTGGATGGCACCAAGCAGGCTCACCTCGTACTTTGTGGAGCTATCCATACACAAAATCATGCGCTCGAGGAGGTGCCACCTGTACAGGACTTTAACATTCATGATGATGCCTTGGTCCATTGGCTGCAAAACAGCCGTTGTGTTTGCAGGCAAAAATGTGAGGCGTATTGCACTCAAGGCTGGCACATTCACGTGAGCACTGCAGTGATCGACAAGGAACAACACCTTGCGGTTCGAAGCAGCAAACTTGCGGTCCAATTTGCTTATCCAGCTCTTGAAGATTTTGGCCGTCATCCACGCTTTTTTGTTCACCTCATAGTCCACAGGCAGCGTCTTCACGCCTTTAAAACATCTCGGCTTCGCGGCTTTCCCGATCACAAGTAACTGGCATCGTTCCGTGCCAGTCATGTTTGCCGCGATCAGCACCGACACTCTCTCCTTGCTGCGTTTGCCCCCAGCACAGTCGTCGTCCTTGAATGTCAGGGTCTTCTCTGGTAGAAGCCAATAGAAGAGTGCAGTCTCATCTGCATTGAAGATGTCTTCCGGTCTGTATTCGGCGAGATATTCACGCAGCTTTCCGTCCTTCCATGTGGCGCATGTTTCCTGGTTAACGGATGCCTTTTCACCACACACGCTCTTGAAAACCAGGTCATGGCGATCTTTAAAGCGCATCAGCCATCCATCTGACGAAACGAAGTCATCGATCCCCAACATTGCTGCAAGCATTCGGGCTTTCATCGCAACGATGTCTCCGCTGAGAGGAAGTTTGTTGCTCCTGGCCTCCCTAATCCAAACCAGCAGAGCCTTCTCCAACTCTGGACGCTGCGCACGCTGCAAGACTAATCTCGCACAATCTCGCCACTGCCAGTATGCAGCGCTGCATGCACCTATAGCACCTGCATGGCCTCTGGCGGGAGCCGCTTCGCCTACCGCCGGAGTTGATCGCGGAGGCCACGGCAGCCGTAGTAATGAATAATCGCGCCGCTCCAAGAAGGATGGCGTTGCGGGTGGCTGCGGTGGCGATGACACCAACGCGGAGCTCGGAACTGTTGCAACACTTGAAAAATTGCACATTCTACCAAAGAATGACGGTCACCTCGAGGATCCCGGCTGAAAATTAACTTCCAATTAAACAATATTACTGGATGAGGACTTCGAATTATCGAGCGATTTCTTCTATAGGATTACATGCAAAACTGACGGGACCAGCACTTCACTTCTCATTAACCGAAAATTCCAATTAAGCGGCTTCGAATTATCGGGAGTCGACTGTACGTCGACGTTGAACACAAGACCTGGGATGCCATCCTGCCGTACGTAACATTCGCTTACAACACAGCGTTGCAAGAAACAACACAGATCATGCCGTTTAAGCTTGTTTACGGCAGGAACCCGACAACGACGGTCGACGCCATGCTGCTGCACATCACCGACGAAGAGAATCTTGACATCGCCAACTATCTTCAGCGCACCAAAGAAGCCCAGCAGCTCGCCTGCCTACGGATCAAGAACCAGCAGCATACCGACAGCCGACACTACAACCTCTGACGACGCTTCGTCGAGTACCAGCCCGGCGACCATGTTTGGGTTTGGACCCCGATACACCGATGAGGAATGAGTGAGAAACTATTGCGACGCTATTTCGGACCCTACAAGGTCTTTCGACATATTGGCGCACTGGACTATGAGGTTGTGCCAGACAGCATTTCGCATTCACAGCTGCGCTGCGCACGATCTGAAGTGGTCCACTTGGTGCGTCTTAAACCATTTTACGGACGCTGACAAACTTCCTTATTTTGTTGTTCTCTTTGCTACTGGTGCTTTTCTTTATTATTTTCGTTTGCAGCATCGGGTCGATGCTCTTTAAGAGGGGGGTATTGACACGTGTTCTTGTTTGTCTTTATCGGGCGACACGTCTCACCGCCTAACAAATGTTATCGCACAGCGCGGGATGCGCCTGCATGTATCTGAAGTTTCTGGAATGTTATCGATGCTTCTATCCGCTGTCTCTTGTCGCTGAGCCTTTTGCTATTTGATTTCATTGCGTGTAGCGAATGGTGTAGAACTTTGTGGAAGACACGCGGGTCCCAGCGATTAGTCTGGAACATTGTATAACTGCATTGTATTACTGCTGTATAAAAGGCGATGCGCTTGACCTGCTGATCAGATTTGGTTTCTTGCAAAACTAAGGTTCATTCCTTTGTGTGGACACATTTACCCATCAAATATAAAAATTTAATTGGAAACAAAAAATGGTCATGGGACCTCGATTACCGTTCTTATCTGAACATGCCCATATATATATATACACACACACATATATATACATAATTTTTTTATTTGTTTTACAATACTGCAGACTCTCTTGGGTCCAGGCATGAGTGAGCAGATACAATGCAAAAAAGAAAAAGAAAACATTGAGTAGACATTCACTACAAAAATATAGAAAGAGCAAAAAAAAAACAATGCATCATTCAGACATAGCTCTCAATTTTGCGAGGAACACTTTCAACATTGGGGCTATCAACAACGTACCTCGGTAACAGATTCCAGGCTGCAATGGCGCTGGGAAAAAATGAATGAAAAAAATGAAAAATGTATCAGTATTTGTACGATACAGTTCGAGCTGTTTGCCATTATTGCAACGAGTGTTGGCACGAGAGACAAGGGTTATGTAGGGAGACAAATCAATTAGTAAAATATCATGATGCATGAGATACAAGAGCTTCAGCTTTGATTCGGCCAGCCTAGACTGCAGGGACTTGAAGCCAAGAAAACTAACCATTTCTGTAACACTGTCAGTTCACCTGTACCTATACAAATGAATCTTGCAGTCATCCTCTGTATTTTCTTTAGCTTGGCAATACAGTCGAACCCGGCTATATCAAACTCGCAAAAAAAAACGCCTATCAGTTCGATATAGAGCATAATTCGATATAAGCCTGCTGAATAATTGGATGTCATAAAAGCACATACCATTTAAAAAATCACTTTATTGGTGGAATGAGCTCAATTTCGCATGAAATAGTCCTGCATTTTCTTCTGCTTGGGCAATTTCGCTGCCTGTGATGCACGCACTTCTCCACATTGTCTAAGGAGTCGGAGATGCTGAGGCCGCAACCTTCCGCATTCCCGCAGAAGCACCGGACTAGTGTGAGCGCACCAATCACTTCAGAGGACGTGGGCAAAGGACCGTCGCTGCTTTTCTCATGGTGCCCAATTTCACTTGTGCTCAGTACGATGTCGCCAACGTAGTCATCATTTTTGGGCTCTGCCGTGGTCGCAACACCATTATTTGCACTCACGAACTCGTCCACCTTTGATTCACCACCAGCTTCCAGAAATTCTGACAGCTCACTCCAAAGTTCGGCAACACCAGCAACGACTTCGTTGCATTCATCAGAATTTACAGTCATCACCGAGTATGCGGAAGCTGGCACGGCTGAAGCAATTTCGGATGAACCACTTATACACGGCCATGCGTACGCGTCGGGCGCCACGGGCACTGGGTCGCGAGTTTGGCCGCTTTAGCCCTATTCTCCCCCTTATTCTTCAAGATGGTGCTGTGAGTGCTCCTTGGAATCTTGCACGCTACGGGGACATTCGACTTGTAACCGCGTTCGACCCGATTTGATTTCGAGCTTCACGATGAAAGGCGAATTCTGCCGCTTCATCACGGCAACGATGCGGGAGAAGGCCCACAAGACGCACACACAATGAACCTGAAAAGCAGCGAGACAACTCGCACTTCGCCATCTTGCACGACGAGGCCACAAGAGCCTCTGATTGGCTGTCTGAGCAAGCGCTGCCGGTGGGCCAGGATCATTTTTTGCAGGGGGGTGTCGACGGCTCGCTCAATGCAACGCAAGCACGGTAGGGAGAGCGGTTGGATGGAGCCGCGCCGCCGGGTATCCCCGCCACCGTGAGGGAAAGCCAACTTCTGGGGGCATTTTTCCGACGCTTGACGTTCAATATATCGGGAGTCGCTGCTATTTTTGTTCGATGTAAGTAGAATTTTTGCTATATACTCATTGTAACTATACCTTGTCCAGAAATTGTTCGATATATAGAATAATTCGATGTAAACAGGTTCAATATAGTCGGGTTCGACTGTATTCTGTTTCGTGTGCAGGTTCCACAAAGTTGATGCATACTCTAAACTGGGCCTAACAAGTGTTTTATGAGCCGTCAGCTTAACTTGGAGTGGAGCGTTGCAAAGCTTGCGTCAGAGGGCTCGTAGGGCTCGGAGTGCAGTACTATATATGCTACTTATGTGGTCGTTCCAATTAGCGTTCACATGATTGTTACTCCCATGTACTTGATTGCTGGTACTTCCCTTATTGGTGTGTTTTCTATGTAATAAGGGTGCATCATGGAAGTAGTCTTGTTACAAATACGCATTACACTGCATTTATTTATATTTAAAACCATCCCCCAGTCCTTACACCAATTAGCAACACTAGTAAATTGTCATTAAGTTGAGTTTGGACGGCGGGTGATCGAACCAATGTGTACAAGACAGTCATCTGCGAAGAGTTCGATTTTTATGTGCTGGTCGACAACATTTGCAATATCCATTAACATAAGAAATAAAATAGGTCCTTGAACGGAGCCCTGGGGCACGCCTGATGTAACTGGGAGAAGTTCTGAAATGCCGTTATCAACTTGGACATACTGAAAACGATTATCAAGATAAGCATTAACAAAATTAACAAGTTGGCTATTGATTCAAGTGTTATTAAGCTTTTGAAGAAGTTTACTGTGGGGTACTTTATCGAACGCCTTGGCAAAATCCAGGAAGATTGCATCAACCTGGTCCTTATTGTTGTTTGCAAGAAAAAAATCGAGGCAAGTCGTTATTAGCTATGTGACTGTAGATATTCTGCGCCGAAATCCATGCTGCGTATCTGATAAAAGCTTATCTTCTAAAAACTGTTCAATATGTTAGCAGGTCAGATGCTCTAAAAGTTTACAACATGTTGAAATTAGGGATATTGAACTGTATTTTGACAGATTTGAATGATCATTTCACTTAAAAACAGGTTTAACACAAGCGATTTTCCAGTTGGAAGGAAGTACACACTGGGATAGTGAGGCTTTAAAAATCACTCACAAGTACTGGGATACCCATTCCGCATAACGGAAAAGAAATGCTGCGGGTATGTGGTCATGGCCACTTGCTTTTTTGGGATCAAGGTTCAGTTATAAGCTTAATACTCCTTCCTGAGAGACATGTCCTGAGAGACATGAAGATTAGTCATGACGTCAGCCCTCTCTGGTTCAGGGGCCGAATTGTAACTATTCTGCGCTATAACCGATTGAAAATACTTATTAAATTCATTGGCCACCTTTTTTGCATTCGTAACATAGGAGTCTTAACAACCAGTGATATGCAATTAAACTGGCCACCACTTTTTACTAGGTGCTTCATTTAAATAATTCGTTATTGTAACAAAGAAAAAAGAGTTCTTCGCTTGCTTCATTTTGTTTTTCAATTCGGCACATGCAGTCAATAACACTTCATTTGGGCCTAGTTGGTACATAATTCTGAACTAAACGTAACAGCGCAAACACCTAAGACGAGCCACAAAACGAAAGACACGACACACACTGGCGCTGACTAACAACTTCCTTTTTTTCTTTTCGTCGTCGATGCATATGTATACCTAGGCCATAGAACCCTAGCCTCATACGCGTCGTGCGCTGTCGGCGTGGTTTATGACATTCCACTCTCATGTGGTAAGACATACGTTGGCCAGACAGGGCGTTGCGTCAATGAGCGACTCAGAGAACATGCGCAAAATGTAAACAAAAATGTAGATAAAGGAGCGCACCTGGTAGCGCATATAAACTCTTGCAGCAATTGTGAGGCGCGACTTGATCAGACGATAATTCTTGGAAAAGCAAGAATGAACATGCGCGGCTTGCCTTAGAGGCCTATCACATAAAAAGACAAGGAAATAATTGCATTAGTGACACATCTATGTCCCTGCGCCCTTCAGAAATTGATTTCCTACGTTTGCATATACGATAAGTTGGCAGATGTCAGTAATGTATTCTCTGCACCTGCGCGGTTCTGTGGCCTAGGTTTATATATGCATCGACAACGAAAAGAAAAAAAGGAAGTTGTTAGTCAGCGCCAGTGTGTGTCGTGTCTTTCTTTTTGTGGCTCATCTTAGGTGTTTGCGCTGTTACGTTTAATTCAGACATACAGTCAAACCTGGATATAACGAAATTGAAAAAAGTTAATAATTTTTCATTATATTCAGGTTTTCGTTACATGCAGTTTCGGGTTAAGACTGGTAAGGATCATGCCAAAACAAAATAAAAATGCGACAGATATCAATTGAAGTGAACTCGCCATTCAAAGAATTTATTTAATAGAGAACAACTGCGTAATTTTTGCTTGTTTTTGCCCGATCGAAGCCACTACTCGGCGCTCCAAAGAAACTAAGGCATCCAGGGCTGCTTCATCATCCTGCGAGCCGACGAAATGGCGCAGAACGTCCACCGCGTCCATCAGTTCTTTCGTGGTAGGCACCGCACAAGTGTCAGGCTCTGACGGACCGTCACCTTCAAGGCTATCTTTATCTTTAACTGTTTCCACAAGTGCCGCATCAGTCCTCTCTTTCGTAGACACGGCGCCGTTGTCCACGAACAAAAAAATCGCACAGTTCGACACCGTCGCCCACCCCACTGTTCATGCGTAGTTCATCCCATGCTTCTGCGACCTCGGGTGGCCTTGAAGGTTCGTCTTCAGGGACTGTAGCTTGAATGGCCTGATTTACCTGAGCCTTGGCAAGTGATCGCCAATTGCTTTGCCACGACGCAGCAATCATTTGGATTGCTTGGTAGATATCCACTTTCGTTGGCCGTTCAAGGCGGATGTCCAGGAGCATCTTTTGTATCAATCGATGACGGTAGCAGCATTTAAAGCTGTTAATAATCCCTTTGTCTAAGGGTTGTATGAGAGAAGTGCAGTTAGGTGGCAAATACTGCAGCTCGACGTTCGAAAGCTGTAGGCCTTCCACATGGTGCGCGGAGCAGTTGTCAAGCAGCAAACAAATGCTGCGGCCTTGTCATTTGACATCCTGGTTGAGCTCCTTCAGCCAGTCGGAAAAAATTGCGGCGACATCCACGCTTCGGAGTTTGCCACATATTTTACTGGCATCCGCCTTGTTTGTTTAAAACATCTGGCCTGGGCATTGCGGCCAATAACCAATGGGATTCGCTTGTCGCTACGATCAGTGTTGGCGCAAAGCAAAACCGTCACGCTGAGTTTACTTTGCTTTCCACCGCGGCAGTCTTCTCCCTTTAGTGACAATGTGCGGCTCGGTAACATTTGATAAAACAGGGCCGTCTCATCAGCATTATAAATGTCGGCAGGTTCATAGCGGCTAAAAATGCCAGGAAGCTTCTCGGCCACCCACGAGGCAGCAGCATCGCTGTCTGCGGAGGCAGACTCACCAGATATCACCTTTCCGACGACACTGTGCCGGCTTTTAAATCCTTGTAGCCAGCCGTTACTCGCTTTGAAGTCGTCGTGGCCCAGGATGCAAGCAAAATCTATGGCTTTCTGCTGCAAAATCACGCCACTTATGGGCACGTTTTGTGCTCGTCTGTCCAAAAACCATGCAAACACGACGTTGTCCACATCAGCATAGGTCGACGTCTTCATTCTTTTCTTCTTGGCACTTGTGCCCGACTCCATCGCAGTGCGGATACCTTGTTCTGCACAAAGAATGGTTGACAGGGAGCTGGCTGGTATATTGAAGCGGGCAGCGACATCCTTCTTTTTTTTGCCGGCGGTAACCGCATTCAAAATCGAGAGCTTATCTTCAAGCGACAAAAGTTTGCGTTTCTTCACAGTGGAACTCATCACAACGAACCGACACCCTAAACACACACCTGCACATGCACGTCAACACGCTGACGAAGAAGGCTTATCATAAGTGCGCCGCAAGACACCACAAAGGATGGCTGGATGGATGGATGGATGTTATGAGCGTCCCCTTTGGAACGGGGTGGTGGGTTGCGCCACCAAGCTCTTGCTACTATGATGCCTAATATCCTACCTAGGTTAACCAATGAAAAAAGAAAAAGAAACACTATGAACTACCACGTCCAAATTTTCTGATCCCCTATGGCGAACTGTGCTTTTGTACGTCTCCGTCTTTTGTCGTTTCCTTACTTTTCTTCCACCAATCCTCCAATCGCCTCTTACTAATGTCTATTGCGAACCTGTTTGCTTTACCACTGCTCCCGCTGAACCCAAGGGCTTCAAGGAGGCCAGTGGTGCCTAAATCGACCGCTGGGTAGACGTCTTCACATTCTAATAAAATATGCTCCGTCGTTTCCCTAGCTTTACCACAGCAAGCACATGCTTCTTCCTTTCTATATCTCGCTTTATAGGTGCGTGTTCTAAGGCATCCCGATCTCGCTTCGAAAAGTAATGAGCTTCCCTTTGAGTTATCATAAATGGTTTCTTTCCTGATTTCGTTTTTTCCTCTTAAGTAGTTACTCATGGCAGGTTTCTTTTCCGTTGCCACCACCCATGAGATTAATCTAGCCTCTCTGACTTTCTGCTTGACCTTCTTTGTTGCTGTGTTGGCCACCCCACAGGCCGCATACTTGCTGGTAAGCTTCCTAGTTCTTTTCCTCCACTGTGAATCAATGTTTTGCCTGTACAGATACCTGAACACTCTCCCAGCCCATTTACTTTCTTCCATATTCCTCAGCCGTTCTTCATACTCAATTTTACTGCGAGCTTCCCTCACTTCAAAACTAGTCCAGCCCATATCCCCCTGCACAGCTTCATTTGCAGTCTTCCCGTGAGCGCCCAATGCGAGGTGACCCACTGACCTTTGGTTTCCGTCGAGTCCTGATTGTACCTTTGACTTAAAGCAAACAACCGCATTTCCAAAAGAAAGTCCTGGAACCATTACCCCTTTCCACATACCTTGGAGGACCTCGTACCTATTGTCAGAATTTGTCATAGTAGTGCCACCTAGTGTCAAGCTACAAAATGAAAGCTTAAAGGTTGCTACGCTTGCCACGCGGCGGCGCTAGCGGTGCTCAACATCATCATCATCACCAAGATTTGCTTGTTCGCTGCAATTGCAAGCGTTCTGCTCGCGGTCTACTTTACCTTTCGATATAAAAACTTACTTAAACAATATTCATTAATGTTGCGCACTGCGCGGTCAAATTTTGGGCAAAACATTACAAGATACAGCTCGATGATCTGCGTTGCAAATTCGTTACATCAAGGTCAACCGCCGCAACGCGTTCGTTACATGAAGGTCGCCTATACATGGGCTTCAATGGGGGATGTGTTGGGGAATTGAAAAATTTCGTAAAATCTAGGAATTCGTTACATAGAGGTTCGTTACATAGAGGTTCAACTGTAGTACAGATATGCCCGAAACCGGCCACTGGGGCATCTGCCTTAATCGCTTTAGTTTTCTTTTAACATGAATGATATCTCGAGTGATCTCGAGTAACAAGGGTTATTCTTTTTCTTCTTAACCTTGTACGGCATAAACCTATCTAAACAGTGCAAACTTGAAATGGTGTAGAATTGTGCGTCTGTACTATGAAGCCGTTGCCTTTGCGTTTCTGTCCGATCTAATCCTCTTGCTCTCCGGAGATGTTGAACATAACCCAGGCCCCGACAGAGACACAGTTTCTTCCCTTTCCCAGACAATCAAAGAACTAAAAGAAATAATTTCAGAAATACGTACCAATATAAATGAGCTCAGAGAAGCCAACGTTCTCAAAGACAACACAATTGCTGCACTGACAAAGCGTATTTCTGTGCTAAAAAACAACCATCAGGTCGAAGTGATTGCGACTCGACATAATGATGCCATCAAAGAGATAGCGCTGCTAAAAGCCGAGAGCACTGACACAAACAACAGAATGCGCCGTAATAACTTGCTTTTCCTCGGACTGGAAGACAACGAAAAAGAAACATGGAAAGAGTTTGAGGAAAAAATAATCAATTTCTGCGCTAGCAAGCTGGAAATGCATCTAGAACCAAGCGCTATTGAACGTGCCCATCGCATAGGCAAATACCGTCCTGAAAGAAAGTGCCCTATAATTATCAAATTGACTCATTTCAAGTTTAAGGAAAACATTCTGGCCTGTAGGCGGAAACTAAAGACAACAAACTTCGCTATACGTGAAGATTTCGCTCCTGCTACTCGCATCGCACGTTCTAAATTGTTAGGTTTCATACGACCACAAAAATGTGCGTTCAAACTGCACGTAGACAAGTTGCTCGTCAACAATAAGCGCTATCACTACAACCCTACTTCTGACAGTGTGATTGAGACTACGAGACCATTCATAAAGGCGCGTGGAAACAGCACATCCCAAATAACAAGACACGAAAACATGCAGTGACGGACAACGAAGCCTATCACTTCAACCTCATCCCGCAATCGTCCCTCATCTTTACCTCTCCTTAACATAGCCTTCACTAACATGCGCAGTTTGCTACCCAAACGAGAACAACTTCGCAGCTTCACTCACGACATCGATGCCGACATCATAGTACTAACTGAAACGTGGCTAAACGGAGACGTAAGAGATAGCGAAATTTTCCCTCCTAATTCCGGCTATGTTCTGTATCGCCATGATCGGAGCAACTGGAGAGGAGGGGGTGTTCTATTAGTTATCAGACACACCTTCTCATTTTCCCTGATCAGTCGGGATGATAATCTCGAACTATTGTGGACTTGCGCTTACAACGGTGCTGGAAAGACAATTTTTGGCGTGTGCTACAGGCCGCTGGACAGCCATCCGTCATTCTGCGATTCACTCCGTAAAGCTCTAACCGACATCACTGTCAAATTCCCTAACGCACCTATTCACCTCTTTGGCGATTTCAATTACCCTAACATTAACTGGCCTCTGCTTTCTGTAACCAACTGGTCACCGTTATCCGAAGCTAAACAATTTATTGATGTTATGCTAGACTTCAACCTACATCAGGTGATATTACGTCCTACAAGAGGAAATAACACCCTTGACCTTATGCTCACATCTTGCCCCGATAGCGTAAGGAGCATTACCACACTACCCGGTCTTAGCGATCACAACCTCATCCATATCTGCATGACAATAGCACTTAAGAAAAAGTCACCCACAACAAAAATAATAAAAGATTACAAAAGGGCGGACTTTGACGCCATAAATAACGAACTCCAAAATTTTTTTAATGATTTTCAGCAGTCTTACTTGTCAAGAACTGTTGATAGCAACTGGGAACTTTATAAGAATGTATTGCTCAACCTGGAAGCTAGATACATACCAACAGTTCTCGTGAAATCTGAGTCTAACAATGAATGGTTTAATAAACGACTGAAAGCTCTCCTTGCTAAAAAGAAAAGGCTTTACCGAAAAGCCAAACTTACAAATAACTCAGAAACATGGGAAAAATACAAATTGTGTGCTAACCAATATATTCAGGAGCTGACGATAGCCAAAGATAACTTCTTTAGTCATGACCTTCTGACGATTCTACGATCAAACCCCAATAAATTCTGGCGCTTACTTTCAGTAAAGACACATTCTAGACAGATTGAACTAACAGATCCGGATGGTAATCTCATTAATTCTGAGAAATGCGCATCAGCTCTTAACGACTACTTTACCTCAATTTTCTTCATCACTAATGACACTCCCATTGAACCAATTACCACCACTCCCAGTAAAATTAATGCCAGACATCAAGATCAACCCTGATGGCATATGTAGCCTCATTAATTCACTCAAACTAACCACCTCAGCTGGGTGTGATGGAATCAACGCCAAAATACTAGTTAACACCAGTAACATTTCTAGCCAGGTGCTACAGCTAATATTTACGCAATCCTTAAAGGCTGAAAGCTTGCCCGACGACTGGAAGAAAGCCCATGTCGTACCAATCTTCAAGAGTGGCGACCGCTCCCGTGCTATAAATTATCGCCCAATTTCTCTGACCAGCATTCCTTCTAAACTTCTAGAACATATAATCCCATCCAATCTAATGTCTCACCTGGAATCTATTAACTTCTTTTACCCTCACCAGCACGGCTTCAGAAAACTATTTTCATCCGAGACCCAACTCGCCGAGTTCACCTATGACATTCTACATTTCATGGACCTTCATTTGCAGATTGATGCCATTTTCTTGGATTACTCAAAAGCATTCGACCGCGTTTCCCACAATCACCTACTTCAAAAACTCGCATCTATCGGAATCCCAAATAGCTTGCTTACCTGGCTTGAACCCTTCTTAAAAGGGCGCACACAGTTTACCTCTGCAGATAACCATAATTCATCTCTTAGCAGCGTAACATCGGGTGTGCCACAGGGTGCTGGTTTATCGCCTCTACTTTTCCTCATTACATCAATGACTTACCTGCTAACATTAAGAATAAATTACGCCTTTTCGCAGGTGACTGTGTCCTATATTCCCCAATCAAAGGCTCGAATGAAATCGCCGCACTACGACAGGATCTCGATTCCATCGCAGTATGGTGCGAGAAATGGTACATGCCGCTTAACCTTACTAAATGCAAAGCTCTGTCATTCACCCGCAACCACAGCTTAACTAGTCACACCTACACAATAAATTCAGCTCCTATCAATCATACCCCGTCTTACAAATATCACGGCGTTCACATGACATCGACACTATCATGGGCAACTCATATTGACACCATCTGTTCTAATGCTTATCGCACCCTTGGATATTTAAAACGCAACCTGAAAGCCGCATCACCAGAAATAAAAAAGCTAGCATATCTAACATTCGTACGTCCTCAGTTAGAATATGCGTCATCTATCTGGCACCCTTCCCAATCATATCTAACCTATGACATAGAAGCAATACAAAATCGCGCTGCTTGGTTTATAACTTCCAATTACTCTCGTGATACCAGCATAACCACACTAAAACGTACACTTGAACTACCATCACTTGCTTCCCGCCAGATCATCTCTCGTCTCTGTTTGCTTCACACCTTTTATTACCATCCACATTCCAGGCATTCCCTGTTAAACCCACCCTTACGTAAATCCTCTCGCTTAAGCCACAGTCGTCCCATAGCAAACATTAACACCCGATCGTCTGCCATGAACACTTCATTCTTTCCCGACGCTATAACCCATTCGAACCATCTCCCAGAAGATATGTCATGCACTGACCGTAAAACGTTCCACGAAATGTTATATAACCACACTGCTTAATTGCCGATCCCACCGACCCTTACTCTAACACGATGTTCCCTTTTTTTTTTCACAATTGTTCCTGGCTTGTATTTGTTTATTGTTGTTTCTTTACTGTTCTGTACATTTCTTCTAACATTGTTACAAGGATTGAAGCCCTTCCTTATGTAATGCCTCCGGGCCTTTAAGGTGAAAATAAATGAAATGAAATGAAATATAGACTTGAACCTGGACCACAATACATTTACAGTCGAACCCGACTATATCGAACCCGTTTACATCAAGTTATTCTATATATCGAACAATTTCTGGACGAGGTATAGTTACAATGAGTCCCTTTCAATGAGTATAAAATTTCACTTACACCGAACAAAAATAGCAGCGACTCCTAATATATAGAACGTCAAGCGGCAGAAAAATGCCCCCAGAAGTTGGCTTTCCGTCACGGTGGCGGGAAAACGCAGCGGCGCGGCTCCATCCAACCGCTCTCCCTACCGTGCCTGCGCTGTGTTGAGCGAGCCGTCGACACCCCCCTGCAAAAAAATGATCCTGGCCCACCCGCAGTGCTTGCTCAGACAGCCAATCAGAGGCTCTTGTGCCCTCATCGTGCAAGATGGCGAAAGTGCGAGTTGTCTCGCAGCTTTTCTGTTTCATTGTGTGTGCGTCTTGTGGGCCTTCTCCCGCATTGTTGCCGTGATGAAGTGGCAGAATTTGCCTTTCATCGCGTAGCTCGAAATCATAAATCGGGTCGAACGCAGTGACAAGTCGAATGTCCCCGCAGCGTGCAAGATTCCAAGGAGCACTCTCAGCATGATCTTGAAGAATAAGGGGGAGATTAGCGCTAAAGCGGCCAAAGTTGCGACCCAGTGCCCGTGGCGCCTGACGCGTACGCATGGCCGTGTATAAGTGGTTCATCCGAAATCCGCCTCTTTCGTGCCGCGACGGCGCATGCGCCTTGCCCTAGAAACGTTTTGGAAGGGTCGCGTGTTTGGCCGCGTGCCAGGAAGTCCCCAGAAAAAAAAAAAGCCCTCGTACGCGCACTGCTGCAAACACTCAGGCCGTGTACCACGTTGAAACTCAACTGGTATCTCGACAACGGTGCGGTGCCAAAAACGTGCGTAACGTAAGACCGCAATTCCACTTTAAAAGAGAAACCGGCCAGTGCATCATCCGAGTTGTCCGGACTGCACCGTGAGCCACCGTGAGCCGCCTTTATTGAATGGCTCACTAATTTAACAAAAAAACCGTGCGTTACACTTGGGGTGACACATTATTATAAGTAGATCACATTGCTGACGAAGTCTTTTTGCAGCATCGGTCCTCACTTGCTGGTGGTGGCAGCGCGTTCCATACTGCACGTACTCGTAAGGCCCGGCAACAGTGGGTCGATAGGAGACCAAGAAGACGCTCACACCCATAGAGGAAGGAAAGTGAGGAAAGGTCCTACCCCCCTCCGCGCGCTAGGAGAAAAGTGTGGAGGAAATGACGTAGTAGGTTCTCCTTTCTTTTGCTGTTTTTTTTTTTTTTTATTTCTTTGCTGTAGCGGCCATGCCTTTCGGGCCACAATGGCGGCTTTGTTATGGCTCTGTGCGCTCACACGTGTTGCTCCTTAGGTTTCGTACTGTGGCAAAGGCACCGTGCGGGTAAGTTTGCATTGGTCTCCGTGTTTTGTTGCACTGCGTTATCTGGACCGTTCTCTACCGGATGTTGCTGTGGCCAGGTGGGACAGGAGGAACTAAAGTTCGTGAAATGAACGCGCATGCAACGCTGTATGTAATGTACCATGCCACGGCAATTGCAACGGACAAAGGAATATCCGCTGGAAATTTTTCACTCTTTGGCGGAATCATGCTAACGTGCCATCGCAAGCCGAAACTGATGCGTTTCAGAATCTGTACAATGAATGCCTTGCTGGTCAGTGATTCCTGCTTTTGACAGCACATATCGTGCATTTGCGGCAAGTAGAACGTACGTTATGAATGCATACTTCGTGTTCAGTAACAACTTGCTTTTGTGCATGTTAAAACACATGTTGCTTAACTGTTGCGTGTTCTTCGCAGTACTTGCGACAGCATGAAGACTTTTAAGCAGAGCGCGTTCGAGGTTCATGCACACCTACACAGATGTACTTCAATACACATGCTGATAGAGTGTTACGCAGAATATGTGCATTTTGCTGCCCTTGGCACCGTGCGCCTGCCAGCCGACGCTCCATCCTGGAAGATGGGAAAGAAGCGGCTGCTTTGACTTAAGGAACGAATCCTCCCTACCGCAGGTGTATCTTATCTGTGCGCGCGAGAAGCGCAGGGAAGTGAAGGTTAGCGGATGCGCTGCAAGAGTTGGCAAGGCTCCACAGAATGTACGCCTGCGAACACATGAAACGGCTGTTCCATGGTTACACGTAGGTCGGTTCTACGCGCATACTGTTCTGCACCATGCGCCGGCTATCGCAAAACTTTGTTTCCGTGAAGCTTCACTTACCGTGGTAAGAAGGCACATCAGGCTGCAGTCAATTAATGAGTCTAAACGCGGAGTCAGAAATGACATTCTGCCTCCTCGCCGGCGCGGTGTCGTAGTGATGCGCGGCCACCCGAAGTTTGTTCAATAAAGCACGACGATTCCTCAAGCGAGAATGTGTTTGTGCTTATAAACTCCAAATGGATCGCAAATGGGCCGGTGTGTCGTATGTGTCTCCAGTGCATTCTTGCAGTGCAGTGAGAATGCGTACATTTTTTTTTTTTTTTTCGTATCGCCACACGTTTAGCTTGCAAGTCCATCTGAGAGCCCCAGGATGGCTAAGCAGAGAAAAGCAAGTAGAAGGCAGCGATAGGTGAACTTTTTTTAAAAACGTGCTAGAACTGGGCAGCGGCCGGTACCTGTGGCTGAAAAGAACAGTTCGCTGGCCTTTTAAGGCATGTTTATTTTGATAAAAGCCGGTAAAAGCAGCCGATTCGACCTCACGGCCCAATCTGCGAAGTTAATTATGAACTTCTTTTACCATGACTTCGGCAACGGCAATGCAATGAGACATCGCGATTGTTTAGTATTGCTGCGGAGCGCGCATCCGAGCAGCCCGGTTGCGCGCAGCGCGGTGTTGTTTCGCGAGAAATGTAAACATGAGAGGAGAGCTGGCCCGATAGGCAGATCAACGCCAACTTCCGGCTTCACTTTAGCTTCACAAAGAGTGACATCAGGGCCTCTCCTGAGTTTCCTTCCTCCGTGCTCACACCAATGATTGACCGACTATTGTGCGTCACTGAAACCTTTGTATCATACCAGGTCGACAACGTCGCAACCGACGAGCGTGAGTTGTACTGTGACAGGCTTTCTTATCAAAGGCACCTGCGCAATCAGCTTGCCTATCATCGTTCAACCGAACCCCGCGCGATCGGCTGTCGAACTGAAAACACAATAGCGACAGCGTCTTCACTTGTATATATAGTTAATCATGCTCAAAATTAGTCAAGCATGCCTACCAAGTTGAAATGCACAAGCTTTAACCCTCTCAAGCCGTGCCCACGAAAGTTGAGCTAATGTCGATCCTGTTCAGTGAAGGTTAACCTGACGCCATCGAATTCGTGCACTCGCTACCGGCGGACCTGAACTGAAAATGTAAGCAGTTAGGTCGAACGAAACTGCTTTTATAGTTCAATTCTGGCTTTAGCGATTTGAAATCAGCTACTCTTCACTTCGCACAGCGCGTACACAATAAGCGGTAAGCGGCGACACAGCGCTTTGCCAATATCTGTACGTCACCATACCTATAGGTTGTCGGCCGCATTCGCTACGTATATGGGTGGACCTGTACATGTTGCTTTGCTGACACATTTCTCAATTTCGGAGATGCACTGTTTGCCCTTGTGCCAAGCGGCAAACAAGAGACAATGTATCTGGTATACAGCAGCGTAAACAACCGCCTCGTTCATTTATACCAACACTGTGTGACCAATGGCATCCACACGTTTTCGTGAGAGAACAACATGGCCTACAAAAGTGCACTTATACGAGCACAGTTTTCTCTAATGCCCTATGGCACACGAAAACTGTAAGTATGATGGAGTTAAATAAAATCGGGAATGTGTTAATTAACAGCCCGTAATATATGTATCTGGATCACGGTTGCCATTGTTTAAGTGGTTCGGCCACTCATATTGACGCGTGTCGGGGTGTAACAACAAGTCACATATGCGCAGATATGCATGTTTTGCTACATTTTGACACTATTTCATATCAGCAATGGACATTTTCCACAATATTTGACAATGACAACGACCTGCGGTTGTAGATGTCGATGTAAACAAGTGCACCGCTTTAATAAATCCGACGTAGAAGGCTGCGCTCGAAGATTTTTTGACTATGCGAAACATCTAAATAATGTGTAAAAAGAATACAAAAAGTGATGTCCAAGTGCAGAAATCAGTGACAAATCCCAAGGCAGCCATGCCGCCAAACAGAACTCAGCGTGCCTTTATCGGCCGCACTGTTTGCAAAACAGCGCACTCAGGCCTGCTCACCCAGTAGTCATAGAATGCTACATGGCTTCAGGAATGACATGCTGTCCCGAAGAAGCAATTAATGATGATTCGCTAGCCACGAAGCGCACAGCCAATGCGCACTGAATGTGGGTGCAGGTACACAAATCAACCGGCGAAAGCCCCAGACCCTTCCAAAACGTTTTCAGCGGCGTGCGGCAGAGGGCAGCACAGGAAAATGAAAGAAATGGATTGCTTCAGCCGTGCCAGCTTCCGTGTACTCGGTGATGACTGTAAATTCTGATGAATGAAACGAAGCCGTTGCCAGTGTTGCCGAACTTTGGAGCGAGCTGTCAGATTTTCCGGAAGCGGTTGGCGAATCAACGGTGAACGAGTTCGTGAGTGCAAATGATGGTGTCACGACCACGGCAGAGCCCGAAAACGAAGACTAAATTGCTGACATCGTACCGAGCACAAATGAAATTGGGCACAACGCGGAAAGCAGCGATGGTCCTTTGCCCACATCCTCCGAAGTGATTGGTGCGCTCACACTAGTCCGGTGCTTCTGCGGGAATGTGGAAGGTTGCGGCCTCAGCTGCTCCGACTCCTTAGACAATGTGGAGAAGTGCGTGCGTCACAGGCAGCGAAATTGCCCAAGCAGAAGAAAATGCAGGACTATTTCATGCGAAATTAAGCTCATTCCACCAATAATGTGATTTTTTAAATGGTATGTGCTTTTATGACATCCAATTATTTAGCAGGCTTATATCAAATTATTTTATTTATTTATTTCAGAATACCGCCGGCTTCCATTTGGAAGCCCAGGCAGGAGTGGTGCAAACATCACGTGATTTCAAACTTTTTCCTCAAGGGGATAAAACAATATAAGTAAGAAATATAAAATAAAAAAAACAGCCTAATAGGCAAAGTAAACATATGCAAATACGCAAAAGAAATACAATAATGCCGTCACATTGCTGCCAATAGGAAAGGCGTAATAAAAGAGACATCAGAATATGTAACAAGCAAAGATACAATGAATGCATGACATTACAAGCACATCTGTACTGCAGATAAGAAGGAATCTGGAGTGGCTGAGTTGACCACACTTTGCAGAAGAGCGTTCCATTCGCGAATTGTCTTGGGCAGGAAGGAATAAAGATATGCGTTTGTTCTAGCACGCGGCAATAATATTGTTTGATTGTGCTTACCTCTGGTCAGTTGCGATTTGTTAAATTGCATGTAGTTGTCAAATCTCATTTTAGTGTGGTTGTTAACTATGTTATACATTGCTTGTAGACGGTGCATTTTGCGACGAGTTTCTAGTGTCTGCAGCCGAGATCGCTATATCAAACTAATAGGCGTTTTTTTGCGAGTTCGATACAGCCGGGTTCGACTGTATACATAATCCAGGGTGTCTACCAACCGGGAAAACCGGGAATTCTCAGGGATTTTGAGTAGTCTGGAAAAAATCAGGGAATTTGTGCCTCTATCAGGGAATATTAGTTGTAATTTTATTGAAAGGGTCGAAAGTTGTAGTGATGCTGGCTCGAGTAACAGGCAGGAATCGTAATGAATCGTTTTTGACGCCCTGTCGTCGGCCGGAGGAGTTGCCAGTGTAGAGTCAACGACTGACTTTCCGGATTCCCGATAATTTGGACGGCTTCGCGGCACCACCACGTACCCCATAGAGTCAATGTATCAGAACGTCTGAAATTTCAGACGCAAGAACTCTTTGTCGTCCGATTTTCCAAACGTTTTGCCATGATTGCAGGTGTCAAACGGCATTAATCAAGCCACCACCACTGCCATTTTGATTACCTCGCCACCACGAACCGGCGCTCACGCACGCAGATCCACTGACAGCCGTAGCCATCACTGCGGCAACGCTAGGCCTAGCTGCTTCGACGTTCAATATGAAGCTTCTTGCCGTTGGGTGCCGTTTTTTTTTTTATTGAAAGAATTTGCTGCTGTCAGCAATGGCACAGACTCCGCCTTTGTGTTCCTTGCGATTGGCTTAGAAGCTTGGAAAGCACAGTGCATTGATAATGCCGGTTCCTGAAAGTCAGCTTCACCTCTGTATAGAAATGGTACTTGGTGAAGCATACACAAAAATTTTGCAGTGAAGCATAACAAGCGTGGGAAGGGGCTATCGCCACGGGACAGAGTATGTATTCCTTAATTATACACGTGTGCACCCGGTATTGCTTGTCACAGTACAGTATTGCCTGTCACAGTACTTCAGAGTGTTTTCAAATGTGCCTTTGGCGGTTTGAGCCCCTAAGGGCAGTAAATGACGTGCATTTATTTTTTCCAACTGGCCGATTTTTCTAACGTTTTTGCAGCCCCTAGGGAGTTTGAAAAATTGGCCGTTGGCTGTGCAACTGACCAAGGAGATGCTTTAAATGGTCAGTGGGGTGAACGAGTGGCGGAAGGAGGACAAGAACAGAAAGTACCTGCGCATTGAGGAATGAACGGGAAAGGAAGCCTGCTGGCGCCGTTTTGAAGGAGCTTCAGCTCAAAAAACAAAGTGTTGCCTGATGCCGAGATGCAGGTGTCCCTCATCCAAGCCAAAATAAGCTCTTTAAAGCAGTGAAACACAACACTGAGGCATTGTGCGCAAGCTGAGAGTATACCTCAACTGTCCTGACATAAATGTCAGGACAGTTGAGGTTGGCTCACGAGCAGTTGAGAGAGAATCTCAATTGTGACAAAGTTCGGGCCTCGTACCACTGAGCTTGCTATCAATTGATAGAAATAGTTCATATTCGAATATATTTGCTTCTGTATGCATCTCCTTTTTATTTGTATTTGAGAATGTCGGACTCCATTTGCAATTTTTTTCGAAGACATATTATTTGCTGTGCATTTTACTAATGCCCCTTCACTTCTATTCTCTTTTTGAATAACATAAACGCTTCTCCTTAGTATTCAAATTGGATTAGGTCGTTTTTAAAAAATGTTTTCATATGCTTACTAGGGAGTGACAGCATCGGGCAATATGGTTTCACCCCATCTTGACATAGAACATAGGTCTTCGTCACTCAGGGAATCTTGCAAAGGCACTCAGGGAAAACCTGGAGAACTCAGGGAATTTGGAAATGTCAACTTGGTAGACACCCTGTTATCATCAGCACCGAAATTGTCGAAATTAATTTCTCAATAGTCCAAGATGCTCGTATCATCTGCTCGGTTGAAGTCTTTCACAAAACTAGAGTCCTTCTTTGCTTTCGCTATTTCTTTTATTATAGAATAGTCGCAAACACGAGTATATGGTCAGAGATTCCATCCATAACACTGACCTCGAAACACTCTATTTTAAGAGTTTAAAAATGATGAGTCGAGAATGTGGCTTGATGTCGCAGGAACTCTAGTAGGCGTATTAACAAACTTGTTCATGTTACATAAAAAGGCAGTATTAATTAATAATTCTGAGTGTTTGTTATGACCACCAGTAGCTATGATATTGATCTGGTCAATGTTAGGCAGGTTGAAGACCCCATCCAAAATAAATTTGGCTTGATCACCCTTGAAGCGCTGTACATAGTCGCAAAGTTCTTGAAGGAAAGCAAGATCAGCATTCGGAGGCCGATACCCCACACCAATTACAACCCTATTACCAAGCAATTCGGCCTTGCAGAACAAGCTTTCATGGGCCGGTATGCCTGGCAGTAGGATTGTTTTTTTTTATATGTTCTTTAACCACTATCACAACTCCACCGCCGCGAGTCTGTTTATCACATCTAAAGATTTTGTATGACGGGGGCACAATATCGCTGTCCTTGACATCAGCATGTAGCTAGGTCTCGGCCAGTGCTATGTGAGGATCGAAGTCAAAAAGGAGGGTTTCAAAATCGGTCACCTTGTTGACAATACTTTGGTAATTTAAGGATACAAGCCGTAATGGAACAACTGTTTGGGCTTGTCACTTAGGTGCGTTGGCGCCCTTACGCCTAGTGGCTACTCGGCTTTTCTTCTGGATGCCTGAATCAACCAGGACACTCGAAGTGGTATATATAAATATACACAGGGTGTTTCCGCTAACTTTAGCCAGAGTTTTAAAATATGCTGATGCACTCTAAGACAATGCGACCAAATGCATGTTGCTCACTTTTGTACGTAGTGTGTCACGCTATATTTTGTATTTTGCTTAATTATGTAATTCGTCAAGATTAATTAACCACCTTCTGAAGCAATGAACCTAGGAAAAAAAATTCCAGTCAGAATGTTGCAGAGCAGTTTGCAAAATGTCCGAATAAACGGTTTGTGTCTTTCTATCTGTTAAGTATTAGTACTTTTCAGCTTACTGATGATGCCCATGAAATACAAAAGAACACCACATGACATGCCCGCTTGCATGTCATGATTGCACTGCTTCCAAACGTTCCATACACAAACAGCCGTAGGCGCGCTACCGCTTAAAAGGTGATGGGGCAGCAACGTAGGCGTTGGCTGTGCCATTTGCGCGTGATGTGCTCCCTTCCCGACAGTTCGTTATAGTGATAAGCAGACGCAGTGGTTATCGCTTGTGCTGCCAGAAGCAACAGGTCCATCATTTTGTGATAGCTGTAAGCAAATTGAACATCCCTAAATAAAGAAACTCAGTTTCCAGAAGGCTCAAAATGGTAGAATAACAGTATCCTAAATGGCCAGGTGCAGTCTTTCATTGAATTTATGTTTATTTTGCATGCGCTCTCACAGCAATGGCTCGAAGAGGTCACCTTCTGCAGTGATACAACACTGGGATCTTGTGAGAAGGTTTGCTATCACTGCCTTGAGCACCGTTGGTAAAATGCTGCAACAGAGTTATCGTCTCCTGTAAGGCTTCTGGACTTGTTTTTATCACGTAAATCCTAATATAGCCCACAAGAAAAAAGTCAATAGGGTTGAGGTAGGGTGACCTTGCCGGCCACAGGACTGGCCGGTTACTCCCTATCCATCACCCTATGAAGGTAACATCAAGCCAGGCTCGTGCTTGACTGCAGCTGTCGGCTGGGGCCCTGTCATGCTGATACCAAATTGCATCAAGCTGGGCTAGTGACATGTTGCAGCAGAAGTCTTCAACTGGCCCTTTGGGGAACTTGTCGGGTCGGAGTGTTGGTAAAAAACACTGGGCCAATGATTGTGCTGTCATATATTCTGCACCAAACATTAAAAGACCACTAATATTGGTAGCAGGATCTTTCTAGCCAGTATGGATTTTGCTCATTCCACTAGTGTGTGTTGTGGATATTATGTATTTACATTGCAATTTCTGGAAAAGTTCACCTCGTCAGTCCAGAGTACCTTTGTGAGAAAGTCAGAATCCTGCTCCGCCTGAATCAAAACCCAATTCGTAAATTCGAGACTCTTTTGGAGGTCCCTTGACTCCAGGTATTGATGCAACTGCAGATGATAGTGGTGCAGTCCCGAGTAATCTATCAATTTCCAGGAAATGAGGCGGACCACCTTTTGGGCTCTCAAAGCCCAGTACTTCCCCACACAGCCATCGGAGCCTCTGCCACCCTACACCGGCACCCCGAACGAGCTCCTAGATGAGGACATTCGTCTACATGAAGTAACAGCGGCAATAACGGGCTTGAGGCGCCACACAGCCCTGGGAATGAACTAAATCACCAATAAGGCACATGTCAATCTTGACAACCCCTCGCTACTAGAGCTTACCGCTCATCTTAACGAAGTATGGAGGGAAGGAAACCTTCTCGAGGACTGAAAAATGGCCTAGGTTTGCCTGATACCGAAGCCAGGCAAGCCACCGGCTATTGAGAGCCTACGACCGATCTCCCTCTTTTCGTGCACATCGTTCGTGCACATCTTAGAGCACATCGTTCTCAACCAACTACAACCATTCCTGGAGGACTCGGGGAAGCTTCCAACAATGATGATAGGTTTCTGTCCACACCTCTCGACTCAAGACATCCTATTTCAGCTGAAAGAGGAGGTGATTGTACCAACAACCTGCAACTCCCCCCCACGGCTATCCTCACCTTAGGTCCTAAAAAGGCGTTCAATAATGTCAAGCATACAGCAATCTTACAGAGGCTAAACATGCTGGGCTAAGGGGCAAGGATGTATTCCTATACCAGAGATTTCCTTTCAGATAGAAAAGCCATCCTACAGGTCGGGGACCAAGCCACGAGCCCCTTCCTACTGGGTGGGCGCGGCACACCACAGCGCACAGTGTTATCCTCTCTCCTTTTCAATATCGCCCTGATAGGCCTTCTGCTGCTCCTCGATAACATCCCGGGGATCCGGCATGGCCTATATGCCGACGACATTACCATCTGGTCGTCCAGAGGGTCCATCGGGGCAATGGAGAGCCGCTAGTTGGAAGCGGCAGATGTGGTGAGCGACTATGCTTAGTCATGCAGCCTCAGCTGCGCTCCCCAAAATTCCAGCTACTCCTGGTCTCACCGCGAAAGAAGCACGCATCCGACTCGCCCACTATCAACATACAACTGGAGGGACACACCATCATTCTGTTTCAGAGCGTAAAAATATTGGGAATGGTTTTCCAGTCGGATCGCACCAACACAATATTAATTTGCAAACTTAAGAATACAACAGCCCAAGTTATCCACATGATCCGGCAAATTACAACCAAGGCAAGAGGCATGGGGAAGGTGGACACGCTTCAGCTTGTTCAAGCCTTCGTCGTGTCTCGAATAACTTACGCTATTCCATACGCACTACTCAATGCAACGGAATTCAAGAAAATCAACACAGAAACGCATATAAGCAGGCGATGGGCCTGCCGATCAGTACCTCCACAGAAGGCCTTCTATGACTAGAAGTGCACAACACGGCTGGTGGTTACGGAAGTGGGAAGGTCCATCCTCTTACGCCTGGGGCCTCTCTGCCCCTCTCAGCCATCCGCCGCCTCAGACTGCGAGCTTACCCCATGCAATCCGGAGCAACATCACCGTACGTCCTCTGCCTTGCAACATGCACCGAGTGCACCACGCACAGCGAAGTGAGGCCCAGGCCCTGGCCATACACAACCAATACGGTACTTTACCCTCTACAGCCTACATGAATGTGGGGTCTTACCCCAGACGTGCAGCCACAACAGCCACCGTAGTCGTCAACAAAGAACATCGGAGCAGCATTTCGCTCACCCGAAACAATCCCCTCCAAGCCGAGGAAGCGGCCATAGCCCTTGCGCTCTCCCAGACAGAGGTTGAAGTCGTAGTGAACGACTCCCAACAGACGTGCCGCAACTTTGCTAGCGGCAGAATTCATACCATTACGCCCCAGCTCATCACGGCATTCCTGGCAACGAGGACACCAACCACGTGGCTCAAGATTTGAGCTACCGAGCCGATGCCGAGGAATCTGAACCCGAGCGCATGCACCCTCTACTCTCGTACCAAGACATCACACAACACTACAAGCTAACTCACAGAACATATGCTCCCCCTCACAAGTCACTACCTAGAGAGCAGGAGCAATTCCTCTGAGCTCTACAGGTCAATACATTCACCCAGCCAACCAGAAATCACCTCATAGCCCCTACACAATCCTCTCCACAATGCCCACCGCCCCAGTGCAGAGTAGCAGACTAGAGTGCACTAGCTCAGGTCGACCTCTCTGTCTCTCCTATCAATAAATTCTATTCATTCTCCACAATGCCGCTTCTATGGAGAGCCTGTGTTTCTCAGGCACATAGTAGGGAGTTGCAGAGCGGTACCATTAAATCCTCCGAACCCTTACCACACAAATAAACTTTGGGAGAGAGCCTTGGCCAGCTCCGACCTCGAGGATTAGCAATGGCTGATTTCGAGGGCCCAGGAAAATTGGAAAATTGCTGGCGCTTTAACAGCCGATGTATGATGGTCTGTTTATCACTGTCTGGAACTACCACCGCCACCACCTCCATCAGTGGCTTACGCAGCGCAAGCAATAATGGTTGCTAGCTTAAATCGAACAGCCAATGCTTGCGTCTTTGCCCTGTCGCTTTTCAAGCGGCAGTGCACCTATGGCTGTTTGTGCATGGAATGTTTGAAAGCAGTGCAATCACGACGCGCAAGTGGGCATGTCATGTGGTGTTTTTTTTATTTCGCAGGCATCCGCAGTAAGTAACTTAACCTAACCTAACCTGCTTCTGCGCATCGGCCCATGGCCTGACACTGCAATTTCAATGCGGGCAACAAAACTATTGTTGAAGTTCCTGCAGGACACCAAGCTCGACGAGCGGCTCTAGCGAGGCAACTGTCTCATGTACGTAAGCACTCACCAGTTCTCTCTTATCATCATCATCCATCCCAATACTTTCACTCCCCTTCCCTCTTCCCCAGTGCAGAGTAGCAGACTAGAGCGCACTAGCTCAGGTCGACCTCTCTGTCTTTCCTATCAATAAATTCTATTCATTCTCCACAATGCCGCTTCTGTCGAGATCCTGTGTTTCTCAGGCACATAGTAGGGGGTTGCAGAGTGGCACCATTAAATCCTCCGAACCCTTATTACACAAATAAACTTTGGGAGAGAGCCTTGGCCAGCTCCGACCTCGAGGATTAGCAATGGCTGATTGCGAGGGCCCAGGACGCAGCCCGAGCTCAAGGCGTTCTGCAATGAGGACACCTCTCCAAAGCGGCATTTAGCTAATAAAAATGTCTATTCTTTCTCTCTCTCCAGCTGTTTACAAAATCCTCCAGGCAGTTGAGTTGGACACACCGATCTGTGCGCTCATGCTACGCGTGCTAGCGTGTGGATTAGCTGCCATGAATGGCAAAACGTTGTAGCAAACCTCATCATTTATTGCAAGCTCTCTGCCTCTTTCTTGTGAAGCTGCGACTCGTAGCTGTTGAATATAGTCATCGGGCTTGATCGAATACCCAAGCGCCAGCTTCGAAATATTCTTGCAGCCTGCCGTCTTCGTCCGCCTGTAGCTCCTAGGGCAAGGTTCATGTCTGCTTGTTCCTCGTTGGAAAAAGGCATCACAAAATTGCTGGCGCTTTAACAGCCGATGTATGATAGTCTGTTTATCACTGTCGGGAACTACCACCGCCACCACCTCCATCAGTGGCTTACGCAGCGCAAGCAATAATGGTTGCTAGCTTAAATCGAACAGCCAATGCTTGGGTCTTTGCCCTGTTGCTTTTCAAGCGGCAGTGCACCTATGGCTGTTTGTGCATGGAATGTTTGAAAGCAGTGCAATCACGACGCACAAGTGGGCATGTCATGTGGTGTTTTTTTTATTTCGCAGGCATCCGCAGTAAGTAACCTAACCTAACCTAACCTGCTTCTGCGCACCTTAATTGGGTGCGACGTCAATTGGATGTGGTCTGGTGAACTCGAGTAATGCCACAATGCCTAAACTTAACACTTAAAGGGACCCTGAAACGATTTTGACAATTTTGTACAAACATAGCGAGTCGTTAGAGTAGGTCGTTCTGATCATACATTGACACATCTACGTGCTCCACGTAAAGCATGTAATTTATTATAAGGTTTTAAAGATTTACATTGCTGCCGATCGCAGCACACTGCTCGGTGTAATTTTCAGCCGCTCCTACCCATATGACATAAATCACCCAATAGCCGTCAGTATGGTGAGCTATCCGATTGGCTGCCCAGGGTGCATCATCAATAATTTTTCCCTCTTTATGGTGAAGAAGTTATGTTCGTAATAGTTGGACTGTTGGTTAATTAAATTTCTATAAAAGGAAAGTAACAGAAAGATGATGCACAAGAACAATTTTTCACTACACTTATTAAGCACTTCCGGCACACAGTAAGCATCGTCTGCTTGTGTTACAACGTGCTCGATTTTGGCGAGTGCTCCGTGGTCAGAGTCTGTCTCAGTCTTTTCGTGAGCACTATGATTCAACTTTGTTGTGTTGTGGACTGCAAACGTAGCGACATTGTGTCCCTCTGCAAGGCTGCAGACGTGCGGACTGGCTGCAGCGCATCGGACTACCGCTATCCGATTGGTGCCACGATTTGTGCGTTTACGGCTGTCACTTTACACCGGAAGATTACTAACACAATAGCATTTCAAGTGTTCGGTATTAGAGTAAACGCAAGCGCAAGGGAACAGGGCCAGGCAGACACCATGCAGACCATGTGAATGGTCTGCGCGGTGCAGCCATCTGGTATCACAGAGTTCAACCACACACAGTAGCAGTAACGAAATGTATTCTTCTTTGCTTCTGGTGTAAATTTTTTGCAGTAGTGTAATAATTAGTACGTTATTTTTGTAAATGTTTAAGATGTTTTACACTTAATTAGAGCAATGTTAGCTCTTTGTTTGGCTGGTGAAGCTCTGCGCCATTGGGTGGCTGGACCGTGGAAACTGATCAGGCAGCTCACGTACGTCTATGCTAAAGTTCCTTCATCAGCTTGAGTTTATGCCTCCACCATTCCGTCAAAATGCCCAGCTCGCCTGTGGTTACCAGAATTTCAGACACGTTCGGCACTGCGACAGAATGCTCGCAATGCACGCTGCTTTTATAGCTCTCGCTTGGGGTCGACTGCCAGGAAGCTGGTGGAGAGTTTGGAGAGGCTTCGAGTGTGCACTCCTAGAGAATGGGAAGTCGACGACATGACATGCCATCATGACGCAGAGCCAGTGAAGGCGGTGATTAGCCCCAATCACTCAGCGAACGAGTTGAGGAGAAAATGCATGACTGTGGAGGAGGGTAACTTGTAATCGTCCGTAGCTCTCTTAATATGAGACGTTTCACACAAATTGTTGTGCGAATGATTAACTTTAGCTGTACCCTACACATCTACAAAATTTGTCCGAACTGTTTCAGGGGCCCTTTAATAGATAAAAAGACAAACTGTTTATTCGGGCGTTTTGCAAACTGCTCTGCAACTTTCTATTTGGAATTTTTTTCCTAACTTCGTTGCTTCGGAAAATCGTTAATTATTCTTGATTAATTACCTAACTAAGCAAAATACAAGAAATAGTGTGACACACTACATACAAAAGTGAGCAACATGCATTTGGTTACATCTTCTTAGAGTGCATTGGCATATTTTTAAACTGGTTAAAGTTAGCTGAAACACCCTGTATACAGTGTTTTATGAGAAACCCTTCTCATTGTATGAAATTTTCACTCGCGCAAGTCCGTGCACTCTATTTCAGACCTATCTTTCACAGCAGCTGGAGTGCTGTCTGATCTCTTAGTTTTTAAAGACCATCTGTGCAAATACACTTGTTCATTATTGTAAAATGCTGTACACTATCATACTGTGTTGTATGGTATTTTATTTGCATTGTATTTTACATTACTGTGAAGTACTGTACAAGTACTGGGCCGTGATTTTGTAGTGAAGCAATTTCCCGGTGATAATGCATTTTGGCGTTTTTGTGTTCATGAGTGGCCGCGTTTGACGCTCTGCCCAGGGCCAGAGCGAAGAGTTTCTTGACAGCTCACATACGCGAAAAGAATCGAAAAGCATTAGCTTTGGCAAAGGCATCGCTACAAAATCGCGGCCCTGTACAAGTACTGTACAAAGCATGCGAGGGCTCCACAGTTCAAGATACATGACTAGGCCAACTTGCTTACAGAATGAAGCTGATCGAGCATGACAATCAAGTGCTAGCTTGGATGTTTTCTAACCTGACAAACATTGCTTTAGAAGCCTAAGAATGCAGAAAGATAGGAAATATGCACTTGCTGCAAGGAGTCAAAATAAATTATCACTGTACCATAGGCAGATGCTCATTTTCACATTTGCAAAACTACAGCTTTCCTGCGTTGTATGGGAATCACCATGGTTAATAATATCTGGCTAGAGGGAACAAGGCTTTTATACAGAAGCCAGAACATCTTGAAATAATTCATCATACTTTGGTATCATCACAAATGGACACGGGCAAAAGGAAGAAACACGACAACACAGGCGCTGCATTTCTTCCATTTGTGCATTTGCCAGAAGTACGATGAATCCTAACCAACTTGCCCACCTTTTCTATCTTGCTTCAGCATCTTGAAAGATCTGATCCTATTCTTTTTGGTTGGCATTTTCACCATTTGTTTCATTCAATGTGCTTTCTCCCTACCAGACGAGATGGCATCAAAACAGCAATTTCATGGCTAATATTCATGCCACTAAATCTGAATTTTTTGATTTGGTCAAATTTAACAAAATGTTGCCTATTATTATTTTCATTCACACTTTTTGGAAGTTTCATTGAAATTTCACATAAGAATTTTCGAAAATTCAGTGCACTTATGTCTGCTTTAATTCTATTTAAAACACCTACAATTAGGCTGCAATTTTATGTATTGGGGTATATGTTATGGCTAACATGTCTTGAAATAAAACAGTAGAAGTACCAAAAATAAGCATATTTATGGTAGCAAGGAAAGGGGAGGTTTAAAGGAGCACTGTCACACATTTTTGAAGTAGTAGAAGCTCCAATAGACATTTCTGACACAAATTACACTTGGCAAATAAGTTGCAGGTTGGGAAAAACAATTTCTTAATTTGATGCTAAGGTTGTTTATGAGATGTTGGAACTAGTGTCTTCGAGGTTCGAAAGGTTTCCCTATGCCCAAGGTATGATTGCACTTTTTGCTGTCCGAGTCTCGTTATTGTTTTTGTTCTTTCTTAAAATTGGAAAGTGGTTCACTGCTAGAATTTTTTCCTGTTTTCTTGAGTCATCTTATTGGGGCGTTGTTTCCTGTTCTCGTGTGTGATGACGTCATGTAGTAGAGTGAAGTTGTGGTTATCAATGTCTGCTTTGCACTGTAGCAATATTGTAGCCTCATAAAATATCATGACCGTTAAGGCCTCGTGCAAGTATTTTATTTGTATTATTGTCATTTTTACAGATAGAGTATAGCCATTGTTTTCTGGTTGGGCTGTGTCCTTGGTTTCAGTGTGAGTTTGTCACTTTGAGCTAGATGCACATGAAATTTTAACTGTGACATTTTTTGCTTGTTGTTGCATCCACGCATTTTGTAATACTCCCACGTGTCTAGCAATGTAATGGTCATTGTGGGTGCTGCCAGTTATTGATTGCCCTTTCTGCTTGTGCCCCGCTAGATTGATAGTTCTAATCGAAGGTGTGTTAAAACCAAACATATGTCCTCAACAAACATCTTGACTGAGCATATTTCGGAAAAGCGTGGTTCATCCCATTTCTTGTAGCGGAACCTACCACTAGTATATAGAGAACCTATTTTGGTAGCACCACAGATGATGTCAGATGAAATTGAAAGTGGGGCACAGATCTCTTTACTTAATTGGAGCTCAAAGATACTCAAAGATGTGATAAAATGCCTTATGCTTTTTCTGTAGTCGCTCTTGCCTTGTCGCTGCTGTGCTTACTGTCATCAGCCCATATGTTTGGTGCTCACGCAGTCTTTGTCCGTGTTATTTGGCCTGGCTCTTTACTCATTTTTCTCATCCCCAGTTCGGCCGCCGAAAGAAGCGGGCTCGACGAGATGATGACCGGGCAGCCAGTCCTCCCTCCCGGCGATCAGAAAGGGAGGATGAAGAAAAGGAGAATGCTGACAATGATAAGGAGGAGGAAGAGGAGGAGGAGGAAGAGGAGGAGGAGGAGGATGGCGGAGGTGATCTTTCCAAGTATGACCTGAGTGGCTGGGATTCCCCTCACAGGTGAGGGGCTGTAAATTGCAGCCTTGGCTGCTTGACATGGGATGCACCTTGCCAGGCAGGCACTTTCACCTTTACTCAGAACAGCTGTCAGTATATGAAGATGTTTTGACAGGTTCATAAGTTCCCCACATCGATGTGCATTTGGTGGTGACACTACAGCAGAGAGAAGTTTAGGCAGTCAAGTAAACAGGAGTATGGTGACATGTCCTTGCCTTGACTGAAGGGCATGTGAAGGTTCAAGTGTGTTCTACTGCTCTACTGCTCGACAGCCTGTGTTCAGCTACCCTAAGTACATTACTTTAATCACAAAAGGTCTTGGAATGTTTTCAGAGATACTTAAAAAAATTGAGGAGCCATTCCACTCTGTGAAGGTTGATCACCACCGAAGCTATAGCACATCACACAGGGTAAAACAATGGTACATGTACTTATTTTCATAATTTTGTAATGATAGTGATGACAGCTTTCTGAGTACTGCGTCGTAATGCATCTTGATTTGTTTTTATTATTATTATTATTATTATTATTATTATTATTATTATTATTGGCGGAGTGCTTGAAGCCTGCTCCACCTCCACTATGGCATTACACTACATCCAGGATCGGCCCACATTTTTCCCCACGAACAAGACAAATGCATTGCAGGGTAGAGTAATACAGCCTCACTGTAAAGCTTAAGCTTGATGTGTGTTAGACTTGCCACTCATTTCGTGGCTAACATAAGTTTTGAAAGGTAAGTGTTAAGGTAAGGGTTGACAAAAGTAGGTAAAGGTACTTCAACTCAAAGAGCAGTTGAATCTTGTTGCAATGAAATTGTTTGTACCTGCAAAATAATTTCCTGTAGTGGGAATTTGTATTGAAAGTGGTAATGAATAGTCATGAAAAGGGGGAAAAAAAGAAGTCCAGACAAATACAAATTTTAACGCGGTAGCATTAAAGGCCCTGTTTCGCAGAAAATGTAGTGTCAGCACTGACATTGGCGTCCTGGGAGCAAAAATTGCCGTATATATATTATATGGCACTAACATTCTTCTTCTATCACAAAAGTTGCCCATACCTTGTCTTGCATTCTTTTCAATGTTATTCCTCAGAATTTTGAGCATGACAACCCACACACGTCATGAAACAAAGCACTGGCGGCGCATGTCTTTTATATTAAATCTTCTCAGACTGAAATATTGAAAGTGCGAAGCAATAACAGATCGACCCATGCGGGAGGCCACATTTCTACCACAAAGCTTAGCTTTGTGCATAGTGTTCACCGCCAGCGTTTCCCAGTAAACATTATGGTTACATAAGCTGCAGTTGCCGGGAGTCGTGAGAAGCAGTCGGGGATCTTTAAACGCTATCATGTTCCACTCTTAATGGCAAAGCTTAAGCATCCTCCAGATCTTTTTTTTTTCAACTGCGAAGCTTTCTTTCTCAGAAACTCATATGGCTTTCTGTTGTAGCTTTGTGCTACAGTCAGATGGATGACAACTTTCCCTTTCATGAACCTTCATCCACCTTGCGGGTTTCCACAAAACTTATTTGCCAAAACTGGTAAAAGAAAAAAAAAACGCAAATCCTGGCTAGTGCTGCATGAAAAGATTTGTTTACACAAATGAGCCAGTGCTCACTCCTTTCTATTTTGTGGCTGAGGCACTGCAGTGCAGTTCTTAAAAGAAGCTTTAGCTCAGGGGCTCCTAAGTATGAGGGAGAGAAATCCTTTTTCTCGGCAACCACTGCATCCAATTTGATGAGGTTTGTGCCATTTAAAAAAAAGAAAGTTAAAATCTGGCTATTCTTTATTTTGGCCATCAATTCTGAATAACGATTTTTGAAAATCATAAATTTTCAGAAAACAAGAGAATCAAGTGCACAACTCTATAACTCAGCAATAATAAATATCGCAATATTGTAAATTGCTACGAATAGTACATCTAAATCACACCAAATTCATGAATTATATGTGGTTCTTAAAGGGAAGCTGAAGAGTCTGTCGAATTCAATAAGGCGCTCATAAACTTATAAACCATGTAAGTAAAATTTGAGGGTTTTTTTTTTTTCAATTAGGAGCGACGTAATCGTCGGTTAAAATTGCGCTGTAGCTCCGCCCCCCGTCGAATGCCGCGCGCTGCTGCTGACGCTGACGATGCGAGCGGAGACCGGAAACCGCGGTGTTGTGACGTCAACACTAGTGTTCCATTCCTTCGCAGCCTCCGTGACCGTGCCTGACTGTGCTTGTTTCTGCGTGCGTGCCATCATAATCTGCTTCGATCGACCCTGCATTCCTTTGTTGGTGCGTCTGCTTGTATGTAGAGTGGTAGTCAGCGTGCGCAGCATCAACTGAAGGGGTGGGCCGATTATGCCGGCTTTCTGTGCAGCCTACGGTTGCACGAACACCAGCGGCCGCGACGATGTTGTCTTCCATTACTTCCCACAAGCGCGAAAAGATCGGAGCACGAAAACAAAGACGGCATGAGTGTGGACTGACTGATGATAACTGGTGTTGGAAGGCCTTATGAATACACGAACTCGCCCAAACCTGGATTTTGATTTACTGCGAGCTCCTTCGTGTTAGCACGCTGAACGGAAAGTGCATGTTTATCTCCCGCCCTTGACGCAGGTTTCGTCGCAAAGCGCCGCGAATTTTCTATTTGCACGTGTGTTGTAAAACAGCCTGCATGCAGCTACCATAACACAGTGCAAATGTAGAGTTTGCATGTGCTGGAAAGCCGGCGCACGCAAGGACGCTACGCTCCCCCTTCTCTCGCGCACAGCGAGAAACCGACCGTCTCAAGTAGCCGACGGAATTCGGCGCCTTTACGACTTCGGTTACGAGTAGTGTGCGGATGGCGCGCAGATGAACGTCACTACACGTACTGCATGAACCGGGAAGCTTTTCATGCGTTTAAACCGTCTTTGTAGATTGCCGACAGCTTTGGACAGCGCACAAATGCCGATGATTCTATATTCTATGCACAGAGTGCATTGATGCAGTTGCGATACTTGGCTCCTTCTTCATCAAGTGCACATTAATAGTCAGCATCAGCATTGATGGTGCTTTGCTTCGAGAAGCTAGCGTGTTCAAAACACTGCATGGTCAAGGTGGGTTCCACTTGCTTCCATGTATACACATAAGACATATGGCACCGAGGAGGTCGATGGAGTACTCCTTGCCGTTTTCGCAGCAAAGGAGCATGCGCTTGAGCAGGTGGTGGCAGTAAATCTTCCTCGTGTGGTGAATGACGTCATGGTCCATTGGCTGCGAGATCGACGTGGTGTTCAGAGGAAGAAATACCATCCTAATAGCTTTCAGGTGTGGGATGTCACCATGCGCCGGGCAATTATCAACAACGAAGAGTACATTCCTGCCTGTGGCCACGAACTTGCGGTCAAGCTGCCAAACATAATCTTCAAATATTGTGCTTGTGATCCAGGCTTTCTTGCTGTGCCGGTAGATAAGCTCATCCCTTGGCGGCAGCTGTGCACTTTTAAGACAGCGAGGCTTCCCACTCTTTCCAGCTACGAGTAGCGGAAGGTTGTGTTTACCGCACATGTTCGAGCCAAGCAGAACGGTAATTCTTTCCTTACCCTGCTTTCGACCCTTGGCCACGGTGTTCTTCGCTGCGAACATTTTTGTGGGCAGCATCTTGTAAAAAAAGGCTGCCTCATCAAGGTTGTACACATCGTCTGCACCGTACTCGCTAAGCAACGGAGCCAATGTGTGTTTCTTCTAGTCGTCGACGACGCTCTCGTTTGCGCTGCCGCTCTTGCCACAGATGGCTACGAAGGTCAAATTATTGCGCTCTTTAAAACGGCTGAACCATCTAAAGAATACATTGTTGCGCCAAAAAAGGAAAAAAAGACTTGGGAAGGAAGAGTACGAAAAGACAGATTGAGCGCTGAACTTCAACTGATTTTATTCTTACAGCAGGGCAGGGAGAAAGAACAAATGCGCATGCGTACATCAGTGTTGCCCTAGAGCGAATCCAGTGACGTTTTTAACAGTTGCAACTCATTTTCAAACAGAAAAACAGACGTGTCACTAATACAACTCGTGCCTCTCTTTTTAATGTGATATGCCTCCAAAAGTTCTCTTGCTAACGTATCACCACTCCTGCCAAGTATCTTTATCTCACGCAGCAGTGGCTGGCATCTGCCTTCCATGCAAACCGTGCAATGCGCAGGTAAATGCGCATTACCGTTATTGATTACAGACAATTCATGCTCCCGGGCCCGGTCATTAACACATCTCCCCGTTTGTCCAACGTAGGTTTTCCCACATTTTAGCGGTATTTCGTAAATAACGCCCGTCGCACATTTGACGTACTGTCTAGTGTGCTTTTTCTGGCATCCTGACTTTTTGTCAACGCGGCTTATGCGCGGACACAGTCCAGCCAACTTGCGTGGTGCCGAGAAAACAACTGGCACACCAAACCTAGTAGCGACTTTCTTCAAGTTGTGGGAAAGCTTGTGGACGTATGGCACCACTGCGGGTTTGCCTCGTTTTTGGTCGGGCCTAGGCGCATGCCTTTTTCCCTTCACCTTCTGGAGCAATGTTTTAGACACCGCCCCAACGACCGAGCTCGGGTAGCCGGCTGTGTGTAGCCTCGCCAATTGCTTATCAAAGCTAGTCTGCATCGTGTGGGGGCACGACTTCATGAGAGCAGATTCAAGTCGTGCCCCCACACGATGCAGACCAAGTCTTTTTTTCCTTTTTTGGCGCAACAATGTATTCTTTAGATCCCAACCAACTCGCCCAGCAACAAGTTCTACTCGGCTGAACCATCCATTGCTACACTTGAACTCTTCGTGCCCAAGTTGTAGAGCCAAGTCGTTGGCCTTGTCCTGCAGTATCGTTCCGTTGACGGGAAGGTGGGCTGCGTTTGCTTTCTGCAGCCAGCAAAGTGAAGCCGATTCCACATCTTGATACATGGAAGCCCATGCTCGTGACCACTTCGAAGAATATGACTTGCTGTAGGCCTCCAGTACCTTCGACTTGTTCTTCAATATTGTGGACAATGTCAAGAGGGGCACGCTGTGCGTTTCAGCGAACTCGGTCTTGGAACACGTGTTATTACCTGCTTCTTTGGTCAAGCAGAACTTCTGCTGCAGCATTAAAGTCTTATACTTTGGCATCTTCGCTCACTGGCACTTTTGCACAGTTCAGAAAAAAAAAGAAAAAACCACGCTAGCTGCAACACTCCTAACCACTGTACACAAAGAAACGGCGCAGACCGGCGTGTCCCGCACACACATCGCCGCAGGCGCGGTGAGAGAATGGGGGAATGGCAACCAGTGGCAGCGGCACGGAACACGCTCTGACGCTGCGACTGTGAGGAGCATGCAGAGTGGGGGACAAGAGCACGTGCCAAAAACCGGTATGCCCGCTGTGTTGCAGTAAAGCATGTCTTCTCATCTGCAGGCGTGCGTTTTGGCGGTGTGTGGGGCGTACCGTGGACTGATTTTTGTGCTAGCAGTACTACGAGTCAGGCGCTTTGTCTAGGAATAATCGCGATTGCTATGTGGCATCGCCTCGTGGCTCCGAATGGCCGTCGTTTCGCCGGGTTTGCGGTGAAATGGGGATCGGAAATTGCTGCATAGCACCCCAAATCTTCGAATTAACCGGGTTGGCCTAGGCCGCCGGTTCGAATTGTCCGATCAGATTTACATTGGAAAATACAGACCGCAAAAAACCTTTGAATTTTCAGGATTTCGAGATAACCAAGTTCAAATTAACGAGGTTTTGCTGTACATGAAGTAAACAACTAGGCCAAACTGGAGTTCTTCTGAAGCTTGTATGGTGAATTGCAAAATTTTGCCCTTATCTATTCGGCCGACAGTTCACAGTAGTTTCTGACCACCATGCCCTTTGTTGGCTCATCTCTTTGAAACATCCTACAGGTAGAATCGCTTAATGGGCACTGTACCTGAAAGTGTAGACCTACACGGTCATATAGAAGGTGCACAAAGGTGCTGGCTGTTTGTCCCACTACCTTTTGGCCGGCTGTGACTCTGCATGCACTGAATCCCTCGATTGCGTCTTTTCCATGAGCCAGTTATTTAACTTCACCAACAAACACCGTCGGGATGCGTACTTAAGAGAAATAATCCACCATCTGTCATCCTCTCCTAGCAACGCCTCTTTGTGCATGTTCACCCTGAAGGATGGTGCCTTATAATAATAATAATAATAAATAAATTCTTTATTTGTGGATTTACAGGGTACAAATAAGTGTTAACGTGTGGATATCTCCATAAAGAGTACCCTGACGATCCTGATCTTCTCCTAGTTATACCATCACACCTGTGCTCTACAGTTTTTCGTGATCTTCACGATGCCCCAACTGCTGGCCACCTTGGTGTTGCTCGCACACATGGCCGCATGTGCCATCGCTTCTATTGGCCTGGCCTAGCTCGCTTGGTGTAGCGTTATGTCAGCACCTGCAAGATCTGTCAGTGCCGAAGGAAACCGTCTGCGCTTCCTGCTGAGTTTTTTTAGCCCATCGACTTCCCACCTGAGCCCTTCTGATGTGTTGGTTTGGACCTTCTCATACCCTTTGCTACGTCTGCTTCAGGGAACAAATGGATTGCCCTCACTACCGATTACGCAATGTGCTATGCAGTGACACAAGCGCTGGTAACCAGGTGTGTTACAGACGTGGCAGACTTTCTGCTCTGTGATGTAGTTTTAGTACACGGTGCCCCACGTCAATTGCTGACTGACCAAGGCTGTACCTTTCTTTCTAAAGTCATTGATGATGTCCTGCACTGCTTTTCCATGCACACAACATCACCACATCTAACCAGCCCAGATGAATCTGCTCACCGAGTGCTTGAATTGGACCTTAACAGACATGCTTTCAAAGTACATGTCGGCTGACCACCGTGATTGGGGCTTTGTACTGCTATATGTGACTTTCACATATAATTCCTCCCGCCACGACACTGCTGGATACTCTCCCTTTTACCTTTTGTTCGGACGTGAACCGACTTTATGTTTCAACTAGTGAGTATGCATGCAACTCTTATTGCCCGGTCTGATTACACATGGCAGATAGCCTGTAGTAGGCTTGCTGCTTCCCAAGACAGTCAGAAATGACCAGCGACTCCGTGACAAACGTTTCTTCCCAGGTGCCCTCATGTTACAGTAGAACCTCATTAATTCACAAGTCGTTAATTTGAAATTTTGGATAATTCGAAGTAGCGGCCCCGGTCCATCCAACAACGTATTGACATGTGTACTTGTCTTTATCGGACGACACGTTTCACCGCCTAGCAAATGTTGTCACACAGCGCAGGACGTGCTTGCATGTGTGGGAAGTTTCTGGAATGTTATCGATGGCTCCATCCACTGTCTGTGACCGAAACTTGTGTAATCTGATTGCGTGTGTGCGCGGCGCGAATAATGTAGAACTTTGTGGAAGGCATGTGGGTCCCAGCGATTAGTCTGGAACATTCGGCGATTGATGTATAAAAGCCGACGCGCTTGACCCGTTGATCAGATTTTCGATAATCGCCGACTGTGTTCGCCACTCTCGTTGTGCTTTAAGTGTAGCCCGTTTTGTGGGCACAGGTTCGCCCAATAAAAGCTAGTTTTGCCTTTTACAGTATTGCTACTGTGTTCTTTGACGTCACGACCACGTGACATCTGGTGGAGGTGCTGGGTATCGATCCCAGTACCTCTCGCAAGTCCGGACAAAAACACTCCGATGCCGATTGCCTATCACGCGCCCCCATTGACTCGCCGCCGCAAGATGACGAGAATGACAACACCTTCCTTGGAATGATAAGTGGGGAAGACTTCGCTGAACAGCAACGGGCAGACCCGGAGCTAAAAGGCCTTGTCGAATATTTGGAAGGGCACACCGACATTGTCCCCAGGGCATTTAAGCGCGGATTATCTTCCTTCACACTTTAAAGCAATCTACTCGTGAAGAAGAACTTCTCACCAGTCCGCGCCAACTACTTTCTTGTTGTTCCGTCGGCGCTGCATCCAGAAGTACTGCGTGCCCTACATGACGATCCGACCGCCGGGCACCTCGGCTTCTCTCGGACGCTATCGAGGATACAAGAAAGGTATTACTGGCTGCACCTAATCGCCGACGTTGCCCGTTATGTCAAGACATGCCGAGACTGTCAGCGACGCAAGACACCACCGACGAGGCCAGCCGGATCACTACAGCCGATCAAGCCTCCTTGCCGACCTTTTCAGCAGATCGGGATGGACTTGTTGGGACCGTTTCCGACGTCAACGTCCGGAAATAAATGGATCATCGTGGCAAAGGACTACCTCACCCGCTTCGTTGAAACTAAAGCTCTGCCGAAAGGCAGCGCAGCCGAAGTGGCACAATTTTTCATCGAAAGCATTCTGCTGCGACATGGCGCCCCAGAAGTCCTCATCACCGACAGCAGAACAGCCTTTACAGCGGAGCTCACCCAAGCCATTCTTCAGTACAGTCAGACAAGGCACAGGAGGACAACTGCCTACCACCCACAGATGAATGGTCTTACGAAGCACCTGAATAAAACCCTCGCCAGCATGCTAGCAATGTACGTCGACGTCAAACACGAGACCTGGGATGCGGTCCTGCCGTACGTAACATTCGCTTACAACACGGCGGTGCAAGAAACAACACAGATCACGCCGTTTAAGCTGGTTTACGGCAGGAATCCGACGACGACGCTCTACGCCATGCTGCCGCACGTCTCTGACGAGGAGAATCTTGACGTCGCTACCTATCTCCAGCGCGCCGAAGAAGCCCGACAGCTCGCCCGCCTGCGGATTAAGAACCAGCAGAGGACCGACAGCCGACACTACAACCTCAGACGACGCTTCGTCGAGTACCAGCCCGGTGACAGTGTTTGGTTATGGACCCCTATACGCCGACGAGGACTGAGCGACAAGCTTTTGCGTCGCTATTTCGGACCGTACAAGATCATCCGACATATTGGCGCACTGGAGTATGAGGTCGTGCCAGACGGCATTTCGCTATCACAGCGGCGCCGCTCACGACCTGAAATAGCGCACGTTGTGCGACTCAAGCCGTACTACCAGCGTCAATGAACTTTGAGGCTTCGCGTAACTGACCTTTCGACTTTGTTTATTTTCGTTGTTTTGTTACTTATGTTTATTAAGTGTCCTTTTGTGTTTCGCTCTCTTATATTTGTAGCATCGGGACGATGCTTCTTAAGAGGGGGGTATTGACACGTGTACTTATCTTTATCGGGCAACCACGTTTCGCCGCCTAACAAATGTAATCGCACAGCGTGGGACGCGCCTGCATGTATCCAAAGTTTCTGGAAAGTTATCGATGCTTCTATCCGCTGTCTGTTGTCGCTGAACCTTATGTTATCTGATTTCATCACTTGACGCGAATGGTGTAGAACTTTGCAGAAGGCACGCGGGTCCGAACGATTAGTCTGGAACATTCGACGGCTGCTGTATAAAAGCGGACGCGCTTGACCCGCTGATCAGATTTTCGACGATCGCCGATCGTGTTCGCCGCTATCATTGTGCTATAAGTGTAGCCTGTTTTTGTGGGCACAGGTTCGCCCAATAAAAGTTAGTTTTGTCTTTCACAGTATTTGCTACTGTGTTCTTCAACGTCACGACCACGGGACAATATTATGAAGTCTCGATTCCCCGAGAGCACAGCAAATATTTAATTACATTAGCTTTTAGTACAGCCATTTCAAAACATGCGCCAAGAGCAGCACGCTTCGGATGTGAAAAAGGTTACGTATTTCGTTACTGAAACCTGTTGTGGCCGTCTATCGTACCAGATGCCACTGACGCCTACACACACTCTGTGGCCATGGTGCCTAAAGCTGAGTCCATTTAGTACTTAATGAGACAACAGGGGAAAAAACATCCCGAGTGTTTCCAAGAAAAGCGAACAATCGGAGGGGCCAGTTTTTCAGCTTTCAGTGACACGGTCATTGTACACCCTTCAACCACCACACCCCGCCACCTCTGCATACAGTGAAATGAGCACTAGCCTTTTTCACGTCCATAGCCACGTTGCACTTTACGACCATTTTTGGCAGGCCATGCAAAAGGTGCTGTAAATATTCATAGGTGGTGCTCTTGAGTAATGGAAGCCTCATATCATAACTACGGAGTCGACAGCTACCTAAAAAAGCAAGAAAAGGGGGACACCAAGTTTGTGTGTCAGTCCTCCCTTAAGCTCTGAGCACATTCGCGAGTGTGTGTGGCCATGAAGTGCATGTGCCATTCCTGAAAACAGCTGCGGCATATGCTGTGTTTATAGCTTGAAATATTTACCATGAGAATTTAACGGAACACTCATTGTGCAATGCTTAACATCTTTTGTAGTTGGGAGCACAGGTACAGGGATGGCTACTTGTGCTAGGTACTTCTATGCATGTGCATCACTGGTGCACAATTGCACAAATTTGTGCCATAGCTCTTTGCTCCTGTTACACTTCCTTTCCATTGACTCACACCCTCTATCATGCAATCATGTTCATTGTGGGACATTAAGTGATTGTACAGTTGAACCTTGTTCATACGTTCTGGAAGAAAATGCAAGAAAGAATTTACTAACCAGACAAGCTACATCCAACATAACTAAAAAATTTGGCAGCCTCAACTGCAGTCTACATCTACATAATTCGAGTTACATGAAGCATTGCGCCACGTAACGCTGACACATGCTGCGCTGGTGGGGCCTGCAATGCCTGAGACACGCATTGTTCTTCCGACTTCGGCAAGCTTATGTTTGCACTTCTCAAAGTTGACCTGGGGCAACGGTCTCTTCTTTTGGGGCTGTTGGGCAGGAGGTTTTGATGTGCCCACTCGGTGAGAGACGCCGATGCGGAACGACCTAGTGGTGGTTGAGCAGCCTGAAAAGCACTTTGTCATTCTTCTATTGCATACTGTTTTAAGACAGCAACAGGAAACCAAATCAAAATTGAACTATGTTGCAATGCTACAATACGATTCTGTCAGAGCGAAACATGACGCTCACTTTGTGCTGCCTGCAGCAAGGAATGGCGGTACAGTTTGGTTATCGCCATTTAAAAGCACACGGTACGCTTCCATCGGCACTACACCAAAGTCACCATCAAACAATTCGATAAATGAAGACTTTTATCGCAATAGGGTTGGCAGCGACAGCTCTGGACGCAATGTGCTATGACCCACTAGATTTACTAGTACTGGCGGAGGAAAAGGGCAGGCTTGTGCTGCGAGGAAGCTGCCATGGCGGGCGCCTACTGCTCTCGATCATGCGTGCCTCATTCCTTTTCTTATTTGCACAGAATCTAGCAGCCAGATAAGTTATCGCACAATGCAATTTGGTGATGTACTGAACATTGGTGCTGAAAGATCATGCTTCCCAAGAACATATTCACTGCTAAAAAAGAAGCGTAACTGTATTGCATCATTTTTTGTGTTCCTGATCACGAACGTTGGCACCGCAAAATCCTACTAAACAAGAGTCTATCAACCAGGTTCTACTGTATTTGGTTCCCTGGTGATTTAGTTTGCCGCAGTTCGAATTTTAAATGTAAAATATACAGTTAAACCTTGATGTAATGAAGTTTGTGAAATGGACAGTTCGCTTCATTATATCGAAATTCCATTATGGTGAAATTTGATCTTTTATGCAAATAAGTACAGTCCCTGATGGATTTTTCTTATATGGAAGGGGCCGCAAGATTTTTCTTAATTATCGGGCAATAAGAGTGACTGATTTGAATCATTTTTTGTGTTGTTGATCGTGAATGTTGGCACCAGGAAAGCTTACGTAACGGGATTGTATCAGCGAGGTTCTCCTTTATACAAATGTTTATATGGAAGCAGGATGCAAAAGCACTTGTATACCGAGCTTTGGCTGCATGTTACGAAGCCTCAGGCAGTTTAACTTAAAGGGACACTAAAGGAAAATATCAAGTCAAGCTAGATTAAAATATTAAGCTTATGTAGTAACGAATTTGTCATTCGTAATGAAAATAGAGCTTTTGTAAGCGAAGAAAAGATGAAAATGAAAAATCAGAGTTGTGCTATGTGTTGTCCACTATGGTACCTCTCATGTGCAACGTGAGAGCTTCACAATCACAGAGAGCAGCCGCTATGTCTTGCGTACCGCCACTGCAAGTGGCATCACGCTCCTCTATTTTACAATTGCCGAGGCAGGCGGGCAATGTGTGTCAGCCACTTGTCCCATTCCGGCTGCAGAAGCTCATATGACCGCTATTCTGAACCAAAACAGAGCCCAGAGTGGATCACGCAAGCGGAACACCTGCTGCCGCCAAGCAGTATGCTTGGTATGTAAAGTAAATAAAGAGTTTACGAAAGACATAATGGCATAAACAGAGGTTGTGGGGAGATGACGTGAAGTCCTCTGCTTTAGCACAGGTGGTTCAAATTGAGGGGCAGCAGCGAGACCTTCTGTGGATATTTACAAATGCAACAAGGCGATATGTTGGCATACAGAACACGATAGATTTCTAGACGAATACTCTATGAATCTATCTCGACTGAAAACTTTCTTTTAGTGTCCGTTTAATCTGGAGTCTCCTACTAGGATTAGCTGCGAGCAAGGGCATGTAAAATATACGGCTTATATGGTTGTGCAGCAGCTGACTTGGTCATTGTGCAATGCAGCCCCGGCTCAAGCGGCAAGCCAGAAGAGGAGCAGTTCCAGGAGGAAAAGGCAGCAGCTGGAGGAGCGTCCAGGTCCAGGTTTGCAGCAGCTGCGCTGGCTGGGAGCATGTGCAGCTGTTGCCTGCCACTCCAATCTGTAGCCCTAGTTGCATGTACACATTATATTCCGGCAGAATGTATCTCGCAATGAATGTTGACGTTAATGCGATTAGCATTGAAACAGTGTAGCAACATCATATTGTCACGTGGTAGTGACGGTGAAGAAAGCAGCAATATGGTGGAATACAAAACTAGCTTTTATTGGGCGAACCTGTGCCCACAAAAACAGGTTACACTTATAGCACAACGATAGCGGCGAACACGGTCGGCGATCGTCGGAAATCTGATCAGCGGGTCAGGCGCGTCGGCTTTTATAGATCGTTCGTCGGATGTTCCAGATTAACCGCTGGGACCCGCATGTCTTCCACAAAGTTCTGCATTATTCGCGTCATGTGATGAAATCAGATAACATAAGGTTCGGCGACAACAGACAGCAGATAGAAGCATCGATAACTTTCCAGAAACTTCGGATACATGCAGGCGCGTCCCACGCTGTGCGATTACATTTGTTAGGCAGCGAAACGTGGTTGCCCAATAAAGATAAGTACACGTGTCAATATTGCAGACGCCGTAACACGTCATGCATGCATCCTGTATGCAGCTGAGCTCCTCTCGCACTTCCGACCGAACATGCTGCATCATCTAGTTGTAGCACTGCACAGTACATGCATGGCGCATGTGTGAATATATATTCAGAGAAGATTGTCTAAATATAAATGGAGTGGGTTGGATTCTGCCCAGCACCTGAAAAATGTTCAAGGTTTTTTTTGATTGAAGAGCGGCACATACCCAGTGCTACATTTACAGTTACCCAAGTTGGTGTCAAATAGTTTCGTAGCGGAGCAGAAAAAGGATGCTGCCCGTTGAAATCCAAGAACCAACTACAGTCGCCGATGGACTTTTCGGACTCAAGAAATTCGGACTTGATGGAACATCCGAACTTTGTAAATGTGCCATCAGGGTTCCCATAGAGCTAATGCATTTTCACGACCGGATTTTCGGACGACGTTAGCCCACAAAGTTCTATTTTCTGGACTAAATCATTCGTTCCAAGTAGAGTGTATTAGAATAGGGGAGTGGGTCCAACGGAGGCCGCAGCAAGCAATGAGATTGAAGCAAAAAAACGTTGAAATTTGTGGCGCCGCTGCAGTCACCTTCTTCTTAAAACCCCTCCTTCCGCTGATGTTCCGGTCAATCCGGTGCCTTGGCAGCGCGGCAGAACCGCGCCTACCGACGGTGGTTACGGCGGCATCGAGCTGTCATCTGCTCGACACGCTGTCATCTGCTCGATGCACCGTCGTGCTTATGTTTTTTTTTTATGTCAATTTTTGTTCCTAGTATATGCAGAAAAAGAAGCATACAATAAAATCACTGCTTTGCCATGAATTGAGGTTCCTTGCTTCCGTCAAACGATGCTGTCTGCACGATGTCTACGTGCGCAGACGGCCGTCGCTTATGTCTCTGGTTTGTCTTGTAACTTGGTGACTTGGCAGAGTGTTCGAAGAATGAGAGGATGAGCACACCTCGATGAAAGAACTACTGTTGTGTAGTGGGTTGCAAAACCGTATACAGTAGATTGAAAGGTCAGGGCAAGCTCTCGCTCTTTAACTGAGCATGTGTTGGTGGGCTAGTTGGTCAAGCATGATTACAAAGACTCAAAGGCACCTACGTGCTGTCTCGTGTCCCCCTTCTTCGTGTGTTTTTATTCGGCGCCGTCTTTGTAATCTCGCTCTTTGGAGTCCCTAAAGATGAAGAAAGCTGACGTGTGCAGAAGCTCAATCTTCACCACACCGATCGGCCTTTTGGATGCCACTGATTCCATTTGTGAGCTGCACTTTGATGCAAAGTACATACTTATGCATTATGTGCATATCATTGAAGGCCAGGAAGTATCTACACAGCGTGGAAAGCCTGCGCTTCAATCTGATGCGGTATCCATAATCTTTTGCTGTATTTTCCGGAGTATCTCTACGAGCACCCCTCACAAAGCGCAGAGAGAAGTGCATTCTCGAAGAGAACACTCCCGCTCTCAGTTGAACCATCATTGAGATTGGAGGCATGTGATAATGGAAACCTGCGCAAGCTCGAAGACATAGATAACCGGTAAAATGCTTCCTAATCCAAGCAAATATAAACAATGTGTTTTGCTTTATTCACCCAGGGGACCTGGGAAACCAACTACATCTCAGGCGTATGATGCATAAAAATAGGGAAGAAAATGGCTATTCCATAAATATTTTCAAAACACACAATTGACCTACAAAGAAATGTGCTGCAGATAACGAATAATGTTGCCTACTTTCTCCCTAAATGTCAAATTGCATGGTATGGTAAATGCGTGGTATGGTAGCTCGCCTGATGGTTGAACATAACCACTGAGAGGTTGTGTGGGCCACTCGAGGCATACTTGGCCGTGCGGAAGTTGTCTTTGCACATGTGGTCGCCGTGACACGTTCATTACAACAGCACCGGGTGTCATGTAGTTACTCGGCTTGTTGTGAATGAGTACTTACCTAACTGGATGCTAGGAAAGGCGGCAATGGCTGCGAAGAGTGGTTGAGCCGCTCTGCGGACTTTGGTTCTGGTCAGTTGGTTGTCGTCTTTACATGTGACATGAGGGTGGAGGTCGTGGTTTCATGGTGAGTCAACCAAATGACAGGACAGGCACGGTGAATCGTGGGCAGCCATTACTGCCGTTCCGCTCACGCCAGTGTACAGTGAGTCAGTTTCAGCAGCGCTGAAGCCAATGATAGGGCCCGAAGCTTGAGAAGGTTTGGCTTTTCACGTTGCAAGTTCTGGGTGCTGAAGCGGGACACCTTGAAAGTCGGCTGTAATTGTGATGGGCTGAGTGTAAGGTGTGTCACCCTGGTGAAACGTCGACTGAGGCAGCTCAGGAGACTAGGGAAGTGTAGGGGAAGTGAGGACGGGACCTGGGCGCAGTTTTGGCTGACGCATTCTTGGAAGGCGATGCCGGGGAAACACTCGGAGCTGTACAAAAATCAGGTAGACTGTGGTAGAAATGACAGACCACGAGGAGTAGTTGCCGTTGGGGTAGCACTCAACGTAGCTGGCGCTGTGGTGGTCAAAAGTACCTGGAGTTGTGATTTCACAGCTGCGAGAATGTGTCGCGGCACTTCCCATGCTCGTAGGGCCAGCATGAAGGTCCGCAGCACGTGGTAAGCCTGGGGCCCTGGACGCGGGACATGTCATGTCGGTGCAGAACGGGCACAAGTATAGCTACCAGTATTTGGTACTTGTCCTGCTGCGATGTGGCGCTATGGAGGTAGAAACTTGCCCCCAGTTTGAAAAGCCAAATAGTAAAGCTTCCAGGCCAGAACTTGGGGAGCTGCAGTGTTTCCAAGATGCAGTACACGGAGGTTTCTTGCAGTCAGAACGCCATAATAATAGATGGGTCCAGGTTTTTGGCTTACTTGGTGCTTGTTGAGTGCCCGGTACAATCTTCTGGAACGCATTTTTCCACGGTCCATTGTCACCACTGTGGCGGAGCAGGAAAAAGATGCTGCCACATTGAAATGCAAGTACGAAGTACCTTTGTGGACTTTGTCGTCGTCGGAACATCAGCACATTGGTGCTGCGACAGTTTCATTGATGAGCACCACATACCTAGTGCCACATACCTTGCAATCAAATTTGGCGTGAAAGAGGTTAATTGAGGAGCGGCACAGACCCAGTGTCGCATATCCAGTGACCCAAGTTGGTCTGGTGGTCGGTTTCAAACTCGGCTTCCTCAGCACAGCAGCCCAATGCTCTTTCATTACACCACAGACTACCTAGCGACCCAAGTTGGCGTCATAGCAGTTAGAGACGCAGATAGGAAGACTGATAGATAGCCAGCGAAAAATGCCCGAGGTATCTTAAGTATCATGATTACGTTGTGCTGAGTTTTACACTGGCAAAAAAAAAAGGGACACAAAGACGCAGGCGGATGAAGTGCAATGCTAATCACATTAAAAGGGACAAAGTGGGGTGACTGGCACTACTGAAGCATGCTGAAACATGCCTTTGTGATGAATGGCGACAAAACTGCATATGTTTGGGGTGTGCCTCATGAATGACACGCAGCAGGCAGTGTCAAGCAGTCGTGACCAAAGATGGCTGAACCAGGCTTGCTGCAATGTGATATTGCCAATATCAAAGCTCCCTGAATCTTTGAAGGAACCAGAGGTCCAGGTTTTGCAGATAGAAATGATGCAGGCAGATGGCACAAGTGTTGACAAGTAGCCATTGAGAAAGGTCAAACCCGGAACTTACAAGGGGAACTTCGTGGTGATCCATTCTGGGTCACCAATGTGTAGAAAAAAAATTTTTAGGACACTTAAACTTCGCCTGTGAAGAGTGGAACGCGATCGATTTCAAAGATACCTGACTGCTTGTCACACTTCCTGGCAACCGCAGCTTTCTTGTAAATGCGCGGAGGCGAGCGTGATGGTGTTGTTGCAAGGAACTGAGTCGGCCATGCCACTTGTAAAAGGGGTTTGTGTTTGCGTTTCAGAATTATGTTTTCTAGTATATACAAATTAAACTCAGATGCTATGATGTCTGTACGTTGTGTTTAGGGCTGTTACGACTTTGAGGTGGTCCTGTAGCGCCCGTCACCCGTTTCGTGACAGAGCGTTGGTAGCGAAGACTCCGAGTCAGGCGTCCATGAGAATAACGAAAGGGACTTTATACACTATATACAGGTCATTATACAGGACAAGATCGGATTGGTACGGGGGCCGAGAGCTCACAGCAAACGCGACTGTTCCCGCACGGCGACGTCCGGCGAGACACTAACGCGTGACACATCTCACTCCACTCGAGAGCGGCACTCGGCTCCCGGTGGGTCGATGGATCCGGTTCTCCAGGCGGCGGCGGCGGGGCTTATAAAGCCCCGAGAAACGATTGTTACTCAAACGGCCCAATACAAAGCCAGCACTCAACGGTCGTCCGAGAGGTCCAACCAGCGACCGCGCTGGCCACCCGCTTCAAAGTTGCCGTGCGCGGTGACCTCCAGGGAAAAGGAAATACAGCGCCGGGCTGTCTAGCACTTTGTTGCACGTTTGGACATGTCGCTTGCCGATGCTTCTCCTCAGGATGCCGCTGCCTGACGGCTCAGCATCTTGACTTGTCAAGGGAGAGTTTAGGGCGCTGTGCCTTTCGGCGCAGCCCCGGGTTTGTCCAAAGGGCGTTCGCAGGATAAATTCTGCATCTTATAGATTCAGATTTTGGGCTGGTGGTAATGGCACAATAGGACATACAATTTTTCTGATGTATTTTACTTTGAGGAATCAATTAGTTCAGTAATGCCGTGGTTGTGGTTCAGAATGATTTTTCGCCAAGCAATGTCCGACGCCGACATTGGATTTTTTGCGACACGAGGCCTGCAATGCCATGGCATTAAAATGATGAGACTCGGGGAGCGCTAGGCAAGAACTGATTTAGTGCTAACAGCGTGCACACTGTCAAGGTGTTCTCTTATGTCATCCTTTTTGTCGTCGGTGCTGCGGCGCACCAGAGCCACCACACCATCTTTAATTCTTATTCTGTTTGTATATTTGGGCACCTACCCAGTGGCACATAACTGGAGGTATAGCCAGGCATGTTCACATACCCTTGATAAGTTGTATAATCGGCAAAGACACCAGCAAGATAATCACGCCCACTTCGAGAGATGAGCAGTTTTGATGGCCGAGAGGGCGGGAAACTCCACCGTGGCTTGGCGGCTTGACATCAAGTGAATGATTCGCGGATAAAAAGACCAACCGGAGGCCCTCCTTAAATCCGAAGCCAGTTGGAAGAGCTCTGTGCACCTCCAAGTGGCCTGATAGCATCCCTATATGAAATCGTTTTGTGGCCCCTTAAGAAGCATTAAACAAGCTCGAAGATGTTTTTCTCGGGCGATCACTTTCAGAGATAGTTTCAATTTCGCGAGGCTTGGCTAGTCCCGCCACTGAACGCCTCGAAGTATATGGCTGACAGCACTCTTGGCACTGATAGCAAGCTTGGCACAGTGCCAAAAACACTTGTCAGGGATGCTTTCGGTGCCAAGTCACGCGAGATTTCACGATGCTATCCCTGAAAGGGATTGCCCAAGAGAACTTGTTTCCAAATTGTGATTTCTCGAACAAAAATACCATTCTTCCTTTCATCTCGCATTACATTCACAGTATTTTTTTTTTACTGAAAAGTCAACCCTCACGTTACAATTGTGGCTGCGTTACATTCGAGTAAGTACAGTAATAAGACATTAAAGGGAAGCTGAAAGGTTTTCCAGAAAAAATGAGTGAAGAGCAGTACGCCATGGTTTTCAACCCTCTGAATTCGAATATAGCATCGAAATTGAGTGAAAGAAAGCGCAAACATATTTTATTTCGACTAAAAGTGCAGCAGCAGACACGCCCAGCTCGCGCGCCTCGTTTCCGCCTGTGATTGGTCGGGCGCCTCGTGACGTCAGCAATGGTGTTCGTCCGGACTGACTGCTGCCGCTACACACGAAGCATGGTGCAAAGTAGTTTGGTAGTGTTTTGCTGAGACGGTCATGGAAATTTTCGAGAGCTTGCGTTTCTCGGAGGAGTTCGGCGTTAAGTTCAAACTCTACGAGAGCGATTTTGCGCGCGACGGTGACGGGCGACGGCTTCGAGTGACAAAACGGGCCGTCACTTGAACAAATCGCTCTGTGTTGTCGCTCAATCACTCGTTTCTAGAAATCTAGAACTTTTCGCCTGGAAATGCTATGAGCGACTAGCCAATTGTGCGAAGCCGAAACTGGATGTACATAACTCACATACTACTGTTTGTCGCACGGAACGAGCAAACTATTGAATTTTACACGTGCAAGAATAAGAACCTAGTGCAAGACCTTCAGAAATATTTTGGGCTCCTTCTTCAGTAAAATACATCAACCTAAATTGATAAAGCATGCGTCACGCAAGTTTCGGCGCGTATGTTGCTGCCCTCATACCGGGAAGTCGTCGCTCAAAGCCGTCGCTCGCGTGGAGTTCGGCTTGCAGATGACGAGTGAACGCGACAGCCATCGCCTCACTTGTAGCGATGTCGCTGTCACGTGCAAGATCACTTGTAAGGGGTTTACACTTGTACATACTACACGTACGTACATACTTGTACATACTACATGTACGAGCCGATTGCGAAGAGCCGGCCTCTCCAAGAAGCAAAAAAATGCTGGTGCAAGCACTGCTTTCCACGCGAACGAAGGCGAAGTGTTAGCATCTCCTCGTGTTGGAAATGTTCTTTGGCGAGTATGTTTTTTGCTAAGCTGCATTCAGCGTTACAGTGAGTACGTTTCCGGGCAAACAACTTTAGTGTATGTTCCTGCATGCCTCCTCATAGAACGTAAGTGGTGATGCGATCTTCAGCATTTGTGCGCTGCCCCAAAGCTGTCGGCAATCTACACAGACGATTTAAACGCTGGAAAAGTTTACAGGCTGTTGTAGCACGTGTAGTATAGAACCTTCATCAGCGTGCCATCCGCACGCTACTCGTAACCGGCGAATTCCGTCGGCTACATGAGATGGTCGGTTTCTTATGTGTGCGAGAGAAGGGCGAGCGCAGCGTCTTGGCATGAGCAGGCTTTCCAACACATGCAAACTTTACGCTTGCACTACGTTATGGTAGCTGCATGCAGGCTGTTTCACAACACACGTGCGAATAGAAAATTCGCGGCGCTTGGCGATGAAACCTGCGTCAAGGGTGGGCGATAAACATGCACCTTCCGTTCAGCGTGGTAACTATATTTTTTTAGGAGAACCCGAAGCACGCATTATTGATAAACTCCGGTAGTAATCGTCACGGAAGTGGTTAGAGCACAACACTGTTGTTCTTGAGCGCTTGAAGTTGTTTCGTTTCACGGCAGCCTCCCACTTAGCTGAAAGCTTCTTGTCTTGCAGGAACTAATGGAACATCGGTACATCGTCGCGGCCGCTGGTGTTCGTGTAAGCGTAGGCTGCACAGAACGCCGGCATGATCGGCCTACAAGTTCAATTGATGCTGCGCACGTGAATTACCACTCCTATATACACACAAATAAAGGAATGTAGGGTCGAGCGAAGCAGATTAGGACGGCACGCACGCAGAAATAAGCCCGGTCAGGCACGGTCGCAAAGACTGCGAAGGAGCGGAACACCAGTGTTGACGTCACTAAGCCGCGGTTTCCGGTCTCCGCTCGTATAGTCAGCGTCAGCAGCAGCGCGCGGCGCTCGACGGTGGGCGGAGCTACAGCGCAATTTTAACCGACGATTGCGTCGCTCCTAAGTGAAAAGTCCCCCCCAAAATTTTACCTTCATTGTTTATAAGGTTCCCGCATCCGTATATGAGCGTCTTATTGAATTCTACAGACCCTTCAGCTTTCCTTTAAGTACTTGTCTAAGCAAGACAGGCAAAGGAACACACACTATAATATAATTACAAAAGTAAGTGCATTGTATACATAAAGAAGTAGCGTTATCCACAGTGTGCCTGATTTGTATGTTATTGGGTTTCTGCGATTTACGTACGCTGTGTTAACATACTTAGTAAGTTTGATGTACCTAATCTTTACATACACTAAGAAATATTGTCAAACATGGCGGTATCCACGGCTCCCGCTTCAGTGTGAATCCTCGTGATTGCTGTGCTCTCGCTATCGTTTGTTGCCAGTAACTGTTGAAATGAGCATTCGTTTTCTCTAAACGCAGCTGAGGCACTACTTGTAACCAGAAAGCGCATTTAATTTATGAGCTCATTCGCCGATTTGTTTGACCCAAGGCATCAGATCGTACCTTATTGTTTAACATCTCTATTATGTACGCATTCCTGTATGTTAAAGGGGCCATGAAGCACCTTTCTAACTAATTGTTGAATTATATCACTATTAAATTACATCGCCTCATGAATCTCCTGCTGCAAAAAATTTTCGCATCCTTCAAGCACAAGTGAACTCAGATGTAATTATCAAACCAATCTGCAGCTTTCTGTTTCCTTTCATTTCCGCTAGCATGCTGGAAGCTACACAGGGAAGAAAGAAAAGGGGTGGAAGGGAGCAATGCCTTGATCAAAAAGTCTAATGCGAGACTGCTCGTTATGGTACACTATGGCAGCTGTGGTATCTACGCTGCACTTTTTATCTTTGAGGCCATGCATAGCAGACTCAGCAAGGTGCAACTGTCATGTTTAGACCGGCAGGACAAAGATGAAATAGTTTTTCTCTCTTTTTGAAATTGCAGGCATATATACTTCATTTACAATAATTGTTTAATGAGAACGCTCATGTGATCGCGAAATCACCCAATAGCTGTTGTAGGTCCAGCTGCTTGCGATGGCTGCATGACGACAGTGCAGACGTGAGAACAAGTGATATTGCACTGCGGCATGCAGTGCAATAACATTTGGCTCATATGTGCACAAGAACCTCTCTAACAGATTGCCAAATTTTTCTTACTGTTCACTAGGAACTACAGGTGGCAGCACCATCGCTGCGTTAGTGTAGATAGGCGGTAGATGGCGCGCACTGAAATGTACATGGCGGCGTTCCGCTGTGAACTATGTGGCCCTGTTTTCTGGTAATGAAACGCGCTTACTGCAGTAAACTGATCTTGTATTGCCCTCCGATGCCTGCATTTGCACGAAATGCGCAGGATGTTTCTATTTACTTAAAAGAAGTGCAAACTGTCATTCAGCAGGGAACTGGCGCTCCACGAGACAGCCTCTGCTTTGGCACTTGGGGCTTTTTGTGCAAGTTTTCCTTGCGTTCCACCTACTCTTAATATTTTTGCTCAAATTAATAATTGCCACATTCTCTGCGAATTTTTGCGCTGGTTTAAAAATGTCTGTATTTCAGTAAAGGTAAATTAGCAAGTTAATGCGCTCTACATCACCAATTATACACATGTATCTTTATTTTTTTATTCGCTGTGAAATGCAAACAGTGAATGAGTTCAGGTAGGCAAGCTAGGCAACTGCAGTGAGTGACAGTATGTTAATATCATCAGGTTCCTTCTGACAAAAATGTTTTTATTGCCATTGCATGATTACTAGCATGACAGCGATGCGACAAAGTTCTAATTATTTGAGGAGCTAGAATCATTAGGTTCGCTTATTTCAGCTACTAATGGCCACTCTTGCATCAAGCTAATGCCACAATGAAGAGCAAGAGGAAATTATAATAGCCGCCTTTCAATTCGGTGCATGTTATGATGTCCTACGTCTGTAGACCGCCGTGCCACATATGATCATCATATACCTTATTTTAGCGTTGATTTTATAGCAGAAAATAAGTACAAAAACTAAAAATTTAATTGCGAGGCAAAATGAAGTCACCGTAATGGTATCAGAACCACATATTAACATATTATAAGAACATCTCTGGTTGCATACTCACTAAGCGAGAGTCATGCAGTTATCATAATGCAGTTATTGTAATATAAAGTGTACGATGTGGTAATCATGAGTGCATGCTTACATTACAATTGTTTTTTTCTACTGCTGAGTGATGTTCATGCCATCTCGTTCATGCTTCGTGGTATCGCAGAGATTGTGGAGTATTCATCACATTGTGACAGCATGACTAAAGTGCGTCTCAGCATTCACGTCTCATTGCTACCACTTCATCTGCCTAAAATTAGGTAAAATGCTCTTTGTGAAGCATAAAGCGACAATAAAATTGATAGATTGCTTTGAGCAAAGGATGGAACAATCATACATCGCATTCTGTATATGGGCAGTCACTGATCTTGGCTACAGTGCAAGAATGATAGTGCATGGCAAAGTACATCCTAAGAAAATGAAGACTAGCGTTTATTACTGTGTTACAACCACAGAAGAAACAATCTTTAGAGATATTCACACCGTACATGCACATGTAACCATGTAGCGCCTAGCAGAAGGTGCACAGCGCAATCCGCATTATTTGTGCTTCAAGTGCCCACCAGGTGGCTACTCTGCTTGATCTTGCGACCAATCTTTCGAAAAGTGTTTCAAGGCCCCTTTAAACTAATAGTGTTAAACGGATGTGTACCTTAATGTTCTGCAAGGTTGCTTGGGTTTAACGTGCATAAGGCATGAGACACTGTTCTATATTTCTAGTTTCTGGACCATCTAATCCTGTACTGTAGAACCTGCGACTGCACACCTTTGCTGGAAAAAAAAAATGTGCGTTCTGTGCAGATCTGCTGATCAGTTGACAAGAGAAATTATGGAAACTCTAGAGATGAAAAGATCTTGAGAGACTTGTGTCTGCGTGCCCTGTGTTATCAGCATGCATGTGCTTCTTATCGGAACCTGGCGTGAACGTGCTGTAGTTATGGCATTTCCTTCTCTTTATACCCACATGCAGCTGATGTGTGTCATCACTTTATTGCATTTATTGTGTGCGATCAAGAAATAAACTCGTTTGCAAGCCGCGTGCATAATGTTCATGCCTGCAGAATTTCCCTAGCAACTTCCATCAGTTCAATTCGGTTCTACTAGCATTTGCATTTTTTTTTCTTTTCTTGCAATTCTGCATTACGAATTTTTGTAATGCTGTGCTAACAAACTTAAGTACCTACAATTCTGAAGCTCACATTCATTATCAAAATCACATTAAAAGGTCAATTTTGCATAGCATATCTGAAAATGGTACTTTCATTGATAATGGGGTAGTATAAGAATATAATAAGTCTGTCATCCACTGGCCTGCAGAGGCACTCTGCATTACTGAAAAACTGAACAAATTCTGTATACTGAAAATAGCTTTACATAAATGTGTAAGGCAAAGAAAGGTTCATGAAAGAAAAATGAAATTTTCATCCCCTGATGAATGGCAGTAGTAGTACCGTTAATCAACAGGAACTGTACGGTGCTCTTACCATGACATCACCAAAGTTAAAAAGAAGCATCGCCTTGTTTATATACATAATGAAATTGTTGTATTTCTTACTTAAGCTTGTTACATGGTGTTGTTAAGAAAGTAAGGCAGGTGAGAAAATGGCCTCCTTAAAAAAGAAAAGGGGAAAGGTGGTGGCAATAGCGACCAAAGGCTTAGCTAATGCGATCCTGTGGTATTTCCGTGTGCTTTATTGTAGCTGTGGTTGTAGCTCTACCATAGGGACCTTTCGTGCGTGTGAAATTGCATAAAAGTGTTTAGCTGAAGGTGGTTCTAGGATTTCAACGGGATCAAAAATGATAGCATACTTAGTTGCCACGCGAAAAGACTTAGATGGAGTAAAAAAATTTAACACCATAGCTGTCTCCACCTTTTTGCACTGCAATGAAGTACATGTTCATGGCAGCTCGCCCAGATATGCATGCTGCAACAAAAGTGCTGGGTCAGACAGTTAATAGCATGGCACTTATGCTGAGCGATGCAGACACCTGGTATGGCAGGATGAGACCACGTGCGATGAGTGGTTGAGCATCGTTACTAGATTAGGTTGGTTTGAGGTGTTGTGAAGCCTTTCGCATGCTGCTTTCAGTTACTATTGTGTGAGCTCTGCATGAAACATGTCATATTCCTTTTTTTTTTTTTTTGGTCTGTTAAACGAAGGCCTTCGAGCTCAAAACACTTTAAAAAATACTGGCTGGCCTCAGAGCACCCTAAATAAGTTACTATAATATTTTCTCTATGAGCCAGTGTCTATTTCGGCTGTGTGTATGATGTCAGGACGCAGACGGGGGGACGGGGGTCACTTGGGAGCAGGAGATGGGCCCAGCAGCAGCACCGTAAATTTTACATCAAAATTTTATGTATAGCCATCGGATCTTTCTCAAAAATATATGGAATGAACTTTGGACAATGTCCATACGTAAATGCTGTGCATAAATGCTTGTTGCATCATTGTTTAAAATCATTTATAATGTTACGATTTACAGGGGTAGCAACAAGGCGGCGTCCTTGCGGTTGCCACTTTCTTAGCCCAGCTTTTGCTAAAGAGTCAGTCAGATACTATCTCTATGGCCAAAACGCCACAATGTTCTGTTTCCACATGAACTCCTCCTGCGTCATGATGCGCACACAACCTGGGAAACAAACTCAAAACTGGTTTGGATATAATAAAGTCATTGTAAATTATTTAAGCGTGCTCTGGTGCTTCCCTTTATTTGTCAAGGCTTTCCAGATTGAGGACATTCCTTTGACGCAAAAAATGCAAAGTCTGAAACGTTATGTCAGTGCTTCTTTAATCTCGTCCACAGTTATGCTGTCCAATCATGCTTAACTTGTGTGCTTCTCGTCTTTAATGACGCGTGTGACAGAATGATTGCGCGAAGATTGAGACACAGCTGCAGCGTCGGACGTCTGTTTTGTGCTGCTGGCGCAGGGACATCCGGGACTGAGGAGGCAGGAAATAAAAGCTGTGGCAGCAGAGACCCCCTGGTGGCTCGTTGAACAGTCCTGCTAACGGACGACGCTGAGGGTTCGCTCGGGCTGCTGGGCTGCCTCGAGCAACAGGCAGCACCCACACGAGCCGAACAAGTCGTGCAGGGCGGCCAGCCGCTGCCTGCAGTGATTTGCGCCATGTAATTGTGCTCGGACACACGCGTGCTCGCTGCTTCGATTATCCGTCCCTGACAGTCCCGGACTGCCTGACGATGCTTTCAGCCAATGGGCGTCTCGGGCAGTCCTGGACGGTCCAGACGACAAATCGAAGAGGCCCACTTTCTTACGTACATGGCGCCCGGCAGCGGGGGTAGGCCGGCCAGATACACGAGCGGTCCGTCTCCGCGGCCAACGCTGAACAGGGAGTCGGCCACCACTAGGAGGAAGCCGACTCCCTTGCCCCGGAGCATGGCGGGAGTCAGTAGCAGCATGTTGCACAGCGCGCTGCCGCAGTGCACCACCAACAGGGCTGCCGTGGTGGGCTCGCGCTGCTGCAGCGCGCACAGGGCGGCGGGCAGTGCGTGCCAGCTGGACCCGGCCACGGCGGCCACGCACAGCGGCCACGGTAGCGCGGCCAGCAACCGCTGCAGGTCGCGGCGTGATGTGGTGGCGCCCACCAGGACGGCCACTAGGAAGGCGTGCAGCGCTAGGCCCGCCGCGGCCAAAGAGGCGCCGCCCCCCCACCACGCCGCCTCCTCGTCGGCCACTCGCAGCGCCAGTGACAGGGCGCCCAGAGGGCATGCCCTGCAGCAGTTGATTATGCGGTGTACAGGGCGTTTCCACGAAGGTTATAGATAAAAATAGCTTTCAAAATAAAGGTTACGGCGCCAAGCAGACGACGACCAAGTGAGAGCCAAACAGCATATACGGGCGCCCGTAATGACGTTTGTGTCTCACTTCGTCCTCGGCTGCTTAGCGCCGTAACCTTTGTTTTGAAATCATGAATCAACTAGCTCAGCAACAATTTTTGTTAAAAACAGCCATTTAGAAAAGAAAGAAAAATGGCGGCGGTGGCGGCCATAGGGTGACGTGTAATACGAGGTATATAGTTGCTAATTAGCAGTATAAGCCCCATGCAAGCGACCTTGCGTGCGACAGCGATAAGCGATGCGATGGAGATGGCAGTCGCGTTCGCTCGTCGCCTACAAGTCGTAGCCCATGCGGGCGACGATGTTGAGCGACGTCTCCCCGGTGTTGCCGGTATGAGGGCAGCAATATTGCCCCAGAGAGCTCTCCACATGCCAGTTACGAGCACTCTCGTGAGGCACCTTTGTCAACTAATGCACGCAATTCATGACCGTCTATTGTAATGCACAAGTCTGAGGAAATTCTCTGTTCACTTATCTTATTAATCCGCTTCTGTTCGTCGCGGCTGCTCGGTAAATATGACGGAGGATCTTGGCTCTTTCGAACGTCGGCGGCCTCGCCTCCACAGGTCGCTCGCTTCAGTTTTCCGGACGTGGGCTCAGTGAACGACGCCTTGGTGAAATCGAGGATGGCCATGGACTTGGTGATCGGTAGCGTGCAGACGTTGATGATCGGGGCTGATGTTGGTATCTAGCAGCCGGATCCTGTTGTCGGGTCAAGTAGTCCTGAATTTCGGTGGGTCTTTCGCCATTACGGGGACAAGGCGCATTTATCGTAAAGCCGCGAAGACCTGCTCTGCGATATGGACTCATTCTGTAAAGGTGTCCAGCTTCCCCGCAGTGGAAACAGTGGCGTCCGGTCGGGTGCACGCCACACGTCACTTTTTCGTGGCCTCAGCTCTGCTAGAAGGGGTCCACTGCGCAGAGTCGGCTGGCGGCTGCTGGGGGTCGCGAATGGAGAACTATGCCCGGTCGGTTGACATAACACATCAGCGTACGTTGGCACGCGACGTACGGGTGGTGGTTGGTCATGATGGACAGGCGGTTCCTCGCGTCCTGGCTGCAGAATGGCGTGGCGAACTTCATCTCGAATGACGGCGGCGAGAGTTGAAACTGTCGGCGTGGCTTCCGTTAGCTGCAGCTTTCGAAGCTCCTCCTTTACGATTGATCTCACCAGTTCCCTTAGTGCTTCGGTGTTACTGCCTGGACCTGCTGACAGGATATCGGCCGGTGCGCTGGTGACATCACGATTGTAGTGATGGGCACGCTGCTGCAGCGCCTTCTCCATGGTCGTCGCTTCGGTGCGAAACTCAGCAACACTGTGTGGTGGGTTGCGGACGAACCCTGCAAACAGCTGATGCTTAACGCCACGCATCAGATGGCGTAATTTCTTCTCTTCGGTCATGTTTGGATCCGCGCGCGTTAAGAGACTGGACATGTCCTCGATACACATGCCGACACTCTCGTTAGTGCGCTCGTTTCTGGCTTGTAGAGCGTGCTCTGCCTTCTCTCGCCGATCGGTGCTGGCATACGTGGCAAGCAGCTGTCGCCGAAATTCTTCCCATGAAGATCGCGTCGCTTCATGATTGACGTACCACGTCCTCGCTGACTCTTCTAACGCGAAGTACACGTTGCGAAGCTTCCGTGTCTCGTCCCAGCCGTTGAAATGTGCCACTCGCTCGAAGTGCTCTAACCAGTCTTCCACATCTTCGAACGTATCGCCGTGGAAGGACTCGGGCGTGCGTGGTGGGTACACGATGAGCTGGGACGATGCCACTGGGCTGTTCATGGTTGCACCGTCGCTGGTAACTGTTGCTTGCACTGCTGCAGCAACAGGAAGCGGTCCGAACTCGGGTGGGTCTCCTCGGATGCGGCGGCTCGTGCGCTGGTGTACTGGAGTCAGTTCCCTGGGTTCCAATCGCTGAGGGTCGGGGCTCCGTTCTCTTACGAACTGGGGACTTCCAATCATACCCCGCACCTCCACCAAAAATGTAGCACTCTTCAATGAAGTACACTAAACACACTGGTTTATTGGGGGCGAACTTGTGCCCGGAAACTCAATATTAAGCATTCACACACTTTAAAAGAAGAGTTAACAGAAGCCTATTCCACAGTCAACCGCATCTCTCCGCCGAACGCACTTTTCACGCGCCCCGAAGGCCAAGAGACACGCCGTGGCTTCTCATTGGACGGCAGACTCGGGCGCTGCCGTGAGCGCGTGCACTGGAGACACGCGCTGTATCGCCACGCGCGAGGCGTTGCTGGCGCTCTTCTAATGGCGATGCGACGAGTAATGGGTTTTAGCGATGAGGCGCTTGGAAAGGTGCCTCACGAGAGTGCTCGTAACTGGCACGTGGAGAGCTCTCTGCGGCATTTCAACAAGTTGGAATGTATCTTCTTGGCCCGTTCCCAACATCATCGTCAGGGAAGAGATGGATCGTAGTAGCGACGGACTATTTAACACGATATGCTAAAACTGGCTGCCTTGAGCCAGGAACGGCAGTTGAAGTTGCAAATTTCTTCGTTTCTAACATAGTACTGCGACATGGTACACCAATGGTCGTGATTACCAATCGAGGAGCGGCCTTCACAGCTGATTTGATGCAATGTCTGATGAAGATGACTCACACCAGTCACAGAAAAAGCACTGCATACCATTTCCAAACAAACGGCCTGACGGAACGTCTAAACCGAAGCCTGGCCGATATGCTGTCCATGTATGTCGACCTCGAACATAAGACATGGGACGCATTCTTGCTTTTCGCCACTTTCGCCTATAATACGGCAGTACAAGAGACAGCCCAGGTCACTCCATTTCAACTGGTCTATGGCCGCACAGTAACAACCACACTGGATGCTATGTTGCCGGTAGATGATAACAACCCGTACGACGTCGACGACTTCCTACAACGAGCTGAAGAAGCCCGGCAGTTGGCACGGTTCCGTATCCGCCAGCAACAACGTAGGGACGCAAGCTACTACAACCTGCGCCGCAGAGAAGTTCAGTACCACCCGGGTGGCAAAGTGTCGGTATGGACACCAGTGCGTCGTCGCGGACTATGTGAAAAACTCCTTCGCCGATACTTTGGACCTTACGAAGTTATTCGCCGAGTAGGTGACCTGAATTACGAAGTCATCCCTCATGAGCAAGAGCGATCAAAGCGGCACATCCATGCGGAGGTCGTACACGTAGTCCGCATGAAGCCTTACTACGACAGGCAATGAAAACACATCTTTAGATAAATTTGTTTCATACGCATCGGGACGATGCGTTTTCGGAGAGGGACTAATGCCGCAGAGAGCTCTCCACATGCCAGTTACGAGCACTCTCGTGAGGCACCTTTCCAAGCGTCTCATCGCTAAAACCCATTACTCGTCGCATCGCCATTAAAAGAGCGCCATCAACGCCTCGCGCGTGGCGATACAGCGCGTGTCTCCCGTGCACCCGCTCACGGCAGCGCCCGAGTCTGCCGTCCAATGAGGAGCCACGGCGTGTCTCTTGGCCTTCGGGGCGCGTGAAAAGTGCGTTCGGCGGAGAGAAGCGGTTGACTGTGGAATAGGCTCCTGTTAACTCTTCTTTTAAAGTGTGTGAATGCTTAATATTGGGGGGGGGGGGGGGGGGGAGTTTCCGGGCACAAGTTCGCCCCCAATAAACCAGTGTGTTTAGTGTACTTCATTGAAGAGTGCTACAATATATGTGCCGAAACTAGCGTCACGCGTGCTTTATTAATTTAAGGTGATGTATTTTACTGTAAAAAAGAGCAGAAAATATTTCTGAGGGTCCTGCAGTAGGTTCTTATCCTTGCACGTATAAAAATTTAATCGTAAATTTGCTCCTTCCGTGCGAGAATCTGTAGTATTTGAGGGATGTACATCCAGTTTCGGCTTCGCGTTGTTAAATAGCCGCTCGTAGTACTTCTGGCCGGCTAGCGACGAAGTCAAGATTTCTAGAACCGAGCGATCCGTTCAAGCGACGGCCCGTTTTGTCGCTAGAAGCCGTCGCTCGTCGCGCTCAAAATCACACTCGTGGGGTTTAGCCTTTAAACTTTGTTTCAGCGGGCTCTTCGTAACGGAAAAATTGAAGCGAGCTATCCGTACAAGCTATATCAACTTTTGAATGTGAAAAGAGCGATTACCTGCGGAACTTTGGCACGGCGAATTTCGGCTATCGGAGCGCGCGAAACAAACTGATCGGAGGCTGCAGCGCACGCGTAGCCGCGTCCCTCAAGGTCAGCAGTTCTGGGAACGTCCGCGGTTAAGCGTATTTTCTTTTTCAGGTCAGAAGTTCAAAGGTTAATCATATTTCTGTCAAATCGCAACTAATTACCCCGTATCACCCCATGCTCGCCACCGCTGACGGCATGTACTTTTGGTAGAAAACGGCTATCTTGAAATTTATACTTAGTTTTCATAGAAACACCCAATATATAACGAGGTCGATGAGCGGGAAGAGCACCATGCGAGCAGGCCGTTGAGAAGCCGCGCCAGCGAGTCCCCCGTGTCGGCCAGCAGTGTGCGCAACGCCCGGTTTCCACGCTGGCGCGCCAGCGCACATCCCAGCAGCGCCGACGCCGACGCTACGCCCAGCAAGTTGCCGCGGTCGCCGCGCACCTCCGCCTGGTAGGTCGGGTTGCGGCCTGGCTCCCGCTGCCCCGCCTCGAGCACGAACGACTGCAGCAGGTTGTCGGGTACCGCATTCCTGCGCGGCGTATTTTAGAGCTGCGCCCTGCCCTCGGAACGGCCGCACCTAAACCAGTCGAGCGGCTCGACCCTTGGCTCGGCCGACCCGGTTGTCGATGGTGCCCAGCTGGCGAGCAGCAGGCCCATGATGCTGGCGGACAGCTGCAGGCCAACTGCAGCGGCCAGCAGCCGGCCGGCCGGCGGCACCAGCAGCAGCCGGCAGGCGAGCAGCGGCAGCGTGGCGGCGCCGGAGACCCGTAGCAGTAGCTCTCCCGGCACGGCCAGCTGCCGCCGGACAGCGCGTGGGACCAGCAACACGCCGATCGCCGGGCCGACCACCGTCGCGGCCAGCGCCACGGTCTGCTGCTGTTCGTTGCGTCGGCACTTGTGGGCGCACGTCGCGGACGACACCATGTTCTGGCTGGTGTCTAGGCTGCCGCCGCTGGCCATGGGCTGCGTGCAGCCATACTGCGGAACGCGCTTCGCGCCAATCGCACTGCGCGGCAGGCCTGTTAGTTCGTCATCACAGACACACCCGGTATATAATCAAGTCAATAAGCAAGGAGAGGTGACGCGCCATGCGAGCACGCCGTCGAGCAGCCGCGTATCGGGTATGTTTCAAACCTCTTTCCCGGGTCTATCCCGCAGGTAGTGCATAGCCGCGCCAAAATAATGTAATCATTTTCAGGTTCGAGCTCTGTTATTGTTTCAAACTTTTAATTAAGCCTGGGAAGATTTGAGATAAAATGCATCGTTGTGAACTCTACAAAATTACACCCTTTGAGTCGTATCTTGCCACGCAACGATTATCATCATCTGTTTTGCCCGCGTTTCCTTTCTTTAAAGCTGCGAGCCCGGTACTTCCAAGTCGCGAACGGCATGAGTTATCAGCATGACAGAGCATTCTCGATAGGAAAGTAGCGAGAGCAGTGTTTTCAAGAAAGGAACGCAAGCAAGACCGATGACTATAGGTGTGTGGCAAATATACAACCGAAAGGGTTACCTTTTTTTTAGTGTTGTGTGGCAAGTATACACCCAAAGGATGTACATTTGTTTATGAGTGTGGGTGTTTTGTTTAATGGCATTTGTTCCTGGGCTGCCATTCTCAAAATTACGAGAAATAATTTTTTGTCATGAATGTGAGACCAGGGGGGGGGGGGTAGTTTGTAAGAGTCCACCTAGTGGACTGTCCATATCGGCCGCTGCTGATTGGATGTAGCTGTACGAGCGAGGAGGAGACAAGTGGCCCTAGCCAATCAGGAACGACCGAAATAGACCGTCCACTTTTGTGGACTCTTACAGAATACCTCCACCGGTATGAGCAACTTTAGTGATAGAATGCTGTGGCATTATAACCCGCGTATATCGCATGGTGTGCAACATACATACGCCGAAACATATGCGGAACCTCACGGCGACGACGACGGCAAAACTTCGCTTGCAGTGTCCGTGTAATCGCAATAAAAAAATGGTGCTGGGCAGGCCATGTAATGCGTAGGGCATATAACCGATGTTCCATTAGAGAATTGGTACTAAGGGAATTGGGAAGCGCAGTCGAGGACGGCGGTAAATTAAGTAGGTCGATGAAATTGGGGGAACTTGCGGGCGCAACTTGCAATCAGCTAGCGCAAGATAGAGGTGATGAGAGATCGCTGGGAGATGCCTTCATTCTGCAGTGGACGTAGAAATAGGCCGATGATGATTAAACTATTGGCGAGGGGTGTGGGGGCCCGGATGAAGTATCGTAATCAGCCGCGACCAATGATCGCGTGCTTTACTGCATGAAACTGTTGGATTATCAAATATCGGAGCTATTGAATCGTCTAGAAGCTGTCGAATTTTGTTCTGTAACAGCCACTCATCCCGACATGTTGGGGAAAACGACCTTCAGAAAGGCCGACAGCTGGGCGAGTCGATTTGTTGGCCAGTCCCCCATAGTGGATAGGAGCCACATATGTGATAGGAAGAAGACCAATCATTTTGGCAGTACTTGTCTTGTGTGGTCTTCTCTTTTTTGTTTCTTGCATCATACATCACGAAAGAAAAACGGCATTTGTCCAATGTGTAGAGACATTACAATCCCATTACAAAACTGCCCTGATTTTTTTCAATCTGCATGTGTCATTTCTAACGTCTGTCCATTTTATCTTAAGGATGTTTCGGCATAAAGCTGGAACCGCGTGGCGCGTTTTTGAATTGAATTTATTTCCATATTGAATGGGGTAAGTCTGAACTAAAAAGTGAAAGTGAAGTTCGCGAAAGCATGACGCGCGGCGAACGCCCGCACCACCGCTGACTCGTCAGCACCCACACGAGCTAGAGCCCCGTTTCAGCCACCCTACATGAGTACGGCTAAAGCCCCTTGAACTTGGCACGGTGGGCGCGCAGGGGTGCGCCGCGTTTGCCGGGTGTTCCGCTGAGCTCTTCCGCGAAGATGCGGACTTGCGCTGCGCTCTCATTGGCGGGCGCGGCAACGCGACGCGGCGCGTTCTTTATTTTTTGGTCATATGTACCGAAAGTTTGAACTCTGTAGCATGATCTTGGATTGTAGCGCGAAGTTACACGGACAGAGATTGGAGGAAAACAGGTCAGGCTGTCCGTGTCACTTCGCGCTACAATCCAAGATCATGTTACCGTACCAACTGGCCCACCTTTCTGTCCTTTTGAACGGTTATATGCTTTGAAAATATTGTTACGGGGTTAAAAACAGTCAGACGTATATTTACAGGATGTTTACAATAATCGTAGCGGCTGACAAGATGATAGACAGTGCGCAAAGTCCAGAGCGTCGTCGTCTTCCGACCAAGCTGACATCATCTTCGTCAGCGTGTCACATGACCCCCGGCGGCGGAAGCACCGGCTCGGTGCTGGTTAGGAGGCGCGCGAGTGATACAACTTAAGACGCGCGACATGGATCACGTCGGAGCGATGCTGAACCACGGTTGGCTCAAGAGGGGCGATTTCGTACGTGACGTCAGTTACTTTACGCAAGACACGGTAAGGGCCAGAGTAGCGTGAAAGTAGCTACTCCGAGAGGCCAACGCGTCGCGACGGCTACCAAAGGAGAACCAGGGTGTCCGGTGTGTAATGGACGTCACGATGGCGGGCGTCATATAAGCGCCGCTGATTGTCCTGCGACTCCACAACTCGACGTCGGTCAATATGGCGTGCTTCTTGAGCTTTGAGTATGGCTTCACGGGCGTACTCGGGCGTGGAATTCAGGCTAGCAGGCAGAATGGTGTCGAAAGGTAGCGTAGGGTTGCGGCCAAACAAGAATGGAGAGAAGCCGGCGGTATCATGGCGAGACGAATTAAAGGCGAAGGTAACGAACGGCAGCGCAACGTCCCAGTCACGATGGTCAATGGAGACATACATGGACAGCATGTCAGTAAGGGTGCGGTTAAGGCGCTCGGTTAGACCGTTCGTTTGTGGATGATAAGCAGTAGCAAGCTTGTGTTTACTCGCGCACGAGTGCAGAATGTCGTTGACAACTTTAGAAAGTAGCGGCCTCGGTCGGTGAGGAGCTGTCGAGGGGCGCCGTGGGGAAGGATGACGTTCTCTAGGAGGAAGTCGGCAACATCGGTTTCACAGCTTGTCGGAAGAGCCCGTGTGATTGCATATCGGGTGGCGTAGTCTGTTGCTACAGCAATGCACTTGTTTCCCGAATCAGACGTAGGAAAAGGGCCTACTAGATCAACACCTACACGGAAGAATGGAAGAATGGTTCTGATGGTACGTCAAGTGGTTGAAGGCGACCAGCAGAGAGAGTGGTCGGCTTTTTGCGTCGTTGACAAAGGTCACACGCAGCGACATAACGGCAGACGTACGGTAAAGACCAGGCCAATAGAAGCGCCGACGAACGCGGTCATAGGTCCGTGGCACGCTAAGGTGACCGGCAGTCGGGACATCATGAAGCTGGGCAAGAACAGTCTGACGCAGATGCTCAGGCACAACGAAGAGTCGGGCAGGGCCGTCTGGGTGCATGTTAGAGCGGTACAATATACCATCTTGGAGTTCAAACATGCGAAGGGAAAGATCGGGCGTCGTTGAAGTGAGCCGTTGAATAAGGTCTTGTAAGGAGGCGTCCCGACGTTGTTCGGCTCCAATATCGCGAAAAGCAGCCAGTGAGAGAACGGTGACAGGTATGCCGGCCGCAGAAACGTCAGGAGGGTCGACAGGATGGCGCGACAAGCAGTCTGCATCTTGATGTAACCGGCCGGTCTTGTACACAACGGAATAGTTGTATTCTTGAAGGCGCAGAGCCCAGCGGCCAAGGCGTCCTGAAGATCTTTGAGGGACGAAAGCCAACACAGAACGTGGTGATCAGTGATGACTGTGAATTGGCGGTCGTACAAATAGGGGCGGAATTTACCCACTGCCCAAACGAGAGCCAGACACTCGCGTTCGGTGATGGATAATTGCGCTCAGCAGAGGAGAGAAGGCGGCTGGCGTAGGCAATAACACGTTCTCGCCCTTGTTGTTTCTCTGCCAAGATAGCGCCAATACCGTGGCCACTGGCATCGGTACGGACTTCTGTTGGAGCTGACGTATCAAAGTGAGCGAGAATGGGCGGGGACGTAAGCAGCCCAATCAGCTCGGTGAAAGCACCAGCTTGCTCAGGGCCCCAAATGAATGCAGCGTCTTTCTTGAGGAGCTTATTTGAGAGGGCGCACAACGTTCGCAAAATTTCGGACAAACCGACGGAAGTAGGAGCAAAGGCCCAAGAAGCTGCGAACATCCTTGGCACATGTTGGCACGGGAAAGTCTTTGATGACTGCCCGTATTTTATCGGGATCAGGGCGTGCCCCAGAAGAATCGACGAGATGCCCGAGCACAGAGATTTCCCGACGACCGAAGTGGCACTTGGACGAATTTAATTGTAGCCCTGCCTGACGGAAAACAGATGGATCGTCGATAGGCGTTCGAGGTGTGTCGCAAAAGTCGGAGAAAAAACGATCACGTCGTCCAGGTAACAGAGGCAGATGGACCACTTGAAACCATGTAGGAGGGCGTCCATCATTCGTTCAAATGTGGCCGGGGCATTACATAAACGGAAAGGCATCACTTTGAACTGATACAGGCCATCGGGAGTAATAAATACTGTCTTCTCGCGGTCCATGTCGTCGACGGCAATTTGTCAGTGGCCGGAGCGAAGGTCGATGGACGAAAAATATTGTGCTCCATGCAGGCAATCCAGGGCATCGTCAATGCGTGGTAGCAGATAGACGTCTTTTGTTACCTTATTGAGGTGTCGATAATCGACGCAAAATCGCCAACTGTTGTCCTTCTTTTTAACTAGTACAACAGGGGGATGCCCATAAGCTGCAAGAAGGTTCGATGATGTCTCGAGAAAGCATCTTGTCAACTTCATGTTGGATGATTTGTCGCTCAGTAGGTGAGACGCGGTAGGGTCGCCGATGGATCGGGCTCGCATCACCGGTGTTTATTCGATGTTTTACGACAGATGTTTGTCCTAGAGGGTGCTCTCCAAGGTCGAATATGTCCCAGTATGAGGCAAGGAGGCAACGTAGTTCATTAACACGCTGGGGCGGAAGGTCGGGAGCAATCATTTTTGTTAGGGCATTCAAGTCTGAAGAGACAGGGGGCGAAGCAAGAGTTGAACACGAGGAGCTGTTACAAGTTAAAGTCGAAATGTTGTAGTCTCTGGCCGGCGTTATTTACGCCAGGGATATTCCGCGCGGGAGTACTTGTGTACAAAGTCCAAAGTTCACAAGTGGAAGGCAGGACGCGTTGTCCGAAATGGTAATGACGGTGTGAGGAAAAGCGACGTTATACGATAGCAGGACATCCGGATTAGGGGATACGATGTAGTCACCGTCTGGTATAGGTGGAACGGGGGAGACACCTATGTAGGTAACGGCACGGTGTGGGAGGCGAATATGCTCTGTGGAACATAGCCGTATCGGAGCACTATCGGGAGGGCCAATAGCAGCAGGTAGAGCCGAGTTGCACAACACCAGCAGAACAGTCTATCAAAGCGGAATGTGTAGACAGAATGTCAAGGCCCAGAATGAGGTCGTGAGGGCAATGCTCTAGAACGTAAAATAAAACAGAAGTATGATGTCCGGCGACACTCACGCGAGCCGGACACGCCAATAACGGCTGGTGTTCCACCGTCGGCGACTTGGACCACAAGTGACGGGGCAGGAGTCAGGACTTTCTTGAGACGATTCCGAAGCTGAGCATTCATCAGATATGTGCGCGCAAGTGTCAATCAGAGCCGTAGCAGGTACGCCATCCACATTCACTTTAATGAGGTTCTGATGTGTGGGCAACATCAGAAGAGGATTTTTGCGTCGGGTCGGTTTGGCAGCATCACCTCCAGATGCTGCACCCGTTAGTTTTCCGGAAGGGTGCGCCGGAAGGAGCTAGGGGACGGTGATCGGCGAGATGGGGGCGATCGGGAGAAGCGGCGACGTGGCGAAGGAGAGCGGATAGAGCGGGTAGGCAGAGAAGTGTCGCCAGAATGTACTGGCTGCGTTTTCGGGGGGAACCGAGGAGCAGCATGAGGGCCGTGGGATGGGAGGTAGGGCCAGGGGGTCGAAATCCACGAAGACCGGCAGTGACGTGAAATATGGCCGATACGGCCACAAGTGAAGCATATAGGCTTGTCGTCTGGAGTGCGCCATTCGGCTGGATTGCGATACCGCGTTGGGGCATTCAGGCTACGGGTGCGTATGACAGTGCTGGACGGAGTGTAGCCAGGTCGATTAACTGGACAGACGTTGGTCAAGCCAATGTTGACCAATTCCTGGCGCACGACGGACTGTATCAATGAGGCGGTCGCCTGGCAATTGTCGGGGCCATGGGTTGGGGTTGTGACAGGAGATGCGGCCTCTATTTCACGTCGGATGATATGTTAGACGTCATCAGAGCGATTGGGCGTGGGCGGACTGTGGTGGTCTTAGGTGGACGTGGCAGCCGTGTTGGGAAGGCGGGGAAATGGCTGGGCAATGCGGCGACTCTTGGCTTCATCAAACCGCCGGCATTCGGTAATAATGGCTTGCATAGTGGAAGAATTCTTGAAAACGAGGTGAAAGGCATCATCTGCTATGCCCTTAATGACGTGTGCAACTTTATCAGGTTCGGACATCTTCGGATCCTCTTTGCGGCACAGACCGAGCACGTCCTGGATGTACGTGAGGTAGGATTCAGTGCACGTCTGGACACTCGAAGCGAGGTCTATTTGGGCGGCGCGCTGACGTCCAACAGGCTTGCCAAACAAATCTTTCAGCTTCTGTTTACAAATGTCCCAGCTGCTTCTCCTCGTCGGTCTGAAACCATACGGCGCGCCGTGCCCGCGAGATAAAATATCAAATTAGCGAGCATGATGGTCTGATCCCAGTGGTTGCTGGAGCTCACCCGCTCATATAGTTTAAGCCAGTCTTCAACATCAGTGTCGTCGGTGCCAGAAAAGGTTCCTGGGTCGCGGGATTGTGCTAGAATGACGGTGGGCGTAGGCGCCGACGGGCCCGAAGCATCCTCGCCTTGTGCTGGCATTGTAGATGCAGCCAAGGAGCGCCCGCTGCGTAAAACCGTCTTGATAATGATCCCGCAACCTCCACCAAAAATGTTACGGGCTTAAAAAAAGTCAGACGTATATTTACAGGATATTTACAATAATCGTAGCGGCTGACAAGATGGTAGACAGCGCGCGAAGTCCAGGGCGTCGTCTTCTTCCGACCAAGCTGACATCTTCGTCAGCGTGTCACAATATTTACGAAATACCTGCTTTTTCCCCAATTTTTATGCGTTATACAAAGCATTTAGTTGCTTTTCGCGGTTTTCTCGGTAAACAGGCACGGTGTTTATATTTCGTTGAAATAGGAACCGTGTCCTGAGTGACGAGCGAGAAATGCTTGATCTGTGGGGGCTCATTGCAGCCCTTGTAGAATGTTACTTATTCAAGCGTTCCAAGGTGTCATGCTGCCGTTATTCAAGATGTATCCCCGATAAAACTTAGACCGCTGCTCTGACCTAATTACAGTTACAACCGAGGTCAAATTTTGCGAACATGGGGATAACGCTATGCCAAGTGTGTGTGCGATGTTAAATGCGTGTTGATTGAATGCAGCTTATGCAAAAAAAAAAAAAAAATCTTAGAAGCGTTCGAAAGTGTTGAGCTGCCGTTATCAGCTGCGTTTCCCAAATGTTGAAGATAACTGCATTTCACATACTTTATATCTAGAAGGAATGGATGCAGCTTAAGTGCAATATGTGTCGCGAAGTTTTAACGTTTCTGGTTTATTTAGAAGGGTTACAAATAATCATTGAACCTTCGGGTTTCTTTTCTTTTTTTAATGCATGTGTATATCGGGGGTTTGCCTGGTGTCCTCACTGAACTAAACAAAGCAGCTTTGTGTTTGGTAACAGTATTAGAAAGCGATGCATGTAGGCAAAGTGGGTAACTGTAGAAATAATTACGTGCGTTCTGGAGCGAGTGTGTCTAACGAACGGGGCAGAATTTAGCCCGTTGCCCTGGCTGAAATACAAATGTCACAAATATCAAATTTAGCGAAAATGGGGGGGGGGGGGGAACACTATAAAAAAAATCTGCGAAGGTAAACGAGTTAGATCAAGAACAAAACTTTAGTAAATGTCTTCTGTTTTAAAACGCGTGATACGGCCACTATCAGCTGTGCCTCGCATTGTCCCGATGGCTGTAGGTAACATGTTTAGATTTCGCGGGAATGGGAAGGATAGTCATGGTAAGTGCGATGTAGGACAGAAGCTTTGCGTTCCTGGTTCAGTCAGAAGCTTTGCGAATAATTACAGTACCCTCGTGATTTTTTTCTATTTTCATGCGTCATAAGACGTTGGTAATTGGTTTCTCCGAGGTCCTCAGTGAACTAATCAAGGCACCTTGGGAATATTTGGCGAAAATAAGGGGCGCGTTATGAGTAATGTGTAGGCTAAGATCAAAGTGAAAAGGCATAATGGCATTTTCAGTAAATTACGCATGCAAGCAATCGGGAGCTTTGTCAATGTGTTTTACGACCAAAGCACAATTTATGTCGCTGCTTTGGGAAAACTAGGAACGAACCGAGATCAAGGGATAACGTAAAGTTATTACAATGTGTTCATATGTTCATATTCCCATTTCCTGATGTCCAATTTACGTAACCACCGACGCAAGCATCGCGTGGTAGCCCGCGGCGTTGTTTTAAGCGCCCAGTCAAACGGCCTCGTCTCTCTCTCTCTCTCTCTCTCTCTGTCTCTCTCATGGGCGCCGCCATAATGTGTTTAATAATTCGTACGCAGTGGAGCCATCTGTGGGCATTTTGCATGCTGGCTTGGGCGGGCGCGCTGGGTTTCGCTCTCGCACAGTATGTTACGTGGTGTCTTTTACGTGGAAAATGGTTCTGTGAGACTCGCTCGAGTGATTGAAGCCTGCATGTCGGAGTTTTTGTTGGCATTGAGGTGCATGGGGCACCCAGCGCGATATGCGCATGCGTCTTTGAGCCTACAATAAGCCTTGGAGGTGAGCTACGTATTTTTAAAAAATTAGGTTCACGTATGTGACCTTACTGCTACATTCTCACTGTAACTACGAGCTGTGTTTTAGCAGCAGTGAATGCCTGTCGTGGTTGCATAGTGGCTATTGTGTTGGGCTGCTGAGCACGTGGTCGCGGGGTGGAATCCCGGCCACGGCGGCCGCATTTCAGTGGAGGCGAAATGTGAAAACACCAGTGAACTTAGATTTAGGTGCACGTTAGAAAACGCCAAATGGTCCAAATTTCTGGAGTCCCCCACTACGGCGTGCCTCATAATCAGATCGTGGTTTTGGCCCGTAAAACCCCATAGCTTAATGTTTAGGATTGAATAAAGGAACATACGCAACGATCGTAACAGCGTGAGTGCCTTTCTGCGACGGAATAAGTGCTCCTGTTTATACCTTTACAAGCCCTCAAGTTGTCATTTTAGACATGACGCGACTACCTCGTTTGGTGGACGTCGTTTAGGCCCTCGAATAAAATAGTTTTGTTGCGATAGCAATTACATGGACACCCCGAGTGAATTTTTGCCGTCGGCGTCTGGGTGAAGTTTGGTATATATTTAAGGATATGAGTGCTATATATTTCACGCCATATGACATGCGGTATATACGGGTTATACTGCCACACCATTCTATCACTAAAGTTGCTTATGTCAGGTCCTACATCCTTGACAAAATTGCTCCTCAGAATTTTGAGGATTGCAGCCCGCAAATAAATGTCGTGAAAGAAAACACTGACAGCCGCATGCATATTATCTTAAATAATTTCAAACCCAAGTATTAAAAGTGCGAAACAATAATAGAGGTCAAACCTGAAAATGATGTATTTGGATTGGTGCGGCTGTGCATTACCTCGGAGATCGGCCCAGGAACGAGGTTTGAAACATACCCGATACGCAAAAGTGGTAGTACAGTCGCTAAGACGTTGACTTTAATTAATAAACATAACTGAAGTTGTCCAATGGCAGGATTCAAACGCAGAAGCACTAGCACAACAGCTCCTTTTACTTATTCGGCTTACGTTTAGGCCATTTCTGCCACTACAGCTACGAGTCTTACACTTAGCGTAATATACTAGCATGTTTCTATCGCATTCATTTCTTCGCCCTTTGTCAAAACTAATATTTTTACTCGGTAATAACAACATACCGTAGTGTGAATCACACTTGTCGAGCGTTCGAGTGGCCGGATGTGGACTGCCCCAGCATACGATGCAGTGGTAGAGGCTGGGTGGAGGATGCGGCTTGACCATGCCCACGTGTTTAAGAATTTGCAAGTCACAAGGGCATGAAAACCCCCGTTTCTTTATTTTCGGTCTTGTTCGTCTTGTCTACGACGCACTCGCCCGTTTTACGGAATTCTTATGCGATCCCCTTGGATATTGCTGCTTTAAAAGGCGAGGCTATGCCAACCTCGTGCAGTGATCCCTGTGTTGAACCACGCCATCTGCCTCATACCGGTGGCTGACGTAAACATAGCGCTGTGATTTCAAGTCTCGTTAACTTAAAATACCTGAGAACGATGCCGGTGGCTTACCCTAATGTCGATGGAGTGTTTTAGTTTGGCGTTTTTCCGCTCCGCTGCTGAGCGGAGCGGAAGCGCGAATGCGCTTGCGCCCCTCCGTTTAGCCGAAAGCGGGCTAGCGGAGCGACAAACACGGTCCGCTTACAAGCTGCCTGAGAGGAGCGTGTTGCACAGCGCATTCGCTAGCGTTGGCATCAGAAAGGATTGGATTGGATGCATAGGCAAGCTCGCTTGCTATCACGTGGCTTTCCTCAAGACTGCGCTTTATTTTCCACTGGATACGTGGAACATAAATGCGGCTTGAGATTTTGTGGCTCATGGACGTGCTTTTCAGGGCTCCGCGGCGGCGACGAAATCGTTTTTGTGCATGCTTTGAGCTTGCTTCTGTTTTTGATTTGCTCATTTTTCTTAACCGTTAAATAATAATTGGGTAGGTTTTTTTTATCTCTCTCTTGTTTCGTGTATATTTGGTATTCCAGGATAGTCAGAGCGTCCTCGCGCCACGTGTTTCAACACGTGCAACCGGGTGGGACGTTGTCCTTATAGCCTTCAAATAGTAGCTTGAAAGTGACGGCACTAATAGTGCTGTCAATAATAGCTATCAATAATTTTACTGTGTGCGTTTTGGTAGGAAAGTGAAAGTGTGGCCGCGTGGTTGAACACGTACGAAAGCGTGTCATACCTTAAGTCTGCGGCATTGTTTTTAAAACATTGGTGAGAATTAGTTTCCGACATTTTAAGGATTTAGATCCTGTGCGTACCGGCTTTAGCTAGAAGGCACATGCTCTGCATTATAGTATTTGTATTAGAAAAAAGCCGTGCAATACATGGCCAGAAAGCCGGGAAAGCGGGCATTCTGCGGGCGGTCCCTCAAGGCAGATAAGGGGACGCATGAGAACGGAGAGGGAATCGAGTCAATCGGCACACACTGTCGATGCTAGGCTGAAGAAAATGGAGGCTTTCCAGGAAGAGCTTGTCAAACAGGTTGAAGAGCTCAAAAAGGAGCTAAATAGGAAGCGTGATGCACGGAACGTAGTGGGAAAAGGACGAAGTAGCCAAGGAAAAGCTGAAAATGGCCGCCATTGTGAACGAGGATGGTTGTGACAATGGAGCGCATTCCGCCGACGTGACAGGAGAGGAAGTGCCAGCAAAGTACATGGAATGCGTGCAACGTGGTGAGGGGTTAGATGGAAAGAGCGGCACCTACCTTGGCGCAACGCGAAAAAAGCAGGAGCGGAGGCGTCAGTGCCACTTGTCAAAGCTGAATCGCGCGCAAACGGACAAAGGGAAGCAGGAACTGAGAATGAAATTATGGGGTTTTATATGCCAAAACCACTTTCTAATTATGAGGCACGCCGTAGTGGAGGACTCCAGAAATTTCGACCACCTGGGGATCTATAACGTGTGCTGAAGTTAAGTACACGGGTGCTTTCGCATTTCGCCCCCATCGAAATGCGGCAGAGCCATGGCGGGGATGCGATCCCGTGACCTCATCCTCAATGGCCCAACGCCATAGCCATTGAGCAACCACGGCAGGTCAGGGAGAGGTAGGAGAGAGTGAAATGGTGATTATCGCCGGCGACTGAAATCTGGTTAGATGCTCAGAAGCAATTTGGTGAGAGGGTGAAAGGCGATAAAAGAGTGGTGGTTGGGACATTTCCAGGGTGGACACTGGGTTCTGTCATGGAGCGCGTAAAAGAAAAGCTCGCGGAAAATGCCCACGTGCGTAACCTTGTCATGGTAGCAGGTGGGCTAAATGACGTCTTAAACAGGAAAAGGACAGGACTAGCCCGGTGACAGCGCTCGGCGAAGGGGGTGGACGACTTGCGCGAGCTATCTCGTCGGGTGCAGATCGTGGTGTGCACGGTGCCGAAGGTGCCTATACGTGACAGTCGCGTACAAAGAGCCATAGTGGTTGCTAATTAGGCGATATGGAAAATGAGCGGAGAGAAAGGCTTCGAGGTTGTCGAAGTAAACAGGCAAGTGAGAAGTTGTGGTGGTTTTAAACGAGACGAGATCCACTTCAATTACAGGCTGGCACGAGAAGTGGGCTGGCGACTTGGTGGTCGCGCTGTTGCTTTCTTAGGGGGCCCGCGTGCGCTCAGGAGGCCAGAGTAGATAGTAATGAAGGAGGTCCCCTAGGGAAACCTCAGAAGTGCATCGCCGTCGATAACAGAAAAAGGAGGAAAGCAAGAGAGGTCGCCATGCAATAGGCTACATAAACATGCAGGGCGGCAGAAAAAAAGTAAAATTGGGCACCATATTGAGCAACAGTTAAATAGAGAACAAATAGGGGTGTATGATCTTACAAAAATGCACCTTAGAGACTCGGAAGAGCCGCCAGTGATTGAGGAGGGTGCAACAGAACTAAATCGGAAAGGGAGGGGGAGTCGGAATGCTCATCCATCAGGGAGCCAAATGGAGAAGAGTAAATTCACAATGTCAAGAGCATCTTTGGTTATCAGGTACAATGAGTGGGAAAGAAACTTGTCTGGGAGTTACATATTTGTGGACCGGAAAAAATTGCACAGAGAAAAATAAAGAATTAGTAGAATGCATAAGCGCTGATAACAAGGGTTTCGGGAATGGTGCTGAGATTGTCCTATTAGGTGACATGAATGCCCACATACAGGATTTAGATGGCTATACCGACAATAACGGGAAGTCAATGCTAAACCTTTGCGAGCAATATAACCTCGTGATCGTTAATATAGGGCCTAAGTGTGAAGGGCAGATCACGTGGGAAGTGGGAAACCGGCAATCGACCACTGATTACTGTCTGATGACAGAAGGAATTCACGATAAGTTGAGAGAAATGGTCATCGATGAGGAAGGGTTTAGCAGCATAGGGAGTGACCATAAACGCATCATTTTGCAAATGGGATATGTAGTTGGGAAAGAGAGCAAGGAAAGCAAAATGGCCAGTCCAAATTTGAACGCTGAACAAATAACAAATAGACTCTTGGCAAATGGCCAAGAGTGGGAATATAGTGAGCTTCAAGTTGCAATAACGACAGAAATACGGAAAGAGAAACAACACTTTCCTTGGAAAGTAAAAAAACCGGAAAGCTGGTGGGACAGGTAGACACGAGAAGCTATTGCCGAACGACAGAAAGCATCCCGAGAGCACAGGCAGGCAAAAAAGGCGCATTTGCCGCAGGATAAAGTAGCCAGTAAATGGGAAATATACCGGGAGATAGAGTCTATGGTTCAAATACTGGTGCAAGCAAAGATAAAAGGTGAAAGAACGTTGGTTGTCAGAAATACGTGAGAACAAGAAGGCCGCACCTAGAATATTTTGGAACCACATAAAATTATTAGACAGGAAGTCAACAACAACAACAAATCCTAGACGAACATGGGAACAAATTGAAAGGGGAAGCGGCATTAAATTGCATCCGAAAAGTGACAGTCGAATCTTTCCAAGAAAATGACGAGGTTGTGTTTGAAGAAAAATAGCATGAAAGAGAAGCAGGTGGAAAAGAAGCTGGTGCTGACAAATTTCAACTGGAAGAAAGCCGAAGAGTAAATTTCTAAGCGCACAGCCACAGGGATAGACGAGGTTCCCGTTAGGTTGGTTAATGAAAATGAACTAAGACCAAATAATAAGGAAGCTCTTGTGAAAACATTGAAAAAAAACTTTTAAAAGATAGACGAATACCAGAAAGTTGGCGACAAAGTAGAATGAATTTAATTTATAAAGGTAAGGTGGAGAAAGATAGCATTCACTCGTATAGACCGTTGACCATTACATCGGTAATATACAGGCTAGCAATGCACATGTACTCAATCAAATTAAAGCTGAAGGCATGGGCAGAGAATAATGGCATTTTGGGTGAACTGAGAATGGCTTGAGAATAAGGCGTTTGGATGACAACTTATTTGTTCTTACTCAGTGTATTGAAATATCAAGAGTAGAAAGCAGTTATATGTGGCCTTTTTAGACATTACAGGAGGGCATCGCAACGTAGACCGCAACATTTTGTGGGATATTCTGGAAGGGGAAGGCTTAGGTAACGATTGTCTACAGCTTTTGAGAGAGATTTACCTATAAAATACCGTTTGCGTTGAATGGGAAGGGATGAGGAGCGCGGAGAAACTTCATATCAACAAGGGACTGAGGCAGGGGTGCCCTTTATCCCCACTGCTGTTTAGGATGTTCATGGTGAGGATGGAGAGGGCGCTAGAAGGAAGTAGTATCGGGTTTTATCTCTAACACAAACAGGCATCTGCAGTAGTAGAGCAGCAGCTTCCAGGTTTATTTTATGCAGACGATATTGTATTGCTAGCTAACAAGCAAAGCGATTTGCAACGTCTGGCTAATATCTGTGGACAGGAAGGCAAGAATTTAGGTTTGAAATTTAGTGTTAGAAAATCAGGTGTTATGGCATTCTATGAAATCAGCGAACAGACAGTGGCAATACAGGGCCAGCAAGTACCTCGGGTAAGATAATATAAATGCCCTGGTCTATGGATAAACGAAGGGAATAGATGTATGGAAACCGGGAAAAATAACAGTCAAGGGGAAGAAAAATGCAGCCATAATGGAGCGCAGAGAGCTATGGGGATACAATAGGTACGAGGTGCTCGGGGGTATGTGGAAAGGTGTAATGGTTGCACGACTTACTTTTGGAAATGCGGTTGTTTGCTTGAAATCAGGGGTACAAGCAGGACTCGATTGGACCAAAGGTCAGTGGGACACCTCGCATTGGTCGCTCACGGGAAAACTAGAAATGAAGCTGTGCAGGGTGATATGGGCTGGACTAGTTTTGGAGTGAGCGAAGCTCGCAGTGAAATTGATTATGAAGAACGACTGGGGAATAAGGAAGAAAGTAAATGGGCTGGGAGAGTGTTAAGGTATATGTACAGGAAAAACAATGATTCACAGTGGAGGAAAAGAATTTGGAAGCTTACCAGCAAGTATGCGGCCTGTAGCCTGAGCAAAAAAGAACGTAAAGCGGGAAGTCGGAGATGCTGAGATAATCTCATGCGTCGTCTGCTAGCGAGCGCGCGACCGTGGCGCGGACGCTGACGGACGCCCAGTTTTTCTCGCAGAAAGCGTAAGAAATTCTGTGCAGTAACATTTTATATGGTTTTACTTGCTTTGGTGCGCCCCCGACTCTTGTCGGTCGGTAGCAATTATAGTTTTAGCCGGGTGAACGGCTATTTTTAACACTGTTTTCTAAAGGTAACACGTAATTTTTGCCACAGCTATAAGCCGCCTATCTGCAACATGAAGCTACGGAAGACAGTTTTATTGATGTGTCATTCTACGCGCGCTTCTTGTTGGTGGAAGATTGATCAGGGACAATGATCATAGATAACAGTATTATTGTGAAGTAAACGAGGTTTATTAACTGTGTGGCGTGAAGAGATGCAGATGATCAATGCACTTATAGGTAAGTCTAAGGGTACATAGACATACATATCCGCGACATAGATTTGAGAGAAAAATTATATATACCAGATGCACTGGCTGAAGAAGTCCAGACCGGAGTAAGCGTGTTTCCTTTAAAAGCTGCACCAGCCCCCAGGTGAACCAACCGACTTCCCGAGAAAAGGAATCGACAATTAGCCACGTACAGACGAAACATCAACAGAATCGTACATGCATATGACAAAACTGAAGAAGCCTTTATCGATGAGACAGCCGCAAGGTATTCATCTCGGGCTAAGGCAGCAATTCACCCAGATTACACAGGCACCAAAAACACAATTAGACGAAGAGATTAGCGAAGCGGAATTGAGAGCAACTCTACAAAAGCTTAACACTGCATTCGCGCCGGGACTGGACGGAATAACAGACAAGACAATCCGAAATCTCGATGATGCCTCTCTAGAACAACTTGCCAAGTATATTGCCACGACAAACTTGGTGACATTCAAGTTGCGCGCCCTTTGCATTGGGCACTGTGCACGCCGTACAGTGGTGTTCAGCAACAGGCAGCGATCTTCGTGGCACGGGCAGCCAGTTGGACCCGGCTCGCATGCGCCACGCGCACGAGGTGTCACGCGAGGAGAAGAGGAGGACGGTTCGAGCCCAGTTTGAGAACGTTCGCGACTGCCGCGGATTTCTGCACGACCGCAGTGACTTTTGCTTGTGGGCACAAGTTCGCCTTTAATAAATATCCTTGTTTTACTAACATCGTTACAATATAAACGAATGCTAGCAATCCGGTACAATGCTACAACAATGAAAACGGCCCAGATTATTCTATTACCTAAACCAGGCAAGCGGCTACAGTTGGAGAACCTGAGACCAATTTCACTCACGTTCTGTGTGGGCGAACTCGTGGAGAACGTTGTCCTAATGAGACTGACCCACTGTCTCGAACGACGCTATCCCGCCTACAATGTTTGGCTTCCGGAGAAATTTGTCTACACAGGATGCAATGCTCCAGCTTAGGCATCGAATTATAGATAACACAAGTTGGAACACCCAAGCTATCCTAGGACGATCTAAAAAAAGCTTTTGACAGTTTTACCCACGAAACAATATTAAACAGAATAAATTAGCTAGGCTTAGACCAGCGATTATGCAGTTATATACGAGACTTTCTTACTAACAGGAAAGCACACATTAATATAGGAGACCTTAACTCCGAAGAACTACAGATCGCAAGCGCAGGTACGCCCCAAGGTTCAGTAATATCGCCGATGTTGTTTAATCTGGCTCTTATCGTATTACCAGTAAAGCTAAAGGAAAACGATGGCATCAAGCATACCATCTACGCTGATGATATCACCCCCTGGCTGAGCGATGGCAACGATGGACAGGTTGAAAACACATTACAACGTGTAATAGAAGTAGTTGAACAATACCTAGCAGGAACCAGACTGGCGTGCTCGGCAGAGAAATCTGAACTCATTTATGTACCATCGCGACGTGGCCGAAAACCACGCAACTGCGAGGAACGCACGAAACAATCCGGAAATTCACCCAACTACGGCAGATGGTATGCCCATACCCAAGGTTCACAAGATCAGCGTATTGGGCCTCATCATTGAAAGTAACGGCTACAATGGAGCGATCATACGCAAATTAGACAATATAACATCTTAAATCATGCGGCTGAATAGCCAACAAACAGTGGAAGGAAAGAGAGCAATCTGCTTGGACTAGTCCAAGTGTTCATAATAAGCAGAATAGTATACGTGGCATCGTACCTACGATGGTACTCGTCAGAAAAATACAAATTAGATTGCTTAACCAGAAAAATCTGCAAGTAATCGGACTCGCCATCAAATGGAATGGCACTCAATAGTTATTTGAATTATTGGACGTTAATATGAACAACACTGCTACGAAAAAGATTGCCCATGTACTCCGACTGAATCGGGGAGACTGGGAAGTCTTTACCAATGTAATCTCCGTGGCTTGTGTGGCGATCACCTCCAGCGTGCCAGCAGGCGAAATGAATGAGAAAAATAATAGTCCAGTCGAATGGTGTTTGGTATTCAGAATCCACTATTAAAAATATCCAATATCAGCTTCCGTTTGAACGTAACGCATAACAACACTTGCATTCTCGAAGGTGTGGGGCCGGTGCAAGTGGGGACTCATTCCGAATCATTGTGCTGCTAGATAGTTGTCAGGAAGGAAGCGTGTACACCACGTCTCGAACAAGTATAACCCTTTATTGCCTCGCCTCGGCCTCCCCACCTCTCCGTGTCCGTGTTGATGAAGTCGCTCTGTCCGATGGCGTCATCTCTCGGCCTTGCGGTGGTTGTCTTCGCCACACAGTCCTTACACGTATCCCCACCATGGACGTCCGACTCTGGAGTTTTGCAAGACGCGTAGCGCCACCTGCCGTTGCGAAGAGGCAGTAATTGAGTAGTGCGAAGCCCGACTCCCTTGCTAAGTTGCCTATGCAGCTAGCGACTGCGAAACAACGATTTAACTAGATTTTGTTCCATATTGCGAGTGTTTTGCGCATTTAACACCCAGACAGAGAGCTATGAATTTCTACGGTAGTCGGACGCGCCGCCGAACTGCCATAAAGCGCTTTCTGGCTCACTCTTCAGACTGATGGCGGAAACGACGGCGACCGCGATAGCTCCGCGCGCTACGAAGAAACGCCGCAATCGACGCTACTGTTGTGTTGTTAATTGCCATGAACGTGAAGGACGGAATAACAACGTTCAGTTTTACCGATTTCAATCGCGATCGTTTGAAGGGGAAAGGCGAGAGCGCTGGATACGGGCCGTTCAACCTGTTGGGTAATCGGATTACTTGCATTCCCCACAACACAGCGGCTCGCATGAGAAAGTGCGACAATTTTGTTCTTCTGTAATTGTGTTGCGTAGCCCTGACGGGGGACCGCGGTAACTAAGCGAAAACTCAAGAATCTGCAGCCGCCACTTCGTCGGTAACAGAAAAAACAACGTTGCGAACTATCCTGCTTATGTGCCATCGATATCTCCACCTTTTAACAGACGTCCGCCTCCGCTTGACTCAACAGGTGGAACGGAGAGATCTGGCAGGTCAGCTTGACCAAACATTTTGTTTCGTTTAAGAATTCGAAATCCTGTTCTAGAGCATCGTTGTATCGTGAGCTCATTTCTACTTTTGGTATTTTGTATGTCCTGCGCCGATACAACAAGCATGCTTCGTAATGTGCTGAGCCTGCTCGACTGCGTTTTTCAAATGTGAGCAATAAAGTTGCTGCAGAAGCACTGGATGAGTAATTGCGAAGTAACGCACGTGTGTAAAGAAAAAAAAATTCGCATTTATTTACATTTATTTGTCCGTGCTTGTTACTCGAAGCGTCTGCGAAAAGTTCATACTGAACGATGCTGTAGCTCCTGCGAGAAAGATACAGCGCGTAGGCACTGAAGGAAGCTTACTTTCGTTATGATCGCACGCTGTTTGCTGCCTTGGAAAACGTTTTCTGTTTGCTGCCCTGGAAAAGGCTATGAAAGGATTTACTCTCTGTAAATAATTGCGAGACAAAACATTACGATAAAATACATAAAAATATGTGAGATATTTAAGTCTTGTGTTCAGGACATATTCAATATGAACCAATTTGAAATGCTTAGATTTTTATGCTGATATGCTTATAAACAAACCTGATGCTCTCTGTACTTGCGAGTTGGAGCACGCCGAAATAACACTTGAGACTTTATTTTATATTGTACACGTACTTCGCCCTGCTGAGCTTCCTTCCCGACGCGTGGATGGGCGGAAGAAGCTTTCCAGGTCCTTGATTTTTAGGAAACCGTGTCTCAAAACAAACGAAAGAGAGGGGTCCATTGTGGCCTATGCACCTAATTTGCTTGCGGACAGCTCTCCTTGCACTACTCAGTTAGCGCCAAGGCTGCGATGGGGGCGCTGGTGACGGGTTTTTCCGCAGCGCCGCCTGGGCAGTCTGAGGTCTATAGAACGCAAACCCGTCGCGGGCATGTCCATTCGGGGGTCCTAATACGCTGTCGGTTGGTCAGCATGGGCTATCCCTGGACGGCGCCCTGTCGTTGGGTCTCGGGATGAAGTCATTAGCACCGGCATTCTTTGTAATCCTATAAGGACCTGAACGTCTTTGTGCGAGCTTCGATGAGACGCCTGTTGCTGCATTAGTTAAAGTATGGCTGTCCAGGAGAACAAGGTCGCCTGGTTTCAGGCTAACTGGCCGCCTGTGATGGCCGTAATATGCCTTTTGTTTCGCCTGAGCGGCACTTTGCTGTCTGTGAGTAAATTCGAAGGCCTGGGCAAGGCAGTGGCGAACTTCTTCGGAAAAGGCATCGTAAGCCGCAGCAGGCGGTTCAACGTTGTCCTTGGCGCGAGGTGGTTCCCGTGGAGTGCGCAGCTCTCGACCATAACACAAGAAGGCAGGCGCGTAGCCTGTCACAACACACTGCGGTGCGGAGAGCAAAGGCAATTTCGGGGATGCGAGAGACCCACTCCCTGTGGTTTGTGAAGTAGGCCCGGTGGCATTCCTTAACTATACCGTTATGGCGTTCTACCATTTGTCCAGCGGCGCGGTAAGGCACGATATGACGGTCTTTTATGCACCATTGCTTCAGGAGGCCCTTCCAAAGCGTACTGACAAATGGGCGCCCGTTGTCGCTGGAAATTTCTACTGTTACTCCATGCCGAGAGAAGGCTTGCTGCATACAGTCAATGTTTTGGCTGGTAGCGGCTCTTAGAGTAAACAATTCAGTGAACTTGTCAACCACCACCAGCAGGTACTGGTGGTGCCGTGGTGTGAGTGGTAACGGTCCAATGACATCTACACTAAGTTCCTCCATCGGTGTAGTGGCCCACTGGCTGCTCATAAGGCCCGCTGGCTTTTGGCAATTTGCCTTGGAGCGCTGGCAAACTTTGCAGCGTCTGACATATTTAGATACATCTGCTCGCATACGCAGCCATACGAAACAAGAAGAAACTCTCCAATGTCTTGAAAACCACATGTTCACTGGTGGGGTGATCATGCGCCATTTTCAGCACCAGAGTCCGCAAGCGCTCTGGTAGCCAAGGCACCTTTCGGTTCTCGCTGTGCTGAACGAGTAACTCAGTGACTCCAGTTCAGTCGAAGCGGCCAAGTCCTTGATTAGGCGTGATTGTAGGTCGTTCTCTGGGAGCGTTGTACCTTGCATGACACTTTTTAGCTTGGGGAACAGTGGATCACGACCTTTCTCAAACCAGGCATTCTATATTGTTGAGGAGAGTCACATCGTCTGTGATAGACAGGGGGGCAACTGTCTCGAACTTAGTGTGTTGCTCAGGGTCTTGAACGGTAATCGGGAACAGAGTTTCGGGTCGAGTCTGGCTTGGGTTGTCTGGATAGTTCAAGGGGGCTCTGCTAAGGGCATCTTCTGGAATGTTGGCTAGTCCCGTTCTGTGTTTGATCTTGCAGTTAAAACCTTGCAGCCTAAGGACCCACCACTTGATTCTTGGTGAGGCTTGATTTGTCTGAAAAAAATCCATGAGAGCTAGAGAAGAATGGTCACAACGGATTTCGAATTCCGCGAATTCTACGCAAGGCCTGAATTTATAGACTGCCCAGACCACTGCCAAGGCCACTCCCATTCCTGAACAGAGTACTTTTTTTCTGCCTCGGTGAGCACCCTGCTTATAAACGACACGGCTCTGAGTTCCTGAGGGCTTGCCTGGAGTAGCACAGCAGCTATTACAATACCACTGGCATCTGGTTCCACCACGAAGGGCTGGTTGAGGTCAGGGAGGTTCACCACGGCATCTTTGCCCAGGGACTGCTTCATGCTCTGGAATGTGCACTCTTGCTGGTTAGTCCACTGTCAGGGTGCATCTTTCTTCAAAAGACTGGTGAGGGGGTGAGGCTGTGAGAGAAAATCGAGGTATAACGCTTCGATAATACCCCGCCAGGCCAAGGAAAGCCTGCAGTTGTTTGACTGTTGCTGGTCGAGGGTAGTGCAACACAGCAAGCACTTTGCCTTCGTCAGGTCGACACTGCCCAGGTGAAATTATATGTCCAAGGAACCTGAGCGGATGGTGGCAGAGTTGGGTCTTGTCTGGGTTAATGGTGAGGCCTGCGCCTCTGATGCGCTCGAGTACGCATCGGATGTGTTCCACGTGGTTTTCCAGCGGGTCTGAATACACCAGGACGTTGTCGAGGAATGCCATTGCAAATTTTTGATTTATACCATCCAAAACTGTCCATCATTGTTTGGAAGGTTGCTGGTCCACCTGCCACTGCGAAGGGCATCCTAGTGAATTCGAAGGTGCCCTGGTGACAGATAAATGCGGTTTTGGGGATATCCTGTTCGCACACTGGGATTTGGAAAAAAGCCTTGTGAAAGATCAAAACTTGAAAACCATTGTGCCTGACCCAGCTGTGCCAAGAACTAGTCAATCCTGGGCATAAGGTAAACAGACACCCTTGTTCGGCTATTGAGTGGCCAATAATCAATGGCGAGTCGGAAGCCACCATTTTTTTGCGACCGAAACAGGAACACTCGTCCACTGACTGGTACTCGGGCGTATGAGGTCTTGCTCTATGAGGTCACGGATGCAGTTATCCATAATGGCCTGTTTTTTTAGCATTGACAGGGCGAAGCTTGCAACGTACAGGTAGGCTGTCCCCAGTATCAATTCGATGTTCAGAAAATGTGCGCCCGGGGGTAGCTTTAACAATTGGGCTGAAAGTCTCGAGCACCTGCGCCAGGCGTGGATCCACATTCACCTGAGCCGCAAAGCTAGCAGGGTCATTGGCGGTTGGGACTTCAGAGGCTCAGGTTGCTCGGCGAAGATTGCTTGCAGGTCATATGATTCTTCGCTGTCTAGCTCCCCGTTAACCTGCTGCTCTCCTTTGACGAAGGGTAACTTGCACTGCGGTTAAGTTCCAATTGTCCAACCTCCCAGTGCAATATGAAGCGATATTCCAGTCACCGTCAGGAAGTCCCTCCCGAGTACAATGTTTCTACAGAGGTCGGGCACACACGGGAACCGCTGGCGGCGGGAGCCTGCCGCCCAGTGGATCTTGCATCGCAGCGAGGAAGTAGATTGAGACCAGCCTAGCCACAGCCTGTATGGGCGAGGTTGAAATCGCCGCCGATGAGTAGGGGGTGCGTTCCAGCTACGTGAAGAGCCTTCTTAAAAAGGGTGAGAAAGCGACATTTTGCTTTGTCCTTGGGGCTATTGTAAATGTCCATAAGGAAGATGCATTCTTTCCGTTTACGATTGTGAATTAATTCAAGGAATAGTTGTTCGATGTGAGGACTATTGAGATCATGTTGAATAACAGGGACACGACGCCGTACTAGGGTGGAGACCCGGCGAAGGGGGGTGGGTGGTATGGAAGGTTTGGTGACCGGGGAGCGTGGTGGGGGCATTATTGTTTTTTTTTTTTGCAGTAGGATAGCATCCGGGCGGCGGGTATGTTGGCACACGTATTGATTGAGTACCGGTTGTTTCTGGTGAAAGCCTCGGCAGTTCCACTGCCAAATGAGGGCGGCTTGATTAGTGAAAGTCATAATGGAAGATGGTGGATGTCGCCACCGGGTCCGGGAAGGGTCGCAGACGCGGGTGGCATGGCTAGGAGGCGTGAGAATACGAGTTCCCAGGTTGGTCACTCGTTGGACAATATCAATGAAGGCATGCTGGATGGAGTCCAGTGCATGTTGGAAAGTGCTAACAGTTAGTTGTTTGAAGTGAGATGAGCATGTCTTTAACTTCAGAGCGGACTTCGCCCGTGGCTCCATCTTGCAGGACTCTTCTTGGGGGCCGGAGTCGTGGAGGCCTCCTGACTAAGGGCGGGGACGTTCTGTGCGATAGGTGTAGGGGTTGGTGCTTGGGCTTGTTTGAGGTCTCTAACCTCCTGTGTGAGTTTAGTTAGGAGATAGCGTAGGATGGCGTTCTCGCGCTTAAGCTGATCTATTTTTTGGGTTATCTGGTGAAAGAGGAGGGGAGGTGGCTTGTGTGTTGGTGATCTTACGACCCTCTCGCGAGGTGCCCTTGAGGGCCTCTGCGAAGCTCACCTTGTTGTTGGTAGACGTGATGCATGAAGCCGATGCAGACCAGGATCTTGAGCGTTTCTTGGATCGAGATGGAGTTCTGGAGCGGGAACAGCTCCCCCTTGACGGCGTGCGGGAGCGTGGCCTGGTTTTGTGTTGAGGGTGAAGGTGCCGGCTTGTTTATAGGTGGCTTGGCTGGTTGCTCGTCGTTGGCCGATACGCTTGTGGATGACGTACGGGGCTTTATAACGAGCAGCACAGCTTTTGTCCGCGGTGAGATGGGGACAACCACAGAGCGAGCACTTAGGGTTACAGTTGTGGTCGGCGGGGGGGGGGGGGAGGTTGCGGACACCACAGCCCCGGCATATCTTAATTGTTATTTGGGAAGGGACAAATGCCATACGGTGTCCGAGGCGGCCACACTGGTAACAAATGTCAATTTGCTTCCGATATAGCGAACTTGGGGGTAACCGTAGCGGACCTGTTAAGGCACATCCAGTCCGTCAAAAGCGATGATCACTGTTGTAGTAGAGGCGGTGCGCTTGGCTGCCAAGGCTGTCGGGTTTCGGCCAGTGACAATTTTGTTGCGGATCTGCTGGGGGGTCTCCGTGAGTGGGATCCCACGGATGACCCCCTTCGTCGTGTGCTCAGCTGCGGTTTCGTAGACATTCACCTCGTGGGTTACGCCGTTCACTTGGATAGAGCGGATGCGAGCGTACCAATCTGCATGGTTCGGGTGAGGTGTGCTGACGACAACGATGTGTTGCGTATTCGGGTAGACAGTGTCTTCTAGGCTTTCTTCGTCCGAGAGTTTGGCTGCTTGGAGAATGGCTGCGGTCATACGGGACTGCCGATCTTGGCTATATGAAGGACGCCTTTGGGGCGGATGGCAATTTTGATATCCTCCGTCGGAAGTGGCGGCATGCGGCCCGGCTTCAAAATTTAAGCTTTAACGGGCTGCCTCGCCCGAGAGCGGGGCCGGTTACATAGGGTTTCAGATGATTCATCGGTCAGGGTCAAGTTATCCGTGCCACGTCTTGAGCGGCGGGATCTGGCAGTGAGCCAGCCAGATTGGGCGGTCACTTCTTCCGGCGAAATATCCTGGTCGGCGACCTGGATCTCCATAGCGAAGACAGGTGCGGGCTCACACTGGTGGGAGATGTAAACGGCGCAGCCGGCGCAGTCGATGGCCTAACGACCGACGAGCTAGGCTTAGCGCGGCGGCGACGTGGCGGGTGGACAAAAGGTGCGGTTCCCTGGAAAATGGAAAGTCTCGCCTGAAGACGAGGTGTCCACAGAGTCCGGAGAACTTCAAGAATGGTTTGGTGAAAACTTTAGGACGCTAATCACAGAAAAAATCTGCGAAAACATTTGAGAAAGCCGGAGCCGACATGAAAACGTCCGCACTCCTCGGCCTCTTCTTCCTCCCAGATATGGTGAGACTCTCAATTTTTTTCCCTTGCCTGAATCAAGTTGGCAGACTTACAGGCTGCCCCAAACGTTTATTTTGAACGACAGCTAGGAATTTGTTAGCAGAACCGATTAGCATCAGTGCGTTCTCAGGAACTGGTGCGCCTCTGCGCAACAACCACGACTCTGTAAGGACTTTGTGGCGAAGACAACCACCGCAATTTAGCAGGATGCGTTGTTGGGCAAGTTGCTTCATTGTACTTGAAAAGGTGTTTCCCTCGAATAAACCTCAGTTGTTAGTTTGCGCCTGTCTTCTTCCTTGTGATCGTCTACAAATCGCATCCAATCTTTCCAAAATCCACCGCAAGGCCGAGAGGTGGCGCCACCGGACAGAGCGACATCATCATCACGGATACGGAAGGGTGGGGAAGCCGAAGCGAAGCAATAAAGGGTTGTACTCGTTCGAGACGTGGTGTGCACGCTTCCTTCTTGAGAAGTGGGGGCTCGTTCGGGATTGGAAATGGATAGCGTGAACGTTCCAGAGGAAGTAGTGTAGTACTTCGTCAACCAGACAGACGGTTCGCCCATCCAGCGGGAACAGGTCGCCTCCCGGCTGCGGCAACGACTGATGACCGTGACTACCGCGCCGGCAGGCCTAGGGGTGCCGGTGGCTGCAGCCGCCTGCCGTGACTTGCACGCCATACGTGACAACAGAGCCGCCGAAGTTCTCGGGATTCAGCAACCTACAGTCGCCGGGGTGTTCCTCGAACGTTTAGAAAACTTTTGCCTCGTGTCTGGTATTGACTCTGCCAGAAGACTTAGTAACCTGGTCCCGGCCGCCTTGGAGGGCAGCGCTAAGCCGTGGTGGCGCTTTGTCGGCATTTTCGCCACTTAGAAAGAGTTCACACATGCGTTCCGCGCGGAGTTCACTTCAATCGATTCAAAGCGCCGCCTGAAGGGAGAGCTTCAACAATGCACCCAGCACCCAGGGAACCTAAGGGAGTTCATTTCGCGATATCCGCATACTACGACCGCATCGGTGAAACCGTACCAGAAGAGGAAAAGGTCCAGCGGGTTCTCCGCTAAATGCACCAGCAATTACAAGATCTCGCAGGAGGGTCAACCTTTACAACATTGAGGGAGCTCGCGACGGTGACGGATGGCTTGATGGAAAGAGCGTGGCACCGATGGCAGTACAAACCACCACCACCACCACCAACAACAACAAATCAGGTCGCAAGGGATTTGGCATTGCAACCACACAGGGCAGTCGCTAACGCTCTCGGACCGCGGCCCATCTCGGCGACTGCCACCGTGGGCACAACTACGTCAGCCACAATGTCTCTGGCGTACCACTGGCCACTACACCCCGCAGCGGTCCAACCGTTCTATCTTTGTGATCAAATTCATCCCGCCCCCACCGTTCCTACGCTGACGCAGCCGATCGCCCATACCTCGCCACCGGGTGCTCGTTGTCAGTGGCCCAACACGCGACAAGTCCGCTGCCAGCGCTGCCAAGGGATCGGCCATGTTGCCCGCCAAATGCGCCACGGGTAAAATGGGCCGCCAAGGTGTTTTCAGTGCCATCAACTGGGGCACGTGCGGGCCGAATGCAGAGAGAATCGGTACTCGGGAAACATGCATTGGTAGATGCTACGCCGGCAGGCATCTACGACAGCGCGCCCCAGGTTGCGGCCACGTACTGCTGGCAGAAAGGAACCCCTTCTCGACATCCCCATCGGAGCAACGACATTCCAGGCGCTCGTGGACACGGGATCCAGCGTTAACTTTCTGGGACAAGCGACGGCGGCCGCTGGAGCCACAGGAGCCAGTCACAAAAGAGAGGTACGCACGCTCCGCCTGGCCACAATTGAGGCTATAGATGATTTGCCAGGCTTTGGGATTAGGATAACGTTGGCAGCCTTCCAGGCAGCTGGGAGGGCGCCATTGCGCCAGCAATCGTTGATGTAGTCAGTCAGATTGGACACGAACTCATCATCGAGATTGCGAAGGGTTTTCTTAGTGACCCCGTCTGGGCCTGGAGCAGAACGACCGTTAAGCTTGCGAAGAGCAGCATATATTTCAGATACGCTAAAATCGGCGTCTATTGTAGGGTTGGGATTACCGATGTAATTGCTGTGTGGACTGACTTATCCCCTGGAGGTATATCTAGTGCAGAGGTAGTCAAGGACTTGTTGTGGACCTTGCTTAAGGGTCTCCGTATAAAGGAGTTTCTGCAGCCGATCCTGTTGAGCGGTGCGGATGGTGGTATTGTCAAGCAGATGTTTGAGGAGTTTCCACGAGGATGGGCGATGAAGTTGTCCATCCACCGTGTTACACAGCTCAGTCTATTGTTGCCGGCATAGGGTTTGACAATGCTTCTCAATGGTGGTATTGAGTTTGGAGGTCTTCTGAGGCGACGGTTTAGGCGCTGCCCCTTCCATCGAGCTAGGATGGAGGCCTTAGTCTCCAGAAGATGGGCGAGGTGGCTATCCATGCGTTCAACTGGCGCATCTGCAGTTACCACCAGAGTGGCCGTTTGAACATCAGTGCGTAGCGCTTGCATCCCGGTGTTAATGTCGGCAATGTTTTCTGCTGAGGTAGCACCAATGCTTATCTTACGAAAAACATCCCAGCCGGTAATGCTGAATTCTTTAGTGGGGGCAGGGGCGGCAGCGAGTTGGGTAAAGAGATAGCAAGGATATAATGGTCGCTGCCCAGGTCTTGCTGGATATTGGTCCAGTGTGCATTATTGATATGTTTGATGAAGGTGAAGTCGGGAGTACAGTCCCGGGTAGTGGAGGTACCGAGGCGTGTGGGAAAGGAGGGATCCGTGATGAGCGCGAGGCCTAAGTCGTGGTAATCTTGCCAGAGGTTGCGAGCTGCAGCTTCCGTGCGAACCTAAGGCCCATGTCCCTCGCTTCATGCGTAGGCAAGGTGATAAAACATGCCTTCTTAGCACGCATTAACAGTTACCTCGAAGACAACTCTCTCTATCCCCACACCATCATTGGATTTCGCCCTCACCTTTCTACTCAAGACGATATGTTGCAGCTCAAACATCAAGTGCTAAACGACCGTTCCCGTTACATGAAAGCCATCCTCGGACTTGACCTCACTCAAGCCTTTGACAACATTTCCCATGCAGCTATCCTTGACCAGGTCTCCCAGCTCCACGTGGGAGAGCGAGCCTGCAATTACATTCGTGACTTTCTCTGCAATCGCAAGGCCACCCTCTCGGCCGGGGATTTACGATCAGACCAGCTTCCCCGTGGTAGCAAAGGCACCCCGCAACGTTCAGTTCTCTCCCATGCTCTTTAACTTAGTCATGATTGGCCTTGCCCAGCAACTACAACGAGTCGACAATATCAACCATACCATCTACGCCGACGACATCACCATCTGGGCGTACCGATGCAGTGATGGTCAAGTGGAGTCAGCCCTCCAAACGGCTATTGACACGGTTGAAGCCTATCTCCAAGGAACCGGACTGCACTGTTCGCCGGCTAAACCGGAGCTTCTTCTCTACAAGCCCATTCAGCGGGGTCGCCCTCCCAAGCACCAATCTGATCACCGACCCTGTGACGCCATCATCCCACGCCTTCAAGATGGCAGTCCTATCCCACACGTCCCTAGTATCCAGGTCCCCGGTCTCACCATCTCTACCAACGGCTCCAGCGCCTTGGCTCTTAACAAGATCTGTGCCCAATCTCAAAACACCCTACGTCTTCCTAAACGTATCTCTAACCGACGAGGGGGACTCAAAGAAGAAAGCCTTCTCCGCCTCTGACAGTCCTTTGTCATATGTCACATTACCTACGTTGCTGCGTACCTCAACTGGTACCGGGCTGAGCAAAACAACCTCGACACCCTCATATGAGGGGTCTACAAGCAAGCACTTGGCCTCCCGCATTACACCAGCGCTGAACTCTTCAACTGGGAGTTCACAACACCCTTGCCGAACTCACTGAAGCCCAACAATGCTCTCAGCTTGAACGGCTCACCCTTGCTGAAACGGGACGCTTTATTTTATCCACGCTTGGCTTTACCTACAATCAGCAACAGGGCCCCAAACAACAGATCCCGACCGACATCCGTAGCTGGATCTACATAGACCCTATTCTATCCCCAGAAACATGCACCCTGAATACAACAGGGCCCGGCGCCAAGCTCGGGCCGGAGCTGTCATAAAAGCCCTTGCTCACGTACCTGGCGTCACATTTGTTGATGCAGCCCAATATTCCCATGGCACACGATTTGTGGCCGTCGCCACACGCGATGGAGTCCTACACCATGCCTCCAGCGTCACTGCACCCACTGCCCAGACGGCTGAAGAAGTGGCCATCGCCCTGGCCACTCTAGATCCCACCTGTCACACCATCGTGTGTGACTCTCGCTCAGCCGTCGCTAACTTCAGGAAAGGCCGTATTTTCCCCCAAGCTGTTCCCATCCTCTGCCAGGCACCACACTCAAAGACAGCATGATCACCCTGACATGAATCACGGCTCATGCGGGCCCCGTCCACTCACACCTCCCAAATCTCAACGAGGTCACCCACTCCATTGCGCGAGGCCTAGTCAACCGCGCCGGAGGCACTGGAGATGAGTTGGACACCAGGGACAATCTCACCACTTATAACGATCTCGTTAAGGCCTTTTACCTCAGTCGCCGAACCTTCCCCCCCACCTCACCCCAAGTTCATCCAAGCGCAGGCCACCACCCTGCGTCTGCTACAAACACGTACCCTTCACCCGCCCGCCTCCACCTTATATTCTCAGACGTTTACACTACCCCCAACTGCCGGTTCTGTGGCGTTCACCCGGCTACGCTTCTGCATATGCTGTGAGAGTGCCCAGCACAGTACACACGGACTAACCACGACCCTCTCGTCGAGGTTGCATGAGGCTCCGCGGAGCTCCGCCCTCGACGACCAAACCTGGGCGACCCAGCACGCCCGTGAGGCGGCGGCGAGGCAAGCCCTCGCCGTCCCCTCATGGGAGGCTTAGGCCCGGCCATCATAAAGTGCTGGTTCTACAATAGAAGTTTTATGCGAAGCATATTAACGTAGGTTTCGGGCCTTCGCGCGACGCCCGGCGGTAGCCACTATTGACCCTGAAGTGGGGTCACGTGACATGACGTCACGTGATGACGTCACACAGGCTGCAGATGGGGCCTCATATCGCGCCGTCGGTCGCCTCCCGGCGGTGGCCACCATTGACCTTCAAGTGACCTTCAAGTAGGTCACGTGACATGACGTCACGTGACGACGTCACACCGGCTGCAGATGGGGCCTCATATCGCGATGTCGGTCGCCTCCCGGCGGTGGCCACCATTGACCCTGAAGTGAGATCACATGATGTGACATCACGTGATGACGTCACACCGGCTGCAGATGGGGCCTCATATCGCGCCGTCGGACGTCGCCCGGCGGATGCCTCCACGCTTCGGTTCGCGCCGTCGGCGGCGCCACCATTGCTGCATCACGTTATATGTGACGTCACGCCAGGGATGAAGCGGCGCGCGCCCGCCGTCGCGTCAGTCTCTGTGCCCGCAACCGCGCCAGCGTCGTTGCGCCGGGCGTGTATGCGGTCACGATGCCTCCAAACGCTAAGGATACGCTAAGGTTAAGCCCAGTGGATGCTTCGCATCCACTGGGCTTAACCTTGATAAGCCTCCAATTTTTTATTCCCCCCTCACCATGTCTGCAACCCATTAAAACAGGGTGCCCAATGTGGTACCACACTTATTTTCCCACAACGAACACAGCATATCTACAAATATGTGACCTGTATGTGAGGCATGCCGTTCCTTTAATTGCTTCGTTATTGGTCACCAAACTGTGGCGTCTAAGCAGCGTGGCGTCGGCGAAGGCAGACTTGACTCTTGTGAAAGCGTCGGTGGCCTCTTCAGTCCACTGAAGCACTTGTTGGCGTTTGTTTACCAGGAGGGCTTCTAGCGGAGCCATAAGTCGTGCGCACTCGGGAATGAATCGGCAGTAGAAATTGACGAAACCGAGAAATTGGCGAAGCTTGGTGAGTGTGGTCGGTCGGGGAAGGTTTTCGATGACGCGAATCTTGGAATGCAGTGGTCGAATGCCGTTAGCATCGACGATATGACCGAGGAACTCGAGTTCAGGTTGACCGAATTCACTCTTGGCGGCGTTGATGACAATTCCTTTACTGGCAAGGCGTGAAAACAACAACCGCAAGTGGTGAAGATGTTCTTCTGCCGAAGAGCTTGCGACGAGAAGGTCGTCAATGTATGCAAAAACGAAAGGCAAACCTCGGGTGACGGAATCGATGAAACGCTGAAAGGATTGGCCCGCGTTCCGTAAACCGAAAGGCATGCGGAGAAATTCGAAAAGACCGAAGGGTGTGGTGATGGCGGTCTTGGGAATGTCTTCTTCAGCGACCGGTAGTTGATGGTAGGCGCGAACGAGATCGATCTTAGAAAAGATCGTCGCACCGTGCAACGCTACCGTGAAGTCCTGAATGTTCGGTAGAGGGTAGCGATCAGGAACGGTGACGTTGTTTAGTGCCCGGTAATCACCGCATGGGCGCCAGTCTCCCGTCTTCTTAGGCACCATGTGAAGTGGTGATGCCCAGTTACTGGAGGAAGGGCGGATGATGCCAAGTTGCAGCATGTGTTCGAACTCCGCGCGAGCGATCTTGAGTTTCTCCGGGGACAATCGCCGGGGTCGGAAGTAGACCGGTGGGCCGGAGGTGACGATTTGATGGCACACGTCATGTTGTACCGGTTGCGTCCAGTCCGGCAGGCGCGTCAAAGTGGGAAACTCGCGTAGGAGCGCGGCGAAAGGTTCGTCCAACATGGCAGAAATAGGCGCTATGGGCGATGTGCCTGATGATGGGACGCCGGGAACGGATAGCTGGGTCACGGAGTCGATGAGACGGCGTCGTTGCAAAAACAGTTCGCGCAACAGCGTGTCGTCGATGGATCTCGCGTTGTTTCCGAGCAGCTGGCTCATTCGGCGAAGAAGTTGACTAGGGCGTCGGTCGCCGAGTTCTTCAGCGGACAGAAGCTGCTGGATGCGAGAACGTTGTGAAGCTGCTGTGCGCTGTAGCAGTGCTGCCTTGAGATCGTCATAGGCGGCGGCAGACAATGGGGAGTTGAGCAAATCTGCCACCTCGTCAATGGCGGCGGGCGATAGCGCTGCGACGGCGTAATGGAACTTCGAGGCTTGAGAGCGGATACCAGCGACTTGAAATTGCGCTTCGGCCTGAAGAAACCACGCCGAAGGATGCTGGTCCCAGTACTGTGGGAGGCGGACAGCGATGGCGGAACAGGAGGGCTCACCGCGTTCCTCGGATGGGTTCTGGCCTTGAGCTCTCGTAGCGTCGGTCTGGTCCATGGTCGTCTCTGCCACAGGAGCGTATGGCAGTATCACGTCCGGGTCACCAAACTGTGGCGACGAGCGACCACGTAGACCGTTAAAGTCTCGGGTTCTCGCAGGAGAGGAAGAACCGACAGTCCGTCTCTTAGCGTAGCATTCTTTTTAATGATCTCCTTCGGAACGCTAGCCCGTGCCGGAGCGCCAGCCGCTCGAGCCTCGTGTAGACGCGAGCGTCTACGTCATCCCTCGTGCGACGCCGATGCTGCTGCCGCTACATCCTTATGATAGTGCACCGGATAACTGAAAGCAGCAGTTTATATTGCAGAAGCTGCTTAGTTGAGCAGACATACAGTTGTGGGCGGCATTACGTTTTTGGTATGGCATGTAAGATAAGCGTAACGTGTTTTTTCTCAGAAATCAGACTCGAGGATAACTTCTTTTTGCAAAAGGCGAGCGCAGAAGCGTTGCGGAAAAGAGACCTAGACAGGATAGACGCTCACTTGCAACTAAGTATATTTTCAGTGTACTCAAGGCACTGGGCAGTGGGCATGATGCTGGTGAAAGAAGACCACGAGGAGTGCTTGCTTCCCCGTTTCGATATAGCGCCGACCTGTTTAAGCCTACCGCTACAACCTAGAAATTAGTGCTGCTAGGCGAACACCCCCGCTGTATTTGGTGGAGGTGCTGGGTTTCTCTTCGACATCCTGGAACTCCGCAGTCGGACGCTACCACCAGCTATTGCAATGGATGAACCGGGACCGTCCCAGGCTGCTGCTCCCGTGCCCCCGGCCATCGTATGCTCTGGCGTCATCCGGCAGCGCGATCCGGCTATATTTAGCGGCACAGACGACCACGACGTGGAAGACTGGCTCGCCGAATATGACCGTGTAAGCGCCTATAATAGGTGGGACGATCGCACCAAGCTCACAAATGTCATCTTTTACTTGGCTGTCGTGGCAAACCTATGGTTCCGCAATCATGAAGCCGATTTTACCACCTGGTCGGCTTTCACGACAACTTTGGCAGAGGTCTTCGGCCGTCCCGCCGTTCGCCGGCTTCGCGCTCAGCGGCGCTTGCGTGGTCGAGCTCAACGCCAGGAGGAGACCTCCACCAGTTATATTGAAGACGTGATGTCGCTCTGCAAGCGCGTCAACTCATCTATGTACGAAGCTGACAAGATCAAGAAAGGCATCGATGACCATGCCTTCCAGATGCTCGTCGCGAAGAATCCCCGGACGACTGCCGAGGTCATACAGCTTTGTCAGCTGTACGACGAACTCTGTCAGCAGTACGACGAACTGCGCAAGCAGCGTGCATCAACACGCGCTGCTCAGCAGGACACCGCGGATCTATCTCCGTTGGATTTCGGCCGCGACGCTGCCGACATCTCTGCTTTAATGTCGGCAAGTCGGCATTAAAGCAGTTCATCCGTCAGGAAGTCGCACGCCAACTCTCTCTGGCAAATAGCACACCCGAGCCGTCGACAACCTTGGCTCCTTCGCTTTGTCACGTCATTCAGACGCAAGTTGCCGCGGCGCTGCCACCTGCCCCTCCTGCGCAGCCTACAGCTGGACCGCTAACTTACGCTGGCGTTGTCACCCGGCCTTACACTCCTCCGGCTCCTGATGCCTACCGGGACACCGGCACCTTCCATGTACCGCCGCCACCTTCGCGTCCGATTGTCGTCCATTACTCGGACGCTGGAACCCCTGTCGTCAACCCGTGGCGTACACCTGACAACCTGGCAATGTGCTATTCCTGCCATTTTCCGGGCCACGTAGCACGATTCTGCCGCCGTCGCAGCACCCCTTTACCTGACAGTGGGGGCGCTTCAAGCTACAGGCCTGCTCGACTTCCGCGTCAGGACCCATCTAACCTTCCTTCGGATTCGTCTTACAGTCGCCTCCCCTTCGATTCCCGCCGGTCGCCTTCCCCACCTCGCCGATCCATATCCCCGATAGTTCGCCGATTCAGCCCAGCCCGATAGGAAAACTAACAGTCGCAGTTCCAGAGGCAATAAGAACTGCGTTGACGTCGAAAATTTCAAGGCCTCATTCTGCACCGGCGAACGAAATTGAATTGTCCGTAGACGGTGTCACCGTACACGCACTTATCGACACCAAAGCCGCCGTTTCTATTAATAGTGAGAAGGTCTGCCGTAATTTTAACAAAGTGACCATTCCCCTTACCTCTCTTTCTCTGCGTACAGCAACCTCGCATCGCATTCAGCCTTCAGCGTCGTGCACAGCCCGGGTCGTCATTCAAAGCGTTATGTATGTTATCGAATTTGCCGTTCTACCTCGTTCCTCGCTCTACGTTATTCTTGGACGAAATTTCCTCTATGTCAATCAAGCTCTTATCGACTGTGCTCGTGCAGAACTTACGTTATCAGTGCCGTGTTTTGACCCTGACGACCATTATTCTCCTAAAGTTGTTGCGGCCTCTGACATCAATATCCCACCTTTCTCCGCCGCTCTGGTTCCTGTGTCATGTAACTCTGCTGCGAACTCATCTGTTCTGTTTACGCCGTCGGCCACTTGTGCGCGCCGCCGGAACTTTCTGCTTCCGTTTGCTGTCGTCACTTTTTACGACGGTTCTGCTGCCTTTACGTGTGCAATCCGACCACCTGCCCATCATCTCTACTCCGCGGCGAGTCCCTGAGTATCTCTGAAGCTTTCGATTGCGTTCTCCCGGCCACCATGTTTGGTGATATGGCATCACTTCCGATTTGTGCCGTCACTCCTCCCGCCGCGACCGATGTCCCTGTAGACGTCTTCGCTCGTGCTGTCGACGCAGAACTCACACCTGCGCAGCACACAGAAATCATCAAGCTCCTCCAACGGTTTCGTGCCTCATTTGACATTGGCCAACCATCCTTTGGCCGAGCATCCGCAGTCGTTTACCGTATCGACACCGGTCAACAAACATCATTGCGCCAGCGTTCGTATGGTGTGTCGGCCGCTGAACGCCGGATCATCGACCAGCACGTTGACGACATGCTGGAGCGTGGCATCATCCAGCCCTCTAAAAATCCCTGGGCATCTCCGGTTGTCCTCGTTACAAAAAAAGATGGATCCGTTCGGTTCTGCGTCGACTATCGCCGCCTTAACCGAATAACGCGCAAAGATGTCTATCCTCTGCCGCGCATCGAGATGCCTTGGACAGTCTGCAGGGAGCGGAATTATTTTCCTCCCTGGATCTACGCTCCGGGTACTGGCAAGTGCCAATGGCAGAGGCCGATCGCCAAAAGACAGCCTTTGTAACTCCTGATGGGCTATATGAATTTACTGTCATGCCGTTTGGCCTCTGCAACGCGCCTGCCACTTTCGAGCGAATGATGGACACCATTCTTCGAGGGCTGAAGTGGAAAACGTGCCTCTTTTATTTAGATGACATTGTGGTTTTTTCCACCGACTTTTTGTCGCACCTCAGTCGCCTCGAGCAAGTCCTTGCGTGCCTCTCCACTGCAGGACTGCAACTAAATTTGAAGAAACGCCACTTTGGCGCTCGCACGCTTACTATTCTCGGCCATGTAGTTTCAAAAGATGGTATCCTCTCGGATCCCACGAAACTTAGCGCCGTATACGAGTTCCCTAAACCAATCACTATGAAAGAGCTTCACAGCTTCATCGGCCTGTGCTCATATTTCCGACGCTTCGCCGTAACTTTGCCTCTATCATCGTCCCCTTGACGCAGCTTCTCACCGGCAGTTCTGACCTATCAGCCTGGTCGTCGGCGTGCGACGACGCATTCCAAGAACTGCGACGCGTTCTCACCTCGCCTCCAGTACTGCGACACTTCGATCCCTCTGCTCCAACTGAGATCCATACGGACGCTAGTGGTGTCGGGCTCGGCGCTGTTCTCGCACAATGCAAGGATGGCTTCGAAGAGTACGTCGTCGCGTATGCCAGCCGCACCCTTACTAAAGCCGAGGTGAACTACTCGGTTACTGAGAAGGAATGTCTGGTCATCATTTGGGCTATCGGAAAATTTCGTTCTATGTGTACGGGCGTCCATTTGACATCGTGACCGACCATCATGCCCGATGCTGGTTATCTGCACTAAAAGATCCAACTGGTCGGCTTGCCAGTTGGGCATTGCGCCTACAAGAGTACGACATCCGCGTTGTTTATCGCTCAGGCAGAAATCATTCAGACGCAGATGCTCTATCCCGGTCACCCCTGGCCTCTGGCCCTGTCCACTCGTCTATTTCCACCTGCGGTGCCTTCGCTCTCAACACTTCCGACATGCCATCAGAGCAGCGCAATGACCCGTGGATCTCTTCGCTTATTGACTTCCTGTCTAGCCAGTCGCCAGCGGCGATCTCTCGGACACTCCATAGTCAAGCCGCGCACTTCATCATTCGGGATAACCTGCTGCAGTGGCGTAGCCAGAAATTTCGTTCGGGGGGGGCGGGGTGCTCACAATGCAGCTTGGCCTCCTCCTAAGAGGAAACATTAGGTCGGATGCTCCTATCTAAATACATGTAGAAGGAGAAATCGTTTTTCTCGGCAACCACTGCAGCAAATTTGATGAGGTTTCTTGCATTTAAAAGAAAAACTCAATTTCTAGTGATTCTTTGTTTCGAATTTTCGCTTTAGTTGGTCAATATTTTATTGAAAAGTGGCAAAAATCGAAAATTTTCAGCAAACGAAACAATGAAGCTTACAACTCTGTAAATCAGCAATGAAAATTGATATCACAGTTATGTGAATTGCACATAATAGTTCATCTACAGCGGACAAAATTGATGTTATATATGAGTCTTGAAAAATTAAGTATTGTGGAAATACGGCTTTTGCAGAACCCTTGTACATAACATTACCAGTTCACGTAGAATACAAATAGACATATCGAATTTGTCCGCTTTGAATGGTGTAACGGATGCCGTTTACAGAACCGCGATATATGTTCTTGATGCAGAGCTATTAATTTGTAAACTTCATGCTTCTATATCTTTTTTGAAGTTTCGAATTTTTCAAAATATTTTAAACAACGTTCGGGCCCTAAATCGAAATTCCGCTTCCAACAGACACTAGAATTTAACTTACCCTCTCAAATGCAACAAATTTCATTAAAAGCGATTTAGGAGTTACCTCGGAAAAGCGTTTCTGCGTTTTACATGTACCTGAATAGGCCGCGTCGGCATTGGGCCCGAGCTAAAGCTTCCTCTTAAACAATTTGCCTAGGGATCAAATACATGAATAATAACTGCATTGCCACTGCCAAAGATGCTGCAAACGAATTCTTGAACGCTGCGCATTGCCAATACAACTAAAATATGTATTTTTTCATAAAATATTATACCCGTATGTGCCAAAAATTGGGCCCAACAAAGTAATGTCAATGCTTCCATGTTTTTTTATATATTTAGTAAGTAAAGAAAATATCACATGAACTTCAGAACTAAATCAGTTCGAAACCAGCAAAGCAGTGCATGCCGCTGATATGAAAAATGTAAAGGCCATGAAATGAGCAAGTTGAGGACAAATATGTTAATGAAACTTTGTCATTCAAGATCCTTGTTTACATTCATGTACATATGCAACGGCCAGTGAAAAATCTCAATGACGTTGTCATTTGTTCCAATGTATTACGCAGGAGCAGCTGTCACCGGTCGTCTATCGTGAGTAATTGCACCGAAATTATTGTCGCAACAGAGAGCACGTATAAAAAGCAGGAGTTCCGCAGAATATACAAGGGCGAGTCAAATGAAAGTGAGCCAATGCGAATATATGACAAACGGGGTACTTTATTTAAAAGTAGCCGCCATGAGCATTTAGACATTTGTCCGATTGACTAACGAGTCGCGCAATTCGCGTCTCATAAAGCTCCTTGGGTTGTTGCTTCAAAACGTCTGCAACTGACTGCACGTCATCGTCTGAGATGAATCTGGTTCCCTTGAGCTGTTTTTTTCGGTTGCCCCAAAATATGGAAGTCTCAAGCCGACAGGTCTGAGCTGTATGGCGGATGTTGCAGCGTTTCCCGCTTGAACTTTGCCAGTTTTGTATTAACCACATCAGCGACGTGGGGATGGGCATTGTCGTGGAACAAGATGACCCCCTCCATCAATTTTTCACGTAGTTTGTTCTTGATTGCTACACGCAGCCGATCCGGCGTTTCACAATATCGGAAACAATTGATAGTCTCTCAAGATTTAGCAAATTCTATCAGTAATGGCCCCTGACGATCGAAAAATAAAAGTCAACACCTTTCCGGCGGAAATGACGGCCTTTGCTTTCTTTGGGGGTGGTGAATTGGAATGTTTCCATTGTAAGCTTTGCCGTCGTGTTTCAGGCTCGTAGTAGTGGCATGATGGCTCGTCTCCGATCACAATTGCAGAGAAGAAATCGTCACCCTTATTCTGATGCCGGATTAGATACGCCGAACTTCTCCGTATTCTGGCGGTGGCTCAAAATCTTAGGCATCCATTGCGCACACAAGAGCCGATAACCGAGATGTTTATGAATGATGGCGTGAACGGTGACGGTGAACCGAACAGTGACTGATATTCACACGCTCTGCCAGTTCATCGATGCTTATCCTCCGTTCTTGTGTCATTAGCTCATCAACCTTTGCAATTTTGTAAGGGGTGATTGCACGATGGCTTTGTTCCGGTCCGGGATCGTCTTTGCACCTTTCACTTCCTCCTTTGAACCGTTTGTTCTAACGCTTCACAGTGGCCAATGAAATACAATGTTCAATGTGCACGGCAGCCATACGGTGTCTAATTTCTTTGAAGAAAACACCTTCAGCTGTCAAAAACCTCACGGCACCACGCTGCTCACCTTCTGGAGCGTCCATTACGTTACGCAACCATGTTCAACCCAGTGTATGAGCGCATTAAAGAACATTTATCCTCACACCTGCGTGTCACTTTTGTAAATGAGAGATGCCTGTGTGCTACTCGCAGGCCTTGCAGATAATGAACAGAACCAGAATTGCGCAGGGTGGATAGGCTCACTTTCATTTCACTCGCCCTCGTAAATTAGAAATGCGAAGATACAATGGAATATACAAATGCGAAGATACAACTTGGTAAAGGGCAAAAAAGTGCCACTGGAAACAAAGTTCACTGCACGTATGCACAGAACCTCGTAACAAGGTATCTAAACATACGTATAAGTATCCGATAAATGTACGTATCTAAGAAAAAGTCACGGTATATAATGGGTCAAACAAGGCAAATAAACATGTTGCGCAATCACAGATTCACAGAATCCTACATCCCTCCCCCATTCCATCCACTCCCCCCGATGCATCACGCGCGACGGAAGGCGGCGCGCTTGCGCCTCACTTCCTTGCGCACACAAGACTGAGCCACATCCTCGGCTCACCCATTCCCCCACCCCCCACCCCCTACACGCTTTCACTCGCACATACAGCATGCGGCGCGCGGTCACGATGTTATCGCCCTTGGACTTTATGCGGAACATGACGGCGACGGCAGGAATGCGCCTAGAGCGTCCATATAATTGCTATCGCAATAATATAATAAGAGTATCCGGCAGCTGAAGCGTCCCATGGCCCATTGCTTTCCGCGAAAAAGTAACAAAATAGAACTTTCACCATGCGACAATTCGCTGCGCCGCAACATTTTTTTTTTCCTTTTGTGGGGCGGGGGCACCGTAATGAAAAAAAAAACGCAAAGGAAAGTATGTCGGTCACAATCGAATGCCTACTTTGGGCGACTAATGTGACTATTAAAGGATTATCGAAGAAAACATGAGACGCTTGGTCCACCAGGAACCATGCTGATACTGCTCGGTATCTTACACCGGCGAGACAAGACTTTCTGGAGAGGTTGCGCTCAAGCGAACGCGGTGCAATCCGTCGAGTCCCCACAGTGATGGCGGCGAGCGACCAATGTTTCTTTTTCTCGTCTGCTAGCTAGAAATTTAAGCGTTCAAAACTCTGCCAGACGAAAATGCACTCGACCAGAGAAAACCGAACGCGCACCGAAGGGCGCCGCGTGGTGGACGGGGCAACACGAGAAAAACGCATGCGCTCCGGCTGGCTCTGGCAGCCCGCGGGTAGGGGAGCGAGAACAAAAATTTGCAGAGGCTCAATGTGTCCTCGCGATTAAATGTCAAAGTAGAAAAAATAAATAACAACGTAGTTACCTTGGCTGGCTTTAGTGACTTCACTTTGACGCAGGTGAAAAAAAATTTTGATATTTTTTTAAGTGACATGACGGCACGAATGAACCACCACAACTCTTCGTCTCATCGGGCCTCGCTGCGGGCTTTGTCAACTTGTCTGATAGTGTGTTGATTTGGCTTGTCTCTTTGTATGGCCCGATGTACAACTTTGGAAAAGTTAATGAACCTTTGGCGTCAAATACTTATGGGAACATAATTTTCAATTGCAGTTCCCCAATTGAATATCTAAAGCACAAGTTTGGAAATGTTAATGCACCTTTCACATCAGAAGTTTATGAGAACTTTATACCCCATAAAGTTTCGGAATTGACATCCACGCGCTCTGTAGATTCCATGATAAAGTGTAGATTCCGCGGCCCCTGCGAGATGCTGCGGCGAGCGCGTTCGCCATCGAAACGTCCTTGAAACTTTGTGCCCCGGTGGGGCTGCTTGCGTTATGTGACTCCCGGTGCATGGGCGTTGCTTCGAAATCCAGCCCGAGTTCGCAATTTTCGCGGTGAAATGGCTTTTTTCGAGCATGAAAAAGGCGTTTTGGACAAAATTCAGAATGATTTCTGGCGACGGGGGTTGCTTTGGTCGGCGGTGCATGGACAGCACGAAAAAATTTCGGGGGGGGGGGGGGCTGGAGCCCCATAAGCCCCCCCCTCCCCTGGCTACGCCCCTGACCTGCTGTACCGCTGCAACTACAATTCGTGCGGCTGCAAGTGGTTGCCTGTTATACCCCGACACCTCCGCTCCGACATCTGCGCCACGTTTCACGACGACCCACAATACAACCACGCTGGTGTATTAAAGACACTCTCGCCTCCAGCTTCGGTACTACTGGCGCGGTATGTACCGTTTCGTTCGCCAGTATGTCCGGTCATGCCACATATGCCAATGACGCAAGACGCCACCTCAACATGCCACCGGCCCCTTGCAACCTTTAACATGCCCCGCGCGCGCATTCGACCGCGTCGGCATTGACCTATACGGTTTGTTTCCCAACACTAAGCGGCAACCGCTGGGTTATTGTTGCTATCGACCACCTCACGCGGTACGCGGAAACTTCAGCCCTAGCATCTGCCACAGCAAAAGACGTTGCCAGGTTTATCCTTCAAAACCTGATTTTACGCCATGGAGCACCTCGAGAATTACTGAGCGACCGCGGTCGCGTTTTCCTCTCAGATGTGATTTCAGCATTACTAAAGGAGTGCCGCATCATTCACCGCACTACCACGGCATATCATCCTCAAACTAATGGGATGACTGAACGTTTCAACCGCACCCTTGGCAAAATGTTGGCCATGTATGTTTCATCTGAGCACTCGAATTGGGATCGCATTCTACCTTTCGTCCCCTACGCTCACAATACCGCCACGCAAAGCACCACTGGGTTCTCTCCTTTCTTTCTCCTTTACGGACACGACCCTTCATGCACTATGGACACGATTCTACCTTACCGGTCAGCTGCTTCGGAGTGGGCGACTGTTTCTAGAGCGGCTGCTTACGCCGATGTGTGTCGCCAGCTCGCTCGTTCGTTCACATCCCAGGACCAGTGGCGCCAAAAGCTTCGCCACGATTCATCCACTACGGCTACGTGCTTTACTCCTGGCTCGCTGGTCTGGTTGTGAGTGCCCTCTACTCCTCCAGGTCTTTCCTCCAAGCTGCTCTCCAAGTACCACGGGCCTTATCGGATACTGAAACAAACATCCGCTGTCAACTACCTCTTCGAGCCAATCGAAACGCCTTCCAACCAGCGTCGTCGCGGCCAGGAAATTGTCCACGTCTCCCGGCTCAAGCTGTGCCATGACCCCCCTGTATTCTCCTGTCCTTAGGTCGCCAGGATGGCTACTCTTTCGGTGGGGAGTGATTGTACTGAAGGCATTGGGCATCGTGTCGGTGAAAGAGCACAAGACGACGAGGAATGCTTGCTTCCCCGTTTCGATATAGCACCGACCTGTTTAAGCCTACCACTACGACATAGAACTAGTGCTGCTAGGCGAACACCCCCGTTGTATCAGAAATAAACCACCATGAACGTTATTGCACATGCGCAGCTGCCATCGAGAATTGTGAAAAAAAAAACATTTACATTTTTAATATAAAAAATCGCCTCACAAAGGTGCATAATCAGTAATGACAGGTTGTGTTGGTGATAGCAACAACGGCACGTGCAAGGGGCCAGACAGAAATCGTTACAAAGCCTTCGGGGCGGGGGGGGGGGGGGAGGGGAGGGAAGAGGAGGGGGCGTAGAAATTTAAGCGAAGGGCGAGGAACGGAAATTCTTTGTCGATCAGACGCACTGACGGAATACTAATACGAAGGTCAGCGTGAGTGTGAATCTGACCAGCCTCGAGGATTTTCCTTTCGAGTCTGCCTTTGCATCCGCTTGCAATCTCGGTTTTATCGGAAACGGGTTTACAGCCTCAATACCTGCAGTGCGCAGGGAGCTGCACGGAGTTGCTTGGGGCCTTTAAATATGAAGAATGTTCTGTTAGCCTGTCATTTATTGAGCGCCTCGTCTGCCCAATGTAAACTTTTCCACGGTCGAGTGGTATATTATATACCACTTCGGCGGCACAGAAGACGAGGAGTTTCGTGTGTTTATTTTCGCAGGGCTCGTTCTTTTGGCCGTTTGCAGGGGCGCACAGCCGAGAAAGCTCTAAAGGAGCTGTGAAGACTAGGTCAACGCAGTATTTTTACCCAGTGCTTTTTAGGTTGTGTGAAATCGTGTGGACATATGGTATCACGACAAACTTATTTGGCCTCTGGCGGGGCATAGCACTGAGTGAAGCCTGAAGCTTCTTTAAAAGCGTTGAACCCACTGCGACCAGCACACACGAAGGGAATCAGACGAGGCACTTGTAGGTCAAAACTATTAACCAACCGTGTGTACACAAGACTTGGTCAAAATCAAAAATGACTTGAGGCAAGACGAAGCTCCACCGCGTTTTACCAGTTTGGTGTAAGAGGAGTCAAAAGGTAGAATGGCCTTAGAACGCGGCAAATATTCCCAACAAAGGTGTTCGTCACAGCTAAATAGAGCACTTAATGCAAAAACCGGAGTGTGCCATTGTCGGGAAGTTCAATTGTGAAAGATAACGAGAGCGAACATTGTTTGAAGCAAAGCAACACTCGCTCAGCTACTGCGGCGCTAATAGCATTATGTGGAACGGATAAAAATACACTAAAATCTTCCACATATCTATGAACATTAAGAACAAAGTCCTGGTTCAATTCTTGCTTAAACAGTCAAGTTTGGCTAAGAAAATTTCACACAGAATGGTTGGCACACACGGTCGAATACATATACCATTTTTGTGTGTGTGAATCTTATGTCAAGGTTCACAATGGCAGAGGTAAGGTTGCAGTCCAAAAGCACAAGAAAACCATCTGCCGGGGCAAGGCAGTCGTTTTTAAAAGGAAACATCGTATAAATCAATTGCTTCCCGAACAGTTATAAAGAGTTCATCATGTGATACAAAATAAAATAACTCGTCAATGTCCACAGACATTGCAATGTTCGCACCCGGTACTTCCATCCTCAAAGTCTGCACGAAACTGTCCGAATGCTTGAGCACAAATGGGTCCTCTGTGCGAGAGATTTGAGGTAACGCTGAAAACACTGACGTTGCGCTCCCAACTGTCTCTTTCTGTTACTACGGCTCGGACGGGACATAGTAGCTTGTGGGTTTTTGCGGCAAAGAATACCCTGAGGTTCAGGACAACATTCATTTGGGCTAGATGGTACATACTTGAATTAGGAAGGAACGTGATCGTGATCGTCTTAGCAGGCGCTGTTAGGAATGGCCGGCCGGGGTGGCAACGTGCCAGCTATTTCAGCCCGCTGCACGTGCGTCGACCGACCCGCGGTGGCGGCGCCCTTCAGAGAACGAGCGAAGACGACAACGCTAACCGACCATGCGCCGCGTTTGGAGGATCGGTGACGGCAGCAGAGCTGGCCACGTCTGGCGCCCCGTGCATTGTTGGTTAATTTGCCGGGTCGTCGTGGTCTCTCTGCGGCAGGGGGAGCCTCCTGGCAAAAGGGTGCTTTGCGGTATGGGGGCCCCAGGATTCGTCACAGTCTGCTGACACACGGGGCGACTACAGGAAAAAGGTAGCTCTGGAATTTAGCGGCGCCGGCTGGGGTCGGGCGTGACCAGCTGACTGCGGGGACGCCAGACAATGGATACCACGACGACTGCGCTGCAAAGGTCGTCTGCCCTCGAGAGAGCACTGAAACCTGTGCGGTACCTGTGTGAGCCCTCCTCCTCCAAAAAGGCGTGCAGTCTGCGATGACGTCGAACGATGACGTCGAACGGAGTGCTTATAAGCAGCGATTATCGGCTGCTAGAGTGCCCGTCGTCGTGCTCTGTGCTCGTCAGTGTACTCGTGAGCTGTGTGCTCGTTTGCTGTATGCTTCGTCTTGCGGGCTCCATTTGGGAGTCACGCTAGACTGTGTAAATGTATCCCATGTTCAAATGTAAATAATGTAAATAAATCCTGCTCGCCTAGTCCTGTTGCCCCAAGTTCCTCCGATCGTCCTACAAGCCCGACTGCAAATCTGACATCTGGTTGACAGCGGTTGGATCGGCCTACGGCTCCTAAATCGGCCTACGGCTCGTAGATCGGCCTACGACTCGGAGACAGCAACGGCAGCTGACGGATGTTGGCACATGATGACCGACCGGTATCCTGATCAAGTTGGAGGCGACTTGGGATTGACCACCTCTAGCAACTGACTGGATACGGCGGAGAAGGACTGGTGATATGGCACTTCAGTGGGTAAGCGTTTGGTTTTGGCTGTAAGATTTACCAGGCTTCAATTTCTCTGTGTGTGTAGATTTGATTCGCTGGGGATCTTTTACTTGTATGTTGATTTGCGTGGGCATCGCAGCAACTATTGTGTGACAGCAGAGCCAAAGCTTAAAGTAGCGACCATGGTCCTGTTGTGTTTGAAAAGAGCTGACCTGTTGTGGTTGTGTGAAGAGGTTGAGGTAGACGTAGAGGAGGACTTGACGGAAGCAGAGACTCGTAAAACCATTCTCGCAAGTAACAATGATTTGAAATTCATAGAACAAATTGGTAACCGAATTCTAAGAAAAAGACAGGAACAGGAATCAATTAGGCAAGAGCGTGAGCGAGAACGCCAAGAGCGTGAGCAAAAACGGCAAGAGGTTGAAAAAGAAATGGCAGCAGTGAACAAAGAGATACAAAATTTTCAGCAGTTAAACGCACGAAGTCAACAGCGGCTTGAGAAATCTGTAGGCCGGACGCAGCGAAACTGGGAAGTAGATAGCAGATTTCAGTCGAAAGCCGAGGAAAGTAGTAGTACCTGTGAGATTAGCAGCACGTTCATAGGTGAACTCGAAGTGCTAGGAGCTAACGAGGCCTTAGTGGCAACAGAGGCCGTTAAAGGCCGTAGTGGGAGCGACGAGGTGCTGTGCCAACAGAGCACTGTAGAGACAGCTAGGCCAGCTGTGACGGAATTGGCACAGTCACCGCACGTGTGCGTCGCATCTCATGGTAGCGAGGTCGTTGGCGAGGTACAGAATACTGCGGACTTGACAGGCGCGAGCACCCATGTCGAGCCAGATCTGCGTGCCGAGGTGAAGTGCGAGCTGGACGATGCAGTTGAGGGTAGTTCTCAGGATTGCGAGCTGCGTAGCTCAAGAGAAGACAACTGCATTGTTCAGGGATCGGTGCAGCTCTCCGCCAGTCTGGGTAGCGAAGAGAGGGGTGATTTAGTTAAGAATTACTCAGACTGTGCGGGTAAGAGACCGATCCGGGCCGACGAGATGTGTACCGGCCAGCACGAGGCACCAGAGAGCGGCATGAAAAGGAATTCAAAGAGAAAGCGCCGTAAAAAGAAGCGCGGTAAAGATCGGAATGCGGTGAATAAAGTAACGCAGCCGAAGAGGGCGACAGGCGCGAAAACCCAAGGCGCGAGAAAAAGAAAAGTACGGTCGTCGTTGACGACGTGGGCGCATCAAAAACGTTCGGGCCACCGGTCAAAAAGTGACCGAGAAGCATGTTTTGCATGGACGCGTACAACGGGCACGGCGCAGTTAAATTCCTCGTCGTTCCGTCGTTCTTTTCGGAGTGCAGCATGTAGTGCGAAGGAGCGCAGGGTGGAAAGGCGAGACGAGGTGGTACGGAGTCGTGACGCGGTCAATCGAGATCGTAATGAAAGCATGGCGCCAGGACGCAAATTGGCAGGAGACTATAACGGCTTGAAGGAGCTGATTGTATGTCAGCCCTTTTGTTGTTCCTCGGTAGCTAGAGTAGCTTTCGAACCGCGACCACCTCGAGTACGACTCAAAATTATGAGTCAGTCGAAAATGCTTGGAACGGGAGGCCAAGATAGCTTCCGTAGAAGTAAAGCATGTTGTTTTGTTTTATTTTTTTGAGTAATGGAAAATTTTCGTGATTTAAGACTAAGATTTCTTTTAATATGTAAGGTATGAGCTTTATGTTTTGTTCGAGAAGCTCGGAGATTTGAAAGAGGCGTTTTGTGTAAACCTTCAATTTCGAGAGGCGTTAATTAATGAGTAGATAGGCTTTCTTTCTGTGTATGTGTGTGTGAGGAACCTGAAGGTCAAGGTTATCGTTGCGCGGCCTATGGTAACGCGCGTGTGTATTAGTTAACCTTCTTTTCTTATGTGTCTTTTTTTTCTAAGAATAAGCGCGTAGGTTTTCAGTGAGTGCATCATTTGCACTGAGAAGAGCTCTTAGGTCTATTAGCGCGCGTCCTGTGCGGACGCCAGAAAGCAGAAGGTTTATGACTGGGTTGCTCGTGTGTGTTGAGGGCAGCCATATTCTGACTTCTCTAGTACGCGTGCGTAGAGCTAGTTATTAGAAGATACATTTGTTTAAAGGTTCCTCTGTGTTGCGTAAGTTACGCAAGTTTGGTTGTTCGTTTAAGGAACGGGTCCTGTGTGGATTAAAGGAACGAATGTGAGTAAGCGTGATGAAAACTTTGTGTATGACACAAGTACGCGTTCGGAATAGGGACCACAAAGCTAGCGCGATTGTGATTACGTACCTGTGGAGTTGGCCAGACGGTTCAGTGGCAACCGTACATGAGATAAGTATGCCATTGCGATAGGGTAAGAGCAGGCTGTTCGTGAACTTAGGCTGCTTAAGTTGTGCTTGGGTATTGGTGGTTCAGAAGCCTTCGGTTTAGTTCTACCTTTGCTCTTGTGCAGCGTGACGGTCAGGTTTGGTCACTCAGGGGGAACGTGAACGCTCGCTTTGGCGGTACAAAATTTTGGGGCAAAATTTGGGATTCCCAGTTGAACGGCTTGCATGGAAATTTTGATAGGAGGCCTGGTGGATTAACAGCTGATTACGGGCGTTTGCACTCTGAGTGGTATTGTGATGCCGGGATCGACTCTTCTGTGCCAGTTGTGAGATGGTTGAAGGCATTCCAAGTGCGCAGGGGTTGCAGAGAGTAAAGCCATCGTCTTGCTCGCCAGCTATTCTCTTCCTGCCCAGCGGTTGCCAGCACTGGCCAGGCGAGATTTTCCGGGCCATGGAAGAGCTGTTAGGAATGGTCGGCCGGGGGGCAACGTGCCAGCTATTTCAGCCCGCTGCACGTGCGTCGACCGACCCGCGGTGGCGGCGCCGTTCAGAGAACGAGCGAAGACGACAACGCTAACCATAACGCTAACCCGAGTTGTAAGTTCAGCGCCGTGTTTGTCTCCTCCTCTTGCTTGTCCTGTCGTCTTGCGCTGTTTGAATTGTTACCATGGAACACCAACTCGCCCAATCCGCTGCCCTAACGCTAACCGACCACGCGCCGCGTTTGGAGGATCGGTGACGACAGCAGGGCTGGCCACGTTTGGCGCCCCGTGCATTGTTGGTTAATTTCCCGAGTCGTCATGGCCTCTCCGCGGCAGCGGGAGCCTCCCTGGTAAAAGGGTGCTTTGCGGTACGGGGGCCCCAGGATTTGTCACAGTCTGCTGACACACGTGGCGACTACAGGAAAAAGGCAGCTCTGGAATTTAGCGGCGCCGGCTGGGGTCGGGCGTGACCAGCTGACTACGGGGACGCCAGACAATGGATACCACGACGACTGCGCTGCAAAGGTCGTCTGCCCTCGAGAGAGCACTGAAACCTGTGCGGCACGTGTGTGTGAGCCCTCCTCCTCCAAAAAGGCATGTAGTCTGCGATGACGTCGAACGATGACGTCGAACGGAGTGCTTATAAGCAGCGATTGTCGGCTGCTAGAGTGTGCTCGTCGTCGTGCTCTGTGCTCGTCAATGTACTCGTGAGCTGTGTGCTCGATTGCTGTATGCTTCGTCTTGGGGGCTCCATTTGGGAGTCACGCATAGGCTGTGTATATGTATCTCTTGTTCAAAATGTTAATATGTATATAAACCCTGTTAACCTAGCTCCTCCCAGGTTCCTCTATGCGACCTTCAACGCTTACAAATGATGGCAGCGGCGAGATCGTCCGACAACTCCTACAGCGCTGTTCCTTCCTAATTCAAATACCCTGAGGCCGTCAGGAAATCAGGAACGATTTCTGTCAGGCCACTTGCACGTGCCGTTGTTGCTATCCCCCAACACAACCTGTCATTACTGGCGTATTGATGTATGCCCCTTTGTTAGGCGATTTTTTATATTAAACAAATTGTAAATTCTTTTTTTTTTCACAATTCTCGATGGCAGCGCATGTGCAATAACGTTCCTGATGGTTTGTTTCTGAAAATATACTGTCACGAGCCTTCTCATGGGTGTTTAATTAACCGCATAGCAGCTCCATGGCTCCTGGAAAACGCGTCCGTTGGGGTTGGCTCGCGAGCAGGGAAATGACGCGCGGTCTTTCTCCTTTTGGGCTTGACACACTCTTGCCCTCGACCCACTACCTACATGTGGCATTATCTCACTCTTCCGAATAAAAGCATCGTCTCGAAGCTGTAAAATAGGCGTGAGGAATAATATAAAAAAATAACACAGACAAAGCAAAGTACAAAGAAAAAGAAAGGTTCCGCTGGCACAGTCAATGAAAAAAGAGGCAAGCTCACGAAGATAAATGAAAAGCAGAAACAAAGAAGGGTGAATGAGAGGGAAAAAAATTACCAACGCGCAGTGTACGGTTTCATGCGCACAACATGAACTATGTCCGAACTCGGTTGTCTTTGTGTCTGGTTCCGTGTCTGCGATGTTTTGTCCGGACCACATCGTCACTGACGCGGCGTAGTACTTTATGCGGACTAAAATACCGGCTCAGCAACTTTTCACAGATGCCACGACGGCGAACTGGGGTCCACACCCGAACTTGGGCTCCGGGCTTGTAGGACACGTCCCTGTGGCGGATGTTGTAGCGTCGTGCGTCTGTCTGCGGCCGCTGGCCAATCTGCAGCTGCGCGACGAGCTTCCGCGGCACGCTCAGCAGATTCCCTGGCTTCAGTTGTCACGTGGTCGGTGTCTTGACACGGCAGCATAGCGTCCAGCATTGTCTGGACTTCGCGACCGTAGAGAAGGCGAAATGGTGTGAATCGCGTCGTCTCTTGCACGGCGGTGTTATACGCGAAGGTTACGTATGAAGGTCCGATCCCATGTTTTGTGTTGAACGTCAATGTTGTGGGGATCGCACGCGCATCCCAATATCTCCGGAGCGGCCACGCGGTTATCACGCGATAATCACGTGCTCGCTCGCGGAGAGTGGCTGGGAGAGGGCACGTTCGCCGCTCCCGCTGCTCTTCGCGCCTGGCCGCGACGCCGCAGCCCAAGGCACCCCGTTCCCTCCTTTCCCTTTCTTGGAACCGGGGAGACTCCCTCTCCGCCGCTCGGGGAGAAGCGCTATTCCCCCGATGCACTGTTGCCTTTCGGTTGAGGAGCTTGCGACTGGCCGCATCTCAATTCAGCCGCTGAGACCGCCGCACGCCGTCCCCCTGTTGCGCCCGGCCTTTGTGTGCGACTCACCGCCCCAGGGCCCGAGCGCGGATCCACTCTGGGTGAGCTGAACTCTTATCAGCCTCTTTTGTGGTTCCCACATTGTGCGGCTTGTTTCACCCCAGACGTGCGGAATGCTCCGCCGCTGTGGTTTTGTTTTGTGTTGTATTTGTATGTGTTGTGGCTGTTGTTGTCTGTTGGTATCCTTGTACTCTAAGGTGAATAAACGCCTTAGGTCGAGACTCACCCTGTCCCCACTGGCCTGAACCCGCCGTCGTCGCAACTCACTGCGAACCGCGGGTTAGGGGTCACAGCTCTGACTGCTAGGGCTGCTGCGAAAGTGCTAGTGAGCGACTGCCGCTCCGCCGGCGCTGTGCGATCCAGAGAAGGGTCAGGTGCGCACGCGCGAGCCTGAGTAATACCCCTATATTTGGCGCCCAACGTGGGGCCAGAGGTGTGACAGGTTGAGTGTTTGTGTGAGTGACTGCCACTGCACGAACGAACCATGGCAGCATACGGGGCTGATTTACAGCCGTTGTATACGCTGTCTCAGGTTGCTACCAACAGGCAACAATTCGAAGCGGCGGTAACTGCTACCGCTCAGTCATGCCCTGCGGCGAACATTAGCCCTGGGAATTTGATAAGCTTCGAAGAGGGTAGCGCTACACACGAGGCGCTCTCTCCGGCAGGATGTACCCTTGAAGGCGTGAGGCACATTACGCCCAACCCTTCGCCAGTGTTTGCGGAGAGCATGGAGCCACTGCGGCATACTTGCTCGACGCGTTCTGCTCCTGTGCCAGGCATTACTGGCCAGAGCGAGCCTCAACAGGCGCTGTTGCAGGATGCGATGCGCTTGATTGAGAGGTTGACAGGTGCCGTGCAGAACACTCTGCTGACATCTGCCGCCGCTGCTAGACCGAGAGTGAGGGTGGACTTACCCACCTACAGCGGGTATCATGATTCAGTTAGCGTCAACGAATACCTCGATCACGTGCTGACTTACCAGCGCGCAACGGGGCTGTCCGATGGCGAGATACTGGAACGCGTCGTACCAGTGTCGTTAACTGATCACGCTGCCCGCTGGTTCCGGCTTACTGGCTACCGGTCTAGCACGCTGGCTGAGTTCCGAGCGGCCTTACGCGAGGAATTCCTGCCCGCAGATTACGAGCGTCGTCTGCGGCGCGAGTTGGAGCTGCGTACTCAGCATCCGGACGAATCCTTGCTCGAGTACGTCAGGGCGATGGACGAACTTTATCGTACCGCTGACCCTACCGCTCCGAACTGCGATAAGGTGGAGAGAGTCACACGACAAGCTCATCCCACCTTCGCAGCGTACCTAAGAGGCAGCAAGTTCAGGGATTTGGATGAGCTGGCCTCGGAGGCAAAGCGCATACAGGCGGACATACTCGCCTTGCGCTCATACCGACCTCCACCCCCAGCGTCGAGGGCACTTGAGCCGCGATGCGCGTGGAACGGTGACACTTTTCGCACTCGTTCCGGTGGAGATGGTGTGGTTGCTTTCAGTGACGGACAAATGAGAAACGGTTGGGGCTTATCTGACCGGGCTCTCGACCCGTACACTTATGCCATGCGTGCAGCATGCGCTGCCGATGGCCGAGGTATGCAGAATCGTGGTCGATATGCCGGCTCGACGATGCGAGAGCAGAGCGTGCCTGCAAGGGAGCAGTCGATAGAGAGGAACAATGGTCAAACGGCGCGAGGCACTGGACGCCAAGCCCGTCAAAGGCCGGCTCTCCTCTGTTATCGGTGCAACCAGCCGGGGCACTTCGCCCGGGATTGCAGACAGCCTGCGAACCGAGAGCACGCGCTTTCGGGAAACGAGCGGGGCCGCCGGTAAGCAACGCTGCATGGCCGGCGGCGGTTACAGCGGTGCGAAGTGAGACACATGAACTCCTTGCCCCGCTGGCTTGTCGTTTTGGATTGCCCAACGACACGCCAGTGCCGCTCATAGAGGTTACAGTCGCCCGGCGCAGGTTTTTTGCGCTGTTAGACACAGGAGCAAGCGCTTCACTATTTGGCGACGAGGTGTGTGAACATCTCCGTCGGAACGCTATCCGACTGAGAAAGAGTAATGTGACCTTCCGACTGGCCAGCGGCACGGCACAAGCGAGCTGTGCTGCTAGGCTTGTGGTGCGGTGGGAGAAACGGGTGAGGCGACAGCGCCTAGCTCACCTTCCCGGCCTGTCGGTTCCTATAATTCTTGGTAGAGACTTCCTCGCCAAGACGGGCATTGTTATTGACGTCTGCAACGGAGGATATAGGGAGCGAGCATGTAGCACCCTGAAACCTTTCGTTTCATTTCAAAAAGCGTCAGAGACAACTTCGTTCGATGATGCTTCGTGCGCAGACCGACCAAACGATTGCCCGAAAAGGTCCCTCAGAACGGTTGCGGCCGGGTCGAAATGCCGTCCGGCCAACCGCGCTGAGAAAAGAGGCGCGGAGGGGAACTGCTCCCCTCCCGCAAAGCCCATAACCCCCGCTGCGGTGGCAGACTGTGCCGCAGTGAGGGGCGAACGATACCACCCGCTGCTGGACGACTCAAGCAGTTTGTCGGGGGAAGAAAAGGCTCGCCTCTCATCGCTTCTGACTGAATATGACGCCGTATTCACAGAGCGGCCTGGTTGCACTACGCTATACAGGCACAAAATTGAGACAGGCGACGCCTCTCCGTGGAAGTGTAATCCTCGGCCGGTGAGTTTGGCTAAGAGGAAAGCACTAGACAGCGCTCTGGACGAACTGCTCGATACAGGCGTTGTTGAAAGATCGGACAGCCCATGGGGTTTTCCTGTGGTGTTGGTTCCTAAAAAGGATGGGACGCCCCGCCTTTGTGTTGACTATCGCCGCCTGAACGAGGTGACACGCAAGGACGCATATCCGCTTCCTAGCATTCCCTCGATCGTATCCAACGTTGGCGGAGCGAAGTACTTCACTACGCTCGATGCAAGCAGAGGATACTTTCAGGTGGAGGTAGATCCCTGTGACCGAGAGAAGACTGCCTTCACTTGTCACAGGGGACTTTTCCAGTTTACCCGTATGCCATTCGGACTTGTCGGTGCGCCTGCGACTTACCAGCGCCTGATGGACCGTGTCTTGGGTGACGCAAGGTGGCACCACGCTCTTGCTTACCTGGACGATGTTGTGGTATACTCGCGTACCTTTGATGGGCACTTACGCCATCTCAGGGACGTGTTGGAGCGTCTGAGGTCTGCGGGTATAACGCTAAACCCGACCAAGACCCAGATCGCAGCAACCCGAGTAACGCTACTGGGGTTTGAACTGGATAATGGACGCCTTCTACCGTGTGATGACAAGGTTCAGGCATTATTGAACTACCCGTCACCGGAAGACATAGGCGGACTGAGACGCTTTTTGGGGCTGGCGAATTTCTATCGACAGTTCATCCCAAACTGCGCTGCACTGCAAGCCCCCTTGACAATGCTGTTGAGGAAAGGTGAGCAGTGGAGGTGGGGTCCCGAGCAAGAGGAGGCACTGCGCAACCTCGTAAACGCGCTCGTGGAAACCACCGAGTTAAGGCTACCAGATTTGAACAAAGAATTTGTCATTCATACGGACGCCAGCGACCTTGGCCTAGGAGCGGTTTTGCTCCAACAGCACGAAGGTAGTTTGCGCCCGGTAGCTTTTGCCAGCCGCTCTTTGACTCCCGCAGAGAAAAATTACTCCGTGACAGAAAAGGAATGTCTGGCGATCATTTTCGCTCTCAAAAAGTTTGACTACTATATTGATGGAGTCCCATTCATAATTGAGACCGATCATATGGCACTAACTTGGCTTAGGCGCTTAGGAGAGCCGAGCGGCCGGCTCGCGCGATGGGCACTTCGCCTGCAGCGATACGATTTTACCGTGCGCTACAGGAGAGGAAAGAACAACGTTGTGGCGGACGCACTTTCGCGCGCGCCCGTTGACTGTGAGAAGAGTGATATTACTACTCAACTCACCTCGCCCAAAACTGAGCTTGAGAGCGGACTAACCGCTGCGACGATTGAGGTTGTCAGGAGGGGTAACATTAATACCCATCGTGACCCCTCAGTGACTCAGCCTAAGAGCAGAGTAACTGCTACAATGCTCGACGGCGCTGGTCCCGAAGGAAGGGCGGAAGAACCCCCTTCTCAAGACGAAAGCGTGAACCACTTGGACTGCGTCAGTTCAGTGGGGAGCGTGTTCGGCAGAAAGGAGCTGTTAGAGGCACAGCGGGAGGATCCATTTTGTAAGAAAGTGTTTGAGAGGCTCCGGGAGCCCGGCGGCGCGGCCGCGGCGCACATGGACGCAGCTGGTATTGCTGTGGGTGCGCGGCGCTCCGAAACAGCTGGTAATGCTGTGAGCGCGTTGGATTCCTACCTGCTAGACTCTGACGGCGTCCTGCTGAGATACATTCCCGCGGAGAAGGATACACACGAGTCCTTCAAAGCGGTGATTCCACGCATGCTGAGAGGAGCACTTTTACGCTACTTTCACGATACGTGCATCGCCGGGCATGCAAGTGGTCCTAAGACTTATCTGAAGTTGTGCCGCTTTGCTACCTGGCCTGGAATGAAGCGGGATGTGATGCGCTACGCCCGCTCTTGCAACGTGTGCCAACGCGTGAAGCCGCGTGGTGGACGCCCACCCGGGCTCATGCAGCCGATCAATAGCCGAACACCGTGGCAAATTGCGGCATGTGACGTCATGGGGCCTTACCCCAGGACACCGAGCGGGAACCGATTCCTTCTCGTAGTCACAGACCATTTCAGCAAGTGGGTGGAACTGTTCCCCCTACGAAAGCTGACGGCACGCGTAATCATGGGAAAGCTGATCGAGGTGTTTACACGATTCGGCTATCCTGAGCAGCTGATAACGGACAATGCGTCCTACTTCACTGCCAAACTCTTCGTGGACTCTTGTGCAGCTCTCGGCATTAAGCACAGGAGAACGACCACGTACCATGCCCAGGCGAATCCCACTGAGCGTGTGAACCGCAACATCAAGCACATGCTAGTTGCATTTGCGGGGACGCACAATGAGTGGGACGCTTGTCTTCCTGAAATTGGATTTGCGATCAGGTCGACAGTGAATCGATCGACTGGGTATACACCCGCCACCCTCAACCTTGGGAGGGAGCTGTTGAATCCGGTAGAACTTACTCTACAGGAACGAAGCAGCACGGAACTGGTTGTTTCGTCGGCACGCGCCGATTATGCGACTGGGCTGCGCGCGAAGGTAACGGAGGCTTTACGAAAAGCGCGACGGAACCTGAGCACTGCACGTGCCGAGCAGAAAGCGCAGTACGACCGCTCTCATCGGGAAGTTCACTACAAAGTGGGCGACCTGGTGTTGAGACGGAATCACGTCCTGAGCGACGCCAGCAAGAAATTCTCAGCTTCTCTGGCGCCGAAATGGACAGGACCGTACCGGGTGCGAGAGACTGTCTCTTCGCTCGTGTACAGGCTGGCGGACTTGAAGCTAAGACCGATCAGCCGACCGGTGCATGTCTGCGATCTCAAACCCTACTATGACAGAGGGAACGAGTGGCCCGAGGAGAACGCTCTCCCGCGCCCGCAGGCAGCGGCATCGGGTGGCACAGCTCGACGTTCGAGCCCAGTGCAGCGTTATAACTTGCGATCTCGGCAGAACTAACTCTGTCCGGTTCGCGGAGGCTATTTTATTGTGCGCGATATCGGACGGAACGCTCCTCCGATGTCTAGCATGCAGGCTTCCAGAGCGAGCACGCGCTTTCTCTTTGGAAGAAGCGAGAGGGGCTAACAGAATTGTCGCAGCGGCAGACCGCCCGTCGGGAGCCGTGCAACAACCATCAAGCAAAAAGGAAAGACCGTCTCCGCTGCCGGTGCGGACGAAGCAGTCAGCAGCGCAGTGCAGGCAACAGGCGGCGAGAAAAGACCCTCCGGCGGCTAACAGCGAGGTGAGAGGTGCAGCGGGCGACTTCCGGTCCGGAATGGTCGCAGCGGCGCAGAATTCTCCGAACCGCACCGAACAGCTCCGCGACCGAGTTTCGAGCTCCGCAACCAAGTACCCAGCCTCAAGGCCGAGCGAAAGACTTCGCCCGCAGGGACAGAGTGGACTGGACCCCTGCTGCGCAGCGAGGTGCAAGCCATCGTCAGGGGTGAGTCGGCACGCCTTTGCCGATCTTGCGTGCCGAAACCCGCGAGGGTGCGCCAATACCAGAGGACAACGAACCCCGGGAACACCAAAAGACAGCTGTCCTGCGCCATCTCGAGGCTGGTTCGGGGATCACGTCAGCGTAATCGAGGCAGCCAAGAAAAATCCAGGGGCCCTTTCGCCACCACGACTGGGCAGGTGACGCCGCCGAGACGCAAGGTGACCCGGACCCAGCAGCCTTCTTGCCTCCTGCTGCGTCCCGTTACTGTCAAGCTGCTCCGTGGCATCGTTCAATGTTCCGGCCTGGCTCGCGACCACCTACACGGCGACAACGACGGTCTGCAGCTAGAGCTGCTCCCTCACCAACACGGACTCAAACCGTGTTGCTGTCGGAGTAGCATGTCCCTCTCGCAGGAAAGCCTCAGGTGACGGCGGCCTCTTAGCGGCTAAAGGGTTATTTTAAGGAGGGGGGGATGTGGGTATCGCACGCGCATCCCAATATCTCCGGAGCGGCCACGCGGTTATCACGCGATAATCACGTGCTCGCTCGCGGAGAGTGGCTGGGAGAGGGCACGTTCGCCGCTCCCGCTGCTCTTCGCGCCTGGCCGCGACGCCGCAGCCCAAGGCACCCCGTTCCCTCCTTTCCCTTTCTTGGAACCGGGGAGACTCCCTCTCCGCCGCTCGGGGAGAAGCGCTATTCCCCCGATGCACTGTTGCCTTTCGGTTGAGGAGCTTGCGACTGGCCGCATCTCAATTCAGCCGCTGAGACCGCCGCACGCCGTCCCCCTGTTGCGCCCGGCCTTTGTGTGCGACTCACCGCCCCAGGGCCCGAGCGCGGATCCACTCTGGGTGAGCTGAACTCTTATCAGCCTCTTTTGTGGTTCCCACATTGTGCGGCTTGTTTCACCCCAGACGTGCGGAATGCTCCGCCGCTGTGGTTTTGTTTTGTGTTGTATTTGTATGTGTTGTGGCTGTTGTTGTCTGTTGGTATCCTTGTACTCTAAGGTGAATAAACGCCTTAGGTCGAGACTCACCCTGTCCCCACTGGCCTGAACCCGCCGTCGTCGCAACTCACTGCGAACCGCGGGTTAGGGGTCACAGCTCTGACTGCTAGGGCTGCTGCGAAAGTGCTAGTGAGCGACTGCCGCTCCGCCGGCGCTGTGCGATCCAGAGAAGGGTCAGGTGCGCACGCGCGAGCCTGAGTAATACCCCTATAATGTACATGGAAGTCATGTCTGTGAGAGTCTTATCCAGTCGCTCGGCAAGTCCGTTGGTCTGTGGATGATACGCGGTCGTCGTTCGATGCCTGGTGTTGCTTAATTCAAGAACTTTATCCATAAGCTGGCCTGTGAATTCTGTCCCTCTGTTTGTTATGACAGTGAAGAGAGCACCGTGACGCAGTATGATGTGGCGCATGAAGCATTGCGCTACCTCTGAAGCAGTGGCTCGTGGGATCGCCTGCGTCTCAGCATAACGTGTTAAATAATCTGTCGCGAAAATCACGCATTTGCTGCCTTCGGCAGAAAGAGAAAATGGGCCGAGAATGTTCATGCCAACTTGGTCGAAAGGCATGCTTCGATTGGCTGAAGGAAGCCAGCCCACTCAGCGGACGGTGTCTGTCGGCGCTGGCATTCACGACAACCTTTAACGTACTGTTTGACGTTTGCCGAAAGCCCGGGACAATAGTACATCTCGCTTACTCTAGCGAGCGTTCGCGAGAAGTCTAAATGGCCAGATGTGGGTTCGTCATGTCAAGTGAAGAGGACGTTGTCTCGCATGTCTCTTGGAACCCTTATAGGAGGTAAGCACGGCTGTTCGAACGGGCATTCTTCTTTTACAGCACGTAGTCTTGTAGACAGTAGGATGTCAACGAGCCGAACAGATGGCGGGGTGTGGCTGCACCGTGGCCTTCTAATTGATCGATGATCAGTCGAATCTCAGCGTAGTTACGCTGCCGTCTGATCAAAGTCCGACGAACTAAAGGCACCCAGGAAGCCATCATCGTCATCTGTTTCCTTGCCGACAGGATCAATGGGTGGGTGGGACAGTGTATCAGCGTCTTCGTGCTCAGTCGGTGGGCTTGGCGGCACGCCAACGATGGTGCACGCTTACCAACCGCTCCTTTTTGTCATGCAGGTAACTAATAGTTACTCCCTTTTTGCTAAGCGAACTAGTTTTAGAACGTTGCTCGTGGTGCCAAGCCCACATACAATTTGCACCACTGTTTATGACTCTTCATGCATTCTGTTTGACTTGTTACTAATGTCTGGTGAGGTTGCATCGAACCCCGGCCCCCTCATGCAGCTGACGCGGCAAACTTTGAACTATTTGCCGCTTTACAACAGCTTCAGTCCTTGCAGTCAGCTATTCTAGACCAACTTAATTCAAGTAATCTTGCCAGACCACGAAGAACGATTTCTTGAATTTAACTCTAGACTGGGCAAAATCGAAACTGAGTGCACAGCACTCGCGGCTACCAAGGCTGAAATTGACACACTACGTTCTGCAACTGCTGCTTGCATGGTCAATGCGTCTGCTCTGACTGCCCGCGCTGACACCGCCGACAGCAGATCTCGTCGTTGCGACCTTGTTTTTTTATGGGCTAAAAGATTGTCCGAATGAAACCTGGCGAGAGTCCGAAAAACTAATCATTGATCACTGCATCCAGCACTTCCAGTCTCCTATTCAACCACGTGAAATTGAACGCGCTCATAGGCTCGGAACTTATCACCATGGCAGGTCCAGGCCAGTAATTGTTAAATTCGCTCACTTCAAAGATGAAGACCACATCCTTTCACTAGCTCAGAAATTCAGAGGAACACCTTTCGGCATTTCCTAAGATTTTCCCCCCACGGTTCGCCTAGCTCGTGAGCGCCTCATTGCATTTGGAAAGACGAACAATATCCCGTTTAAATCACGCTACGACAAACTCGTTTCCGGTAACAAAACCTACATTTTCGACCAGCAAGCCAATAAGGTAGTTGAACGCAAAACTTAGCAATTACCTAAGTCGAAGTCTTCTTCCACCCCTCCTAATTCTTCTCGTAGTTCTTTCTGGTTTACTAATATCCGCAGTCCAAAATCAAGAAAGGGGCTGACAGATGGAATAGCACACTGTGGTATAAAGTTTGTAAACAGGGATAAGGTGCCTCATACCCCTGACACACGGGCAAACGTAAAGTACTTTCCAGTAAACGCCTTTTGCTACTCTGAAGGACCCTTTGCAGAAAGGAGTTGCGCCGATGACACACGGCACCGCACTGAACTTCTTTAGGTAGTTCCTCAGATGAACGCCGCAAGAAAAATAGCGCTGGCTGTTAAAGCCGCAAGAGAGAAAACATTCTTAAAAATCTGCGTATTTAATTACACTTAGCTACTGTAGAACCTAAAAATATATTTTTTTCATTGTTGATGGCCAATAATGCTTATAGTCGTTTATTTTATTCGCGTGTTTGCGTTGTTAGCAGGCATTTAACTTGGTCCAGCAACTAAGTGCAGCCGGTGTTTTGCTGTGCGTGCTGTTTATTCTAGTGATGCCCGCGTTTCTGTCGTCCTTTTTCACGTCTTTGTCGTCCCGTCCTCTGTGCGCGCAGGCGTAACACGTTTTATTCAATATGTTATTCCAACAACTGTGGTTTCTTCTGGGTATTTCCTGCGGGCGCTGATTGTGCAGTCTCCATCTCGCGACGTGAACACACCACATGCGCGCAGCAAACAACGACGACACTGCCGGAATTCAACATGGCGGCATTAGCGACGTTATGCGAGCGTTTGAGAGTATAGCTAGAGGAAATCTTCACTATTCGACAAATTGTATTACCGCTAACAAATAAAACATTTTCGCAAGCTAAAAAAAATACCTATGGGCACCGTAGTTGTGTGGCAGGTTTCCTTCTATTGACGAGTTGTGCACGCTGTGTGCGAGAGTAACTCCTTTTCCGCTCGAAAAGTAGTTGCGCGATCTCCTTTCCCGAAAAGGAACTTTGCCGTAAAGGAGATACTCCTTTGTCGTGTGTCACTGCACTTGAACGCCTTTCCGGTAGATGTCCCCTTACCTAAAGGACTTTAGAGTGCCCGTGTGTCAGGGGTATCAGAAAGGCTGGCCAATGTTTCCATAGGAGGACCTATCTTCGTCAAAGGCGGCCTCGTCACCCTCGGCATGTTAGCTTTAAAGGGTTAGTGCAGTGACGTCACGTGCGGGTGTTGTCGGTGGCGGTTGGTTATAAAGGGAGACTTCAGAGGTAATGAGCGCTGTCGCCTGACGTCTGTGAGCGTCGTTCCCAAGACGAAGGGACAAGAGCGGGAGAGTGGGAAGGCGGGCAGAAAAGAAAGATAAGGAGACGAAAAAAACGGGGGGACACCAAGAGGAAAAAAAGGGGAGAAAGAACAAGAAAAAAAGGAAAGAGGGGAACATGGGAGCATTCAGGGGTGTCGTTGGCGGCATGTTTTTGTGGCATTAGAAGAGCCGGTCAGGCGGTCAGCGCGCGAGTAACACAAAGGTAAAAAACACGAGTTGAAAGAGTGACTTGAGTAGCATAGCAGCAATGCGTCCAGTAATATTGAAGTAGTTAAGATGGCGACAAGGAGTCTGCGGTAACTTAAATATGAAATCCTCATTTCATCAACCAAGACACAAAACACTCTATGCCACCAGCTAACTTTAATTCATAACCTCACTTTTTCCTCCATTTCGAAAAATTTTTACTGCCTATTACTCAATTTAATACACTCTTTCATGTTTTTACGTTTATATCAACACTAAGGCCCCCTTTTCCCGTGTACACTTGCCCCCGCCCGCTTCTGCGCACGTCACCCTCTTATTTGTTATTCCGGTTTCTGTCCCCCCTCTCTTTTCTTTTTTTGTCTGTTTATTTATGTTTTTTCAAACACCCTCACCAATACATATCGAAGTTCCAGACGTGAGTATGCCTTTTCTGGCGCCTCAGCCAAACAGGGTATCACCATTTCGGAATAGCGCCGTAACGACACCTACGTTGAGCGACTGGGGCTAACGGCCCTTGAAAGACCATGCCGCTGCCTTCCAGTTACCCCGTACATTGCACCGCAGACTCCTTGTCGCCATTTTAACTAATTCAAAATTACTCGACGCATTGCTGCTATGCTGCTCAAGTCACTCTTTCAACTCATGTTTTTTTTTTAGGGGGGATCTTTTGTGTTACTCGCGCACTGACCGCCTGACCGGCTCTTCTAATGCCACAAAAAACATGCCGGCAGCGACATCCCTGAATGCTCCCGAACCTCTCGCTTCCCCGACGCCCTCCCATGCCCCCTTCTTTCTTTCCTTTTCTTGTTCTTTCTCCTTTTTTTTCTCCTCTTGGTGTCTCCCCGTTTTTTTCCCTCTCCTTTTCATTTCTCCCCGCCTTCCCACTCTCCCGTTCTTTCCCCTCGTCTTGGGAACGGCGCGCAGACGTCAGGCGACAGCGCTCATTACCTTTATGAAGTCTTTCCCTTTATGAAGGCGTAAAGTCCGACGTAACGCGCGCGCTCGCGCACGCTACGTTACGTTGGCGAAAACAACTCCTTCTATAGTCCGACGCACTGCAGCGCCAACGTAGCCGGCGGCTGCCAGCGCGCCCCGACGGGCTCGGCGCAAATTTGGCTCCTGCTCCATTCGCGCGCCGGCGCCGCCGACCGCGCCGACCCACAATGCATTGCGCGCGAAGAAAAAGGCGCCAACACAACTCCGCAGACTGCTTTTGCGGACGGCGCGCGACTTGGCGAACGTTCTACGCATGCTCCGAAGACAGCAGCCAACGGCACGCGCGTTGAAGTATTGGCGGCGAGGAGTTACGGAGTCGCCATCTATCGGAAGCGCCTCGCTGGCGTAGTATGAGGGATCATGCGGCGCGCTCATAAGTTTTGCTGTCAGCGCTCACTGAAAACACCACGCGCGAGCTCTCCCGGACATTTCTATAAGTACTTTCGAAACGAGAGAAGTTTCTTACTGTCTAAATAATAATCTTGGGCAAACTGAAAGCGCACAATCGTTTACAGACGCTATCTCCTTACCGAATACGTACAGTGAACGCCACTGCCGCGGTCGCCGCGATGGAGTCTCCCGAACCGGCTTCTTGCGTGAAAGGTAGGTAAACGCTGAGAGCAAACTATGTGAAATATGTTCTTATAGTGTTTGTATAACTAAATGGAGCGTAATAGAACGAAGCCTCAATGCAGCGATCGCACAGATTCGCAGCGACCGACTGCGCGTCTGCATGCTTGTCCGCGCACTGTGTCGCCTTCTCCGCGCGCGCGTTTTCGCACCGTGCCATGAGCTTTAGGCCGCAGAATATGAGCATTTGACAGTATACAAGCAACCATTGTTGCGTGGGCGCTATCAGATCTGTTCAAAAATAATTTCATTGTAGAGACTTCGACGCCTACGGGGACTGTGATGTCCCGTCGCGACGATTCAATATTTTTTTCTTCTAAATTCTTTGACCTTTCAATATTATTTCTCGAGTTGCGTCGCACTGTATGTTTATCGGTGTTCTCAGCGCGCAATTTCCCGCTGCTCCTTTTTTGTAATCCAGTGCATTAATTCATAACACAAACATGACCATATGCCATGCTTTCTTTAAATGTGCTTCTAACCGCTGCCTTTCCACTCCACTGAACTTGCGAGCATCTACAGCATCGACAAGTTCATACACCAAACCGTCATGACATTAGTCGGGCAGCGGACTCGGGCGAGCGTCTCAGTGCGCGTTTTCAGAACATCGCAGACTGGGCGACGTAGCAGAAATCTTCCTCGCGTCTGCGCTTCCTACATACCCGAGTTGTAGCCGATGACTGTTTGCCGGTTTTATGTTTCGCGAGCCAAGCTTCACGCAGCTTCTTGTCCTGCGGCTACGTGTGAATAAGGCTGACACCGGCCTCCGTTACATGCGTCCGGCCCTGCGGAACCGAGCAGTAGCCTACCATGTTGCGCGCCTTCAAAGGCAGCCACTACCTATTGTAGTGCTTTCAAGCGTTGTAAAGGAGACACTCGAAGCGGGGAAATTTCGCCACTAAATGAGGACCGCAGCGTACGAGGGAATTTAAACTCGTTTTCAGCTCGCTTCGGCGCGCCCGAAGCAGCCGACGCGGCCGCTATGTCCACTTGATCCCTCCTAGGACGTCACGCCGACGGTGGCGCCAGCTTTTCCAGTGGTGGAGCTCGAGGCCAATAGAGGGGATGGCATCTCGGCTGGCGCAGCGCAACCGACGTAGCGTGACTGACCGCGAGCGACGCTCGCCCGCGCGCCGATAACGTCGGACTATAAACGGGCCTTAACCAACCGCCACCGACAACACCCGCACGTGACGTCACTGCATTAACACTTTAAAACTAACATGCCGAGGATGACCAGGCCGCCTTTGACGAAGATAGGTCCTCATATCGAAACGTTGGCCAGCCTTTCTGAGGCACCTTATCCCTGTTTACAAACTTTATACCACAATATCCGCAGTGTCATTCCAAAGCGTGATTCTTTATGTGGCCTCATCAGCTCATCTTCAAGTAATGTTGTTTGCCTAACAGAAACATGGCTTAATTCTTCTGTTCTAGATTCTGAGATCCTGCCCCTCCTTCCTAACTTCGACATATTTCGCAAAGATCGAGCCGATGATACTCGTGGTGGTGGCGTCCTTATCGCCACGAGTCATCACCTACGTTGCATCCCGGTTACCATATGCTCATCTCTTGAACTACTTTGGCTTTATTGTACCGCATCCTTCCCGCGAATCCTTCTTGGCATTTGTTATCGCCCTCCTTCTGCTGACTCTTCATTTTTGCCGCCCTTCCACGACGCCTTGTGCAGGATAACTACCTCATATCCTAACACGCCTGTGCTACTATTAGGCGATTTTAACTTCCCATCAATCGACTGGACTAATCTAGCTTCCTCAGTATAAAAAAAATGACATGGCTAGCGAGTTCACGAACACGTGTCTCACATTTGGTTTAGCCCAAGTTGTCATTCATCGTACTCGCACTACAGACCATTCTTCTAATATCTTGGATTTGGTACTAACTTCAAACCCTGATAAGCTTTCCCCTATCTCGTACCTGAATGGCCTCAGCGACTAAAAGATACTGCACGCTTCTTTTTCATGCCATATATCCAATCAAACAAAAACTTAAAAAAAGAAACACTCACGCTTTACGACAGAGGCGATTATGACAGCATAATCCAAGATTTAACAACCTTTTATAATAGATTCACAGCTGACTTCTTTCTTCGTTCACTTGAGTCTAACTGGTTACTGTTTAAATCTGAATTCTTGCGTCTGGTTAAATTGTACGTTCCTACCATAACAATTAAGAAGGGAAACAATCCCCATGGTTTAACAACACACTAAAACGACTGAACAACAAGAAAAAACGTCTATTCCGTTCTGCAAACTCTTTTCAATCCGAACTTAAGTGGGAGAAATATTACCTTGCAGTCGAACAATATAACACGCAGGTCGCAGAGGCCAAACGTGTTTCTTTTTTTTTTTTTTTCAACCACGTTGCCCTCTATGCTGCACAATAATCCAAAGCGTTTCTGGCAATGTATTAATCCCCAGTGGTCCAACACTGTTTTTCTACGTGACAGTTCTGGCGCTCCAGTCCCTGAAACCGAGGTCGCTGAAGCTTTAAATACTACATTCTTTTCTGCTTTTACTAATGACTACCCTGAAATTCTTCCCGTATTACCACCTTCGACTGATCCTTCTGTGGCAAACATTACTTTTAATGTGAACGGAATTATTAAAATCATCGACTCCCTAAAAAATTCGTCCTCGTGTGGTACTGATGGCATTAATTCCAAGGTTTTAAAAAGCACTAAGCACATCAGCAGTCTTTTTCTAACGCTCATATATTTCAACAGTCTTTCACAACGGGATCAGTTTGCACTGACAGGAAAATTGGTAAAATAATTCCCATATTTAAAAGAGGCGACCGTACAAATCCTAGCAAATACACAGCCCGTGAATGGAATACCCCTCCTTCTGACATCGCCCTCATCACTCACATTTCTCTTTTTCAAAGCTGCCTTCGAAGACCATCTTTCAAGTCACATTACTTAACCTGACACGCCGCTTTCTTTTTTTTTCGCCATGTGCCCACCCCTCATGTAATGTCCTGTTCAGGGGCCTTTGAGGTATAATAAACTTATAAACGATAGTGACGTCAAATTTCTGTAGCCCCAAGCTCCACCGCGCCAGTCATCCTGAAGGTTCGCGCATGCTTGCCAACCAACAGGGGCCATGGTGGTCCGTCACTACTTTGAAGGGACGACCATAGAGGTAGGGGCGAAACTATATAATCGCCCACACAACTGCGACGCACTATTTCTCCGTAGTCGAATAATTCACCTCGGCGCAGGATAGTGAGCGGCATAGGCTGTAACTCTCTCCAGTCCATCTTGACGTTGTACGAGCACTGCGCCAAGGTCGATGCTACTGGTGTCGGTATATGCATAGAGTTTCATGGGTATATGCACCTCTGTATCGGCATCATCGTCAAAGTGTGCAGGAACGGGCGCTGACTTTAGGCGCTGTCGTAATTCAGCAAACGCTGCCTGTTGCTCACTATGCCAGACAGATGTCGTGTAGTCCCTTGTAAGGCGAGTCAGAGACTCCGCTATCTTCGAAAAGCCCTTAATAAACCGGCGGTAGTAGGCGCACAAACCCAGGAAACGCCAAACGGCCTTATCGGCAGGAGCTGGAAATGCGGCCACAGCGGCAAGCTTGTCTGGACTGGGTCGGATCCGTTTGGCGCTTACTACATGTCCGAGGAACTTGAGCTCTTCATAACCGAAGTGTCACTTTTCCAGCTTAAGTGTGAGGTCTGCCGATCGGATGGCTTCTAGCACACTTCGCAGGCGGCGAAGATGCTGCTCGAACGTTTCAGAAAATACGGCCACATCATCGAGGTACATAAGACAACCTGGTGTTAAAAGCGCAAAATGTAGACGAGAGACGAGACGAGAAGACGACACCTCGTGGGTAACAGCATTTCAGAATACCTGCAGGGTTTCAACTGCATGGTGGGTTCCTGGAACTCCTTTCTATATTGCCACATGGTGTGGCGGAGCAAGGGACTGAAGAAGAGGAGAACGAAGTTCGGCTCGGCATCGCGCATCGCCGCTTGCGCGCTTTTGTAAAGTGCAACCGCCTGTATCTTCATTCAGCTTGTATACTCCAGCAGGGTATACGCGACAATTTGGTGGAGCTTGCTGGGTACGCTCAACTTATGCAGGAGACCCCACTGGGCAGCAAAAACCTCGCACCACAGTTGGAGTTGACTCCAGTTCACCGCACAAGCCGGCGAATCCGAGGCCTCGCCCCAGGATTCGGAAACCTCCAGGAAAAAGTGATGACTGCGACCACTGCGACTTCTACGGAACGAGTGACACCGACTTACCTAACCCTGCTGAACCCCCAAGTGCCGACGCCCTTTCATGGCGACACATTTGAAGACGTTGAAGACTGGCTGGCGGAGTTCCAGCGCGTGGCTGCGTTTAACGAGTGGGACAAGAACGCCAAACTCAGGAACGTCTACTTCAGCCTCCAGGATGGTGCTCGCACGTGGTTTATGAACCGCGAAAGTGCCCTGTCATCCTGGCCTGAGTTCCAGCCCAAGCTACTGGAGACTTACTCCAGCTCCGATCGCCGGGAAAAAGCAGAGCGGGCCCTTCAGTCACGCGTTCAAAAGCCCAATGAGAGCGTCACGATGTACGTGGAGGACATGATGCGTCTCTTTCAGCGTGCCAATCCGAGCATGTCGGAAGAGAAGAAGGTGCGTCATCTGATGAGAGGCGTAAAGGAGCAGCTCTTTGGCGGTCTTTTTCGGAATACGCCCAAAACTGTTGCGGAGTTCCTCACCGAAGCCACCGCGATGGAGAAAACCCTTCAGCAACGGTCGATCTTGTACAACCGACAAGTAAATGCCGCTTGTACTCCAGATGCGCCGGTAGGCTTCGGGTGCGACATCGCCTTGCTTTGCGAACTGATTCGCTCAGTGGTTCGCGACGAGCTGCAGAAGCACCACGGTACGTCGTCACCTCCAGTCCGCTCCCCCGCCAGCGTCGTATACGCAACGAAGTACAGCAGGCACTGCAGGCATCCCTTAACAGCAGTGAAGCACCACCTCTGCGAAGCGAATCCCGGTGCAAGACTTACGCAGAAACATTACTGAGCCCCGACCAAGCTTTCGCACCTACTTATGTGGCGCCGCCAGTCGCGTTGCAATCGGCGCAAGCCGCTCCGACAACTACGCTACCGTACTTCGACGATCGCCAAACACCCGCGAGGAAATCAGAGGTTTGGCGAGCACCCGATCGGCGACCGCTGTGCTACCACTGCGAAGCTGGTCATGTGTATCGGGAGTGCCCCTACAGACGACTCGGGCTGCGAGGTTTTTCTGTCGATTCACCTCGACCTAGGTTCGGCCAAAGGCCACCCGACATCGCAGAATTCCTCGAATAGCAGCGCAGGCCGGGCCCATCGCAGCGGCAGTCACACGCTCACCCTCACCGCGGCGATATTTCCCTGCTCGCGATTCCCAAGTCCACGCCGGGAAAACTGACGTCAGCGACCTTCCGAGGCGGGGCCGCTGATACTCGACGCGCTCAAGACTTCGTATCGTGCCGACCGCAGAACAACGAAAACACGATGACGCCAGAACCAGTTTCCGCGAACAAGATTTCACTGGACATACCTGTGTTGATCGATGGCAAAAAAAAAAAAAAAATAGAGTGCACTTGTAGATACCGGCGCCGATTGCTCTATTATTAGTAGAAAACTGGCGAGTGTTCTGAAAAAAGTTACGTTGCCCTCGAACGGGGCACCAGTTCCTACGGCAGGTGGCCACGTCGTCCACCGCTTGGCCTATGCACGGCCAGAGTAGAAATTCGCGGGGCTGCTTTTCTCGCCACTTGTCTAGTTCTACGCGAGTGTTCCCGCGATTTAATTCTTGGGATGGACTTTCTCCGGGAATATGGCGCCATTATTGACCTCCGCGAGCTCTGCATCACTTTCTCGGCACAAAGGGCAACACAGACCGACGCCATTGGACACAGATCCGCACTTCGCTTTTCGGACGAGAGCATCACGATACCGCCGCGTGCGAGTGTTATGGTTCCGGTCAAATCTGACGAGCTACAAGACGGTGAAGCCATTGTAGAAGGCAACATTTCTATGTTGCTGACACAAGGTATTTGTGTAGCGCGAAGCCTTGTGGAACTTCGTGATAGCCAGACAACGGTCCTCGTTACCAACTTTACCTTTGAGCATCGGTACATTTTTCGTGGCACTGCCATCGCCTACGCCGAACCATGAACGGACATCGTCGAGTGCTTTGCTTCTGAAGTGAGCACACGACGGTTCGCTCAGAGACACTGATGTAAACTCCGAGCTTACGGACAACCAAAAGAGCGCACTGCAGGAACTCTTGAACGAATTCCGCGCGTGCTTCGCTCGGGCTACTAAGGGGGGCCAAACGCCAATCACGAAGCACCGAATCACGACATCCGCCGACGCACGTCCCATCAAACAACAGCCTTATCGTGTCTCCCCGAAAGAACGTGAGGTAATTCAAGCCCAAGTCAAGGAGATGCTAGATGATGGTGTCATTCAGCGTTCGCACAGTTCGTGGTCCTCCCCGGTCGTTCTAGTAAAAAAAAAAAAAAAAAAAAAAAAAAAAAAAGACGGAACGCTTCGTTTCTGTGTTGATTATCGACGCCTCAACGATGTTACTAAGAAGGACGTGTACCCACTACCACGTATCGATGACTCTTTAGACAGGTTGTGGCGAGCTAAGTATTTTTCGTCTCTCGATCTAAAGAGCGGTTACTGGCAAATTGAAGTCGATGAACGAGACCGCGAAAAAACTGCTTTCGTCACTCCAGATGGTCTTTACGAATTCAGAGTACTTCCTTTCGGTCTCTGTTGGCACCAGCAACTTTCCAGCGAATGATGGACACCGTTCTCGCTGGTCTGAAGTGGCAAAGCTGCCTCGTCTATCTCGACGACGTGGTTGTTTTTTCGGCGACATATGACGACCACCTGAAACGACTGCGGCAAGTTCTCGAAGCCATCCGATCGGCTAACCTCACCCTTAAGCCTCAGAAGTGTCATTTCGGCTACAAGGAGCTGATGTTTCTCGGACACGTGGTCAGCGCGGAAGGCGTTAGCCCCGATCCCGCGAAAACTGCCGCTGTAGCCTCGCTTCCAACACCGACCGACAAGAAAAGTGTCTGACGCTTCCTGGGCCTTTGCACATACTACCGGCGTTTCATCGAAAATTTTTCGAAGATGGCGGAGCCGCTGACTCGCCTCACGAGGGACGATGTATCGTTCGTCTGGTCCTCAGAGCAAGAGACTGCTTTCACCGAGCTTCGACAACGTCTGGTGTCAGCACCAGTTTTGGCCCACTTTGACGAGGAGGCGGACACGGAAGTTCATACAGACGCCAGTAACGTTGGTCTTGGTGCGGTGCTTGTACAACGGCAGGAAGGTATTGAAAGAGTGATCGCCTTCGCAAGTCGCACACTGTCGCGTGCAGACCGACTACGCCACCATGGAGAAAGAGGGTCTTGCCGTCGTATGGGCGCTGGCCAAATTTCGACCTTACCTTTACGGCCGCCCAGTGGCGTAGCAACAGGGGGGGCCGGGGAGCCGTGGGCCCCGGGTGCAAGGGGCCAGTGGGGAGGGGGGGTGTAATTTACGCCTGAAGACACCCCTATTTCCGCCGGCGTGACTGGGCGCAAATTGCAATGAATGCTTCGGTATCCAGTAGGCCGAGCTCATGCACCCGATGCGTTGCGCCGCAGAATTGTCAACTGCAGCTCTATCAACACCCCACGAAATAATTGCACGAATTTGCGGGCTAAAAAATTGTAATTCGCGAAATGGTCGCTAAACTACTCGCCTTAGCGGAACGTTTCATGTGGGGTGCGCTCGTGCTGTGCGCTCATGCTGGGAGCAGGAGTCGCGAAACATACAGTGAGGCGTTGTAAGGCGTTGGGGCTCTTGGGTCCCTCTTCCGTTCAGAACGCGCAGCGAAGACGAACAAAGACAGCAGCAAGAGGGCGTTCAACCAGTGCGCCCGGCGCTCGCGTTTACGGCGAAGCGTTCGTTGAGAGCGACGTTGCATAAGTGGAGCCGTCAAAAGTCGCGAATGGGATTCTCTGGGTCGTCTTCAGACTCGGTTCGGCCGAAGAGTTTGGCGGTGTATGACCCGACAGGCTGTAGTCGCGGGCCCGCCGCGATGCGATGCTCGGCTCGCTTTTACTTCCCCTCTCCCTTCCCCGCTCCGGAAAGCCGCTGCGAAACCTGCCGTTATGTTTCACGCTTTCCTTCTTATCCTCGAAAGCTTCAGAAAGCTCTTGTTGTTGCGTGGCTTCATGCCACAAGCACAGTGTCTGTATCAGCTGCACAGAATGTTATAAAGAAAAGGTGAATTTTGTGAGGATATTTCCCGATCGAAATTCTATGAAGTTATGTGTTTTTGTGATTACTAGGAACTCGGTAGCGCGAAAAATATGGCAGATAAGTAATAACCATATCCTTAATAATCCCGTAATTAGGACTCATAGAGGAAGCACTTCAATTCGAGAATTGAGGACTCAAAGTCATATTATTAGCTCAACAAAAACTTCTTAAACAAAATCGTTTTGGGTGCTACAACCTACAGTACTTTGGCACTGCGGGCGGCGCCCAGTATATGGCAGCTAGCAGCGAAAGAAATATGAAATAGTGGACCAGTGACGTTGATCCCTTAATCCTCTCCATTGCGAGTGCAGACCAACAGCAGTGCAAGCTTTCGCTGGCACGGGCTTCATCGCGGCCTTTTCTTTCTCTTTTTATGGTGATGCCAAGAATCGACGCGAAGCGTGCTCTATTCTGTTCCCAATCTTGCGGTGGTACAGCAGCTCGGATATTCACGTTTGTACGTGTAGCAGCAAATGAAAACAAGGCTTTATTGATCAGAATGAAGAGAACTCATAATTGTCATAGCATTGGCGCCCGCGCAGCGGTAGGCAGGTAGCGTTTTCTAATAGAGTGGGGAGATCAGCGTCACTGACAATTTAATTTTCGTTTTCGTTCAGGGCTGCCCACAGACAAAATACTGCGTGCCATAGTACCTACGACGATTTTTGTGACGTTGTTGTTCGGCAAGATAAAGTCGGGCTTCAATTTTGCAAATGCAATATTGCCGCTAAAATTGGTAATTAAAGCTTTATTATAAGGATATTTTTTGTTACTTGTGACGTGAGTCATGTTTTCCACGATGCCGCATTTGTATTGGCTGCCAAGCCTTACATTCTGACAGAAGATGTGCACATGGGCTTGTCACACGTTATCAGTGCAGCACCCTGTATTATTTGGCGCAGGAAAAACAGCGTGTATATTTGCTGCATATTCGCGATCTCTGGGAAAGAAAGAGAAGGTGAGGGGCACCCGGGGAACGTGCGCGGTATCCAAGGCGGCTGTACTGGTGCTGAAACCCGGAAATTGTCGATATGCTCGCCTTCCTCGACTACATCGGGGTGGGGGAGGGGGGGAGGGGTTGGTGACAGAAGACCTATGGGCCTAGGGTGCCAGACAACCTAGCCACGCCACTGCGGGCCGCCCATTCAAAGTTGTAACTAATCATCACTCGTTATGCTGGGTTGCAAATCTCCGGGACCCGTCTGGACGACTGGCACGGTGGAGTCTACGTTTGCAGGAGTACGACGTGACCATCGTGTACAAGTCGGGCCGCATACACGAAGACGCTGACGCACTCTCGCGCGCCCCTATCGACACTACCGACCACGACATTGAGGACGACGGCGCTTTTCTTGGGGCCGTAAGTGTTACTGATTTGTCCACACGGCAACGCGCAGACGACGCACTACGGCCTATATTCAAACATCTAGAAGGACGAAACCCATCAATACCCCGGCATATCGCTCGAGGATTGTCGTCTTTTTGTTTACGACATGGCGTCTTGTAAAGGAACACCGCTGCCACCAACAAGACCTACCTTTTGGTCGTTCGAGCAGACCTCCGTGCCGAAGTTTTGTTCGCCTGTCATGACGAGCCTCCGTCTGGCCATTTGGGTTTTACGCGAACGCTTGATAGATAGAGTGCGCAAATCCTACTACTGGCCGAAACTCGTCGAGTGTGTTAAGCGGTACGTCGAAGCCTGCCGTGAATGCCAGCGCCGAAAATCGCCAGCTGTGAAGCCTGCGGGATTGCTGAATCCGATTGACCCACCTGCCAAACCTTGCGACCAGGTCGGCATGGATCTTCTGGGCCCGTTTCCACTGTCATCTTTTGGCAACAGGTGGATAATCGTCGCCGCGGACTATTTAACGCGGTATGCTGAGACAAAGGCGTTGCCTCGAGGCACAGCTTCCGAGGCTGCCCAGTTTTTCACACAGAGCATCGTCCTATGACGTGCGATGGGCATGGCGCCCCATCGCACGTCATCACAGACCGAGGCAGAGCCTTTACAGCACAGCTCATTGAAGACGTTTTTAAACTCAGCTGCACAACCCATCGAAGGACAACTGCCTATCATCCGCAGACAAACGGCTTGACCGAACGACTGAACAAAACGATGACTGACACGCTGCCTATCTACGTAGACGTACAGCACAAGACGTGGGACGAGATACTCCCTTACGTAACGTTTGCCTATAATACTGCTACGCAAGAAACAACACGCTTCACGCCGTTTTACCTCGTTTACGGCCGTGAAGTTCAGACTATGTTAGAAGCAATGCTGCCGTGCGACAATATCGATCATCTCGACCTCGCCCAAGATGCCGAACTTTTCGTGGAACGCGCGGAAGAAGCCCGTCAGCTTGCCCGAGTGCACATAAAGCAACAACAGGGCATCGATGCGCACCGTTAATCTCCGCCATCGATATGTCGAGTTCCAACCTGGTGATCAAATTTTGGTCTGGACTCCCGTGCGCCGAAAAGGACTATCCGAGAAGCTTTTGGGTCGCTACTTCGGAACTTACAGTGTTGCAGCGAATTAGTGACGTGAATTATGAAGTCCTTCCTGACGGAAGCCAGCCTCCCCGACGTCGACAACCGCAATCGGACATTGTGCACGTTGTGCGGTTGAAACCATACTATAGCCCCTAATATTCGACGTTTTCAGCCGCTTCGATTAGTTTTTGTTGTTGCTCGTCCATCAGTGCCTTGTGGCTACATCGCACACCACAGTGATTGTGACTATAGCCTATGTGCTCGCCCTAGAGCATCTCGGCGCTCTCAGTTTAAGCCTATGTATGCTTTCCTTCTTCTTTTTTTTCTTTCTTTTTTTTTTTGAAGAGGGGGTAATGCCACATGGTGTGGCAGAGCAAGGGACTGAAGAAGAGAGCGAAGTTCGTCTCGGCATCGCGCGTCGCCGCTTACGCTTTCGTAAAATGCAACCGCCTGTATCTTCATTCAGCTTGTATACTCCAGCAGGGTATACGCGACAATATATTTGAAGTCCACTCATGTATGTGGGAAGGGATTGTACCTCCAGAAACGCGGCGTCTGTATAGGGTCATGTATTGCGCCAGCACTTAGCGATTTGTATCTTGCCTAGAAAGATAGATTACTTCAGAATGCCCTAACCAGAACAAGCGTCCGGAGAGTCTTTCTTTATGTTGACGATTACTTAGTTCTGCGTGATGGCTCTGGCGCGAATTCAGATGACGCAGTTTCGGAGGCAGTAACATGCTTTAGTCATGCGCTTCAGCTGCTTGCTGTCACCCACGAGGTCCCCACGCAAGGCTCTTTGAGATTCCTTGATCTAGCTCAGACTCGAGCTCTCCAAGGGGAAGGTCTGCTGGGCTTATGAACCCAGAGGCGACAAGGCGCCACTGCCATTCCAATCAACGCATTCAAAACTGATGAAGATAGCAATTGCAAACCTTTGTCCAACAAATGCGCTCAAAAAATCATACATCCACGCAATGGAACAAAGTATTCGTCGGCAGGTTGACCGCCTTACTAGCGCTGGTTAGCCGTCGCACCTTCTTGTGTCTGTTGAATAAAAAATAAGCAAGAACCTAAAACTCGAGCGTTACGGCGGGGCTTTGCACTTACCATTTTGTGACACTAGACTACAGCCAGGAAGCAGCAACCTTTCCTACCACAAGTAAGTTTGTGTTCTCAAACTCCTAAACACGCATTTCAATGAGCACATAAACGAGCAATGCATAATGAAGCCCTCAATAAAGTTTGATTGTCAAGCTACTAGAAGTACAACTGTCTTTATCAGCAGTGCCTTATTTATAATATTCTGAAGTTTCATAAAGCACGTAACGCTACAGCGCCAACCTAACACACTTAACAAACCAACGTCCGTACGCTCAGAACATGTTCTTTCAACGTTTACCATACCGTCGCTTTCTCGTCAGGGCTTCGACACCACACCGCGACGCAAACATCATCTCAGCCGCTGGCCCAGCGTGCTATCGTCACTTCGAGCAACATAACAAAGGTAGAGAGCTTTGCGTTGCACTTTTGCGCTGTCCTACTGCAGCTATGCTTTGCGCTTGGAGGGAAACCAAAACTGCGAAGAAATAATTGTCGACTAGTTCGCCAGTCAACAGAATGCCAATCTGAAGCCTGTACTTTCCATAATTCCCATCATGTATAGTGTACTCCATCGCTGACAACTTCATTCTACAGAGTCACCGAACCTCTCTGTGTGCCATCATACCTTGACCCAACTCTCAATAAACTATGGCCAGCAAAAGTTTGTTTAGGCCTACCTATAGTATCCCACTTAACATTTTCATAACATCATGATTGAGCGATCGCAGCGCCAGATTTCCCTCTAGTTCTACTTAAAGCCCCCTCCATACACGTTTCCGCCGAGTGGCGGTGGCGCGTGGATGGAGGTGCTACGGTGCTACGGTGCTAAATACGGTGCTACGGTGCGGACGGCGGTACGGACGCTCCTGTGGTCGAGGCTTCAGCGACTTCGTTCGTAGCTAAGCACCTTTTATGCGAAGCATATTACTAGGGCTCAACCCAGCTCCTCAGGCGCGGCGGTGTCGCCTTCAATACCACGTGACACCGTGACGTCACGACAGAGGAGAAACGGGGCTCCAACTCGCGCCGTCGCTCGCGGCGTCGCGGCGCTTGCCTCTGCTAGACACTCACGAGGTGAGATGCCTCCTGGAGACAGAGCTGTTCGTTGGAATGAGAAGCGAAGGTTGCGGCGTGCTACACAGACTGTTTCTAGGTGGCTTTGCTACGGCGCAGCGACTACGCGCCCCGCATCGGACGCGGTGAGCGTCGAGCAACGCAGCGTTCGGCGCGACAACGAAATGTGCGCCTGAGCAAGCGCCGCACGCCTGAGCCGATGCCGACGATACCGGCTTTTCTGCGACACGAGCTCCTTAACGCTGTCGCGTTAAAATAAAGGCTAGTATGCTTCGCATCCTGGGCTTAACCTTAACTAAGCCACAGCCATTTTTTTATCTTTATTAGCTAGTCTTTTTAAGTATTTTCTGTTGCATGTGGTAGGGGCGCAAATTTTGAATTCTTGGTAAGAGTAGCAAACGCACCGGTTTTGTCTAGGTCTGGCGGCTCCCCCGTTAGGCCTAGTTGGTAGGAGGGACCTATTGATAGGCTTCGTTAATTATTTCAGCTAGCTCCTCAGATTCTTGCTTGGGGTAGGGAGTGACAATTCTTTATTTTAGTTTGGGATAGCGGTCGAGGTCGGCTTTGCTTGAGTGATTTGGCGAAGTTCCTCGTTGGGCCTCGGGACGCAGGCCTAGCGATGAAATCGAAGAACGCGAAGGCCGCGGGGGACGGGGAGCAAGTGCAGTGCGACGAGTGTCTGCGATGGTGCTTCCTCGACGAAACTAAGTTCCAGAATTTAGCAGACGCGGAGGGGTCTAGCTTCACGTGCAGGTCGTGCGAGGGCGTCAGGGAAGCCGTCCAAAAACTGGAAGGGAATTGGGCGGCTAAGTTCGACGAGCTTAAGGCAGAACTGAGGGAGGAACAGGAGAAGCGGGTAGCACTGCAGGCGAAAGTTGACAATTTTGTCAAGGTGGAGGCGGCCCAGGCCGCGCAGTTAGTAAGGACCGTGGCCGAGCTTGAGGCAGAAAAAGAAAGGAGCGCCGAACTGGAAAGGCGGCTCGACGCGCTGGAGACGCGGGCAGCGCAGAAGGTCGGGTCAGGACAACAAAGTGTTGGCAAAAACTCGGAAAGTAGGGTAGACCCTACAGGCGAAGTGGGAGGCAGGGAGCCAAAGCAAGCCGTCGTCAGCTCGCCGCCGGTGAAACGGCGTAGTTATAGTGAAGCTGCACAACGCGCCCCGAGTGAGGCGACGCTGCAGCCACAGGGGCGCCAGCAGGCGCAAAGGGAGGGGCAGCAGGCACAGGCTGCAGTCGAACGGTTTGCACGTAGAAGGGTCCTGGTGATAGGGGACTCCAATGTGGGGAGGGCCGAACAGGGCGTGATGGCGAGAGTGAAGGCGGACGGGCGAGTACAGGTGGAGGTGCAAGCGGGCAAGGGTATGGCGGAAGCAATGACCAAGGCGCGGGAAGTAATTGGGGTCAGCACGGAGAGCGAAAGCTTGGTCATTATGCATTCTGGGCTCAATGACGTGCTTAAGGGGAGAAGCCAGGACCTTGAGAGGCACATTTGAGACTGGGCTGAGTAAGCTTAGAGAGGCCTCCGGGAGGGTGCATGTGACCATATGCACTATCCCAGAGGTCCAGGGCCAGGCTTACCAGGTAGAAAGGAGGGTGGTTGAGGCCAATCGGGTCATTAGGAGTCTGAGCGGACGACTCGGGTACAGCGTGATGGAGGTCAACAGGGACGTGTACGGAACCGGCTTCCGACCTTTTGTGCAGGATGGTATTCACTACAGTGGTGCCACTGGCAAAAGGATAGGGGGCAGGATGGGTCGCCAGGCAACAGCTTTTTTAGGGGGACCCAGAGCCCTGAAAGAAGCAGTGTAGGCGTGGACGATTCGAGGCAGGAGCCACAAACACGCGAACATCGGTACTGTAGGAGAGGTGACAGGAATAAGCGCAAGAGCCAAATTAAGTCAGACATAGGGTTCATTAACATGCAAGGTGGCAGAAATAGGCTAAAATGGGAGGAAATCGAAGAACAACTAAGGCAGGAGAACTTAATGGTTTATGGGTTTGTAGAGACACATCTTAGGGACATGGAACAACCGCCCTGTAACCCTGATTATGCATGGGAATACTGCAACAGAGTGCCGGGTAGCAGAAAGGGTGGGGGAATTGGAGCATTCATTCATAAAAATACAAATTGGCAAAGGGTCAAACAGGAATGCAAGGAGCATTTATGGCTAGAAGGAAAAGTAGCAGGGGCGAAAACACTTCTGGGCTTTGTATACCTTTGGACAGGATCAAATGCTAAAGAGGAAAAAAAAAAAAATGTTGGACTGTATAGCAGCGGACATCAATGAGCTAGGAAAAGGATGTGAAGTAATTGTATTAGGAGACATGAATGCGCATGTTGAAGATATGGATGGGTACACAGACTCCACAGGTAACATGCTGCTGGATATATGTGAGAGGCTTAACTTAGTTGTCTGTAACTCTACTGAAAAGTGTGACGGGATCATAACATGGGAGGTAGGGGGTCGACACTCGACAATAGATTATGCATTGATGTCACATAGGATGTACGATATATTAGGAGCCATGATTATAGATGAACAGGGCTCCAGAAGTATAGGTAGCGACCACAAACGTATCAAGTTGAGTTTTAAGAGGGAAACTAAAGCACGAACGACGCGCGAGGAAACGCCAGATGTGATTTTTTTACTCAGAAGACGAAGTGGAAATAGCGGCCAGACAAATTGAAGAGGAAATATCAGAGAGTACTGAAACTGATTGGGCTTACCCAAAGTTAATGAGACTATTTGAGCGTGAGCTAGGTAAGGCGCGAGTCAGGAAAACAAGGCAAGGGATACGAAAACTCAAGAGCTGGTGGGATGAAGAGGTTAAGAAGGCCATAAAGAAACATCAGGAAGCCTCCAGGGAACACAGGTATTCCAAAAGTAAGGGAGAACCTGAAGCAGAAGTAGAGAGGAAATGGGTAAACTACATAAAACGCAGAAGGGAAGCATCCTATTTGATGAACGACAAAATCAAGACAAAAGGGTCCCAATGGCTGTCAGAAGTAAGCAATAAAAAAGATAAACAGGCAGCTAGGAAATTCTGGCAACATCTGAACTCCTTGGGTAATAGGACAAGCCTAGAGCAGAGGTATATAGTAACAGCTCAAGGTACTCGGTTAGAAGGAGAGGAGGCAATGGAGCATATAGGAACCATGATGAGGGAAAAATTATCAACTATCAAAAATAATATCAACGCAAAAGTAAAGGAGTAAATACATACGTATGCATGCATATAGAACCATTAAAGGCCAGGTGGCGCGCGCCGCCGCCGCCCGATTCAAAGGGTTGAGCCACAATCATCCATCCATTCATCCATCCATCCAGGGGCTTCAGTTCTACTAAATGTGAAAATCTGTGGAATAGGTGGTGCCCAAATCTACGGCTCAAGGTAACGCTCTATGGATTAAACTTCTGATCTTATTCTGTTGGTTTAACGCGCCTGACGCGATTTTCGGAGCCGAAAACACACGTGTATAAGCTCCATGGTGTCGTAGTGACGTCCTCTGGAATTTGATTGTAAGTCTTTGAGGCTATGCTTTTACTCGTTGAAGGCACCGTACGCGATTTTGTGAGCCGGAAATACGTCATAGACGTCAAGTTTTGGACAGCACCTGTAGCCTTTGAGATCCGTTTTCACTAATCAGAGGTAGCCGTGAGGGAGCCATCGCTGGGGCGTGGATTTGGACATAGCGGCGCTAGCATGCGTGCATTGCATGCATACAGTGATTGTTTGTGGTTCGAATGGTTCGGCCGTAACTCAGCGAAGACTTCCATCACTTGGAACGGTGCGTGAAACGCTGTGACGTCTCGATAGTTGAGCGGGTGTCTCCACCGGTACCTTCCATGTCGTCCCGTATGCACTGTGTGTGCACGCCGAATACAGGGGTTCTCGTGGCGATTTGTTCAGGTGTGCACTGGCTTTCGGCAGTCCCGTTCACGGCTCCATCCGTCCCCGTGAGCAGCGAACAAGCAGTCCGCAACACTTCCGTTGGTTGTCACCGCTCAAGCACCAGGTCAGCGTCACGCTGTCATAGCATTTTTCATTTTTGAAAACAACGCTTGAAAGTGCAAAACTTGATCATTCCTAGCTTACTTGTACCATTCGATTTATTTCTAGGCTTGTGTTGTGTTTGTGCAATATTTTGTATGTTTATATGTCGGTAATTTGCATTCAGAAGATTCAAATGAGTGTAGATTGTTAGGATGTGGACATGACGTGAACAGCAAGTTTAATGTAAAGCTTCAGTGGTGATCCCGGTCAGTGCTCTATAGTGTTTCCTGCCCGCCGTGGTTGCTCAGTGGCTATGGTGTTGGGTTGCTCAGCACGATGTCGCGGAATCGAATCCCGGCCACGGCGACCGCATTTTGAATTGGGCGAAATGCGAAAACACCCGTGTACTTAAATTTAGGTGCACGTTAAAGAACCCCAGGTGGTTCAAATTTCCCGAGTGCCTCACTACGGCGTGCCTCATAATCAGATTATGATTTTGGCACGCAAAACCCCATAATTTAATTTTAAATTTCTGTATAGTGTTTCCCTGTACTCGGAGGCAGGCTTGCAGACGCTCATGGCAAGGGTTCTTACCTATCAGCTTTGATATTCACGCCACCGAGTGCAGACTTGCCCGTATGCAAAATAAATTATAATTCGATGTGGAAAGCGAATTCGCCGCCGGATTACAAAAGAAATGTGTTCCTGGCTGCATCATCCATCAGTGCAATTGGTAGTCTGATGAGCTGGTATGAATGCAACTTTTACTGTGTCTCGTGTTTTGCAACCTGTGTTCAATAAATATGGTGAATAATTGATTTCATGATTAACTTGAGGAAAAGGTGGTACTTGTATGCAATACATCTCATTGACTTTCAAAATAATAGCCTCCCATTGCTGGCAGTTTTGAGGACGCGTGTAGAGGCATCATATACGGGTAAAGGTAGCTTGTGGGACGCAGTTGAGTTCAGCGTTCACTGGCCTACCTGGCCATTGCATGGCTTTCATGCTGTCCCCACCATTATGGAAGCACTTGCACCACTCGTGCAAAGTGCACACACATTTAAAGCGAAGATTTCTTTTCCACTTCTCCCTATTTTCTAGGCGCTGCTCTGATGGTCTTGCCGTGCATGCCGCTGGCTTTCTCGCTACACCACCAGATGACGTTCGCTTCCGCGCATCCCTCAGTCAGCATCGCTGCAGGCTGGGAGGCATAGTTTCTGTGTATGGCACATGCTGTGCTTGCTTTTCTATTAGGACTATTAGACTTTTCTATGCGACAAAAATGCAGGTGTGGGGGTATGCAGGTTGCTTGCCAGGCTGTTACAGTGTAAACGTTACAATCGTCCATAGCGCTTGGAGCTGGCGTCTCAACAGCGTGCTGGTCATGTATGCAGAAGGAGCTCATAAGTATATGCCAGCAAAATGGCTCCAAAGCATACACTCGGACTCGAGGACACCCAGGCCTGAGAAAAGCATTGTGCGGAACCGGAGTGTCTTCTCTATGCAGCGAAATATGGTGCAGACTGAATATGTATACAATGTATACATCATCATCAGATTATTTTGTGTGGATTGCAAGATGAAGGTCTCTCCCTGCAATATTTAATTAGCCCTGTCGTGTGCCAACTGATTCCAACTTGTGCCTGCGAATTTCCCAATTTCATCACCCCACCTTGTTTCCACTTCCCATCTCTTGGCACCCATTCTGTAACTCTAATGGTCTACTGCTTATCTATCCTATGCATTACATGACCTGCCCAGCTCCATTTTTTTTTTTTTTCATAATGTCAATTAGAATGTTGGCTATCCCTGTTTGCTCTGTGATTCATACCACTCTCTTCCTGTCTCTTAATGTTACGCCTAAGTTTCTTCGTTCTATCGCCCTTTGCGCGTTCCTTAACTTGTTCTCAAGCTTCTTCGTCAGTCTCCCAAGTTTCTGCCCCATATGTTAGCACTGGTAGAATGCACTGATTGTACACCTTCCTTTTCAATGATAATGGTAAGCATCCAGTCAGGAGCTGCCAATTGCTGCCATATGCGATCCAACCCATTCTTATTCTATGAATTTCCTTCTCATGATCAGGGTTCCCTGTTATTAATTGACCTAGGTAAACATACTCCTTCACAGACTCTAGAGGCTGACTGGAGATCTTGAACTCTTGTTCCCTTGCCTGGCTATTCATCATTGTCTTTGTCTTCTGCATATTAATCTTCAACCCCACTCTTACACTCTCTCTGTTAAGGTCCTCCATCATTTGTTGTAACTCGTCTCCAGTGTTGCTGAACAGGACAGTGTCATTTGCAAACCTAAGGTTGCCGAGATATCCGCCTTTGATCCTTACTCCTAAGCCTTCCCAGTTTAATAGTTCAAACACATAGTTCAAACACATAGTGAATAGCATTGGAGATTGTGCCTCCTTGTATGACCCCTTTCTTTATACGGATCTTCCTACTTTTCTTGTGTAGAATTAAGGCAGCTGTGGAATTTCTGTGGATATTTTTGAAGCTGTTAAACTAAGCAGCCTGTACTCCTTGATTATGTAATGCCTCTATGACTGCTGGTATCTCTACTGAATCAAATACCTATTTGTAATCTTGGAAAGCCCTATAAGGAGGCTAATTGTACTTTGCAAATTTCAAGATAACCTGATTGATGACATGGATGTAATCCATTGTAGAGTATGCCTTCCTGAAGCTTGCCTGTTTTCTTGATTGACTGAAGTCAAGTGTTGCCCTTATTTTATTGGAAATTATCTTGGTGAATATTGTTGCAGGAAGAAAGCAGGCCCACTAGTGTAAAATAATGTATATTTACAACTGGCGTATATGGCATTCAGGCAACTGCCAGGCTTCGTCTAGTCCAATTCAACTTCTTCGTTCCTTTCACCGTAACATCACCCTCCCGGCGGAGTAGCTCTGTCCCGGTGCAAGTTATAGAGGCTCACGTAATGGGGGGACATAGGGCTTAAGCCTGGCGACATGAACAACATCGCTGGTGACGTTGGGATGCACTGAAGGCTGACCGACTGGGGCGATCTCGTATGTCACGTCGGACAGTTGGCGTAAGATCTGGTACGGACCAGAATAACGGGAAAGTAGTTTTTCCGACAAGCCGACGCGACGTGAAGGAGTCCAGAGAAGGACAAGGGAACCAGGTGAAAAATGGTAGTCGCTTTTGAAAAGCGTCGCTTTTGAAATGCTTGCAAGACTGTGAGGTGATGACGGGTGACATCTTGGGCCTGGGCGGCTAAGTCAATAGCATCGCGAGCGTAACCAGTGCTGGGTGATTGTACTGCGGAAGGTAGCAACGTGTCAAAGGGCAAGGTGGGGTTGCGGCCATACAAAAGGTAAAATGGTGAAAATCCGGCAGTGTCGTGACGAGACGAGTTGTATGCGAAAGTGATGTATGGTAAAGCGACGTCCCAGTCACGGTGATCGTCGGAAACGTACATGGCCAGCATTTCAGTTAGCGTGCGGTTGAGTCGCTCGGTGAGGTCGTTCGTTTGAGGGTGGTACGCGATAGCAATCTGGTGTTCTGTAGAGCAGGACCGGAGCAGATCATCGACGACCTTCGATAAAAAGTAGCGGCCGCGATCCGTCGGCAACTGGCGAGGGGCGCCATGGTGCAGGATGACGTCGTATAGTAAGAAGGCGGCGACATCTGTAGCGCAGCTGGTTGGTAGCGCTCGTGCAATGGCATATCTCGTGGCATAATCGGTTGCTACAGCAATCCATTTGTTTCCTTTGATAGAAATTGGAAAGGGGCCAAGGAGGTCTAGGCCCACACGGAAGAAAGGCTCTGTAGGGATATCAATGGGTTGAAGCAAACCAGCGGGAGGCGTAGCAGGCGTCTTCCGGCGCTGACACAGGTCGCAAGAAGCAACATAATGGCGCACTGAAGATAAATGCCGGGCCAGAAGAAGCGGTGCCGTAGGCGGTCGTATGTACGAGTGATGCCCAGATGTCCAGCAGTAGGAGTGTCGTGAAGTTGCTGGAGCACGGCTAGTTGAAGGTGCTTGGGAACGACTAGGAGGAGCTCCGGGCCGTCAGGACAAACGCTACGACGGTATAAAGTTCCATCGTGCAAGGTGAACATCCAGAGGGACGGGTCATTGGGCGAGGAGCTTAGGCATTCCATAAGTGTTCGAATAACAGGATCTTTGCGCTGCTCGTCGCCAATATGGAGGAAGCAGGAAATGGATAGAATACTGATGTCCGAGTCTGCATCGGTATCGTCCAGTTGATCCACGGGATTGCGGGACAGGCAGTCAGCATCTTTATGCAGGCGCCCTGCCTTATAAATAATAGAAAATGTATATTCCTGTAGACGCAATGCCCAACGTGCAAGTCGTCCAGTTGGGTCCTTCAAAGAGGAGAGCCAGCAGAGGGTGTGATGATCGGTTACGACGCAGAAGCTCCGACCAAAAGGTACGGCCGGAATTTCGCGACCGCCCATACGAGCGCGAGACATTCTCTCTCAGTAATAGAGTAATTTTGCTCGGGTGTGGAAAGAAGGCGGCTAGCGTAAGCGATGACACGGTCTTGCCCCTGTTGACGCTGAGCAAGGACAGCGCCGATGCCATGACCACTCGCGTCAGTTCGTACTTCAGTGGGCGCAGAAGGGTCAAAGTGTGACAGAATTGGGGAAGTTGTAAGCCGCTCAATCAGGGTAGAAAAGGCTTTCTTCTGCAGTGGTCCCCAAGAGAAAGAGACATCTTTCTTAAGAAGGTCAGTGAGAGGGTGAGCGATGTCGGCAAAATTTTTCACAAATCGCCGGAAATAAGAGCATAAGCCCAGAAAACTACAGACATCGTTTGTTGAACAAGGTACAGGAAAATTTCGCACGGCGTGAACTTTCTGTGGATCAGGTTGGATTCCGGCGGCGTTTACGAGATGGCCTAGCATGTTAATTTCACGGCAACCGAAATGGCACTTGCAGGAGTTTAGCTGAAGGCCAGCCCTGCGAAACACAGAGAGTATGATTGTGAGGCGCCACAGGTGGCTCTCAAGGATCGGCGAAAACACAATCACATTGTCGAGGCAACAAAGGCATGTAGACCACTTCAAGCCGCGCAAGAGAGAGTCCATCATGCGCTCGAATGTAGCTGGCGCATTGCATAATCCAAAGGGCGTGACTTTAAATTGGTACAGACCGTCCGGTGTGACGAAGGCGGTTTTCTCACGGTCCATCTCATCGACGCTAATCCGCCAATAGCCAGAGCGGAGGTCAAGTGATGAGAAGTATTGGGACCCATGAAGGCAGTCAAGAGCATCATCAATGTGCAGCAAGGGATAAACGTCCTTCTTTGTTATCCTGTTGAGGTGATGGTAGTCAACGCAGAAGCGCCACGAGTTGCCTTTTTTCTTTACTGAGACAACTGGTGATGCCCACGGGCTACTGGAAGGTTCAATGATGTCCTTGTCCATCATCCTGTCTATTTATTTCTGTATGATGGCCCTGGAGACACGATATGGCCGCCTATGAATGGGGCTGGCGTCACCGGTGTTTATACGATGCGTGACAGCAGATGTCTGGCCAAGTGGGTAGTCGTCCAAATCAAAGATGTCCCGAAAAGATGACAGGAGGTGACGAAGAGCTGTTGTTTGCTCGGAAGGAAGGTCAGGGGCGATCATCTTAGAAACATCGTCCGCAGGCGTCGAGTACGGATGAATGGGTGACAAAGGTCCGTTGGTACTGAGGAAGGATTCAGAGGTCAAAGAAGAAATCTCAAATTCTTCCAAAGGAGTGATATGTGCTATGGCGATACCGTGTGCCCAGCACATGCGACGAAAATCCAAAATTGAGGATGGGCACGCGCGCGCAGTTTTCGCGGATCCGGATTAAGGTGCTTGGTAGGGTAATATTGCGCGACAGAACCGCGTCAGTAAGCGGCGACACTACATACTCACCATCAGGTACGGGAGGACAGGGCGTCAGGAGGACATTTGTAGCCGCCTGTGGAGACAGCCTTGCAAACTCAGCAGAACATAAGCGGTGTGAAGCACAAGTTGTTGCGTGTGCAGGAAGCGGCAGATCCAACTGTACAACACCTGCGGAGCAGTCAATTTGGGCAGAGTGTTTCGTAAGGAAGTCGAGGCCGAGAATGAGGTCGTGTGGACAGTGTTCAAGGACGATAAATAGCACAACGGTATAACGGTCCCCAATGGTCACACGTGCTGTGCACATTTTAAGGACAGGTGAAGTACTCCGATCGGCAACTCGCACAGTGCATGGTACGGCGGGTTTCAGAACCTTTTTGAGCCTTCGGTGGAGAGCAGCGCTCATAACTGAAAGCTGCGCTCCTGTATCGACAAGAGATCTAACAGGAACGCCATCAAGTTCAATGTCCTGTCCAGTAGGTTTCCACATGTAGGCAGGGTCAACAGAGGATTTGCGGGCAGGGTCGGAGTTGCAGCTTCACCTCCGGGAGCTGCACCGCCTAGTTTCCCAAAGCGAAGCAACCGGTTGCAGAAGGGGACAAAGAGCGGTGAACGAGAGGCGAACGGGACCTACGACCTTGTGGAGACGGGGAGCGGCTGGATCTTGGTGGAGCACTGTCGGCGGTGGTGTTCCTAGTCGGCGGTGATGTTCCTAGTCGGCGTATAGGGCGAGAAAGTATGATTGTCTGGTACTTGGCGGTGGTGACTCGGAGACGACCACCGAGGAGGCAATGACCAATTGTTGCGGCAATGACGGGCGATGTGTCCAATACCGGATCAATTAGAACAGATAGGTTTATCATCCACTGTGCGCCAGTCAGCTGGGTTGCGATGGAGGGGTGGAAAGCTTTGCGTCTGGGAGCAAGCGGTCGGAAAAATCTGGTAGGTGTTTGTATGGCGGACCGAGCAGAGAGATGGAATGCCCAAACTTGCTATTTCCTCCTGAACGACCGCTTGTATAAGGGAGATAGCAGGCATGCTTTCTCGACAGTCAGAACGAACTGGAGCCGGAGCCATGGCCTCAAGCTCACGGCGAACGATGCGCGTGATATTGCTACGGGGTAGTATTCCCAATGACGAAGAGCCGAGTAGGAAGAAGACGAAGACGACGATTGGAAGCTAGCGCGGGCTGTTGCCTCTTGGTCAACTGCGGCGTATTGCCTTGTAAATATACTTGTAAATAGCTTTTCGTCGGCGTCTTCCTACGTAACATATTTGGTGGAGGTGGACGTTCCCTGTACCTCGTCACGGAGCTTCGCAGTGGATGGTACGTCGAGCCTACCTTCATGGCTCCCGGCGACGACAACCCGACTCCGCCGGCTCCGACACCTGCTGCCACTTCGACGACCTACATCACCCTCTCCGCTCTCCGTGATCCTGGCGTATTCTCGGCAAAAGATGGGGAAGACGGAAGATGGGGAGCGCAACTATTCCATCACTGAGCGTGAGTGTTTGGCCCTAGTTTGGGCGGTTGCGAAGTTCCGCCCATACTTATATGGCCGACCCTTTTCCGTTATCACAGACCATCACGCGCTTTGTTGGTTATGCTCATTGAAAGACCCTTCAGGAAGACTTGGTCGCTGGGCCTTACGCCTCCAAGAATATTCGTTCTCTGTCACCTACAAATCTGGCCGACTACACAAGGACGCTGACTGCCTGTCTCGCTACCCGGTAGACGAGCCTGACGACGCCGACAGTAGTACCGCCGACGGCATTTTCTCTGTGTCTGCCTTCGCTAACATCGCCGATGAGCAGTACCGAGACCTATCGCTGCGAGTACTCATCGAGCGTCTGCGCTCTACACCTACCGACGCATCCGTTCGCCGATATGTCCTCCAGGGCGGCATTCTGTACCGAAGGAGCTTCCTCCCTGATGGCCCTGATCTTCTTCTTGTCGTGCCAAAACATCTACGACAGACTGTGCTCTTTGAGATGCATGACTCACCCACTGCAGGACATCTTGGGGTAACCCGCACGTACGACCGCGTCCGCCGCCGCTTCTATTGGCCTGGTCTCGCTCGCTCCGTCCGACGCTATGTTGCTGCCTGTGATCCCTGCCAGCGTCGGAAAATGCCTTAGGTGCTACCTTCCGGTCATCTCCAGCCGATCACCGTCCCTGTGGAACCGTTTTTTCGTGTTGGATTAGACCTCCTCGGTCCCTTTCCCACGTCATCCTCTGGGAACAAATGGGTAGCCGTCGCAACTGATTACGCCACCCGATACGCTATCACGCGGGCTCTACCTACCAGTTGCGCCACTGACGTCGCGGACTTTCTCTTGCGTGACATTATCTTAGTGCATGGCGCCCCGCGACAGCTGCTTACTGACCGTGGTCGTAACTTCCTCTCGAAAGTTATCGCCGACATTGTGCATTCCTGCTCTATTCAACACAAGCTGACTACCTCATACCATCCTCAAACCAATGTCCTGACAGAGCGGTTAAACCGTACTCTTACCGACATGCTGTCCAAGTACGTTTCGAAGGACCACCACGACTGGGACGTTGCCCTTCCTTATGTCAAATTTGCTTACAATTCTTCCCGGCTCGACACCGCCGGATTTTCTCCATTTTATCTACTCTACGGTCGCGAACCGACCTTGCCCCTTGACACGGTACTTCCTCCTGCTGCGACCTCAACAACCGAGTATGCGTGCGACGCCATCGCCCTCGCCGATCATGCACGCCAGCTTGCCCGTGCTCGACTGACGGACTCTCAAACCACGCAGCAGCGTCAGTACAACGCCCGTCACCGTGACGTACAGTTTTCGCCTGGTGCACTCGTGCTCCTGTGGTCGCCCTGTCGTCACGTTGGACTTTCCGAAAAGCTCCTTTCGCGATACACAGGACCCTACCGCGTGCTGCGCCAGGTGATGCCTGTGACTTATGAAATTGCTCCTGTGAGCTCAACCTCGTCATCTACTCTGGTGTCTAGTGATGTCGTGCACGTCAGTAGGCTCAAGAGCTACTACACTGCTTCAGAGTCCGGCCTTTAGTCGCTCCGGGACGGCGCTTTTGCCGCCGGGGGTAGTGCTACGGGGTAGTATTCCCAATGACGAAGAGCCGAGTAGGAAGAAGACGAAGACGACGATTGGAAGCTAGTGCGGGCTGTTGCCTCTTGGTCAACTGCGGCGTATTGCCTTGTAAATATACTTGTAAATAGCTTTTCGTCGGCAACTTCCTACGTAACAATATCTTCTGGTCCTGTGGGCTGAACGAAGTGCGGCGGGTCTTCGCAAGAAAATTTCGTGACGGTATTGGGCAATCGGTTGAAAGTTTGAGCGATGCCACGGCCCTTCGCGTGTTCGAAGCGCCGGCACTCCTTTATAATTGCATCCACAGTGGCACAATCCTTACACATCAGGAGATTGAAGGCATCATCTGCAATACCTTTCAATATATGACCAATCTTTTCTGCCTCGGTCATATTGTTATCAGCCTTGCGACAGAGGGCCAGCACATCCTGTATGTAGACGACATAGGATTCTGTGGACGTTTGAGCGCGACACACAAGTTCTTTTTTTGCTGCCAGCTGATGACCGACAGGTCTGCCGAACAGGTCTCTCATTTTTTCTTTGCAGACATCCCAGCTCGTTAGGTCAGCTTCGTGTGTGTCGTACCATTGCCTCGCAGTTCCTCTTAGATAAAATATCATGTTTGCTAGCATCGTTGTTGGATCCCACCTGTTGTTGTCGCACACTCGTTCGTACATCGTAAGCCAGTCCTTGACGTCGGCGTTGTCCGTGCCACAAAATGTCCCTGGGTCCCACGGATGACTGAGGATGACAGTTGGCACGGGCTGCTGAAGCGTTGTCGCTTGTGTCATTTGATTTGCCATTGTGGCGGCAGGTAGCTGACGTCCGATGCAAAGTTCCGTGATTGTACCCCGCACTTCCACCAAAATGTTGCAGGAAGAAAGCAGGCCCACTAGTGTAAAATAACGTATATTTACAAGTGGTGTATATGGCATTCAGGCAACTGCCAGACTTCGTCTTCGTCTAGTCCAATTCAACTTCTTCGTTCCCTTCACCGTAACAATATTTTATACAATACTAAAAGTAAGCTAATGCGCCTATAATTTTTCAATTCTTTAAAGTCTACTTTTTTGTGGATTAGTTTAATGTTGGCATTCTTCCAGTTCTCTGGTATCCTTGAAGTGGATAGACAGTTCGTATAAAGGGCCGCCAGTTCTTCAAGCATGAAGTCTTCTCCATATTTGATTAAATTGACTGTCATTCCATCTTCTCCTGCCGCTTTCCCTTGTTTCATGTCTTGCAAGGCCCTTCTAACTTCATCTATAGTTATACGAGGATTGTCTGTAACCTGTTCATTACTACTTCGAATGGAGGTATCATGAGGAAGGCACAATTGGGTAGTATGTGTCGAGAAGGACATAGGGAGAGTTTTGAAAAAATTTATGTTCGTCTGCCACTCGTTACACAAAGTACAAAAGTTGGAAAATGCGGTCATTGGCGTAAAAATGGATTTTAGTTGATAGCACATCGTTAGGCTGGTAATTTACATACAGGAGAAAGAGAAGGGGGCCTAAAACTGCACCTTGCGGAGCACCAGAGGTAATGGCCACCGTAGGTGATTTGGCAGAATTGAAACAAATGTATTGCAACCTATCTGAGAGAAAACTGGAGATGCAGGCAACTAGGCTAGGAGTATTTAAAATACTATTTTGTTTATGCAAAAGCTTGGAATGTACAACTGTATCGAAAGCTTTGGAAAAGTCTGCAATTATGGTATTGGTTTGAAGGCCTAGGTCAGGTGCATGGCAGATGTCATAAGCAAGTCCAGATGTTTGTGTAATGGTGCTGAGGCCACTACAAAATTCATGCTGGAAGACTGTTAAAAAGTAAGTTTGTAGATGACATGTTCTAAAAGTTTACTGCAAATAGAGGCTAAGGAAATCAGCCTGTAGTTGGATAGATCTTGTTAACTCTCAGACTTGTGCAAAGGAATAACTTTTGCAACTTTCCATGCTGATGGAATCGTACTTGTTTCAAGGGATTTCTTAAATGTCACTGTAAGAAACATGCTGGACCAGAATGCATACCGTATGAGAAAGGAATTATGAATGTTACCAGAACCTCAACCCCTTTTTAGAATCTAACTTTAAAGCCATGTTTAGGACACCTGGCAAAACTACATTTAAGTTATTAATTGCAAGCCGCGATTCTGAACTGAAAGGTGGGATTTCAAAGTTGTCTGCAGATAAGACTGACTGAAAATACGAGTTGAAAGGTGTTGCAATAACACGAGGATTAATAGTGGAAACATAGTTTATTTTGAAGGATTGAAACATTATTTACGAGGCGAAATCACATCCCAAAATTTTTTAGGATATTATTTTAGCAAAATAGGTAAGGTGATGGCATAAAAGAAATCTGGCTGCTTTAGTTTTTCGTCGAAGTTCATCGTTAACAGCTTTAAACCATGTGGCTGCGAGAGTGTCAGCAGTGTATCTTTGTCGCCTAAGTCTAGCAAGGCGGCAGGAAAGGTGAAGGATATCTCTAGTTATCCATGGCACGTCAATGTTTCTTTTCTTGGTTTTAAGTGGAACAAAGCGGCTGACGCATGTGCATATAGCAGCATTGAAAAAATCAGCCAAACTATTTAGATCGTCGTAGACACTGCGGTGCTCAAAATCTGCAAAACAATTGGCTAGAAAATTACTTATAGAATGGTCATCAGTTCAAAAAGTGTGAAGAACAAAGTCAGGGTTAGGAACAAGAACATTGTTAGGAACTAGTACAGCTAAGTGGTCAGCAATTCGATCCACAACATCACATGTATAGCCATTTTCAACAAGATTTCTGCTAAGAAATACAAGGTCTGGAGTAGAGGGGCTTCTGCTATTCTCAATGACAATTTGTTTTAAGTTACACGAGAGGGAAATCATTGTTCGTTCTTTACAGGATGAAGAATCATAGCCAGTGATAGACCAAGATTGCCATGAAATGCATGGTGCATTAAAATCTTCCCGCGGAACTAAGTTGGAACATGGCATGCATAAATGATGAAGAAATGCTCCTAAAGAGTTCAGTTGCTCAACATTAGACCCCAGAGGAGGATAAATTACACCAATAATGACAAAGCAGTTGCCATGTGACATGTTACACCACACAGATTCTACTTCATTATGACAAAAAAAAAACATCAGAACGGTAATATCAGACTGCAAGAATAGATCTACACCACCACCTCTTTCGTGTGTTCTGCTGCAGTGCATAGCGATAAAGCCAGGTGGAGTAACTTCAGCATTGAAAATTTTGTGGTTTAACCACGTCTCGCTAGCACCAATGATGTTGAGGCGCATTAGAAGCGGTCAAGGAGACAAATTCAGGAAACTTATTAACTAGGCTTCTGGCATTCACATTAAGAATTTTAAGGTCATCATGCCATATCTTCTGTCATCGCTTTGTACCATCCAAAGCAGACTTGGGGAAAGTATAAGAACGAGTTGAAGCCATAACAACGGGATTAGTTTTGTGATCCCAGTCATAACGGATGTTGTCGATGAACACATGATCAAACCTTACACGTACAGCGTAACCATTTTTCCTGTGTGAGGCAGTGGAATCCCAGTTTCCTGCAAATGGACCGTACAAAAGCAGAAAAATCTTCATCAATGCGCATGTCCGAGTTCGTAAGTTTGTGACCATTTCTTAATACTTCAATCTTATCGGGAAAGTCAAGCAAGTTAAAAATGATTGAACATGTGCGACCCTGCTGGAGTCTTCCAATTCTGTGGTATCTTTCAATATTGGGACAACTGATCTGTAGTTTTTCTGCGAAAAATGCAGCAATACCGCTTAGCAATAAACTATTGGTTTCTTCAAGTTGTTCAGCAAGCCCGAACAGGATAAAATTATTTCTGCACAAGTGGTTTTCAAGATCATTCTTATTCAGAGGAGGGATAATAACATCACTGGCTTTAAAAAATTGAGAAGATTCAAGAGAAGTCATCTTAGTAACCAGGACATGTCACCTTGACTTCATTACTTGAGGAAGTTGTTTCTAAAGCGGCCACTTTATATGATGACACATTAGATCGAAAATGTTGTCAGTTAAAGATAAAAGGGAATATGCATTTGCCTGTGCATTGTCAAACTTGCATGTGCGTTCCTGACTTCCGAGAAATCAAGATCATAAGTAAAAGACGAGATACCACTGTCTGGGAGCTGATGGAAGCATTCTATATATCTCTAAGAGGGAAAGCTTGCATAAATGACACATCTATTTCTTTAATGGATAGTGAGGAGTGTTTTTTGCGTGGCTTGCTATATTCTGTCGTTGTGACAATGTGATTACATGCTCTTGCGCACATGCGATTAAGGGCTTATATTCATGAATGACGAAAAATAAAGGTAGCTGAAAGTTAGCACTTTTATGAGCCAATAAAGAAAGAAATAAGAAGAAACAGTAGAAGATAAGAAGAGGACAAGAAATCACGAGGAGTCGGTGGGAAAAAAGAAGTTAGAAAATAAGAGCGTCCCAATAAAAAGAATACAATATATGAATGAAGAAAAGTGCGAAAGCGCACACAGAGTTACATGGCCAACGAGAAAAAGAGACACGTAGCCGAAGAGAGCGGCCCAGCTACATTCTGGAATGATGAGGGGCAGAAGGAGCTGGAGGCCAAACAGGGCAGATGGACCGTGAAGATGGCGGCAACCCAGTAGAAGCTGCTCTTCAGCTGCCGTGGCCGCGACTCGGGAACTGTGCAGGCGCTCCACCAGAGACTGCACAGCTACAGGCTGACGGAGTCATTTCCCGGACTACCAGCGGCTACAACCCGCAGGCTAAGAGAAGTCAACCGGATGATCCAGGCGCATCGGTGGGCCCAATGACATGTCGCCGGAAGCAGCGACAACTAGGCGATGCGGCTATGTCGATGGACTTGCTGTAAATATTTTGACCTTCATAACACATCATTTTTTAGGACTTCAGACAACATTCTCAATTAACTCGCCTTGTAGATTGTTTGTCGTGTGTTAGGTTTTTCCTATTTGGTTTGTAACGCGTGCTTTCTTGATATATGTATTTTTCTTATGCTCACGCCCCGTAAAGGCTTTTCCTAACTCAAACGTTCTTTTCGTCGTGTTTACCACCATGAGACTTTGATATGTTTCCCTTACTACGTCTCCGTGTTCAATTTTGTGCAGTACGTACATTTATTTTTTTACATTATGAACCAACTCGCCCAACAAGTTGTATTGAGCCTCCATTATTGAGCTGACTTTTTGGCCAGGGTGCTGTTGTATCAGGGCCGCCACTATCAGTCCGTGAGCGACGAAAGACAGGAGACGACTGTAGTCCTAAACGCCAGCAAGGGGAAAGATCCCCGTCTTTATTTCCACAGCCGTTTAAGTAGAACCAGCGTGACGTCAGTGACACGTGGTTCCATACATGCGTCAGGCGCAATGACTCAGCGCACCCTGCGGGAGCGTGCTTTCAGCCGCAGAGAAATACATTCCAGCACATCCCCCCCTTTTGCAAAATGAAAGTGGTTTTCGCGCATGACATTTAGCACACCCGCACACGAACAAAAAGCAAGAACCCTCAGTGGTAATCTACCACGAACAAAACCTTATTCATCAATCCCGTATCGAACTGGTCGCTTAACCACTCTACCAGACTTGGTCACAGTCACTGAAGCAGAAGGTACTAAAGTTGAAGTCATAGCCCCCGATGCTAAAGGTAACGAATCTGTTTAGGTAGCGGGTGACTCCCTGTTCGTAAAAACCAATTCGGGTGAATCACTTTCGTTTGGAAACTCGTAGCTGCCTTCTGCCTTCCTCTGTTCTGTCAAGTGGTTGAGCATTCGTCGGTTACGCCGCAGCGTACTCCCATCCTGGGTGCGTATTATGTAGGACCGCGGTGTAGCGGCTGTGGCTAGCACCGTTGCTCTGGTATTCATGTCCGTTACCCAAACGGAATCACCAGCTTTTAGTTTGTTCAATTCTCGGGTTCCTTGGTGCCTGTTGTAGTACCGTGCTTGTAGCTTCTTGTTGGCACTGTCTTTGGCCGCAAGATTACGCAGCGTGGCTGCACTGGACCACGCAGCTGTGGCGCCATTGGAACTCTTGTCCTAATACGCCGGCCCATGAGGATTTCAGCCGGACTAGGGCCAAGAATGCCTGGGGTTGCCCTGTAGGCAAGCAGAGCCAGGTACGGGTCCATAGATTTAAGGATCAGGCGCTTAATTGTTTGCACCATACATTCAATTTCCTCATTAGCCTGAGGGTACCTAGGGCTAGTAGTGACGTGACGAAAGCGATAATCGCGTGCAAACTTATCAAACTTTGTACAAGAAAATTGTGGTACATTGCCTGTCACTACGGTCTCCGGGATGCCATGGCGTGCAAAAATGCTTTTTAGCCTTTCTATCACCGCCCTAGCTTTTGTTAGGGAAGGAGGGCTACTTCCGGATACCGTGACAGGTAGTCGACCACGACAAGATAATGACAGTTGTTAATAAAGCGCAAGTCGACCCCAACTCGTTCCCACGCGAAACTTGGCGTTGGGGTTGAAATCAATGGCTCCGAGTTCTGGTTGACAAAGCGCGCGCGCACAAGTAACACATTCTTTCACTTGCCGCGCAAGTTGTTCGCCGATGCCTGGCCACCAGACCAATTCCTTTGCCAAAGCTCTAGTTCTCGCGATTCCCTGATGTCCATCATGTAGCTTTTTTAGTACTTCCTTTCTTAGGCACTGAGGTACCACCAGTCTGGTCCGTTTTAGCAGCATGCCATTGCATTCGACGATTAGTGCTCTTTCCTGCCAGTACAGAACTAAGTAGCAAGGAAGCTTTGTTTTTTTTTGGCCAGCCTTGGCGACACAACTTAAGCAAGGCTTGACAAACGACGTCAGTCTTTTGCACATCGTGTATTCTGTTAACAAAATTGTCACCCATTTGAAGCCCTTGCACACATGCTTTGACGAAAGACGACACTTCTGAGACGATCAGTTCACCGGCTAGTTTATCTTCTTTCGTCGGTGCTCTTGAAAGAGCGTCCGCCGTTATCAAGCTTTTACCGGGAACGTACACAATATTAAAGTGATACCGCATGAGCCGCATTCTGAAGCGCTGAACCCTTGGCGGCAACACATCAATAGGCATTTTACCAAGCAACAAAACGAAAGGTTTGTGGTCTGTTTCAAGCATCACCTCAATACCTCTTATGTATTCGTTGAATCTATCGGCAGCCCATGTTAACGCTAGTGCCTCCTTTTCCACTTGCACATAGCGCTGCTCAGTTTTCGTCAGTGACCTTGAAGCAAACGCTATCGGCCGGCGCTCGCCATTGCGTTGTTTCTGGAAAAGGACGGCACCGAGACCGTAAGACGAGGCTTCCGCCGAAAGAATCGTGGGAAGGCGTGGATCATACATAGCCATGCACTTTGCTGAGCAGATAAGAGATTTCAAGCTTTCAAAAGCCGTGTTCTGAGCAGGGCCCCAATGCCAGTCGGTCTCTTTCTGCAAAAGCTCCCGTAGCGGGGCAGTGGTTTGCGCCAAGTTCGTCAAAAAACTGCCTCGGTGGTTGGCCATGCCCAGAACACTGCGTAATTGCGATATATCAGAGGGTGCTTTCAGCTCTTTAATGGCTCTGAGTTTGGCCGGATCCGGCTGTACGCCTTCCTCGCTGATTAAATGGCCCAGAAAGCTTATGCTTCGAACACCGAACACACACTTTGCTTTGTTTAAGGTAACGTTAGACTGGGCCAGCTTAGCTAAGACGTTCGATAGTCTAGAGTCATGTTGCGCTTTGCTGTCGCCAAAAATGGGAATATCGTCATCAGGTTTACGACGCCAGGAAGGCCTGCCAGGATTTCAGACATTCTTCTTTGAAAATACTCTGGAGCTGATGTAATCCCGAATGGCAACCTAGTGAAACAGTACCGCCCGAACGGTGTAATGAACGTGGTCAGCACTTCTGAGGCCTTGCCGAGTCGCACCTGATGGAAGCCGGAATTCGCGTCTAATTTGGAAAACCATTTTGCACCGGCAAGAGAGCCCAGTGCTTGGTCGACAGTAGGCAATGTGTATCTTTCTCTTAAGACAAACTTGTTCAATTGCGTAAGGTCTACGCAGATCCTTACATCTCCCGAGTGCTTTTGTACAGGTACAATGCCGGCACACCACTCTGTTGGCTCTTCGACTTTACAAATGACGCCCATTTGTTCCATCTTCTCGAGTTCTCGTTTTACAGGCTCCTGAAGCGGTATAGGAATCCTGCGCGGTGCGCTTATTGCAAATGGAACAGCATTTGGTTTAAGCCTTATTGTATACTCCCCGGGCATAGTGCCCAAGTTGTTGAAAACCTGAGGGCACAAAACTTCGTAGTTGGGTTCCTTGTGAGCCACAGAGTCAACGAACTTTATGACTCCCAACGCTTTGAGAGCTGGCAAACCCAGCAGTACCTGGCGCAAAGAACTGACCACATAACATGTTTGGCGCGAAGTTTGTCCCCTCCATAATATATCCGCCTGAAACTTGCCCAGAACATTTAAGCGGTCACCGCTAGCGCCCGTCAAGACCTCGTCGGCCTTTTCCAAGCTCGTGGGAAGTCCCGGAAATGATGCTGGAATTACGGACACTTCTGCGCCTGAGTCGACCTTTGCAAAAACAGGCACGGAGTTAAGTAATACCTGAACGATACGCGCTTTGGCGCGAGGCGCCTCAACCACGCCCAAAAAATCCTCCCCACTGTCCTTTTGTACGGACGACACTTGTACCTTTCACTGGTAGCCTGGAGAAGTCCCTTTGAGGCACGCCTTGCCAAAGTGTCCCTTTAAGCCGCAGTTGAAGCACCTCTGACCTCTCGCTGGGCAGGCTGTCCTTGGGTGCGAGTTACCTCCGCAGAAGATGCACGGTCCCTCGGAACGAGCTGATGTCGGCCGGGTTTCCTTGCTGCGTTGCGGTTTCCTGCGGTAGCCCACTGCACTGCGTCGACATTGACGTCCTCACATGGCTTGCACGGTGTGTATTCGTGGACTTCGTTGCAGTTTCGAAGTTCTTCTTGCTGCTGCTGAACGGTCTCTTCTAGGCGGGCCCTCGCCAGAGCTGTTGCGAGAGACAGCTTGGGATCCATTTGGAGCGGCTCGGAAAGTTTTTCATCCCGCAGGCCCACGACGAACCGATCCCTGATGAGGCGCTGCTTGAATTCTCCGAAGTCGCATTTGTCCGCCAAGACGTGTAGAGCAGTCATAAACTGGTCAATTGACTCGCCAGGCATCTGGTGCCGCTTGTGAAAGCAAGCGCTCTCGTAGGCAACGTTGCTCTCCTTGATGAAGTAATCGTCGAACTTCTTTTTGACCAGCTCAAATTTCTTCGAATCTTCTGCAGAAAGATTGAAGGTGGCGAAGATGTCCCTTGCTTGTCGACCCATGGTATAAAGCAGAGTGCGTACTTATGCCTCTTCCGGGCGCTCATTCAGGCCCGACGCATAGCGATAGTCGTCGAAGTGCAGTATCCACGCCGGCCACTCTGAGGTAGTGTCGAAGTCAAGCGGGGGCGGCTGCTGAAGACCCGGCGGCGATGCAGTGGCCATTGCAGCCCCCCTACTGACGGCGTCTCGACGCCCTTTTCAATTGCTGTTAAAAGCGGGCGGATCGCATCACTTCTGACACCATGTCGTATCAGGGCCGCTGCTATCAGTCCGTGATCGACGAAAGACAGGAGACGACTGTAGTCCTAAACGCCAGCAAGGGGAAAGAGCCCCATCTTTATTTCCACAGCCGTTTAAGTAGAACCAGCGTGACGTCAGTGACACGTGGTTTCATACATGCGTCAGGCGCAATGACTCAGCGCACCCTGCGGGAGTGTGCTTTCAGCCGCAGAGAAATACATTCCAGCACAGGTGCATCATAAATATGGAACGAGCTACTGAAGTCTGCTGCTAAAGCACCCCTCATTGAGCCCTTAAAAAAGATACACTAGACTGTAAAAAGCTATTCGGTGAGCATTCTGCTACAAGAACAGTTAAAAGGGGTTTAATTGTAGCCAAGGTAGAAGCAAAGAAGTGAATAAACCATGGATGCGAGGAGCTGAATTGTTGGCGTTCGCATGCACTGGCGTGCCATGCAATTGCTCTGGAGCCCCATAGTGGCTTCATGGCAGCAGTGTCACTAGATGATGCCAAGTGTTGGGGAAGCGCGAAGGAGGAATCCAGCTGCCAGTTCATAGCTTATACATAACTCGTTTCGATAGTGGCAATACATTGTGTCGCCGTATTGATTCAATGCTAATGCATTACCATTGACAGTCATCGTGAAATTTTTATTACAGCCACCACCCCTGCAAACCCCACCTCCTCTATTTTCTTCTGCCTTCTTGCTGTGTGGTTCATTTTCAGAGGTGCTTCTGTGCTTTCTGTATTTCATATAAATTCCGCAGCTGTTCTCGCTGCTACTTTCCATTGGTGCATTGCGAGCGGCAAGTATGTGACGTGCAAACACCATGCGCATGATGTTGTCCAGCTTGCTCATAGCTGGAGTGGCTTTTTCAAGGAGAAGAGTGCAGGACATTTGTTTAAGTTTTTCACTCTTTTCGCGGCATATATTGGTGTAGTATTGAGAGTGTGCAAATGTTTTTGTCGAAGTCATTTGCTACGTAAGTAGTACTTTTAAATATCCCCTGCTTGGCCAGCAAGGATTGTCTATTGTGCCTTGCCGTGCTGTTGCAGATGACTCGCGGGATGCATCATCCATGCTTGCATTACGGAGAAGCCTGGCGCTGGGCATTTCCCTCCTAACAAGATTCATCTTGTGCTGCTTGCATCGTGCCGAGTTTTTTTGGACTGTCTAACCTTGTCCAATGTGCAGAGCCGTTACAATACTATTACAAGATCACTCACTTCAATTTTTTCTAATGGCGGGTGTCACTTCTGATGTTCTCATTTTATTTTTAGCCTGTTTCTACATAAGCATTTCTCAAGCACATGGTCCTTGGCAGGAACAAGAATAGTAGAGACGTCATATTTCAAGAAAATTGAGGCCACATTTTGGTGATGTGTACTGAAAGCTTGAACTCTGTAGTTTACTTTCACGATTTGAAAATAGTTACTCAGCACTGGCTTTTTACTCATCTTTATGTGTTATACAAGGCGTTTGGTTGCTTTTCCCCGGTATCCACTGTAAAATATGCAAGGCATGGTGTTTAGTGATTGTTGAAGTTGGAAGCAATATATGTTCTCAGTGATAAGCGATAAATGTTCATCCTGTGTAGATTCATTATAGCATTTGTGGAAACTTCCTCATTCAAGCATTCCAGGGTATTATATTGCTGTTATTTGAGTTGTTTCGCAGACTCCTAAAACAACTGCACGAGATACAAACTTCAAATTTCATGAAAATAGAGAGAAATTTAAATGTAATAGCCATATTTTTCATATTTTCGTGCATAATACGAGTTTCATAGTTTGATTCTTTGGTGAACTAAACAAGGCATGTTGTTCATATTTGGGGAATATTAGGAGCACAGTAAGGGTATTATGTAGGCAACAATCCAAATGGTTGGTTTAAATGCACCTTTTGCAGTGGAGTATGTATGCAAGTGGTTCAGAGCCTGTTTTACTAGTTGTGTAAAACTTGGGACTGCTGCCCCATGGCATAATTACGACTTTAAAACTGAGGTCAAATTTATCAGACATTGGGGGAACGCTATACACAAAATTTGGGTGGGAAGTTAAATGCATGTTCAGCAAATGCAGCTTTTATAAAAACAATAAAATTCTTAGGCAAGTGTTTGGAAGTGTCACATTGCCGTTTATTAGCTACGTTTCCCAATGTTCCTAGAGAACTCTGCTTCTTGGAAATTTTATACTTAAAAGAAATGGGTGGCAGTTTAATTCTAATGTGTCACAATGTTGTAATGTTCCTGGCTCATTTAGAAGCTCTACAATTTTTTAACCCTGAATATTTATTTTTTCATGCATGATAGGTCCGCGTGGTGTCTTCATTAAACTAAATGGGGCAGCTTTTTTGTTTGATTTCAGTAATGACCGGGTAATGAGTGATGTGTAGGCAATGTTCAAAATGGATGGGTAATTAAAGCTTTGGTTATAAGTTACATGTGCAAGCACTCTGGAGCCTTATGAACCTCTCTTATGAATTAGTGGCTTTTTAAAAATTCCTAATAAGTGTTCCAAGGTTTCAAACAGAACACTCATATACACACACCAGAACAACAGCATGACATAAATACAGGAAACTGAGTCGCTTTACAACTGCTCAAAAGAAACATCTTCGCTGGAAATTGGGTTGTAATAGTGCAAGGTCGCACACATCTGCTGTCTTTTTTCTTCTGAATATTGCAAGTCCTTTATGTTGATTATAGTTTGTTTTGTATGACCTCAACAATACTACTGCCTTAACTAGCGATAAATTTTTGCTCTGGGCCTAATTGCCAAGTACTATTTTTGTCTATTTTTAAAGCATTCTGTAGATAATGTGCATCTTTTGTATGCGCTGTACTGCTGCTGTGCAAGATACCACTCACCTTGTGAAGTGTACACAATAATGTCATAAGAATAGGGATGTAAATTCAACAGTGAAGTTTGACGCAAGCCTTGTAGCACTCTTGGCTGCTTGTTGTGGATGATTGTAGCAGTGTTTGCAGAGTTCATCATCTACTGGCGCTCTTCTGGGTCCATACCTCGATATAACAAATTATTGGATACAACAAAGCAAATCTAAAATGTCTCTCACTGATATCAGGTGTAACAACATTGGTTATAACGAAGGTATTTTTCTGTCATATGCAACTTCGTTTTAATGAGGTACGACTGTACTTGTGCTAAGAAGCTTTACGTTTCTTACCAGAATTCGGTGCTACAGTTTGTGGAGATGGGTTTGCACAAGGCTCACCCTATGAGTGACGGTCAGAAAAGGGCACGATGCTCCTCCACTCCGCAATGCGCAAAGGCGCCACGGCAGGGTTCGTCGACTCTACGACATGGCACAGAGAAGGCTCCAGAGTCAGATCGCCAACAAACGTGGGTTTGTTCATCCAAGGTACAGCATAGTGCGACAGTCACGGCGCTTACGGGCAAAAACTCACCGCAAGACAGATCCAGTACGCGCGCCTGCTGCGCTAGGGTTAACTGGTAAGCAGTCCACCAAGCTTGAGAACGAGAAGTCGCAGAAGCAAGGGTCCCATGTAGCGAACTCGTTGTGAGCCTGTGAGTATCTCCTGTGGCAATAAAGCACTCAGCGGAAGAGAGCTCGGGTGGAGAGGACGCCCGGGGCCGTCACTCGAGAGGCCAATCAGGGCGCGTCCCGGTGATTTGAGCCGGGGAGAGAGAAGCATGGTTTGCACGGGAAATTAGCTTCGGCGCGCTAGCCGTGTCCGCCATTTTGCTGTTACGGCGGCGGTTCCCAGATATCGAGCTAAGCACAATGCGCGAGCTGGGGAACGAGGCGCGGGAAGGCACCTCGATCCCCACAAGCTGTGGATAACGATCGCTGAAATTGTAGCTGTGACCTTTATATTGCTACGGGATAGTATTTCCAGTGACGAAGAGCTGAGCAGTAAGAAGACGACGACGACGATTGGAAGCTAGCGCGGGCTGTTGCCTCTTGGCCAACTGCGGCGTAGTGCCTTGTAAATATACTTGTAAATAGCTTTTCGTCGATGTCTTCCTACGTAGCATATCTGGTGGAGGTGGACGTTCCCTGTACCTCGTCACGGAGCTTCGCAGTGGACGGTACGTCGAGCCTTCCTTCATGGCTCCCGGCGACGACAACCCAACTCCGCCGGCTCCGACACCTGCTGCCACTTCGACGACCTACATCACCCTCTCCGCTCCCCGTGATCCTGGCGTATTCTCGGCAAAAGATGGGGAAGATGTCGAGGACTGGATCAGCCTGTACGAACACGTCAGCTGCAATAACCGGTGGGACCCTACTATCATGCTCGCCAACGTAGTCTTTTACCTCGGTGGCACACCTCGAGTTTGGTATCGGATGCACGAAGATGAGCTGACCAGTTGGGATTCGCTTAAGCAAAAGCTTCAAGACTTGTTCGGCAACCCCTACGGTCACCAACTTGCCGCACAGAAGGCGCTTTCCAGTCGTGTGCAGACGTCAACGGAGCCCTACGTCACGTACATTCAGGACGTCTTGGCTCTATGCCGCAAAGTTGACGCACACATGACTGAGTCCGACAAGGTCTCCCACATCCTCAAAGGCATTGCCGATGACGCCTTCAACTTGCTCATATTTAACAACGTGGCGATGGTGGATGCAGTTATAAAAGAGTGCCGCCGCCTGGAACTCCCTAAAAGCCGATGTATTGACCAACAGTTTGCCCGTCTGCTCAACACCCCAGCGACATCTTCCTGTGCCGACGCTCCTCGTCCCAACAACACTGGCGATGTTACCAGGATTGTCCGGCGCGAGATCGAGGCCGCCTATCCGGCTGCGTTCGACTCCAGCCCCTCCAATGCACCTGCAGTCACTGTTTCCCTGATCCAGGCAGTTGTCCGCCAGGAGTTCGCCAACATGGGTATTCACACCATCTGCTCGGCCCATCGCCCTGATACCCACCCAGCTTCTTCGATTCCACCCCGTCCCGCACCTTCTTACCCACCACGTTTCCGCAACCCCTCTGAATGGCGCACTGCAGACGACAAGCCAATTTGTTTTCACTGCCGTCGAATTGGGCACATTTCTCGGCACTGTCGCAGTCACTGGAGTTCCCTGAACGAGTCTACATGTACTGCCTACTCTCGCCCCCCAGGTGGCCTTTCTCGTCCCTATGCTGCCCGCTCAGATAATGCCGCCACCAATTCTCCAGCACCGAACCGCCCCTATTCTCGTTCGCCTTCGCCCCGACGATGACAATCTCGCTCCCCCCAGCCCCGTCGCTCCTATTCGCCAACTCCCTTCGAACGCCGCTCCCAGCCGGAAAACTAGACGACGCAGCGCCTCGAGGTGACGCTGCATTGCTCCCTACGCCGCCAAATCCTCTCCTGACGTTGCCCACTCATCTGAACCTTCTTGACGTGCAAGTCGACGGTGTTCCTGTATCTGCTCTCATAGACACTGGGGCGCACTTGTCGGTAATGAGCGCTGACCTTCGTAACCGGCTGAGGAAAATAATCACGCCCGCCACGACGCCTGTTGTCCGTGTCGCCGATGGCGGAACAGCCCCTGTATTTGGTATGTGTGCCGCCCGCGTCTCCTTCGCCGATCGCTCCACTACCGTGCTATTCACAGTCATCACTCACTGTCCCCACGACATCATCCTCGGCCTAGACTTCCTCTCCGCACATTCTGCTCTCATCGATTGCTCCACCAGTACTCTCCGCCTCGACCTGCCTGTGCTGGATCCCGCTGAACAACAACCTACTCGCCTCAGCTTCGTCGACTTCGTTCGCTTGCCACCTTTGGCACTGACTTACGTTGACTCCGTGTCATCCCCACCAGTGCCCGACGGTCACTACATCATGGCTCCTATGCAAGACGTCCTCCTTACACACTGGATCACACTACCTCATACAATTTTATCTATTACGGCGAATTGCGTCTGCCTGCCAGTGGTCAATTTTGGCTTGACGACACAAGTGCTGCCACGCGGGATGTCTCTGGCCCAACTTTGCTCATTCGAGGATCACTCTGTAGCATCGATTTCAGTAGACGACAATTCAACCGATCCTCCTCTACCATCGCAGTCGGCAACTTGTACCATCGCCAACTTACAGAAAATGATTGCACCCGACATGCCGTCCGAGCACGCTTGTGCGCTCTACCGCGTTCTGATTTCCTACCAAGATATTTTTTACTTTAACGATCGTCCTTTGGCCCAAACAACAGCTGTTAAACATCACATTAATACCGGTGATGCCCCTCCTATTCATCGCCGCCCGTATCGAGTATCACCGGCTGAGCGTCAAGTTATTCACACCGAAGTTCGCAAAATGCTTGCCAAGAACATTATTGAACCGTCATGTAGTCCATGGGCGTCACCTGTTGTGCTAGTAAAAAAGAAGGATGGCTCATGGCGCTTTTGCGTGGATTATCGGCACCTTAACAGGGTTACCAAAAAGGACGTGTATCCCCTACCTCGGATTGATGACGCCCTTGACTGCCTCCACGGTGCTCGCTATTTCTCCTCTATTGACCTTCGCTCCAGCTATTGGCAGATTGCCGTGGACGATCTCGACCGCGAGAAGACTGCCTTTGTAACACCCGACGGTCTTTATCAATTCAAGGTGATGCCGTTGGGCCTATGTAACGCTCCTGCCACTTTTGAACGCATGATGGACTCCCTTCTTCACGGTTTCAAATGGTTCACGTGCCTGTGCTACTTGGACAACGTTATAGTATTCTCCCCAACATTCGCTACGCACCTTGAGCGCCTCTCAGCAGTCCTGGACGTTTTTCGGCGAGCCGGTCTGCAACTCAACGCATCGAAGTGCCAATTCGGCCGTCGCCAGATTACCGTCCTTGGACATCTCGTTGACGCGAACGGAGTGCAACCGGACCCAGGCAAGATCCATGCTGTTACGCACTTCCCTGTTCTGAAGTGTGTCAAGGATGTGCGCAGCTTCATCGGCCCTTGCGCGTACTTCCGCCGTTTCGTGAAAAATTTCGCGGCCATAGCACGACCACTGACCGAGCTTTCGAAAAAAGACACCCCTTTCCAGTGGGGCGATGACGAGGCCTCTGCATTCTCGCTTCTAATCGACCTTCTCACAACGCCTCCCGTTCTGGCCCATTTCAATCCTTCTGCGCCTATCGAAGTCCGTACTGATGCCAGCGATCATGGAATCGGCGCAGTACTGGCACAACGCCAGCGTGGCCACTACCGTGTTATCGCTTACGCCAGCAGGCTCTTTTCACCCGCGGAGCGCAACTATTCCATCACTGAGCGTGAGTGTCTGGCCCTAGTTTGGGCGGTTGCGAAGTTCCGCCCATACTTATATGGCCGACCCTTTTCCGTTATCACAGACCATCACGCGCTTTGTTGGTTATGCTCATTGAAAGACCCTACAGGAAGACTTGGTCGCTGGGCCTTAAGCCTCCAAGAATATTCGTTCTCTGTCACCTACAAACCTGGCCGACTACACAAGGATGCTGACTGCCTGTCTCGCTACCCGGTAGACGAGCCTGACGACGCCAACAGTAGTACCGCCGACGGCATTTTCTCTGTGTCTGCCTTCGCTAACATCGCCGATGAGCAGTACCGAGACCTATCGCTGCGAGTACTCATCGAGCGTCTGCGCTCTACACCTGCCGACGCATCCGTTCGTCGATATGTCCTCCAAGGGCGGCATTCTGTACCGAAGGCACTTCCTCCCTGATGGCCCTGATATTCTTGTCGTGCCAAAACATCTACGACAGACTGTGCTCTTTGAGATGCATGACTCACCCACTGCAGGACATCTTGGGGTAACCCGCCCGTACGACCGCATCCGCCGCCGCTTCTATTGGCCTGGTCTCGCTCGCTCCGTCCGATGCTATGTTGCTGCCTGTGATCCCTGCCAGCGTCGGAAAACGCCTTAGGTGCTACCTTCCGGTCATCTCCAGCCGATCACTGTCCCTGTGGAACCATTCTTTCGTGTTGGATTAGACCTCCTCGGTCCCTTTCCCACGTCATCCTCTGGGAACAAATGGGTAGCCGTCGCAACTGATTACGTCACCCGATACGTTATCACGCGGGCTCTCCCTACCAGTTGCGCCACTGACGTCGCGGACTTTCTCTTGCGTGACATTATCTTAGTGCATGGCGCCCCGCGACAGCTGCTTACTGACCGTGGTCGTAACTTCCTCTCGAAAGTTATCGCCGACATTGTGCGTTCCTGCTCTATTCAACACAAGCTGACTACCTCATACCACCCTCTAACCAATGGCCTGACAGAGCGGTTAAACCGTACTCTTACTGACATGCTGTCCAAGTACGTTTCGAAGGACCACCATGTCTGGGACGTTGCCCTTCCTTACGTCACATTTGCTTATAATTCTTCCCGGCACGACACCACCGGATTTTCTCCATTTTATCTGCTCTACGGTCGTGAACCAACCTTGCCCCTTCACACGGTACTTCCTCCTGCTGCCACCTCAACAACCGAGTATGTGCGCGACGCCATCGCTCTCGCCGACCATGCACGCCAGCTTGCCCGTGCTCGAGTGACGGACTCGTGAACCACGCAGCAGCGTCAGTACAACGTCCACCACCGTGACGTACAGTTTTCGCCTGGTGCACTCGTGCTCCTGTGGTTGCCCTCTCGTCACGTCGGACTTTCAGAAAAGCTCCTTTCGCGATACACAGGGCCCTACCGCATGCTGCGCCAGATGACGCCTGTGACGTACGAAATTGCTCCTGTGAGCTTAACCTTGTCATCTACTCTGGCATCTAGTGATGTCGTGCACGTCAGTAGGCTCAAGAGCTACTACACTGCTTCAGAGTCCGGCCTTTAATCGCTCCGGGACGGCGCTTTTGCCGCCGGGGGTAGTGCTACGGGATAGTATTTCCAATGATGAAGAGCCGAACAGTAAGAAGACGACGACGACGACGATTGGAAGCTAGCGCGGGCTGTTGCCTCTTGGCCAACTGCGGCATATTGCCTTGTAAATATACTTGTAAATAGCTTTTCGTCGGAGTCTTCCTGTGTAACAATATGTAGAAGAGTTATAGTTGAGTGCACAGGTGGCAGACAAGGTGTGCAATAAGTTGTATTCTGCTCACTGCTCATATTTTCTTGCAGTTGGCTACCAGCACATCTGCAACACTGGCACCAGGAGAGAGGTGGCGAGCATGTTGGGTCGCAGCTGTCCTGAGGCTGCGGTGAGCTGGATTGTTTGATCTTGTAGCGATATGGAAAGCTTGAGACATCTGTACTATAGGAAGAAAGTAAGTGCTTAATGCTGTGGCTCTGACTGTTTCGTGACTTTGTTAACATTGTTGCGGCTGGGGCTCTGAAGATTTGAAATGTTTGTGCTCCGTGGTGGAATAAGGAACGTGGGGCTGGGCCTGACATTCAGGAGACTTAAAATGCCTAAAAGGACTTCTTCTTGGGCAAGCTTGGGCTTAGATTTCCTAGGTATACTTTGTAGCACAAAATACATTTCTTGAAAAGGGACAGAAGAAAGGAAGACAGTGAAACACCAAACTACCAACTGTTTAATGACAGCCTGAAAAAACATATAGAAGAAGACAACTTCCGCTCATGCGCAGGGAGCCAAGGTGTGACAGAACAACATGGTCATGATAACATACTTTGGATAAAGCACATTTCTGTGGAATATAATACGATACATGTATCGCCGACACAATCGGACCCTTTCTTTTTAATATAAAACGCTTCCAACAACTCCCTTGCAGTTTGGTTCCTACTTTTGCCAAGAATCAATGCTTGTTCAAAGCATGGTGTACAACGACAGGCTTTACAGTGTGTAGGAAGATGTGCCTTGTTACACTTACCAATACTATTAGCGTGCTCCCTCATTCTGTCATTAATACAACATCCTGTTTGTCCGACGTATGACTTGCCGCAATCTAGGGGTATCTTGTAGACCACCCCTTCAACACAGTCCCTGAAATGTTTGGCATGCTGCTTCTGGCAGCCCCGCGGCCCCTCGCGTGTGATCCAGGGGCACGATTGAGCTAACTTGTTGGGAGCTGAAAAGACAACCGGCATGCCATATCTGGTAGCTACCTTCTTGAGGTTGTGGCTCACACGGTGCACATAAGGTACCACTTCTGGTTTTACTCGCTCCCGTTCGTTCGAGTGCGTTTTCCCACTCGCAGTGGTAGTTTTTAGCTTCTGCAGGAGGGACTTGACCACGGAATTTAAGACAGACTGAGGGTAGCCTGCTTTTAATGTCTCTCAAGTTGATGGCAGAAACTCGCCTGCATCACATGCACACATGACTTGCGCAGAGCTGATTCCAGGCAAAGTAAGGCAATTCCACACTTTACAGTCTTAGAGTGTACTGAGTCATATTGTAACAATTCTTTTTTACCTAGAGGGAAGTGTGCGCAGCAAACGTGATCACTCATAAGTGTCACTCCGGCACGGCCTATTCAAATACATGTAAATCATAGAAAGGCTTTTCCGAGATAACCCCTGGACCGATTTTAATGAAATTTGTTGCATTTCAGAGAGAAAGTTAAATTCTAGTGACTATTGGAAGTGGAATTTCGATTTCAGGCCTGAATATTGTTGAAAGAATTTTATAAACTTCGAAAGTTTGAAAAAAATAGGAGCACGAAGTTTACAAATTAAAAGCTCTCCGTCGAGAACAGATATTGCGGTTCTGTAAACGGTATCCATTAGATCATTCAAAGCAGACAAATTCATTGTGTCAATTTATATGTTACGTGAATTTGTTACGTTGCGTAGAATGGTTTGCAAAAGCTGTATTTACACATTAAATTTTTGAGATTCATGTGTAACATATCAATTTTTCACACTTTAGATGTGCTGTGAGGTGCAATTCACAGAATTGGAATATCATTTTTCATTGCTGAGTTATGGAGTTGTAAACTTGCTAGTTTCGTTATCTGCAAATTTTCGATTTTTGCCAATATTTAGTAAAAAATTGAGGACCTAGATAAAAAAAATCCAGACCAACAGTCACTAGATTTAAGTTTTTGTTTAAATGCAACAAACTTCATCAAGTTTGCCGCAGTGGTTGCTGAGAAAAACGTATTCTCCTTTTACCTGTATTTAGATAGGAGAACCCGAGCTAAAGCTACCTCTTAAGCACTCCTCATACGTACGCCGGTCCCAAAAATAATGAAATGCCAGACTGACCCGTGGCAGAGGTGCAGTTCACCATTGAAGGACCCACATACACAGCTTCGTTTGTCATCCTTCTTCAGAGTGGAAGGGCACTGAGTTTTTATTTGGAGATAAAGAGCTTAAATAAATACCAAACTGCACACACATGCACTGAACATTTCTTTTATGAAAAACAAAAAACTTCAGAAGAAACAACAATAACAAATAAAAAAACATCATTTCCATGATGATGCTTCTCACTTCGCACTTATGTGCTTAGGTCTGCTAATCGAACAGACGCGTAGAAGACATGCAATCGAATGCATCTGCTGCTTCTCGGCGTGTGTGTCTAAGACTTGAGGTGCCTCAGAAAGACTGCTCCTGTGACCCTGAATGATGTAGGTTGCTGACAAGGCTTCTCTATTGTAACAGGAACATGTCACTGTTATGGCAGTCAGGGCTGGAATGGCAGGTGATGAGGCACTGAATATAAGGAAGGAAGTTACTACAACATACAGCCTCAGTTCATGCATTGTCGTTCCTGTGAATGAGGTTATTCATGAAACCCAGTTGTGAGGAATGAACCTCACATTTATCATTTCATTTTTATTTTTTACTTATGTGTGTGGACATTGTGTAATCAAAGAAAAAGGAAGGAGGTAAGCTGAGGGCAGGTGGCATGGACATGCATGAGCTCAGGAGAGAAAAAGGAAACGAGCAAGACATCCAAGTGAGCTCAAGCTCAGAAGCTCGAAGACCTGCAGAACCAGTGCATGGTCCTTGTTCAAGAGCTACTGCTGCCATTCCTGTCATGGGCCTACCGCCTGGTGCAGCTGCTGAGGGGTACCTGCTCTAGAATCGTTGTGGAGGCCAGTGCTAAAGCCGAGGGCTAGTCCTACTGGAGCACCGTTGCTGAGGGCCGTCTCTGTGACGAGGCCTACCGAGGCACTGGCTGTGGGGTTTCGTCTCTGGGTTCATATCAGCTCGAGGTACAGCCACTGCCTAGGCTTATTGATAACAGCGTGGTCGATGTGCTGCACACAGTATTGCAGCCGTGTGCCATAGTCTGCAAAGCTGCAAGAACTGAGCCACCGGTGCTTTTGTCCACGAGGGTGACGTAACGCTACCAGTCCCTGAAGTGATTTTTGTATTTTCAGATATGTCATTCCTCTAGGTTTCTGTGCTAACAAAGTTGCATCGCACCCATGCATACATTCAGGGCCGTAACTAGGGGGTGTTAGGGGGTCCTGTACACTAGGGTCATCTGGCTGGCTCGGCTTGTTTCATCCTTTGTATGTTGCGCTGTACCAGTTTTAGAATGCAGTTTTAGTAGGGGGTCCTGACCGCCGTGAAATTTTTGTGTGCTTTAACTTTATGGGCTATACTATGTGGGAATGCGTGACTCTCACGCCTCCCCTGAGATCTAGTTTTCCCGCATGGCTCGTCTCCTGCAGGGCGGCTTCGCCCGCCGCGTGGCCTGGCGCCCGCGGCGGTAGGGTGGTACAAGCGCAGTGCGAGAGATGGCGCAAGTGTTGCGCTGCTAACGCCGCCTCACGGCAGGGTGACTTGGGGGCGCAAGGGGAGGACGGGCTGGCGCTTCCCCGGCGGGTCGGCGAACGGCGCGGACATTTCCGCGCGCGCTGAGACCATGCTTCTGCGAGACTGTCTCGCGTGGCCGCCTTCGAACACGCCACGATTCGCGTGACCAGACACGCGAAGGACCAGGCGTTGGGATCCAGCATGGGGCGAACATATTCGCTCGCTTCCGGTCGCGGTGAGTCAGACTTCTAGATTTGTCGCGCGCCCATCGGCATGTTTTGTGGATAGCAACTCGGCTAGCAGGCACTGATCTATGAAAGGTGCAATAAATGCCCTTGTGATTGTTTGCACTACTGTGTTGTCGTTCCTTTGTCTCAAGAACACGGTGTGAGAGACCCCACAACTAAAATACTTACGTGCCTTCACAGCGACTGCCAGTTGCCAAAATTTTTCATGCACTGTAACTTTCCTAATATTACTTTCCTCTTCTTCCTTTCCTCAAGCCTTCCCTTTGACAAGACCACCTCAGCGCTCCCTTTCTCACCTGCCTGCCTTGCTAAGCATTGCACTTCACCCTCTAGTTCCTTCGCGTCTCATTTTACAGTGTAAGCTGTTATGGGCTGTAAGATAACAAACTTTGTTGCTGGGCTAGTTGGTTCATGCTTAACTGAATAATGGTAAGCACAATTCCGAGACAGGACAGAAGACAGACGCACAAGAACAGGACAAGCGCTAACTCGCAACTAAATTTTATTCTGAAGACTTTGCCTACTTAAGTACACAGCAGACCAGGATCGTGCAAGTGCACTGCCCATCAAGTCAGCCAATGCATCATATCAAGAAGCGCATAGATTACAGCATAATTTCTAACTGCTTTTCCTTGTTACGCAAAACAACCAGCATATCACTAATACAGGCACTTTTTTTCTTTCTAATATGATATGCCTCCATGATTTCTCTGGCCAAAGCATTGCTACTCCTGCCTAGCATTCGAATACCGGAAAGAAGGTAGTGCCACGTAGTGTCATTGTGATTCTGTTATATTCCACAAGGTGTCCTTACTTGTAGCAGTTGCATATAGCAGTTGCATGAAGCATGTGGCTGACCGTGAATGTAGCAGGCTAGGTGACTACTTGTCACCATTACCAACAGCAACGTACCATGCAACAGGTCAAGGGATTGTGACATGTGGGCCACATAGTTTGGATACCTGTTTTTACTCTTCGGCCCTTCCTCGCAAGGGACGAACCTGAAGAAACCATTCATAGAGCTACGCATACGGCTGCAACCTAGCAACATCGGGCTCATCAGACTGCTGTGCAGAGAGCAGGACAAGCCACAGCTCGCCGTCAACGCCGGGCGGACAGTTCAGATCGTTCTCATGAAAATGACACAGATACTTCGCCACAAATACCTGTAGGGTGTGGTGCCAAAAAAAAAGAGCTCCTATTTAGTTGCTCCTCCTGCTTACGCTGTGTCTGTGCTGTGTGTGCCAAGGGATGAACCTGAAGAAGCCATTCGTAGAGCTACGCGTACGGCTGCAACATGGCAATATCGGGCTCATCAGACCGCTGTGCAGAGAGCAGAACAAGCCACAGCTGAGCCGTCAACGCCGGGCGGACAGTTCAGATCGTTCTCGTGAAAACGATGCAAAGATATTTCGCCACAAACACCTGTAGTGGGTGGTGCCAAAACTAGAGCTCCTATTAGCTGCTCCTCCAGCTTCCGATGCGACTGTGCTGTACGTGCCGTGTCGGCTTGTGACTTTTTTTTTTTTTTTTTTATCTTTAACCCCATGGCAACTCCTTTATTGGCTCCCACTACTTTCTCTGTCCATTGCCGCTCGAGAAGTTCTTAGCCTGTGTGGACCGTGCTTGCCAGCTTCCAGTCCCTGTGGAAAACGCATATGTTTCTTTCAATGGCAGTGGTGAGCCGCCCGCAGTCATTTGTGGAACAATGGCGCACCGACGCATGTCACTTCTCCCCGTTCCCTGGGTCCTACCACAGAAAAAAACAAGCCTGAGCAAACATTGAAGGATAGCTGCGATTGTGGTCAAAGGAAGGTATTTCAAGCAATTCCACATGGCAGCGAGCACACGCTGTCAAAGGATAATTGCTGCTGCTGGGTATGCACGGATGTGAAGCACACAGTGAAAAATATGTGCGAACTGTTCCCAAGCCATGTGTAGCGGTACGCAGTTCACATGAGTAGTTCAGGCTTTGCATGTCTGTTGATAGATAGCAAGCACACAGCTCTGTCCATCTGGGTGGCATGCGGAAAAAAAAAAGCCTGCAGGGTGGCATGAGGGGAGAAAGAAAAAAGAAGGTGGCTTTTCCTTGCCTTCTATATAAGATTAAAAACCAGATAAGAGAAAAGAACAACCATAAAATTGCTGCAGTGAAGCCAACATTTCCCTTCCTCCTGGATTATTAAAAAAAAAAAAAACTTGTAAAATGCGGAGCCCAAGGAGATTCTGCAGTTTTAAGTGCAATACAAGCGCGGAGCAGGAGGCAGTGTCTGGGGTAGGTTTTTTGCGCGTTAACTCTCTCCATTTTCCCAACGTTTTCGTCAGGCAATTGCAAATAAGTCTCTTTGGAGTCGGCCACTTCTGTTTGCGTGCACAGGATTGTAGCGAAATGAAAAGGCCCACTGCAACCAAGCAAACATAACTTGCCTCTTACTTCAAGAAAGTCCAAATAAATGAAACAGGCAGAGTAGAAGAGCTACCTCTGTCAATGGGCAAAACTGCCCCTTTCTCTGAACAGGCGGAAAGCCAAGCACGTCGGAATTTCTGTAGCGACTTGGGAAAACGGAGCATGTGAATGCTCACGAGAACGAATCACAGGAGGCCCTAAAGAATCACAAGCACGACAGCCACACGCCACCAAGAAATGATGGCCGCCGCTGTGCAGCTCCAAGTGGCCTTTGTTCTGCAGTCAGCGATGGTGCAAAGTTACGCCTTCACCGTGGAGTAATACCGACGCAAGACGAGTGGCACAGCACCTACACATTCTGGTTCGCTTGCCCTCAGTGCAACGAGTGCAAATGCTTTTGACTTTGGGCTTTTTGTTTCAAAGATGAAGCACTTACTTGATCCAGAGATGATAGACAGGCTGCTGCTTGATCTCTGGACCCTTTCAGCTAACTATGAATATTCAGAGAAGCTTCAAGGAGCATTATGCAAATATTGCGTAGTCTTCGCGGTTGAGTGTGTAGGAATACCAGCACTTGGGCTGCTTTGTAACTAATGCATTTACAATTGCAACAAAGCCATGCACACGCCTTCAAGAGCCACGCATCCAGCAGTTGTCAGGCCATGTCAACAATGGTATCTGAGAACTTTCTAGCAATCCAGTCCTGCTCACAGCATGACATCTTAACACAACTTTACCATGGCCTTAAAAAGCAGGTGGAAGAAAACCCCAAGAACTTGCTACCGATGAAAGAAACAATCCTTTTTTTTTGTGTCTGGCAAGCAAGAAGTGCTGCTTAGCGGCACATACAACTCTGGTCCAATAAATATGTCTCAAGTGCTGTCATTGACAAACGACAGAAGTTTCTGCACACTGCTTAGGTCAAGGGCAAAATGTGGAGACGGCTCCATGAGAGCTTATATTGAAACATCTCCGGCGAGTAGCCTGTAAACAAGCCCAAAAATTCAAGATGAGTTCATTACCCTCTGTGGTAAAACCACACAAAGATAGTTGACAATGTCAACTCAGGTTCATGTTTTTCAGTTCTAGCTGACAAGGCCACTGATGTATTTCGCACTGCTTATCTCGAAGACAACGGACACGTCCCAAACACCTTGTTCGGATTTAGAGCTCACCTGTCCACGCAAGACGTGTGCTGCAGATCAAAGAAAAAGTCATCGACAAACTGGACACGCACAGCAAAAGAGCCATCCTCGCACTTGACGTGAAAGGGGCTTTCGACAAAGTGTCACACGAAACCATACTGCAACACCTCAACGTATATAACTGCGGTAAAAATATATATATAATTACATCAAAGCTTTTCTGAAAGAACAGACAGCCACAGTGAGGATAGGCAACTTAACCTCTGAGAAATTCGACATACCGCGAAAGGGAAGGCCACAAGGCTCCGTCATTTCGCCGATGCTATTCAATCTAGTGATGAGCTCACTACCCAAACAACTGAAGCAAATACAAGGGATTGGTCACGCAATATATGCTGACGACCTCACCATCTGGACTATGGGAGGGTCGACAGGTAAACAGCAAGACGCTCTGCAAGAAGCTGTTGACACAACGGAGAGGTACCTGGAAGCATGTGGACTGACGTGCGCACCAGAAACTCAGAGCTCTTGGTACTAAGAAAGCGCACAAGAGGCCGACAACCGCAGCATATACCAGACCCGGAAGTAAAGGTGGGAGGCATCATGATTCCGCAGGTAACGAGGCTCCGCATCCTCGAGCTCCTGATTCAAAAGGACGAAGCCAGGGCAGCAGAGCTAGAAAAAATTCAGAGAACAATGCAAAAAATAACCCACCTTATCAAAACAGTGACGAGCATAGGGCACAGACTCGAGGAGGAAGACTGCATGAGAATAATACAAGCACTGCTCATGAGCATCGTCACCTACGGGAGCCCATACGTTGACATGAAGAATAGTCTATGAGACGAAGTAAACGCCCTCATCAGAAAATCCCACAAAATTGCGTTGGGCCTGTCCCCTTCCACATCCACAGTGAAACTACTCAAAATGGGAGTTCACAACACGTGGGAAGAGCTCGTGGAAGCGCACGTCAACCAACTGGAGAGACTAAAGCTAACAAAAACGGGAAGAGCCCTGCTCCAAGATCTGGGCTACCAAGTCGAGCATGAGAGGCACCTACCTCAGCGTATCCCACACGAGATCAGGGACAAGCTGCACATAAGTACCATTCCCAGAAACATGCATCCCGAGTACAACAGGGAAAGGAGACAGGCGAGAATACAGGCGTTCAAGCACATACTGGAACGCACAAACAGCAAAGAAGAAAATGTGAGATACACGGACGCAGCTGCGTACAGAACAAACGACCGATTTGCAATCAGCGTGGTCGACGAGAAGGGCGAACAACTTACAGCCACATCCATACGTGCCAAGGACGCGAGCACAGTGGAGGAGCTGGGCATAGCCCTGGCCATCGCAACGTGCAAGAAGACCCTGGTAACCGTGGTGACGGACTCGCAAGAAGCATGCAGGAGGTATGTGAACGGAAGGATCGAAAAGGCAGCACTTCAGGTCTTGACCAACACCGAGATAGAAACAGCAGAAATCCTCTGGATGCCGGGACACGAGTCTCTCGTGGGGAACCAGGCGGCGCACACCGCGGCTCACACGCTGGGCTCGAGATCATGCACGCCGAGCCATCTTCGACACGCAGAGAACACGGACCAACGACTGCGACGAGGATGATGAACGGATATCCAAGAAGTACTTGGACACTACAGGAAGCAGAGGCGTTGCTACCCGCTCACGCATAAGACGATGAGTAGGGAGCAAGCGGTAACCTGGAGAAGACTCCAGGCTGGAACCTACCCGCATGGAACACTGCTGCACGCCATGTATCCGGGCACCTACAGGCGAGACTGCAAGTTCTGCCCGCCGGACACGCCCAACACCTTGCGCCATATGGTGCTGGAGTGCAGAAATAACCGCGAAGTACCACCGTCATCATCATCACCACCAGGCGATAACATGCAGAAAGAAGCGGATATGGAGGAAGAATCGGAAGACCAGTGGGAGGCTCTGCTGGTGACGCAAGACCCTGACAGCCAGCTACGGTTGGTGAAAAGGGCTCGGGCGGCGGCAGCGAGCCATGGCTACCTGGACTGAGGAGGCCACCCACTTTGGGCTCAAGAAACCCGGTCTAACAATAAAGTTTATTTCTCTCTCTCTCTCTGCCCTCATTTCCCTATGTGTGAGGTTTGTTCTTTCCAGAAAAAGGTCGAGTGCGGAAACAGAATTCAATGCAAGTTTTCAGAAGTCGCTCTCTTTGCTGCAAATCACAAACGTTGAGATGGCCCTACTATGCATCACTGGAAGGCAGATACAAAGAAGCAACGTACCTTCTGCTACTACCGAAAAACACCACTGGAGGAATGTGTATTTGTCTTTTCTGGCAGACTTCGAAAATAGATTAAGAGACCGTTTCAATGCCGATAGAAAGGTTGTGGTTGGGCTTAACATGCTGCTGCCAAAATTCTTATCAGCTAGGCTTTCTGCTGTTGCTGACACAGTGAAGCTTTATCTTGGCAACATTCCTTCAGCTGATGCCATCGAAGCAGAGTTGATGCTGTGGATGAGAAAATGCTGCCAAATCGAAGAAAAGGATCACCCAGCTTGCGCTTTGCAGGCCTTGGGGACGTGTAACTACAACTTTTTTCCTAATGTCTACAGCATGCTCTCTATCCTGGCAGCTTTGCAGGCCTTTGGGGACGTGTAACAATTTTTTTCCTAATGTCTACAGCATGCTTTCTATCCTGGCAACATTACCTGTGTCTACGTCAACCCCAGAACGGACTTTCTTGACACTGAAAAGGGTGAAGAGCTATCTCTGGAATCATATAAACCAAGACAGATCGACTGGGCTAGCACTGCTCAGTGTCCATCAAGAAATTCAAGTGACCCTGGAACAGGTTCTCACAGACTTTTGCAAGTTGCCGAGAAGGAAGAACTTTCTCATTTAGTCTGCTCTCAATATTTCAAGAGTCCATTACAAGCTAGCCCCGACTAGCCCAAGCTGCAAACCTTCTATGCTCTCTGCAACTGAGACGAATTTTCTCAGCAAGCAGAATGTGTGAATGGTAACAAAAGTTTTTAGTGTAGGGCTTACTTGTTTGTTTGCTTCTAAGCATTCATACCTTTCTTGTATCGTGGTTACGTGGTTGTGATGGGTTAAAATCGTCACGTTGCAAAGCGTGTGATGTGAGAAAGATGGAGGAGACGGTGCATGATTAGTGTTGTAGCTTCGACGGGGCGGCCGGACGAAAGGGTTACGGCATGAGGCCTAAACGGCCGGGGCACGCAGCGCCCCAAGAAAGAGCCGGACTGCTTCATTTGGGGACCAGACAAAGAATGAATGTTTATTTCTGAGGAGGCAACTTACAGGAGGCAGCTCACAGTGTTTGATGCTGAGTGGTGCCCTGATGTAAAGCCCCAAAACCAAAACCAGAAGTTACGTATACCGAATCACCTCTCCCTTGAAAGGAAAAATGCTCTACTCGCTCTCCTCGCAACAAAAGTAAGTCACGAGTCAAAGAACACATGTTAGCACTGTAACACACATGATTAGTGATGACATCTGTACGCAATAGAAAATGATATCTCTGGCTTCCCCATTTAAAAAAAAACGCACATGAACACTGAATATGAGTTATTGCACTCCAGTTCTGCAGTTCCAGTACCCGTCTTGGGAGGATGATGAGATGCAGCCTTGCACACACAGATAACACATAGAAAATTCACAAAGTACAGAAGTATACAGTAACAAACATCTGTGTGCCCCCTGGGACAGCACAGATGGGTGGATCATTCGCCCTGAGCCTGACTCGAGACAGTCTTTGTGGCTGTCGTGGATTGGGCATTGTGCGTAAAAGCACTTTACACTCCATAGTCCGCCCCCCCCCCCCCTCTAAGAATGCTAACGACTTTTAATGTTACAAACTTTTTGGCATGAAAGACAAATTAGTATGGCGGCTACTACCGTAGTGAAAATGTGCATACATGTTTATGCTGCAAGAAACGTAACATACAAGACGTATGGTATCCCTTCTGCGGGGATGCTAAGAAATGAAGAAAAGTGTTCCTATAACTAGGATCCACTGATAGATCTGTAGTATAGCAGTAAGTACAGCGTGCGTATAGCACCGTTTATGCTGCCAGAAATCCCCCCATTTGAAGGATACCACATATGTCCTATTCACCTAACGAACATGACAGGAAATACTTTTCGCGTTAAGAGCCGAATTCGCATGGGAGGGTTGAAACCTCTGTGGACAGTAACCCAAGGCAACAAGCTACTTGGAAACATAATCCTTAAACTGTTCCGGAGGTTGTCTATGGCGTGTAGACCTACGGAGGACTGGTTCAGGTTGTAGAGGAGGAACAGCAGAAGTGTTACTCGTACTGGGGCTAGAAGGTGTGTCAGAGACCTGAGTGCCTTCAGGGGCAGTGTCTTGGGGAAGACTGTCGCACGGACGTTCAGGAGACTGTTCTGCACGGGGTGAACCCGGAGGTGGCGGTGGTGAGAAAGGTGGTTGCAAAGAAGGGGTTGCAGCAGAAAAATGAGTACCAGTAGGAACTGGAAGAAAAGGTGGAAAACCATCGTCAAAGGATGTTCCGTCAATGAAGTGACTCCTTTCGTTTGTTTCCCCCTGACGTACCGAGTACTTCACCAGTTTAGACGCGTTCCAACGCTTGCCATTTTCAAGCTGGAAAGTACTTCGACCTACTTTGCGGTAAATCTTGAACGGACCGGAGTATTTAGGACCAGATTTCCGTGAAGTACGTACCCTAACCAGATCGCTTGGCTGAATCTGAGGACATTTAGTTGCGCGACGATGATCCGCATACTTTTTAGTATTTTCCTGTTTTTCACGTACTCTACTCTGCACTTCCTGGCGCAATTTTGGAGAAGCAAATTCAGGATGAATTGGAGGCATGTTTGCAACGTCCAGCCGAGTTCGTGGTTGTCGACTATGGAGCAGCATAGCTGGAGACACACCGGTAGTCGTATGTGGAGTAAACCTGTAAATTGCCAAGTATTCTAAGACCGCAAGTCTGAGGTCTTGCTGTTCCAAAATAGCAATCTGTATGAATTCTTTAAGGACACAGTTAAATCTTTCTACCTGGCCATTGGCCTGTGGGTAGTAAAGAGAGGACAAGAAATGCTTAATGCCTCTTTCCTTCAGGAAGTTTTCGAACTGTGCAGAAACAAACTGTGGTCCATTATCAGACACTATAGCATCAGGAAATCCTTCCATACTGAATATGGACATGAGACTGTGCATGATGGCTTCCGATGTGACGGAAGGCATAAAAGCAACTTCGGGCCACTTGGAATGATAGTCAACCATGACCAAAGCAAAACGAGCATATTGTGGAGCACGATCAAGAGGGCCTATTATGTCTATGGCTAACTTTTCCCATGGTCTTAATGGCCATTCGACAGGTTGTAATGGCGCAAAAGATGGTTTGGCAGATTTATCTGCTTGTTGGCACACAAAGCAGTTTCCCACGAGTTCCTCAACTTGTCTATCCATGTGAGGCCACCAGTAGATGCCTCTCAATCTGAGCTTGGTTTTCGTGATGCCTAAGTGACCTTCATGAGCAATAGACAGGAGTGTCTGACGCTAGGAAGCAGGAGGAACGATACGTTCACCTCGGAGAAGTAGATTATTCATGTAGGACAATTCGGATTGTACAGCAGCATATGCCTGTAAATCTGGCGGAAGGTCCGCCGCAGTTCTCCATCCTCTTACTGCTTGGCACACTGGATCTGCCTGTGTGGCTGCTTGGAATTCCTCCTTTGTAATACAAGGTGAAACTAAAGACACTATTTCCTCATCTAGTGCTGGTTCACATTCGGGAGGGACAGGTAGGCGTGACAATGCGTCTGCAATGACATTTTGGTCACCTTTACAGTACTGAATGGAGATATTGTAATACAGCAATCTTGCATTCCACCTTGAAATTCTTAACGGTCGCTGTCCAGGACCCTTTGAAGATAGCAATGCGACTAGAGCTTGGTGATCAGTTCGTAGAGTGAACTGTCGACCCCACAAGTAAACATGCAAATGTTCACATGCAAACAAACATGCCAATGCTTCCCGTTCACCTACGGAGTACCGTCGTTCTGCGGAAGATAACGTACGAGAAGCAAAAGCTACTGTAAAGAGCTCATTTCTGCATTTTTGCTGTAGGAGAGCTCCTATGCCAACGTCAGAAGCATCAACCGTCACAACAATAGGCAGATGCGGTTGAAACATGCGTACCACTGGGCGTGATGCAAGTACGTCTTTAATAGCCTGAAAGCTGCATTCAGTATCCCGATCCCAGACAAAGGCTTGTCCTTGCCTTAGGAGTTTCCTTAGCGGTTCCACTACGTCGGCATACTGCGGGATAAATTTAGCATAATATCCCGTGAGGCCCAGAAATGAATGTAGAGCCTTTTTGTCCTTAGGCTGTGGTGCCTCCACGATTGCCTGAATTTTACTATCCATCGGCGAAATGCCGTTTGCGGAAATTTTATGTCCTAGGAAAGTTAATTCTGGGACACTGAATACGCACTTGTGGTTAAGCTGCATGCCTGCATTACTTATCCTAGATAGGACTGTTTGCAAATTTCTGTCGTGGTCACGTTGAGTGTGACCCCATACAAGCACATCATCAAGGTAGCGCAAGGAGCCTGGACAGTCTTTCAGAACAGATGACATAATCTGCTGGAAAGCGGATGGCGCAGATGCCAAACCGAAACACACACGCTTGAAGCGGAAAAGACCGTCATGAGTTATAAAAGTAGTAAGCTCACGGCTTTTCTCGGATAATAAAACCTGATGATAAGCGGACTGCAAGACCAACTTACTAAAGACAGTAGCACCAGCGAGTCGATGCAACGGTTCGTCAGCTCTCAGTAGTGGAAAGGCGTCAGTGATGATAGCCTTGTTGGGGTCTCGAAGATTGACGCAAAGTCGAATGGAATTGTCCTTCTTTCGAACGACGACGAGCGGAGAAATCCACTCGGACGCAGTGACTCGTTCGATGACATCAGCTGATTCCAGGCGTTGCAGCTCGGCGGAGACTTGCTCCCGGAGAACCAGAGGTAGCGGACGCAGTTTCGCTGAGACTGGTTGCACTGAAGGTCGGAGACGAATGTCGTGGACGAAGTCTTTTACAAGTCCCAATTGCCCTGAGAACAGACGGGCAAACTCTGTTGGAGCGTTGTGCGGAAGAGACGGAGGCTGAACGCTTGGGTCAGCTGGAAGTCCTGATACTTGACATGTGAGCGAAGACCCTTGAATGTCAATGCCCAAAGCTTGAATGGCATCTAAGCCCAGAAGAGAAATGCTTTGGTTTGTGACGTGAAATGTCACTACCGCAGTGTTGTTGCAATACTTGATGAGCACTGAGAAACGTCCTGAATGCAGAATTTCTTGCTGCGAATAATTCTTGAGTCGAAGACTCGAAGGAGATAATGGAAAAACCTTGAAATGTTCTTCGTATAGGGAGCTGTTCATCAGCGACACTGTAGCTCCTGTGTCCACGAGCAACTTGAGTGTAGTATTCGCAATGAGGACTTCGGCGCGAATTGTTGCCGGACGGAAATTCGGTGCTTGGATTGTAAGCACAAACGGGACTGTAGAGGCTGATTCTGTATCAGCGGTAACGGAAACAAGCTGCGTTCGAGCAAGAGGCTGTCGCTGCGTTCGGTTCCTCGAACGGCAAACCGAAGCGTAATGTCCCACTTTTCCGCACGCATGGCAGGTAACATGCTTTGCCGGACAGGCTGGATCAGATGCGATGTGGTGAGGTGAGCCACATCGGTAGCAATGGGGTGCGAATTCTCGACTGGTTTCGCAGAGTTCGGGCCGGGCGTCACGTTGGCCGGGCGCTCGAGGATGCGACTGTCTGCCACGCCGTTGATCGCCATCTTGAAGGCGCCGGGTCGAGGGAGAAGGGGGGTGGGGACCGCCATCTTGCGCGCCCGGGCGAGGAAGGAGATGGCTGGCGACGCCAGCTTGTCGTTGCGTCGAGACGCGCTGAATAGACGAGCTGCTGAAGACTTGAAGCTCCTTGTCAACTTGCTCCACGCTTCGTCCGATTTCCTCGGCTTTCTTGAGCATGAGGGACGATCCTTCGTATAGTAGCCATTCTCGTACTCTTTTTGATGCGACGCCTTGGAGGATTTGGTCACGAAGAGACTCGTGGTGCCAAGTGCCGAACGCACAAGCAGCCTTTGTAGCGCGGTGACGAAGTCCTGGAAGGTTTCCCCAGGTAGTTGCTTCCTGCCCCGGAAGATAATGCGGTGCACCAGGGGATTGGAGCTTTCTTCGTAGTGCTGGTCAAAGATGCGAAGAATGTCTTCGAACGTAGCAGCCATCTGGTCCGTTTGCGACGCGAGGTCATAGTAGAGACGCTGCCCCTCAAAGCCTAAATTACTCAGTAAAATTTGGCTTTCTTCCTCTCGTCTTGTAATGCTTCGCATCTGGTCGCCTGAAGAAACGTGCAAATAGAACGTTTCCATGTGAGCCACGGTACCGAAGGAGTACCGGGTAATGCAAGGAAAGGCGGCATGGGCGGTGCGAACGCCATGCTGGGCACGGAGAACAAAGGCGGGAGAGTTGCAGTGGACGACGTCGAAGTGGACGTAGCGTCTTGCATGCCGGAAGCAGGGGAGCAGCAGAAGTAGAAAGGCAAGGGGACGTAAAAAGTAAAGTGAGCGGTTTACCTCGTCGCCAGTTTGTTGTAGCTTCGACGGGGCGGCCGGATGAAAGGGTTACGGCATGAGGCCTAAACGGCCGGGGCGCGCAGCGCCGCAAGAAAGAGCCGGACTTGCTTCAGTCGGGGACCAGACAAAGAATGAATGTTTATTTCTGATGAGGCAACTTACAGGAGGCAACTTGCAGCGTTTGGCACTGAGTGGCGCCCTGATGTAAAGACCCAAAACCGAAACCAGAAGTTACGGATACCACAATTAGCAAACACACGACAATTATATTTGACGGCACATAATCACAAAGAATACCTTCAACTAGAACCACGCATGTCAGGCTGTTCGTAAACAGGACAAAAAAAAGAGAAATGTAGTCTCACGAGGTTGCGATTGAAGTCAGGAGCGTGGTGAGATTCCACGAGTCTTCGAGGTGGAACACTCGCTGGTAGGATCATCACCTGCGTGGAAGAGCAGACGCAGCAGCATGGGGTCGGAAAAAGTGGACGCGTCCCACAGCTCCGTAGACGGCAACAGTCCACTCCGAAGTCTCGAGCAAGAAGACGGCCCAAGGCGCTCGTTTCGATGACGGACGCCCGGTCACCTAAACCTCGCGCATAGAAGCAGGTTCCAAGATGTCAGCAGGCCGACCTGAGGCCTCGTGCAAGGCGACGACCCGAGGCACTCCTCGTCTCGATGACGGACGCTCGCTCTCTCGAACCTCGCGCATAGATGCGGGTTCGAGCCTGCAGTAGGCCATTCCGAGGTCTCATGCCGTGCAACAACCCGAGGCGTTCCCTGTCCCGAAGACGGACGCCCGGTCGAGTGAACCTCACCGGTAGATGTGGGTTCCGTAGGCCCGGTGGCCCTAGTCGTGCCGGCGTTCCAACGATCTTCGTGGCGCGAGCCCCTTCTCATTTGCTGCACGAGCCTCCCTTGTCTTCCTTTTCCCCTTGTTGAGGACGGCCGCAATGGCATCTGCTCTCGCCCTCGGTAGTTTGTGCGTACTTCTTCACAATTGTGTTATTATGTCAGGAGCCATTGGTAAACAGAGATTGGTATCTCGTCAAAAACAAGCAGAGACTTGCGAAACACTTATCATATGCACAAGTAATGGGTCTGCACGCCCAGCAAGATGCAAGTAAAATGTAATTAGATCTACCATCACCACTTGTGATAATTGCATGCATTCACCTACATAGAAATTGCAACTAGCTTTTGGAATTGCAGCGAAAAACACATTTTGCTGACTGTGGAAAACTATTTTGCCCACAGCTTGCAGTATGTAGGCATGGTGCACAGTAACGGCAGAGCAAAGGCCATTTGCACAAGTAATGTGTCTGCACACCCAACAGGATGCAAATAAAATGTAATTAGATCTACCATCGCCATTTGTGATAAGTGCATGCATTCACCTACATAGCAATTGCAACTAGCTTTTGGAACTGCAGCGAAAAACACATTTCACTGACTGTGGAAAACTATTTTGCCCACAGCTTGCAGTATGTAGGCATGGTGCACAGTAACGGCAGAGCAAAGGCCATTTGCACAAGTAATGTGTCTGCACACCCAACAGGATGCAAATAAAATGTAATTAGATCTACCATCGCCATTTGTGATAAGTGCATGCATTCACCTACATAGCAATTGCAACTAGCTTTTGGAACTGCAGCGAAAAACACATTTCACTGACTGTGGAAAACTATTTTGCCCACAGCTTGCAGTATATAGGCACGGGGCACAGTAACGGCAGAGCAAAGGCTGTTAGTTTTTGTTCATGAAACACAGGCTGGTGGTGGGCCCCGGCTTTGGTGGTATTATAGTTCAAACTTTTATTTCTTGCTTTAACCAGAATTTATGTTAAAACACCAATATTTATTTACTTATTTAAGTATAGTTCATTTAAAAGTACCCTCTAATTATTATATGTAAGTGACGTGCTTAATTCACGCTCAAAAATAAGCCATTACAAATCTGTCAAAATGGTAGCCATTCTACCCCCCCCCCCCCTCCAGAAAGGAATCCTGCGTACGGCCCTGCATACATTAAGAAACTGATTTAACCTTCTATAGCATGCGTTTCCATGAATGATATTTCCTTTGCTCCTACCCGATGCAGCTATGCACACAATTAGAGAGCCAAAAAGCACTTGTGCATTACTCCCACGGGAAACAGCAGCGGCAATTGTTAACTTCGGCGGCTAGTTTTTCCCCGTTGTGTTCGACATGACGTGGCAGGCTGCTCCAAAAAGCATGGGATCAAGCAGCCATGCTTTATCTATCAATTCTAAAAATACCATGCACTTTGTTTTTTGACACTTTTATTTGCTGTACATAGGGTGTGGTAACTTAGACATCATTTTGAAAAATGTTGGTCACCCACACTTACCCAAAGCATGTTGCTGCGGTGGAGTGCATTCCAAGCAATAACACATTTAACTGCACTGGAAGATATTTTGCACAACATGTAACCAATCGGAGTTTGGCTCATATACGCAGATGGAATGCTGGGTCGCTGTCTACCCCTACCAAGCACGGCGGCCTGATGAGCTGTCTGTGGCGGCTGGTGAGCGATTCCGTGTTTGGCCTCAGCAACAGCTGCAGCCAGGCTGGCTGCTGGGTTGCAGCCTGCGCACAGGGGCTCAAGGGTACCTGCCCGCTGCATATGCACGCCCCACAGGGGGGCTGGATGACAGTGGATATTCCGAGCAAGGTAGAGCTCACTCATTTGCCTTTTAATGTTATTAGCATTCTTTGGGAAATTCACCCAGTTTACAATATGTTGGTTCGCTAGGTAGTCACTGGGTAAACTCGGGTCACTGAGTAGTCCATGGTCAAATGAGTAAAGCACCGGACTGCTGAGCTGAGGGAAAAAGGTTCAAAAGCAACCGTCAGACCAACTTGTGTCATTGGGTGTGTAAACCTGGAAATGTGGTGCCCTTCAATGAAGCTCTTTGATGCCAACTTGCGTCACTGAATATGGGCCACTGGGTACATGCTACTCTTCAATGAACCTCTTTGACACCAACTTGGGTCGCAGGGTATTTGCCACTCTTCATCAAACCTCTTTGATGCCAACCTGTGTCACTGGGTATGTGCATCATCTCATAATCATTATATAGAACATACCATGAACATTTACCTGCCAACCATAGCTGGATTGCTAATAGTATCGATGCACTACCATTGGATGGACCTCCACACTCACATTTGTGTATTAATTAACCATTTCATGGGCAATGGAAGCATACCGCTCACCTGCTGTACATGTGTAGCAAGGTTGTGGGAAGAATTATTGCCACCACACGAATGTATCATGATCTTGCAGAAAATTTGTTTAGTTTAAAACAAATAAAGTGGGGCTCTCTGTTGACGCAAAAGCATCTCATCTACAGCATTTCCTGCACTTCGAAACAATCTCAATAATTCTGTCTGCTTGATCGTTTTGCACAACTTGCAGCTTTAAAAGGTGTCCAAAAGCTTTCAAACAGTTTTCTTAGCAACAACAAAAAAAAATAAGTCATTTGTTCTGAATTTTCTCAGTCTGCTTTGCTCTGATTATGTGCAACACTGCAGCATAGAAGCACAGAAGTGGACATGGTACATTTGCCAGGGCTGTTCTGTGGCACTTTTAAGAGAAGAACTTCAGAATAACTTCAGTTTGGCCTAGTTGGTGTTTACTGCATATCATATTGACCGCAAATAAAGACGGGGACAGCGGGAGAGAACACAAAAACGACAGGGGCGGTCCCCTGCTTTAGGTAATATTATGGATCGTTGTCACGAAATCACATAATAATCCTATACATGGATGGGTAATCCGTAGCCTGTCTACACATATACAGTTTAATTGCAATATAACAAAGTCGGTAAAATTGGCAATTTACTTTATTATTTTGAAACGTTACAATGAAATTTGACCTTTCATGCAAATAAGTAGTTTCCGACAAATTTTTCTTACACAGAAGCCACTGCAAAATTTTCCAAATTATCGGGCGATCAGAAAAAGCAAGCTTGAGTGAGAATAAAAATTTATTTTGTTGGATTTCGGAGTCGGCGACAAAAGATGTGATTTCTTGCTGTGTCGACGAGATCTTCACATAGGCTACACAAAGCATAGCCAGCCACATTCTTGCGTCCATCCCCCCCCCCCCCCCCCCCGTCGCAGCTGATAGTGTAGCCCGCAGTGGGACGATGCTGTCATGAAAAGCGCTGGCAGTGAGGGCTTCATCTGCCTCTCGCTTCAACGCCTATGCGAAATTCTAGATTATGCAACCTCCAGTACTGAAGGCGTGGGAAGACAGCGCAAATGGTTCCATCCATGCCATTTCAGCATGCCTGCCCTTTGCACATGTGGCAGATTACCACTAAAACAGGGTGCATGGGCTCTATATCCTGTCAGCTGCACTGACAGCCATGCCTAGCGACGGCTTAAAAAGGAGATGTGCGCCAACCTGCGCCCCACTAGAGTTACTGTAAAGGCTCCCTTTATGGAGCTTAAGAAACATTAATTCGACCTTCTGCATTTGCAGAATTTGCATGCATTGTCTAGGTACTATTACTTTGCAGTGATTTTTCGAATATGTGTCACAATGAACGTGGCACATGGCGCTGCAGCTTTGCTGTCTAACGTTCTTTCAATCTTTCAATTTTTTTCTTTTAATTATCTCGCAACCTCGGATCTGCGCTCTCGCTTGTCGATTCGCTAGCAGCTGTTGTAGTCATTTTCTGTTCTCTTTAGGTCTACCTGCTTTAACGTTTGCTATGCTTCCTGCTGTTCGATGCTGTGTTTTTCATTTAAAGGATTCACCACTGTTTGTAATGGCGCCGGCTCCGCTGTGGTCATCCTCGCCCATGACACTGAAACGGGGAAAGCGCGGCAAGGTTCTAAAGGTTGTTTCACATGCTGCAACTGTAACGACGAAAATTGGTCCAGTCGCACGCATCGCAATGCTATTTAGAGGGCCTATTTCACATGATTGCGATTTCAACGTGACTGGTGCGACGCCAAGGGTTGCTTACTGCCAGGTTTTGTGGCACACATTGCATAATTCTTTTAATGTAATGAACAAAACTTGTGCATTACAATATTGTTGACCGGTCTTTATTGGGAGCAAATAATATGTGTGTTTTGTAATTTAAAAACGTCTTGAAGTTTAAATTTGCTTTGGAGTGCGCAGTGGTGGTTTCTGTGGGTCAGTGCAAAGAGGCAGAGCGTACGTAAACAGTTGTTCGCAGCTAGACTGTTCAGCACTGTGTGTTGTCTCATGTGCCTTCTATATATGTCCATGTCATTCTGCCTGCCCTACAACAAATTACAAGGTGACCTGTTAACAAGCCCATATAGCTACCCTCGCCACATATGCAGTATTCGAAATCAGCTGCAGCGAAGGCGTCGTGTCAGCCCAAAGACATCCTCACGCTACCCATCCTCAGCGTCAACTTCTGGAGAAATGATGTGTGTAAATTGCTTGTGATTGTGCATTGTGTTTCTAGTTCAGGTGCTCCTGAGGTTGTGTTTCTGAAGGGAGTGGTAGTCGTCTTTGCAGCTCATGTGCTAGCTGGTATAGTATCTTGCGACTAGGTTCTGAGCTCTTGAGGCAAAGAATTTATGCCATAGGCTGCACCTCTACTCTGTCTAGGTGCTTGTTTGTTTGCTCTTTCTCGTAGAGGTCTTCAAGCTTGGTAAAGTTGAAAAGACCTGTCGGTACCCATATGCCTGTGTTCGTTCAGGTGTCTTTTTTTTTTGTGCTGCTTGTAATTCATACCGTACAATACCTTGGACACAAGTACAGCACCTGCCATTTTCGATAGTAATATCTGCTCATCAACCCCCCATGATTTTGACATTATTCTCTTCACCAGGTGTACAATTTGTGTCCAGGTGTGGCATAATTGTTTCACCCACGTGCTGGCTCTGCCGTCTTGGTCTTACACTAGCTGCGGACTCGGAGATGTTGACTTGTGGGTATATTTGTCCGGCTATGTAAAGCACAACATACAATTTAGCGGAGTTCTTGATTCTAGTCTTATTTCTGGCATTGATGTAAGCTAACTTATTAGAAAGCTTGATGCCAAACAGGCTAAGAAAGTCTGCAATGTTGTCGAGAGCTTGTTGAATCATTCTTGATTTCTGTATAAGATAGCTTTTCCATAGACTGTAGTACTCCATCGATTGTAATATGTCTCGTAGTATGTCTTTATTGTTTGCATGGGTGGGCCAAATGTACTTCCAACTCTCACCTGAAATTTTCTGTCAAAAAGATACGGTTGAACTTGAGTGCCCTACCATGAATTTTCTTGCTCATCATTCTTTCTATTAGAGTAGCATGCGGTACTCCATTAAAAGCCTCTTCACTCTCTTCATTCTTTTGTAAGCAGTATTACACAATGACCTCTAATAAAGTTTCTGCTGGTTACCCCACACTCATATCGACCAGAAGAGACTACTTTTGAAAAAGGTTTCTTTCTGCTGTACGCATGATGCAGTATGAGCATTCTTGTCTTTTGACATTTATACATCTGTAGAACCAGCTACTTGATAGAGTACTTACTATGCCTGATCATGCTTATTTGTGCAGTGTTGTTGAACAATACATATTGACGCTATTAATGTTTTCCACATTTGAAGTATCGGAAAGATGCTTGTTTTACAATTGGGCCCTTTGCTTTCGGTTGTTCTTAGTATTGCTCGTTAGATTTTGCATATGCATGCCCCCCTTACACAATGACCTTTGGGTTAAATAAAGGGTGATGGATGAACTAAATCTATGTGCAAGGGCTTTTTTTTTTACCTGTGACTCGTATCGAAAGGAAACTGCCACAGCTGGCAATTCAACCTCTCACCTTATGTTAGCAGAATACCATAACCACAGTGGCAGCTTAATAAATTGAAAAACAATTTCATTGTTGAGAGATGTGTGTTTCTTTTTTTTTGCCTGTATGTAGTAAAAATTGCAATAAATGTGTGTCATTGCAAAAAAGCTTTTTGTGGCCCTTTATTGAATAAACTGCATAATCTGTAAAGTTAAAATGCAGAATTGTCTTTTAGAATCCCAGGGTAAAATGTTTTTGCAAGTAGCATAGTACTTTATTACTAATAAAGGTAGTAATGACAGATGATATTGTTAATGAGCTTACACACTAGTAAATGCGATCACAAACTTATTATAAACTGTTATTAGAAGCATGTTTGCACGTTTGCATGTTTGCACTTGATAAGCTGTGGATGTGCATGAACCATTTATACTTAAAGGATGCAATTATTCACAGGAAGAGATACAACTGGCTGACTTCACTGCACAGTTTTTATTTGCTTTTGTTTCACCTAAATAAGAACAGGCTGTTTGCCTGCTATTCGCATTGTTGCAAGAGAATTGCGCAACATTGCAGGAGGGTGCATTGTCACTGTGCCACTATAGCAAGTCAATAATGTTACGTAAGTGGTTAATTACCATTACGGCAAAGGTTAATGCAGGTGCCATAAGGATACAAAGTTTGCAACATATTCAAGGTTTATTGGTTTCTGTGCAGGAAAAAAAAATTTATCCATCACAGAAGAGATACAATTTAACCTGCATGAAATATTTGAAAACAAATTGATGATGCTCTTTATTCAAGCCATGGAGTTAAATATGTTATCGTAGAAAATTCATTACAATAGCCTCCATGTTAGGCATGTCAAATTTAATGAGCAAGTGACGTAAGATGACCTTTCAAGATGTATCGGTAAATTTACTCATGAAAAAACAAACAGGAAAAGAACACAACGGTCGCACGTGCACTGCAACGTTGAAACTTCAGGTACTTTGCAATCTTGTCATTTGCCCTTGCTGAGGTTGCAATTATTATTATAAACTACTCCATACGCATAATTTTTGTGTGCTACTCAACGAAAGAAAATTGTGACGACCCCAAAAGGCCATGTCGTCTCATAGGGACCCTACATCTCGTAGTATTAGCAACTCGCAAAGGTGTGTGGCGCAAGGGAGTGCTACATCTGTGGTTTCCGGTGCAGCAATGGCTTGAACAAAAAGAAGAGTTGTTGCATCCAGGGGCCATTGCCGCTTCATCTTGACACAGAGGCCATGGTCAGTGAGAAAGTTGGTACTGATGGTGTAATTGACATCAGCAAACATGAAGAGGCACCAGAACGTTCTTCAGAGGCCCAGATTCAGCGTGAGAGACCATTTTATAGTTTGCAAGTTCAGGATGGGAGCACATATACAATCTGCTCTTCTAGCTGGCAGGATGCTGACCTGAACAGCTGTCACTGAGTAATTGCTGGTCGGTGACCTTGTCCGTGACGTAGAAGAGACAACATAGAGCAGGGCTGTGACTGCCCGTCCCGTGGCTGTTAGCAGTCGGCTAGATTATTTCCTGACCAGGCGCAAGGAGGAAGGCAACGACGTGCCTCAGTGACAATGATACGGGCAGATGGCTGTTGAATGTCTGTCTTGGTAGTGCTGGCACTTGCTAGATGAGCTTTGGTGAGGTGACTGTAGAAAACAGATTGATAGTAACGCTGCGAGACGACAAAAGAAGTGGTCGCCTTGAGCACGCTCTTAATTTTTTCCTTGTTCTTGTTCCAAATAAACCAGAAGCGTATTGGTTCTGTGGTCTTTGTGGTCCTTTTGAAACATAGTGCCGTGACCAGGACACCTAGAGACAGACGCGACGCCTTCAATGCCCTTTGCCTCAGCGAGTTCAAGGATGGGACAGCGGTGTCTGGCTCAACACTGAACCATTACGGGGAGGACCATGACCGATGATCATTGGGAACCCAGCCACAGAGGCAAAAAATATTCCAACATGATTTTAAACATGAACAGAGAAGTTCTGTCGAAGAAGTGCAAGACGCTTAAAGCAAACGTGACCATGTTTACCAGTGAAATTGATAAGAAGATAGCCAACGACGCTTCTAAACCAGATGAAGAGTTGGTCACAGACATTAAACAAGGTGAACTCCCAGGTAAAATTGCTCATCGAACTGGAAGATGTGGAAACAGAATTTGAAAGCTTCTTGCACTATGAAATGAAGATTGTCGCTGCAACAGTGAAGTTAGAAGAACAAATCCGAGAGTTGAGCCAAGCGACACAACAAACAGCAGGAGTAGTGACACGCCAAGTGAGCACAGTGCAAGGTACTAACCACGTCTCGTAAATGCAAGGGTTAGGTAAGTTGCCATGGCTATAGATGATTAAATTTGATGAGAAAAGAACAGCTTGGCCGAGGTTTTGGCATCAATTTGAGGCTTTGGTGCACAATATAATGAACGTGCCAAAGAGTCAGAAATTTAATTACCTTTTGGCATCACTCAATGTAGAGGCAGCATCTCAATTAGAAGGCTTACACTTATCCTAGAAGAATTACGAGCAGCCAGTCACCCTTCTGAAAGAAATGTTCGGCCGACAAGATAACTTAAGAGAGGCCTACCTTAAGGAATTCGCAAATGTGGAAGCAGTGAAGACTTCCAAAGATAAAGATGGCTTGAAGAAACTATTCCAAAAGTTGCAAGTAAACGCAAGAGTGTTGCAGTCATTGGGGGTTGCAATGGACAGTTACTCCACAGTCATAGTGTCTGTCATGGAAACTGCACTAGTGGAGGACATGAGGATAGAAATGAAGGTGAAAGAAATGGAGAAAGGCACAGGCGACAGATCAGCAATGTTGGACTTGGAATTGCCATCAGTAGAGAGCATGCATAGCCTCAAACAAATTATGGAGTTTTTGAACCTCCATATACGCATAGAGAAGAGGCACATGAGAAATATGATGCCAACCAGTCACCACGTAGTAAGAGACGACCAAGGACGTCCTCGCTTCAAACTACCGGGCTGAAAAAGTGCATTTTCTGCCATATTACTGGGCACTACACTAAAGGTTGCAGAAGAAACATAACGTTGGAGCAGAAGAAGCAGCTTTGCAGTGGGAGCGAAGATGTTTCAGATGCACAAGACCTTACCACACAGTGAACATATGCCACATCGTGTGTTGCAAGGCACGCAAAGGAAGGCACGCAACATCCATGTGTCGACCATGTACACGTGGGCCATCAACTCAACAGCCAAGCAGTGGTTGCGGACACCAACATACGAGTGCTCAAGTTGAGCAGTTAGATGTTAAAAAGTCCTGCAACATGCATGCAACAGCAGTCTTGAGAGCGCAAGTGCATACTGCTGCAGACAGCTTTTTCATGAATGGAAGGAAAAGATATCGGGTGCTACGCACGGATTACGCTGGACAATGGGAGCCAGAGGACATTCAGCCTTAACAGATTATCGAGAAATCTAGGCTACAAAGTGAAAAGATCTGAAAAAAATCGCTGTGAGGTCGTTTGGAGGAGGAGAGTCTGAACTCGACATGAAAGTCGAAGTCAAAATCAAGAAGGACCCTACATCGGAACACATCACTATTGAGGCGCATGAGATAGAACAACTATCCTGCGACGTTCTACCATCGCCACCAATCGTAATACAAGAAAGTGTGAAATCTCTAAGTCTTTCTTTGACTAATGACACTACAAAGGCGGGCAATAACAACTCAGCTTTCGAGACATCAATAATAATTGGAGCCAATTATTACTGGACACTAGTTGCTGGCTGCATTTGCAAGATTCAACCAAAACTAATAATAATAGACACAACCTTCAGATGGACAGTTCAAGGGCCTGTGAATATTCGTTCTGCGTTACTGAAATCTTTGATGGTTATGGTTCTCAAGGTCACTGCCAAATCTAACACGACTGTCAATGAACTGCAGAAGTTCTGGGATTTGGAAAGCACTGGAATCTTGGAGGAACCAACGACAAAGCCAAATAATGACCATGTGCTACAATACATCAGGGAAACCATGGCGTTTAAGGCAGGAAGATGTCAGGTGCAGCTGCCATGGAAGGATGACTTAACACTGAATGACAACAAGCAATTTTCAGAGGAGAGGCTTATGCAGGTGACTAAGAAATTGTGCAAGGAACGTGATGACCTGCAGGACAAGGCTATCCGTGAGTATTTTGAGAGAGAAGTAGCAGAAAATGTAGAAGAAACTGCAGGATCAGATATACAGAACAAATTTGTCTATTGTATGCTGCACCAGGCAGTGATCAATATAGAAAGAGCCATGACAAAGATCCACATAGTTCTTGATGCATAGTCAAGCTATAACTTGGGAATATCTGTCAGTGACAACTTGGAAAATAGACCCAACCTGAACCCTGACATCACAAATTTGCTGATGAACTCTTGACAGCACGCAATTGCGATGTTGGCAGACCTGGAAAAAACATTTCTGCAGATAGCGATACACGAACATGACTGAGATGCACTGCGCTTTCTGTGGTGAGAAGAAATACCCAGTGAAGCCACGCCACGCTCGGAAATAAATACATGGTGAACGACGAAGGTAACCTTCAGCACAATACTAAGTAGCTTTCTTCCCGCAGCCACAATTCATGAGCAGTTGGATCATTTCAAATAATCCATAGTTGTTGCACAACTCGGGAAAGGAATTTATTTTAACGGCGTTTTTCTAGGAGCAGACGAATATTCGCAAGCTGCTGAGCTGTACAAAGACGCAAGAGCTATTTTTCATAAAGCAGGGATGAATTTGATAAAATGGACTTTGAATGTTGCCAACCTACAAAATCTATTTGATGAAGAAGGGGAAGATTTCGATAGAAGAGTCAGAAAAGAGGGACAAATCAAGGTTTTGGGACTGAAATGAAACTTCGTCGAAGATGTGCTGAATTTTCCAGACACTACGTGGTGAGAGTACATTGAGATGAGAAAATTTTCAATACGGCAGGTCCTGCAAGCTACAGTGAGGCTATACGAACTTTTAGGCTTTGCGACACCATCTTCAGTTAGAGCCAAGTTATTGGTACAAAAGATTTGAATAGAAAAACTAAGGTGGGATGACCCACTACTAAGGCAGCGCCGATCAGCATGGAAAAAGTGCGCAGAAGAGCTTTAGCATCTCTATAATTTCACTGTAAACGGATGCTATGACTACAACAGGCAAGCTCAAATGAAAGCATCAACAATACATGTTTTTTCAGATGCAAGTCCAATGGCGTACTGAGTAGCAGCATACATAGTAAAAGAATAGTCATGCGGAGGCAGAGGATTCAATTTACTCATAGCGAAAGGTAGAGTTGCTCCAATCAGAAAAATTACGCTGGCAAGACTCGAGTTACCTGCCATGGTTGGTTAGTGGCTGTGGTGTTGGGCTGCTAAGCACGAGGCCGCAGGATGAAATCTTTGCCCCTGAGCGTCTACAGAAGCTATGCAACCAGGTTAACACAGAGAATAACTAAAGGCACGCATGTTCTACTCAACACTGCAAACAATTTGTAACCTGTACTCATAACGTTGTCTGTGCCATTCCACTTTCATGCGGAAGAACGTATGTTGGTCAAACCGGCAGATGCATCAATGAGAGATTAAAGGAGCTTCTATATAACATCACTAGGGTAACCTCGGGTCATTTGCGTATTCACTGCCGAGATTGTTCCTGCAAGCCCGTGTTTAAAAGCACTTCTATTCTGTTTAGGGCTCATAGCAGGATGACGAGGGAGATTGTGGAGGCCTACGAGATTGCAAAATTAGAGGAAAAGTGCATAAGCAAGCCTTCGGTATCGCTATCTGAAAAGGAGATATGATTCCTCGGTTTTTCTTTGTGACCACTGCAGTACGTTTCCCCCATGCCTTGCACACGTGTACGGTTTATCGAAATTCACCACTGAATGTTCTTTTTTGCTGTTACGTTTGTTTCCGCTCATGTGGTATATATTTATTGATGCGTGCAAAAATAAAATCTATAGTTGAAAATGAAGCGCTGTGTCTGTGTATCTGTTTCTTTCTATGTCCTCGTACAGTCGCGCTTATACACTCTACCATGGATTAAATCCCAGCCACGGTGGCTGCATTTTGATGACGGTGAAATGCGAAGACACCTGTCTAATTTGATTTAGGGGCACGCTAAAAAACCCCAGAGGCTCCAAATTTCCGGAGTCTCCCACTGCAGTTTGCCTCATAATTTGATTGTGGTTTTCGCACGTAAAACTCCATAATTTTTTTAGGACTAGAGTTATTGGCTGGAACAGTATCCATCAGGTTTGCTTGTACCATAACTGATAATTTCATCAGGAAAGTAAGTACCGTGAAATTCTGCACTGACTCTGAAACTGTGCTCTGTTGGATCAGGTCAACCAACACGAAATAACTTTCTTCATAATCACACAGAAGAAATCAAGAGAAAGTCCAACGAGAGTCAATGGTGTTATGTTAAAAGTGAAGAAAATCCTGCAGGTTTGATGACCAGGGGAATTGAGACGCATATGCTGAGCAGTGACTTATAGTGAAAGAGACCCACATGAAGAGAGAGCGAAAAACTATGGAGGTTCTAGAGACTCACAGGAGTATCGACCATCGCGGGTTCAAGCTTAGCAAGCCACAGGGCTGTGTCAGCCCTTGCCTAGCGCGTCGCTGCACGCATGCTTGGGCTGCAAAGAGGCTATCGGGCGCAATGCATGCAGGAACATAGTATTGCCTTCATTTGGCAGAAACTGTTTATTTTCTCTGGTGGCACCCAACACTGCAAAAACGCCCACTCCTGGTGCTTGCGGGAACTAAAGGGCTTCTGTGCCAAGGACAAAAATACAGACCTATAGCACGTTGCTATACAGACACCTATCGCATGTCGTTGCGAGAGCAAAGGCTCCTGCTACACACGACTGGGAAAGTTCTCTTGGCTATGTGCTTGCTGTCACGATAACCAATGGGCCAACTTGCGAGAGCTCGGGCAATCTCCTTCGGCTTGGGCCTCCGATAAGTGCAGCTGACTGTATTTTGACCATGCACAAGTGCTAGACACTGCTCTTGGGCTTAGTTTCCAGAAGCATCAATACATGGTATGCACTCACCATACGGGCAAAGGCACCGTGAGTGAGCTCAAGTCCAAGACACAGAGCGGTTGGCAGAAAAGAGGAAAAACATGTACATATCCAGTGCTGGTCCTGGAGAGAAGATCGTGCTCTCGCTGCAAGCAGCCGACAGCGGCTATTGCTGCAACTCGAGCACCCCCACCACAAACCATTGTAAGTGGAGCGCCACAGCTGGAAACCGTTCCAAGCGGAACAACGGAGAGGCATAGGGATGACAGAACAGGTGAATGCCCCCCGCAATAGCATCAAGGCATACCTCAATGCCCATAAAACAGAGGCCTGGTTATGTTTTTTTTTTCTTTTTCATACTGTAAGCCTAACACAGGCTCACACAGCAGTGGTACATATAATACAAGCAAAGAATGGGAAAGAAAACATATGAAAACATACAAAATGGAAGACTTCCCATACACTAACTGATATTTCATCAGAAGACGACAACGCTGAAGTGTGCATGTGAAGGCCCTGGCGGCCTTTGGCACGAGCGTGCCTCACGGAACGAACATCTCGCCAGTACTGGCTCCTACGCCGGAAGTAGTGTCTGCTACTATGTGCCTGTTTCCATGATTTACTAAATCATCGGCAGTCAACCATGGCTGTACCGACGTAACAATTGGCGACGAGGAAGACTGGACTCACCAACACTTCACTGATTTCAAGGATCAACATGGCTAGGCCTGACTTTGGTTGGCTACCTGAGTTCGGTGGCAGCTCTGGCTCCTGGAGATTCTGGCATGGGAGGCTTCAACTCTTTTTCAAAGCTAACAACATTATGGACGCTTCCAGGCAACGTGCTCATCTGCCAGGGAACATACTTGCGACATGTGCACTCTCGTACAACACAAGCAGCCCAGCCAAGTGAATTACGAGAAAATAGTCTGGATGCTCACGGCGCATTTTGATCCACAACCTTCTGAAGTATTCAGCAGAGCACGCTTCCAATGACGTGACCAACTGCACGGTGAAACAGTCTGTGATTATGCGACAGCACTGAAGAAACTAGCAACTGATTGTAATTTTGGAACCAGTGTAGACACGGCTGCGAATCCCACAATGCCGCCTCTTGACTTAACGTTGCATGACCGTTTCCTTTGTGGTCTTCGGAACAAGCAGGTCCAGCAATGGCTGTTTGCAGAAAAGGACTTGACATTCAAGAAAGCGTTTGACTTTGCACTGCGTGCTGAAAACGCCGTCGAAGATCAGAAAAACATGAAGGCGGAATTTAAGGGCATTCACGAATCCAGCACAAGCATCTACAATAAAGAAAAGCAAGGTAGCTCCAGTACTACATATACCCAAATAATGAATCAGCGCTGTTAGCGTTACGACGTGCAACATGGTCTGGATACTTGCAAGTCTCAGACAGCTTCCTGCAACTACTGAAAGAAACGCGGACACATAGAAAAAGCATGCATAAAGAAGCGGTAAGAAGCAAGAACCAAGAGGAAAAACAATATCGACAATCCACGACAAGGAACTTCGACAACAGCCTCAGCACCAGACGTGGCACTTTATACGAACTGAACTCCTTAGGCAACGTGACCAGCACACAGAAGGTCATGATGCAGCTATGCATACATGGCAAGTCCTTGGATATTGAGGCCGACATAGGTGCAGCCTGCACTCATCGGTGAGGCCACGTTCAAAGCCAAGTGGACACGTGACCCACCATGGCTTCAGACAAACAACATTCTCCTATGCACAAGGTCAGGTCAGCCCCCTTGAGTTCTCGGGTGTGCAAGGGTGGAAGTAATGTACAGGGACAAGATCTTTACATTATCGCTTGTCATTGTTAAGGGAGCAGAGTGTAACCTCCTCGGACGAAATTGGTTTCCTCATCTGGGTACACAGATAACAGGAGTCAATGACGTATCAGATGACGAACTTGTTTCCAAGCTTCTGGACAAGTACCAGTCTGCGTTCGACGAGGACATCTCGGGACATGTCGGCCCTGTGGTACATATCGAACTTGTGGAAGGAGCAACGCCAAAGTTTCTAAAAGCACGTCCGGCTCCCTTTGCGCTGCGGTCGGCTGTAGAGGTTGAATTGGATCAACAGCAAGATCAAGGCATAATCGAGCCTGCACAGCATTCGGATTGGGCAACGCCTCTTGGTACTCGTTCGAAAAAAGAATGGTTCATTACGAATTTGCGGTGACTACCATTGTACAGTGAATCAGGTATCGAAGGAGGCAGATAATTCCCTCAACAGATAAGGTCCTCAGCCACTTGAGGGGCAGCAAGGTCTTTAACACCCTAGATTTAGCACAAGCTTACCAGCAACTTCACGTGACACTACAGACAGCAGAGAGATTGACCCTGAACATGCTGAAAGAGCTCTACAAGGTCAAATCGTTGCCTTTTGTAATCTGCAGCACCAGCTATTTTTCAACATTTTATGGAGACTATGCTGTCTGGCATCACAGGCCTTTGTGCACACTTACATGACGTGATCATCAGTGGAAAGGACGCCATGCTAAAAGTGACGTGCTATTGTTTGAAGCGTTGTCGAGACTACTGTTTACAGCCACTGAGATAGCACGTCTGACACAACAAGACAGTATCCTGCAAAGGCTATACAAGTGAGTACAGAATGATACAGTGGAGAAACTCACTGGAGGTGACTTCACTCCTTGCCGACAAAGATTGACTGCACTAGCAGTTCATCGTGACTGTCTCACGATTGGGTCACAGGTGATTATACCTAAAGCCCCTCCATACACGTTTCCGCCGACCAGATTAAGTACCGCCAACTTGCCCTCCTCCTCCGCGCCCCTCTCCCACTCACCCCCTTAGTTTCCGGCGCCAAGCGGAACTTACGTAGCTGCAGCTTCCTGTTCCGAGTGGAAGTGACGTTTTGTTTTTTAGCGTTGTTTACTTTCGCGTCGCTGGAGAGGCTTTAATTGCACCAGCTGCGGTTGAAACTGTGAATGCAATTCCATTCAAGAACCACCCCCTATTGTAACCAGCGATCTGCTCGTGTTCGCTGCTTCGTGTCAACCTGCGACCGGTTGTGGCACGAGCGACAACGTACAGTGGAATGTAGTGCCTGGGCGCTTGGAGACCACTGCCGTTTTTCGTGCATTTGGAAAACAGTGACCGCCAACTACTACTACAGCGGAATACAACAGCTTGTCCCCTTTGCATTCTTCTTATGGCGACTGCCACAGCTCAACTAAGCACGCGCGGGCGTCTCACCATCGTCTAACAGCAGTCAAAGCGGAAATTCCCGCAGCGCAACTCCAGGAAGCGGAAACGCCGGAACCGGAAATTTTTAAACCGGAAATGCCGGAACCGGAAATACCGGAACCGGATTTGGTTTGAGGAGAAAAGCGGCGCACAACAAAGGTTGGCGCTACTTAAGAAAGCGGCGGTGGCGCGTGGATGCAGGGGCTTTAATTATACCAAGCTCAGCGCGATCTCACGTTTTGGAACTTCTACATGCTGGTCACTGAGGAATGGTAGCCATGAAGAAGTGAGCAAGAAGCTATGCATCGTGGCCCAGAATCGACAAGGTTATCGAAGAAATGGCACAACAGTGCCGTGAATGCCAATCAATCCAGAAGAGTCCACCCAAAGTTCCTATTCCCACCTGGGACCGCCCCCAGACACTTTGGAACGCAGTGCACGTTGATTTCGCGGGGTCACTACACGGGCACACTGACTTGGTTGTTGTGGACGCGTACACAACGTGGGTAAAAGTCAATCACATGACGCAACCAACATCAGCAGCTGTCATTGATGTACTCCGAAGTCTCTTTGCTGCTTTCGGCATTCCCCGAAAAGTTGTCTTCGACAATGGAAGAGCCTTTATTTCTAGCGAGATAAAGCAATTTTACGCGTCAAATGGCATACAGGCCATCACATCAGCAACGTATCACCCTGCGACAAACGGCCAGGCAGAACGCTATGTTGAAGAGAGCACTCCGATGGATACAAAGTGGTCAGTACAGTGTCGACTTGCGAGGTTCCTGTATCGGCATCACACGACAGTTCATACAGTTACAGGAATGACACTTGCGAGAGCAATGTTTGGACGAGAACTTTTGTGTCCTCTCAACCTGCACAAGCCGGAGACGGAAACACAGGTTCATGAACACCAGGAGTCACTGAAGCAATCACGTTGCTTCTCAGTAGGGGAAAAAGTGCTTATCCGTCAGTTTTTAAAAAAGCCAGACTGAACTGAAGGTGAAATACCGCGCCTCATCAGGCCACAATCCTGGCTTATAAAGAGTGTCCTCAAGAAGGTTCGGTGTCACCTCAACCACATAAAAAGAGACGAATCAGACTAGGCAAGCAACCCAAGCGTCGACGGATTGGAGCATAGCAGACGAATTATCGGACGCTATGCCAAAAGTAACAACTTCTGCTATTTCTCTGGTACCGGACGCACTCGATACAAAAGACACTTCCTCTCAAACATGGACCTTGACGTCAAGAGCAGCTAGAACGACGTGGCAACTGCGGCCACCAGAGGTTAGGCGGCCTCCAGACCGCTATCGAGACTTCGTGTAAGGGGGGAAGAACTCATGTGTCATCAGAAGACAACAACGATGAAGTGCGCTTGCGAAGGCACTGGTGGTTTTTGGCACGAGCATACCTATTGGAATAAACGCCTTGCCAGTGCTGGCTCCTACGCCGGAAGTAGTGTCTGCTACTATGTGCCTGTTTTCTTGACTTAATAAATTGATGGCAGTCAACCATGGCTGTACCAACGTAACACTAACATAGCTAATATTGTTAACCTAAATGTTTCTGAAAAAGGAGTGAGCATCTTTTTATTTTGGAAAAAAAAGGAAAAAAAGAAAAAGCACATGCAGGGTGTTTCAGCGAACACTTTCAAAAATTTTTAAAGGTTGCCTGTGGCAGATAGCCAAATTCTAGTTTATGTACTCAAAGTGGCGGACACTACTTGCGAAAAAAATTCAAATGCAAAATTGACTAATTAACAATACTTCACTAATTAACTTCTAGCTGATTATCTTATGACCCATATTGCAATTTACAAATTCTAGCAGTGGACTTCGCAAGGCAGATCCATGTGGAACAAATTCTTAGGACGACACTAGTTTCAAGATCTGAATTCCCGAACCTTGCAGAGAAATGCATTGGTGTGCTTCAGTGCACGAAACGATGTTTTGTTAAGAAATTAACTGCAACGCCAATGCAATTCTCTGCAAAGTTCGGGAATTTATATCTCGAAACTGGTGTCATTTTGAAAATTCGTTCCAAGTGGATCTGCCTTGTGAACTTCACAGCTGAAATTTGTAAATTGCAATATGGGCCATTATGTAATTAGTTTAAAATTTTATTAGAGAATTTCTATGAATTAGTCGAATTTGGATCTCAATTTTTTTTTTGCAAGTATTGTCCGGCGCTCCGAGTAGACCAGCTCATGAACTAGAGTTGTGATGCCTGCCACTGACAACTTTTAAAGATTTTTGAAAGTGTTTGCTGAAACACCCTGTATACACATGCTAACGGATACACATGTGTTTGCATACATGGGCACATCAGGAACAAACTAATTTCAAAAAGGCATTTATAAAAAGGTTAGATCACTGAAAAAACAGTTCGGAAGAGATAACTTTTTACCAGTTTTGTTTAGCAAAATAATTCAAGTTTAGTGGTGAATACGTCTGTTGATGATAAACCCATGCACTCACGTGGTAGCTTATTCCTTAGACTCAAAGCTTAGTCTTAGCTAAGCTTAGTCTCAAAGGGACCCCTTCCAGTATTTCTGAGGATTTTTCGCCTCGTGTTCAGTTATTGAGAAAAAAGGTTGTGGGAATGCACAAAGCAAAACAGGAACGATCACGACAAAGTGGTGTTAACTTACGACAAGGTAAGAATTAACGGCAAGCTACACAGGTGGGACGATACACTCAATAAAGCAGTCCTTATGAATGGCAAGTCACCAGGCGTCGTAAACACAACGTGCAACATATCAAAGCGCAAACAGAACAAGAAATCATTGGGCATGCTCCTGCCTCCACGAGAGCTCACTATGCTATGCGCTTATGCTAGGAGTATAACAAATAAAACTGTAGAACTAGAAAGTTTACTCTTGGCCTTTCATCCGGATGTAACACTTCTAACTGAAACTTGGCTAAGCGAAAACATCTCGGATGCAGGCATAGTACCAAGCTCTCACATAATGGTCAGGAGGCATCGTGGCTCAAGAGGGGGTGGCGTAGCAAGTATCTTAAAAAAGGGAATAGACTTCACTATTATTCCTCATAAGACGAGCGTTAAAATGGTCTGGATTCTTGTTCATTTGTGTGAATGCAGCCTACTAGTCGATGTAGTCTACAAGCCTCCTAGCGCCGTCGTTTCGTTGCTTCAGTCACTGCATGAATTTCTTCAAATAAACACCAAACGCTACAAGATTATAATGTGCGGCGACTTCAATCTGCCCTCAATAAACTGGGAACAACTGTGCTCACTACCGCCTAGCGCACAGTCTGAAATGTTGCTTGAAATTGTGTACTGCTTTAATCTCACACAGCTTGTGCAGATACCGACACGTGTCACTTCCAGTTCCAGCACCACACTTGACCTTGCTTTTGTTTCTCAAGCCATTCGTGAAAAGGGCCCTTCCGTGAAAGTTTTACCTGGAATATCCGATCACAAGATTATTCTCTTCAAATGTAACTTTGCGTTAGCAAGATCGCGCGAACCTATGAAAGAATTCTTAGATTTCAGTAACGCCGAAGACAAAAACATTCTCGACTACTTAGAACAAGATTTTGACATTTTTTCCCCAAAACAAAGACAAGGTTTCCTAGGCGTCAATGAGCTGTGGTTGCACTTTAAGAGCCTGTGCACGAATGCATCAAAAAGTATGTTCCTAAAGAGCGAAAGGTCAACCGAAAAAGCCCGTGGATTACTCGTAATATCCTGCACTTAAAGCGTCGATTAAAACGATTATCATGCTATCGGTCAAGCCACTCTGTTCTGGCGTCGCTCCGAGCAAATCTTAGATCCGAATTAAAATTAAGTAAATACCATTTCTTTAATGTCAGAATGCACAACTTTCTAAAGAACAACCCAAGGAATTGGATGCATATATCGAAGCGAAACAGCCTTGTAGACAAGATAAAATTGAATGATGTCGAAGTTACTGACACACAGCGCATTGTGGAAGCTTTTAACACATTTTTTTCGTCAGTATTTTTACATGAACCCACCCAGAAAGATGATGCTCACGGCGTTGGTCTCAAGCTTCCAGATCTTGTCATATCTGGGGAAGGCATATTTTCGTCACTCCTAAACTTAGATCCAAAGAAATCTGCAGGTCCTGACGACATACCTAATGCTTTTCTTAATCGGTTCGCCGAATGGTCCGCGAAATACCTGTTCATAATGTTTAACGTAAGCTTAAACGAAAGGGATCTGCCTAACGACTGGAAAGTCGCCAAAGTAGTCCCAGTCCACAAAAAGGGAGACAACCTTAATGTAGAAAATTACAGACCTATCTCCCTACTCTGCACCTCTTCTAAGGTTATGGAACACTTTATTTCTAAGCATTTAAGTTCCTTTTTAGAAAATAATGACTTCTTTAGTGAGAGTCAGCACGGATTCAGGCATGGCTTTTTAACCACTACGCAGTTACTTCATATGACCAACGAAATACTGGCAATCTTGGATCAAGGTGGGCAGGTAGACATTATTTCTTTAGATTTCGAGAAAGCCTTCAATCGGGTTTCACACAAAAAATGATGATACAGCTAAACAGCATCATACGCAGCGAACAAATATTGCGTTGGCTTGATTCGTACTTGACGCATCGAAAACAATTTGTCAGCATAGGTGCTTCAAATTCATTGCTCGCCTCTGTACTTTCGGGCTTTCCACAGGGCTCGGTTTTAGGGCCACTTCTTTTTCTTGTCTACCTAAATGACCTGGCTTGCAAATTTTCCATGCGGTGCCGCTTTTTTGTGGACGATTGTATTGTTTATTCGAGCATTCAATCTGTGGATGACCAGTCTAGCTTAACTGACTATCTAATAGCAATACACGACTGGTGCATCCAGTGGCATATGAATGACCCTAAACATCTCGAAATGCGCGCACATGGTTATTACACGTAAAAAAAAGTCCGCTAATTTGCACCTACACGATAAATAATATAGACATTAAACAGGTTGAGGAATTCACATATCTTGGTATTACAATTGATTCCAAGATGAGCTACACCGCTCATGTTCGGTATGTTTCCGCGGCAGCAATGAAAAAGTTATGGTTATTAAAGCACCGTTTAAAAACTGCACTAGTGCTACCAAATTAACCGCATATAAGACAGTTATTAGGCCAATACTCGAGTATGCCGATATAATCTGGGACCCTCACACAAAGGCTGGTATAGACATTATCGAAAGAGTACAAAAAAAAAGCTCTTCGATTTATCTACAATGCTTATGATTGGCGCATTTCAGTCACCTCTTTAAGGTTGCGATCTGGGCTCCAGACACTAGAAACTCGTCGCAAAATGCACCGTCTACAAACAATGTATAACATAGTTAGCAACCACACTAAAATGAGATTTGGCAACTACATGCAATTTAATAAATCGCGACTGACCAGAGGTAAGCACAATCAAACAATATTATTGCCGCATGCTAGAACAAACACATATCTTTCTTCCTTCCTGCCCGAGACGATTCGCGTATGGAACGCTCTTCCGCAAAGCATAGTCAACTCAGCCACTCCAGATTCCTTCTTATCTGCAGTACAGACGTGCTTGTAATGTCATGCATTCATTGTATCTTTTGCTTGTTACATATTCTGATGTCTCTTTTATTACGCCTTTCCTATTGGCAGCAATGTGACGGCATCATCGTATTTCTTTTGTGTATTTGCATATGCTTGCCTTGCCTACTAGGCTGTATTTTTACTTATTTTTTCTTTCCCCTCGAGGAAAAAGTTTGAAATCACGTGATGTTTGTACCACTCCTGCCTGGGCTTCCAAATGGAAGCCGGCAGTATTGTGAAATAAATAAATAAATAAATAAATAAATTCCGGAGTTCTATGGCAGAAGGAAAAAAATATTTGAAAGTGTTACAGCTTGATAAAAAAGGCATTATACACTTAGCATGGTTGATTCTGCTTGAGTGTTGGTAAGTTGGTGTGAGGTAGTCGCTCTTGTTGATAGCTATGTCGTCGTGATAAAGGGGCTATAAGAATTTCAAATCAGCAATACGTCGGCGGCTTTCCAGGGTTTGTATGGCGGCGCGGTTGCACAGTGCAGTTACGTTGTCACTCCGGGAGTACTTGGAATAAACGAAGTGAAGGGCCTTGTTTTGATTTCCTCTAAATGTTTGGTCAGATAAGCTTGATGTGGATTCCAGAAACCACGTGGCTATATTCAAGGATGGGACGCATGAGAGATTTGTAGCTTGATCACTTAATATTGGGTGGTGCTGTGGTTAGTTTTCTACAAAGGAAGCCTGTCTATACGCCTTCTCGCATGTGTTTTTAATATGTGTGTCTCATTTCAGCGTCACCGTTATTGTTACCCCCAAGTATCTAAACGATTTTGTGCAGGCAACAGCAGATCCCATGATATTATAGAGAAATTATAATGAGTGAGTGAGTGAAACAACTTTATTCGGTCCACAATTGACACGAGTAAACTCAAAGTTGCCTGGCTAGGGCCCGCTCAGGCACCGTGAAGTGTAACCTGACGGCCCTCTCACGGGCCCTCTGGACTGCCAGGATTTGAGAGGTCTGGTCCTGGGCCCTAATGGGCTTTGTCATTTCCCCTTGGGTGAAAGGGGGACCGGCAGAGGCGCAGCCCCACAGGACATGCTCGAAGTCTGCACAACCACCACACAGGTGACAGTCTGGGCTTGGGAACTGTTCGAAGTACATTGCGTGGAGTGCCGCGGGGCTCGGGTATGTGCTTGTTTGTAGAAGTCTATGAGTGACTGCCTGGGCCCTGCACAGCAAGGAGTGCGGCTAAGGCAAAAGTCTTCTTGTTGGATAATTATGCTTGAAGATTTCATTGTACGAGCAGACAGTCTCGGGTCACCCAGGAGAGGACGCGTTACCCAGCGCACGGTCAGTCAAACCTCATGCAGACAAGTGCGCCTCCTTGTTGGGGGTTGAGCGAGGCACCCTCAATGGTTCCAAGGTGCGCAGGGAACCAGACCAATGAGTGATGTTTGAGGTCTTTAGCATTTTGGAAGAAACATAGGGCCTGGGGTACCTGTTGGCAATTCTTCGGGTCGAACCAAGGGCGCTTTTGGTCTTGAAACAAATGCATTTGAGGGCGGCTCCATTGGCCCCGTTCAACTCTATAAACATTCCTAGAACCCTGATAGTGTCCACCCGCGGAACTGGGGAGCCATTACCGGTGGATAACGTAATGTGGCTCTCCGTTGCTGGCTTCCAGGACCGGTGAGAACCCCCTCTGGGCCTCTTCTTGTGCCGCAGGAGCTCGGATTTAGTGGGTGAGCACCTTAGCCCGGTTAGGATAAGGTACCGCTCCGTCACATCGATGGCCTCTTGCAAAGCACCCTCGACCTGACCCTCACATCCGCTGGGGCACCAGTTGGTGATGGCGTCCGCGTAGATCATGTGGTTAATGTTTGGTATCTTGTTCAAGGCCCTCGACAGGTTGATCAGGGAGATGTTGAACAGCATCAGGGAGATCACTGCCCCCTGAGGTGTTCCCTTTGGCCCAAGCTGAATTTCGTGGGTCAAAAACTCGTCAATCTTGAGTATAGTGGACCTCAAGGAAAAAAAAGGAGCGCACGAAATTGTATGCCTGCCTGCCGACGTGAAACTCTGTCAGGCTCTTGAGAATAAAGGCGTGCGATATGTTGTCAAAAGCCTTTTCCAAATCCAAGCCGAGAATTGCCTTAGTGTCAGCAGAGGTGGAGTCAATGATCTAGTGCTTGATCAGCCTCATGGCGTCCTGAGTCGAGAGCCCTGATCGAAAGCCAATCATGTTGGTGTGTATAGCGTTCGTTAGACTTGAGGTGGTCAGTGAGGCAGTTAAGCATGGTGTGCTCGACCATCTTCCCGACACACGACGTCAGGGAGATGGGCCTTAACTTGTCAATGCTCGGCGCCTTACTTGGCTTGGGTATGAGTACTGTGTAGGCTGCTTTCCAGCTCTTGGGAATGAGGCCACTGCACCAGATTTTGTGCATCTTGTGTGTAAGAAACTCGATTGAGTCATCATCGAGATGCTTGAGCATTTTGTTAGTGACGCCGTTGGGCCCAAAGGCAGATCTGCCGTTGAGGGATGTGAGAACCTGCTTGACCTCAGCCACGGTAAAATCCTCGTCCGTTGATGGCATGGCGCGCCCTTCGTACTTGGGAAACTGGAGGGGCACCGGATCTTCCGTGGCTGCCAAGTACTTGTCTATGAGCTGCTCCATGACCACCTCATCTGGAGTCGAGTCGGTGGCCAAATAGACAGCTTTTGCCAAACCTCTCGTATGATTGGACTTGGTGTTGCCATCGTGCAGTAGGTGCCTGAGGAGTCTCCAGCTTTTACCGGTCTTGAGCTGGCCCTCCACCGAGCTGCACAGCTCGTCCCATTGCTGCTTGCATAACTCCTTGCAATGAGCCTCTATTGTCTTGCTCATTTCGGAAATTTTCTTGCGTAGTTTTCTGTTATGGCGCTGCATCTTCCATTGTGCGAGCAGTGCCTGCTTGGCTTCCAACAGATGTGCGAGCCTACTGTCCATCCTGTCCACCTCCAGATCGGTTGTCACCTCTTTGGTGGCTCTAGCCACATCCTCTTTTATCTCGTTGCACCAAGAGTCTACGTCCATATCCTGGTTGAGGACGTGCTCGGAGTGGTTGGCTCGGAACAAGTCCCAGCCAGTGAACTTAAAGTTCCTCGTCTTGTTACCGGCAGCCTTAGTGACCGCTTCGATGATGCACTGATGGCTACTGAGGTCCATCGCTGTGTTGGTCCACTTGACGTTTCCAGGTTCTTGACAAAGGTAAGATCCGACCTCCACCGTGTCCATGGCCGAAGGGCATGCGACAGGCTGAGAAGCTGGCGGTGTGAGCACCAATCTTTGTATTTCGACCATCTCGGCCACTAGCCGACTGATTTCCTGCTTGAACTGAGCCTTTTCTTTCCCAAGACTATCATTGGCACGATGAAGCTCTTCGAGCGCGTTCATGAGACGCGGGTCGTGCGAGTCTTGGGAGTTGGACACCTGCGTTTAGTTGTCACGGGTCCTATCAGCCCACATTAGAGAGGACCCGCCTTTACCGCCGGTGGTGGGTCTTCGATTGTGACCTGTTTGACGAATCGCTCCCGGTGCGGGACTCGGAGCGCACTGGAGAAGGCGATGTGAGTCGCGATCTTGAGGTAGAGCAACTTCTGGAGCCCTGTCGGCTTGTAGAACAGCCTCTCAAGCGCAAGCATCTTCTCCCCCTAAGGCTGGTGCGCGATGAGACTTGCAGATCGAACGATCGACGGCGTGGGGAGCTGCTCTTGCTGCCTGCCATGCTCGAAGCGTCGTCGGCAAATGATGTACGATGTCTTGAATCTATGCGCACATTCTTTACCGGCGGTAAGGTGCGGACCGCCGCTGATCTTGCATTTTGGGGTGCATTGGTGCTGCTCATTGGGGTTTGGCAGGCCGCATCCCCAACAGACGACGTCGCTCGGTGTTGGACAGACATCGGCACGGTGCCTGAGTCTTCCACAGGTATGGGATATGTCCACTTGCTTTCAATACAGGGAACATTTCATCAGGAGCGTTCCGTACCTGACAAAATTCGGCGCCTGGTGCCTGTCAAAGGCGATGATGAGAGTCCCAGTCTGAGCGATTCTCTTGGCTGCTAGTGCAAGAGGGTTGTTCTGGTTAACAATCTTGCCATCCACCGTCGCTGGGTCGTCTTGTAATGGTATGCCACCTATGATCCCCTTGCACATGGGAGTGCGGGGCTGTCTCTGACGCACAGAGTTCGTGAATCTTGCCTGGGATTCGGACTTGCTTGACACGGGCATATCGGTATGCATTCTCCCATCTGGGAGTTCTGAACACCATGATGTTTTGCTGTAAGTTGGATTTTTTTTTTTTTTTTACGCCTTATTGACATACAGGCAGTCTTGCTTAAGTTGATTTCCATGCCTGATTTCTAGTACCAAATGGCCATACTAGACAATGAGGAATTTAAGTTTACGTGATTGGCCTGTGTTTGTATTGTTGTGTATATGATGCAGTCATCTGCAAAAAGACTTAATGTCACTCCCGGCTCAGTATGAAAGTGCAATTCACTTACATATATTAATAATAATGTAGGACCTAATACAGAACCCTGTGGAACCCCTGAAGGAACTTCTAAACATTCAGATTGTGCTCCTCCCTCTTCAACATACTGCAGTTGAAAAGGGATGCACTTATCCATGATACTATTTTGTCTTTAATTCCGATGGAACTAAGTTTGCTAATTAACTTCGAATGCATTACCCTGTTGAAAACCTTCGAAAAGTCAATGAATATTGCATTATATTGAACTTGATAGTTAATTGCAGCCGCAAAGTAGTGTACTATTTCTAGAAGTTGCATCACCGTAGAAACACCTTTGTGGAACGCATGTTGTTTGGAGTACAGCAAGTTGTGTTCCGATTCCAGTGGCGGCCTGTCCGGATCCAGAGATTCTTAGCACCCTCTGCTACATCATAGGTCTGACCGCCGCCTTGGTCAGTTGCTTCACAGCTGCTGGGGACTGAGGGCCGGGGTTTGGTTGTTGTATTCATATAGGAGGTTGTGGCCAAGTACTGCACCAGGGTGGCCAATGCTGCTCTGGTGAGGGATTGCGTTACCGGTTCTGGTCACCGGGATCAGGCTGCACTCCAGGCCTGTTTATGCAATTTTATCAACACGCAGATGTTTTCCTTTTTTTTTAATCCGGTGGAAAATTGCGCGGCACTGGGATTTGAACCACGTTCCTCTTGCATGTGAGGTGGATGCTCTACCTCTACGCCATCGCTGTATCCCTGGAATCTGAACCTGGCAACGTTTAACGCTAGAACATTATCTAGTGAGGCGAGTCTAGCAGTGCTATTGGAGGAATTAGCAGGCATTAAATGGGGTGTAATAGGGCTCAGTGAGGTCAAGAGGAAAAATGAAGCATATACAGTGCTAAAAAGCAGACACGTCCTGTGCTACCGGGGCTTAGCGGAGAGACGAGAACTAGAAGTCGGATTCCTGATTAATAAGAATATAGCTGGTAACATACAAGAATTCTATAGCATTAACAAAAGGGTGGCAGGTCTTGGTGTGAAACTTAATGAGAGGTACAAATTGAAAGTCGTACAGGTCTACACGCCTACATCCAGTCATGATGAACATCAAGCCTAAAGCTTCTGGGTCTGTTCGATTCGCCTGCACCACTATGAACCAGTTCACGGCAGTTCACGAGTAGTTCAGAAATTGTGCAGCTCTATCGAAACACTCGAAACGAATGCAAAGGTGCAAACACGGTGCAGGCGTTATGTTATGTCAGACTAATGTGCACGGAGTGCGCAAGTTTGAGAGACCCTGAACTGCAGGTATGATCGGCTTGTGGGGCACAAATACACACCACACTTTCGTAGACACATCAGACGTCCATAAGCACTGTTTTAACTGAGCTCGTGCCCGTGTGCTGTGTCGTCTGCTGCGCCGCTGCTTTGAACCTATATGCCTGCACCAAGTCAACGACAGTCGAGTGGGTGCAGCAAAATCATGAACCAGCACTGCACCTTTTGAAACGAATGTCGTGGTTCAGCGGGCGCCATTGCTGCACAGCTGAAATGAATGGCAGGGTGCAGCACCTCGTGAACTGGTTCAGGTGGTGTAGGCTAATTGAACGTACCCTCTATGAAGACGTGGAATCGGCGATGGGCAAAGTCAACTGATGGGCGACCTCAATGCCAGGGTAGGCGAGAAGCAGGCTGGAGACAAGTCAGTGGGGGAATGTGGCATAGGTAATAGGAATGTCAGGGGAGAGTTATTAGTAGAGTTTGCAGAACGGAATAATTTGTGGATAGTGAATACCTTCTTCGGCAAGTGGGACAGCCGAAACTGGACCTGGAGGAGCCTGAATGGCTAGACTAGAAATGAAATAGACCTCATACTCTGCGCTGACCCTGGCATCATACAAGATGTGGACGGGCTCAGCAAGGTGCACTTCAGTGGCCATAGGATCGTAAGATCTCGAATTAGCCTAGACTTGAGGAGGGAACGGAAGAAACTGGTACATAAGAAGCCGATCAATAAGTTACCAGTAAGAAGGAAAATAGAGGAATTCTGCATCAAGCTACAGAACAGGTATTCGGCTTTAACTCAGGGAGAGGACCTTAGTGTTGAACCAATGAACGACAATGTTAAGGGCATCATTAAGGAGTGTGCAACAGAAGTCGGTGGTAACTTCGTTAGACAGGATGCCGGTAAGCTATCGCAGCAGACAAAAGAGCTGGTTAAGATACCCCAATGTATGAAAGCCTCCAACCCTACAGCTAGAATAGAACTGGCAGAACTGTCCAAGCTAATCGACAAACGTAAGATAGCTGATATAAGGAAGTATAATATGGATAGAATTGAGCATGCTCTCAGGAATGGAGGAAGCCTAAAAGCAGTGAAGAAAAAACTAGGAATAGGCAAGAATCATATGTATGCGTTAAGAGACAAAGCTGGCAATATCATTACTAATATGGATGAGACCGTTCAAGTGGCTGAGGAGTTCTATAGAGATTTATACAGTACCAGTGGCACCCACAGCGATAATGGAAGAGGAAATAGTCTAGAGGAATTTGAAATCCCACAAGTAACGCCGGAAGAAGTAAAGAAAGCCTTGGGAGCTATGCAAAGGGGTAAGGCTGCTGGGGAAGATAAGGTGACAGCAGATTTGTTGAAGGATAGGGAGCAAATTGTTCTGGAAAAGCTGGCCACCCTGTATACGCAATGCCTCATGACCTCGAGCCTACCGGAATCTTGGAAGAATACCAACATAATCTTAATCCATAAGAAAGGGGATGCCAAAGACTTGAAAAATTATAGACCGATCAGCTTACTGTCCATTGCTTACAAAGTATTTACTAAGGTAATCGCAAATAGAATCGGGAATACCTTTCTGTGCATACGCTGTGCTTTTCGTTTCATATGAGTAATGTTACATGTTATCCACAGTGATTAGCGTTTTATACATTTTATTTTAGTTGGATAATTGCCTTCCTTAAATTTCTGCTGTAACTTCTCTACAATTTCGTATCTTTCCAGGCTGAAGCTTTCTTGTAGTATTTCTAAATAATCACTGACACCGGCACCATCAGCTCAGACATAATTTTTTGCAGCCGCATGCTTTCTGTGCATGAAGTGCCTGATATGCTGGCACCCGACCTTAATTGTTAATGCTGGTAATTTGTGGTGTGATATGCGATCTTCTACTGTTAGTTCTGATAATATGTGAAACAAATGCAAGGTCCAGTATTGAACTGTTTTGTCCTTGAATGCATGTAGACACCTTCAGTAGCTGATTTAATGAAAAGCTAAAGCCAATGTTTAGAAGTTGTTCGCAGCTTGAGACCTCCTTGTCAATAATTTCAAATGTGTTCCAGTTGATAAAAGGAAGATTAAAATCGCCAATAAAGACCACTTTGCTTCGCTCTTTAACTCTGCTGGAGAGGAAGTTGTGAATCCGTATAATGTATTCATCAGGGGCATTCGGTTTCCTGTAGATGCCCCCTGTTAGATTATTGTGTCTTGCCCTGTTATAGTACACCAAACACTTTAGTGGTTTGCTATGCTTTTCTCTGCATGAAAAAACAAACTCGGTTTTATTGCAATTGCCATGTTGCCCCCACGTTTATCTCAATCAGACTGTAAGATCGAGTAAATTGAAGGGATTAGTTCATAATCGTGAATACTGGAATGTAGCCATGTTTCAGTAATGACAATAATGTGACAACAGTACAAGAGTATTAGTTGTTCAAATTTGTCAGTTTTGCTGGCTATGCTGCGCACAATAAAACATATTGTTACGTGTGGAAAGCCACAGATGAATGAGGCTATTTGCAGGCTGTATACACTGAAGCCAGACAGCCAGGCCGACACTCGCCCGCGCCAAGGCACAGACCAACTTCGTCGTCATTCTCGTGGGGCCTCGTCTCTTGAGCATCTCTCGATAATATTGTAATACTACCCCCCGGTGGCAAAAGCACCATCACGGTTTTGTTAAACATGCAAGGCACGTTGAGAATTGTAGGGCTTGAGTCTGGCGACGTGTACAATGTCACTGGTTGTTACAGCTGAGGACGTACTGGGCGTGGCTAGAATGATTTCATAGGTGACATCGGTCATTTGGCAGATCACACAATATGGGCCCGTGCAACAGGAAAGCAGTTTTTCACAAAGGCCAACTTCACGCAATGGTGACCAAAGCAACAAGATTTTGCCGGGCACAAAATGGACATCATGGTGACAGAGGTCGTAGCATTGCTTCTGTTTGTCTTGAGACACTTGTAGAGGAGCGCGCGCAAGTTGGCGAGCATGGTCAGCACGGTTGACTGCATCACGGGCATCATTGCTAGTTAAAGCTGTGGTGGACGGAAGCGCATTGTCTACTGGTAGCATTCGTTCTCGGCCATACAAGAGGTAAAACGAGAAAAAGCCAGCAGTTTCGATACGGGAAGAGTTGTACGCAAAGGTAATGTAAGATAGAGCCAGGTCCCTGTCACGGTGGTCGTCTGAAACTTTTTTGGATAGCATGTCTGTAAGGGTGAAGTTCAAGTGCTCAGTGAGGCCGTTCGTTTGAGGGTGGTAGGAGGTGGTAAACTTATGCTGTGTTGAGCAGGTACGCATGATGTCATCAACGACTTTGGCCAAAAATGTATGGCGACGGTCTGTTAGCAATTGACGCGAAGCACCGTGGATCAAAATGATATCATGTAGAATAAAGTCCGCAACACTAGTTGCACAACTGGTCTGAAGAGCGGGTCGCGTAGTCTGCCACAACTGCAACCCACTTGTTTCCTGATGTAGACTCCAGAAATGGGCCGAGAACATCTAAGCCGACATGATGGAAGGGCTCGGCAGAGTCGTCGAGCGGCTGCAGGTAACCAGCGGGGAGCTGGGAAGGGTTCTTGCATCATTGGCAAAGTTCACAAGCGGCAACGTAACGTCGCACGGAACGGGCAAGGCCCAGCCAGAAAAAACTGCGACGTACATGATCATAGATTCGAGGTACGTCGAGGTGTCCTGCTGTTGGTGCGTCGGGAAGCTCTTCTATAACAGTTTAGCAGAGGTGTTTAGGTATAACAAGCAGGAACTCAGAGCTGCCGGATGAAGGTTGCGATGGTACAGAGTACTGTCACGGAGGACGAAGAGGTGTAGAGTAGCATCAGCCAGAGAGTGTTCAAGATGGTCGATGAGTGCTCTCATGTAGGCGTCATGACGTTGCTCGTCGACGAAATGAAGCAGCTGTGATACAGAGAATACGCAAGCAGCACTGGCAATATTGGAGGAGTCAGAGTTGTCAGCAGGGTAACGTGACAAGCTGTCAGTGTCTTGATGCAGGCAGCCAGACTTGTACACCACGGAATATGAAAATTCTTGTAGCCACAAAGCCCATCGACCAAGCCGGCCTGTAGGATCTTTTAGAGATGAGAGCCAGCAGACAGCATGATTGCCAGTGACTACGGAAAAAGGGCGACTGTAAAGGTAAGGACAGAACTTCGCAACCACCCAGTCAACAGCAAGGCATTCTCGTTCTGTAATGGAATAGTTGTGCTCCGATGGTGCTAGGAGGCTGCTCGCATAAGCAATAACGTGATCCTGGCCCCGCTGATGCTGGGCTAAGACGGTGGCATCTGTATGCAATTCCATAGGGGCATCAGGGTCGAAGTGGGCGGGAATGGGTGGTGAGGTTAGAAGAGTGACGAGACCAGAGAAGGCGGCGGCTTCTGCAGTACCCCACGAGAATTGTACGCCTTTCTTCAAAAGATTAGTGAGGGGTCTGGCAATTGCCGCAAAATCTGGAACAAAACAACGAAAGTACGAGCATAGTCGTACAAAACTTCGGACGTCTGCGGCTGTCTTCGGAACTGGACAGTGCGAGTTTTGTCGGGATCAGGCTGTACTCCGGAAGCGTCAACGAGGTGGCCCAGAACAGTAATTTGGCGGCGGCTGAAACGACATTTGGACGAGTTAAGTTCCAGCTCCGCCTTTCGAAATAGCTGTTAGACGCTCAAGGTGAGTGTCGAACGTGGGCGAGAAGACGATGACGTCGTCTAGGTAGCAGAGACATGTGGATCATTTGAAACCTTGGAGCAAGAAGTCCATCATACGCTCAAAGGTGACAGGAGCATTGCATAATTCAAACGGCATTACTTTATCTTGGTATAGGCCATCAGGTGTGATGAACGCAGTTTTTCCTCTATCCATATTGTCAACAGCACTCTGCCAGTATCCAGAATGAAGATAAATAGAAGAGAAATAGCTGGAACCATGGAGGCAGTTGTCTATACGTGGGAGTGGGTAGATTTCCTTCTTAGTAATGTTCAGATGATGGTAGTCTACACAAAAGCGCCATGTGCCGTCCTCCTTCTTAACTAACACCACAGGTGATGCCCAGGGACTCAAAGAAAGCTCAATGATGTTTTTATCTAGCATTTTGTTCACTTCACTTTGAATTACTCAGCGTTCCGACGCGGAAACTCGATACGGTCGTCGGTGAATAGACATAGCATGGCCAGGAAGAATCCGATCCTTGACCGCAAGCGTCTGGCCTAAAGGGCAATCGTCGAAGTTGAAAATCTCTCAGTCGGACGATAATACTTGGCAAAGGTCTTCAGCCTGCACAGAGGACAGGTCCATCGCAACCATTTTCTTTATGTTGGGATTGGCGCCCGAGGCTGGCATGAGAGGTCTGCTAAGCTCGCAAGAACCATCGGTTGATAGCACTGCCACGTGATGGTCGCCCAGACAATCAACATTGGCAAGGCAAATACCTTGCGGTAGAATTTGCTTTGCCAATCCAAAGTTAAAGATAGGCATGCGAGTGTAGTTTGCAGTAATAGTAAGTATACTGTGAGGCACGATAACATCATACTGTAGTGGAATGTTGGGCAGAGAAGTGACGAGGTACTAGCCATCAGGAACTGGTGGGGAAGACCAGGGAAGTTCAGTATAGGCAATTGACTTTGGCGGCAGGCGAAGAAAGCCAGTGGGGCGTAAGCGGCACTCAGGTGCATCAGAAGGCTCTGCAAGAATCGGCAACTCAAGGGGAAGGGTACTGGCAGAGCAGTCAATAAAAGCAGAATGTGCGGAGAGAAAGTCGAGGCCGAGAATTAGGTCATGGGGGCAATGAGCAATCATGGCGAAAAGGACAGGATTGTGGCGGCCGGTGGTGCTGACACATGCCATACACATGCCGACGATAGGCACAGTACCGCCATCCGGAACGTGGACGACGCGTGCCGACGCTAAGGTGAGGAGCTTTTTGAGTCGTCGTCGGCAGGCAGCACTCGTAACAGAAAGATGTGCGCCTGTATCAATGAGTGCAGTGACAGGATAGCTGTCAAACATCAACATCAAGAAGGTTTTGGTTCATAGGTAACATGAGCAGAGGATTTGAGGGCAGGGTCGACAACGCAGCTTCACCTCCAGAAGCTGCAGTGCCTAGTTTTCCGGCTGGATCTGGGAGGCAATAGGCGGCGAAGAGAAGTGCCGGAGTTGGGGCAAACGAGACTGATGGCGTCAAGATGAGGGCAAGTGGCTGTAGCGAAGGTTTGGAGCAGGGGCATCAGTGGCAGTGGGTTCATGGCGGATGGCATAGGGAACAGAAGGTCCAAAGGGGCGGGAATGAGCGGCGGTGTATGTCTTAAGCGGGTGGTGGCCATCGGTCGCGGCAGTGATGAGCGACATGGCCGATGTGACAGCAGTGAAAGCACATCAGCCTGTCATCAGGGGTGTGCCATTCGGACGGGTTGCGGCGAGATGTGGCAGAAAAGGACTGCCGGGGACAAGGAGGGCCACTAGAGAACTGGGGAACGCTGGGTTGGAGGTGTTGAACACATGGAGTTCAGACCCATGTTCTCAAATGCCTGTCTCACGACGGCCTGAATCATCACAATCGTGGTTGTTGGCAGATCGGGAGGAATCGCGGAGAAAGCTGGTGAACAGGCGGCCTCGAGTTCGCGGCGAACAATACAGGTTACGTCGTCACAGGTGGTGGTCTGACGCGGTCGACCCACACATGTCGACGTAGCAGCAGTGTTGGATAGCCGCATGATGTGGTGTGTGACATGGTGGCTTTTAGCTTGTTCAAGGCGATGGCATTCTTTTATGATGGCGTTGATAGTCGAGACGTCAAAAACAAGCACATTGAAAGCGTTGTCGGCGATGCCTTTTAGCACATGTGCCACTTTATCTGCTTCAGACATAGTAGAGAGTTTTAGTATAGGGGATGCTAGGCGTTGGGGCCCCTAGCTCTTGGGTGCATTTGCGTTTGCGTACGCAAGAAGAAACACGTTATAGGTTAGAGGCCCCAAACGCAAGCCGCAGTGAGGTCGCATGCGCTCGCAGCGCCATCAACGTCTAATCTTTGCTGTGTTATCATTTTTTAAAACACGAAATCAAGCATATGAAGTAAAGCACATAAAACTATTCTTACTAAAAGCAGTTAATAGAGAGGTTTAGAGTGTCCAGTATTCGGGTAAACGCAGGCTGGGGCGTTGGGGCGGAGCCATGAACGGGTGCGACCTGCATGGTGCAGCCACCTGGTGGCGCAAAGCTCAAAAAGACAAAAACAGCTAATATTGCAGTAACCAAGTGTATTTTACTTTGCTGCGGGTATAAATTTTTGGCAGCAACACAATTACGCCAGTGCCGAAAATTTACACCAGCAGCGAAGTAGAATAGACTTGGTTACAGCAATATTAGCTGCTTTTGTCCGTTTGAGCTTTGCACCGCCAGGTGGATGCACCATGCAGGCAGCTCCCGTTTATGGCTCCGCCCCAACACCCCAACTGTGTTTATCCGAATACCGGACACGCTAAACCTCTATAATATATAATGACGTCTGTCAACACTTGGAGAAAGATTTATTAGATTATCTACCCGCTAGCTATTCGTGAGTTCTCCTACACCGCGAGAGTCATGTGGGTAACGTGACCACTCAGGGGCAGCGATGTTTTCGGCCGGCCAAACAACCCAAGGACGCAAGTAGATGTAGCGGTCTGCGCATGCGCAGTACCGTCGCCCCTAGTTCTTGCGTACGCAAGCCGCTTGCGTCTCCTAAACTAAAGCTCTCTAGTATTGTCAGCTTTGTGGCATAGGGTCAAGATGTCGAGGATGCATGAAACATACGGTTCTGTAGATGTCTGAACATGAAACGCAAGAGCCTTTCTCGCGGCAACCTTGCGGCCAATGGGGTTGCCGAACAGTTCCCGTAGCTTTTCTTTGAAACTGTCCTAACTGGTTGTCTTGTCGTCATGCGTTTGGTGCCACACGCGTGGGGTGCCACCGAGATAAACGATGGCATTGGCTAGCATAATCGTTGGGTCCCACCTGTTATAAGCACTGGCGTGTTCATAGAGCTTGATCCATTCATCAACGTCCTTTCCCTCGAGGCCAGAGAACATATTAGGGTCGTGACATGGGGCAACCATGACGATTGGAGCAGTCGGACAAGTCGAAGCTGTTGCAGAGGCGGTCTCGTCACCAGGAGGCATGGTGACAAGCTCAATGTACCGACCACTTTGGAGTTCCATGGCGAGGACGGGGATTGCTAACCTCCACCAGAATGTTTCGTCTGGAAAGACAAAGATGAAGTGCAAAGACGAAAGAGGCTATTTACAGGCTATTTATGCTGGAGCCAGACAGCCAGGCATTCGTCCAGCTTTAGGTTTCTCGGCATCTGCTTGACGGGTTTTTTTGACCAGTACTGTTGAACATTTTGTCGCATCCCAAATGTATAACTTATCATTTACTTTAAGTTTGTAGTAGACAAGGGTAACATTATCGCCATTTTCCTTTTCGGCTTTGCATGACTGCCAAAGCTTAGTACGTATGACACGAACAGGTGCCGAGAAATCTTCTAAAACAGATAAAGAACTGCCTTTCAGTTTGAAATAGTTTCAAAGCATAGACGTTTTCTCAATGAAGTCATAGAAGCGTAGAATGACAGGTTTAACTAAGTTCTTTGTTATTTTAGCTATACAGTGAACACGCTTGATTGATTGAACTTCTTCACCAGCCTTGCCTCTTAGAATGTCGTCAATGACTGCTTGCCTCAGATCAGTAGCAGTTTCGTCAGCTTCTTCTGTCAGCCTATACATGGAAATATTGCTACAATAACAATATTATTATGGTGGCTTCTATTTTCTAGTTCATCAAGTTTGTTATTCAGGTGTTCCATTTCCTCACACAACATTAACTTTCTCTTCACACTTGATCAACTTTTCACGGTGTTGTTTGAAAGATGCGATCGAGGTTTCAATTTCCACTAGCTGAGATTGAACATCATGAAATCCGGCTTCTAAAGTTTTCTGTGAATTTTTAATTTCCTTAACACATAATATTTCTTTGATCATGCTCGGGCCTTAATTTTCCTCAATGTCACCACCAAGCAACAGAATCAAGCGGATCAAACTAAATTAGGGACAATGAAGGCAAAGAAAAGCTTGTGGCGAGCATGACTACAACATGAGTTGGGAAAAGATAATCAACCTTAACAGATTCAGATCATGCAGAAAGTCGATGCAGCGTGAGTGATGCGTTATGTCGGAAATCTCAGATTTCCAAGAACAGCAAGAACAGGTTGGACACTGCAGAATTGGTGCTTATAAAGCAAGAGCACAAGACATTAACATAAGAAACAGACGGTAACAAAAAGAAATGACAAAATGAACCTGTATGGCACAGACATCTATAGAGACGATCAAGGCATCTTAAGAGTGCAATGGAGGCTTCAATGCAGCAATTTCAGCTTAGACGAGACGCATGCTATTGCCAAGAGAGAGTCGCTTGTCAGAACTCTCAGTGCTTTATGCACATGAAGTAACCATGCACAGTGGAGTTTTCTTAACATTGATGCATCTAAAGACAAAGTTATGGATTGCATGTGGCTGACAGTTAGCAAGATACATTATAAAGAAATGAGCAAAAAGTGATCAAGATTAAAGTAGGAGCCAATGTTTCAACAAGTGGACTTGTCTTCTTCAAGGCGACATTTCAAGGTGACAAGCGACATATGAACAAAATCCCAAGAAAGACAAGTCCACTTGTCAAAACGTTGGCTCCTGCTTTCATCTTGTTCATGTTTTGCTCATCATCTTGAATTTCCATCTCCCACATTCCCCATGTTTTCTATGGATTATAAAGAAATGTATCGCATACAGAAGATTTCTCAACCAATGGCACAAGAAATGGAGCCACTCCCGGCTTACAGGATAACATAGACAAGGCCATTGGACATCATTGGTATAGACTTCGCTGGACCGCTGAATGCTCGAGATGCAAAGGACAGCAGAGTTATAAAGTTTTATGTTGTGACATTTCTTGTGCAGTAACAAAAGCTGTGCAGCGGGACTTGCTCAAGAGCATGTCATCTGAAGCATTCATACAAGCCTTCCGAAGATTCATAGCCAGAAGAGGATTTTGTACACCAATTTACAGTGACAATGCAAGAGCATTTGTGAAGTCAGAGAAAGAGGTAAACAAATTCCTAAGAATGGAAGACGAACAGGTGCAAGAATACAACTGCAGCATCTAAGTCAAATGGAAGTTTATTGAACAATTAGCTCCATGGTGGAGTAGATTTTATGAAAGACTCATCAGAAGTTTTAAGACATCAATGAGCAAAGCTGTAGGAGCTATACTTATAAGTGAGGAAGAACTACGAACTGTTGTGGTTGAGGCAGGAGTCATTAACAACTGGTCTCTTACGTTTATGACAATCCCAACGAGACACAGCATATAATACCTGTGAACGTTATCGGAGGCAAGCAAGTACTTAACGAACATGACGACAGCAAGTCTAGTGAAAAGGTTGTTGAATTACTCGAGAAAAAAACGGCCGTGGCTTAGCTTGGTTAAGCCTGGTGATTGCGAAGCAATAGTGTACACAGAGGAGTGTACACTATCCCTGTTCAGACAATTATCCCTGTTCAGAGGAGTGAGATGTATCATTATCGACGAGGTCAGCATGTTATCTTCGGACCTGCTTCGACAAGTGGACCGGCGGCTTCGTGAAATAAGGCCGGACAGGATGTTGGAACCCTTTGGGGGCTTCGATATCATTTTATGTGGAGACATGAGGCAGCTGCCGCCCGTTAGAGCATCCGAGGTGTACAAGCGGCCAAAGTCGTGTGGAGCCGTGTATAACACAGATGTTCTACCGTGGCATCACCTGGAATACTTCCCCCTAACCCAAGTTGTCCGCCAAAGCGACGCATTCTCAGCTCTCTTAACCAAGATTGGCGATGGCACGTTGTCGCCGAGCTGCATACTGGGCACGCCGCTTAGAAAGTCGTTCTTCTCGTTCTTCTTCCGTCTTCGTAGCTCGCTGATGCTTCCTCTTTGCATTCTGCCGAGCTGCCTTGTTCGTAGGCACCATCGTAACATCTGGCTATATGACTGTCTTGGCGAGAGGAGCGGAGCTGTTTTATACAGCTGGTGTGACGTCACTCTGACCGTAGCGCCCCTGGCGAGAGGAGCGGGAGTTAGGCCGCCGTTGGTGGCTACCGCCTCGCCTCGCGACGGCGTGAGATGGGGCCCCGTTTTTACTCAGCTGGTGTGACGTCACACCGACCGTAGCGCCCCTGGTGAGAGGAGCGGGAGTTAGGCCGCCGTTGGTGGCTACCGCCTCGCCTCGCGACGGCGTGAAATGGGGCCCTGTTTTTACACAGCTGGTGTGACATCACTCTAGGTCACGTGGTGTGACCTCACGCAGCGAGGTCACGCTAAAGGTCAATGGTGCCTGCCACCTCCTCGCCACGGAACGGGCTGAAGTGCGACCTAAAGTAGTATTGCTTCGCAATAAAAGAAAAGAGGCAATGATAACATGGGGGGGGGGGCAAGATAGAAACAATAGTGTCTGAAGGAACTCAAATGGTGCTAGTGCGAGAACGGCTAGTACCACCAATATACCAGAAAAAGATATGCTTCTGCTTAGAGAAACATGTAAAAGAACATAGTGAAAGTTCTGCAAGGTCGAAAAGATTTTCCCAAGCAAAGATGACCTAGTAAAAACATGCTTGCTTCATACGCTTGAAGGAAAGCTGGTCAAGAGATCAATCAAGAGACCAAGAGACTGAAGATCATGCAGCTTATTGATGCACAATGGCGTCAGCACTGTTGCGGAGCGAAATGGTGGTGAGGAGCACCAGGGTGAAACCACTGGCCAGTACCATTTGGGCTTGGGTAGGAAGGCGCTGGAGGAACAGCTCACGTAGGAGACGTCAGTGGTGTGAGTGCACATGCCAAGGAGCACATCCACCACAAGGCGGTACTTGCGATTCTGTAATGTTATCCACGCGAGTTCCAAGCGAGCACCGACTGGAAGTAACCAGGTTATGGGATTCCCTACCTAGAACTCTGGCAGACAAATTACTTTTGAAGCAACTGTGGCAGTGCTATTGAGTGCAGCGGCGTCTGATATCGTGGCTTGCTTACGTTCGGTCTCGATGTCAGACATCGCACCGCCTCAGTCTTCAGTTGCAAGTTGATATCGGGCACGTGCTGAGGCTTGATCCAGACATCTGCTGTCACTAGCTGTAGAGCTCATCTGAGACAGAGACGCTACAAGATGTTCATGCAGTACTGGGAACAAGACAGTTCATTTTGGATTTTGTGGACTCGTGTATGCCGACTCGAGTGCTACTCATACTCATGGCTCGGTCCAGATACTCGGGTTGCCTTTCTTGCTGATGGTGCTCTATAAAAATAGGGGTAGGTGACATAGCATGATGAAACATTTGAGACAGTAGCTGCTGCATAGCACGAACAGTGCAGTAGCAGATACAAGGTGTGTCGCAATGCCGGCGCGATGAAAAAAGTCTGCAATGGCACTACCGGGATCACACCACGATGGTGCACAAGGTGAAACCGATGAAAGACACTGTAAACTGCTGGCATTTGTGAATGCTACATTTAGCTTGACATTTACTGTCCTTCCTGCTTAGACCAGTGTATGCATCATGATTCGGCAAGCACACAGCGTCTAAGCAGGAATGTGTGTGTGCACAACACTTATGCCAGCAATAGAAGCCAGAATGCTTCCCCAGCTCTGGTAGAGCTGACTGAGTGAAGTATTAGGGCGGTCCATCTCGTTACACAGCAAGGAATGACAAAATGACCACAAATAAGGAAAGCAAGGTTTCTTGGGTAGCATGTTGACCCATGATATTGACCTCGTTAGTCTCTGTGCATCAGAGCACATGTTGGTTCACAGCTGGGCCCCAGTCAACATCTTCGCTTTATGTTAAGTTTGCTTTCATTGACCTTTTTCGTCTAAAATTGAAATTTAAAGAAAGATTTGACATACTTTTTCTTTCTTTCCTTTTTTGGTGTGGGTGGGGTGGGGGGGGGTTGCTTGAACTGAAAACGTTGAACCCTAAGTTTATTGCATACATTTAGTACATGTTGCGTTAGGTGATACCATGCACATGTGTCCTTTTCCATCGGCCAGCGTGCTCAGGAAGTGCAAGAAAACAGCAGTCGCTGTGCACTCTGTTCTGTTCTGTTTAATCTCTTCTGCTTTCTGCACATTTTTGCTAAACGATTGCTGATACTCAAAACATTAGTTTTATGTTTCTTGTGACTTTTGATCAAAGTGGTACTTCTTAAAAAGCACAGCCAGCTATGTGGCTCATTGCCTGCCAATATTGTGGCTTATGGATAATCCAAAAGCTTTTGCACACAGAAAAATGTCTGCATTCTGATGTGCTCATACGGATGCTTAGAATACAGTACTGTTAAATTTGCGGGGAAAGTCGGGGTTATGTTGAATTCCAATGGCGGAGTCGGAGTGGCCGACGGACTCCGCGATCGAGCACTCGATGCGGGCGTAGAGCAACACCTCCAAATCCGCGAGTGGAACACAACCGGCGCCGCCGGAGCAAGGCAGAAGCGGAACTTCTATTGCCGAGTTACCCAGGATGCCTTGCGTGTTGTCATTTTCTTCCGCTGTTTGCTCCCAGCATCGCCGTCACTTGTCGCTTCAGCGCCGTTCACTTGTTGTTTTTTTTAAAAGTGCGGAATGGATATCTCGCCAAGCGAGCAGCAGTTTTTGTTTCCTCGCGAGTTGTGACCGGTGGCGCCTCCCAGCAGACAAACGTGGTAAAGGAAATACGTCACGCACAGTTCCGGTCCACTCCACCGATTTTGGCGGATCATCTTTTTGTGCTGCACGGAGTGACTCCCGCTCTGAATCCACTCCGACTCTCTCATTGGAACACTTTACATCCGCCCTCACTCTGTCATTGGAACAAACTTGCTCCGAAACGAGCAGAAAAACTTGCTCCGACTCCGCCATTGGAATTCAACATTAGTTTGAGGCAGCCTATAACAGACACCTAAAAGTACAGTTTTTAGTGCAACGTGGTAAACTACACATAATATTTCAATGTCTGAATCGATATGAAATACTGAATGTGGTACTTGCTGATTCACCGCCACAAGTACTTCACCCCAGCATGCATCACGATGACCTTTGCCATAAAGGTTGAAATTGGGCAAAAAACAAGCAGCAGCAGTGTTGTACAGTGGAAAGACATACAACAAAAGTGTTTCTACGGTAAAACCTTGTTCATTCGAATTCCACGGGGATGCTAAAAAATTCGATTTATACAAAATTGGAACTAATGAATGTCAGAGAAAAAATTATGCAGATCCCACGTACTATGGGAATCCATGTAAGCGAAGCTTTGCGTGCTGGATGCTTTGATTGGCGATAATTAGCAGTGATGTTGATGGCTAAAGGTTAATTTCGCAATGTTAAGCCTAAAACGAGAGTGGTGAGTTGATGGTAAACATTACCTTGCGTGCACCACTGCTGTTTGTCTGCTAGTACACAGAACACACAGGGAGAGGTGTTTGCTTGAGGTGGTGTTGTGCACCATATTTCATAACGTCTGAGAGGATTGAGCATTGTCATTGCCTCACATGGCACATCCCACCGTGGCAGAAACACTAAATTTGAATCGGATTATGGGGCTGAGCATGGGCTTTTGCGTACGGGCCTGGCCAGTGCCTTTTCTATTTCGCACCATGAAAATGCGGCTGCCGTGGTTGGGATCGAACCTGCGACCTCTAGCAATGCCCTAGCTGCAAAGCTACCGCGGTGGGCACAGAAGTGTTGATTTGACCGTCGACCGCTTTTGTAGTGTAGTAGTGTCGCCTGGACCATGTGGTGCACTTTAATTAATGTGGCTCCGCTTCTACACGCCCTGCATAATTTGCCTTGTCCGCTTGACATATTTGCATGGTGTTTATTTTTCAGAAATAGATGCTACATAGTGTACCCTGCCTTGAACTTAAGCTTATCCAGTTTCTCTGCAACCGCTGTCGTAGTAGGTTTTCCATGTCTTTTGTCATCACCTCCCCCCTCCCTTGTATGTAAAGCCCCTTAAACTTCGTTAAGTAGCGCCACGCTTTGAAGAATGCTGCCTCCTCCTCGCGTGCTCTGGCCAACACCGCGTCGCTATTGGCCTAATAGCATCACGTGGGCCCTCGCACCGTGCTTCAGCGCCATTTTTGCTTGAGAAGCATCTATGGAGTGGCAAGGAGCACATGTTGGTGCCGTTGCTACACCCGAGCGGTGTAGGCGGCACCACGGTCGAGGAGGAAGCGGAAAGACAGGAGAAACGTGGAGGAGTGAAAGCGGAGGAGGAGGAGAGTGTCGCTACTTTACGAAGTTTAAGGGGCTTTACTTGTACAGGAACTGCCTCTTCTCTTCCCTCCTCTCTACAGTTGAATCTACGTCCCCTCTGGACTCGCACCTTAGTAGAAAAGAAAGCGCTGCAGTTTGTGCAATGCTTCTGAGGGGAGTGACGGATAATTACAGCTGTCTAGAGGCTAAGGTCGCGACGCCCAGGGAGCTCCAGAAGCCATCGTGCACATTTGACGCGGTAAGGGGAAAAGGACTTTCTCCCGTCGCCTTTCCTTTGACTCGCTCCTGTCATGTATACACACGCTCTGAACCACCCTCCGATGCGTTGTGCCAGACAGTAGCATCCACAGTAGCAGTAGCAGTGGGAAAGTCGAAGGGAGAAGCAAGGAAAGCTTCGTTTAAAAAAGTCGCTCGGTTAAGACGCATGTATAGTGTGATGTAGCGTGAGCCCATGCGTGCACACGCTACGTCGTGTTGGCGAGAACGTCTATAGTTTGAAGCATTGGCGCAGCCAACGTATCTGGACGCGGCTAACGCGGCCTGACGTGCCTGACGTCGAGATGGCTCTTGCTCCTTCCGCGCGTTCGTCGCGCCAATTGCGCCGACCGACAATGCATGGTGTGGAAAAAAAAAGGTGCCCACGCTGCTTCGCAACGGTCGCTGGCAGCCATAGATTTCCTAAATAAATACCATAGAGGGAAATGTGGCGCTAGTGTCTACGGGGGCTCTCATGAGCGTTGCCTCAACCTACATGGGAATGATGGGAAGTACAGGCTTCGGCTTGACTTCGATCTTTAGACTAGTGGCATTTGCTTGCGGCGCAGTAAACGAAGTTATACTCAAATATTATCGCGTAGAATCTAATTTTATTTCTGCAGTTTCTTCTATAATGTACAACATGTTACATAAATTTTGTATGACTTTGAGATTGGAGCACAGTTTACTATGGTTTATCAACAGGGCACACCAGGGTATGCATTCTTGTGCGATTCTGTTCCCGATTTAATGCCAGAGAATAATTCTTTATTTATTTTTACAACAGTAATAACAACCGTGCATTTACTTGTATAAAAATATTTATCAAGTATTTATGGAAATAAAGATGTATTGTGAAAAAGTGTAGCGCCCTTGAGAGGAATGCTACAAGTATCATCTGTTACGATGCCTGCTTGCTGCAAACGTGAGACTTTTCTCGCAGACGACAGGCACTTGCGAACTCTCTCGCTCTTTCAAAAGGCTGCATCAGCTGTCACGATTGCTGAACGTCTTCAAGTATTTTTAAGCACATCTGCTGCACTGCTAGCAGGGATGCTTGATGCCTCCTATGAGTGTGCTTCATTTTCTTTTATGTTGACGTGCCGCTTCCAAAGCATTACGGCGTAGCTTTGCAATTACTCATTTTGCGACACTAGACTACAGCCATGAAGCAGCAACCTTTCCTACCACAAGTAATTTTGTGTTCTCAAAGTCCTAAAACACGCACTTCAATGAGCACATAAATTAGCAATGCATAGTGAAGCCCTCAATAAAATTTGATTGTCAAGCCACTAGAACTACAACTTCTGTGTGTTGTATCAGTAGTACCTTCTTTTTCCTATTCTGAAGTTTCATAAAGCATGTAACACTACAGCACCAACCTAACACACTTAACAAACCAAGGTCCAAACAGTCAAAACATGTTCTTTCAACGTTTACGATGCCGTCACTTTCTCGTCAGGGCTTCGACACCACACCGCAACACAAACATCGTCCCAGCTGCTGGCCCAGCGCGCTAGCGCCACTTTGAGCAACAGAACAAAGGCAGATAGCTTTGCGTTGCACTGTCCCACTGCAGGTTATAGCAATTGCGCTTGAAGCGAAACCAAAAGTGCCAAAAAATACTTGTGGACTAGTTTGCCAGTCAACAGAATGCCAATCCGTAGCCTGTACTTCCCATCATTCCCATGATCGAATGATCGCAGCGCCCGATTTCACTCTATAGTCGGATACAACTTGAGAAGAAAGTGGAGGCCCCGCCCAGATGACCGAAACGCAACAGCTGATTGCCTCCGCGACTAAAATAGCCCCGTTAAAATAATCGTGCTCCTGAAACGCGCGATTCTCCGTATAAATAAAGACTTTTGTATTTTGATGACTGGTTTAGTAGAGCTCTCATGTTCTACAGCGCATGCCGGATAGTGACAGAAAAATAATCCCGTGCCTTCTACAATGCTGCCCGTCGTCTGCTTTTTTTTTTTCATTGCACGTGAAAAAAGTAGAAAGAGCAGCTCAGCATGGCTTTTGCGCTTGTTCGCATGTACACGGCCTATCTACTACTCGTTTTCCAAGCTTAAAGTGAATCAGTTGCTATTGAAAAAGTACTTATATATAACAATGCATTTATCGCTGAAGCACACAGCTGACGCGACTTGGCCCAGTTCGAAGCGCGGGCGGCCGTTTTCTCCGTCGGCGGGGTCACCGGCTGTCCGGCTCATGACGTCAGTCCAGAGTGCGTGCCCATTGGTGGATGCTCGTGTGCATCCGCGTCGGAGGAGTAAACACCCCTTTTTTCTAAAGTTGTAGCCAACTATAGTTATACTAATATGAAACTCTATGCTAGCAGCCGTTCAAAGTGGCGCGCGAGTTGGGGATCTTTCTGCGCATGCTCCGAAGAGAACAGTCGACGGCGCGCGTGTCGAAGTCTAGAGGGGACGGCATTTCGGCTGGCGTAGCGCAAGCGCCGTAGCGTGACTGGCCGCTCGCGATGAGCGATGACGCTCGCTGCAAGAACTAAAGCTGTGCTCTAAAATGCACTCCCAAAAGGCATCACAACCTGCTACGATGTTGGGCTTCGTTGTACTTTCGATGATGCATTGCCTGCATGCTGCTGAGTTCCACTTTACGCAACGATGCTTTCCTTTAAGTAATAGCCACGAATCTCAAAGGCTGTGCTTTTTGGTACTTCATGCGCCGATACACATCCCGGCTGTTTGTCCCGGCCACATATTTCTAACTGCTAGTAAGTACAGCAGGGCGTGGCACTTGCAGAGACGGACGTTTGCGTGCATGCGCGAGTAAGAGTGGGTACGAGAGAGGAAATGTGGGGACTTTTGCTCCTTGAATATACGACTCTGCCTAGGCACTATGGAGGAGTTTTATAGCGCGTGTTGTATGTGCTTGTCCCTATGCCGGCAGAAGTCGCGGGGCATGGTAGTGTTGTACTTAGCATCGCAACTTGGCGGCTCGACGCAATTATATTTATTCAGTCACGTTTTTTACTAATTAAAACATTGTGTCATTATTTCGCATTATTGGCGGCGCCTCCAGGACGCCAAAGCGGCAATGGGGCCTGCGCATGCCAGGGGAGTATAAGATCGGCTGTCCGCTATCGCGGACAGCCCATTTTTTATGCGAGCACCCGCTGGCATGCTTCAGCCTCCACAGCTCCAACCCACGGGCCGCCCTCTTTCCTGCTTTGATCCCCCGCTACCGCATGGGTGCCCCGGAGACCCTGCGCCGCCTGCTTTATTATAACCTCAGGTGCTTTCCTGAGGCCTCCGTTTGCTGTTTACGTGTGCCCTCCTGGAGCAGCGCTTGTAAAAAATCCAACCTCAGGCTCTGCCCAGGCGGTGCTACGGAAAAATCTGTCACCATCGCCTCCATCGCAGCCTTGGGGCGAACTGAGTAGTGCAAAGAGCTGTCCGCAAGCAAAGGCGCATAGGCCACATTGGTTCCTCCTCTTTCAGTTGTGTTGAGGCACGGTTTCCTAGAAATCAAGGACATGGAAAGCTTCTTCCGCCCATCTATGCTTCGGAAAGGGAGGAAGCTCAGCAGGGCGTTGCCCTTAGACACTTCGTTGCCCTCAGCCACACGTTCAGCCACTGAATACGCCCGCGCCGCGATCGCACACGCCGACCAAGCGCGCCAGCTCGCCCGCACCCATCTCGAGGCCTCACAGGAGCATCAGAGACGCCTCTATGATTGCCACCATCGCGACGTGCACTTTACTCTGGGTTCTCTGGTGCTTCTCTGGTCGCCCATTCGACGTGTGGGCCTTTCTGAAAAGCTGCTGTGTAGATTAAGCACCGGGACGGTGCTTCTACTTCCGGGGGTGATGCTACGAAACAGCCACCACAGTGTGGCTGCACTGAAGAGGAGGAAGACGACGTGGACCCGCTTGACCCGCTCGCCATTGTGGCCTTCCGTTAGCTTCCTCTGAATAAATGTATATAGCATTGGGCTACAGCTACACGTAACAATATCCTGAACACAAGACTTAAGTATCTCCTATATTTTTATGCATTTTATTGTAATGTTTTTTCTCGCAATTATTTACAGAGAGTAAATTCTTCCATAGCCTTTTTCAGGGCACCAAACAAAAAATGTTTTCTAAGGCAGCAAACAGTGTGCGAACATAACGAAAGTAAGCTTCCTACAATGCCGGTGCGCCGCATCTTTATGTCTCGCAGAAGCTACAGCATCGCTCAGTACCTTTTAAATTTTAGCAGCTCGCAGACGCTTCAGGCAACACACGCACACAAGTAAATGTAAATAAACGTGACATTTTCTTTTACACACGTGCGTTACTTCGCAATTACTCATCCAGTGCTCCTACAACAACTTTATTGCTCACATTTGAGAAACAGTCGAGCAGGGGGAGCACATTGCGAAACGTGCTTGTTGTATCGGCGCAGGACATACAAAATACCGATTCTAGAAATGAGCTCGGGATACAACGATGCTCTGGAACAGGATTTTGAATTAATAAAAGGAACCAAAATGTTTGGTTAAACTGACCTGCCAGATCTCTCCATTCCACTTGTTGAGTCAAGCGGAGGCGGATGGAAAATATTGATGGCACATATGCAGGATGAGTCGCAACGTTGCTTTTTCTGTTGCCAACGAAGTGGCGGCTGCAGATTCTTGAGTTCTCGCTTGGTTGCCACGGTCCTCCATCAGGGCAACGCAGCACAATTACAGCAGAACAACATTTCTTGCTTTCTCATGCGAGCCGCTGTGTTGTGGGGAATGCAAGTAATGCTATTACCCAACACATTGAACGGCCCGTATCCAGCGCTCTCGCTTTTCTCCTTCATATGATTGCGAGGGAAATCGGTAAAGCTGAACGTTGTTATTCAGCCTTTCACGTTCGTGGCAATTTACAACACAACAGTAGTGTCGATTGCGGCATTTCTTCGTACACTCTAAGAAGAAAAGGAGGAAATGGGGTATTGAGGTCATCCTTTAGGGGAGCAGCTGATCTGCCACAACCATTCCGCCCTTTGGGGTGTAAGTGCGAGGGGATGAAGTGTTACTCCTCACGCCGTTACTCCTCCGAGGACTAACAGTTGCTCTTTTCCGATGCTCCTCAAGGGAGTAACGGTCATTATTTCCGATGCTCCGCAAAGGTGGAACTAATGAAATTAGGCATTTATACGCTAATAAAGAAGATTACTGAGCTGAAAAAAAAAAGAAACTAAAAGTGCCCGAAAGTAGGATTCGAACTCACGTCCTCGCGCTCCCATGTCAGCTACACTAACCACTGCACCACGGCCGATTGGTTGACGGAGTAGGAAATTGAGACAGGTTAAGCATTGGAACGCAGGTGCGGCAATGTAAAAGCGACTCGGCATTTTGTGTATGCTGTGCGGGGAGAGTGTAACGTTGAGTGTACTTGCAACCATAAGCGAGTGCTAAAAGAAATCTGCCCGAGTATTCTTAGGTTGCTTTAAACTGAGGCACTACACGATGTAAACGTGTAGCGAGCTCGAACGGGGCACCGAAGACGACAGAGACGAACAATTGCTCTGTCGCTTAGTGTGTCCCGTTTGAGCTACACATCACTTCAGTTAAGTTCGTAATCTCCTTGGAACGGAAGGAACTTAGGTACTATTGACCAGCAAAATCTGGAAGTCTATCAATGACTTGCGCGTTTAATGTGTATCGCTCACTTATGGGGTGCGCACGAAGGGCATGGCTCTTCACATTGCAACTTTAAATTTCACGCAATTTTCTCACGAAGAGGCAAAGTACTGCTTTGCATGTAGTTCAATAGCCAGTGCACGAACTTCGAACTATCCACGATTTATAGACAATACCGTTTTTGCCGCATCACTGCACGACATGGACGAAAACAGCGGCGCGCATAGGGAGTAACTGTTGCCATTCCTCCTCCCGTTGCTCTGTTTCCGACCAGGGACTAAACACTTACTCTCCAAAATTTGCACACGGCACGCACATCCATGCAGTTACTCCCTTGAGGGACGAAAGTGGCCTTTTTGGGACTAACTGCGCAGTTACTCCCGTTTTCCCCGGAATTCTTCTTAGAGCGTAGCGCGCAGGGCTATCGAGGTTGCCGTCGCTTCCACCATCAGTCTAACGAGTCAGCCAGCACGCGCTTCATGGCAGTTCGGCGGCGCGTCCGACTAGCGGAGAAATTGATAGCTCTCTGTCTGGGTGTTAAATGCGCAAAGTGCTCACAATATGGAGCAAAATCTATAGTTAAATCGTTGTTTCACAGTTGCTAGCTGCATAGGCAACTTAGCAAGGGAGTCAGGCTTCGCACTACTCAATTACTGCCTCTTCGCACTGGCAGGCGGTGCTACACGTCCTGCAGAACTCCAGAGTCTGATGTCTATTATCGCGACAAAAAAAGCGACCCGCGACTTATACAACACCAGTCAGAACCTTGCCCCTTCAGACACAGCGATCACCAAATGGACCGTCCGTGCCTACTGCCTCACCGCGCGGGCAGCCAGCAACAGAGCGTAAATTGGCCCGCACTCCGCAATGCCGGCATGCCTAGGGGACAAACGCATACAACACGCGTTAAGAGACCTCCTCCGTTGTGCCTAGGCAGATTCACATATTCAAGGAGCAAAGGCCCCCAGATTTTCTCTCTTGTACCCGCTCTTACTTGCACCTGCGCAGAAACGTCGAAAGCCGTGAAAAGAACCACGCTCCTCTGTACCTGCTAGCAATTGTAAAAACACATCCCGGCTGCTGTGTTAGACATTACCTGGTGGCTCTTCTTGGCAGAACACCTCGTAGATAAACAGCGTAGCCTGCAAGATGTAACCTGAAAAAAAAGAAAACTCGGTGCCCTTCCACTCTCTGAAGAAGGATGACCAGCGAAGCTGTGTATGTGGGTCCCCTAATGGCGAACTACACCACCGCCACGGGTCGCCCCAGCATTGCACTATCTTCGGGATCGGCCCGCGTAACGGGAGTGCTTAACGCCTGCTGCACCTCCGCCGCGGGTCGGGCCGGTATTGCACTATCTTCAGGATCGAACCATGTATGGGGAGTGCCTGACGCCTGCTTCACTTCACCTCCGCCACGGGTCGGCGAGCATTGCACTATCTTCGGGATCGGCCCATGTATGGGGAGTGCTTAACGCCTCCTTCACCTCTGATGCGGGTCGGCATGGCATGGCACTATCTTTGAGATCGGCCCACGTATGGGGAGTGCTTAACGCCTGCTTCACCCCCACCGTGGGTTAGCCCAGCATTGCACTATCTTCGAGATCAGCCCATGTATGGGGAGTTTTTTTGCTTACCATGCCAACAACACTAAAATTTACTTGGACGGTAGAGGTATGCAGCTTCGCTGCAAAAAGGAAGAAAGAAAGGTGCAGTTTCTCCCGAAAGGCGAAGCATCGATGGCGATAGCAAATTAGCAGACAGCCGTATGAAGTAAGGAAAATAATTTTATCAGCCGTATCAACTTGTGAACATTCGCTTGCTAACTGAAATACTAAGCACGTACAGCAAACATGAACACATCACACCCAATGACTATGAACACTTGCTGTCAAAATGCTGGTGGGAGGAAACGCGGCAACAGCCGCAGCGAAGTGACATTCGTGTTGTCAATCGCTTCAGTGCAAAGTGTGCGCCAAGAACACGCAGCATGCACATGGTGCCTCGCAACGGTAGGTGCCTCGCGCACCAGAGAAGACAGCGCGCTTCCTCTTCGCATTCGTCCCTTTCGCGCGGGCAAGATTGAGCAGCGATCGGCGGCTCCTCTCGCACGCTTTCACTCGCACATGCAGTGTAGAGCACGCGGTGACAGTATCTCTCTTGGACTTTATACGGAACCTTGCGGTAACGCCGACGTGCACAGCCCTCCAAGCCGCTGACATGGAATATCAAGTTGCAGACGTCTCCATCGGCCCTGCTGAGCTTGAAGCAGACTCGCGCTGGATCCTTGCCGTGAAAGCACACCGTGAAGCCGCGGCCCACAAACCCATCGTCTCGCCACTCTCCTACCACTACCACTCTCCGTCGTCACGCTCCCCTTCCTCGCCTCCCAGCGTAGGACTTCAAGATCGTCTTCAGACCGGGAGGAGGGCTTGACCTCCGCACTACCACTAACGGAGCCCTGCTCCAAATCCTCTGTACTCATGCCATCATCGACTACGCCACCGCCCGCACCACCAACCGTGTACGAATAAATTCGTACAACTTCCTTACAGTCAACACCCCATCTGAGCCACATGCTCGCCTCTACCTCCGTGTCTCAGAACTCCACCTAGGTGCCATCTCATACCCCCTGCGTGCCTACATGGCCGCCCCCGACAATGCCCTCCACGGCATCATATACATCGCCATGGACTCCCAAACCCAGGACAAGATCGTCCAAGATCTCCAATCCATGAATGTGAACACCCCCTACACCATCGCTGACGCATGCCAGATGGGGCGCTCCAATTCCATTCTTATCACCTTCGTCGGTGCTTCTACCCTCCTTTCCACCGTCTGCAACTGCGTGGTCTACCGCTGCCACCCGTTCCACCCGAGAGCGGAGGCCTGTGCTAACTGCTGGGCTCCTGGCCACCGCACGGATGTCTGTACCAAGCCCAAGTCCGCTCTCTGTCACCGCTGCGGCCAGGCCCACAAGTCATCCGAGCCCCAGACATGCGTCCCCTGCTGCATCCTCTGCAAGGGAGCCCACATCACGGGCTCACGCCCGTGCGGGCTCCAGTTCGACCGGAACGGCCCGTCATTGCCCCCGGCCACCAAGCACCAGCCTCCCCCACCAGCGCCACCCACCGGGCCCATCCTCAAGACCTCCCAGCCTTCCTGCCCCCACCGCCACCGCTCCGTCTCCTTCCCGCCTCTGCCTAGGTCCAAGGTGTCCACCACCCCCGCCACCACCACCACATCACCGGTAAGCTGCAAATCGCAGCCTCACACGTTGGACCCCCAAACTGCGGCTCTCGAGGCCACTATCGCTGCCCAGCAGCTCCAAATTCAGGAGCTGACGCGCCAGCTGCAGGCCACGCTAGTGCGTCTGTCCTCCCCCGCTCCTCCTCCTCCTCCCTCCCCAGCTCCCGCACCTCCACAGCCGCCAGTGCTAGCTGTAGAGCCAATGAATAAGGCATCCTCGGCTGCATCATCACGCGCCTCCTCTGCCAACCGCAGCCCCCCGCTCAAACGCTGACCACCTTCCTCCGACGCTGTCGCGCCTGAGCGGGACATTATTCGCCAAACAGCCTCCGTCTTGGAGGCATTTGAGCAGCGCGTCATGGCCCGCTTTGTGCGACTTGAGGAGCGCGTCGCCAGTTTCAACACTTCTTTGGCCGCCATCGAATCTCACCTTACCGCTCTAGACACCAGGGTCGCAGCCTTAGAGACACGCCAAAGCGTGACTGGGGCCACCGTCGCACACTTCTCGCTCCCTGCCCCACCTACCTCAGCACCTACCCCTACTCCGTCAGGGGACTCCGCCATACATTATGGCCAAACACCCCACGCACCTTAATCACTGGCAGTGGAACTGTCGGGGGTGCCGCAGCAGACGGAACACCCTACATCTCCACCTCCAGAACATCCCTCCCGACACTCTGCCCTCCGTCCTAGCACTCCAGGAAATACTAGCTCCCGTGACACTGCTCGACTACACCTCCTTTCACCCGCCTTCTGAGGTCCACCCAAACGATGCCACTCTGGTGCAGCGCAACCTTGCTGCCATGCTGCACCAGTTGGACATGTCGGACTGTGCCCATCTCCTCCTTGGAATCCTTCCTCGCCGTCGCACTGAGACAAGCCTCTTTGTTCTCAATGGGTACAGTCCTCCCAAAGCCCCTTCAGCCCCTCTCCTCTTCGTCCTCCACAGAGCATTCTCCTGCACTGGCCGCAACGCCCTGGTCGTTGTGGGCGACTTCAATGCCCCACATACCCGCTGAGGCTACCTCCAGAACACTCGCAAGGGCCACTCACTCTGGACTTTCATCCACAACGAGGGCCTTTCAGTCCTTAATGACTTCGCTTGCCCCACAAGGATCGGATCCAGTGTTCTACGAGGCACCAATCCAGACCTTACCCTCGCCAAAAATGTCACCAATCCAACCTGGACTAATACAGGGGTCTTCCTCGGTAGCGATCACTACGTCCTCCGCACAACTTTCCCACTCCCTACCCTTGCTCGCGCCTCTACTTGTCTAACCCAGATAGTTGACTGGGACCGCTTCCGCTCCACTCGTCTCTCTATTTCCTCTTCTGCTGCTATCACCAATCTCTCTGCCTGGACTGAGACCCCTTTAGCGGACGTCCGCACTGCTACATTCACACTCCCTACAGCACCACACTCCACTACGGCAGACAGCTGTCTGCTGTACACTGCTGGTGGCAGGCTCAGAAATACAATTGCCGCCTGCGCCTCCATTTGGCCCGACTAGCGTTGGACATGGAGGAGCACTGCGCCTCTCTCCTTAGACAACAGTGGGGCCAGACCTGCGACCGCATGGCAGGCAACCTGGGTCTCCGCGACACGTGGTCGCTTCTCAGGGTGCTGTTTGACCCTGCACACACCAATGATTCCCAGCTCAAGGGTATCTCCCATCTCCTTCAGTCCTCCCCACTCACCGATACTGACTTCCTGGCGGCCCTCCGGGATCACTACCTCTGCACCGGCCTCACTACTCCTCTTCCCACCAACTCTGGCTCCCTAAACCCCGATATTGATGCGGACGTCTGCATGGGTGAGGTTCGTGCGGCGCTACTCACACTTCGCACCACCTCGGCCCCGGGGGCGGACCGCGTCACTAACAAGGCACTCCGCAACCTAGATACCCCCTCCCTCAAAGCCCTTACTCACCTCCTCCAATACATATTGGTAGGCTGGCACTCTCCCTTCCTCCTGGACCCATGCACGTGTCTCATTCATCCCCAAACCTGGCAAACCTATTGCCCTCGAACACCTCCGCCCCATCTCTCACCTCCTGTCTCAGCAAGCTGTTCGAGCATGTCACCCTGGCCTGCCTCCAGACCTATTTGGATGATCATGACTTATATCCGGACTCAATGTTCGGTTTTCGTCCCCAGTTGTCCACCCAGGATGTCATGCTCCAACTTTCCGAGGATATCCTACACGCCTCCCACCACAAACGCACCCGAGCTATCCTGGCGCTCGACCTTACCAAAGCATTCAACAATGTACACCACACCGCCATTCTGGACACTCTCTCTTCCCTTCATGTCAGACCCCTTGTCCATGCTTACGTTACCTGTGCCTCACTGCACTGCACAGCCGAAATCTCATATGGCCCACTTTCTTCTCTTTCCTTCTCTCTTGGCAACAAGGGTACCCACCAAGGCTCTGTCTTATCCCCTCTTCTGTTCAACATCACCCTCTTCCCATTGGCACGTGCTCTACGCACTATCCCAGCTCTTTCTTATGCTTTCTATGCCGATGACATCACCCTCTGGGTGACCACCGGCAATATTGGTGACATGGAGACCACTCTACAGGCAGGTGTGGACGTGGTGGCGACTCACGCCCTGGCTATTGGGTTGAGCTGCTCCCCAACCAAATCGGAGCTTTTGCTCCTTCGGCCTGGGCGGATGGCCCCGTCGCCTTCTCCACTCACCGTCTCCCTTGACGGCCCACCCCTTCCTCTCGTCTCTAGCCTCCGCATCCTCGGACTCTTTGTTCAGTCCAATGGCAAGCACACCACCCTCATCACTCGACTCACAAACATTGTATACCACGCATTCCGCCTCATACGCCGCATTGCTAACCGTCGCCACGGCATGCGCGAACACGACCTCCGGCACCTGGTTCAGGCCTTTGTTCTCAGCCGCTTCATTTATTCTCTTCCGTATCTCTACCTTTCTCGTACCGAGGAAGACAAAGTCAACAGCCTCATTCGCCAGGCCTATAAGTCAGTCCTGTCCTTTCCCACACCTACCTCGATGGCTCGGTTACTGTCGATGGGCATCCACAACTCCCTTACGGAGCTGACGGAGGCCTATCGCACGGTCCAGCTCCTTCGTCTCTCCCGCACCCGCCCGGGTCGCGCACTTCTCTCCACCCTTAACCTCTCCCCTCTTACACCTCTTCCCACATCACTGCCCATCCCTTCCCATGTCTCCACCCTCCTAACTGTTAATCCCCTCTCTAAAAATATGCATCCAGAACACCACCCCTCCCAGAGAGCAGCGCGAGCCTCCGCGCTCTGGCGTCAGTATGAATGGCAGGCCACCGTGGCTTACGTGTATGCTGCCCCGTACCGTCGCTACCCAGCACATGCCCTTGCCATCACTGACGATTCTCTCCGACCCACTCTTACTGCCTCAGTCTACACTTGTACCTCTGTCGAAGCTGAGGAGGCAGCTATTGCCCTTGCCATCGCACAAACCTCTGCAAAGTACATCTTCAGTGACTCCAAACCTGCGGTCTACAACTACATTGTTGGACGGGGGGGCACACCCGGCCATCGCAATTTTGCATTCCGATACCGTTCCCTCTCGCTCCATCCAAATTACCTGGGTGCCCGCTCACGCGGCCCATCCTGGTAATGAGTCGGCCAATTCCATTTCTCGAGATTCAACTGACCGAGCAAGCCTGCCCCCTCCGGGAATGGATACGCGCGACGTGCTCCTCACGTACCGCGATATCATGTTGCACTATCGCCTCTCTCGTCACACCTTCCCCCCTCCACACCAATCCTTTTCCCAGCACCACCAACACTTATGGCGCCACCTTCAGGGCCATACCTATCTTACTCTTGCCCTCCTCCACCCCGGGACGCACTCGCCGGCTGGCCGCTTATGTGACGGCTCCCGCACTCCTGCCCCCTTATTCTCCTGCCCGGCACACTTGCCCCCTGCCTCTTGGCACCTAACCAGTCCGCAGCAGTGGGAGGCTGCTTTGTCCAGCACCGAGCCGGATATCCAACTTCGGCTGGTGAACTGGGAGGAGGACATCGTGACGGCATAGCCTGGACGCCACAGCCTGAAGGCTATCACTGGCAGCCAACCGGCAGCCTGAAGGCCACCCACAATGCTGCTTCTTAAATTTTTTTTTTTTTACTTTTGGCCTTCTCATCAATAAGTTTTTCATGACCACGCCGATGTCGACTGCAGAAATGTGCTTGGAGTGTTTATATAATTGATATCACAACAAATAAATAAATAAATAAACATGCAAATAAAAAAACATGCAATGCTGCGTCTGCATATTTATCTTGAAGGCCTTGAGAGAGAGAGAATTGACCTACAACCTACAACAGACGGCCGCAGAAGGAAAGGGCAAATCAGGCAGCGATGATCGAAAGAATGTGAAGAGGAAGAGGCGCTATTTTCGTCAACATGCTCCTGTGCACTAGCACTCTCCCCATCCACGATGGCGCGGAGTTCAAATTATTGATAGCGGTGTGGATTTCTGTGTGAATTGGCAGTATGCATTACATGTTGCTTTTATTGCTTTCAATACATTGTTAAATGGACCGTGGCGGTTACTTCAAATTATCTGAAATTTCAAATTAAGGAGTTGTGAATTAACTAGCTTTTACTGTATTTACTGTACTGCTTTACTGTTTTTTGCCCCACTTTTACTGTTTTACTGTAAAAGTAAGGAAAAAGCAGGCGGGCTAATAGGCAATTGGCAACTACAGCGCCGATTCTAGAAACACTAGAGGAGAGATACTGGTAGAATTCGCAGAAAAGAATAGGCTGAGAATAATGAACACATTTAAAGGAAACATAGACACAGAAAGTGGACCTGGAAAAGCCCTAATGGTCAAACAAGAAATGAAATTGATTTCATACTTTCTGCAGATCTCAGCTTAGGGCAGGATGTAGAAGTGATAGGTAAGGCAAACTGCACTGATCACTAAGTTAGTGAGTTCGAGGATTCACCTCAATTTGAACAGAAAAAGAGTAAAATTGGTCAAGAAAAAACAGCTCAGCTCAGAGGCAGTAAGGGTAAAAGCAGACAAATTTAGGCTGGTACTTGCAAACAAATATTGTCAAAGCCTAGTAGGAGACGGGAAAGCCGTTGTCGAGGACTTGTAAAAGCACTTTATCAGCGCAGTCAACGCGACGTCGTTGTCGTCTCTGTTTTTCTACTCACGCGCTACTTCAGCGTCGTTTTCATCGCCTGGCACATACCCGCGGCGACCATAGAGGATGTGGCATTTGCCCCTCCTTTGAAAAGGAGGCATCGTCCCGATGCACCAACGTCCGAAGGCTGTGCACAGACGGTGCAAAGTTAAGGTCATGAGGACAAGTATGGCTTCATAAGAAGCATGTGCACAACCTCGGGCAGATGCCGCCGACGTTTGGAGCAGTTATGGCTGTGGGGGCCACTTCATAATTCACATCGCTGATGCGGCGCAGAACTGTATACGGGCCAAAGTATCTTCGCAGGAGCGTCACAGGCAGCCCCCGCCGACGAATCGAAGTCCAGACCCACACCTGGTCACCGACGTTGTATGTGACGGGTCTGTGCCGAAGATTGCAGTGTCGGGCATCGTATTCCTGTTGGTCTTGGATTCGGAAACGCGCAAGCTGCCTGGCTTCCTCTGCGCGTTGCGTAAACTCGTCGGCACCACTCTCGTCGTCACCGCACTCGTGTGGCAGCATTGCGTCCAACATGGTTGTCACTTCCCAGCCGTTAACGAGGTTAAAAGGCGTGACGCGTGTTGTCTCTTGGCGCACCGTATTATACGCAAATGTAACATATGGTTCTTGTGGTCGACTTCGATGTACATACTCATCATGTCTGCCAGAGTCTTATTCAAATGTTCTGTCAGCCCATTGGTTTGGGGATGATAAGCCGTGGCCTTTCAGTGAGTGGTACCACCTAATCGTAAAACGGTGTCCAGAAGCGCAGCCCTGAACGCAGATCCTCTGTCTGTTATGACCACTGCAGGAGCGCCATGCCTTAGGACGACGGCTTCGATGAAAAATCGCGCTGCTTCGGCTGCTGTTCCACGTTGGATAGCACCTGTTTCAGCGTATCGAGTAAGATAATCTGTGACGACGATTATCCATCTATTTCCGGCAGTAGACAGTGGAAACGGACCTAAAAGGTCCATGCCAGTTCGAACGGCGCTTGCCGTATCTGGACAGGATGCAGCAGTCCAGCTGGCTTGCCGGGTAGGGCTTTGCGGCGCTGGCAATCCAGGCATGTCTGGATGTAATGTTTCACGATCGACGCAATTCTTGGCCAATAGTACTTTAGCCTAATTCTTGCCAATGTGCGGGTGTAACCCAAGTGACCAGCGGTCGGCTCATTGGGACAGGCATGTAGGACTTCGTCGCGAAGAGATGCGGGAATGACGAGTAAGTAGCTGCTGCCACTAGGCGAAAAGTTCTTTTTATAGAGAACGTCGTGGCGCAAGCAAAACGAAGGCAGCTCTCTCGCGAATAACCTTGGCACGCTGCTTGTTTTCCCCTCAAAGTAATCGAAAAGAGGAATCAGTTTCACGATCGACGCAATTCTTGGCCAATAGTACTTTAGCCTAATTCTTGCCAATGTGCGGGTGTAACCCAAGTGACCAGCGGTCGGCTCATTGGGACAGGCATGTAGGACTTCGTCGCGAAGAGATGCGGGAATGACGAGTAAGTAGCTGCTGCCACTAGGCGAAAAGTTCTTTTTATAGAGAACGTCGTGGCGCAAGCAAAACGAAGGCAGCTCTCTCGCGAATAACCTTGGCACGCTGCTTGTTTTCCCCTCAAAGTAATCGAAAAGAGGAACCAGTTCTGCGTCGTCGCGTTGCTCGCGTGAAACGGCGACAGTATCTACCACGCCTAGAAAAGCCGCGTCATCATCGTCGTGCACTGCAGTCTCAACAGGAGACCGAGAAAGGCAGTCGGCGTCGGTGTGTCGTTTCCGTGATTTGCAGACAACCTTGAAGTCGAACTCTTGGAGCCGAAGGCTCCAGCATGCAAGCCAACCAGCTGGATCTTTTAAATTAGCCAGCCAGCAAAGTGCATGATGATCACTTACAATGGTGAAACACCGACCATACAAATATGGCCGAAATTTCAGGACGGCCCACACCATTGCGAGGCATTCTTTTTCTGTCGTGGAATAGTTAGCCTCCGTCCTTGACAGCGTCCTGCTGGCGTAAGCAATCACTCTTTAGGTGCCGTCCTGCCGCTGTACAAGCACTGCACCAAGGCCGACATTACTAGCGTCGGTATGAAGAATCGTAAGAGCGTCGTCATCAAAGTGCAACCGTTGCTGTAGGTCTGCAACCGTTGCCGTAGGTCGTGAAATGCCCGCTGCTGGTCTTCGCTTCACACGAAGGGGACATCTTCTCTGGTGAGATGTGTTAATGGCCATGCGATGCGCAAAAATTCGCACTAAAGCATCGGTAGTGGGCGCAAAGGCCCAGAAAACATCGCACGACCTTTTTATCCGATGGCGCTGGGAAATTAGCAACGGCAGAGATTTTATCAGGGTCAGGTCGGACATCTTCACGACTAACAACGTGACCGAGAAATTGAAGTTCTTCAAAGCCAAAATGGCACTTTTCAGGTTTTAAAGTTAGACCAGCTGAGCGTATTGTTTCAAAAGCCGTCTTTAGTCTCCGTAAGTGTTCCCCGAATGTGACGGAGAAAGCAATCACGTCGTCGAGGTACACCAGACAGGTTTGCCATTTGAGGCCTGAGAGTACCGTGTCCATTAGTCGTTGAAACGTTGCTGGCGCAGAACACAAAATGGAGCACCTGAGATTCATAAAGTCCGTCGGGCGTCACAAAAGCGGTCTTCTCACTGTCTCTTTCATCAACTTCTATTTGCCAGTAGCCGCTTTTCAAGTCCATCGACGAAAGTACTGTGCGTTTCGTAGCCTGTCCAGTGAATCATCGATACACAGTAGCGGATAAACGTCTTTCTTTGTGATGTAGTTGAGTTTTCGATAGTCGACGCAGAAGCGCAGGCTACCGTCCTTCTTTTTCACCAATACGACAGGCGATGCCCAAGGACTGTTAGATGGCCGAATAACTCCGTCCCCAAGCATTGTCTTCACTTGGGTTTGTATTGCCTCGCGCTCTTTCGGTGCTACATGATAAGGATTCTGCCGAATTGGTCTGGCGTCGGCTTCGGTGATAATACGGTGCTTAGTGAGCGGCGTCTGGCTGACTCGTGATGTTGATGAGAAGCAGCTTTTAAACTCAGCGATGAGCTCAAGAAGGCTGTTGCGTTTGACGGGCGACAAGGTGGGACTGATGTCAACCACAGGGGCAGGCATAATAGCGGTGGACGTCGCGTGCTCCACTGAGAGGCAGTCTTGTACTGAGGTCAATTCGTCGAAGTTAGCAACAGCCGTGCCTTTAACAATGTGTCGACGTTCATTTTTAAAATTCGTCAGCAGGAGTTCGGCACGTCTGTCGTGTACGTTAATTACGGCCCCGGCGATGGAAACGCCTTGGCTCAATACCAGTGCGTCAATGTGTTCGGCGACGCCAGTGCCGGTGTTCAAGTTGTCGCAGACAACAGGTACAAGGAAACAGCTTCGTGGCGGAAGCGTGACGGCGGCGGCGGCGGCGGCGATACGTAAGCGGGGTCGACGTCATCTGAGCTCGTAGCAAATGTGACGACGAGGTCACGGACATTAATCACCGCACCGTATTCTCTCAAGAAATCCATCTCCAATATAAGTTCCTTGCAGCACTCAAAGAGAATGACGAGGGTGGCGACGAAGGTTGCACCGGCGATTACTATTCTGGCTGTGCATTTTCCAATAGGCGTCATCAACTGGCCGCCGGCAGTTATGATGTTGGGCCCAGTCCACGGCGTCTTCACTTTTCTCAGCCTGTCGGCCAGCTTTTGACGTATTATCGAAAAAATGGGAACCAGTATCGACGAGAGCGGCCACTTGGTGGCCGTCAATGCAAACGACAAGATCGATCCTGACGGCGTCGGCGCTTTAGAGTCGTCGGTCGTTGCTGATGGGGGCTCTTGCAAAGTTAGACGGTTTGCAACCTCAACCCCGGAGGTCACTGCCTCTAGTTTCCCCGGCGCAGGCTAGGAGACCTGCCCCTAGAGGCGTCAGGAAAATCGCGACGGGTCGGTGGGGTGTAAAGAGCCGGAGAAGGGGAACGTGATCGAGGCATCGCTGAACCTTCCAGCCAAAAGTTTGTAGTAGTTTCGTCGCAGGTATGCGCAGCATCAAACACAGGGTAATTGCAGTTGGGAAACCTTGGGTACCCAGCTGCGTGGTAGTGACACGCGCGGTAAACATGTCCTGCTCCGCCGCAATGAAATCATAGCGGCCGGCGGTCAGCGGTGCGCCACAAATCGGTCTTTCGAAGCGGGTAGCCAGCAGGGGATTCGCCATAAGACCGAGGCGCAGCGATCGGCTGGCGGCGATTCGGCATAGCTGCCGGCGGCTGTGACTGTCGAAAATAGGGCGTCGGGGGTGGCGGTGATGGCTGCGTCGTAGTGGTTGACGGTGTCAGCAGCATCAAAGTGGCGGGAGATGGACGACAGACAGCTTCCGCGTAGGTTAATCGTCGCGGCACCGCCTGCCGGTCTGGCGACGAGAAGGCCTGTCGAACTTCCTCCCAAACGATATCAGCGACAGAAGCAACCGCTGGTGCCATAGGAGAAATCCCGAGCTGCCGGATCTCCTCTTGCACAATCTCTCGGATGACTTCACGCAGAGACGTGCCACAGCTCTCAGAGAGAATTGAAGCATTCACCGGTGATTTCTTGCGATCATATTGACGGTACCGTCGCTATAGTGCCCGTTCTATAGCGGTAGCCTCCTTGGTGAATTCGGCCACTGTCGTCTGTGGGTTCCTCAAGAGTCCAGCAAACAGTTGCTCCTTCACTCCGCGCAAGAGATAGCATAACTTCTTTTCTTCGGCCATCTCAGGGTCTGCTCTGCGGAAAAGGCGGTTCATATCTCTAAGTATGGACAGCTGGGCTAGTTGGTTATGATTAGCATTATGAAACATCGTTCCAGCGCACAATTGAACAAGGACGAGAAGAGAAAGACAACACGAACGCCGGACTTCAACTGAATTTTATTCATGGAAAATAGGGCTTTATGTACACAGGGGAAGGGAGTGGGGGGCTGCTAGTGCGCAGGACCACTCAAACATATTTCCTTGGTCTAGGCAACAGTCATCATTGTTGTCAAACCAAAATAAGAAAAAAGAAAAAACTTTTCCCTCTCTTTTTTTACGTCACTCAGTGCAATCTTGCTCATCTCCCGCTCTACCTAGCTGATTCGACACACCCGTTTGCCCTGAGATAATCAAGTTCTTTTTTCCCGAGTACAACAGAAGGAGCACTGACACAGTAATCGTTTGCATTGGAGATACAAAACGCTTCAAAAATTTCCAGGTTTTTTTATTGCTATATTTGCGCAACACACGTGTTCGTTCGAAAAACGCCTTGCATGCTGGCTTGTGCGAGCAACGGTGAATGTGGTCGGCTAAATGACCAGCGCCACTTAGTGAAGTAGCATTCCTGCGATGCTCTAGCAAGCGTTCATTCAGACAGCGCCTGGTTTGGCCAATATAGCATTTCCCACAGGCGAGGGGAATACTATACACAACACCGACGTCACATACAACGAGGGCTTTGGTGTGCTTAGTAAACGAATCCCAGAAGAAGCCCGCCTGCAAAATAAAGCACACCAAAGCCCTCGTTGTATGTGACGTCGGTGTTGTGTATAGTATTCCCCTCGCCTGTGGGAAATGCTATATTGGCCAAACCAGGCGCTGTCTGAATGAACGCTTGCTAGAGCATCGCAGGAATGCTACTTCACTAAGTGGCGCTGGTCATTTAGCCGACCACATTCGCCGTTGCGCAAATATAGCAATAAAAAAAAAGGGAAATTTTTGAAGCGTTTTGTATCTCCAGTGCAAACGATTACTGTGTCAGTGCTCCTTCTGTTGTACTCGGGAAAAAAGAACTTGATTATCTCAGGGCAAACGGGTGTGTCGAATCAGCTAGGTAGAGCGGGAGATGAGCAAGATTGCACTGAGTGACGTAAAAAAGAGAGGGCAAGTTCTTTTCTTTTTTCTTATTTTGGTTTGGCACCAATGATGAATGTTGCCTAGACCAAGGAAATATGTTTGAGTGGTCCTGCGCACTAGCAGCCCCCCACTCCCTCCCCCTGTGTACCCCCCCCCCCATAAAGCCCTATTTTCCATGAATAAAATTCAGTTGAAGTCCGGCGTTCGTGTTGTCTTTCTCTTCTCGTCCTTGTTCAATTGTGCGCTGGAACGATGTTTCATAATGCGGGTCATATCTTCTGCAAACATGGCCACGCTCTCGTTTGGCTTTTGAATACGGGATTCGAGCAGGCGCTGCGCGTTGTCTCTTCTGTCGCTACTAGTGAATGTGTCTAGCAGCTGCGTGCGGAAGGCATCCCATGTGGTCAAACTTCTCTCCCGGTTCACAAACCACGTCTGCGCACTGTCTTGAAGCGCAAAATAAACATTAGCCAGCTTTTGCTGGGAGCCCCAGTCATTATGACTGGCAACAAGCTCAAATTGGTCCAGCCAATCTTGGGCATCTTCAAAAGCGTCACCATGGAAACTTTCTGGGATCTTAGGATTCTGTAGCGTCACCTGCAATGGAGTTGCAGTAGCCATGGCTGAAGTAGGTAGACGCATTCCTGCAGGGTCTTGCAAAGGGTTGAACTTGGGCGTCAGGCCTAGCAGGCGGCGACTGTACCGGTGAACAGGAGTTTCGACGAACGCAGGTGATTCCGTGTTTGGTGTATGGCTCTGCGAAGGGGTGCTGAGCATGAGACAATCCTACCCCGCACCTCCACCAGTGTCACAGCCTAGTAGGAGACGGGAAAGCCGGTGTCGAGGACGTGTAAAAGCACTTTATCAGCGCAGTCAGCGCGACGTCGTTGTCGTCTCTGTTTTTCTACTCGCGCGCTACCTCAGCATCTTTTTCATCGCCTGGCACATACCCGCGGCGACCATAGAGGATGTGGCAATATGCAGCCGTAGAACAGAGAGATGATGATGATGACATAGAGGTAATGAATGAAACCGTAATGAGGCTGGCTTCAGGGCAGCAATTGACGTGGGAGGCAATGCACCAAGGCAACCAGTAGGCAAGCGCTCCCAAGTAACAAAGGACCTAATAAAGAAACAATAAAGAATGAAAGTGCCCAACTCAAAGAGATAAGCAGGGTGTCTACCAACCGGGAAAACCGGGAATTCTCAGGGATGTTGAGTAGTCTGGAAAAACTCAGGGAAAACTCGGAGAATTTGTGCTTCTATCAGGGAAATAAGCAGTAATATTATTGAAAGGGTCGAAAGTCAAGGTAATGCTGACTCGAGTAACAGACAGGAATCGTAATGAATCGTCTTTTACGCCCTGTCGTCGGCTGGAGGAGTTGCCAATGTGCAGTCAACGACCGACTTTCCGGATTCTCGATAATTTGGACGGCTTCACGGCACCACCACGTACCCCGTAAAGTCAATGTACCAGAACGTCTGAAATTTCAAACTTAAGAACTGTTCGTCGTCCAATTTCCCGGAGGTTTTGCCGTGACCGCAGGTCCGAAACGGCGTTAATCAAAGCCGCCACCTCTGCCATTTTGATTACCTTGCCGCCTCGAACCGGCGCTCTCGCACGCAGATCCGCTGGCAGCCGTAGCCACCACGGCGGCAACGCTAGGCCTAGATGCTTCGACGTTCTCTATGAAGCTTCTTGCCGTTGGACGCCGTGTTTTTTATTGAAAGAAGTCGCTGCTATTAGCAATGGCACGGACCCCGCCTTTGTGGTCCTCGCGATTGGCTTAGAAGCCTGGAAAGCACGGTGCGTTGCATAATGCCGGTTACCAAAAGTTAGCTTTGCCTCCGTACACAGATGGTCCTTGGTGAAGCTTACGCAAAAGTACTGCAGTGAAGCATAACAAGTGCGGGAAGGGGCTATTGTCATTGGACACAGTATGTATTGCTTAATTATACACTCGTGCACCCGGTATTTCCTGTCACAGTACGAGCACCGATATGCCTAATACGTGTACCGGCAGGCCTTCACAGCGTTTTCGAATGTGCCTGTGGCGGTTTGAGCCCTTAAGGGCAGTAAATGACATGCATTTATTTTTTCCAACTGGCCGATTTTTCTGACGTTTTTGCGACCCCTAGGTAGTTCGAAAAATCGGACGTGGACTGTGCAACTGACCAAGAAGGGGCTTCAAGGGGTCTGTGGGGCGAATGAGCAGCGGAAGGAGGACAAGAACAAAAAGGACCTACGCATTGAGGAATGAACGGGAGAGAGAGTGAACTTAAATGACAACCAGCAGTTATGTGGGCTGGGCCTAGGCCTCCCACGATGAAACGTTGAGGTCTTGCCTCTTCGTCGCTTCGTAGGTCTTCTGAGCTCAAAAAACAAAGTGTTGGCTGATGCCGAGATGCAGGTGCCCATCCATCCAAACCAAAATAAAATCTTTAAAGCAGTGAAGCACAACACTGAGGCATCGTGCGTGGCTGAGAGTATGTCAGGACAGTTGAGGTTCACTTACGAGTTGTTGAGAATCTCAATTGTGACAACGTTCGGGCCTCATACCACTGAGCTTGCTATCAGTTGATAGAAGTAGCTCCTATTCGAAAATATTTGCTTCTGTATGCATCTCCACTTTATTCGTATTTGAGAATGTCCGACTCGATTTGCAATATTTTTCGAAGACATTTTATTTGCTCTGCATTTTACTAACCCCTCCCTTCTATTCTCTTTTTCAATAACATAAACACTTCTCCTTAGTATTAAAATTGGACTAAGTCGGTTTTTTTTTCGTATGCTTACTAGAGAGTGACAGCATCGGCAGATATGGTTTCAGTCCATCTTGACATAAAACATAGTTCTGCATCACTCAGGGAATTTCGCAAAGGCACTCAGGGAAAACCTGGAAAACTCAGGGAATTTGGAAGTGTCAACTTGGTAGACACCCTGGATAAGATAGGATTTGCGGCACTGTCAAAACTGATCAACAAAGTGAAAATAAGTGATATTCGAAATTCTAACGTGAGAAAGACTGAAGAAGCCATAAAACATGATGCAGCCTGAAATCAGTGAGAAAGAAACTTGGCGTAGGACAAGCCTAGATGTATGCACTGAAAGATAAGCAGGGTGAAATCATCAGCAATCTCGAAGATATAGTAAAAGCAGCGGAAGAATTCTATACTGACCTGTACAGTACCCAGAGGATTCAGGATACCTCAATTAGAAACAGCAATGAACAGGATACAGAAACTCCTCCTATAACTAGCGATGAGGTGAGAAGGGCCTTGCAAGACCTGAAACGAGAAAGAGTGGCAGGAGAAGATGGCATAACAGTCGATTTAATCAAAGATGGAGGAGACATAATGCTTGGAAAATTGGCGGATCTCCAATAGAATATGGGCAACACTGGACTTTAGTCAACCAAGGGAACAGGCTGGCTTCAGGAAGGGATACTCTACAATGGATCACATCCATGTCATTAATCAGGTTATCGAAAAATCCGCAGAGTACAATAAGCCTCTCTATATGGCTTTCATAGATTACGAAAAAGCATTTGATTCAGTTGAGATACCAGTAGTCATAGAGGCATTGCATAATCAAGGGATACAGACCACTTACTTAAATAATTTGGAAAATATCTACAGAGATTCCACAGCCACCCTAATTCTACACAAGAAAAGTAGCAAGATACCTATAACGAAAGGGGTCAGACAAGGAGCCACAATCTCTCCAATGCTATTCACTGCATGCTTGGAAGAAGCATTCAAGCTAACTGGGAAGGTTTAGTAGTAAGGATCGATGGTGAATACCTCAGCAACCTTCGGTTTGCCGATGATTGTTCTATTCAGCAACACTGCAGATGAGTTACAACAAATGATTGAGGACCTTAACAGGGAGAGTGTAAGAGTGGGGTTGAAGATTAATATGCAGAAGACAAAGATAATGATAAATAACCGGGCAAGGGAACAAGAGTTCAGGATCGCAAGTCAGCCTCTAGAGTCTGTGAAGGAGTATGTTTACCTAGGTCAACTAATCACAGGGAACCCTGACCATGAAAAGGAAACTCACACAAGAATAAAAATGGGCTGGATTGCATACGGCAGACATTGTGAGCTCCTGATTGGGAGCTTACCGTTATCATTGAAAAGGAAAATATACAACCAGTGCGTTTTACCGGTGCTGACATATGGGGCAGAGACTTGGAGACTGACAAAGAAGCTTGAGAACAAGTTAAGGACTGCGCAGAGAGTCATGGAACAAAAAATGCTAGGCATAACTTTAAGAGGCCAAAAGAGAGCGGTTTGGATCAGACAGCAAACTGGTATGGACGATGTTCGAATAGACATTAAGAGAAAAAAATGGCGCTGGGCAGGTCATGTAATGCCCAGATTAGGTAACCGTTGGACCATTAGGGTGACAGAATGGGTACCAAGAGAGAAAAAGTGCACTAGAGGACAGCAGAAGACTAGGTGGTGCGACAAAATTAGGAAATTTGCGGGTGCTAGTTGGAAACGGTTGGGGCAGGACGGGGATAATTATTTTCTGATAAGATTTTCTGAATTGAACAGTTCAGTTGGCAACAAATTCTAATCGGGAACAGTTCTGGGAAAGAAACTATGCTTAAACCCTTCAGTGGGTGCAAATATTGGAACTAGTAAGTGTCGGTGAAATTGCCTTGTTTTCATTCTAGTGACTGGCTTAATACAATCAGGCAAATCAACATTTGCCTTTCTTGAAATAACTTTGTGCAAGAATGCTAGGCAAGCAGCTTTTCGATGAGCCTCCAATGTAGAAATATTATGTTGTTGCATGAGTGAAGGTGGTGAATCATACCTTTTATACCTTCCAAAAATAAATCTTGTGGCTTTCCTCTGAACTCTCGCCAATTTTGCATAATCTTTTTTAGCGTGAGGATCCCAAATGACTACAGTATATACAACTTTGGACCTAACACAAGCATTATAAGCTAACAATTTTGTACTTATGGGACCATTTTAGCTTTCTCTTCAGAGTCTGCAATTGCCTGAGGCACAGATGTACAAATGTTTGAAATAGACTAGACCATGTAAGTGTCTGTTAGGACACCCAGATATTTGTAGTTGTTAATTTCAGATATGAATTGTTATGAAGACTGTATAAAAATGCAGTTGGGGCCTTGTTTTTGTTATATCTAAACATACAGTTTTTTCCACGTTTAGTTTTATGCCACACTCTTGGCACCAATCATCTATTGGCTGCAAAGCCTTTTGTAGCAAAAATTGGTCGGTACTAGACAACAGTTCTTTAAAAACTGCGTAATCGTCCACAAACAATCTGACGCCCACTTCCTTTGGAATTACTTGAACTGTTACATTAACATAATCTAAAAACAACAGTATCCCTAAAACACTGTCTTGCAGAACACCAGTTATAAATCTCAACACATGTAGAAGCATCCACACGCTTGAACAAATTCAGTTCTCTTATGCTGTGATATCACGAGGTCATTTGCCTTGCTATGGTCGTGGCGCATTGGCAGCGAATCCTCATAGTCTCATCTCTCAATTTGGGCACCGTTAGTAGACATGGCCCACTTCTCCGCATTCATTGCGCAGCAGGCAGTGGTCAGGAGCACATCAAATGTCTGTCTTTTCCAGGGCAGTGGGCGGGCCGACGTGCTGGAGGTGTGACGGCAGCAGTGGTGTCTGGTTATAGAATTGCAGCATCATGCAGCCTTGACGCGGGCGACGGTGCCTTAAGTCATTGTTTCCACCATAGACTGTGGCAGTTCAGAAACTTCCAGTGGCTGCTGTATCTCCTCTCGGGTGATGTCAGCAATTGAATTCACTTGGGGCTGCGACACTGGAAACATTTTACATAGTTCCTTTACGCACAACTGCTCTTACCATTAGGGTGCTTGAACGTCTGCACTGTCTGACATCGAGTGGCGATTGTACTGTTTAGTAGACATTTCTAGTGTCTTCGGAATGGTCGTAGCCTCCATTAGAAATTCTGCATTAGAAATTGGGCGGGCTGCGGATAAATTAAGCAAAGAGGTCTTGTTTTACTCGATGGATGAGAAACTGAATTTTCTTGACCGGTATGTCCGGGTTGGCATGGTGCAAAAGTCAGGTGATGTTCTTGTCAGGCAGCTGCACTCGTGTTTGCAGTAAACACTCGTTCTTTCCTCTACTGATGATGCTTGTGAATGTCTTTAGGAAATCGCTGCAAAACAGGTCCCATGTTGTTAACCAGGACTCTTGATTTTCGAACCAAGTTCCGGTGGCTTCTTCCAGGAAAAAATAGACCTGGTGCAACTTGTCTTCAGCGTTCAACTTAATTTTGGTTGACACTCTTTCTAATGTCTCTAGCCAGATGTCCCAATCGTCTGATGAAGCTCCATAGAAAGCAGTTTTCTGGGTTGTTGAATCACGATCAGTGTAGGCGGCACTGTGGCTATCATTGTGGCTGTTGACTTCACCTTGGTCTTTCTGGTTTTCTTGGATAGAAGTTCGTATTCCGAAGGCAAGTTTTGTAGCCTGAGGCTTGGTGAGGTCCAGGGCGGCGTTGATGTTCTCTTTGTGGTACAGGCTTAGACCACGGCTTTGATGGAACATCCAGTACATGAATGCACAAGCACCTCGACCGGATGTCACATTGTAGTGACAGTGAAGAACACATTAGTGAAACTGAATTGCAAAACTAACTCTTTATTTGGCGAACCTGTGCCCGCAAAGGCAGGTTGTACTCAAAGCAGAAGGATAGCGACGAGCACAGTTGGCGATCGTTGAAATGTGAGGTATCTACGGGCTAGAAGTGTCAGCTATTTATACATGACTTGTCGGCAGGTATAGCATAATCTCTTGTGCTCACGTACCTTCCAGAAAATACAACACAATTCACATTGCATATACAGTCTAATTACACAAGTTCCTGCAACAAAGCAGTTAGAATTGGATACAACAATCACGAATGTTCCAATATGTACAGGCACGTCTTGCGACACGCGATAACATTTAACATTTGTTAGCCGGTGACTTTAACATTTGTTAGCTGGTGACAGGAAAATGATAAACATAGACACGTATCAACAAGGTCATAGACAAGCCTCATTGTCCTTTCCTACATCCTTAGCTGTTTGCCACAGTGTCTGCATCTTGGCGGGGCAAAAATGGGTTGTCATGCTCACAAAGTGTGAGGTGCCATACGCACTGCCATTTTGATTTGTGCATGTTGTTTTGCTGCTGCAGTGTCTTGCAGCCCTCCAGTTACTGAAGACCCCTCGACGCATCTGCTGCAGGACCTGTTCCTAGTAACGCCAGTACTGTGCAACCACTGTGAGTTTTCCACCTCTCTGGGCTCGCTCTCACGAATTGGCATGTGACTGTACTTCATTTGGTGCTTATCTGTAAAAATAATGGATGCACTTTGCCGGTGCATCCCCTCCCATGGCACATGCTGATTGCAGGGCACCTGTAACAGCCCTACCTTAGTAGTAAACACAGAAGGGGCTGCCAGCAGAGTAGGTTGGTGTTGGATAGATGCACACACGTTTACACAAGCTTCTTTCACCAGACAATGTGGGGAAGGATGATGAAACGTGCTCTTTCTGTAGTGAAAAATAGCATGTTTACAAAAAAATCACGCATTATTAATAATAATTCATCACTTCCCGGCCCAACAAAGTTGCTGGTTAGCTTGGGGTCCTTGTTTGAAATTAGTCAGTCTTGCCAATTGCGAAGAGGAACAGGAAAGTGTAAAACAATTGCTTTAGAAAACTATGAGTGGGTTGGGGCATGAAACGTTAAACCTTTAAAGAATATACGAAGATGTGGTTTAATTGGCAAAAAGTCATAAGTAATTGATCAAAATTTCACTAATTGGAACACATGACATAAATCAGAGAGAGTCTGAATAATGGTTATGGAAGGGACCGTTACAATAGAGCTTGTTAAACTGATATGAAGCTCAGGACTTGTTGTCAGTGTTGATGTTATTCACTGCGCTTGTATTTGAAAGGAAAAGGGTAACCACATAATACAAAGCCACCACTGTACTATACTCTTAAAATATGATGCCAAGATTGAAAAAAAAATTTAGAATAAGAATATATAGAGTATCAGTCTATCCTATAGAAATTTTCTAGGCAAATCGAAGTGTTATAAGACCTGCAAAAATATTTATAATCTATTATTTAAAATTTTTTTAACAAATCTGGATCTCATGCCAGCATTTCCAACTTAAATTTAGCTCACCTTAACAAAACTATTGTTGGCAGTCACATAGGAGAGACATTGACCTCTGCAATGATATAAGATTAATGAGAACTGAAGATTCCTGGAAGTGTAATCACACAACAACAAAAACATGCTCCTCTGATAGGTACTCCTTGCTTGAATATACAGCCATAATGCCGCAGAGAGCTCTCCACATGCCAGTTATGAGCACTCAGTGAGTGATAATGGGATTTCAATGATACTGCAAAATTTTCGCCTTATTTGCTTCCAGTGGTGAGCTGTTCCATAGGAGTGCTCCAGTGCTTTTTAACCTCCTCTTTCCATATACATTATGCAATTTTGGCAAAAGAAAATTTCCTTTAAGTGCACTGTGTCTATCACCTCTGGAGTTTAAAAATATTGATGAACTCTGATGGCAGTTAGTGATTATGCTATTATGAGTACTTAATGTTATCTTAAAGTTCAGTAGCAAATTAAAAGGCAGTATATTTTAACTTTATACAGCGGCATTGATTTAGTGTTGTAGTCCAAAAAAGTCATAAATCGCAAGGTCCTTTTCTGAAAAAAAAAAAAAGAAAAACAGTAGGTTCTACACATGAAACTTATACAGTAGGATAGATGGCTATGGAATATGCTAAATTGCTCTCGGAGTGGCGCTGTTGAAGTAAAAACGGCATTTGTACAAAACAAGCTTTGCTTAACTTTCTACAGAGCAGTGCAATTTGAGATTCCAATGAAGATGCTTATCTAGTGTGACACCCAAGTATTGAATTGGACTCGCCCACTCAAGTATATTATGGTTTAGAGAAAGTGAGTGACATTCTCTTAAAGGTGCTGTCCATGAAGAACTAAAGAGAATATATTTTCTTGGTATTCAGAGTTAGCTTATTTGACACGAACCACTGGTTGACACTTAGAAGTTCATCATTTAAAAAATGGGGTTTTACGTGCCAAAACCACTTTCTGATTATGAGGCACGCCGTAATGGAGGGCTCCGGAAATTTCGACCACCTGGGGTTCTTTAACCTGCACCTAAATCTAAGTACACGGGTGTTTTCGCATTTCACCCCCATCGATATGCGGCCGCCGTGGCCGGGATTCGATCCCGCGACCTCGTGCTCAGCAGGCTAACACCATAGCCACTGAGCAACCACGGCGGGTAGAAGTTCATCATTAGCCACTTGGAATGTTTTGTCCAGGGAGTCTAGGGCACAAAGTAACACAGTCTCATCTACATACATTGCAGCAAAGAAGTTTTCTAAGGCATTAGGAAGATAGTTTACAAATACAGAAAAAAAAATATTGGCCCCACTACTAAGCCTTATGGTACACCTGTAACAATGTCAGAAACGTCGGATTTGGTACCTGCAATGGCAGTTAGTTGTTTTCTGTTATTGAGATAGCTGCGGAAAAATTCAAGAGTTAGACCTCGAAAACTGTAGCATTCTAACTTATTTAGCAGTATGTCATGATCCATATTGTCAAACGCTTTTCGCACATCTAGAAGTATGCCTAGTACACTTTTGTTGTTCAAGTGAGAATTTATGCAGTCACACAAAGCTAATACCACTGTATTTGTCGATCTTTAAGCTCAAAAACCATGCCGGCAATTAGACGAAATGGATTCATGTTCTAGAAATGAAGTGATTCATTGGGCGATAAGTTTTTCAAAGACAGTGTTTAGACAACCTAATACTGATATAGGACGGAGTTCTCTAACAAATTATGGTCCCCATTTTTGATAGTGTGCTGTCCCCATAGCGTGCTGTGGACCATTGACCAGGATATTTTCCCTAGTCCCTTTAACCATGCACTTTCCCCACCTTTGTACTTTGTTCGTCTGGAAGTTTCGCTGTCGAGGAGCATCATTCGAATTATGGATGGTATACTCTTTACTCTCCCAATATTCTAATCGAGGTCGCAAGAAGCCTACATAAATGCTACAGTAAGTTAATAGCCCCTTAATACAATGGAATATAGATGTACTGGGCGACAAACTAACATGCACAAATTATAGTTCTTTTTTTTTTTTCATCTTCACTGGAATCGTTAATCCCCTTCCCCCCTCCCTATGCAAGGTACCATGACAGCGGAATTGTATAAACACCGGCAAAAATACCAGCCCTTATAATAAATGGTCTCTCTCCCTCTCTTTGTGGAAAAATTGAAGCTGTCTATGCTGGTAAAACCAAGATACGTGTTTATCAGCAACCTGAAGGAGCCTGAATGATGTTTTATGACCTCCTGATCAACTAACATTACATAAATGATGAAATAATTTTAATGGAAGAATTTACAGCAAGTAGGGTGTATAGAACACATGAGTAAAATGAATTTAAGGTATTTGGGGCAAAATATCGCAATCAAATCTGCTGTTTGTGCTAAAAAAAACAGTCAAGGAAAAAGGAAACCGCCGATGTGGCCTCACAATTGCTCTCCACAGTAAAGCCACTCAGAAATACTGACAAAGAACTAAAGGTCATTCGGTGGTTATTTGGCAAGGCATTTTATCATGGTTTGGCCACTGAAATGAACCAGTGTGACCAGCCAGCGCATAGCTAGGACAGTTTTGTGATAAAAGCAATCTGAGGAAGTCAGGTTACTCCAAGTTAAGGGTGGCGCATTGCATGCAATTGAAAGATATCTTCGAAAATGTGCTCAGATATACTGTTATACCGACATATTTGTCATAGATATAATCTATGTAAAGTTGGTTTGGTGATCAAGGCAAATTACTTAAGGCCACAAATGTACTGGATGCTTATTTGATATCCTCATCAACCTATTCATAGGACTGCTAAGGTACTGTTAAGTTTCCTAGTTTTTCTCTTTAAAAATGTTTAATTGCTATATTATAGCTACGTTACCTGTGGATATGTCGAGCGTGAATAGTTAGCCTGCTAACAAGTATTATAAATATTCCTTTGAAATATTCTGCCCTAAAATTGCAGCAGCTTTATGTATCAATATCAAAAGAAATATAAGCGGGCACGCGCCACACCTTCTCTCTTTAAAAACTGGCACCATTAATTTTAACAGCAAATGACAGGCTAGTTCCAGGCGCAGTCCAAAGCTTTATTGTGATAAAGGTATACCACAATAACGACAACTAATTTGCAAGCTAGCATGAATGCATTTCTTCTTGCATTTAAAGATATACGCGGATGTCCACATAGACACTTTTTACGTAACATAAATGAAGGTCTTGCGGGTATTCGTAGATTCTAAATAATCCTGCAAGATTTTTTTTTTTTTTTACTAAGTTAGACTTAAAGTGCATATAATATTTTGTCTGGGTTAATTGGTTATGAAAGTGCGCGTCACACATTGGATACACAGAATTTGAGGGAGGTGGCATCTTTATGATGTCACTAAATAACTTTTAGGTTTAGTTATACATGCCCGAAGGGAGAACTTGTCTAAGGTCCTCTACACGCACATTTTCTCTAAGTTTGTCGGGTAGACATGTTTCCGCATTGGGTTCCACGGAAGCTTGAATGAAGGTTTTTCTTCTGTTATATCCAGTAGTATTCTTAAATATTTGGGACTGTAGTACTGTGCGCCGTTGCACGGCACTCTATTGGCAGACATCAACTGGTTGTGGAGGTTTTTTAGGATATGGCAGTGGTCGAAAGCGAGGAACAACTTCCGATTGATGTGCTTCAAAGAAATGAATCCGGAAGCCTTGACGGTGCTGTATGTGCTTTAGCAATATTGTCACGTGGTCAATATCTAAAGAGACAAAGAAAAAAACTATTTTTATCACGTGATTGTTCTACAAAGTAATGTTAAATAGTTTTCGGGCTCCCACACTCTAGCTGTCAAATTTTTCAGTTCACTAACACAAACGTAGACGCAGCCCGAAACTGTGGCATGTAGATCATAGTTTATTTCTAAGGTCATGAGACCAGCACTGCTTGTATTCTGAAGAGATTAATTTCTTAATTATATACTTGCACTTTTACAACATATGATACATGTGTGCTTTATATAAATGAACTACGGCTAATCTGCATAACCTTTCTATAATGCAATAATGCAAACTGAGCATCAGTGTGCGTTGACTTATATTTACAAATCTCCCAGACATTAATTGCACTGAAACGTAACTCCAAGCAAGTATACCGTATAACTTAGGGCATGACTGGAATTATTTGACCACTTCCAAATATGGCAGACATCTTGCAGTTAGATGCGTGGTTGTCGGCTACAAGTCGGATAACTTGGAAACCTGCTTCTTTCGAGTGCTAGTCAGTGCAATTGATCCCCTTTTATAGACTGCATGAAGTAATATCTGACCGGGAGGCTGAAAAACATAAAAGCGCAGGATATTTCGTTAAATCAGTATTGCACGCTAAATGTTCAGCTAGTTCTTTCCGAAATTTATATTGTTGAAAGAAATTGAAATGTTATGTTTTACATCATTATGGCCGTTCTATCGCAATAAAAGCCGCTGCAATTGTGCTAGTAAAACTAATGGTCATCTTAGGTGTGGTGCGTCGACAGACCAACAAAAACAAAGGAGAAAAGGTGTGCACGTGGTCAGCTCACTTTCATTTCCGAGTTCCTTCTCAAGACTTCCCATTTCAATTAGTCCATGAACCCTGTCTCGCTTTTTTTCGTACGTCGCAGCCTGCTTTAGCGACATTTCATCCACGACTAAGGAACCCATCTTTTCCTAAAAAAGCAAACTGCATTTCATTGCGTCAGATAACTCGTCCAATAGGAACGTGATTGTGCACAATGCAAACAATGAAAGAAAGAAAGAAAAGTAGGCATGACCGAGCCCTTGCATGCTAAATCATATATCAAATGGACAGGCTTTACGCCTCCATTATCTTTTGTTTCATCAGTGCAAATAAGCGCGTCATCGCAAACTGAAACTAAGCAATGTACAATCATGCTGAAAGGAAACGTGACCATGAGAAAGTACTTCACTAGCCGTTGTCTACATATAACATTGAGGTGGTTCACAGATGTTCAGTGTACTGGGGCCAGAACACCCTTAATGCCCGGCCACGTCTTCATTACACATTTCACGTTGAAATAATCTGACTTAGCTAGTGCTTTCTTCCCCTTCCTGTTCATGTTTCATTCTGCCGTGATAGCAGTGCATGGCTTAGGGTCAGTCAAGCACTGTCATGTTAGGCACTTTCTTCGTTAATTGTTTTCTTGTATAATGTAATAGATTATATTCCTACCTGGAAGCGACATACTCGTTCGGACAGGCGTGCGCTTTGCTGGTGCAATCTTTTTTTGATTAGTGAAGAAACAACTTTTCCATTGCAGCACCCTACGTATTGCTTGAGTGTCGTATGGCTTGGAAGAGTGAGGCATCCTGACGCCCACAACATTTCATAGCCGCATGGCGACTTTGCATGTCACAGTATTGCCTGTCGGATTGTGGCTTCTGTCCAGTGGTGGTTTTTCATTCAGGCTTTGCCTGTTCCTTTAAAAATGGAGCTTTCTGATCGTTCTTGTCCAGCTGTTCCTGAAAATAAATGAAGTACTAGTCAAAGATGTGTAAAAACAAATAAAGTCATTTACTGTAAAACCTAATTTTGCGCTCCCATCTGTTCATGAATTGGGGACTTAGGGCATATTCACGGCTACTAAACTTCGCAATTCTAGAGTGTAAGCGAAACTTGAGGTTTGTATCATACGGCTCAGTGGACCGCGAGAATTTCTTGTCGCTTCTTTTTAATTATTTCTGCCTTTCCGAAACAGCCCACTCTGTTTAGACTTGTACTTAAATTCAATAACACATGCTCTTTATGCGTCGGTTCTCGTTCGACCAATATTTCAGCGTGCCTGCGGCTAGCACATCTAGCCGGCAATATAAGTTTCCAACATAGTGTCCTTATTTCTTGCCAGAATTTTGCGTGCCCCTAAATTTCGTGGTATCTTTCAATCGCGAAATTTGCGTAAATAAATAGCACGTGATTTTAAGAATTTTATAATATATACGACCCCAGGCATAGATTTATATACCTGTAGCGTAATCATGCCAGTCACTTTGGCAAGTGCATTGACCTTGTAGAATTATTTTTTTAACTGCGTGAGCTGTGTCTTCAAATTATAATTTTTTCTTTCCAATTTATGACATTTCCAGTGCAACGTCTTAGTAGCAGTTACTAGTGAACGAATCTTCTTGCATCTGGTAGAGTGGATATACAACAAATCTTGGGACATTTCTGGTATGGACGCCACTGGTGCTACCTCTTCTGGTGATGGTGGTGCGCTGGGCTTTCTCCTGCAAATAATAACAAAATATACTTGATTGATATATGTTCCACCTAAATGAAGAAATGAGAAATGCAAGCAATAATAAATTTGATCTTTGTAAAACTAATAATTCTGACTGACCTCTTGTTTTCATGGATTGGAGTCTGCACAGTTTGCATCTGCGCCCGCTTTAGCCCACAGCGCTTTTTCTGCAAGGCTGGAACATGACGAGGAGGTGTAAAATCGGATGGCACTGCTCCAGGTTTCAATATTTTCCTCTCCAAGCCTGGTTTGTAGTCGTCAGGCGTAAAGTGTAGGCTGCACACCTTTGAATGGTCACTGGTTTCCCAAACTTGACTGCCTGAACCTACATATAGTTCTGTACTCTGTAAAATATTGTTATAAGCACTCATTCTTTTATTATTTTACGCGCAGTAACAAAAAAACCAATCTCTACATATTCATAGAGTTCGCAAATGTGAGAGTAGTTTCCTTTTCTGATTGGTAAAACTCGCTTTTCCATGTTCATTTAAAAGAGGAAACTACCGTCACATTGAAAGGCAAAATAATCATTATTTATTTAAGCCCTTGCCAGCTCAATAAGTGAATTATATATATATCTTCAGTTTCACTTATCTTCTCCACAGCCATTATGTAGCCGCCGTGCCATTCGGAAAAGCCACCTTAGCAATGTAGGAAGAGTTTTAATCTTTGTATAGCGATATAAGCTTGCGTCACACAAAGCAGTAGTATTTTAAATCATTCAGTCGCCTGTTGCAAGCCTTCAATTCCTTTTCATGTGAAACAATTCTGGAAAAAAAAAACAGAAAAGAACTCGCCTTTTCTTTCGACTGCCTCAATACATTTTTCGCTTACGTCCGTGGCAGGAAACTCGTGAAAACTGATGCTAGATCCTTTGCTTTGTTCATGCTTACATAATGGCACACAGCAGTATACCATAATGTGATCGTTACGTTATCCTATCTGTAATTAACTCAAGAAAGTTGCATGCAGGCAAGCCTGAAGCTATATGCCTTCTGCGGTGTCTGCATAATCTTGCAGTTTGTGTGTGGTCTGTGTATACATATTGTCTGCGTGGTTCTTTAAAATTTTCTCGTTCATATTAAGTATATCAAATTCTGTATTATTGTATTTCATTATTACTTTCTTGCACCACATTTTATCCTTTGAATCTTTTTGTAATCAGATTATCTTTTTTTCTTCTTCGAAGGCGATGAAATGAAAAGTTACCATCTGCTGGCTGTACTCGTTTCCCTTTCTTGCACAGCTCTTTCTACTCTATCTCTTCGTTGAAATGCAAAACACTCATTTGCAAATTTTGTTTTATTTTTTATTTTCGTGAATTGGTGCATTTACAAACAATGTAGACGCTTTGTGGCTGCCAATATAGAGGCACGAGCACTGGAACAGGTCACAGAAGGAGACGTCAACTAACAGGTTATAACTAGCATCACTCTACTCGTACGTTCTGTCCCTAGTGGCAAAAGGGGTGAATTAGACCAGGCTTGTTGGAGCAGGGAGATCTGTGTAGGTCTGGAGTTCCAGTAGGTCATGGTTCCGAGCAACCGAAGGCACTGTCAAACGCTGCCAAACTACTTGGCGTGGTAACACATATGTAGCAGCCACGCGTTCGCAGCTTTCCCTTCATAGCCACAGGAAGTAGCTATGAGAGTTTGCGGACACTCCACGACTTCCGGTCCATGAAAAACTAATGCCATTTTCACAGCTCTCAGACTGGCGGGCAGAGCTTCCAAAGCTGTTTGAGAAAATCGAATGTGGGACAGCTGTCCCTAGCAGTCCAGGATTGTCAGGAACTGATAGTCGAAGAGGCCCAGTGTAGGCTATGGTGTAGGCATCCGACGACAAACAAGCAGGCTGGGTTTGCAAAGGTGTAGCGCCATTTTGTCTGGGGCTGTCGATGCTGATATTGCAATGATAGGGAATATTCGCTACATGGACAATAACGAAGTGCTGGTGTCACCATGTGTCACAGAGGAAGGTGAGCTAATATTCCAAGAAGATAAAATTATCTTACTCACGCATGGTTCTGGCTGTTTCAGTCTCTGCACTGTATTATTTATGCCCACTATTTTTTTCTTTCTTACATAAGTAATCCAGAGCCACTTTTTTAGACTAGAAGACAGAAAGACATGTCAGGACGAGTGCTGACTCCAACTAAGTTTAATGAAAAAGACACACGTTACATTTATGAAGACTAAAGACACTGAAGCGCATGCGCATTCATAACTGCAGGAAAAAAACCTATAAACACACCAACAAACAGTACATTAAGTGGAACAGACTGCATATTACCTCCCTTTGTTTAATAATCTGAATTCACTGGCTCGCAGCAAGACTGATGTGGTGCTGACGCACGTGTTGCTTCTCTGCATGATAGAAAAGGCTTCTGAAAGTTCACGAGGTAATCTGACCTTACATAGTTAAAAAGTCTGCTCAGAAGACTGCCCGCAGTCTGCTCTGATTGGCTACAGCCCAGCGAGCCAAGTGCAGCACATGACGTCATGGCATCTACCCGGCACTGCACTTGTCTACAAGAGCAAATAGCCCTTCTTTTGTTTCTTTCCTCCATGAGAGGCTCTGACGTTACGTTTTTGAAGCCGGAAAGGCAGCCATGTTGGTGTGCCATCTGCGTTCGCACCTCCAATCAGCTCACCAGAGCTGACAGGTGTGAGCTTTGAACTTGCATTGCTATGAGCCGCCGGAAGTGTGCTGGCTGACACTCACAGTCATAGAAAATAAATGCAACTTTCAGGCTTACACACCATGCTCCAAAGGCAGCCTGTCTCGTGAACAGGATGAGCTGCGAGAAAGACACCAGCCGAAAAACATTCACCAATGTTAATCCCTAATGCGAAATTTGAGTGCAGCTCTATACGTTTCTTTTTTTTAAATTTCTCGAGATACAGGTTGTCCCACATAACTTGAGCGAAAGTTTTATAAATGAAAGGCACTCTGGATGCGACTTGAACCGAATGCATAGTGTTGGCACTGGTCTAGAGTTACTCAGACTATTTTTTATTTTCCCCTTAACCAACGGATTCGTTATGTTTAATTGATCAACTGTTTAAGTATTAGCTGCAGACCCCAAGTGTGATACACAAAGCTTTAGAGCACCTTGAGAAACCTCTCAATAAATTGTTTCCAACACGATATATCTCACGTGGTCCTTTCTTCCACGTTCCAAAGAAAGCCCGCGAAATATGAAAAAATACCACGTGATGGGGCACTTGGCGCAATGTTATTGTGCTGCTCTCAAGCATGTGATGGATGAACAAGGTCAGTTGCAGCGAGACTGGCCCGCAACAGGGCGTTATAACGTCTGGTGTAGGTATCTGGGCATGCGGCTTTTATCGCATGACGGTGCAAATTCGTGCTGCTTGCTGAGCGGTGTCGAAGCAATAAAGCATCTAAGGAGATGAAAGAGAACAAGAACATAGCTTTATTTTTTGATGCTTGAAATGGCCAAGAGCTGGCAGCCTGTCGATGGAGTGTAATAATGTTGGGTGGGGAGACGACGTTAGGGCCGGAATGATTTTCCAGTGACCTTCAATCCAAAAAGCGCCCTTTGATTATAATACGTGTTCGAAGAGGTCACCATCTGCTGCAATGCACATTTGGCATCTCATAGACACATTTTCCGAGGCGTGGTAACAGGGATCATGGTAACAGGGACGGAGTTGCAGACTTGTCTTATGTTTTCTTTCTGGTTCTCTGATGTTGTGGGTGGTGTCCGGTATACTTGATCCTTGACGTAGTCCTAGAGAAAGAAATCGAGGGGAGTTAAAACTCGCGACCATGCCGGTCAAGCAATGGGCCCATGCCGTTCAATCCATTGCTGCGGGAATACTTCGTGCAGCCATTTGCAAGCTTTACTGCTGCCGTGCACGGACGGAAGCACCATCTTGCTGATACAAAATATCCTTGGTCCTAGCCAATGGAACTTCGCAAAGAAAATCCTCAAGCACCCCATCAAGGATGTTGTTGACATATCTTTCTCCTCTAAGCGTGTTATCAAAAAACATGGGGCCATTGATAGTGCGACCGTAAATTCCACACCACACATTAACCGACCACTGATATTGGTGATGCGTCTTCAAAACCCAGTGAGGGTTTTTGTCCCTCCGATAGTAAAAGAAGTTGTGGAAGTTGACTTTGGCATTACGTGAGAAGGTAGTTTCATTGATCCACAAGTATTCTGTTGACAAAGCCTGTGTTCTCTTACGTCTTGATTGTAATGCAGTTTGCAGAGTCCTTTCGATATTGGAAATGGCGGGGCTCCGACACAGCACCCACACTACAAACACTTGCATGTGGGTCTGAAGAAAACTTTGACAGAATATCTGTCTCCACATCCTCGCCCAGGATTGAAGATTCATGTCGTTTCTTCGTAAAAGTCCCAGTCTGTCTCAGCGTTTCATATGCACGCACAATCATCATTGATGAAGGGAAAATCAGACATCCACCCGTTCATAGCAATTGCTACAAAAGAAACCCGTATGGGTTCCTCTAAAGAAAAAGCCTCAGAGTTGAAGAAAAATTCATCCTGGTCCAGGACTCAAACCCGGGACCACCGCCTTTCTGGGGCAGCCGCTCTACCATCTGAGCTAACCAGGCAGCTAGCAGGGTGAAGTCGAATTTGTCAACAACACGAAGCAAAGGCAAGTGTTTGACGTACAAGTTCTGCGGAAACCCGCAAGGTGGAGAGAAATAATTAATAAAGGGAAAATCAGACATCCACCGGTTCTTAGCAGTTGCTACAAAGGAAACCCATACGGGTTCCTCGAAAGAAAAGCCTCATAGTTGAAGAAAAATTCGTCCTGCTCCGGGACTCAAACCCGGGACCACCGCCATTCCGAGGCAGCCGCTTTACCATCTGAGCTAACCGGGCGGCTAGCAGATGGCAGGGAGAAGTCGGACATGTCGACAACACGAAGCAAAGGCAAGAGTTTGACGTAGTAGTAGTACATGACGTATTTCTCTTCAACTATGAGACTTTTCTTTCGAGGAACCCGTATGGGTTTCCTTTGCAGCAATTGCTACGAACGGGTGGATGTCTGATTTTCCCTTTATTCATTACAACACCGCTGTACAAGATATGACTCAAATGACACCTTTCCAACTCGTTTTTGGCCGGACCGTCACCACAACCTTAGATGCAATGCTACCAGTAGATGAGACCTCCGAAACTGACAATGACGTCAGCGACTTCACACAAAGAGCTGAAGAAGCACGGCAGCTGGCGCGACACCGCATTCAGCAGCAACAACAAACCGACGCGGACCTGTACAACTTGAGACGAAGAGATGTCCAGTATGCACCTGGAGACAAAGTATGGGTGTGGACTCCCATACGGATGCGCGGCCTATCCGAGAAGCTTCTTTGTCGTTATTTTGACCTGTATAGGATAATTGGCCGAATTAGTCCGTTGAACTATGAAGTTGCTCCAGAAGGTCAAGTAACCTCATCACGACGGCGGCATCAAACAGAAATCGTCCACGTCGTCCGAATGAAACCGTACTACGACAGACAATAACTGCTTCCGCCTACAAGCATTGCGAATTCATGACAGTCTAGAAACCACCGCCCTCTGTATGAGCATCGAGACGATGCACTCTTGGAAAGGGGACAATGACGCAAGGTGATTTCAAATTACGCGCGCCAGCCGTCCCTGCGTCCGTCCAGCTGTTTACTGCTACCTGCGAAAGATAGCGGCAGTGAAGCGGGCAACACGGGCTTGCAAGGCACGCGCATTCGGAGCAACGTGCCATCAGCGCGGGACACGAGGAAAGAAGAGGTGTGGGTCTCCTGCGAAAAAGACTGTGGACATTCTAGTGAGGCTCTCGTTTAGCTGTTTGTCGGGCACAAGTTCGCCCGATATAGAGTGATTAAAGCACCATCGCTCAACTGTGCGTTACAATATATACAACTTTTTCGCGTACATCATCATACATGCGCTATTTGCAAACGTCCCTTGCACACCATTGCGCAGGTAAGATAACTCTTCGCGGAAAAGGGCAATTTATGGTTTTGACACACAGTTATCCCCAAGTCTATCAATCATTTCTGCTTCTATAATTTCGCGAGTTATCCTACCTCGGGCTCTTCCCACAATGGAGCAGTCTCTGTATGCTGGAGCACACGTCGAGTGGTCACCATCATCCACCCCGGCAACAGCGCACTTGCAATGCCTGCAGTGAACGTCAAGGAACCAACCCCACTTTTCTGCTACACTATACAGGTGTTCCTTTAAACGCTCGTTGAGGCACCTTCCGCTTAGCCCCACGTCGTTCTTCCCGCACTTTAAAGGAAGGTTGTAAACAACTGCTCCCAGACATTCAACAAATGGTTTCTGGTGTTTCTTGTTGCACGTGCGCTTGTCAGACAGGCCTGGTCTGGTTAGTCTGTACAGACATTACAATTTTGTTGAAGCTGAAAACATAACCCTAACATTCGCATGTTGCCCTAATTTCTTTAAACGATGCGATAGGCCGTGGATATATGGGATCTACATAAGGCAGGCTGGTGGAATTCTTTGATAGCGTCGACTTGAGCAGACCCTCAGCAACGCTAATAAGTACATGTAACCTGCCAATCGAAGACGGAGGATCTGATCATTGAAGCTTTCAGTCATCAGCTCCGGGCATGACTTGCAAAATGCGTTTGACAAGCACATCTTTGTGATTCCCCTCTTAACCAACTTAGAGCGTGCCGACTGATATGGGAGCAGTGGCTTGTTCATGCGAGGCTCGTACTTCCAGCGTACATAGTCGTTGAACGTCTGGTAGGCAGTAAGTGTGAGAAGGTGAGCAGACGGGGCCACATCGAAGAGAGTGATCATCTGAAGAAGACATGCCTAATCTTCCTTGAATATAGCCAAGGTTTTTTTACCGTTAGTTTTGTCCCCGTGTGATTTATCCGCTGTTATTCGAGCCCTAAGGTTTAAAGTTGTAGCATCATCGTTCAATTCGAAAACTCCTACAAGGTCATTTGTGTACAAGAGCAAAATTGTAGCAGCCGTCATCGCCTTCCATGGTACCTACGCGCTTCGCCCTTCTTTCAAGCAGAATCGAAATGCTGCTTTCGTCTTTTATTTTTCGTGGCCTTAGACGCTTTATCGCTTTGGCAACGCTCGGCCAGCAGCATGCATTTGCACAGTCATGCGATAAGAGCTGCATGCCCAGATACCTGCACCAGGCATAACGCCCTGTCGCCGGCCAGTCTCACTGCAGCCTACCTTGTTCATCCATCACAAGCGGGAGAGCAGCACAATAACAGTGCGCAAGTTGCCCGTTATGTGTTTTTTTTTTTTTTTTCATATTTCGCGGGCTTTCCTTGGAACGCGGAAACAAGGAGCACGTGAGGTATTTCGTGTTGGAAACGATTTATTGGGATGGTTCTCGAGGTGCTCTACAAAATTGCGTATCACACTTCGCGTCTGCAGCCAATACTCAAAATGTTGATTAACTAAAAATAACTAATCCGTTAGTTAAGGGGAAAATAAAAAATAGCCTGAGTAACTCTGTAGGCCAGTGCCAATACTATGCATTCGGTTCAACTCGCGTCCGGAGTGCCTTTCATTTTAAAAATTTCGCTCAAGTTATGTGGAACAATAAGACACGTTGCGGGGCTAGTTGGTGCATAGCTTTCAATAGGTGAAGCGCCAATAGTGACGGCACACAAGAAAGAATACAGACAGGACAAGGCGCTTGTGCGCCTTGTCCTGTCTGTATTCCTTATTGTGTGCCGTCACTATTGGCGCTTCACCTATTGAAAGCTATGTGGAACAACCTTTATGTGGGCTGGCGCGGACAATCTGTCTCGTGCGGCATGTTGCTAACGAAGCGAAGTGTGGCTATGGTGCACCATAGTGTGGCGCCACTGCCTCGCTAATCTGGAGATCACGAGAGCCAGCACGAGGGTGATTCGCTCGCCTGTGCAGCCGGTCGACTGCAACGCCGCCCCCGCGGCACCAACGGGAACTACATATCTAGGTAACTTTTCGCCCTAGTGGAGCTTAGGTCCCCAGTTGTCGTGTAAAAAAAGCGCCTAGCTCCTGAAACGCCCTAGTCCCCATGCACGCGCGCGGGGCCCTTAGAAATATATCATAGCGCAAGGTTTGTGCCAACTCGCTGGAGTAGTAGGGTGGGCGGTTCATTGCGCTTGCACGCAAGCAGCACGACCACGAACGAAGTGATACAAGGTGGAACAGCGCGTTTTACGGCAATCGAAGATGTGTGTGTGTGGCGCGCTTGGTGTGTGCAAAGAGCAATTGAGTTGCATGTGTGACGAATGTGTATGCGCAAAATAGCACGACCACGAACGAAGGTGGAACATCGCGTTTTGGCGTTTAGTGTGCGCAGAGCAATCGAGTTGCGTGTGTGATGCGTTTGTTCGCGCAAACAGCACGACCACAAACGAAGCGATGCAAGGTCGAACAGTGCGTGTTGCACAATTGAGTTGTGTGTGTGCGTGTGTGTGACGCGTTTGTGATGCGCAAAGAGCACGACGACGATCGTCTTCTAACTGCGCCAGAGCAAACCGATTGTTGAGTACTACATACGTATTGACCCGCCGTGGTTGCTCAGTGGCTATGGTGTTGGGCTGCTGAGCACGAGGTCGCGGGATCGAATCCCGGCCACGGCGGCCGCATTTCGATGGGGGCGAAATGCGAAAACACCCGTGTGCTTAGATTTAGGTGCACGTTAAAAGAACCCCAGGTGGTCAAAATTTCCGGAGTCCTCCACTACGGCGTGCCTCATAATCAGAAAGTGGTTTTGGCACGTAAAACCCCAAATATTATTATTATTATTACATACGTATTGCACGGGCGTTAAAACTAGAGAAACACGGGATTGCAACGCGACCAGCCGCAGTGTATAGGACTGCACGTACGTACGTACGTACGTTTTTGTAATGTGGTCAGTCTTGAAAGGACGATGGCATTTCTGCACCAGCGGAGAAGTGGGAAATCGTGATTAAATTTATCCGATCATTGTCAAAAGCAAAGGCTTACCCTTAATTAGGGGTTATCCCCTACCTTCTACTGAAACTGCAGCCTCTAGTAGTCTTCATGCACTTTTGTAGTCATGACACCATACGACGATACCCTCTGACGTGGGGCCCAGACTACTGGAGAGCTGGTTGATCAAGCTTGCTCAATAAACTTGACCTTTTGTTCTTTGATTATGCTACAGTGCTAGAGCATAGTTTCTTGCTATTAGTAAACAGGCAAGACAACAAAGCATTGCTACTCTACTCCTGTTGTGGCTCTTCAGTCAATGACACTAGAGGGGAAAGGAATCGAGATCCAAGCCAAGTGGCAAATTGTGTTTAGTCAGTCTTAAACACCCTTAACTCAATGTTTTAAATGCCTGTGTGGTTGATACCTTGTCTAGTGGAACTTCTTGCCATCCCCAAAATGTGCATAGCACCAGAGGTATAGTTCGACAGCTGTAAGCAGTGCAATTAAGGGAGTGCAGTACCTGTATTGCAGCTTTACGCCAGCTAAGATATTGAAGCTTGGGAGTATGTTCATATTTCTCATCTATAGTGTGGCAAGAACTTGTAATCCGCCCTCAAGTTCTGCTGGAGCACAAGCTACTGTTGCTCTTTTGTGCAGCTAGTGTCAGCAGACAAGCTTGCAGTATTGCTAGGTAGAAAAGCACTTAGGCTTCATGACCATCCAAGTCATAAATGAATAAGTGCATGGCTAGAAGTTGTAAATTGCAAGAAACAGTTCAAATGCCATTGAGCATAGTTGCGCTATTGCAATGTATCCTTCGGAGCATTGTACGACCCATGGTAGTTCCCACATTATGTTGAAGTGCCACACCAGTGACATATGATAATGATGCCAGCGTGATCCAGTGTGGCTGTACTTTGTTCTATAAAAACTTTTCATGTGTTTTAGATTATATTTAGTGCAGTATCTGAAAGGTTATGCGCAGAAGATGATAGTTGACCTTACAGCCATTTTTTCTATACAGTCCTTCACTTTCCATCAACTTCAGCAAATCATTGAAGCCCCAAAATAACACATTTAATATTGGTACTCAGATTGAACAGTTTCAGTTCTATGTGTATGTTTCAGAGAACTGGACCAAACATCAAGAATGAAAATTTAGTGACCTATTGCTGTAGCTTTAGGCTCTGCAGGAACCATTTATCTGCAGCACCCAACTTATCCTGTATTTGACGGATCATGATAGATGTGTGAAGAAGGACGAGTGTTATGCAGAACAGTTTTCAAGAGGTAATGAACCTCTACCATATAATTCATAAATAACTGGAAGCCTTCTCCTAAGGAAATGTTCGTGCTCTGCACTGTAACATCGACAAGTCCCTCCCTAAGATAAGGTGATAAAGACAGCTGGTTTTATGAATCTGTTGTATTTCCACAATTTTAACATGGTATAAGTGAGGCCCAAGGCATAAATAGGACTGCGTGCTGTTCTGTATGCGTGCTGCACTTATTGTACAGATCGATAGTAGCCAATCAATAGCCATTTTATTGAAGATGCAAACTGGATCATATCCTGGTGCCAACTCACTGTCAATGAAAACTGTTATACTGGCTTCCTGCACTGTTTATTGATCATGGACTTCTTTTTGAGGTGCGATTGAAGTCCCTCAAGATGTTACTTAAACTATGAATTGCAACTGGGAGAATGTGTCTATTCATTAGGACCACACTTTTTGTATTTGGCTCTCATCATTGTAAACAGCTTCATAATGAGAGGAACCTCAGACGAAATGCTTATTTTTTCCTGGCATCCTTCTTCTGCCTTCTTTGTAAGCACAAACTATGGACATGTAAACAAGGTAATCTTGCATTTATCCTGCCTACAAGTGCCTCTTTTGACATTCATGCCTGTATTGCCTTTTCAGTGCCTAAAAATTCCCTTTTTCCTTCTTTTCTCATGACTCCATTTTGTTAAGCAAGAACCACTGAACAGTAATGACGAAAGCATTGTGCGGAAATATGCAAGGCGATCAGGTAATGTAAAATGAGTCATACACCCGATTGTAGCAAACTGTTACAGAGAAAACCCATGCAGGTTTCTCGGAAAGTCTTCACAAACCTACCACATGCTTCAGGCTGCTCCTGTGATTCAGATGTCTGCGATAATATGTAAAAGTAGGTTCTCATGGGCACATCTATTCTCTAGTTCATGAAGTCTTCATTCCAGAGAGCCTCACCATGCCATAACATTAACCCTCGTATTCAGAAATGCATCTTAACTTGAAGCCCATGCTTGACTTGATTTAAATGATGCCTGTCATGAACACACCAAAAGAAACGCAATGAGCATCTTGAGCGCGTTCACACCATGCGTCATTTATATCAAGTCAAGCATGAGCTTCAAGATGTATTGCTGAATACGGCGGTAAGACTTGATAAAGGTTGCTATTAATTATTTGTCCAATATTTCAGTTTTTTCATCAAGAATATCTAGCTTTTTCTGAATGCTACCAATTTTTGCTTCATTCTCCTTTTCACCACATGTGCTTCATGGCAATCTCTTTCACCTTTCCATCCCTTCTCCTTTCCCATGCTGTTGGCCAACGTGCAGGTGTCGTCTATGCGCTAGACAGTTACGATGTGGTCAGCAGGCTTTGCATTTCTCTGTCAACCAATTTCTCTCTTTGCTTTTGTGATCAAGTCCGCCTGACCCTTAGCTTACTGTATACAATGAAAACAAAGCATCTTTTTTTTTTCATGAAATGGGCAAGCACTTGCATCTCTTGCAAAGGATCTTCCAGTAAAGTTTCTCATTCCTGCAGTCACACTGAACATGCACGTCCATCATGATTTTTAAGTATCTAAAACGCACCGCTAGAAAGAGTAACAAAAAGCAGCTATATTTTCAGATAACACGTGTGGCTAAGAAAGCAAACCAAGACCAATTATGAGTGGTCTCCATTTTTTTTTTTTTTCAACATGCAAGGAGCATTGTGCACACACCTCTCAAGCATAAAGGGAGCACGTATGAGCCATGATGCCTCAATGGCTCCCATGTCTGATCACGCAAAAGAAGGCAGACCAAACATAAAATTTGTTTTTTGGAAATTCCGTTTATTATAGCTAAAATTTTATCTTGAAAACACAGAAAGTAGTCTTCATTTCAAGACCGTGCAACCTCTGGCTGTATTTTGCAGAGCATGAAAACATGAAAATATACTAAATTGAAATGGCAACAGGAAAGAAACACTGGCTTCCATCTTCTGCAATGCAGAAGAGAGTGACACTGTACACGGTAATCCAAAGTATGGACCCAACTTCGTTGCAGCATACATGCTCTGTGCTGATGTAACTTTAATATGAACTGAAGTGTGGCATCCACTACTCACTCGCCTGTGTCGTCAAAGGCCATTTCACGTTGCCACACATTCTTTATCCGCTACCTGAAAAGATTACATTACACCATGAAGATGACAAAGCTCACATGCATTAGAGGAAAATTGGTTAGCTATCTTGTCTCCCATACAACTCCGCCAAATACCTGCAATTAGTGTAAGTATGCTAGTTCCTTGCACTGTTTCCCATAACATCTTTGTTGAAGGTACTGGGTAACTGTTATGTACTGGGAATTACTTTATTCCTCACATAGTACACATAAAGAACGTAGCCTTGTCGTGGAGATGGCGACCACACTACATCACTTGGCGCGAACACACTGTCCACGTGATTGTCCCACACCAGGGCTTGCCAGGGATGTGGCTCCACCCATCGGCACAGTGGGGAATGTTCACACATAGTTCCGGACGCTCCCACTACGCGGCTGCACCCGTCCGCATCCGAGGACCGAAACCCGAACTAATCACGGACACAACACTTTTCCCCCCTTAGAAGGATGCCTTGTACCAAGTAGGCTGCCGTCTGATTCATGCTGGTCGTTTTGGTATGCTCGATTCGGATTCGAGTGGACGTGAAGATGGCATAGCTGGTGTGCTTTCCGCTGGATGACTGTCCATGCCCCACGTGAGCGTGGTTGAGGCTTGTCTGTCTAGCTTCACTTCGCCGGTGCGATTCCTGAGCTGGTTTAGATGGCGTCTAACAATTCTTCCTGCGCATTTCACAAGCCAGGATCTGTCGCCCATCCTTTTAACCAGAGTTCCTTCTGCCTAGTCTGGCCCCTTGTGGAATTGTTTTACCCATACGGCTTCTCCTTGCATGAGTTGACGACTCTTGGGTAGGTCAGGCTGTGCTGCCTCCTGTCCTTCCGATGCAATGATGAGGTCCAACTGGTTTGGTAGCTCCCGCCCGAACATGGCTTTAGCCAGTGTTAGCCCGGTTGACTTATGTACAGTGGTATGCTGCCGAAACAGGAAACATGAAGCAAACACTGAGCGAACCGGACGGTTCTCTGGCCAGTGCCCTCTTCAGTTCTCCAACATAACGTTCTGCTTGCCCGTTTGTAGCAGGATGGTAAGGGGCTGACGTTACGCTTCGAATGCCATTTCTCTGGTAGAAGTCTTGTATCTCGGAAGACACAAATGCAGCCCCATTGTCCGACACAACCTTGCGTGGTATGCCAAATGTGGCAAACAAAGAGCGCAGCACACTAATGACTGCTGTTGATGTCGGGCTGTTCACCAGTCGCACCTCCACCCACTTGGTGAAAGCGTCAACAACAACCAAAAAGGTATGTCCTTCTACCGGACCTTCAAAGTCCATGTGCAATGTATGCCATGGTGTCGTTGGCTGCGTCCAATTTGGAAGTGGAGCTTTTTTTGGATCGCTCTGGGTGCGCTGGCACTGGTCGCAAGACTTGACAGTTGTTTCGATCTCGGCGTCCAAACCAGGCCACCAAAGATAACTGTGCGCACAAGCTTTCATGGCTACAATTCCACAATGGCCTGCGTGAACTAATGAAATGGCCTGTTCTCGTGCTCCTGCCGGTATGACAATTCTTGAGCCCCAGCTGATGCATCCTCGATGGGTAGCAAGTTCGGTGGCTCTTCTGCGGTATGGGGTGAAACTGTCTCCCTGCAGACGCTGCACGGTGCCATTCTGTACTGCTGAAAAGACCTCTGCTAGGATTGGATCCTCTTGCGTTAGTATGGCCACAACCTCAGCTGTCAACAGCGGTCGTGGTAAAGCCTCGAACATGAGCACGTCTCCAGGTGGGTTAGGTCAATGCGGTCTGGCAGAGGCAGTCTACTCAGCGCATCTACATTCCCATGACGACTACCAGCACGATACTGCAGGTTGTAGTTGTATGCTGACAGTCTAAGGCACCACCTTTTCATTCGGGGCGAAAGCATTTCTGGTACCGGCTTCCGTGGTCCGAGAATCCCCAGTAACTGCTGGTGGTCAGTCACGAACGTGACTTCTCGACCCACAATGTACTTGTAGAAGTGTGTGGCTGCAAAGACTACAGCAAGACCTTCACGGTCAAGTTGTGCATAGTTACGTTCAGCAGCACCCAATGTCCGGGATGCAAATGCAATCGGTGCCTGTCTGCCTTGGCTGTCCAGCTGAGCAAGCACTGCACCTACACCATAAGGTGAAGCATCACATGAAATCAAGAGGGGCTTGCTTTCGTCATAGTGTGACAACACAGTCCTCGACAACCAGCAATGTTTGAGCTCATCAAACGCCCTTTGATGCCTTTGCTCCCATTTCCAAGTCTTTTCCTTAGCCAGAAGTTCATACAGGGTTGCTGCAACTGTAGCACGACGCTCTAGAAATCGATCATGGAAGGCCAACATGCCTAAAAATGACTGCAGTGTCTGCTTACTTGTGGGCGCTGGTGCCTTCACGATAGCTTCCACTTTTTCCTCAGATGTGTGAATCCCTGCCGCATCAATCTTGTGACCCAGAAATTTAACCTCCGCCACACCAAACTGACACTTGGATTTGCACAATCGTAGGTTTGCCTGAGCCAGCCGCTGGAGAACTGACGCTAAGCGGTCCTTGTGCTCTTTTGCGGTTGCTCCACTCACGATGATATCGTCCAGGTAAACACAAACTCCCGGCAAGCCGCTCAAAGTGGTCTCCATAAACCGCTGGAAAATTGCTGGGGCTGCTGAAACACCAAAAGGAAGCCTGTTTACCTTGTACAGCCCTTTTGTAGTGTTTACTGTGAGAATCTGTGCTGTCGCTGGAGTCACATGAAGTTGAGTGTAAGCTTGAGCCAAGTCCAAGGTGCTGAAAACCCGGCCACCTTTCAAAGTGCTAAACACTTCCTCTGTTGTGGGCAGCGGGTATGAAGCCTTTTTCGCAGCTTCATTTACTGTACAGCGGTAGTCACCGCAGGCGCGCAAGCTTCAGTCTTTTTTCCACACCCATACTAGCGGTGTAGCCCAGTCTGGAGTGTTGGACCGGCTCCCAAATACCGTCTTCTACGTACTTGTCAATCTGTGCCTCAGTTGATGCGTGCATGGCAAAGGGCACAGGCCGTGCCTTCAAAAACTTGGGGCTTGCCCCCTCCTGCAGTTCCAGATTCACTGGCGCACCGGTGTGTCCTGTGGTGTCTTCACGAAAAATGTCTTCATGCTTCTGTAGCAACTCGGTCAAACTGCCTTCCTCCGTTGCCTGGTGAATGCCGTGAAGCTCGATGCCCAGCTTGTCAAACCAGTTGCGTCCCAGCAAGCTACATCCAGTGCCCTCGACAACGAGAAGTGGTAGCTTGCAAGCTGTGTTCTTGTGACGAACCATTACTGTTGCCGTTCCGACAACCTGCAGTTGCTGACCTGACCAGGTGCGCAGATGTATGTCGTCCTGCCTCAGGGAGGGTGGGTGTGCATGCCATACGGTTTGAAATGTGTCTCTGCTAACCATGGTACACGCTGCACCAGAGTCGACCTCAAAAGTCACAGGTTTGCCGTGCACTGTAAGCGTCAGAGTAAACTTCGGGGTGCTGAATTCGTCTGCCACTGCACAGAGGTCATGCAATGTTGAAACCTCATGTTTGGTTTCGTTAGTTACTTCCGCAGTCCGTGAAGTTTCTAAGGAGATGCTACGCTGGTATGTCTTTTTCTCAGCCTTCTTCCTGGAAATACAAGCCTTGGCAACGTGCCCTTGTTTCCGGCAGTAATTGCAAATAGTTGTGCTGAACATACACGTCTTGGGACTGTGCGAACCGTCGCAACGCCAGCAGCGTTGCGCTTGGTGAGAATGCGTCTTGGACATCGAAGCGCTGTCGCCGGCGCGCGTTGCCGCCTTGTTGACTTCCGCATGATCAGCTTTTATCTGTCGTTGCTGCTGGATGGCACTTTCCGCTCGAATAGCGAAATCATAAACCTTGCAAAAGGTCAGATCCTTCTCTGCAAACAGTCGCTGTTGAAGATTCTGGTCGCGGAGACCACACACGAAGCGATCGCGCAACATCACATCTAATGGCAGAAGCGTTGGATTGCAGCCCGTAGCTCCCTGCTGTGTTGGTGATGCCGTTCCTTCAGATGGCGTCGCCGTAGCTGTTGTTGCCGTCGGCAGCATGCCGAAATTGCAGCTCGTAGCCAACTTGCGTAGAGCGGCAACATAGTCGTTTACCGATTCACCTGGAAGCTGATCTCGCCTTTGGAACATCGCACGACTGTAGACTTCGGACAGTCGATGGTCGTAGTGTGCCTGAAGCGCGGCCACGATCTCGGCATAGCTCACTTGGTCGGGCGTCTTCGGTTGAAGCAGCGCACAAACCACGTTGTAAATTTGAGCACCGCACAGTGTAAGCAAGTGTGCTCTTGTTTGACAGGGTGAGTCACATCGTTGGCCTCGAAGAAAAATTGTAGTCGGCCGAACCACGATGCCCAGTTGGAGCCAGTAAACTCCTCCAAACGTGCAGGAAAAATCATGCTGGCACTCAGCCATGACCCACTGGATGCTCCACGATGCCCTCAGGGCTTCCCTTCCACGGGTTATCCGCCTCGTCGCCAACGTTATGTACTGGGAATTACTTTATTCCTCACATAGTACACATGAAGAACGTAGCCTTGTCATGGAGATGGCGACCACACTACATCACTTGGCGCGAACACACTGTCCACGTGATTGTCCCACACCAGGGCTTGCCAGGGATGTGGCTCCACCCATCGGCACAGTGGGGAATGTTCACACATAGTTCCGGACACTCCCACTACGCGGCTGCACCCGTCCGCATCCGAGGACCGAAACCCGAACTAATCACGGACACAACAGTAACAATATCTCAATCACTTCACAAACTGTGGAGATTATTGTTAATTTTTAAAGCGAACAGCTTTATTTGCCTCTCGACAACACATGGCATAATTTGTTTAATGTAAAAGGTTGAAGCAATTCATTGGCATGTGCTTCACAATGTGCCTTGCAAAGATTCCTCATTAACAAATATACTGTTTCGAGAGTTTTCATTTCAGTTTGCTGACACAATGAAAAGAGACAGGAGGGAAGCTATGAAGCTGCTTGTCTCTCCACACCAAAAGCCAGCACCTATAGACTCTGCTAAAGATGTACTTCTCAAGATCTGGCTACTCCTTGACCAACCTGTGCAAAAATGTTAAATATGTGAGTCAGAAGTTATGTCAATCAGGCTGCTGCCACTCAAAGGGCAAAACTCCTTGAAACAGCAAAGCTCAAAAAAAAAGGAAAGAAGAGCATGTGTGAATGTTCCATGCTTTATAATGTAGAATAACGATTTCACCAACGCCAGGAATGCCACGCATCAGTGCCAGCGGGAACATCGTCTTGAGAATGGCTCCTTGATTTGGATTACATATTTCAACTAACAATTCTGCTGTATTGATTTACAGGTTGTATTTATGAAATCAGCAGCAATTCTGCTCGTACAGTTTGAGAAATACGCCAAAATTGATGCATGGTTCTTTCACATAAGAATTTGAAGGATAAATTCTAGGAAGCGTTACAAAGGCAGAAACAGTGTTCGAAAGTGTCAGAATGAGGGCCATGAAATGAGGTCTTTGACTATCCGAACAGTGCCGCTGCTGCAGACATTTTAAGCATGAAATGCTTTTAGCTCCTGTTGTCAGCCGCCTTCAATGAACCAAAAGCCAGAGCCATTATCCTGGCACTCAAACCAGCTCATCCGGGCAAATAGTCAAGACTGCAATACATACGCTAGTTACTTCCCAAACATGTTACAAAAATATTGCTTCCGAGTTCTAAATATTTGCTCACAATATCACTCAAGCTGTAACTTCTAGTATGCTGAAGTTTTATTTGTCACTTCTAATAGCGACGTTCAGAGGCAGATACAAGGCACTGTACACTTGATTGTCATTTTTTGGCACTGAGACACAGTTGCTTGTGCTCTTTTCAATGCCAGCAGTCCACGAGGTCCACGGCGCATCTGGTGGACCGAGACGAGACTTGCAATGGGGTTCTGTCTTTGACAGGAAACTTGCTTCCATATGGACCAGTATACAGTTGCGTGGTGCGGTGAGGTGGGGTGTGCCGTTTCGAATGTGCGCTACACCCATTTTAAGATTGTGGCTAGTATCATCTACAATCAATCTGCTTTGTCGGCAGCCATTTCATGCTTACATCCACTCGATTACAGGAGAGCCAGTATTTTTTAGTGTCACCAGAACAGCCTGAAAATGCTCATACAAAATTCTCCAAAGAGTGCAAGCTCTTCCAAGCTTTTTTAGTCTCTACATTCCAGCTATCTGAAATGAATCCAAGAAAGTAGTGGATGTTAAGGATATGATCTATTGCATATTACTTCGAGGTAGATGAAGTGGTACACGAAGGTGTCCTGTGTATTCTATTTCAGTGATAACATCATAGTGAACTGTTGGATAGTGTTCAGGAGAGATGCCAGGCTAGTGCAGCCAGCATCAAGTGCAATCAAAACGTGGCTTTGCTGTTGTTCAAAACAGATATTGCATTCGCCCTACAGCAGAAAGGAAACGAAGCAACACCTTCAAGACGGCAGTCCCCAAACAGCGAAAAAAAAAGGTTGGAGGACACTTAAGCTGCGCCTTTAAGAGTGGAACACGATAGCTTTAAAAGATCTCTGGCTGCTTCTCACGCTTCCGGGCAGCTGCAGCTTATGCTTCTGTAATGTTTCCCTGGAAATGCTGGTGGCAAACGCTGTGCACTAAGGCGAGCTTTCTGGGGCGTGCCACTCCTAAGACAGACCTGAAACGGCAGCTGGAAAAGGGGTTTGTGTTTGAGTTTCCATGCAACAGAATTATGTTTTCTCGCATATTCAAATTACAATCCAACGCTATCATGTCTCGAGGTTGTGTGCAAGTCATACTTTATGAATTTTTGACACATTCTACTTTGAGAATATTAAATAGTTCAGTAACGCCTATATGCCACGTGGAGGGCCTGCATGAATCGGGATGCATGGTTCGGGATTAATTTTCTCATATGGAAAAGGTCGCCAACACCACTGCCGGATTTTCAGCGACACGGGGCCCTGAACGCTGCGGCTGTTAATATTGTGAATCAGTTCCAGGCCAACAGCACATGTGCCATGCACAAAAAAATAAATAAAAGTAGATGCACTTGGGCACTTCCCAAACATTTTTTTACAAGAAAGGCAGAGGAAAAACCTTCGCTGCTAAGGCATCAGATGAGTAATGTGTAAAACATGCAATATAAAGCTTAATTGTACACCCGATAAGGACTATATTGTAACGTAGATTGGAGACAGAGTCTTGCAAAATATACGCTTCTCTTTAATGGCGGGCCAGAACAAGAGCGTGCAGCTTACGCACTTCATCGTCATTAGTGGCACCGACCTTTGAGCGCGTCATCATGCGGTGCGGGAGCCCCACATCTTTGTGTCAATTGCCTCCCATGAGAAAAGCAACCGTCTCGGTTGCGTCAAAAAGTTCTTTCAGCGACATAAGAAATGGAGCTCCTGGGGTGCATCTTGGCATTCACGTACAAGCATAGTATGGTTTCATGCGCACTACATGAACAACTTCAGCGGGAGGACGACGACGGAGGGAACTGGGGTCAGAACTGCAGGGGACCACTTCGTAGGTCACGTCACTGAGGCGGCGTGTAACCTTGTAGGGACCATAATACCGGCGGATTAACTTTTCTGAGAGTCCACGGCAGCAGACGGGCGTCCGGACCCACACGCAGCCGCCGGTATTGTAATGGGTGTCGCGTCGACCCTGGTTTTATCGAAGAGTGGCGGTATGCTGTTGGCTCCGGATACGATGCTGAGCAAGCTGGCGTGCCTCTTCGGCTCTTTGTACGAACTCTTCTACGTGTTCGCTGGTCGGGCTATTATCAGCCAGAGGTAGCATGGCGTCAAGTGTTGACCTGACGTGGCGCCCGTATACAAGTTAGAACGGCGTAAACTGTTTAGTCTCCTGTACAGCAGCATTATACCCAAAAGTCACATAGGGTAAGATCGCATCCCACGTCTTGTGCTCTACGTCGACATACATGGAGAGCATATCAGCCAGTGTTCTGTTCAGACGTTCCGTTAATCCATTGGCTTGAGGGTGATACGCAGTGTTCTTGCGGTGAGAGCTATGCGTCAGCTGGAGAACATCGTGCATAAGTTCCGCTGTAAATGCTGTACCGCGGTCAGTGATGAGAACAGACGGTGCACCATGTCGTAGGACAATGTGGCGTACAAAGAACTTGGCCACTTCATATGAATTTACTTGCGAAATAGCTTCGGTTTCGGCGTACCGGGTTAAGTAGACAGTAGCGACGACTATCCATCTGTTGCGCGAAGAGGTCGCTGGGAATGGCCCAAGTAGATCCATTCCTATTTGTTGGAACGGTGCTTGAGGAACGTCCACAGAATGGAGAAAGCCAGTCGGTTTAACTGGTGCTTTCTTGCGGCGCTGACAATCGTGGCAGGTCTTCATGTACCGTTGCACAGAAAAATAAAGTCGGGGCCAGTAATACTTCTGTCGTATCCTTGCCTAAAGTCTTGGCGAATCCATGGTGTCCCGCGCATGGCTCATCATGGCAGGCTCGCAAAATGTCGTGGCGTAGCGCCGATGGCACGACAAGGAGGTACGCATTGGGGCCGCTTCAGCAGTTTTTCTTGTAAAGGACGTTGTTGTGCAAGTAGTATGATGATAAGCCGCGCATGAGCGAGCGGGGTAAAACACCTTCAACTCCTTGGAGGTGTTCGATCCGCGGCAGCAGCTCAGCATCAGCGCGCTGGTGCTCAGCCATCTTTATGGCGTCGATAACGGCGACAAATGGCAAGTCATGGTCAGGGTCCAATGAGGTCGTAGGGAGTGGTGCACGTGACAAACAGTCAGCGTCACTGTACTTCCTGCCAGATCGGTAGACAACTGTAATATCATACTCTTGTAAGCAAAGGCTCCAATGGGCTAGTCTGCCTGAAGGATCCTTGAGGTTAGCAATACAGCACAGGATGTCGTTGATCGCTGACAGCGTTAAAGGTTCTACCGTACAAGTAGGGTCGGAATTTACCAATTGCCCACACAACCGCTAAGCATTCTTTTTCAGTGGTTGAGTAGTTTTTCTCAGCCTTGGTGAGACTGCGGCTTGCATAAGCAACAGGGCGTTCCGCACCAGCTTGCCACTGCACAAGCGCTGAGACTCGCATCAGTATGGATTTCAGTGTCAGCATCTTCGTCGAAATGAGCAAGTATCGGGGCCTCTTGCAAACGCTTGCGCAATTCATTGAACAGCTGCTGCTGCTCGTCCGCCCAAATGAAAGGTGCATCATCGCATGTAAGCCCTGTCAGAGGCTCAGCAATTCTCGAGAAGCCCTTGACAAAGCGCCCATAATATGCGCACAAACTAAGGAAGCATTGGACAGCCTTCTTGTCTGTGGGTGGTGAAAACTCAGCGATGGCAGCTAACTTGTCAGGGTCTGATCGGACGCCTTGAGGACCAACGACATGGCCAAAAAATTTGAGCTCTTGGAACCCAAAGTAGCATTTTTCAGGCTTGATGGTGAGGCCGGCAGTATGGATCGCAGTGAGGACACTCTCGAGTCATGCGAGATGTTCGTCAAACGTGCTCGAGAACACAACGACATCGTCCGGTGGCAGGTGCAGAACAGAGACCGAAGGGGAGAACTTTGAACTCATAAAGCCCATTAGGTCTCACAAATGCTGTTTTTTCACGATCCTGTTCATCAACTTCGATTTGCCAATATCCTGATTTAAGATCCAATGAAGAAAAAAACTTGGCATGTTGTAGACAATCCAGTGCGTCGTCGATGCGTGGCAATGAATAAACATCACGCTTGGTGACACGGTCCAACTTTCTGTAATCTACACAGAAGCATAGTGTGTTGCCTTTCTTTCTGACTAACATTACAGGGGAGGCCCACGGGCTGGTGGATAGCTGGATCACGTCGTCTTGGAGCATCTCTTTCACCTGATGCTTGATCACTTCCCTTTCCACTGGAGACCCTCTGTAAGGATGCTGACAGACAGGACGTGCAGACTCGTCCGTAATAATGCAGTGCTTTGTGATGGACTTGCGCCGCACTTTGGATGCCGTTGAAAAATAGTCTGCAAATTCATTCGCGAGACTCAATAGATGGTCTTTCTGATTATCTGGCAGAGCGGCGTTAACATGAATCCATTATTTTAGGCTGGAGGACCCAGATTGCTGAGACGATGAGGTTTCCAATGTGGCAATGTCAGTAACATCAGTGATTTCATGAAGAAATGAGCTCAGTTCAGCCATGTCGTTCCTCGCGGTACATGCCGATACTCGTTGCTAAAGTTTGTTAGCAAAACGACTGAACATTTGTTTTGCACCTGAAGAAGCCCTCTGGCTATACAAATGTGGCGCTCAAGAAGCAGGGGCATGTTTGCCTCAGCAATTCCTTTGACGGCGTCCTCCATGTCGCATTGGACAAGGGTAAGCACGCTGCTCTTGGGTGGCAACGTGATGTGATCGTCAGTTACGCGAAGCGCGATGTCACGGTCGTTGTCATTACTGTTCGCTATGGCTTGCGCTATGGCACCGTTCACCTGAAGGAAATCCATGCCGAGTATAAGGTCCTTTGAACATTCAGGAAGAATGACGAAGTCGCCGATGTACGTGAAGCCCTGAATGTTGACTCGTGCCGTGCACCTGCCCATTGGAGTTGCGAGATGCCCTCCTGCAGTACGAATCTGAGTTCCAGTCCATTGCGTCGAAACTTTGTTCAGTATACGCGCTAGATTCTGGCTCATAACAGATGCGTCCGCACCCGTGTCGATTAACGCCGTGACTTCGTGGTCATCTATGGTAACTGGTACGTCGCAGGATACTGACACGGAACTACACTGCTTTCTCTGTGTCTCAATTACGTCATATCGCTGTCGTAGTGGAGGATCTTCAGCGTTTGCAATGTCAGCGACCTCACCTCCGCAGGTCGCTGGATTCAGTTTTCCCGGGAGGCTGGGCTGAGTGAGCAACGCCTCGTTGCTCTCGGCGTGAATAGGGGGCTGGAAGACCTGTTTTGGCCAGGTGACGGTGACTGGGGTTCACGGAATCGTGGGGCAAACGAGGTCCTGGCGTCCACAAGGTATGCTTCAATCTCCAGGGCACGTTCACCATTGCGCAGGCATGGTGCATTCAGTGAAAATGCACGGAGCCCAGCTCAACGGTAGGGGCACGCCCGGTAGAGGTGACCGGCTTCACCGCAATGAAAACACAAGGGCCTCCGGTCTGCGGTGCGCCATACGTCGCTCTTGCGGGGTGGTTGTGTATCAGCCATGAATGGCGTGCGGTGAGGCCTGAAGTCGCCAGTGGCTTGTTCAATGGCGCGCACACTATGAAAGTCCAGGACGTCGCTCACATCACGAAAAATCGGGGACAACGAACTTCGCGCAGCTTCTGCATACAACATGTGAGGTTGTGGCTGCCGTACCTCGTGCTGTGGTGTCTCGCTTCACTCTGGGACTTGGACTGCCTGCCTGATTTCCTCCCAGACGACCTCAGCCAGAGCGAGCCACTGTACCGATGCTGAAGCCACCTGAAGATTTTGAAGCTACTCTCTAACGATAAGCCTAATGAGCTCCCGCAAGGCGTCGGTATTGTCCAGGGGTATAGTGAGAGAGTCACGCGATAGGGTCGACACATCGCGGTTCTGCCTTGTTCGCTGCTGCAGTGCCTTTTCCATTGATACGGCTTCCACGAGAAACTCTGCAACAATCTTTGGTGGGTTGCATATTAGGGCACCGAATAACTCTTGCTTGACACTGCGCATCAAGTTCCTGAGCTTCTTTTCTTCCGGCATGGGTGGATCCGCGCGTCAGAGAAGTCGGCACATATCTTCGACAAACAATGCGACGCTTTCGTCCGGCCGCTGTACTTTCGCCTGAATTGCAGATTCAGCTCGCTCCTTGCGATTAAGGCTGGCGTATGTGCTGATTAGCTGGCGTCGGAATTCATCCCATGTCGATAAGGCCGCCTCACGGTTTTCAAACCATGTCCGCGCATAGTTCTCGAGGGAAATGTAGGCGCTGCATAACTTGCGCTCTAGAGTCCAGCCGTTGAATTCTGCAACACGCGCAAAGTGATCGAGCCAGCCCTCTACATCCTCAAAGACTCCCCATGGAAGGACGTGGGAATTTGTGGCTGGATGAGGACGACGTCGGTCGGCGCGGTCGGGGAAGATGGAACCGATGTATTCAACCTTCTGACATGATTGCGTAGAGGCTCGTGCTCAAGTGGCAGTCCTTGAAGTCGGCAGCTTGTCTGTACCTGCACAGTAGTCAGCTTGACCGGACTTCGTACTGGGCTTGTAGACGGTGTTCGATCTGGGAGTGGTAGCATGTACCCCGCACCTCCACCAGAAAAATGTAACGTAGATTGGAGACGGAGTCTTGCAAAATATACACTTCTCTTTAATAGGGGACCAGAACAAGAGCGTGCAGCTTACGCACTTCATCGTCTTTCGTGGTGCCAACCTTTGCGCGCGCCATTCTGCGGTGTGGGAGCCCCACATCTTTGTCAATATGCACAAATTGCACGCAGAATTGACGTCGACTCGGGGTGAAGGTTGCTTTCCAAGTTCTACCTGGTGTTGTTTACAGGCAACAAACGCACTGGTGAAGAAGCTTACACAAACATTTTTCATTTTCCTTCACTATCTTTAGTCTCTGTGTATTTTCTACATTTTCACCAAGCCTAAATGTTTTTCTTAGTGTTTTTCATGTTTCATCCCCAACAGTTAATGCTCATTACAGTGTTGTAGATGTTTGCATCCTTTTTTCTTCTATGCACCGCCCTTAAAGAAGAGCCATCCTGTCAGCCACCTAGGTCTACTCCTTTTGCTCAACTACATTTTGGAGCCCAATGACGAGAAAGACTTCTCTAGCATACCTGAAGGTCATGAAGAAGTAGAACAGGATTACCGGCTGCGTGAGATACTTCAAGACATAATGATTTTTTTTTTCAGACAAGATTCGAAACATGATTTCCAAATTTATTAGCTTTCTTTTACCATTTTTTATAAGGCTATTGAGTAAAACCATCTTCATCTTCAATTACTGACTGAATTCATCTTTGATAGTAGCAACATTCTTGTATCATATAGCGTGTGTTGATGTTGGGCGGTGCTTTCGCAATAACAGCCTTTAGAGAGTTTTTATCTATGTGTAGCTGTTCGTTAGTCTCCTTCCCAGTAACACCTGCCATACATAGTGGCATGCAGATTGAAGTATTCGGAAATAGGAATGCTACATTGAGGTTGATGTGGCCTCAGAAATTTACTACCGGACACTCGTGAGCCATGCAGGTGTTGTGGAAGCAAATAAATTACATAGGGTGGTGCCTAATGACATCGTGCCCAAAAAGCTGTACTATGTCACCTGGGGCTGCTTGGCTAAGGCCATAATCAGCTTTTGAGGGTTCTCACTCATCACCCCCTACCTCCCGGAGGAACTCAACTACTTGAATGGCACCTTGCCACGGGCATCAGTTATTTCTTCTTTGTCACAGATGATTATTAGACACGATTTCTTGTCTCACCCTGAAAACAATGTGGTGCATGACATTTCGAGAAGGTGGTGATCTCCAAGTTACTGTGGTCAGTGTGTAAGGCAACTAGCACAACATCAAGTTCCATCTCGTGCATCAGGCAGAATGCTGCGATTTCCAAATAAATTTGCTAACTAGGTCACAGAGGTGATTGTGAAGGTGAAGTCGAGCGCTTACAGATTGAGAATGTTAATAGTTGAGAAGATTCAAAGCCGCATCCTCAAATACTTTGCGCAGCTTGCATGACAATGTTGAAACTCAAGCCTGTGTCCTTTGGACTAATATTTCACTGTTTTGTACGGCTACTTTTATAGAAGACGAAAACAAAACTTCTCCTGGTTTAAGATTGGTTTTACAACAGCTATGACAGAGCCAACTCCTTGGTGCACGCTTATGGTAGTGGTGATGAAGCCATCAGGAGCACTCCACACTTTTATGGATTACACAAAAACTGAACAAGCAAGTTCTGTGAGCATCATATCCAATTCCTGCAGTAGAGCATACCCTTCAGATACTATGAGTCACAGCTTGGTGTATGAAAAATTGATGCCCATATTCAGGGTTTTGGCAAATCCCGGAGAAATGACGGAAAGTTCTTGACCACCTTTACAGCACCATTCCGTTGGTTTCGCTTTAACTGCTCATGCGATTTGGTATCTGGCGTGCCCCAGATCAAATAAAATGGTATATGAATGATATTCATCCAGAACTTATATGTGTTGCTTGTCATATGGTCGAGGTTATCAGTTGGTGCTCAACTAAACAGCAACACAACGAACTCTGCAGTACATTTGAGGGCACTCACTGTGCAAGAGCTGCCATCAACAAAGAGAAATGTAAGTTTGGCATCACAGTAATATCATATTTGGGGCATATCATGAACGAAAACAAGCTCAAAGCTGTCACAGACATGCCAAGACCATCCTCCAGAACTACAGCTGCTAATGGGCATGACCACCTATCTAGGTTTATTCGCTCCTAACATGACAAACACTACACCCATTGTCCAGCATGCTGTTTTCAAAGCATGGTTTATCTGGAACCCACACAGGTTCAAGAATTCTCAAAATGGAAAGAAATACTTTCTTCAGATCCAGTGCTTGGCTGGTGCTCCTCAAAATGAGAAACCAGCTGCTAATCACAGCTGATGCTTTGTGCTGTGGTCTAGTTGCAGTGCTCAGCCAAAAGCAAGACGATGGGCAACATGTTACTAGATACGTCTCAAGATATTTTGCAGAGACAGAATGCCTGGCTATGCCTAGATATAGAAAGAAGTGCTTTCTTTCTTGCAAGCTTGAGATAAATTCTATAAATGGGGCAACAATCTGTTTCCCAAATCATAAAATACCTACATGATTGATAAATTATGAGGCATAATGTACATATTTGGCAAAGACTTTCCCGCAGCTGATACACTGTCAAGTTCTCATGTGAAGGAGAATAACAGGCACCAGAAGGGCCTACCAAGATTGAAGGCTATGCATGCTGCCTCTCCCTACCTTCTTTACAAGAACTGAAGAAAGAACAAGTGCTAGATTAATGCTGCTGCCAACTTCGCATCTTCACTCGAAAGAGCTGGACAAGGTGTTGCAAAGTCTGAAAGAATTCTGGCTTCACAAGGACGATGTAGTCCAAGACATGTTGATATTTTGGCAACAAAACCATCGCGCCCAAGAGGCTATAGGAGCTTACCCACCCAGCGCTTCTCACTTGAAGGCCACTTTGGAATCAATAAATGCCTAGCAAGACAACAAAGTACTGCATCATAAATGCATACAAACAGCAAACGTCTTCAAGCAGGGTGTCTACCAACCGGGAAAACCGGTAATTCTCAGGGATTTTGAGTAATCTGGAAAAACTCAGGGAAAACTCAGGGAATTTGTGCCTCTATCAGGGAAAGTTAGCTGTAATTTTATTGAAAGGGTCGAAAGTCGTGGTAATGCTGGCTCGAGCAAGACAGGAATCGTAATTAATCATCTTTGACGTTCTGTCGTCGGCTGGAGGAGTTGCCAGTGTACAGTCAACGACCGACTTTCCGGATTACCGATAATTTGGACGGCTTCGCGGAACCACCACGTACACCATAGAGTCAATGTATCAGAACGTCTGAAATTTCGGACGCAAGAACTCTTCGCCGTCAAATTTTCCGGACGTTTTGCCGTGACCGCAGGTCCGAAACAGCATTAATCAAAGTCATCACTGCTGCCATTTTTATTACCTCGCTGCCTGAAACCGGCGCTCTCGCACGCAGATCCGCTGGCAGCCTTAGCCACCACTGCGGCAGCGCTAGGCCTAGCTGCTTCGACGTTCGCTATGAAGCTTCTTGCCGTTGGGTGCCGTGTTTTTTATTGAAAGAATTCGCTGCTGTCAGTAATGCCGCGGACTCCGTCTTTGCGGTCCTCGCGATTGGCTTAGAAGCTTGGATAGCAGGGTGCGTTGCGTAATGCCGGTTCCTGAAAGTCAGCTTCGCCTCCGTACGGAAATGTTATTGGATGAAGCATACGCAATAGTATTGCAGTGAAGCGTAACAAGCGTGGGAAGGGGCTATTGCCACGGAACGCAGTATGTATTCCTTAATTATACACACGTATTTCCAGTCACAGTATGAGCACCGATATGCCTACTACGTGTATCGACAGGCCTTCAGAGCGTTTTCGAATGTGCCTGTGGAGGCTTGAGCCCTTAAGGGCAGTAAATGACATGCAGTTATTTTTTTCCAACTGGCCGACTTCTCGGACGTTTTCGCGGCCCCTAAGTAGTTCGAAAACTAGGACGTGGACTGTGCCACTGACCAAGAAGATATTATAAAGGGAGAATCGGACATCCACCCGTTCGTAGCAATTGCTACAAAGGAACCCATACGGGTTCCTCGAAAGAAAAGCCTCAGAGTTGAAGAAAAATTCGTCCTGGTCCGGGACTCGAACCCGGGACCACCGCCTTTCCGGGGCAGCCGCTCTACCACCTGAGCTAACCAGGCGGCTAGCAGATGGCAGGGCGAAGTCGAATTTGTCGACAACACACGAAGCAAAGGCAAGGTTTGACGTAGTAGTTCTGCGGAAGCCCGCAAGGTGGAGAGAAGAAATTATAAAGGCTGCCCCGGAAAGGCGGTGGTCCCGGGTTCGAGTCCCGGACCAGGACGAATTTTTCTTCAACTCTGAGGCTTTTCTTTCGAGGAACCCGTATGGGTTTCCTTTGTAGCAATTGCTACGAACGGGTGGATGTCTGATTCTCCCTTTATAATTTCTTCTCTCCACCTTGCGGGCTTCCGCAGAACTACTACGTCGACCAAGAAGATGCTTCAAATGGTCCATGGGGTGAACGAGGTACGGAAGGTGTACAAGAACAGAAAGGACTTACGCATTGAGGAATGAACAGGAAAGGAAGTGTGCTGCCACCGTTTTGAATTAGCTTGAGCTCTAAAAACAAAGTGTTGGCTGATGCCGAGATGCAAGTGTCCCTCATCCAAACCAAAATAAACTCTTCGAAGCAGTGAAACACAACAATGAGGGGTCGTGCGCGGGCTGAGAGTATGTCAGGACAGTTGAGGTTGATTTACGAGCTGTTTGTGACAAAGTTCGGGCCTCATACCACTGAGCTTGCTATCATTTGATAGAAATAGTTCCTGTTCGAAAATATTTGCTTTTGTATGCATCTCCTTTTCTATTCGTATTTGAGAGAATGTCCGACTCAATTTGCAATTTTTTCGAAGACATTTTATTTGCTGTGCATCTTACTAACCCCTCCCTTCTATTCTTTTCTTGAATAACATGAACACTACTCCTTAGTATTCAAATTGGATTAAGTCGTTTCTTTTTAATTTTTTTTTTATGTGCTTACCAGAAAGTGACCGCATCAGGCGATATGGTTTCAGCTCGTCTTGACATAAAACAGTTCTGCATCACTCAGGGAATTTTGCAAAGGCACTCAGGGAAAACCTGGAAAACTCAGGGAATTTGATTATGTCAACTTGGTAGACACCCTGTCAAGTCATGTCATACATGCTAGCACCACAGGGCTAAGAGAAGGGTGACACTCCTGCAACTGGGATTCTGAGAAAAGCTGTTACAGAAGTTCACCATGGACATATTTTCTTTTGGAGGGGTGCGGTGGCTCATCATCACAAAATACTAGTAAGGGTATCCTGAGCTAGTACTGGCTAGTTTGACAGGACCTGTGGTTGCGACTCAATGCCTCATTATTTTCACAAGGTATGCAATAGTGTAGTGGTCGTGAACCGCAACAAACTGTAGCTGGCAAAAGGGCGCAGCTCGCTGTCCGCAGAATTCATAAGAATTCCAACAAATGGCATGCAGTCCACACTACCAACAGCGCAATGATCTCACAGAAGCCACTGTAAACTTATCCAAGAACTCCCTTGAGACGTCAGGTGATGCCTACAAGACACACGATTATAGACTGAGCCTTCTGAAAAATGGCTCCTCGCTAGTGCAAATGCTTACGAGCCGAAGGCTTAGGACTACACTTCCAGCTACTGCAGACAGCTTCTTTCCACAACTTCCGGACCGGAGGAAAATGCATGAGCAAAAGTGCTGGCAGAAACAGAAAACTTGCTCTGATGTTTGGCATGGCATGCAAGATCTACCCAATTTGTATCCAGACATTAATGTCCGAGTAGTTGACCTGGAAAATGCAGGCACACTTCAGCAGCCAGGAGATAAGTCCAGGTCATAGTGGATAGACATGGACAAAAGGACCATTCATGTCAAACAGGATACAACCAGTGCCACTGCCTCTGGCTCAAGGGTTCGATGGAAGTTCGTTTGGTCAGGCATGGAAACGAAAAAAAAACGTGATCTAAGAAATGATAGTCACACGACTATTACTTGCCGAGCATGCGCAGGAGCATGGTCACAAGATTGACTGGGACAATGCCACTGTTGTTGCCAAAGAAAAGAACATGTCATCCCGGCAGCTGCTAGAATTGCTAATCATTCAATTGACGCCAGCTACGATGAACCGGACACCATGGACTATGCCTGCCATTTACGCATGTTCGGGACGTCACGTGCTGGCTGCATAAGTGACGACGATTTCCTGTCCAACTCAGTGAACAAGGAACCCATATGCAGTTCCGAAACGTCGGGTTATACATCAGACTTGGTCAGTGACTGTGAACCCCCCTTCATGCCTCTGGCTAAGGGAGAACACAAGCAGCCACAAGACTGTACCAAAGAGGTTCCGTTTTGTAGAGATCCTGGGCATCAACACCATAGAAGTGGACAATGAATAACACCAACTAAGCAGTAAGCAACATGACCCTTTTTATACAGGGAACGATATGCTACAAGGATGCTTGTACTACTGTAAGGCTAATGTGCATGCTTGTAGAAAATGATCACAATAAAAAACTCACCTCTTGCCTTGTGCTCAATGTTGAGGCCACCATTCTGAATCACAATTACTTTATCCCACCTAGCCAAGAGTTTGCCAAATCTCAAAGAAGTTTTAATAAGCATTTTGTCTTGACTACCCGAAACGCCAGTCTGTGTAGTAGTGTTACACAGTGTTGGGTTCAAATCTACCATAATCATGAATCCGAGTGAACTTGCCCACATTTCAGTTGTTCTGCAAAAGTATTTGGCATCATTTCGTTGCTTCTATATGCACTGAGGCAACCACAGCTCTGAAACACATTTAGGTCGTACTGAAGATGTGTTCGGATTCCAGATTAATAAGAATATAGCTGGTAACGTAGAGGACTTCTATAGCATTAACGAGAGGGTGGCAGGTCTCGTTGTGAGACTTAATAAGAGGTACAAATTGAAGGTCGTACAGGTCTACGCCCCTACATCCAGTCATGATGACCAGGAAGTCGAAAGCTTCTATGAAGACGTGGAATCGACGATGGGTAAAGTCAAAACAAAATACACTATACTGATGGGCGACTTTAATGCCAAGGTAGGCAAGAAGCAGGCTGAAGACAAGTCAGTGGGGGAATATGGCATAGGCACTAGGAATAGCAGGGGAGGGTTATTAGTAAACTTTGCAGAACAGAACAATATGCGGATAATGAATACCTTCTTCTGCAAGCAGGACAGCCGAAACTGCACGTGGAGAAGCCCGAATGATGAGACTAGAAATGAAATAGACTTTATGCTCTGCGCAAACCCTCGCATCATACAAGATGTGGACGTGCTCGGCAAGGTGCGCTGCAGTGACCATAGGATGGTAAGAACTCGAATTAGCCTAGACTTGAGGAGGGAACGGAAGAAGCTGGTACATAAGAAGCCGACCAATGAGTTAGCGATAAGAGGGAAAATCGAGGAATTCCGGATCAAGCTACAGAACAGGCATTCGGCTTTAACTCGGGAAGAGGAGCTTAGTGTGGAAACAATGAACGACAATCTTACGGGCATCATTAAGGAGTGTGCAATAGAAGTCGGTGGTAGCTCCATTAGACAGGATACCAGTAAGCTATCGCAGGAGACTAAAGATCTCATCAAGAAACGTCAATGAAAGCCTCTCACCCTACAGCTAGAATAGAACTGGCAGTACTTTCGAAGTTAATCAACAAGCGTAAGACAGCTGACATAAGGAAGTATAATATGGATAGAATTGAATACGCTCTCAGGACTGGAGGAATCCTAAAAGCAGTGAAGAAACTAGGAATTGGCAAGAATCAGATGTATGCGTTAAGAGACAAAGCCAGCAATATCATCACTAATATGGATGAGATAGTTCAAGTGGCAGAGGAGTTCTATAGAGATTTGTACAGTACTAGTGGCACCCACGACGATAATGGAAGAGAGAATAGTCTAGAGGAATTTTAAATCCCACAAGTAACGCCGGAAGAATTAAAGAAAGCCTTGGGAGCTATGCAAAGAGGGAAGGCAGCTGGGGTGGATCACGTAACAGCAGATTGGTTGAGGGATGGTGGGCAGATTGTTCTAGAAAAACTGGCCAACCTGTATACGCAATGCCCCATGACCTTGAGCGTACTGGAATCTTGGAGGAACGCTAACATAATCCTAATCCATAAGAAAGGGGACGCCAAAGACTTGAAAAATTATAGACCGATAAGCTTACTGTCCGTTGCCTACAAAGTATTAACTAAGGTAACCGCAAATAGAATCAGGAACACCTTGGACTTCTGTCAACCAAAGGACTAGGCAGGATTCCGTAAAGGCTACTCAACAATAGACCATATTCACACTATCAATCAGGAAATAGAGAAATGTGCGGAATATAACCAACCGTTATATATAGCTTTCATTGATTAGGAGAAAGCGTTTGATTCAGTCGAAACCTCAGCAGTCATGGAGGCATTACGGAATCAGGGTGTAGATGAGCCGTATGTAAAAATACTGAAAGATATGTATAGCGGCTTCACAGCCACCGTGGTCCTCCATAAAGAAAGCAACAAAATCCCAATAAAGAAAGGATTCTGGCAGGGAGATACGATCGCTCCAATGCTATTCACAGCATATTTACAGGAGGTATTCAAAGACCTGGATTGGGAAGAATCGGGATAAGAGTTAATGGATGGAGAATACTTTAGTAACTTGCAATTCGCTGATGATATTGCCTTGCTTAGTAACTAAGGGGACCAATTGCAATGCATGCTCACTGATCTGGAGAGGCAAAGCAGAAGGGTGGGTCTAAAAATTAATCTGCAGAAAACTAAAGTAATGCTTAACAGTCTTGGGAGAGAACAGCAATTTACAATAGGCAGCGAGGCAGTGGAAGTCGCAAGGGAATACATCTACTTAGGGCAGGTAGTGATCGCGGATCCGGATCATGAGACTGAAGTAATCAGAAGAATAAGAATGGGCTGGGCTGCGTTTGGCAGACATTCTCAGATCATGAACAGCAGGTTGCCATTATCCCTCAAGAGAAAAGTGTATAACAGCTGTGTCTTACCAGTACGCACGTACAGGGCATAAACCTGGAGGCTTACGAAAAGGGTTCTACTTAAATTGAGGACGACGCAACGCGCTACGGAAAGAAGAATGATGGGTGTAACGTTAAGGGATAAGAAAAGAGCAGATTGAGTGAGGGAACAAATGCGAGTTAATGACATCTTAGTTGAAATGAAGAAAAAGAAATGGGGGGCATGGGCAGGACATGTAACGAGGAGGGAAGATAACCGATGGTCATCAAGGGTTACGGACTGGATTCCAAGGGAAGGGAAGCATATCAGGGGGCGGCAGAAAGTTAGGTGGGCGGATGAGATTAAGAAGTTTCCAGGGACGGCATGGTCACAATTAGTACATGACCGGGGTAGTTGGAGAAGTGTTGGAGAGGCCTTTGCCCTGCAGTGGGCATAACCAGGCTGATGATGGTGATGAAGATGTCAAAGACCATGTAACATATGTGCTGAAAGGAGCAATGACAACTTACAGCATTGACAGATGCCATTCAGATGAGCGTTGCTGTGCCAGTCGAAATTGCTGCTTTGACAATGGCTGAACTTGAGACAGAATAGCATGAGGCAAAGTGAAAAGAGAACAAAGGTGCATTTTTCAGCTACATCGCCTCATTGCTCCAATGCCCATGCATTTGATAATTCATTCATACAATGCGACGGCCTACGCAAAGCCACGTTTGGATGAACCAATGTCTGCTTTCAAACAACACAAAATTCCACTTTTTCACGCACTAACCAAGAACTGGCAGTTCTGAGGATTTACAAGCGTCAAGGAATGTTGAATCTGTCATTCATATGTGTACACTTTGTCTCATTATCTTCGTATTATCAAGTGCATGCTTGAAAGCGCAGACACTAATGCTGGCTTGCTAGCTAAACGCACTTTCAAGTGGCAGCTGATGATAGAAATCTTCGAGCATTTGTCTATAAAAACGTTCGCGTAGATTTCGCTGTATGCTCATGCGCTTTCAGTGCAACGCACTGCTTGACACCTGCCTGTCAGGCCGAGCAGGAGAGCGCTTAAAGCCCCTTAAACTTCGTAAAGTACTGCCACGCTTTGAAGAATTCCGCCTCCTCCTCGCGCGTTCTGGCCTAGGCCGACGCCGCGTCGCTATTGGCCTAATAGCATCACGTGGGGCCTCGCGCTATGCATCAGCGCCATTTTTGTTCGAGAAGCGTCTACGGAGTGGCGAGGATCGCATGTTGGCGCCGTTGCTACGCTCGAGCACTGTAGGCGGTGCCACGGTCGAGGAGGGAGCGTGAAAGAGGAGAAACGAGGAGGAGTGAAGGCAGAGGAGGACAGTGTCGCTACTTTACGAAGTTTAAGGGGCTTTAGTTTGCCTTAAAGGGACCCTGAAACGCTTTTGACGATTTTCTACAAACGTATTGAGTCGTTAGAGTAGGTCCTTCTGATCATTAATTGACACATCTAAGTGCTCCGCGTAAAGCGTGTAATTTATTATAAGGTTTTAAATATGCACATCGCTGCCGATCGCAGCGCACTGCTCGGCGGAATTTTAAGCCGCCCATACCCATATGACCGAAATCACCCATACGACGTCAGTGGGGAGAGCTATCCGATTGGCTGACAAGGGCGCGTGATCGATAATTTTTCCAACTTTATGGTAAACAAATGATCTTCGTAATAGTTGGAATGTTAGTTAATTTGTTGTTATGAAAAGAAGGTAACATAGAGAGAATGCACAAGAATAATTTTTCAGTACACTTAAACACTTCCGGCACACAGCATGTGTCGTCTGCTTGTGTTACAACGTACTCCATTTTGAAGAGAGCCCCGCTGTCAGAGTCGGTCTCGGTCTTTTCGCGAGCACTATGAGTCGACTTTGTTGCCTTGTGGACTGCAAACGTAGCGACTGGCAATATGTCAAGCTGCGACATCGTGTCCCTCTGCAAGGCAGCGTACGAGCGAACTGGCTGCTGCGCATCGGACTGCCGCTATCCGATCGGCGCCAGGATTTGCGCGTTTGTGGCCGTCCACTTTACACCGGAAGATTACTAACGCAATAGCGTTTCCCGAGTCCGGTATTAGGGAAAACGCAAGCGCAAGGGGACAGCGTCTGGCCGCTTGACTTTGCCGTAACGGGATGAGCCATGAGATGAGCAGAAGGGCAAATGTGAATGGTCTGCACGGTGCAGCCACCTGGTGGCACAGAGCTCAACCATACACAGTAGCAGCAACGAAGTGTATTCTTCTTTGCTGCTGGTGTGTATTTTTCGCAGGAGTGTAATCATGAACACGTTGTTTTTATAAATGTTTAGAATGTTTTACACTTGGTTAGAGCAATATCAGCGCTTTGTTTGGCTGGTTAAGCGCTGCACCAACAAGTGTGTGGACCGTGCAGACCGATCAGGCCGCTCACGTACGTCTACTCTAAAGTTCCTTCATCAGCTTGAGTTTATGCCTACAGTCATTTGCCGAAATGACCAGCTTGCCTGTGGTTACCGGAATACAAGACACGTTCAGCGCTACGACAGATGCTCGCAACGCACGCTGCTTCGATAGCTCTCGCTTGGGGTCGACGGCCAAGCGGCTAGTGGAGCGGTCTCGCGCGGGCGGGGGCGGGCTCCAAAACAACCGGATGTGGACGATGTGACGTCGCATCGTGACGTTGAACCAGTGAAGGCGGAGCTTAGCCCCACTCGCTCGGCGAACGAGTTGAGGAGGAAAAGCATGGCTAGGGAGGAGGGTAGCTTCTAATCGCTTGTAGCTCCATTAATACGTAACGCTTCACCTAAATTGTGGTGCGGATGTTCTACTTAAGCTGTACCCTACGCGTCTACAAAATTTGTCCGAACCGTTTCAGGGGCCCTTTAAAGCCCCTTATGCTGTAAACGAATTCCTCAACGCTATGCACTGTCAAAACAACTAATATGTATTTTTTTCATAAAGAGATATACTCGTATGTGCCAGAAATCGTGCTCAATATAACTGATATCAATACTTCCATGTTTTTGTCTATTTAATAAGTAAAGAGAATATCACACGATCTTTAGAACTATATAAGTTCGAAACCAGCAAAGCAGTGCATGCCACTGATATGAAAAATGCAAAGGCCATGAAATGAACAAGTTGAGGACAAATATGTTAATGAAACTTTGTCGTTCAAAAACCTTCTCTACATTTTTGTACATATGCAACGGCCAGTGAAAAATCTCAATGACGCTGTAATTTATTCCAATGTATTACGCAGGAGCAGCTGTCACCGGTCGTGTATCGTGAGTAATTGCACCGAAATTATTGTCCCAACAGCGAGCGCCTATATAAAGCCGTTTTTGGAAAATATGCGAAAGCGAGGTACTTTATAGGTACTTAACGGGGTACTTTATTTAAAAGTAGTGTCCATGAGCATTTAGACATTTGTCCCATTGACTAACGAGTCGGGCGATTCCAGTCTCATAAAACTCCCTAGGTTGCTGCTTCAACAAATGTGCAACTGACTCTTTCACGCCATCGTCCGACAGGAATCTGTTTCCCTTGAGCTGTTTTTTTTTTTTTTTTTCATTTGTCCCAAAATGTGGAAGTCGCAAGGCGACAGGTTTCAGCTGTATGGCAGATGTTGCAGAGTTTCCCACTCGAACTTTACCAGTTTTGTAATAACCACATCAGCCACATGGGGACGGGCATTGTCGTGGAACAATTAAAAAATTATGGGGTTTTACGTGCCAAAACCAGTTTCTGATTATGAGGCACGCCGTAGTGGAGGACTTCGGAAATTTCAGCCACCTGGGGTTCCTTAACGTGCACTTAAATCTAAGTACACGGGTGTTCTCGCATTTCGCCCCCATAAACGCCCTTATACGCACAGCTTATAAGGCGGCGCTTGGTCTACCGATTTCCACTAGCACGACCCTTTTTAATGCAATGGGTATTAGCAACACATTTGAAGAACTCGTGGCTTTAACACTGATTGCACAACGAGAAAGGCTCAATTCCACGGAGCAAGGTCGAACACTTCTCCGTCGATTAGGGTATCCACTCAGACCGGCACATTGTAACGACCAAACAGAACTCCTCCCACCGAACATACGAGCTCAGGTCTCTGTGTCCCCAATCCCTAAAAACATGAGCGAGAAATACCACAGACAACGGCGCCTTGCACGGGCCAGGACACTCGAACGCAGGTTCGGTAGAAATCCGGAGGTTTATTACACGGACGCGTGCAAACAGGATAGCAAAACTTTCACTGTGGTAGCCACAAACGCACAAACTACTATTTCCACAACAGTCAGAACAGGGTCGGTGGCCACAGCAGAGGCTACTGCGGTGGCTCTGGCTATACGTGACGCTGAAAATAGAGCACGTTCTGCGTTAATACTAACCGACTCGCAGTCGGCATGTCGCCTTTTCATGGCAGGCACCCTGCCCAAACTCACCATCAAAATCCTAGGAAGAAATCTCACGGAACACCACGCTATTACGTGGTGTCCGGCGCACGCCGGAGTGAGGGGTAACGAGAGGGCGGACCGCCTCGCTCGAGAATATAGCATCCGAGCGACGGAACGCACTCTCGTAGAATCTCCGATCACAGCAAAATATATCTTGGAGGCACAGAGACGAGGAAGGCAACGGTATAGCTTTCCAGACACATCCTTGGACTCAGCGCAAATGCGGGACTGGCGCCGACTACAAACCCGTACATACCCACACCTACTCCTACTACACCACATACACCCCAACCGGTATCCCAACACTTGCCCTTGGTGCGGAGGGCGGCCATCTCTTGACCATATCACATGGTCGTGTCAGAGTCGGCCACAAGAAATCCAATCACCCCTTATGGGGCAAAACTCCAACAGTAGGCAGTGGGAGGTGTGGCTAGCCAGCACGGTGTGGGAGGACCAATTGGCCCTTCTCGACCAAGCCCGGCGTGCCGCGATCGCCAGTGGGGCCCTGGACTGAGGGACCCACCCACTGGACCTGAATGTGATTTTTTTTTAAATAAAAGTTTTATACTACTACTGCTACCCCATCGAAATGCGGCCACCGTGGCCGGGATTCGTTTCCGCGACCTCGTGCTCAGCAGCCCAACACCATAGCCAGGTCATGGAACAAGATGACCCCAATCGTCAATTTTCCACGTTGTTTGTTTTTGATTGCGACATGCAGCCGATCCGGCGTTTCAAAATATCGGAAACTATTCACAGTTTCTCCGGCTTTAGCAAATTCTATCAGTAATGACCCCTGACGATCGAAAAAATATTGTCAACACCTTCCCGGCGGAAATAACGGCCTTCGCTTTCTTTGGGGGTGTGGAATTCGAATGTTTCCACTGTAAGCTCTGCCATCACGTTTCAGGCTCGTAGTAGTGGTGCCATGGTTCGCCCCGATCACAATTGTAGACAAGAAGTCGTCATCCTCGTTTTGATACCGGATCAGGTGAGTCAAGACAGCGCAGAACCTTCTGGCGGTGCTTCAAAAGCTTGGGCATCCGTTGCGCACACAAGAGCCGATAGCCGAAATGTTCATGAATTATGGTGTGAACCGAACCGTGACTGATGTTCACACGATATGTCAGTTCATCGATGCTTATCCTCCGTTCTTGTCTCATCAGCTCATCAACCTTTGCAATTGTGGTGGAGGTGATTGCACGATGGCTTTGGCCCGGTCTTGGATCGTCTTTGCAACTTCCACATCCTTTTTCAACCGTTTACTCCAACGCTTCACAGTGGCCAATGAAGTGCAATGTTCAACGTACACGGCAGCCATGCGGCGACTAATTTCTTTTAAGGAAACAGTTAAGCTATCAAAAACCTCACAACACCACACTGCTCAACTTCTGGAGCGTCCATTACGTCACGCAACCATGTTCAATCCAGTGTATGAGAGCATTAAAGAACATTTACTCTCACACATGTGTGTCACTTTGTAAATGAGAGATGCCTGTGTGCTACACGCATGCCTCTCAGATAATGAACCGAACCATTATTGCGCGGGGTGGGTTGGCTCACTTCATTTGACTCGCCCTCGTACATTCGAAATGCGAAGATACAATGGAATATATAAATGCGAAGGTACAGCTTGATAAAGGCCAAAAAAGTGTCACTGGAAGCAGAGTTCACTGCACGTATACACAACACCTCGCAACAAGATATTTAAATATACGTATAAGTCTTCAATAAATATGCGTATCTAAGCAAAATTCACTGTATATAATGCGTCAAACAAGGCAAATAAACATGTTACGCAATCACAGATTCACAGAATCCTAGATCCCGCCCCCATTCCATCCACTCCCCCCGATGTATCGCGCGCGACGGAAGGCGGCGCGCTTCCTCCCCGCTTTTCTCCTTTGCGCGCACAAGACTAAGCCATTATTGTCGGCTCAACCATGCCACCCCCCTACTCTTTCACTCGCACATACAGCATGCGGCGCGCAGTCACGACGTTATCGCCGTTAAACTTCATACGAAACATGAGGGAGACGGCGACAGCAGGAATGCGCATGGAGTGTTTATATAATTGCTATCACAATTAATATAATAATAGTATCCGGCAATTGAAGCGTGAAGTGGCCGATTACTTTCCGCAAAAGAAGCAACAAACTGTCACCATGCGACAATTCGCTGCGCCGCAACACTGTATCTTTTTTTTTTTTTTTCTCTTGTGGGGCGAGGGTACCGAAATGAAAAAAGAAACCTTAAAGGAGAGTATGTTGGCCACTATCCAATGCCTACTTTGGGCACCTAATGTGGCTACCAAATGAATATCGAAGAAAACGTGCGACGCTTTGTCCACCGAGAACCATACGCATAGTGCTCGGTATCCTACACCGGTGAGACAAGACATTCCGGAAAGGTTGCGCTCAAGCAAGCGAACACGGTGCGATCCGTCGAGTCTTCACAGTGATGGCGGTGAGCGACCATTGTTTCTTTTCTCGTCTGCTAGACAGAAGGCGTCCGAAACTCTGCCCGGCAAAAATCCACTCGACAAGAGAAAACCAAACGCGCACCGAAGTACGCCGCGCGGTGGTCAGGGCAACACGAGAAAAACGCATGCGCTCTGGCTGGCTCTTGCAGCCCGAGGGTAGGGTAGCGAGAATAAAAAAAAAATTAAGAGGCTGAATGTGTCCTCACGAATGAAAGTCAAAACAGAAAAAATAAATAAGAACGTAGTTACCCTAGCTGGTTTTAGTGTCTTGTCATGGATGCCTTGGCGTAGGTAAAAAAAAGAAATGTGGGTATTTCTTTATGCGACATGACGGCACAAATGAACCACCACAACGCTTAGTCTCATCGTATGTCGCTGCGTGTTTTGTCAACTTGTCTGATAGTGTGTTAATTTGGCTTGTCTCGTTGTATGTTCCGATCTCAGACTTTAGAAAAGTCAATGCACCTTTGGCGTCAAATGTTTATAACAACATGAAACCCATAAAGTTGACTTTGGAACTGTCAATGCACCTTTTGCATCAAAAGTTTATTAGAACTTTATACCCATAAAGTGTCGAAATTGAAATCCAAGCGCATCCTAGATTCCGCGGCCTCAGCGAGATGCCGCGACAAGCCCGTCCACCACACCTTAGCAACTTTGTGCTCGGATGGAGCTCTTTGCGTTACGATATGTGACTCCCGGTGCATGGGCGTTGCCGCAAAATCTAGCCCGATTTCGTAATGTTCGCGCTAAAATGTTTTTTCGAGCGTGGAAAGGGCATTCTAGACAAAATCGAGCATGATTTCCGGCGCCGGGGGTTGTTTTGGCCGGCGGCGCATGGACAGCACAAAAAAATTTCGGGGAGGGCTGAAGCCCCATAAGCGCCCCCTCCCCCCCCCCGGCTACGCCCCTGGCTGTAGCACCAACATGTTAGGTCATCGCCGAAGTTAAATTTAACATCAAGAAACTTCACCTTTCGTTCTATAGGCACTTCGAACGTAACTTTCAGTGGACAAAGGCACTCGCGTATAACATTACTATCAGCTGAACACTCTGTGTCAGAGTTGTCTAGCTTACCATTAAAAAACACTAAAAATCAGCAAATCTAAATATTTTAACACCTTTTGTCTCGGCTAGTTGGTAGGCGGCAAGTCAAGCGCACAAAGACACGGGTGGCTGAAAGAATACAGACAAGGCGCTACTTACAACTAATTTTATTTGCGAGAACCCCCTTATATATGCATTCGCCATTCAAGTCACGGCTCGTACGTCACAACCAATGATATCTACATAGATGGCTAACTGCGTGAGATGATGCACCACTGCGCACCTCATACCTACACGTGTCTGCAGAACGCTATGATTACACTATGAAAACACGAACCGGTAAAAGGTATTGACGAAAAGATCGTCAAAGGATAAAATAAAAAGCTACGAAGCGTTATAATGCGGGTGTGAAAATACAATGGGGCGCTGAAACAGCTGTAAACCCCGGGCACCGAATGTTAGTTATTCAGGAATGAGAAAAGAAAGAAAGACGGTGGAGCAAAGAAGATTGACCAGACAATGGGATGCTCTCGAACTCTTAAGTGTTGTAAATAATCAAGTTTTTTCGACAGCGACACGGAAGCGGCGCTGACGCAATTCGGGCCAAGCCGATCGATGCATGATGCTTCGAAAATTTATCGGGCGAACTGTTCTCTATATCTTCCGAGTATGACAGTCAGGTCTAAAAGTTGGGAACACCTGGTCGAAACGCGGGCCTCTTTCGCCGCTGACGGCGGCACATAAATCGGCTACAATTTTTCTGACATGAAATAACTTCTAGAAGAAAGTGACCTCGAAAGAGTGCGAGTTATAAAACGTTGTGCGAAATAGTAAATCGTTGGCGTGATTTCTACTCGGACGCGGTAAGCGCAGACGAAAGCGGCTCGCCTGACTAGCGTGTTTACTCATCGCTACTAACGGCACCGGGAAAACTAACCGTATTTTCACTTAAGAGAAACAAATTTTCAGGCATTGATTGTGCTGAGCAGTTTAGGCGCTTTATTACAAGCTGCGGACGCATCGCAAGGACCGTCGGCCCCGGTTAGACGGCCGGCGAGGCCTACATGTAGGCCTACAGACGGCCTACATCGTCTCCCAGCGATCGCAAGCTCGCCTGACATGCTCGTTCGCTTCTGTCGGCGCCAATGAAATCAAATGTGCTGCAATTTAAGCGTGGCATAACTGTGTACACGTTGTGCCGAATAATTAACATAGGCGCTTCGTTATACCAGCTGGAAGCGATCGTGTCACAAGCGCAACCGGTGTCGGATTCGATGGCCCAGCGAGCTACGTATGCCTGCCGGCTCCTGGCCATCGGCGGCTGTCAACGGATCCGATATACTGCTAACGCGGCCTTGCGGAAATACGTCTACAGAGCTCGCATAGGCGTGTTTATATTGCCATCGTTTGTTTCAAACAAGATAGCTGTGCAGATACGGTTGCTTTCACTTTCTGTTCGAAGTTACGCAGCATTCCGAACTTCCACGCAAGGGCGCCGGTTCTGGGCGGAGCTACCCGCCGCTCGCTCATTCGTATTATGTGTCCCGAATCGCCGCATGCTGCAAGTCGCACACGACGCGCCGTACGACAGATCGCACGGAAAATCGCACCATGTGTCTCGCGCTTTAGTCGTGGCCGATCACTTAGCGGCTCAGATATTGCGGCCGGCGATGGCGAGGACCATGACCTACTGTATAATACAGTAGGTCGTGGCGAGGACGAACCTCAACAAAACCCTTGCATCGGCCACGATCAATGGTAAGACACAACAAATCGGCGTTGAACGTTGTGGCAGCACAGTCAAGCTGATAGTGTGGGAAATATGCCGATGGACACGACAAAAACTGCAGTTGCAGCGACACGGAGAGCGTCCCACTACAACAGCTAGAACAAGCAACAACAGAGAAGAGCACATGTAAGCCGCATGGCAGCCAACGAAAATTCTTGACGTAGCCACATGACGTAGCGTTCTCTTGGCTATTTACAATCCCGCTTGATGTCAATGTCGCGAGGTGCTCTGTTTTGCGGTTGGCTGCGCGCACGTACTTTAAGATTGATTTTAAATGTTCTAAGCGATATTCGCCGCTAATATTTTATAGACGATGTGTGTGTGACCAACTAAATCGATCTCACAAGTTATCTCGACTTCAAATTCTTGTGTCAGTACTCCTTTAACAATTCATTTTGCGGCAAAGAATAATACAGGTCCTTCACATCTGCTGAGAAGGCCTTTAGTCCCGCGTTACAGTTGGCCTCTACAAACGCTAAAACTTCCTCGGAATTATTCGTGATGAACGGATCTTTAATCTCGAGTAGGTTAAGCTTGTCTAAGAAATAGATAGCAATAGCGCCGTATGTGTCCCGGTGTGTCTTTTTTTACGTGTCTTTTAACCGCGCTGCCATAAGCCTATTCAAGATGCGTCACCAACAGGCCTACATTGCAACCCTCGTGTTATAGCGAACTAGGGCACTAGGGGCGCTATTCTGGGGCCGAATCTTATAACGGTTCGGTTGGGGAACCGTTCCTTTGGCCTCACCTGATTGGCCAAAATTTTGATTACGTCACAGGTCGTCAGAGGCAGCGGGGCGGTATCGCAGTTTTCGAATACGTCACGTATCTGTCAATCATCTTCAAAGCGAACCGGTCGTAGGAACCGGAGAAGGGGTAGTCCGCTTTGGGTTCCGTTGCTGTGGCTTGGCTGTTGGCTTGTGACCCTGGCCGCGCGCGCCGGCCGCGCGTCCCCGGAGACGGGCGGGCGTCGCGCGCGCGTGCGTTGGTTGCTTCGGAGGCTATTGCTTGCCTTCGTCGTCTGCTTGGCGTTGCTCTTTCGGTGTCGACCACGGCTGGAAATGCGATACGCTTTCGAAGAAGTGACGGATAATGAGTTGCACCGCCCTTTCTGGCTTTCTAAGTAGACCTTTTGCAGGCTACGCTATCAAATGGAGGAGACTCGGGTGCAAGCGTACGAGTGGCCATTCCACGCAGAGGAAGGGATATTGCGCGCTGCGGTTCATCGGCACCGGCCTGCAGCTCCCAGAGCTCAGTCGGACGCGAAGCATCAATCGGAATTGCCTAGATCTCTGCTGCCGGCATTGTCCACAAAGTTGCTCTCGCAATTACTGTGTTGGCCGGTTGAAGGGCTGGGTCAGCTTTGCCGTGACTTCAGTCAATGCCAAGGAGATATTTGCATGGTGAGATCGAATTCCCAGTGCTATCGCCAGTGCGAATAGCTCGCAGATCGCCGTTCAGCAGTCAGAAGGGTTCAACCTAGGCTGGTTCAGCGCTTCCTTCGTTCGGCTGATAAAACTATACAGTCAGGACGGGAAGGTATTGTGGAGCTCTCTTATTTGGCTGCGCTTTTTCTCTAGTTCGGGAGTGCCATACTTTGTTTCTCAATTTCACGGCACAGAGCGCACAGTCAGCACCACACTCTTCGATTTGACTTCGCGCAGGCAATGCCGGGCCCGTATACCGTAATGTTCGATTTAAGTTCCACTGCTTCTATCACGCGACGCGCCGTGGGGCAGATCGCAGGGATAGCGGCAGCGCGGCGGCGAGCGAGTCATGTCCGAGCCGATGACGAAGGGCGAAAAGAGAAGGAAAATTGATATAGTCGGCTAGTAAAGGTGTCCCTAAGAACCAGTTCACGGTTTTGTCGTGCTAGCTACTTGAGAAGTGCTGGTAGTGCGTTCCTGTTGCATGCATCGTGCGAGCTCCTGGTAGCAGACGACATAGCCCTGCTCTCTGCCAACTCCGTGGCCAACTCATTTACGCTTACGATACCGCCTGTGGGCTGAGAATGAAAAAGAATGACATTAATAAATTACTTCTGCATTGCGTAAACGCCCGACACCACAGGTTTATACTTCAAAACTTGGCGTATAATATTTAATTTATATTTTACATTCATTTAGCAAGCAGAAACATTCTGCGATTCTTCGATTAGCTCGTCATATAACGACGTACACTTCAGAGGTGGCACCCTCTGATCTATTGGTCGCGTACTCCCCTTCCACCGCCGGCTTGGGAGTGGCACATCTAATGACGTAAGCGGCGAAGCGGACGGTTCGTATTCCGAACCGTTATAAGATTCGGCCCCTGGACATTCCGCCATTTTCTTCGATGCGTGACGTAGACGCGACGCGAATAAAATGGCGCTGATGGCCCAATTTCGCTTTCGTAACGTGACGCCAACTTGACGTTTTGCCTAAGAAACTGAAATGAAGGCGCTTAACGTAAGGTTCTCGGTAAGGCAAAACAGTTTTCCTCCGCAGTAAAAATAAAGCAGCTAGCTCAAAGCACATGATTATTCTGCCGAAAACGCTTCTCGCTTCCGTCTGCTGCGTACAAGCCGTCGTCTGCTTCAATAGCTAGGATGCGTGTTCCCGGGAACTGGGATGAGTCATCGTATGTTGGCGCCAACGCGCTTGTTTGCTTGCTTGAGATAGCATACGCGACCTACCAGTGGTGATGCGCGCACGTTCTAGGCCACGTTATCGCTATCTCGTGAAACGCAAGTGACTCAGCCCGACTTGGCTGGCTGAGAAACGGCCGAATATCACCGATAGCGTTGCGCGCGCCAGAGATATCCAGCAGCGCGACGCAAGCGCCGGCGCTGCCATCTCTTGTTAATTTCGCTGGTTACTAGCACCGCGGGAGGAAACTTCAAGGCACCGCCTTGCGTACATTTCTTTTTATAAATTAGAAAGGCGCCGTTGTCATAACTATTGATTGTGCGAAAAGGCATTAATCTTGATTACAATACAAATGCAGCAGTGAAAAGTGGACAACATTGCCGAAAGTTTGCTATGTTCAACCAATATTATTTCGTATAAACGCGTTTTCTTTAAAAATTGATGGCCCCAAACAAAAATGCCAACATCACCCGAGAGTGATGCAAATACTATGGGCACGCGTTATAAACAAAAGATTTTCATGGCGCCAAACGACGGGGAAAATGTGGCGATACGCATTCCTCTCAGCCGCCATTGCATGTGGCTGCTCATTAGCATAATTCGCGCGGCTCGTCGCACAACAAATTATGGCGGAAAATCTCAGCAATGGCGACCCAGCACAACGTCACGCATCGTCAAAATGACGTTTATGAAACAGCCCTTCCTGTGACGCTCCTCACGGGATATTCCTTCAGCCAATCAGCAAGCTGGCATGGCGCATAGCTTGGATCGCCACCACATATTCGCGAAATTGCAGATGCATTGCACTGGCTTCGGTACGCTACCGCTCACGTTCTTTTTGAAGCTCTAACGTCGCAATATATCTGCCAAGGAACAAAAAAATGTATTAGTCCATAAAATATGCAGCTCCACGTACGTCACGTCTCGTCATCTTGATGAAAACGCAAAATTGCATTCTGCAATACTTCGCTTCCCGGCACAAATTTCAAAGCACGTGACTTCTCGACAGCCAATCAGAGAGTAAACATGGCGGATAATGGCGGCCGTGCAGCCGCCATGCGTGTCGAGAATAGCGCCCTAGAAGGCTAGTTCACTATACTCGTGTCCTAGACGACGCACGTTGCTCTGGCGCCATTTCGTAGCCACCATCGCCGCTCTACGCTTTTCCTTTCACCCTTTCGCCGTACCTCCTATTCCGTTTTCCTCCTCGTGTATTTCATCCCCCCGCGGAGCTCCGCATTTGCTTTCATCTTTCGCTGTGCTCGTTCGCGCGGTTGCTAGAGGCAGCGCCGGCGCTCGCCGCAGGAACGTACGCCTGCTTATCCAACTTTTCAGAGGCCTACAGAGAGCAGCAGCGAGAGCTTAAGGAGTGCGGTTGCTGTGGCAACGTTGATGTTCGGCACACCAGTTATAGTGTACTAGAATTATTCTAGTACACTATAGTCCCAATGCTCCTTTGCGAAAACCACCACGTGACCTCCGCCACACACTCAACTGATGCGGGCTAGCCAGGTCCCCTCCTACGCTCGCCTTTCTCCATGCTGCGGTTCGCAGAGATCGAGCTAAGCACAATGCGCCAGCTGTGAAACGAGGTGCGGGTAGGCACCTCGACCCCCACGAGCAGAATATAAATCATGTTTGCGTACAACACTCGAAGATCAAATTTAGCTGCACATTGTAGGTACGTACACCACCTATATGGCATCCAAATTGGTGTCACCACACACACACACACACACACACACACACACACACACACACACACACACACACACACACACACACACACACACACACACTATGCACAATTGACTAACACAAACTTTTAGCCATTTATCTTTTGACCCATATTGCAATTTACAAATTCTAGCAGTGGACTTCGCAAGGCGGGTCCCCATCTCAGGACAACACCAGTTTCGATATATAAATACCCGAATTTTGCGGAGAAATGCATTGGCGTTCCAGTTACTTGTGTGCTTCAGTGCATGAAACGACGTTTTGTTAACAAATTGAGTGTAACGCCAATATATTTCTCTGCAAAGTTCGGGAATTTATATGTCGGAACTGGTGTCATCTTGAAAATTCGTGCCAAGTGGGTCCGCCTTGCGAACTCCACGGCTATAATTTGTAAATTGCAATATGGGCCATAATGTAATTAGTTAGAAACTTAATTAGTGAATTTTTATTAATTAGTCGATTTTGCATCTCAATCTTTTGTGCAAGTATTGTTCGCCGCTTCGAGTAGACCAGCTCATGAACTAGAATTGTTATATCTGCCACAGGCAACTTTTAAAGATTTTTTAGTGTTCGCTGAAACACCCTGTATATATAAAGGCAACAGCCCGTCAAGCAAATGGAAAGCATGCATAGGGGTAATTAGCTGATGTTGAAATTGAGATGTAGAAGATAATGAAGGGGTAATGAAAGTGGGCGAGAAGATTACTTGTCGCCGGTTGGGACCGAACTCATAGCGTAATGCGAAGGTTGTGGGTTCGTTCCTGGTTTCCATCATCATCATCAGACTATTCTATATATGTCCACAGCAGGACGAAGGCTTCGCCCAGCGGTCTCGCCATTACTCCTGTCCTGCGTCAACTGATTCCAACTTGCGCCTGCGAATTTACTAATTTCATCACCCCACCTAGTTTTCTGCTGTCCTCGACTGCGCATCCCTTCTCTTGGCACCCATTCTGTAACTCTAATGGTCCACCGCCTATCTATCCTACGCATTGCATGGCCTGCCCAGACCCATTTTTTATCTTGATGTCTATTAAAATATCGGCTATACCCATTTGCTTTTTGATTTGATCCACACCGTTCTCTTCCCGTCTCTTAAAGTTCCGCCTAACATTTTTCGTTTCGTCGCTCTTTGCACAGTCCTTAACTTGTTCTCGAGCTTCCTTGTCAACGTCCGAGTTTCTGCCCCATATGTTAGCACCGGTAGGATGCATTGATTGTGCAGCTTTGTTTTCAATTATAGTGGTAAGCTTCCAGTCGGGATCTGGCAATGTCTGCCGTATGCAATCCAACCAATTTTTATTCTTCTGTAAAGTTCCTTGTCGTGGTCAGGGTCCCCCGTGAGTAATTTACCTAGGTAAACATACGCCTTCACAGACTCTACAGGCTAACTGGCGATCTTGAACTTGTGTTCACTGGCCAGGCTATTGAGCTATGTCTTTGTCTTCTGCATATTAATATTCAACTTCACACTAACACTTTCTGTGTTGAGTTCCTCAATCGCTTGTTGTAATTCGTCTTCAGTATTGCTCAACAGGACAGTGTCATCTGCAGCCGAAGGTAGCTGAGATATTCGCCGTTGATCCTCACTCCTAAACCTTCCCAGTTCAATAGCTTGAATACTTCTTCCAAGCACGCAGTGAATAGCATTGGAGAGATTGTGTCTCCTTGTCTGACCCCTTTCTTTATAGGTATCTTCCTACTTTTCTTGTGTAGAATTAAGGTGGCTGTGGAATCTCTGTAGATATTTTCTAGTGTATTTACGTAAGCGGTCTGTACTCCTTGATTATGCAATGCCTCTGTGACTGCTGGTATCTCTACTGAATCAAATGCTTTTTCGTAATTTATGAAAGCCATATAGAGAGGTTGATTGTACCCTGTAGATTTCTTAATTACCATAGTGATCCATTGTAAAGTATACCTTCTTGAAGCCAGCCTGTTCTCTTGGTTGGCTGAAGTGCTGCCCTTATGCTATTGGAAATTATCTTAGTGGATATTTTACACAATACTGAAAGTAAGCTGTAAGTAACAGGCACGTACCCAGGATTTATTTTTCAGGGGGGGGGGGGGGGGGCAACCCAAGGTAACTTTTCTATGCAAATTGCAAATGAGGGGGGAGGTACCTTTACTAGTACAAATGTGAATAATGCCCACAACTCGCCATAAAGACGCGTAAACCCGCAAAAGAGAATTGAAATAACGTGTATATCACAGGTACGCCTGTGAAATACACCTCTCCTTTACTTGGCAAAAAAAAAAAAAACGCATCAAATGGACTCGCGCATGAAAGATGCGCAGGAAGAACACTGCCAAGAACAAATAAACAAGCGGAAGTGTAAAATAAGAATTTCTAATAGCGTTTCTTTTTAATTGGCTCTGGAAGAACTATAGAGATATATATTTGCGGAACAATCACAGTTCTTTTGGATCCCTCGTTTTCCGCTCTAACAAGTGCCAAAACCGACTCGTGTTGTTATTTGGGAAGCTGCGTAACGATGCATGGTCACCAGTCCCGTACAACCACGTAGAGCACTGGCCGCAGCGGTTCTAGACGTATTGAGCCCACGGCGGAAGGTTAGAAAAACATCCACATTAGCACAGCAGAGAAGTGGCTATGTCAGGCGGCTCGACTGATAACTGTAGAAGCGTCATTCAAAACACGCGGAATTATTCTCCGCTTCCGGCGGCGTTTTCTCTACTTCCCTTTTTAAAGAAAAAGATGTTGATTAATAAATATTTTCGCAAACAACGGTTAAATTTGTTAATTTTCGCTTTTCCTTCCTGTTTGGCTGTTGCCTTGGCTCTCTCCATTAGTAGATCGCTTAATTTCTCAACTCCTTGTGACTCTTGTTTCCAGTTGTCAATTTTGTACGAAAAGGGCTGTACAATTATGGAAAAGCTAGACGAGGTAACGGGTGATAGTCATATTGCATATAGGTTTAATGGTTATTGCGGGGTCGGATGATGGGTGCAGTCTCGCATTATTTCATTTTCCGCCTTATCTAACCCGTATCATGGTTATGTGGTTCCGAGGATCTGTCAACGTCGCGGCGAGCCGTCACTCGAGGAAATAATGAAGCAAAAGGAAAATTTAAACGCAAATGGCATTTTCTCGGGCCACAACTCGTTCCACGAGCATACAGACCAGCTGACTGCGAATCGAATCCCGTTTCTGCCCCTGGATCAATCTAAACAAAGAAGGTTGAATTAACGAAGCAACAACGATGCGCATGATCCTTGAATAGATGGCGATACAAAAATTGTATTGGGTATTATAAATAAATTAAATCATATAATTAAAACACTAAACTACGCCCTGCCTGCTGCAATAGATGGTGACAACTGAACTAATTTTGAGTTAATCGCGCGGGCACCAAATCGATGAGAAATCTGGTCTTCACACCCCAGGAAATGTCGATAACTATTGCCATCCAAAAGGAGTGAAAAGATTGACAACCATTCCACTTTGTGAAGCTAGAATGGCGGAGAAAGCTGACGACAGTCAAAGCTCTCAAACGAAAAGCAAAGTGCTTCACCTCCGCCGCGGTTCGGCCTGAAGATAGCGCAACACCGGGCTGATCCCGGCGGAAGTGATGCAGCTTTAAGCACTCTCCATACGTGGGCCGATCCCGACGGTGACGCAATGCCGTGCCGACCTGCGGCGGAGGTGAAGCAGGCGTTAAGCACTTCCAATACGTGGGCCCATCCCGAAGATCGCGAAAGGCGCGTTATATGTTCCCGAACCCACATGAGTATGTGCCATTGAGCTCGGACCCTTTCTGCACTATCACCAGGATCCCCTTATATGTATCACCCTTTCTGCCCACATGATGATTTTTTTCTGGTGACGGACGCCGCAAAAATTACGTAAGTTAGTCATATACTGCTTTTGCTGTAAAAGGCAGCAAAATGATGACTACCGAGTAGACTCATTTGTCGGCGCTTTAGGAATGTGTGTGAGGAGTGGTGGCGTGGGCGGATAGGGGGGGGGGGGGGAGAGTATGCCGCTTAATTTCGGGGGGGGGGGCACTCCCCCTCCTTGGGTAGGTGCCTGGTAAGTAAGTAAGTGTGTAAGTAAGTAAGTAAGTAAGTAAGTAAGTAAGTAAGTAAGTAAGTAAGTAAGTAAGTAAGTAAGCGTATTTGGAAGAAGTATTCAAGCTATTAAACTGGGAAGACTTAACGGCGAATATCTCGGCAACCTTCGCTTTGCCGATGACAGTGTTCTATTCAGCAACACTGCAGACTAGTTACAACAAATAATTGAAGGCCCTAACAGAGAGAGTGTAAGAGTAGGGTTGAAGGTTAATATGCAGAAGACAAAGATAATGATGAATAGCCGGCCAAGGGAACAAGAGTTCAGGATCGCCAGTCAGCCTCTAGAATCTGTGAAGGAGTACGTTTACCTAGGTCAATTAATCACAGGAAACCCGGTTCATGAGATGGAAATTCATAGAAGAATAAAAATGGGTTGGATCGCATACTAGGTCAACTAATCACAGGAAACCCGGTTCATAAGATGGAAATTCATAGAAGAATAAAAATGGGTTGGGTCGCATACGCCAGACATTGTCAGCTCCTGACTGGAAGCTTACCGCTATAATTGAAAAGGAAGGTGTACAATCAGTGCATTTTATCAAGGCTTACATATGGGGCAGAGACTTGAAGATTGACAAATAAGCTTGAGACCAAGTTAAGGACCGCGTAAAGAGGGATGGAACGGAGAATGCTACGTATAACGTTAAGAGACAAAGAGAGCGGTTTGGATCAGAGAGTAAACGGGTATAGCCGATATTCTAATGGACATTAAGAGAAAAAGATGGAGCTGGGCAGGCCATGTAATGCGCAGGTTAGATAACCATTGGACCATTAGCGTTACAGAATGGTTACCAAGAGAAGGGAAGCGCAGTCGAGGACGGCAGAAGACTAGGTGGGGCGATTAAATTAGGAAATTCGCGAGCGCTAGTTGGAATCTGTTGGCGCAGGACAGGGGTAATTGGAGATCGCAGGGAGATGTCTTCTTGCTGCAGTGGATATTAAATAGGCTGATGATGATGTTGAAAGTAAGCTAATAGGCCTATAATTTTTCAATTTAACGTCTCCCTTTTTGTGGATTAGTATAATGTTGGCATTCTTCCAGTTCTCTGGAACCCTTGAAGTCGTAAGTCATTTCGTATAAACGGCCGCCAGCTTTTCAAGTGTGATGTTTCCTCCATCGTTGATTAAATCGACTGTTATTCCGTCTTTTCCTGCCTATTTACCCGGTTCATGTTTTACAAAGCCCTTCTAACTTCATCGCTAGTTATAGAAGGAGGCTCTGTGTCCTGTTCATTACTACTTCGTATCGAGGTAGCGTGGCTGCTCTGGGTACTGGTGGTGTCTAAATCTACTGTCTGTAGTGCGGCGCCCTATGGATATAAAATGCGGATCTTAAGCGACGCTTAAGGATCTTAAGCCGGAAACACGTCATAGACACCGGGTTATGGACACCACTTATTTCTGACAGAGGCGACCTACAGGTTCATCAAAGGGGCCACATGGGCGTTTCGGTCTTCGATATGTCTTCTTTTCTTCGTCCTTCTTTTCTTCTTTGTAGTCAGATCAATGCAAGGGCCCATAACAATGCTCCCGGTATATTTGTTATATTACCCACCGTGGTTGCTTAGTGGCTATGATGTTGGGCTGCTAAGCACGAAGTCGCGGGATTGGATCCCGGCCACGGCTGTCGCGTTTCGATGGGGGCGGAATGCGAAAACACCCATGTACTTAAATTTGGGTGCGCGCTAAAGAACCCTAGGTGGTCCAAATTCCCGGAGTCCGCCACTACGGCCTGCGTCATAATCAGATCATGGTTCTGACTCGTAAAACCCCATAAATTAATTTTAACATTTGTTATCCTGTATAGGTAGTTACCAAAACCCGACGTCCATGACCTGTTTCCGGCTCCCAAAATCGCGCCCGGCACATTCAACCAGCAAAAGCACAGCCTATAAGATCGACATGATGATTATTATATTTAATAGTGTCTCCTCTGAAACGGGGCAGTGACAGATAATCACATAGCCTGGCTGAGATAATCAGGTATGCTATTCGTGTTTTTTTCTCTAGCGTTTTTCTATACATCTACTTAATCTTATTTTTTTGTTCCTTCAAAATCTACCTTTACCGATAGCAGTGACTGCAAGAGATCCGGTCTTATCTTTTCCCTGCTTTTTTTTTTTTTTCACCTATACTTTAAACGTCTCTTGCCTGTCTCGACTGCTGACTGGTCGTCGCTTCCGTCCACTTTAAACGCAAGCGCTTTTGGAAAATGTACGTTATCTACGGTTCTCACTGAGTGAACCTGTTCGCTTTCCATTAAAGTGTTCCAAGTAGTCTCCGGATTTTTGCTGCAGCATACACAGGTCTGATCTAGTTGCGGATATTTGCTGCGCTATGTAGGCAACCGGCTCGAGTCTCGAATAGCAAGGCACTGCGCTTAGTGTTATCGTACAAATTTTCCCTTCCGATTTCTTTCGTCTCATTCTTCTAAATCTCCAAGGTTCTTTTTGTTTCTATTCGTTGCATCCAATTAACTGTCTCACTTTCTGATGATTCCTGGTCGTCTATTTACAGTTTCAACTACTCTGTACTTGGTTGCCAACTTTCTTGACCTCTTCCCTCATTCTCTGTCCACGCTTTTCAAGTACATATACTTGTGCAATTCAGCTGCCCATTTATTTTCATCCGTGCTCCTGAGTCTTTCTTCAAAACTAATTTTGCTCTGTGCTTCTCTGACTTCAAAAGAGGTCCAAACCACGTAACCGTGCACTGCCTCATTTGTGATTTTACCGTGGTCTCTCAAAGTCAACCGGCCTACCGACCTTTGGTTCACTCTCAACCCCGTCAAATAGCCGTTTTTAAGCATAGAATGGCATTTGCGAACGTTAGCGCTGGCACCGCTACTCCTTTCCAGATTCCACGCACCACCCCGTACTTATTATGGCGTCACAGCTCTGTGTGTTTCATTATTGCAGCATTCCGCTTCCCCTTTATTTTCAGATTCTCTTGGTGGGTGCTTGAGTAAGTCTTTCATTCGTTTATGCGTACGCATAGGTATTTATATTGCTTGACTATGGATACAGCTTGCTGTTTAATTGACACCACGTGATTACGCGTCTCTTCATTAAAGATCCTAACTCCCGATTTCTTTGTGCTAAACTTGAGGCCTAGATTTGTTGCTGCGTTACCACATATATTCGCAAGTGTCTGTAATTTTTTTTTTTAATTTTTCGCTAGTAGCGCTATGTCGCCCGCATATATCAGTCCAGGGAGCTCCTGTTGCACCGTTTGTCCATCACGCATGTAGGATAAATCAAACCCTAATTCGCGGTTTTCCAGTAGTCTTTCTATGCACTTCACATAAAGCGTGAACAACAATGGAGACAAATGGCATCCTTGCTTCAGTCCTTGGTGAATTCCCACCACTTCGTTACGTATACCTTTCGACCTTCCCATACAACTTGTATTCATGCAGTTGTCTCTATATATCTCTCTCAGCAGCTGCACGAAGTCGTCATCTATGCCTTCGTGCTTAAGAACATCCCCTAACAATTCCGTCTACGTTGTCATAGGCGCCTTTAATATTTAGAAATGCCGTCGATAAGTGTCCATTCTGAGCTACTGAACATTTTAAGTCCAGAAAGCGCCACCCTGTGGAACGTAAATTTGGGCACCACTTATTGAAAAAAAACTTGTAAACCTTGATTTGCGTTTGCACACCGAAACACTGGAGGCGAAGAAAGCGATTGTAATGGCATATTTCTAACCAAGTTCTCACAACAGCTAATTTTAATCCTTTTTGATTGTTTCATTGAAATTTATTTCGTACGACGTTCCCCCAGTTATAACGAAATCACTCGCGCCAATGAGCTGACGCATGCCGTCGTTAGTGCGCAGCGAAACGCGCTGCGTGCTTGCATTAGCCTGACTATCATCTCTGCTTGCGCGCAGGCGACGACTACATCTGGGGTCTCGGCTGCTTGGGCAAGCGCTGTCAGGGTGAGTGCAAAGGGGAAGGGGCCTAGCAACTGGGGCGCCAGGCCGCCGGTTGGTCGCCGGTCACCTGACCGGCCCGACGCTGGCGCCGCCGCCTTGGTGGGCCTTCTTCTCGCTCGCCGAATGGCGTTGGACGGCGGCGGCTGAATTGTGCCGTCGGTGTGCTGTGCGTGCAGAGTGCGGGGCATCGTTCCACGCCGGTTGCTCGGGGTTCGCCGGGCTGCGTCCGTGCCTGCCTCCGAGGGATCCTGCTGCACGGCCTGTCTGTTGCCAGGGTTCCGTGGTGAGTTGCGTCGATGCAGTTACCGTGCACGCTGTCCGTGTCACGTAATCGAGGCCGGCAAGGTCGAGGCGCGCAGAGCTAACGTTCGGGCTGGCTATCGTTTAGAACGGCCAGTCGGCCATGCTTTCACCTAATGGGAGCTATCCGTGGGTGATTTGACTCGGCCTGCACTCCTTGAAGCCGAACGGCTCAGTTGGAAAGACTTTCCGGGCTGCTCGCCACAAGGCGTTTTTGAGGCTGTTCTAAAGATCTTCGTGTTTGGACGATTGTGCTGCCCTCGAGGATGGTCCGATCGGATCACTTGCGCAACGCAGTCAGGGGCAAAAGCTTCGCGAGATCCACGGGAACGGCTACCGAAAAGCGCCTCCGCGCCGCCTGATGGCGCACTGTTGGGACCCGTTGTTGGCATGTGCCCTTTCGTGCGCGTATGGGCATGCTAATTCTCTTGCGTTCGTGAAGCACGTCTGGGTCGTTTTTGGTTACTGAGCAAATATGTGCAAGAGCGTTACCGCAGCCGTCGTTATACGAGGCTCGCACTGTCAGCTGGCGCACACCAAAAGCCTACTTACTGCCCGCTAAATTGGACCCTTGCGGTGCGTTCCTTGATGCACATGAAAGTACGGCAAAAGCTCTATACATACTCTCGCTGGCAAAATTATTGTACAATGAATAGTGTCGGGCTACTCATTGCGAACCCCTTTTATAATATTAAGTGCTTTCTTCACTCATTTTCATTCGGTTTAACCCCCCTTTGCCCACCACATAAGGTTGTGAAAGGGTGCTGGCGACCTGCCACGCTATCTGCAAAGATGGTAGCAAAAGGGTGCAACCCTCATGGCTTTAAAGTAGTTTGATGGGCTTTCAGATGTATCAGGCTGTCCTATAATATAAAGTACCAGGTGCTTAGTAATATTGCTGCCAGAGAACACACATGTACTTCAGTTTGCACGAGTATCGCTTGTCTTGACCAGAGGTATAGAGTTGTTGCCGGTTTAGACCGTGCTCACGATGCTGACCTTTGGAAATGCTTGAATTTTGGTATGTTGTTACCTCAGCGGATGTTGAGATTGTAGATCATGGCAGTTTGTGTGCAAGTACTCAGGTAGAACTGTGTGTGTGTGTGTGTGTGTGTGTGTGTGTGTGTGTGTGTGTGTGTGTGTGTGTGTGTGTGTGTGTGTGTGTGTGTCAGTTTAATTCTTCCATATGCACTCTGCTTTCAGTTCCTGCCATTTTTACTTAGGCTAACCTAAATCAATCCTCACTGCTGTTATGTCTTCTCAACCTTGTGGTGTACGCTAATAAATAAAAGTGACTTGCCATCCCGGCCCTGCGTAAGTAGATGTCCAGCAAACCTGTTGCAAAACCATCACTGCAACTGCTGAGGGGGGTATGCAATGCTTAAGTGATGGTTCGGATGCTTGTTTTTAGCTTGCTCTTTATTGAAACGTATCCTGTTTGGTGTGTTATGTCGGTGATCTCAATGATTGTATGCACTGTTTGCTTCATTTTGCTGAGTGTTGTAGCCCCAGCATTACGAAGGGGATGAGCCATTGCATTTTTGATTGCTTAAAGGGGTATAAGCCATTGCCGATGAAGATAATTTGGACACGAAAAATGCCGACCACGGAGAGGCTAACAGCTTCGCTGTAAAAAAGTATGCAGATGTCATGTGGGGCACTGTAAGAATCAATATTATGCAAAGCATTGTGCAGGTAGCTGCTGTCCAGCATTGTTTAGGGTTTTGCAATGCATTACCAGATGGACCGGCATGCTTGTTGTAGGGTTGGTTGCTAACTCGTTCATTCCACTCATGTGCACCCATATGTGCGACATGTGTAAGGTGACCTTTATGTGTGTTTGGGATGACTAGAATTGGGATTTCTGTAACATGTTACAGTTTTGAAAAAATGTCCCGATGTCAAGTATCAGCTGTGTTTATGCATCTACCAAATTCTTTGCACTTGGTTTTCACCAATGTTGTTGTTCTGGAATGTCGCAATTTACATTGGGTGTCCCAGGAAACTACAGATTTTCTTAGTTGTGCAGGTTTTGCCGTAATGTTTCCAGTGATTTAATAGACATGCTTGTTGTACTAATTTCACATTCAACAGCCGGTAATATTAGCCTTGTCAGGGAGCACTTGTGGGCACCTTGTGCCCATGGCATCCGAATCGCTTTGTACTGTGAACTGTAATTCCTTAAAGATTGCAACAACTGTGAAGGTACCACATTCTTTCATTGCATCAGGTGTCATGCAGTGGCCGACCACATTGGAACTCGTAGAGATAAAGGTTGATCTTCTCGCAACTAAGTAGTTTAATTTTTATTCCAGGCACTCAGTTACAAATCGTCATTAAGCCCTAGGGCGCGGAATCGGATCCCGGCTGCGGTGGCCACAATCTGATGGCGTGAAATGCAAGAACACTTGTGTAGTGTGCATTGGGTGCGTGTAAAAGAACCCCATGTGGTCAAAATTAATCCGAAGTCCATCACTACAGTGTGCCTCATACTCAAATTGCAGTTTTGGCACGTAAAACCCCACAATTTAATTTTATTTACAAATCAAAGATTTGCCTTAAGTCCATCGGGCTATTGCATCTTGGCATGCAATACATAGTGTCTTATGTGTACTGTAGTGTATGGTGAACGGGGTTCTAGTATACCAAACTGTGAAGTTATTTAAGAGCTCTCGTTTGGGCTGGCTATACAGTTCCTCAATTTAACATATGCGGAGCCCTTTCAGACTTCTTAGCTCCTTCCCTCCGAGCATTATATGCATTTGACATGTGCAGACACACTTATGTGGCTTTAAGAACCATTTATAGGTATGCATTTATACTGGAGCAGAGCTCCTGTGTCCGGACAATTTTATGAATACCTTGCAGGACAAGACACAGGTCGAGTGAGCAGCCTCTTGAAATGTTCTTAATTTATTTCAATGTTAGTGAATAAAGCAGCATGTGTTTCGGTGGCCAGAACATAAACATTTTGATACCTATAAAAACAAAACGACTGTATGTTGGTGCTCCTTGTGCTGTCCCAGAACATGTCCCAATTATGTGAGGCTTTATGTCCAGATTTTAGTAATGTTGTCCAAGGTTTTCCAACTCTGGTGGTAACACCCTCGCCCTGTGACTATGTGCCACTCGTGGCTGAAAAGTGAAGCAGCTGCGGTAGTGGCGATCATGCTCAGAAGCCTGAGGTCTGTGTGCATGCAGTCCCTGAGCGAGTGGAGCAGTGAAAACGTACTGGAGTGGCTGGCAGCCGTCAACATGCTGTCTTGCGGTGGGGAGGCGCTGTGTGAGCTAAAAGGTGCTGACTTAGCCGGCTTGGATCGGGAGCGGCTGCGCAGCCTTGGTTGCAAAGAGGAGACCACACAGGATGCCTTGTTGCGCTGTTTGGCAGAGCTCTGCCGACCGGCTCCTTCACCCCCAACAACCACTGCTGCTAGCCAGCTTCATCAGGTGTGTATTAGTCATACAACATGCTCAGAGAAGTGGCTATCTTACTGCACACTTTGTGCACTTTAATTTTAAGCCTTTGTTCAGTAGAGTGTAAGCGCTGTTCAATAATGCGGATCAGATGACTATACTAGCTGACAACTTTCTGTGGGAATAATGGGGAGGCTATGGGTGCGGACCTTTTGTATGTGTCACATTGCACCTAGTAGACGGGCAGCATTTGACAGCACTTTTAGTTTCTGCGAACATACTAAATCAATCAAGCTTCTGTGGCCCACCATGGTTGCTTAGTGGCTGTGGTGTTGGGCTGGTAAGCACGAGGTTACAGGATTGTATCCCAGCCATGGCAGCCGCATTTCGACGGGGACGAAATGGAAAAACACTTGTGTACTTAGATTTAGGTGCATGTTAAAGAACAACTGGTAGTCCAAATTATTCCTACTGCATAGTTCATAATGAGATTGTGATTTTGGCATGTAAAACTCCATAATTTAAGTAATTTTAATCAAGCTTTTGCACACGCAGTGATTTTGCATTTGCCCAAAAGCGGAAGAAATAAGCAGGAAAAAAGGTCAGATTTAACACTCACTGGGGCATTTCGTGTTATATTAATATTGTCAATATAAGATGTTTATGTTTAGACTTTCCCATCTTAAACTAACACGCATGATCACTTTGCCTTTATAGCTTTCCCTTTATTGCCACAGAAAGTTGTTCATGAGAAAACACAGATCATGGAGCCATTCGAGAATTCATAGAGACAGTAGTAGTCGGAATTGCTTCAGCTGCCATCTATTTTCTTCTCAACAAAATAAATCCTGTTACTTCAGCAGTAGCTGCCTTTAACAGGTGCTTTTTCTGGAATGTAATTGTGATAAGGCTATGATGCATGCTTCCGTGATCCTGATCAGGATATGTGTCAATAGAAGTTTCATTATCAGTGTTTGAAGAACATTTCGCATGCAGGATACAGCAACACGTCTCCTTCATTCAGCCAATGAATTCTCATTTGCTCAGGCACTCTGACCATTGTAATTTGTCTAATGTAAAATCAGTTTAAGGACAGGACTGCATCCCAGCTCCTAGAGGTACAGTCAACCACAAAGTTTTACGGAACACGTGATCTGAGAAAAAGCGGAATATCTGCACAGCTTCACAAGCAGTCTGTATTTGCATTTACAGCCTCTACTAGTTATGTGTGAACAAGAGTGTGTTCGGTTTTACTGGTTATTCTTGCATGTTGCTCGGACATTGAATGTTTTCTGAGATCCCGTGGTCCACAAACTTTTGTGGTTGACTGCACATATACTGTATTTACTCCATTATATCTAGTAAGTAACCTACCTTTCTTTTGCCTGAAAAATTTATTGAAAATGACACGCTTGTTAGACTTAAGTGTGAATGTAAATTTAAAACAGTGACAGGTTTTCAACACTGACATCAAAAAATTTTCTGTAATCCAACTTTGTGCAAGCTCCCTATTTTTATTTCTTTCTTTCTTTATTGATACTGTCAGCCCTTTCTTTAGGGCCATTACAGGAGGGGAGAAAAATAATAAAACAAGCAACGTCAACACATCTGATTCAGGCAGGGCGTACAATACATCTGAATACAACGCACAAAAAGAAATTACATATACATTGTAATAGGGCAAGCTGAAAAAAACCAGTCAATGTACCTTGAGGCATGTAAAATAAGAACAACATACACAGATAATAACAAAATCATAAAATAAGATGATTCAGAAAGTCTGATCATTAACAGACCAAGCTCTCAGAATAAATAATGGCATGCAAATTACTCTGAAAACTATTTAAAGAGGTAGACTGAACTACGAAATCGGGAAGCATGTTCCACTCTTTTATCGTTCTTGGAAAGAAGCTACATTTGAATGTCATTATGGGTTACCGGAGGGGGAATATACATGCTGTGGCGATGTCTAGAAGATTTGTTATTAGAAATTTCAAAATAGTTCGTCCTATTAATTTTTATTTCATTATGAATAATAAGGAACAGGAACTTCAGCCTATCATACTTAGTCCTTAATTCTAAAGTGGGAAGATTTGCAAGCTGACGTAGTTTTGAAGGGGAGTGAAGTCGACCATATTTGTTGAAGATGAATCGAGAAGCTAACCTCTGAATCCTTTCCAGTTTCTTAAAGTTTTTCTCTGTGTAAGGATCCCAGACAATTTTCGCGTACTCAATGATTGGTCTGATCAGTGTTCTATAGGCCAAGTTTTTAACTTCAGAGGTTGCTGTGTGTAAATTTCGTCTTAGGCTCCAAAGCGCATTATTCGCCTTCTGACTTACTTCATCTACATGCCTATTCCAGCTTAAGTCACTTCTAAATAATAAACCCAAATATTTGTGCTCCTCTACGTTTTTAAGCTTGTTGCCATGTATACTATAAGGAAATAGCAGGATCTTCTTTTTTCTTGTAATAGGCATGCTTACTGATTTAGTTGCATTTATAACCATTTGCCAGTCAGAACACCATTTCATAATGTTATCAAGGTTGCATTGCAATTTAATTTGGTCACTGGAAAATTCTATATTACTATAAACAACACAGTCGTGAGCGAATAGTCTTATTGGAACAGAAATGTGATGTTTCAAGTCATTAATGAAAATAAGAAAGAGAAGAGGACCTAGGACACTTCCCTGAGGTACTCCGGATAACACCAGTTGAAGACTGGACCTATGCTCGTTTATTTGAACGTTCTGCTGACGGCACTGTAAGTACGATGTAAACCACTTTGTGAGGTTAGGATTCTTAAACACAGTATTAATTTTGAACAAAAGTTTGGAGTGGGAAACTTTATCGAATGCTTTGGCAAAATCCAAATAAATGAGGTCCATCTGTCCACGGGAATTTCTCGTTTGTGAAGTGTCATGAACCAATTCAACTAATTGAGTGATCGTAGATAGTCCTTTACGGAATCCATGCTGCACAGAGGATAACAAGTTATGCATTTCAAGGTATTGTGACAAGTGTTTGGATATATGTTCAAAAAGTTTAGAGCATGCACTTGTGAGGGATATTGGTCGGTAATTGCTAATGTCTGAAGTGTTCCCAGTTTTATGAACTGGTATTCTTGCTAGTTTCAGTGCTGTAGGGAAATACCCATTGAATACTGAGGAATTAAATATTTTTGTAAGGAACTTAGACACCCATTCAGCATACCTCACTAAGAATTCGTTAGGAATATCGTCTGGTCCAGGGCTCTTTTTAGTCTTTATATTGAGTAAAAGGTTTAGAACACCTTCCTCAGTTATCTTAATATTCGAAATGGGAGGGCGTACAGAGAATTCACATACACTAGGCACTGCTTCATCATCCTTTGCATAAACCGACGAAAAGAAAAGATTAAATTGATCAGCCCTTTCAGCATCATTAATTTCAGGATTAGAACAGCACTGCTTATTGGGCGGATTGACATATCGCCAAAACTTAGCCGGTGCTTCTGGGAGGAACTTTGTCAATGTTACATTGTAAAATTGGTCTTTCGCCTCCTTAATTAGCCGCTTCAATTCTTGCCTCATTTCCCTAATTGAAGTTTCGTCATCTGTATACTTCTTTTGAGAACATGCTTTCCTTTCTTTTAATTTTCCGTTTTGCCTGAATGATTTTTCGGTTCATCCAAGGATTTGTCTTTCTGCATTTTTTATTCTTCTTAGGAACAAATTTATCCATGAAATGAGTTACTACACTGTAGAAGAAATTCCACAAATCATCAATGCTCACATCCGATTGATACAAGTAGGTAAATGCATCAAAGGAGCTTTCGAGATAGTCTAAGACACTCACATCATCTGCGGATTGAAAATTCGAAACTCTTTTCTTGGGGTTACCCAGTGAGGGGGATGGAGACATACTGAAAGTAGCTATTGGAATCTTGTGGTCTGATATTCCGTCCTCTATGTGGCAATCCGTCAAAAGCCCTACCAACCCATGCGACACTAAAATAAGATCCAAAGTAGACGAGGTTGTACCACACACTCTGGTGGGTTCTCCTACAATTTGCTCTAAATCATAAGAGAACGCCAAGTCCAAAAGCTGTTCGCAACTAGCCACGTCTACCTCCCCGGGTGAGTATGAGCTCCAATTAATTCCCGGTAAATTAAAGTCGCCCAGAAGAATGATATTGTCTCCTTCTCGAAAATTTCTTTCCATAAATTCCCTTAGGCTGTTCATTCCATCAGGTGAAGTATTTGGGGCCCTATATACTCCTCCAATGTAAACTGTTCGATCAGCAAGCTTAGTTTTAATCCATAGAGCTTCGATACTATCCGATTGTTCAAGGGTAGTACACAATATGCTTTGCTTAACCAATATGGCTACTCCTCCACCTCTTGCTCCTCGATCCCTTCTAAATGCTTTGTAACCAATTGGCACGACTTCGGCGTCTCTGATATTGCTATGTAACCATGTCTCCGTTATGACAATAACGTCAGGTTCATGTTTCAAAACCACAACTTCCAATGCATCGGTTTTGTTTATTATGCTCCGCGCATTTATGCTTATAATCTTAAAGCCATCCTGTTTACCTTGTTGGAGTCAGTTGCCAGTTTCAATTACCCTCGAAATTTGGTACCTCAAGTTTTTATCCTGATCCCATCCATACAATATATTATTCATTTTCAGTTTATCAAAGACCAGTTTGGCCCTACGACCTTCTTTTCTTTCCTCGGCACACGAGTCCCACAGTTTCTTCCTAATTTCTACTACATGTTTGGAGTAATCTTCGCTAATGCGTATCTCTGTATCTTTAAGCTTGGTACAATTGCTCAAAATCTTTACTTTCTCCCTGAAGTCCGCTAGCCAAAAGATAATTGGGCGGTTTCTACCAGGTGTTTTCTTTCCGAGCCTGTGAATGCTTTCAATTGAGCTTACTTGCACCTTCAGAATGTCTCTAAAAACTTCAGTGACATTTTTCATCAGTACAACTTCATTCTCCTGCACGCCTTCTTGCATGCTTCTAATTATTAAATTATTTCTTCTAGAACGGTTGTCCAAATCATCAACCTGTCTAACAAGGCTCGTCGCGCTTTCATCCCACCTGTCAGCAAGCGCTTCAACTTTTGTGAGCCGGAGCTGAGTATCAACAAAGCTTTGTAGTTTCTGTTCAATTGCAAGAAGTCGTTTTTGCATTTCAAGCATTCTCGTTTTAGAGCTAGCCTGATTTGACTGAACCTCAGTGAGTTTCGACAGGATCTCTTTCTGGTTCTGGATTACATTTGCAAACATCGCTTCCGTTACCGGTCCAGGATTTTCTTCTATGTCGCCCGACAGCTTAAGCAGCAAACCCACTAACGATAGACACTCAGAACACTATTAGAATACAGTACAATATTCTAGACACTATACTTTGGCTGCCATAGTCTGCAAGGTGTTTAAAAAGGCGTACAGTGAGAACTTGATCTAATGAAACCTGATTTTACAAAGTTGCCCATCTAACGAAATTTCCATTCCCCAGCAGGTACCCATAGGGTTCAATATTGTCATCAACCCGAATTAGTGAAACTAACTTTGCCGAACTCGATTTAGCAAAGCATTTCCTGAAATAAATTAGTAAAAACAGTGATTTCTCATTTTGACACATACGGGTCATCTTTAAAGGGACACTAAAGGTTAATATTAAGTCAATGTGGTCTGTTGAAGTACCATCCCAGAAACCTTGAAACGCTTGTTTCATGCGAAGAAGAGACTTACTTTTAAGAGAAAATGTGTGCTAAAGCGTCCGCGTACCTCTAGCGCAGTTCAAATCACCCGCCCTCCGATCGAGGAGTATTGACGTCATGGTCTCATAGTGACGTTGCGCCGTCGGTGAGTAAAGCGGCTCCTGCAGACAGCGCTATGGCTTTTCTGCCCAAAACGCAAACGTGCGGCCAGAAAGAGCCAAGACAGAGCCGACAGCAGCGCGAAAGCGGAACTATGGTGGCTAGCTGAAGGGAAAGCGCACGACGATAAGCTGGTTCTTTATTTTGTGACGCCAACTTCGATGCTCATTGCAATGGATGACCCTAACAACGACACATTAGCTCGCAATGCTGGGCTCGAGTTCAGCGATTTAAGCACTGATGAACGTGACCTGCTGTCGAGGGCTCGAGCTGCCGGTGTCGTTGCGTACTACTACGACGACGGCCTGCTTTGAAAGGCACTTCAAGCGACTTCAGTACGTCGGCGTTGAACTCGTAATCCTCTGGACGAAAGTGCAGCGAACACACTACGTGACTCTTCGGCTCTTTGCCAGCGCGCTGTAGCAGAGGTACGGCACTTCGAATGAGGAGGTGCGCGCTCTGCGCAAAGTCAAGCGCGCAGAGTCGAGCGAAAACGAAACCTTTCGATACCCATACTACTCAAGGGTAACGTCAAAATGTTATTTTTTCTTAGAATCGAAGTAGACAAGTAGCATTTTCTTCCGTCTTATAATCTAATGAAATTATATTTTTAATACAAGTAGTTGAGTACTAGTGGCATAAATTATGATGAGGAGTGCTTTCGTCATCGGGCTAGTACCGGAATGTCGCTGGGGGGTTTCAAATTGTGTCATACATTTGCCTCAATTTCTCGGTAACTAAAGCTCTGTTCGCGATTATATTGACGCCTTAGACGTTCTAGAGCATTGCTTTATCACTTTAACTTGACTTTCTGGTAACCTTTAGTGTCCCTTTAAGCGTGCACTCTAAAGCTGGTGCTTTAAAACATCTAGGCGCCCTAGTCATGTTTACAGCTTTATTTTTATAAGGCTACACGCTGCATCCATGCATGGAACATCAGACTCAACACGCCTTCGTAGTGGCAGTGGTGGTTGCCTTCAATATTTCATGGTTTATGCCGCAGATGGCTGGATTAGCAGCAAATACAATGGCACGGTAGGTTTTGTGTGTCACTACATTATAATTTTATATTCCGAAGGACCGAAACTTTTACGAACTTCTCTATTTAACGAAATAATCCAACCGTGGTCATCACTTCGTTAAATCTAGTTTCAGCTGTATGTAACAGACAGCACCAAGGATAGGATTTTCTTGGCTGAAATTGGGCATCGCACACAGATGACATGTACTGATTGGGATGGTAAGCTCTGTGTGTCGATCATTCTCATTGACAAGTTCTTTCTGGATTAAAGCAGTGTCGAAACAAGCAACTTGATATTTCTAAATATTGCCTGAAGCAAGCAGTATGTTTCTGCTGTATTTTCTGGACTACTAGTAGCACCTTTACATAAGCTGCACCCTCAACTTCGCACGGGTTCTGACGAAAAAATTTGTATGGAAGTTTTACCGGTGTGTAAATGCAGCTATTTTCACTCTATTGGCATAATGAGACGCCATTATGCATGCTTGTACACTCATTGCAATACAGTAAAACCTTGTTAATTTGACCCTCGTTAGTTTGGAAAATCGGATAATTTGGACTCTTCCTTTGGTCCTAGTAGGCGTGTGCATTATTTAATTCAGTGAAACTCTCGTTAATTCGGACATATTTGGCCGCGCATCGATTCGGACAACTCTCAGAGCTCAGCTACTGCTGGAGCACTGCAAATGTGTGACGCAAGAGAGCAAAAATACCGTTAATGTCCACCGAAACTAGTCCGCATCGCCATAGCCATCAGTGGAAAGATTCAGAAAGATTCGTGCCTGCCTATTTGTGCCCCTAAAGCCTTTATTCTTGCATTTACTGCCCCACATAGCACCGCATTGGCTGCATGCCTTCATGACTGCGTAGTTGCCGTACATGACCGCGTCGATGGCAACCACGGTTTGCAGCAAACAGTAGTTTTGCCTTTATGACTGTGTAGTCGCCATCCGTGATCGCATCTATAGCGGTCGCTGTTTTATCCGCAGTTACATCGAACAGTACTTTAATTTGACTCTGTGCATGCGTCAGCCACGTGCCTTCGGAACCGCAAGGTCGTCGTCCATGATTGCATCAACAGCGGCCATGGTTTCGTCTGCACCGGTTGCAGCAAACAGTTCCGTTTTGACAAGATTTCGAGAATGAAGAGCACCAGCTACATCGCGATGGTTGGCAGTCGGCTCACTGGCGAAAAAATAACCGGGATGTGCGCGCGGTAGTAAAAAAGGTTGTCTTAGGCCCAACCACTGGCATGCGTCAACACGCTTCAACATGCACCGACAAGCGAATGCGTTGCTTCGCATCAGTTGGAGGAAAAGGGCATGCAAACATGTCATTTTCATGGCATGTCATGGCATGCAAACATGTCAAAGAGCATGTCATTAAATGTAAATAAAACCTCATTAATCTCTTTAAATCGTCGGCATTCTTATGTAGCACCATCATATCTCTTAGGTAATTCAATAATATCATCTGTGACCTGTTATAAATACTTAGGGCTTATCTTAATGCAAGATCTTTCATGGTCCTCTCACATCGCTAAAATAACTAACGAGGTTAACCGCACCTTAGGCTTTCTCTGGCGACATCTGAAATTTGCCCCTCCTCCGGTAAAAAACCCTTGCCTACAAATCTGTGGTAAGGGCCAAACTTGAATACGCATGCTCAATTTGGGACCCTCATCATACTAATCTTTCTAACATGCTTGAATCTGTCCAAAACTGTGCAGCCCGTTTTATCTTCCATGACTATTCTTCATATACTAGTGTCACGGTGCTAAAATCTAATGCGAATCTTCCTAGACTAGAAGCGAGACGTCAAGTGTCCAGGCTCATTCTATATCACAAGTTTTATCATGCCCCGATTGGTAACAGCGTCATATCGCCAGCTCACCGCCATTCATCCCGGACCAATCATTCAAAGTCAGTGTACCCCCCGCATGCGCGCACATCATCCCATCTTCATTCGTTTTTTCCACGTACAGCGAGAGACTAGAATGATCTGCCTGAAGAAGCGGCGGACCACTCCAGTGCGACTGCATTCAGGACTGCCATCGAACACATTTTCCTTTGAAGCAGCCCACCCCTCGTGTAAAACCCCTCTCCAGGGGCATTTGAGCAATAAATAAATAAACACTGGACGCAAGCTCTGACGTGCGCTGACGCTCGGTCCTCAGCTGCGGCGCACTGTTGCTGGACCGTTTTCTCTTCAACCATCCAAGTCTGGCTTAAAACAGCTTGCTTTAAACTAAGCTTGAAACAATAAGTTGATATGTATGCTCTTTTAGATATAAAAAACATGTTTGATTTAAGAATGTACTCCCGCCACAACAGTTTTTACCTTTGAAGTAACAATAGTGCACCAAATATTGACATCAACGCTCGCGCTCACGCGTCGTCTGTCTACAAGATCACTTTGCAAACACCTGCACGACCATGCCATATCATATCAAAAGCTGTTGTACTGTTTCATTTTTGGTAACTCATTACACAGCCAACTATGTATTGCTAGAAAAATTTTTCACTGTGTTAAGGCCATGTTCTATTCTAACTGCTTTGAGTGAATGCGACGAAGCCGTTTCCGGTGTTGCCAAAGTTTGGAGCGAGCTGTCAGAATTTCCAGAAGATGTTGATGAATCAACGGTCAATGAGTTTGCGAGTGCAGATGATGGTGTCGCGACCACGGAAGAGCCCAAAAATTAGGCGTGCAAAGTATAATTGAAAAATATGTGTTAGAAATATTGTCACATAGTAGTGACGGTAAAAAATCATGCAGAGTCAAAACTGGGGGTTACAAATTGAACTCTTTATTAGGCAAACTTGTGCCCAGCAAAAACAACACTTAATCACAACAATAGTGGCGAGCAAAGTCGGCGGTCATCGAAAATCTCATCTGCGGGTCAAGCGCGTCGGCTTTCATATATCAGCCGTTGAAAGTTCTACTGTATTCGCTGGTGCCCATGTGCCTTCCAGAAACTACTACACAATTCATGTCATGTATGCAGTCAGATTATACATGGTTCGTCTCCAACAGACAACCAACAGAACCATCGATAACATTCACGAAACTTCCAATACATGCAGGCACATCCTGCACCGAGCAATAATGTTCAACATTTGTTAGCCAGTGAGATATGGTTAATGGATGCAGATAAAAAAGTTTCCATGTCAATATGATTATGCTTGTTGGTGCTTGAAAGAAACGTGAAAAAGTGGGTTCTGAGAAAATCAGCAAAAAGAATTGAAACACCTGTAGAACTGACAAAAGAATATCTAGAATACCTAAAATTTACGTCCAAATTTACTAAAATATTAAACATCAACATCGCATCGGGAGGCCTTCACATTGAGTGTATTGCTAGAAAAATTTTCGCTGCGTTAAGGCCATGTTCTATTGTAACTGCTTTGAGTGAATGCGACGAAGCCGTTGACGGTGTTGCCAAAATTTGAAGCGAGCTGTCAGAATTTCCAGAAGCTGTTGATGAATCAACGGTCGATGAGTTTGCGAGCGCAGATGATGGTGTTGCGACCACGGAAGAGCCCGAAAACGAAGACTACATTGCCGACATCATACTGAGCACAAGTGAAAGTGGGCACAATGAAAAAAGCAATGGCAGTCCTTTACCCACATCCTCCGAGGTGATTGGCGCACTCGCACTAGTCTGGTGCTTCTCTGCGATTGCGGGAGGTTGCGGCCTCAGCTGGTTCAACTCCTTAGACATGTGGAGAAATGCGTGCATCTCATCGAGCGAATTGCCCAAGCAGAAGAAAATACAGCACTATTTCATGGGAAACTAAGCTAGTTTCATCAATAAAGTGATTTTATAAATGGTATGTGCTTTTATTACATCAAATTCATTAGCAGGCTTATATCGAATTATGCTCTATACCGAAATGATAGGGTTTTTTTTTTTTTTCAGTTCGATATAGCTGGTTTTGACTGTAGGTACATAAACAGGTTATTTTCACAATAGACAACTTAAGTCGCGACAGAAGAAATACTAGTTGATTGTTTTCAGCCTACTATGATGTTTTGACTGAGAAAGGCATTCCGGGGTGTCTACCAACTGGGAAAACCGGGAATTCTCAGGAATTTTAAGTAGTCTGGAAAAACTTGGCGAAAACTCGGACAACTTGTGCCTCTAACAGGGAAAATTAGCTGTCATTATATTGAAAGGGTCGAAAGTCGCAGTAATGCTGGCTCGAGTAACAGACAGGAATTGTAATGAATCGTCTTTGACGTCCTGTCGTCGACTGGAGGAGTTGCCAGTGTACAGTCAACGACCTGTTTTCCGGATTCCCGATAATTTGGACGGCTTCGTGGCACCACCACGTACCCCATAGGGTCAATATCAGAATGTCTGATATTTCGGACGCAGGAACTCTTCGCTGTCCGATATTGCGAACATTTTGCCATGACCGCAGGTCCAACACGGCATTAATAAAAGCCACCACCGCTGCCATTTTGATTACCTCGCCGCGTCGAACCGCCACTGCGGTGACGTTCGCTATGCAGCTTCTTGCCATTGGTTCCGTGTTTTTTATTGAAAGAATTCGCTGCTGTCAGCAATGGTAACAGGCCTTTGTACTGGTGCACTTGAAAAGCAATATATGAGACAAAATGTACAGAAAACATGAATGTGGTAGACAAAACAATGCAAGATAGAGAAACAAATAGAGAAAAAGAAAATGAGAAAGGATAAAAGGGAGTTAATCATACATGATTGTCTACAAATACACAAAACACAGGGAATGAACTCTGAAGTATGTCAATACAGGCACAATTCTTATTACTCTCTTTATTTTTATTTTTTTAAGAGTCGAGCCATATATAAGACAGTCTTTAATTGCACAAGTCCGAGCTGAGAATGCATAATGCTGCCTGGTATTATTCTGGATGCATTAAAAAAAATTCTTTTATGAGGTTGATGCTATGGTGAACACTGTTGACAGTCCCAAATAGCTTTAAGTCGTCGGCACACAAAGCCATGCTGCTCATTTATTAAAGTGTTCTTAACACTAAGAGAAAGCAAGGAATGCAATACCAATTCAAACACTTTGGACACAGTGCAGAGGATAGATACAGGCCGGCAGTTAGTAACTTCACATCTAGCACTTAACTTGTGCACAGGCACTATTGAAGATGCTTGTGAGAACAGGAAACAAGTATGCTTCCATACATCTTAACTCTTGCAGATGCCACTTTGTCCCATTGATTAAACACTTGCTTTCACTGCATTTCTTGCATCTTAAGAATTGCAGAAAGTTTCAGTATTCAGTTTTGTCAAGTTTACAGAATGTGAGCTCCATGCGAAAACTCGCTACAGGTACCTCAAATATCAGAACACAAAACTGTTTCGTCGTTACAAAATCTTGAAAAGCACTTATCCAGCCTCTTGAAAATTATGCCCGGTGCATGACATTGTGAAAAACATACTGACACTGAGTAAAAACACCCAACCGTCTACCTTCCCACTCATTTTGCTAAAACATTCTTAACATTATTCAAAATTGTAGCACTGTTCCAATAATAAGTGTTTCAAGATGTATGCAACACATTTTAAATACCATTACTTTCATCAGTGCTTTTTCTGCTGATGCACTATCTTGCTGTAAATAATTGTGTAGACAGCATCTGAAAGGGTTAAGCACTGCGGAAGGAAAACCATCAGCACCACAAGAAAGGGAAGGTTTGAGGCGTTTAATACACTTGAAAACAAGTCTTCATTGACTGATAAGTGTATGCACCGTGCCAGACTGAGAAGGAAGGTTACTTGAAGCATCTTTTACACCATATACAGAGCAGAAATGTTATGCAAAAGGCGTCAGCAGGGTTCGAGACATCGCCGTTTTTATCAAGAAGACATAATCTTTGGCGCTCTCTTCAGAAGAGTGAGAGCGCATGAAGCTCCAGAAATATTTAGAATTATGTGTCATTCTGGCTTCAACGCATTCAATGTGGTCGTAGTGAATATTCTAATAATAATAATAATCTTAGTGGTAACATGGCACACTAGACAGCTCACAAGACTTCAAAAAGAAAAGGCTGATGCCTGTATGCTAGAGCATCTGATAGCCAGCCATCTAGAGCAGGAATTTACAGAGTGCAGAAGACCCCCCCCCCCCCCTTCATGTGCACATACGCATGCATACACGTACACACACGCTTACACACTTGCTCAATCGCAAAGCATGGCACACATGCACACAGTTCACGTGTCCACAACACGCAGCAGTGCCAATTCAGTCCAGTCGCAAGGAAGGGGAGTCCGAATGACTGGGGGAGGGGGGGGAGGCTCTGTATGCCAGGTATAAGCGTGGAGTTTCGGTGTCTGGCTGTACAGGCTTGATGGGGCTCAGGCTGTGCTGACCGCTTGTTCAGACGGACTGAAGAAAAAAGATTAGTGCTGTCCAGAGAGCCGTCAAGCACCCTGCAGAATATACAGACTAGTGCATTGTTGCACTGGTATTGCACGGTGTGCCACTTGAGGGATTTGAAACCATCTTCGTAGGCTGGCATGAGTTCGGGACTGAAAAGACGGGAGTAGAGGGTGCGTGTTGCCTGGCACTGAACAAGCTCAAGTTTGTCAGTAACGTGAGTTTGGTTAAAAGGGACTATACTGATGAGCAGTACTCAAGCCATGTCAGAATGATAGAAGTGTAGAGTGCTTGGAAAACCTCAGGTCCACAGGGAAGGGAGTCACGGGACCCAAACCCATGAATGCGACGATCCTTAGATACAGTGCTGGTGACTATGCGGAAAAGCCGAGAGAAGGGCTGAATGTTACACAGAATGAGAAGGGCCAGAACAGTCTTTTATAGGATATTAGAGATTGGATTGCGCAACATTTTGACGAGACACACAGAAGAGAAACACACACCACAGAGCTCTGAGTCTTCATAGGGGTGCCTCTGAGGAAGTAGGTTGGACATGCAGCAGTTTTGTTGTGACTGATAGGCATGGCAGTACTTTCTGCAGTGCTACTACAAATTTTGTTATTGTAGGCAGTCATTCACCTTTACGGAACATACATACTTCAAGTGCATATGCTGTACATCGGTGTAATGTTGCATTGAAAGTGTTAACTTGTTAATCAAACGCATTCTGCGAAGATGCATTAGGAACTTAGTTTTGAGTTTATCTTTTTCCTGACTACAGTTTATAGTATCGCAGCGAGAAATATTTTAGTGGAAGCTGAAGAGATTTGGACAGTTTAAAGGGCTCGCCAAGTAGGCATTTGATTTTTTTAATTTAACGTTAGCATAATAGCAGGGTTAAGAGAAATAGTGTCATTGTTCAAGAAACGAACTTTGCAGAAAGTGCGTTTTAGCATAGTGTGATAGTGTAGCCTACGTGTGGGACACTATTCGATCACGCTTTAAATATTGCATACATAGCGCGGCTAAGTGATTCTATCTATTTGCCATGTTTTGCTTTTGCATCTGAAAAGTCAGAGGGGGCTGCTCAGTGAGAGCTGGGAGCGCATTGTATTTGTACTTTCTATGTCTGCCAATCCGCAGTGAAATCAATACAAACAGTAGAAGCTGTCGACCATGGCCTCCAAGCCTCTGAGGCCTTATGCCATTGTGTCTATCTCCCGACTTGGTCGATAGGTGGCGTTGCCATCCCGCAAGTTTTTCTATTTAGGCCTCAACTTCTTAATGAAAAGCGGTCTCGAAAACTCTGCAAGGTTAGCAAGGTTATTCATAATACTGTTTTATCAAAGAGGCCTGAAACTAAGCAAAAGCTGTTTACACAGTCATTTGCTTCAAACAAAGTGAATTTGGCAAAAGCAGCGACAACAGGGACTGCCACCATGTTTTACGTAAACTGCATAAACCATGCAAAGGCGGTAACACTAAATCTAAGAAATGGTGTGCATACATTAAACACTATGAGTCATTATTACACTTGCGCTAAACACACTGAACTAAATATGTCTATTGACAACTCACAGGGGGACCATGACCTGGAGTGTGGGAGCTTTCCCCCAGGACTCGAGCAATGTGACAGCTGCCGGCACTTGTTGCGTGGCCTGGCCCATCAGGGACTGCTGTGTCGTCAGTGCGGTTTAGTGTGCCACAGGGCATGTGCGGCTACTCGAGGCCTGCCTGCATGCCGGCCACCTGCGTCACGGCCCCGACAAGCCCTGCTGGCATTGTCTGCACTGTGGCGGGACTTGGGGGGTGACCACCCAGGCACTGAGGTGCCACCCGTGTTGTCCCGCTGCCTGCGTGAGGCTGAGGCCCTGTGTCAGCGGACAGGGGCCGACCTCTATGAGGTGTATGCGAGTTCAGGTGTGCCAGACCGTGTCCACGAGTTGGCCCTGCGGCTGGCCCAGGACCCCCATGCTGATCTGCCAGGTTACGACCTGGCCTGCTGGGTGGGAACCCTCAAGAAGTATCTGCGTGAGCTGGCCAGCCCTGTCATTCCGGTGCACTTCTACGAACGCCTGCTGGAAGCAGCCAGTGAGTGTGACAATGAAAAACCTTATGCATGTTTTTTTTTTTTTTCTAGGTATTTTTTTTCATGACTGGCATACAGTCCGAACGATTGCTAATGATAGAAATTAGATCTAGGTGTACATCTACACATCCAAGGTATTTTGAATTGACAAGTGTGTTGAAGGGCCCCTTACCAGCTCTGGCCATATTGATCTGACAAGCGCAGTCCATATAGTGCACACTGGTGATCACGCTGCAAAGTATTACACTACTAAGCGCCACGTAAAGAGCTGAAATTTCAAACCAACGCCCTGTGCCCTTCACCTTGTGGGCGCCGCACTCCCTGCCAGAGAATCGACATCATCATCATCATTAAATCAGTTTATTGTTTTTACATCGTATGTTAATTACAGCATATAAGATATACAGACAAGGGTCTCAAAGTACGAGACTGCAGAGGGACCCTCGTTGAAAATTTCATTTAAATAACACAAGGATTAGCAACAGTGCGAACAATAGATATATCAAGTAAAAAATAACAGTAAGCATAACGGAATATAAAGCATGAAAATGCATACAGTCGCCGACCGTTTATTCGGACCTCACGGGGACTGCGAAAATGTCCGAATAAACAGGTGTCCGAAAAAGCAGATTTATTTATTTATTTATTCAAAATACCCCCAAAGGCCCTCATTACGAGGGTATTACATGGGGGGGGGGGGGGGGTCAATCACAAGCACTGGTTGTAGTTTGTACATACTAAAAACAAGAGAGGTTAACAGAAGTAATAATACAGTGAAACATAGTTAACATACAAGATAATTAGGTCACAATTATTACAGAGAAAACATTAGTACATATTAGGAGAACATAAGGCAACTGCACTAAAAACACCAACAAATATCGAAAAACACTGTAAAAGTCCCAAAAAAGAATAATAATACGATTAGTCGACAAGTCGTGAGCGAATTAAATGTTGAAACTTAGTCAAGTCTGGTTCCGTGGCAATGACTGATGGTAAGGCGTTCCATTCAGTTATTGTGCGTGGTAAGAACGAAGATGCATAATGGGATGACTGGCAGTTAATGCGTTTGACTTTGTATGGATGGTCACGGCGTGGAAAAATAACTGTTGGTGACTGAATGAAATCATCGTGAAGTGATGGATGGTGATAAAGCTTATGGAAAAGTGTTAGGCGAGAAATTTTACGGCGAAGTGCTAAGTTGTCCAAGTCAGCTTTATTCTTTAACGCGGTGACGCTGGTGTAACGTGAATAATCTGAAAATATAAATCGCGCAGCACGGTTCTGCAAGGCTTCGATGTTACTTATGATATACGTTTGTTCGGGATCCCAGATGGCAGACGCGTATTCTAGTTTAGGACGGATTAATGTTGTGTATGCTAGTTTTTTAACATGCATTGGGGCTTCTTTTAAGTTATGTTTAATAAGTCCGAGAGTACGATTTGAAGAGGCAAGGGTAAGGTTAATATGATTATTCCATGATAAGTTTGATTGAAGATTGATGCCAAGGTACTTGTAAGTAGTTGCGAGTTCCACAGGGTTGTTATCAAGGGAGTAGGTGGTTAGAATTCGTGGCCTATTGGTGAAAGACATGAGTTTAGTTTTGGAAATATTTAATGGCATTAACCAATTAGAACACCATGCACTTATTGCGTCCAGGTCAGTTTGTAGTAAGTGGCTATCGGTGTTACTTGTTACACATCGGTAAACTACACAATCGTCTGCAAATAGTCTGATTTTAGATGAAACGCAACTGGGTAAATCATTAATATAAATTAGAAAGAGTAAAGGACCAAGTACGCTGCCTTGTGGAACTCCAGACGTAACATCAGCATAACATGAGTTAGAATTGTTAACTGATGTAAACTGAATTCTAGATGAGAGAAAATCGGTGATCCATGCAATTATAGTAGGGTGAATGTTAAGCTGTGAAAGTTTAAGTACCAACCTATGGTGTGGAACACGGTCAAATGCCTTAGAAAAATCTAAAAATATTGCGTCAACTTGGAACCCGGCGTCTATTAGTGCATGTATGTCGTTAATAAATCCGGCAAGTTGTGTGTCACATGAGTAGCCCTTGCGAAAACCGTGCTGATGCTTAAAAATAATGTTATGGTCTTCAAGGAAGTTGATTACTTGACTGTGTATGATATGTTCGAGTAATTTACAAATAGTGCTGGTTAAGGAGATGGGACGATAATTAAGGGGAGAAGCGCGATCACCTGATTTGAAAATGGGTATTATTTTAGCAATGCGCCAGTCATTAGGAATACCACCAGTTGATAGTGACTGGGAAAATAGAGCTGTTAACAGAGGACAAATACTATGCGATGTATTCTTTAAAATTTTATTGTTGAAACCTAGATGGTCGGCACTAGATGACATTTTAAGATTGGTTAGTAGAGATAAAACACCAGCCTCACTGATGTCTACCTCATGCATTGTGATTCCCACTAATGTCTTTAAAGTTGGCAATGAGTTAATATTTTCATGAGTGAAAATTGTTACAAACGTATCATTAAGAAGTTGAGCTCAATCTGAATCGCTGATGGAAACACCAAAAGAATCAGTAAGAATGATGTCAGTGCGAATTGCAGGGTTCACCACACGCCAAAAGTGACGAGTATTAGTTTTTAGCATGGATGGTAAATCATGAGAAAAAAAGTTTTTGCGAGTGGATTTTAGTAATGCCTTATAAGCCTTTTCACATGCTTTGTGTTTATCATGAGCACTCGCTACACCAGTCAGCTTAGCCTGCCTGTAAAGTCTTTTCTTTTTGTTATTAAGCCGCCGAAGCTTGTTAGTAAACCATGGAGAACTGCTTTTGTAGGAAATGGATAACACAGGAATGTAGGTGTCAATGAGTGAACTGAGGGTGGCCTTAAACAGGACCCAGTTCTGTTCAATGGAACGGGAATGAAAATCATGCAGAAATTGACCTGAAAATGTGGTTAATTCATTGTTAATTGCGTCGAAATTGGCCTTACCGTAACACCTTATTTTCTTTTTGGTAATTATTCTTTTGCTCACGCAAAAGTTAATGCATCCAGTTATGACATCATGGTCAGCGATGCCTGCTTCATGAGTTATGTCAGATAATATATCCGGATTATTAGTTAAGATTAAGTCTAGTATATTGGCAGAAGTTTCAGTGGATCGTGTTGGTTGACTAATAAGTTGGGTTAATGAAAAGTCAAGACAAGTGCCGAGAAAGGTATGCGCGGCCGCATCCGTGGCCGATACGGAGAGCGTCGACCAATCTATATTAGGAAAATTGAAATCGCCAAATATGATAATCACCGACCTCGGAAAATGCGCGCACACCTCGCTCAACACTCGATGATACTCTTCGGAAAACGCGCCAGACATGTCGGGTGGGCGATAAAAAACGCCAATTATCACACCAAATGCAGCACCCTTCAGGGAAATCCAAATACATTCCAGAAAAGAATCGATAATGATGGGTGCGGCGATGAATTCTTCCTTTATCGCGATGAGCACACCGCCCCCTCTACGCTGTTGCCTATCACATCGAAAAAACTTGAAAGTGGATTCACTCGTAAAGATGTTGTTATCGTGTATGGTGTTGTTAAGCCAGGTCTCGGTAAGTAACACCAAAGAAGCCTGGAATGAATCGATGAGCGATGAGAGTGCAATACCATTAGCGATAACACTTCTAGCGTTGGTGTATAAAAAGAGAAATTTGTTATCAGTGCTAGAGTGCAATTTTACGGGTGATCCAGTAGATGAAACTGAGCTTAATGAAACAAAAGAGGAGGAACATCATTGATCCCTGCGCCGAGAAACAAGAACAGCCTGGCCTTCATTGGTGTTCCACTCGTAAACTTCGTTGTTTAAGTGCAGTTTGTTGAAAACCAGACGCACTCGGTCTCCGTCTTTCTTCATAGTTCTCGAGAACTGGAGAAGTTTCCGTCGCTTTTCGCGAACTGCTTCCGAGTAATCTCGCGAGATGCTGAAGTTAGTGTTCTTCAACTTATGGCCGCGGCTCAGAACCAATTCAACTTCTTTTTCATTGAAAAATTTGGCTATGATAGGCCGCTTCTTCTCAGACGAAAAGCGGCCCACACGATGTGCTCTCGAAATCGACGTCACGGTAAGCCCAAGTTTTTGGGTACAGAAATTACTTACGAGTCGTTCTGACTCTTCCCAAGTTTCAGACCTCGCCGAATCTGTTAATCCATAAAAGAGAACGTTAGACCGCCTAGAGCGATTTTCGAGGTCGTCAATTTTTTCCTGTACGCCTACGAGACCGTTGTCACTGCTCGTGATGGACTGCGCACATGGGGCCGCTGCAACTTTCTGCTCTAGATCAAGGACACGCTTTGTCAGTTTTTCTAAATCATACTTTAACTCAACGTGCATATGAAGCACCTTGTTAACAGATTCTTGCAGCGCAGAATTGCTAGCTTCAACACGCAAGATAGAGCCAGCCACAAGGTCTAGCTTTTCCTCTTGAGCCTTGGTCATGGGTCCAGGGTTTAGCTCGACATCACCATCCAGAACAAGCAGGCACAACAGATACGATGCACAAGCGCGAACACTTTTCAAAACATGGGGTGGCCACGACACTGCTAAAAGACAGACATCATCGTCACGATAGGAATAAGCGTCATAGTAGCTAACCTGTACAAACATCAGCGGTGAGCGCAGGATCGCAGTGCCAGTGCCGTGGCCCAGGGCGGCGTTGGAATGCGCGCACTTTTGTACTGCCCGCTCAGCTGACTCAGTCCCACGTTGCCAGACGGAAAAATCTGCGGCGTCCAGAAGTGGCGGAGCATCCAGCAGAGGTGAAGTGGCAAAAAACGGTGTTGATAAACCGCAGTCCGTTGACGAAAGTGCGCCGAGCCAGGGGGAGCTTGTATCGCTGTGCCATTCACCGATGGGTGTCATCGGGACCGGTTGCATCGAAGAAACAGACCATGGCCGGCCCAGGAAAATCGGCAGCAGGACCTGTACAAACATCAGCGGTGAGCGCAGGATCGCAGTGCCAGTGCCGTGGCCCAGGGCGGCGTTGGAATGCGCGCACTTTTGTACTGCCCGCTCAGCTGACTCAGTCCCACGTTGCCAGACGGAAAAATCTGCGGCGTCCAGAAGTGGCGGAGCATCCAGCAGAGGTGAAGTAGCAAAAAACGGTGTTGATAAACCGCAGTCCGTTGACGAAAGTGCGCCGAGCCAGGGGGAGCTTGTATCGCTGTGCCATTCACCGATGGGTGTCATCGGGACCGGTTGCATCGAAGAAACAGACCATGGCCGGCCCAGGAAAATCGGCAGCAGGACCTGTACAAACATCAGCGGTGAGCGCAGGATCGCAGTGCCAGTGCCGTGGCCCCTAAGAAATTAAGAAAAAAAAAAGAAATCCTTTATTTCCACGCACTTATTCGGGCTCGGCAGTACGCTTGGAAGAAATCGTGAATACGCCGTTGCACGCTGTTCCGTTTTCGCGCAATCAGATAAGCCTGAATCTCGGAGAGGGTCGTACGGTCACTATTAGCGGCTGAAAGCACAGTCACTACTTGTACATACACGCTCCGCATGCGACGGCAGCGTAGCACACGGCGCTCAGTCATCGTCCGGCGGTGCAGCAGAAACCTGACGAATGATCTTGCCGTCGTCGAGTTCTGCGCATTTCAATACAGCAGTGTCAGCACCGATGAAACTGTCAAATGAGACGGTGTCCGGAATCGCAATGCAACCACTGCGCAGGTCTCGGCAGAACATTTTCCGCGTCAGTAGGGAGCACATCGGAAGGCGACAAGTTGCCTCCCGGCACCCGCTTGCAGGCATTCCCCAGCGCAGTTTGCGCAGGCACTGTCGGCGCCATTAGACCTTTGACGCGATGTTTACGTATGCCGCGTTGGCTCACCGAAACCTCGACACAGCACACAAAGCAAACACCACCGTACCGACACCGGTCGCACAAACGAAAAAGCGGCCTGCTCGCAGCGTCAGCGAAGAAACAAATCAGCTGCTGGATTGTCTTGACATGGCTTACTAAGCTGAAACCGGAACTGCTGCAGAGCCACTCTATCTAACCAGGCAGAAACGATGATGATGAGCGGGGATTTTCAGTAGCGCCACTTCGTGGGGCAGCAAGGAAGCTCCGTTCAAAACAAAAATGGCGTTCAACAAGTCGAACCATGCACCGGCGGTCAGAGTCGGTGCATGGTGCTCTCGACCGACTCAAGGAGTGTCCGAAAAATCAGACGAGAGGTTGCAAGGTGTCCGAACTATCGGCAGTTGTTATACATTATGGTCTATGGGGAGAATGACGGTGCTGCGAGGCTGACCGAATAATCGGGCATGTCCGAATTTTCGGAGTCCGGAAAATCGGTCGGCGACTGTAATAGCAAAAAATGAAGAAATTTCGAAATAAATACTGTGTATAAAAACACAAATCTAGTACAACTCAACAAGTAAGATTATCAAAAATTTAGCATATTTAATGGAATGTTGAAAGAGATTAAAGAAACTTTGGATGTTAGAGACAAGGGTAAATGATTCCACAACGTGATCGTGCAGAAAGATGATAATGATTTACTGTAATTAGTTGAAACCTTGGGTCAATAACATAAATGTGCCTATGTAAATTGCAGTGCTGTAACACCACTCACAGTGACACAATGATTTCAATAATTATTCAAGGCAACATCAGTTATTTGTTTGATCTGTTTCATCAGTAGATGATTTAATGTTTAAAGCAATAACTACAAACCGAATGTCTGTGAGTCATTGTTTTACTCCATGCTATAGCAAGAGTTACATACTGCCGTTTCGTCTACTTGTTCCCACGTCGTGCGGTCGCACATGCAGAAAATGAAACTATGTTCCATTTTCTACCGGATTACAATGCGCAATCATGCTTTTTGATTCACTTGTTTGCCTCAGTGCTCGTCACGAAATGCAAGAACACCCGTGTCCTATGCATTGGGGGATCGTTAAAGATCCCCTGGTGGTCAAAATAAATAATAAACGCTGAGATGCAGGTGTCCCTTATACAAGCCAAAATAAACTTTTTAAAGTGGTGAAGCACAACACTGAGCCGTCGTACGCGGGCTGATAGTATGTCAGGACAGTTGAGGTTGACTTACAAGCTGTTGAGAGAGAATCTTAATTATGACAAAGTTCGGGCCTCATACCACTGAGCTTGCTATCAGTTGATAGAAATAGCTCATATTTCAAAATATTTGCTTCTGTATGTATCTCCTTTTTATTCATACTTGAAAATGTCCGACTCGATTAGCAATTTTTTTCGAGGACATTTTATTTGCTGTGCATTTTACTAACCCCTCCCTTCGGTTCTCTTTTTGAATAAAGTAAACACGACTCCTTAGTATTCAAACTGGATCAAATCGTTTTTTTTTTTTTTTTCCTTCCACATGCTTACTAGAGAGTGACAGCATCGGGCGACATGGTTTCCCGTCTTGACATAAAACATAGCTCTGTGTCGCTCAGGGAAATTTGCAAAGGCACTCGGGGTAAACATGGGAAACTCAGGGAATTTGGACATGTCAACTTGGTAGACACCCTGAATACTTTTTGTTGGCTTTTTAAAAAAAGTCTATTGTATGTGTTGCAGGATCACCTAGCAGAGTGGGTTAGCCTAGGCATGGGCTACAAACCTGTTTGCGATTATTGCGGAGACGCTTCATAAATGCAGACTATCAGATTAACTGTGGACCATACGAAGGATGACATGTTGTTCCTAATAGACAGCGATAAAGTGATGATGATGGTCCAGGGTGTCTACCAAACGGGAATCCAGCAATCATCGAAAGTGAACGAGTCGCACTAATGCTGGCTCCAGTAACAAATGAATCTCAACAAATTGTATTTGACGCCATGTCGTCGGCTCGAGGAGTTTGCAGAGTACAGTCGACGACCAATTTTCCAGACTCCCGATTTTTCTGACATGCGCTATGATTCGCACGGCTTCACAGCGCCACCACATACCCCATAGTGTCAATATATAAGAATGTCTGAAATTTCACATGCAATAACACTTTGCCAACCAATATTTCGGATTTCTTGCTGGGACTGCAGGTCTGGAACGGCATTAATCAAAGCCACTGCTGCCGCCATTTTGATTGTCTCAACACCTTGAACCGGCGCTCCAGCAGGCAGATCCGCTGGCAGCCGTAGCCACCATTGTGGCAACGCCAGGCCTAGCGGCCTCTACGTTGGCTATTAAGCTTCTTGCCGTGCGGTGCCATATTTTTCATTGAAAGAAAATGGCACTGGCTCCGCCTCTGTAATCCTCGTGATTGGCTTCAAAGCTCGGAAAACAATGCATTGCATAATGCCAGTGCTCGAAAGTCAGCTTCGCCTCAGTACAGCAGTGTTAGGCGGCAAAGCATATGAAAAATATTTCGGTGAAACTTAACAAGTGTGGGAAGGAGCAATTGTAACTGGCACAGTATGTATTTCTTAATTATACATGCATGCATCCCCATCTCCTGTCACACTATGAGCACCGATATGCCTAATAAGTCTACTGGAAGGCCTCCAGAGCTTTTTCGGACATCCATGTGGCGATTTTAGCCCTTAAGAGCAGTTTGACAGGCATTCCTCTTTCTTTCTTTTTTTCTTCCTTCCTTTTTTTTCCTTTTTTGACGTTTTCACGGTCCTTTGGGAGTCCAAAAAATGGATGTTGACTGTACAACTGACCAAGAAGATGCTTCAAATGGTCCCTCTGGTGAAGGCGTGGTGGAAGGACGAGAACGGGAAAGGATCCATGCATTGAAGCATTAACGGGAAAGAAAACGTGCCACCGCCTCTCTGAAGAAGCTTGAACTCAAAAAACAAAGTGTTGGCTGACGCCGAAATGCAGATGTTCCTCATCCTAACAAAAATAAACTTTAAAGCAGTGCAACCCAGCACTGAGTGTTGTGTACGGGCTGAGAGTATGTCGGGCCAGTTGAGGTTGACTTTCCAGCTGCCGAGAGAGAATCTTAGTTCCGACAAAGTTCAGGCCTCATACCAAGGAGCTTGCTTTCAGTTAATAGAAATAGCTCATATTCGTAAATATCTGTTTCTGTGCGCATCTACTTTTCATTGGTATCTGAAAATGTTTGCCTCAATTTGGAATGCGTGTTGCCTCCTTTTTTTTTTTCAAATATATTCAATAAATTTTCATATATACTGGCAAATAACTTCCAATAAACAGCAGTGTCTTTTGGCATTATTTCTGCCTCTTGTTTAATTCGACCAGCTTGGTTCGACCCATCAATATCGAATTAACGGAAGTCAGCTATTTTTATTCTTTACCTTAAGGAATTTGCAGTGCAGGTTTGTTCTATTTCATCCGTGTACTTGGATTGATACCAGGCCACTGGTGTAGAGTGATTTAGCTTTGCAAAATAGAAACCAAAGAAACGCAATCTCGGTAGCTGCTTACTAGGTGCAGTGCTGCATAGTCATAAAATAATCAATCTCGATCAACTGTACAGCAAAATACAAAATGTTGCAAAAGCCCATAACATAATAGCCGTGTTAATTCGAACACTTGTGCAAAAAACATAGCTTCTAAGTTTCCGCCCTTGGAAATAATAGGACTTACACGGGTATGGCATTGTTACAACTTGGTTGCAGACTGTACAGAACAAAACATCTTTCGTAAAGGCAACACCTGCGACACAGGCATGAATCATTGTGAAGGTTAGTGTATCAGTTTCTCATTTGTCCCTTAACCTCAACAGGCCAGTTTCGCACAGGTGCAAGCCATCTTACATGCACAACTTAATAGAATGAAGTGTGTTTTCGAAGCATTGGGCACTGTGGCTGTTCGAAAACAAATCTCAGTGCACCTGCACGTGTCAGGTCGCAGTGCATTCAATATGTTCTGTAATTTGAGCAACACAGGAAATGCGCTCTTTCACTCCAATAAATTAAATTAGTGTGTGAGGCTGAGAGAGAGAGAGAGAAAAACTTTATTTGGTTTCTTCAAGGATTTAGCGTCTCGAGGTCTCGGCCGTCTTCTTAGGCGCCGGCGACTTGGAGCCTCTTCCGGCAAGGGTGGGCCCCTATTCCAGGGCTCCACTGAGCCTAGCAACCTGACTAGCGTGCTGTACTGAGGCCCTTTAGGCCGTGAGCTCGCAGCTGGTAAGCCAACTCTCCCATTGCTCCGCACTCGGGTTATTGTGTTGGTGGAATGATTGTGTTTACATTCCCATGTGACATGATATAGTGTGGGTGTGGCCCCGCACCATGGGCAGGTGTCTCTGTATTGTGTTGGGTACATTTTGTTTAGGATGTATAAATTTGGGAAGGAGTTTGTCTGCAATCTGCGCCAGCTCATTGCTTCTTCCTGCGTTAGAGCTTTGTGCAGTGGGGGATATTTGTCTCTCGTCCCTCTGTATAAGTTTAAGATTTCTGTGTATCCTCCTTCACAAGCATGTGGGTGATACTCCGGGGCGTGCGACTGCTCTGCTCGGAACGTGGTTTCTCGAGCTAGGCTGTCTGCCCTTTCGTTACCCTCTATGCCTGCGTGGGCCGGAATCCAGATTAACTTGTGCGTAACGTTCCTCTCGGCGAAGTTGGCTCCGCCAAGAATTCTGAGGGCGGCTTTGCTAATCCTGCCCCTCGTGTAATGTCTGCACGCTTCCTTTGAGCCTGTTAAGATGTTTAGAGGCCTGCCTGTCCTATATCCTTCTACTGCCGCCAGTGCCACGGCAATTTCTTCGGCCTCCGCTGTGTCGGCTGCCTTTGCCGTCGCACATGTGATCAGATTCCCATCGCCGTCCACCACCACCGCTGTGGCCGTGCGCTTCCCTTCTCGCGGGTACGTGGCAGCATCCGTGTATACCATGTTCTCTAGTAGCGTTAGTGTCTTTTCCACGTATTTGGCTCGCGCCTGCCTTCTGCTCTCGTGGAGGTTGGGGTCCATGTTCTTAGGTACTGGCCTAACGCTTATTATTTTTCTTAAGCAGTCGGGCACGTCTGCGTATCTATCTACGTGTCCGCTCGTGTCCCGTCCCAGCCTAGTCAGGAGCGCTCTCCCTGCAGGGGTGACTTTAGTCTGGCTTTTTGCGTTTCGAGCAGGGCTTCCGCCAGTTCACTGAAAGTGTTGCTGATGCCCAGTTGGAGCAGTTTTTCGTTTGAAATGTTTTTTGGCAGATGGAGAGCCGTCTTGTATGCTTTCCTGAGTATCGTGTCTGCCTGTTCCCTCTCTCCTTTGGCTGAAAAACTTTTTCTAAATCTCTTCATTCTCCTTCATTACAAACTGTTATATTTTTTCTTTGTGTATTGGACTGAACCACAAAATATGCAGAAGTCTGTATCCCCCCGCAGGGGCGTCTGCGTCAGCAGGCGTTTGGTGTGTTGCGACACCACGTACCCGAGCACATGGGGGTTGGACCCTCCCGCGTGTAGCCGTGCGTGGCTTAGCCGTGTCCGGGGAAAAGGGGATCCTGGGGGTTGAGCCAATGCCGAGTGTTTGGACCTTTACGGCCCCTCGGCGGCGGCAACACACCTCTTTGGCCTCTGCTTCACGTAGACGGCACCCCCGGACTGACCCACCCGGGGGAAACCGGTAGTCGCCTTTTCCTGTCTCTCTCTTCTCAAACCTTCGTCTTTATCTCTCACTTTACATCTTTCCTGTCTTCTTCTCTCTTCTATTTACTTCCTTTCTCCTTGGCGGCAAGGGTTAACCCTGTGTGGCTATCCAACCTTGGGTAAACCATATTCGGTTATAGTGACGGCGTACGACTGGCGTCGTGCAGACTTGTATGCAAGCTCTGCCGCGTCCCCTCGTTGGGCTCCATGGTGGGCGGTCGGCGCTGTTGCCGAATGTACACACATATTCATGGAAACTTCTTTCCCCTCCCTTGTTGATCGCCCTCAGAAACGAGGGCGCACCGAAGATGTCTTCAAGTTTTTTGGACACCAAATCCAGAATTTCCCGCGATTCCACGTTATCCACTCTGAAAAGCCAAACAAAGCAGTTCGAAACATTTCCCCATTCCTTGTCTCAAAGTCCTTGACTGGTGTTTTTGGTCCAGGTTACAAGGTGTCGAGAATGGGAAGCGGTGACCTCCTCTTGGAGCTCCGCGATCTGAAACAATATGAGAATATACAGAAACTAGTGTCATTTGGGGAGACCCCCATAACAGTAACCTCACACCGTACAATGAACACCACCCGTGGTGTTGTGTCAGATGATGATTTGATTGACCTGACGGAGGCGGAGCTCCTGGAGGGCTTCAGCGAACAAAATGTGATCAACGTCAGAAGAATTAAGATGAGGCGGGATGGTAAAGAGATCCAGACGAAGCACCTAATAATTACTTTTGGATCAAGTATCTTGCCCGAGTCAATCGAGGCCGGGTACATCAAGCTCCGTGTTAGGCCGTACGTGCCAAACCCACTCCGTTGTTTCAAATGCCAGCGCTTCGGTCACAGCTCACAGAGCTGCCGAGGCCGCCAGACTTGTGCTAAATGTAGTGCCCAAGAACACACCTCTGAAGCTTGTGAGAACGCTTTCCACTGTGTAAACTGTGACGGGGATCACGCCGCGTACTCGCGGTCGTGCCCCTCATGGAAGAAGGAAAAAGAAATAGTAACGATCAAAGTAAAAGAGAATATATCCTTCAAAGAGGCACGCAGGCGGGTAGTGTACCTGCCAAAGAAAAGCTTTGCCGAAGTGGCGCGTCAGGGGGCAGCGTCACAGCGGCCTCCGGTGGCTGTCCGACCCACAGGCAGTGAGTCGGCAGTTACGCCATCTGCCCCCGCGGCGGTTGCAGCTAGCGCTGCTCCGCCTACTCAGCAAACGGGGCCATCGACCCCGAAGGTGGGCGCAGCCGAGGCTGCCCCAACCTCCCCGGCCCTTTCCAGCGCTGGCAACAGCCGACGCAGCCAAATCCCTCAGGGAGCCCCATCGACCTCCGGGCTGGTGGGCACAGGGGTCTTGCCCTCCAAGGCGGGATCTTCCCTGGTAACTTCTCGCTCGCAAGAGCACGTGTCCGGCGCCTCACTAGAGGCAATGGACACAACACCTATCCTCAAGGCGCACCTAGCGCCGAAGGAGCGTCGACACTCGCTCGAACGCTTCAGAAAGAGCAAAACCCCTGTTACAGGGCCTCGAAAGGGCTCTGTAATCTAAGGCATCTCTTCCGTTTCCGTAAACACAGCACCTATTGACCTCCAATATGGATACACAGATAATTCAGTGGAACGTCAGAGGTCTCCTTAGAAACCTTGATGATGTTCAAGAACTAATCCACAAACACAATCCCAAAGTGCTGTGTTTACAAGAAACAAACTTAAAACCCAAACACACAAACTTTCTCCGACAGTATATAACATTTCGCAAAGATCGCGATGGTGCTGTCGCATCATCGGGCGGTGTTGCCATTGCTATCCATAAGAGCATTGCATGTCAACTTTTACAGCTACAAACGCCTCTCGAAGTAGTGGCGGTTCGAGCTGTACTCCTAAACAAACTCATCACCATTAGCTCTCTTTACATACCCCCACATTACAAATTAACGAAGCACGAATTCCAATCCTTTATTGATCAATTGCCAGAACCTTACGTTGTTCTTGGCGATTTCAATGCGCACAGCTCTCTGTGGGGCGACTCTCGTATAGATTCGCGAGGTCGTCTTATTGAACAGTTCCTTTTCTCTTCTGGTGCGTGCCTTCTCAATAAGAAGAAACCCACATATTACTGTCTTGCAAACAATACTTTTTCTTCAATTGATCTGAGCATAGTTTCTCCGTCCATACTGCCTGAACTAGAATGGGAAGTTACCAGCGATCCCTACGGAAGCGACCACTTCCCCGTACTATTAAGAACACTTAAAGAAGACGAATATCCACCACAGGCTCCTAGGTGGAAGACTGAGAAAGCAGACTGGGAGAAATTCCAAAACTTAACCAGTATATCATGGGATGACATGTCCTCGTTAGGAATTGATGCTGCCGTGGAATATTTTACAGCCTTCATAATAGATGCCGCAACTAAATGTATATCACAAGTAAATGGATTGGCATGCAAACGGCGTGTCCCGTGGTGGAACGACGATTGTAGGATTGCTCGTAGGAAACAGAACAAAGCGTGGGGGATGCTACGCGCCTCCCCCACTGCGGAGAATCTTATCAATTTTAAAAAAGTTAAATCCCAAGGCAGGCGAACCCGCCGACAAGCCAGAAGAGAGAGTTGGCAGAAGTTTTTATCTGGTATCAACTCCTATACAGACGAGACCAAAGTCTGGAACAGGGTCAATAGGATAAAAGGGCGACAAACATATTCACTCCCTTTGGTGAACACACAAGGTGAAACACTGAAAGATCAGGCGGACACACTTGGAGAACACTTTGAGAGCGTGTCGAGTTCAAACCACTATTCGCAATCATTTTTGAAATACAAACAAATAGAAGAATGTAAGCCAATAATACAAAAATCCAGACAAAATGAACCTTATAACCGGCCGTTCAGTATTGCAGAGTTGAGAGCTGCTTTGACCACATGCAAAAGCTCTGCACCGGGACCTGATAGAGTCATGTACGAAATGATCAGAAACTTACACACTGACACCAAACTTACACTACTCACGCTCTTCAACGTTATTTGGGCTACGGGATACCTCCCATCCACATGGAAAGAAGCGATTGTGGTCCCTGTTCTTAAGCACGGTAAAGACCCTTCCTTGGCGGCAAGCTACCGTCCGATAGCTCTTACAAATTGTCTTTGTAAGCTTTTTGAAAAAATGGTTAACCGCAGACTAGTACATTTCCTTGAACTCAACAATATCCTCGATCCCTTTCAGTGTGGCTTCAGAGAAGGGCGGTCCACAACCGATCACCTTGTGCGCATTGAGGGAAACATTCGCGACGCCTTTCTACATAAACAATATTTCCTATCCGTATTCCTCGATATGGAGAAGGCGTACGACACTACGTGGCGCTATGGAATCTTGAGAGACTTGTCGGGAATTGGCATCCGTGGCAATATGCTCGTGCTAATAGAAAGCTATTTGTCCGACCGTACATTCCGCGTGAAAGTCTGCAATGTATTGTCGCGACCTTTTATACAGGAAACTGGTGTACCTCAAGGAGGTGTACTCAGCTGCACTCTCTTCATCGTGAAAATGAACACCCTTCGTGCTTCATTACCGCCAGCCATTTTTTATTCTGTTTACGTAGACGACATACAGATAGGTTTCAAATCCTGCAACCTTACTGTATGTGAGAGGCAAGTTCAACAGGGCTTGAACAAAGTGTCCAAATGGGCAGAAGAAAACGGATTTAAAGTTAACCCCAACAAAAGTTCTTGTGTGCTTTTCACAAGAAAGAGAGGGCTTACTGCAGAACCCAGTATCGTAATGTATGGCCAGCAAATTCCTGTGAACAAAGAACACAAGTTCTTAGGCATCATACTTGATTCGAAATTAACCTTTATTCCACACATAAAGTACCTCAAGGTCAAATGCTTAAAAACAATGAACTTACTTAAAGTGCTATCCCACACAACATGGGGCAGCGACAGGAAATGTTTAATGAACCTTTACAAGAGCCTCATTCGATCACGGTTGGACTATGGTGCCGTGATCTATCATTCTGCAGCCCCGAGCGCGCTAAAGATGCTAGATCCGGTCCACCATCTAGGAATCCGACTGGCCACTGGAGCTTTCAGAACAAGTCCCATCGAAAGTTTATATGCAGAATCAAATGAGTGGTCACTACATCTGCAGAGAACATACATCAGCCAAACATATTTCCTGAAAGTCCACTCTAACCCTCAACATCCATGTTTCAATACCGTTAACGATATGACATATGCTACACTCTTTCATAATCGTCCCTCCGTAAGACAGCCTTTCTCGCTGCGTGTGAGGGAGCTTAGTGATCAAATGCATGTCCCACTCCTCGAGCTCCGCCTAATGCATCCAGCGAAGCTGCTACCTCCTTGGGAGTGGCAGCTCATACAATGCGATATATCTTTTGTGCAAGTGACAAAGCATGCTCCTGAGATAGAAATCCAAATGCATTTCCGGGAACTCCAGTACAAATATTCCTGCACGGAGTTCTACACAGATGCATCGAAGTCACGCGACGGGGTGTCCTATGCAGCCGTCGGTCCATCCTTCTCGGAATCCGACGTACTACATCCGGAAACCAGTATCTTTACGGCTGAGGCCTACGCACTCTTGTCGGTTGTAAAGCATATAAAGAAATCAAACCTCCAGAAATCAATTATATATACGGACTCCCTTAGTGTTGTGAAGGCCTTGATGTCATTCTGTAACCACAAAAATCCGGTAATTAACGAACTCTACTCCGTACTGTGTAAAGCATATATATCCAACCAACATGTGATTGTATGCTGGGTGCCTGGGCATAGGGGCATTGAGGGAAACGTACTAGCGGACCAGATGGCCACATCCATTTCATTGCATGCAGTTAGTCCTACTGCTTCGGTCCCTGTCACAGACCTGAAGCCTTTCTTAAGAAGAAAACTGCGAAACCACTGGCAACGTATGTGGGACGCAGAAGTAAATAATAAACTGCACGTAATAAAGCCACAGTTAGTTTCTTGGCCCTCCGTAACAAAATCACGGCGAACAGATGTCCTATTCTGTCGCCTCAGAATAGGACACACGTTTGGCACGCATAACTTTCTGCTCACTGGAAATGATCCTCCAACCTGTGGTAGATGCGGGGAGAGGCTGACCGTCCTCCACGTCCTCCTGGAGTGTCGGGCAGCCGAATCTGAAAGAAGGAAACATTTTTCCCTAGCATACCGGCAGCACATCCCCCTACATCCCGTAATGCTACTCGGCCCAGAACCTTTATTTGATACCAACGCAGTCCTAAGTTTTCTGAAAGATGTTGTCTTGCATGTTTTTAGCCCCACATGTTCGTAGCGGGTCCTCTCTCCAGAGGATGCCGCTGCGATAGCTGTTTAGTATAGCACATGCCTCTAGGCCCTTGTGTTTCAAGGGCTCTGGCGAGGCAGCAGTGCTCCATGTAATTTTACGATCTTATATATTTTATATTTTGCATCATTCTTCTACTATGGATTTTAATCTTCATAGTATTCGTCGCAAGTCATCGCCATAATTTTATACCACGTAGACTTTACGCACTTTACAGCGACTATTTTAGGCCACTTTACAGCCAAGTCACATCTTCGTCACAGAACTCATCATTCCACCGCGAAGTCACTAACACTGTCTTGGCGCTCTTTGGCCATATCTGGCCCTTGCGCCACTAAACCACACACATTCAAGTCTGTATCCGAACCCAACCCATAAGCTTTTTGGTTTGACTCCCTGCTGATAACCATTTTCTTGTTAAGGCTTGGTCCCTTTAGACACTCTAGCTTTAACTGTTCATCATTCAAGCTAATTGATTCATGCTGCAGAGGCTGGTGACGAGGCAGGTGTGGTGCGGCTCGTGGGTCAGCTGCCTGCTGTGCACTGCCGGGCCCTGCGGGCGCTGATGGCCCACCTCTGCCGTATCTGCCGGCTGGCCCACAGCCGGGGCCGGTGTGAGCGTCCCGTGCGGCTGGCACATAGCTTGGCCTTTGTGGTTCTGCGACCACCCTGGGAGCAAGTGGTGGCCATGGCGCGCAATGCACGGTGGCATGGACGTGTACTTGAGATACTACTGCTGCGTGGGGACTGGGGAGAGCCTTTGCCTGTCTTCCAGAATGGTCGCACGCCTGGTGGGTTTTCACTCTTCTTAGGCCAGGACTATTTCCCTGGGTACCAATGGTTTTGCAAGCAGTAGTAGAAGAGCTTCTGTAGCATAGTGCGGCTTGTGTGCAGCGCTGCCACCTCGGCGGCCATCAAGGTCCAGCCAGCAGCCACCAGTGGACCGGAGCCTCCTCGAAGCCGAGTGGTATTGGGGTGACATATCCAGGTTGGTGCTTTAAAATTGTACTCATTCAGTGCATGTCCAGTGTATTTCTTCTTTGTACCCATCTTTGTGAGCGCTGCTCATACCGAAAGATGAAAAGTTGGTGCCCATTCGCTGTTACTCACTACCTGTGTCTTGCAGGGAGGAGTGCTCCGAAAAGCTCAAGGATGCCGCTGACGGCACATTTCTGGTTCGAGATGCACTGGATCGGGGTTCGGGTGACTACACACTAACTCTGCGTGTGGGTGGTAGCAACAAGCTCATCAAGATTTATCAGCGGGCGGGCAAGTATGGCTTCTCCGAGCCTCTCACCTTCAATTCAGTGCCAGAGCTAATCAGCCACTACCGGCGCGAGTCCCTAGAACACTACAACAACTTCCTGAATGTGCGGCTGCTCTACCCGGTGTCAAAGTACCACCAGCCTGATGATGAGGACCAGCGCGAGTGGAATGTTGAACGTGTGGGCCAGCGTCTCATGGAGACCAACCGTGAGTTCCTGTCACGCAGCCGTCAGTTTGACCAGTTCCACGACCAGTTCAACAGGCTGAGTCAAGAGCTGCAGCTCAAAGGCCAGGCACTGCAATCATTTGATGAGGCGGCTGCCATGTTTGAGGAACAGGCAGACCTATTGCAACACTTTGGGCGGGACTGCTGCAGTGGCGAGCAGGAGCGCCGGGCTGTCGAGGAGAATGGAGCATTGCTACAGCGGCGACTGGCACTGTTGCGCGAGGCCCAGGGCAGGCTCGCTGATGAGGTGCGTGCCTCCCAGGCCTACTACAAGCAGCTGGAGCGCGAGATCAACGGCCTCAAGCTAGAGGTAGCTCAAGCAGCCAAGCAGCGCGAGAAGTGCCAGGCCTGGCTGCAGGCTCGTGGCGTGCCCAAGGACCGCATCAACAAGCTGCTGCAGGACTCTTCAGGACAGCAGGAGACCTCAAGGTGAGAGTTCATGTTGGCTTCTTCATAGAAAGGCAGTACACAGAAAACCCAATGGGCAGTTCAAGAAAATTATGCCCTCTACAAACTGGGTTGAGCATTATGAGGGTGTAAGGACATACCATGGCACTGTCAGGCCGGCTGTAGTGATTATGTAAGAGGGTACAGTAAATTTTAATTACTGTATTTACTCGATTGTATCAAGAGTTCTTTTCTTTTTTTTCATCATTTTCGTTGCTTGAACTCTACCCTTGCGTTACATTCGAATAATGGTAAAATTTACCATTTTAAAACATACGTTAGAACCTTGTTCATGCGTTTTCGAAAAGACTGGAGAAAAAAAATGCATGAACCCGGAAAACATACGATCTGAAGTACAGGTCCGAAATTCGACACTCACCTATTGTTGACTTTCACGTAATGCGAAGCGTCACGCGGATCGTTCTGGCACGAAACTGAATCGTGGACACCCTTCGAGCTGGTGCTGCTCGGGCGGCCCCAGACACATTTTGTTGGCTTCCTATTGCATGGTGCTTTAAGAGGGTGACGGACTGAAGCGGCCGGATGCTGCCCAAACGAAACACGATGCCCACATCATGCCGCCTGCAGCAGAAAATGGCGGCACGTTTGAATTGTCGCCTACTAATAGCGTACAGTGGCACTATGTACACAGGGCACGCCGTGAAACAGATAGGTGAAGATGCTTGTCTCAGTATGTTCGGCGGCGATAGCTGCGAATGCGGCGTGCAACAACCCGGGCAGAGATTTGCTGGTACCGGAATAAGAAACTGCGCTCGCCATCGGTTTGATCGATGCTTTAGATTGCCAATTTTTACTTATTGGAGCCATTTCTTATCTGTATGAAGCCATCCAGTAGTTAGTACAGACACTGCACTTTCAGAATCGGTTTTAAATTTTTGCGCTCCGGCGATGTCGTAATTTCTTACGGACCTTTCTGCGAACTAATGTGTGTATGTTGTAGCGAAAAGAGGCATGGCTGTCGCCTTCTGCCGCGCTCGAGAAAAATGCACGCCTCTTACGATTACGCCGCACTAGCATAAAAATTTTGTAATGAAATGACTCCCAGCCCGTGATGAATTAAATTACATCGGCGGCTTTGCCATCCAACAGTGCTGAGTGGTAATAATTAAACGAAAATGGTGCCGCCTGTTCACTAGTGTGCTTTGGTTTGGAGACAGAGTTGTTTTATTCCACTAAAGTGTATTTCTGAAGGTCTGCTGCATGTCCAACATGTGGACCTGGCTTTTGCAACCAGTTTTGCAAGAGTTTCGGTGGCGCTTCTCTCGTAAAATCTTGGCAAGGGGCGCTGCCGGTGTCACTGCGCAGTTATCGAAAGTCGCCTGCTTGGCGTCGTCCTGCACTGCTGTGTCACGAGGAAAGTGCTCTGCTCGAAACTATGCTGCACCCGCACCTGCATTAACTGGTGAGAATTCAAGTTATGATTCCAAAGATGACAGTAAAGCAGATTCAAGCTCTGACAGTGACAATGTTTTGAGTCAGCATGGGACATCCGCAGCTGTTCAATGGAGAGTTTCCTTAACGGCCTTGAATGGTCTCCTTCCTCCTGCGCACTTATCTGCCGATCTTTTTTTCATCACCTGAGAGCTCTACTGATTATCTTCAAGGTGTATATTTCGCTTGGTTATGATGTGCTGCTATCGGTAGCAAAGAAACTTCCGTTCACACCAAGAAGGCCGTCCATAGCACATCTCGGCCCAGCACTACGGATCAGCGCAAGACAGTTTACAATGGTGTGGGGTATCTTTCTACTGTTTTTTTCTGCAGAGTTGATAAAGACAATGTGCAAAAATGCAAACAAATATGCTTGAATGCATAATCTTGTAGTTGGCCAGCTGTGCCGAAAACGATCGGTCCTGGAAAAGGTGCACGACTATAGCCGAACTAGTGAAGTACATTCTTTAGACTTCTCATCGGACCATCCTCAGAAGATGCCGAAAAGGCGGAACTGCAAGATGTGCTCGTGGACTACAAAGTTGGACAAAAGCCATACATTTTGTGGAAAAATTGTGGAGTGCACCTATGGTTCACAAAATCCAGGAACTGCTTCACCGCATGGCATGAGCAATGAACTGGCCTTAGTTTCTTTTTGTATTCAAAGAACGGCGGTGTACTGAGCATGTATTTCTTCAGGCACTACTTCTGGATTATTTATCTTTGAAATATATATTCTGAATTTTCTTTGATATTAATATTTTTGTAGATATCGTTTTTTTTTTATGGTTGTTTTTATCAACTGGCAGCAAAAATGGTGCTTTCTAGAGTTTTTGTTTTTCCTAATTTTTTTCGTTTCGCAACATGTTTTTTAGAAAGAGCATTTCATTATGCACAATATGCTATGCTGCAATGAGTGCTGGGATATTATTTTGTAGTGCTAAATAATTTTTTCCCGAGACCTATAAAAAACTACCGATTTCTCATGGTAACGAAAAAGTTACGAGCGCATTAATCCTGCGGGCGAAAATAAGCGGCCTATATCAAGCTGCTGCCAGGTCGCAAGCACTGTCGGCCATGAATGCGATGGTCAGCGAGTTAGGCCTACTGCCTTGATCGGCAGAGCCGTCGGAGAATGGTGCTTCTTTACGTAGACATGCTTTTATTGACCGTGTTCACGTAAAACGAAGGAGCTTCATGCAAAAATGTTTTGTGTTGTACTTGACTAGGATACAAAGTCTTCTGAGAGTAAATGCTGGGTTTCCAAATCTGAGTGGAGCGCACGTGCCACTCGCTCACATGCCCATTTTTATATTGGTATTGGCGATCATATGCATAGTACAGAGGCTCGCATGCAAAATCATACCGTGTATTTCCAGTGGTGATTTCCCTCCTAATTATTTAATATACATATATTCACTGTGTCACCGTGACCAGGTCTAGTGCATCGCCTTGCTGCCCGTGCCGGCACCTACTGGACACTCTAGCATCTAAAGCACTATCTCATTTATTTGTAAAACTGTAGGAGGCCTATGTTTGCTTTAAAGGTCCGCTCACCAAGTCACATAGAAAATTTCGGTTATACGCCAGAAGTTACGTGCCCTCGAGAGAATGTTCTACTGCGAGAATTTTTCAACCCATGATTGCGATCCCATGATTTTAGGAGGCGAGCGTCACCACCAGCATAACTCTCTCCACTTGCCCGATCTTGCCTCTGCTAGCAAAATTCCTTCCTTCCCTACATTCCTCCCGTGTTGAAGGTGAAGGATTGCGTGATGCATAAATCACAGGCCCCGCCTTCCCTTTTTTTCCCCTCCCTTTATTTATTGCGTGACGCACTTCCGCTGACGGTGTCGCACACAAGCTATTGTGTTCGTCTTTTTTCACGCAGCACACGATTTTGCGTGCTGTGCACGAAAACACCTGACTAGTGGTATAAGTCAGTGCTGCACAAACACCGAGGCAAACACAGTTGGGTCACAGAGTATGATCACGTGCTAGAACACGGTAGAAAATGACATAGTTTTGTTGTCGACACGCACGACTGAACAACATGGAAACAAGCAGACGAAATGGAAGTACGATCGGGAGCAATATGAGCAGGAACACAACACGAACATGTGGCAAACAGCTGCAAAACCGAGTTAGCGCAATATGTGGATGGCTCTGTTGAAAACAGAGGGAAAGGGACGTGCTCTTTCACGGTTTGCACTCCCACCTTGCTAGCATTGCTATGAAACGGCAGCTGATTTCGTTTCACCGGCCGCTAACCATGATAAGCCTGCCGTGGTTGCTTAGTGGCTATGGTGTTGGGCTGCTAAGCACGAGATCGCAGGATTGAATCCTGGCCATGGCGGCCACGTTTCGATGGCGGCGGAATGTGAACTTAGATTTAGACGAACGTTAAAGAATCCCAGGTGTTCCATATTTCCAGAGTGCCTCACCAGGTTTTCACCAGGTTTCACTCTTTCTGTACACCATTTTTTCATGGGTGCCACCATATTGCTACTCAGTAGCGCCTTTTAGGAGAAATGAACCGTACGAGACGATCGTAACATCGTGGGTACCGTTCTGCTACGAGAGGAGCTGTGCTGTTATACTTTGACAAGCGTTCTAACTGTTAGCTGCAGATTTCATTGCGTGACTACTTGGTTCGGTGGATGAGGTTTCCAGCCATGAATAAAATAGTTTTGGTTAGAATAACAGCATACCTTACAGTGTGAATTAAGCTTGTCCAGCAAAGTGACTGCTTACGAAGTGCGTGAGCGTCCTAAGCAGTGATAGCTGCTGGATTACAGATATCTTTGTTCTATATAACACATGGTTCAAGCATACGGCATCAACGTTTATAGATCTATAAACGTTGTGTGGCGTAACTATGCGAGGTCGTATTGCGGCATTAGCCCGTTTTCTTTCAAACAGAATTTTTTTTTTCAGTTGTGTTTGTTCCATTCTCTACGACACACTCACACATATTATGGAAATTTTGTCCTCAAAAATAGCCATTGCATTCTTTTTATGCGATCCCTGACGGATATCATGGTGTTATAGGGCAAAAAGGCAATGCCAAAGCACATAGCTTTATATATGTATCATGCTGGTTCACCAACCGCAGTGATCGATGTGTTAAGCAGCGCCATCGGCCTCATATGTAGTGATTTCAAGCCTACTAGACTTGAAATGCGTGAGAACGATGTCAGTGTATCACAAACATTTGATAGCACCTGCGGATTAGATGTTTCATGATTGCCTTAGGTTGGCCATACACGAGCATGCGCTTTTATGTTTTAGTCCCTATGCCAAGCGATCGGATAGTGGGCAGATTTGCCATTTCATGCTGGTAACAGAGAGACACCGGTTCTCTTCGGTGAATTAAAACCGATATATGTGAAATAGTTCACAATGCATACACACTCCGGGGCTGGTAATGCGCGTCACATCTTTGTGCCCCCAAGAGGTATTTCTGCGTACTGTAGTTACCGATGCCTATATGAAGCGGTAGTTACGACCTTATATGAACAAACATTGTGTAAATTTCATAAAGTACGATCTAAAACATCTCGAAATTGTTCCGCAGCATGCGATAGCAATACCTTCAAGCAGCGCCGCACCGGATCGCACAAGCCAGAGAGGCGGAAATGCTCGCTGCGCGTCGTTTCCTCCTCGCCGGGTGAAAAGGTCTTATAGCCACGTTTGTAAATTGTCTCCATCACCCCCACTCATATGGTTGTTCTCAGTAAGACACATTTTGAGCCTTTTTGCTTTCATGAAGCCATTGACTTATTTGTTGATCGGAGTGATATCCCCATTTGTTATGTTGTTTTTGTTTTTTGCCTTTTTTTCTTCACACGATTTTATGCCTTCCTCCTTTGCCTTTACACTGGTTTTCTGTTAAGTGCCATATCCGTTTCCATCAGATGCTCGCGGTCTCTTCCTGTTCTTTCTTCCTGTATTCTCTTCTTATGTTAGCTCTCACTTTTGACGATACTGTAAAAATGTCTCACGGCTACTTTTGTGATCGCTTGTCCCAATCTAGGTCTACGCTGTTACCCAGCATGTAACTTTTATGGTTTTATGTTTATCGGCAAACGTGAGAGTGACAATGCAGACACATGTACAGGTTCCTGAGTGAAATGTATGTATGTTGCTTGCTTATCAAAAAAAAAATAAACAGTTGGCAGTCAGCACTCGTAGTGTGGTGTGTGTTTCTTTCTTGTGTCCTCATTTTTTCGTGCTGTTAAAAAGAAACGTATAAAGGGCATTTCAAAATGACCGATCCAATCTTTTGTGGCAACGTACATGCTGCATGGTGATTTTTTGGGCGTATAATGAAAGCCCATGAAATATAAAACAAAACCACATGACTGGGCTCATGCGCTATCGTCTTGCGCTCAACTGTGCGTCGAGCCTATCGCCTATCAGGGACGATGGTGCTACCTTTCTGTGTGCCACCATGAAAGATGCTGACGCACTGTTAAGCCAATGCCTAGAGCCTCGGCCGCTCACTTCAGCATGGTCCTCATGCACGGTTCTTTCGCACGAAGCGCGGTTGATAGCGCTGCAGTATGGTAGCGCACAAGCGCAGTTGCATAGTTTTTATTTCATATTTCGCTGACTTTCATTAAACGCCGGAAAAAATTGCCACGCAGCATGCATGTTGCCACAAAAAATTGGATCGGTCGTTTTCGAATGCCCTCTACAACGTAACAAAATTCACTTGGCCCTGAAGTGCAATATAAAAATATACCCTAAGGAGTGCCACATGACAGCAAACCATATGTCGTTGCTTTCATTCAGTTGAGGTCAACCACTTTTTTTAAATCCTTGGTTCAAGTTACGTGAAACACTTTGTATATTCAAGACATGGGGAAGGGATAAGACATTAGTACTGTATGCCACAAAAATGTCTTAATACATTCTCTACATTAATGCAGGAGAGGTGCAAGTGGCAGCTTGGAAGAGGCATCTTCTGACAGTAGCTGGTTTGTAGCCGACTGTGACCGAAGCCAAGCCATGCGCCTGCTTGAAGGTCGCTGCGATGGTACTTTCCTGGTGAGACCCAGCAAGAATCCGGGACAGTTTGCACTGTCCATTGTGGCTGAGGGCAAAGTCAACCACTGCCTAATTCTACGCACTGAGCGTGGGTATGGCTTTGCAGAGCCACTCACCACACATCCCACACTGCGTAGCCTGGTGCAGCACTATGCGCACAACTCACTCGAGGAGCACAATCCGCTGCTCAAGACTACCATGGCCTACCCAGTGTTTGGCTCCAGCTGAGGCTGGCTCCCCTCTTGTACAGTACAGGACACCTGCTGCATTATGTGTACATAGCCTGCTTTTTTTATCACCAATGTTCTCTAGTCAAATAAAGACCGCTGTTTTCCGTACCTGCTTATTCATTCGCTCCATTGTGGAAGACCTCAACCAGGTACACTTAGCTGCACAGGGCCCAAAGGCATTATACAGCTGTTACAAAAACTGGTGTACAATGTACAGGGAGTGTGGATCAGTGGCACAGATCCACATACTCTCTCACCTGTAAACTGTTTACCTGATTAAAGGATCAGCTGAAACATCTGTAGGCTATATGTTTACGGCTTGTCAAATATTACTGGCTGTATCTGAATGATGTAACTGTTCCATACCAATTTCTGGCATTTTGGGGCTCCATCAGACTTTTTACAGTCCGGTGGAGCATTTGATGCAGCTCTTGGCATGTTTTTTTCTGGTCTTAGCAACCTATGGTCCAGTCCCTGCCTGCATACACAAAACTGCTGAGTGGAAATCCTGTGCCGAAAATACGACTTCGCGCCAAAGCAGAGAACAGCTTGTCATGGAAGTTGTGAGCAGCAGTTACGGATATGGTGGCATAAAGCGCCACAAAAAGGATGGTGCATCAAAGGCCATGTTGTGTGGCCTTGGCACAGCATTGAATGTGGCTCTGACTGTGGTTTTCCTTGATCTTGGGTAAGAGGCCTTTTCCATTTTGCTGTTCTGTGCTCCACTGGACTGCATTCTGTCTTACTAGGTGAATTATGGCTGTGCATAACTGTTTTTCTGTCAAACGAATTTTGGCATGAACCAACAGTTTGACATGTAGGCTGTAGCGAGTGTTGTAGCCCGTACCATATTGGGAACTGCTCGAGGTATTGAAGGTTACTTTGAAAAGTATAGTGTCAAGCATTTTATAGACGTAGGAATGTGTTGAATGCAAGCAAAAAGAATTCCAAGAGTCTGATACCAGTGAGGATGAAATGCTTAGGGTAACTGCAAGTGAACGAGATGATTTAAGCACACAGATTTACCTAAGTGAAAAGCTATTGCAGCACGAGTCAAGGCTGGAGAAAAAATAGATGAGCAGTGCAGTTTGACTGAAGCAATGGAAAAGGGAGTTGAAATGTTTTCTGCCAAGTACAACGAGCTTTTGGAAAAGTTGCTGATCATTATGCAAATTAATGAACTGCCAAAAACAATGAGTTACCAGAAGAACTTCCCAGAACAAAAAGCAATATAGCTCAATTTAAAGACGCACTAAGCCATGAAAGCATGCTCGAGATGTAGAAATGTTGAAATTCATGGAATTCGTGAGGCGCCTAAGCAAGATTAATTGGCTCATTGATGGAACTTCGCTCGCTGCTACAATTATTTGCACCAAAACGTGAGGAAAGGCTCTATTCTCGACACATGGCGGCCGCCATTATCCGCGATGTCGGCACTACTGTCGAGAGATCATGTGTTTTGAAATATTTTGGAGGAAGTGGGAGTTCTGCAAAACGCTATTTTGTGTTTTCATCATGATCACTAATGGCGTTTTTCACTGGTCGATTCGGAGCAGAATTTCTTGCTCCGTGGCAGCGAATCCGAATTTCACTGGTCGATCTGGAGCGGGTTCGCGCGTTTCACTGGTCGTTTCGGATTAACTCGCTCCGCGCCGGATCGCTCTCGCTCCGCCGCCGAGGCGCGGATTCGGGCGGAAATAGCTCGCGTCACTTCCGTTTTCAAGCGAAATCGGTACCCGGTTGTACGCACAACATTGTGTTGCTTCGCAAAATGGCTGCGTTCGGTGCTGCTGCAGCGCTCGCGTTTAGCGATGAGAGCGCGGACGACAGCGATTACGAAGTGACGCAGGTGCTGTACGAAGACTTCTATGCACGTTGTCCATGCACAATCCTTGCAGGCTCGACATGGAAATGACGGACTATGCGACTGCCACGGTCAAGTTACACACGGGGGACGGCGAGTTTGGTTGCCGTGGAAACGTACAGAACGGAAGTAGGGCATGGTTTTCGGAATCTGTTCGTGCGACGTGTACGCAGACTTCCTGTGTGATCCGTCGCGGAGCGTTTTTGCGCTCCGCTGGCCGATTCGGATTTGTGAAACCCGAGCGCTCGCTCGAGGATTTCGGCGGCCGCTCCAGATCGACCAGTGAAAAACGCCATAAGCCTGACGTGGAAGTACAGCGAGGCGTGGCACTTGGGGAGGCGCCGGATGTTTGCGTGCATGCGTGAGTAATAGCGGGTGCGAGAGAGAAAATGTGGACTTTTGCTTCTTTTATATATGACTGCCTACGGCACTACGGAGGAGATTAGTGCGTGTTTGATGCATTTGTCCCTAGGCATGCCGGCATGGCGGAGTGGGGTCGAGTTCGTTTACGCTCCGACGCTGACTGCCGGGCGCGGTGAAACAGGTGGTAATATCGCAGATGTTACCGCGGGAGCAGTAGGGACCGTGGAAGAGGCCGGTTCGCATATTGAAAATCTAGAAGGCAGAGCGCCTTAGCAACCGCGGTTGAACGCGAGTGGCTGAAAGGGCGCTGGTGATGCTCGGCGCCCCTGCAACCGCTATGACAACATGACGTGCCCCCCTTAACTGCTTCTCAAAAGTAGGCGGTTTTTCATGCGTTTAAGCGGCAGTAATTTAAAGTAAAGGTGATTGAGGCTTACAGCTGTTTGCAGAATACAAAAAGTAATTGTATAAACTTCATTAAACGTCCTGCAGGACGCGCGTCAGCGCGCAGTGGACGTCTCCCACGCAGGGACCAAGAGAGTAAAAGTAATGCAAATATTGGCCTAGAGCTCCACCACTGGAAAAACTGGCGCTACCGTCGGCGTGACGTGCTAGGAGGGATCACGTGGACATAGCGGCTGCTTCGGGAGCGCCGAAGCGAACTGAAAACGAGTTTGAATTCCCTCGTACGCTGCGGTCCTCATTTAGTGGCGAAATTTTCCCGCTTCGAGTGTCTCCTTTACAACGCTTGAAAGCACTACAATAGGTAGTGGCTGCCTTTGAAGGTGCGCAACTTGGTAGGCTACTGCTCGGTGCCGCAGGGCCGGACGCACGTAACGGAGGCCGGTGTCAGCCTTATTCACACGTAGCCGCAGGACAAGAAGCTGCGTGAAGCTTGGCTCGCGAAACATAAAACCGGCAAACAGTCATCGGCTACAACTCGGGTATGTAGCAAGCACAGACGCGAGGAAGATTTCTGCTACGGCGCCCGGTCTGCGATGTTCTGAAAACGCGCACTGAGACGCTCGCCCGAGTCTGCTGCACGACTAATGTTATGACGGTTTGGTCTATCAACTTGTCGATGCTATAGATACTGGCAAGTTCAGTGGAGTGGAAAGGCAGCGGTAAGAAGCACATTTTAAAAAAGCATGGCATTTAAGGTCATGTTTGTGTTATGAATTAATGCACTGGATTACAAAAAAGGAGCAGCGGGAAATCGCGCGCAGAGAACACCGATAAACATACAGTGCGACGCAACTCGAAAAATAATATTGAAAAGTCAAATAATTTAGAAGAAACAAGAAGATTGAATGGTCGCAACGGCACATCATAGTCCCTGTAGGCGTCGAAGTCTCTACAATGAAGTTATTTTTGAACATCTCTGATAGCTCCCACGGAACAATGGTTGCTTGTATAATGTCAAATGCTCATATTCTGCGGCCTAAAACTCATGGCACGCTGCGAGAACGCGCGCGCGGAGAAAGCGAAACAGTGCGCGGACAAGCATGCAGACGCGCAGTCGGTAGCTGCGAATCTGCGCGATCGCTGCATTGAGGCTTCTTTATATTACGCTCCATTTAGTTATACAAACACTATAAGAACATATTTCACATAGTTTGCTCGCAGCGTTTACCTACCTTTCACGCAAGAAGCCGGTTCGGGAGACTCCATCGCGGCGACCGCGCGCAGTGACGTTCACTGTACGTATTCGGTAAAGAGATAGCGTCTGTAAACGATTGTGTGTTTTCAGTTTGTCCAAGATTATTATTTAGACAGTAAACAACTTCTCTCGTTTCGAAAGCACTTACAGAAATGTCCGGGAGAGCTTGCGCGTGGTGTTTTCAGTGAGCGCTGACAGCAAAACCTATGAGAAGCGCGCCGCGTGATCCCTCATCTACGCCAGCGAGGCGCTTCCGATAGATGGCGACTCGGTAACTCCTCGCCGCCAATATGCAGGGTGTTTCAGCAAACACTTTGAAAATTTTTAGAGGTTGCCTGTGGCAGAGAGCTCAATTCTAGTTTATGAGCCGATCTACTCGAAGCTGGTGACACTACTCGCACAAAGAAATGAAATGCAAAATTGACTAATTAACAAGAATTCACTAATTACCTTTTTACCTAATTAACACCCATATTGCAATTTACGAAGTCTAGCAGTGGACTTCGCAAGGCGGATACACTTGGAACGAACTCTCAGGGCGGCACCAGTTCGGCACCAGGGCGGCACCATGCATTGGCGTTCCAGTTACTTGTGTGCTTCAGTACATGAAACGACGTTTTGTTAACAAATTAACTGGAACGCCAACGCATTTCTCCGCAAAGTTCGGGAATTCGTCTCGAAACAGGTGTCATCTTGAAAATTGCTTCCAAGTGGATCCGCCTTGCGAACTCCAAGGCTAGAATATGTAAATTAGAATATGGGCCACAATGTAATTACTTAAAACTTAATTAGTGAATTTTTATTAATTAGTCAATTTTATCTGAATTTTTTTGCAAGTATTGTCCGCCGCTTTGAATAGACCAGCTCATGAACTAGAATTGAGATATCTGCCACAGGCAACCCTGTGTATATATTCCCTTTTCCGTGCAACTCACTTCAGAAATTTATTGGTGTTTGTTGCTTGAGGAATATACATAACAAATCTGTTCGGCGAACTGACACAGGCTGCTCGACCCAAATTTTTTTAGTGAAATATGCCTTCTCGACCGTATGGCTGCATCCAGAAAGAAGCCGAAGCGTCGTTAGTAAGTATTATGGGACATATTGAAAATATAATTACCCAGTGGAGGTTCAAAAATCAAGTGTAAGGCTTGTGGTGTTTTCCTTACGAATATTTGCGAGAGTCTGTTTTATGTACAGATGAAGCGAATAGTTCTCAGCTTGTATATTTAACGCTGGATCGAGACATGGTGAGGCAGAAGGTGCTTGAATTTCCTGTTTCTAGGCGCCCTAAGCTGCGCTGTAGTACCTCGAGTATACTTAAGGCATTGCAATTGGGGCTGTAAAAAACTGCTTCGTGGTTTTAATTCGAAGTTGTAGTGAACTAATGGTTTTCGTGAACAATGCGTGCCTCGCCGATAACGACAGTCGGTTGCTACGGTTGAGTGAAGGGTGTGCCATATTGCCGATAAAGTCTACTGAGGGGCACCATGAAGCATTTCATCGTTTGCAACTGATTGGCTCTCGATCTTAACCACGAAACGTTTTTTCATGTGATTGCTGCTATGGTGAATTAACTATGTGAATCAGGGGCGTAGCCAAGGGGGGGGGGGGTCTTATGGGGCTTCAGCACGCCCACCCCCCGAAATTTTTAGTGCTGTCCATGCACCGCCGACCAAAGCAACCCCCTGCGCCGGAAATCATTCTTGTAAGCGCTGCCGGTGTTCAACCAGGCTCCGACAAGGTGCAAACAGTGCAACAATTTCCCGTGCCGTGCTCAGTTACAGATATTCGAAGTTTCGTAGGATTATTTTCCTCGTTTAGTCGCTGCTTCCGAAACTTCGTGGACATCGTCCGCGCTCTCACTGGACTCTTGAATAAGGACGTTCCTTCCGTGTGGGTACCCGAACAAGCAGCTTCGTTTTCTGCCCTCATCCGTCTACTGACTACACCACCAATACTGGCCCATTTCGAACCCTCATCGCTATGCAGAACTTCGCACCGATGCCAGTGGTCTTGGAATTGGGGCTGTCCTTTGCCAAAAACAGCACGGCAAGGAACGTGTCATCGCTTACGCCAGCCGCCTTCTTTCATCGTCCGAACGGAACTTTTCCATCACTGAACGCGAGTGCCTGGCAATAGTGTGGCCTGTCACCAGATTTACGCCTTACTTGTTTGGTCGAACTTTTTCTATGATTACAGACCATTATGGCCCCTGCTGGCTCTCGTCGCTCAAGGATCCATCTGGACGTCTCGGCCGCGGGTCACTACGGCTCCAAAAACGCACGTTTGTTGTGCAGTACAAACCTGGACAATTGCACCGAGACGCAGATTGCTTGTCACGCCACCCTGTCGATGCTCCCGACCTCGTTGACCCTGACTCAGGCGCCTGCGTACTGTCCATCCTTGCTTCGGATGATATCCCCATCGGATGATATCGGATGATATCCATCGACCGTCTAACCGCTCCATCACCAGACCATTCTGTTCGCCTGTTTGAGCTACACGACAACGTTCTGTATCGTCGTAATCTCAGCTCAGATGGCCCAGAGCTTCTGCTCGTCCTACCTCGCCATCCACGCTCCAGCGTTCTTCACCATGCAGCTCTACGGCGTACCAACTGCCGGTCACCTAGGTGTCTCGCGTACATACGCCCTCGTCCTGCGTTGGCTTTTCTGTTCTGCTTTACCGTTCTGGGTGCCGCTACGTCGCTGCTTGTAAACGCTGTAATTGCCGCAAGCACCCTTCACCACTGCCTGCAGGCCAGCTACAACCAATTGATATCCCTGCAGAGCGATACTTCCGCGTCGGCCTTGACCTTCTATGCCCTTCCCCTACGTCCATCTCGGGAAATAAATGGGTCGTGGTCGCGACAGACTACGCCACGCGCTTCGCAATCACTGGGGCATTGCCGACAAGTTGTTCTACAGACGTCGCTGACTTTCTCCTTCACGACGTTATTCTACATCGTGGCGCCCTCGACAGCTCCTCACCGATCGCGGGAGGTATTTCCTCTCACGAGTAGTACATCACATCCTTCGCGCCTGCTCCGCTGAACGTAAGCTCATCATCCGCTTATCATCCACAGATGAACGGACTGACCAAACGCCTGAACCGAACGCTAACTCAGATGCTGGTCATGTATGTTTCACCTCATCAACATGACTGGGACAGCACGTTACCATTTGTTACCTTCGCGTACAACTCGTCACGGCATGACACCGCTGGATATTCACCGTTTTATTTACAGTTTGGCCGTGTAGGAGTTGAGGAGGACGTCGGGATGAAAACGTGGGAGGTTTTTCATTATTTACAGTGAGAGTCAATTAAGTCTTAAAGTCCCGCGGCAAGAAGCTCGAAAGAGAAGAATCAAGGAATGCTCTAGGAATGCTCTTCTGCTGCTCCCGGTCTGTGTATTTTAAGCCCTTCGGTGCCTCGAAGACACGTCACGTTCGGCCAATGGGCGAACCCGCTCAGGTGACGCCATTTTCGGCCAATGGTAGGCGCCCGTGCGATTGTGTCACACCCGGCGAAGAGAGTCGCTGCTCGGTCCCCAATTGTCCGAGGGCTTACTTCTCCCTGCGGTCTTGCCTTGCTGACTTGCAATGCGCCGTCACAATAGGCGGATTGGGGCGACGCTGCCAGGTTTTTACGGTGCATTACAGCCGTCTTGCTTCGGGACCAACTTTACCTGCAACAGTGCCAGGCTCTCGCTTCACTTTCGGGAAGAGTCAAGCAGTGGATAGCTCCACCTGCGGCACACGAGGTGGGGGCCGCCAACTTGTTTGCACGTGCCGCGCCTCTAGAATGTGGTATCCGCGCTTCTGCGCTTCTTAATTAGCTGTGGCGCGATTCGATGTGGTCTGGTGAACTCGAAGTGGGCTCGGGAAACGGTCCCGTATCTAACAGCCGACATCCTGCATTACCAGTCGAGAGATCTCCTTCCGTCGGCTCCTCACTCGCCTTCGGAATACGCCAGTGACGTCGTTGGTTGAATCCTTGCAGCTCGTCAACTTGCCCACGACCGACTCTGTGCTTCGCAAGAATCCCGGAAGTCCCGTTACGACAGCCTACACAGAAATGTGCACTTCACACCTGGCTCTCTGGTCCTCCTGTGGTCGCCATGTGCCGTCGCGTTGGCCTATCAGAGAAGCGCCTCCCACGTTACACCGTGCCCTACAAGGTGCTGCGTCAACTCGGTGACGTCAGTTACGAAATTATACTCCTGGGCCCTGCTTCTTCGACCTCCTCGCTACCAACTGATGATGATCTCGTTTCCCGGCTGAACCCCTATTGCCCTTCTAGATTTTCACATTCGTAGCAAGGACGGAGTTTCTGCCACCGGAGGGTGATGTTACGGAGCGATCGATACATAGATAAACGCAAGGTTTGGCAGACGATGAAGACGACGATGAGGTCGCTTGCACGTGGGCCGGATCAGACATCTTCTCTGGCCCTAGCTTTCTTTGTAAATATTTTGTAAATGTATTCTTCGCCTATATACATCACGCCTCTGTACAATATATTGTTTTTTTTTCATAGGCCACTACTGCCAACTCTATTTATTCTTTAAGAGATTGAAGATTATTCTTTATCAAACTTTATACACTTGTATTTCTAATTTGGTTCCACCTGTCAAACATTAAAATATCTTCCTACAAAACTAGATAACTTTATTTCCGCCTATTTAATGTGCCAGGCAAAAATTTCGATTAACCAATTAATCGATAAAAATCCCTGCATCAAAATCGATTAATCAATTAAATGCTAAAATTATAAATAATAAAAAATAAAACAAATTAATATACCACCCCCATAGTGATCGGTGCCTGGTGGCGCTGTGTCGCGCTTCTCCACCGCTAAAGATCTTCTAATTCATAATTTCGAAGTGTGCTCTTCTTCCAATACACATTTCAATGTCTTCTAAACACATTTGTAACTACTTTAACGCTGTTCCAATGGCACCCAATGGCTGCAGCTTCTGCGTTTCCCTGTTTACTTCAGAAACGAATTGGTTTGAAAACTTTGGGCAAGCTCATTCTGCGCGATATATCCACGATGTATGGTTTGCGCAAGACACTGCGCGAACCTGTTTACATTTGAACCGTGTTCTTTGCATGAATTATTGTCACTTGAGTTCATCACCGCTAAGTAATGATATGTGAAATGACACTCCATTTAGGCCGCACGTATTGAGGTTTGACGTAATAGTACTGCGCAAACCCGCAAGGTGGAGAGGAGCAATAAATAAAGGGAAAATCAGACATCCACCCGTTCGTAGCATTTGCTACAAAGGAAACCCATACGGGTTCTTTGAAAGAAAAGCCTCACAGTTGAAGAAACATTCGTCCTGGTCCGGGACTCGAACCCTGGACCACCGCCTTTCCGGGGCAGCCGCTCTACCATCTGAGCTAACCAGGCAGCTAGCAGATGGCAGAGCGAAGTCACTGCCATCTGGTTAGCTCAGATGATAGAAGCGGTGGTCCAGGGTTCAAGTCCCGGACCAGGACGAATGTTTCTTCAACTGTGAGGCTTTTCTTTCGAGGAAACCGTATGGGTTTCCTTTGTGTCAATTGCTACGAACAGGCGGATGTCTGATTTTACCTTTATTAATGACGTATGAAGGTTCACAATACAGAACTGAAGCGACGCTGGGACGCTGCTCTTCAAGCTATAGAGAGCGACAACTGACATATGCTTGCACAGTATATAGACCCGAGCAAGATGGACTTCACGATGCTCGAGATCTTATCATTACAATTAACGCTGATGGGCACATCTACGCGGTAAGCATAATATATACCTTAGTGCGGCCAGAAATGCGCCGAAATGTATACCGGCATGCGCCGTCTTGGCGGCGAGGGTATGCCCGTGACGCCGAGGTCGGTCTATTTGCCTTTCCGCCTCCTAAAATCAGATTTAGTCGTTGCTCAGGGGAAGCCACGAAGCGTGCGGCCCGAGAATTCCGCCGCGATTTCACGCATGGTAGAAGAGCGCGGCCGGGAGAAGATGTGCGCCCCTCCGGAAACAGAGTAGGCGCTCTTCGTGACCCGCTTCGCGCTCCACTTCCTCGTCGCGGTCGTCGGCTGAGCCAGCCATCTGGGTCAGGAGCGGGCTGGCGGCCGTGCAGGGATGCGCCGGTTGCGCCACTAGCATGACGGTCACCGCCGCGCGTCTGCCGCTGCTCCTGGCGCTGGCCGCCGCCGCCGCCGCCGCTACACAGCCGCCGCCGCTTCAGCTGCCCGATGTCAAGTTCAGCTGTCAAGGCCGAGCGACCGGTTACTATGCCGACATTGACCTGCGCTGCAGCGTCTTCCACTACTGCGGCGCGCAGGGCGACCGGTATTCTTTCGTGTGCCCGCCAAAGTCCACCTTCAATCAGCGGCTCCTCATGTGCGACTACGAACCTGGTGCATTGGAATTGTGTCCCCGTTCGGAGAGCCTTTACAACATTAGCACGACTACGCCGCGCCTGCGTAAGCCGGTGACCAGGCCGCCCACGACGACGACGACTCCGGCGCCCAGCAGCACGCCGTCGCCCACGCCAGTGGCTGTATTCGGCAAGCCGCGCAGCACCACTACCGTGCCACCGAGCGACGAAGACGAAGACTGGCTGGACGATGAAGGCGTCAGGAATGAAACGCAGTGGTCCAGCAACGAGACGCAGTGGCCCAGCAACGAGGCGCAGTGGTCCAGCAACGAGACGCGTTGGTCTCAGCCGGTACAGCACCACGAAGACGGCGGCTGGCAACCATCGGAGCAACTTTTCGATCGCGACGCGCTTTTCGATAATCTGCGCTCGCACGAGAGCGCAGTCACCTACGAGGAACCTCGCAGCGGCGATTCTGGGGCCAATTCTTTTGTGGTGTACGACCCGAGCGAGCTGGGTCGCCCTTTTTATTACCAGCCGGAGCCGGCCAGCTACGAGCCACCGAGGCCCCCGTGGCAGCCGATGGCTGAAGTGCTTCTGGGACGACCAACGGGTAACTACTACAAGACGCCCTCAGGATACTTTGAGTACCGCCACAGGTCGTCTCGTAGAAGGGCTCGCTCAGTGCGCGGAAAGCGCCAGCTGCTGCTGTCGCGGTTCTTTAAGCGGCAGCCGCTGCGCCTCCCGCCTCCCAGGGAAGAAGAAAGTGGCTGGCTGCCCAGCGTTCACTTCCCGCTCAGGGGTTTCTTTCCGCCCGATCCACCCGCGTGGCCTTCACTACGATTGCCCCCGGCCAAAGGCGCAGCGCCACCACCGACTCCCTTCCAGGCTGAACACAGGCCAAACGCGCACGTGTTTGGCCGGCCCTTGCTACATCCAGATCGTTTCCTACCGCCACGGCCACAACTGCCTCCGTTCTCCCCTGATCTGCGACCGTGGTCTCAGCTGGGCGTCTCGTACCTGCCGGAGACCATGTTTGTGCCACATCATGTGATACCCAGCCGGACGGCGCCACCTACGATGGTGGCGCACCGCCAGACGGCGCCACCTCCGATGGTGGCACACCGCCAGACGGCGCCACCTCCGATGGTGGTATCCCGACAGACGGCGCCGCCTCCGATGGTGGTATCCCGACAGACGGCGCCGCCCCCGATGTTGGTACCCCGGCACACGGCACCATATCCGCTGCTGCCACCACGGCTGACGACGCCACCTCCCATGGTGCCACTCAGACAGGCTGCCTCACGGTTGCCCATAAAGCGCCCGCCGCCTAGAAAAAAGCCCAGTCGCAGACGCCGTCCCACGCCCCCGCCGCGTACCACTACCAGGTCACCACCCGCTAAGGACAACCGCACGTACAGTTGGTACGGCGGGTGGACCACCATTGCGCCTCCCAGGTCCGTACCAGAGAAACCTACGTTGGCCAGTCCCACACCGCCAAGATCCACGCAGCTGTGGTTTCTGTCCAGCAAGCCGCCAAACTCATCTTCCCCTAAATCGACTCAAACAGCGACGTTCAAGCTCAGTGCGACAACACCCTTCAGTTGGGAGCGGCTGCGCACGTCAACGTCAACCACAACGCCTCGACCCGCGACCATAGTGCGCGTCTTTAGCAACAAAATCGGTTCATCGGTCATGGCTACGGCAGGTACACCGCGCACCACGACGACATCGAAGCCTCCGACCACAGCCGCAGACGTCAAGGACAACGTCATTGGCAACGGCCGAGACCGGGGATTTCCCTTCGAGTTTTTCACGGATGTCAACAAGTTGTTGGCGCGAACCACGCCGCAACCGCAGCCCGTGTACAAGCCGCAAGCTAGCCGCCAACCCGTCACCGAAGTGGTGACGGCAATCTCCTTCAGTGAGTCCGCCCCGGCGGCGTGACGTGTGGCTACTGCCGAGTCGAGCAGTGCTCGTTTCGCCCGAGCTTCCCTGCTAAGCAAGTGCGTCGCAATAAATACGACCACTGCGCCTACTGCACAAGCGCGTGAGGGCGCTAAATCGCACAAATGCATCGCTGGCCGAAGCCGTAAAGAAGCGCATTCTCAACGTTTACCTCGAACTTAAGGCGTTCATGTCGTTCATGAGAACACTACTAGCGGCTGACGTAAGGACTTGACGGCTGTTTTGAAGTATTCCACATCGATATGGATGTAGGGGTTGCAAGGTAGAAGATGCGGGCATTCGCATCAGTGACAATCAGTAGTATGCTGATGACTTGTGGGTTGCCGGAACACTCAGAACGGCAGCAAGGTGCACCTCGGAAGACTGCAGCCAGTTAAGAAAGAGGGCAGCACACTGGTATCGGTGCTGGAGTGCTGGTATCGGGACAACTGGAGTGGCCCGTGACGCAAAAGTGCATGTGCATGCATAGTTTAGCGATTCTACTAGCAGTGAATGTCTTATATGACCATGCGAACTCGGATAATGACGCTTCCAATATTATGACTGTCCTGAAGAGCCGTGCCTGTCGCTTTACGAGTTGCTAGTTTGGTCATGACACCTTGTTTCACAGAACCTTCGACCCTCAAAACATTACCGTTTTCTATGTCAATTTGTTCCTCCGGGTCACACATTTTCCCCGCTTCGCTCGGTGCGTCTCGATGTTACCTCTGGTTCATAATTGTACAACACCGTCAGACCTAACTATACAAACGTTGTTCGAGCTTTACATTGCCTTCATTTTCCTTCTTCAGAAAAAGAATTGCAGCGGATCCCACGCGCCTGTGGGAATCTGTGTTCGTGCAGTGAAACTTTAATAGATTACGCAAATGTGCACGCAAATATTAGTGTTGTACTTGCACCAGGCCTATATTTGATTACATGCCACTCTTTGTTTTAGTCTTTCTCTACTTACGCGTACATACACAAACACGTACGCACACACTCGTCTGTCATGGCCGCCACCCGTCGATTTACTCGACTGAGGTTATATTGCTGGACACGCTTTTCGTGTACCATGGCTGCCACACGGCGTCGTTCAGCTTCGAGTTTTCGAGGCAGGGCACGTATTCTCGGGCGATCACTTTCGGCGATACTATCACTTTCGCGTGACGTAGGACACGGCGCGTTGTATCATTCGAGCGTTTCTGTCTAACCAGCCAATCAGTTCAACCAGTTTTGCTCAACCATCCAATCAGCGCACCCTGAAAGTGTTATCTCTGAAAGTGTCCGTCCTAGAAAACGTCCCTAGGATATTTCCACCTCTGCAGCGCTTATCTCAACGTAACGAAGACGCATGTGTTCCTCTAGTCGTTTAATTCATTCGCACATATTGTCGACGTCGTCTCTTTCGACATCGTCTGCTGCTACTCGCAAGAGTCGCAACTGGGCGAGTTGACCCGAGTCTCGCAAATTCAGCAAGTTCCCAACATGTTCCAACTGCCAACACTCCTTCACATGCATATCGCATGCCATATTAGGCGTTCTGCCATATGCATAAGCTGTACAACACATCTTTAAAACCACCATTTAGTGCACTAGATCTATTCTCAATGTGTCAAAGAAAAACAATAGAAATTATTAATATTAACACACACCAACGTAAGTTATAGGACGCAAAAACTTCCAAGATACAAACCAACCGAGTTATCCTCAACTCGAATAATACAAAAGCCGCTGCGCGTTATTGTTCTGAGACGTTTACTCAGGATTATATATATATATATATATATATATATATATATATATATATATATATATATATATATATAAGCAGAAGACAAAGATAATGATGAATAGCCGGGCGAGGGAACAAGAGTTCAGGATCGCCCGTCAGCCTCTAGAGGCTGACGTACTCCTGACGTAAACGTACTCCTTCACAGCCTCTAGAGGCTGTGAAGGAGTATTTTTACCTAAGTCAATTATTCACAGGGAACCCTGGTCACAAGAAGGAAATTTACAGAGGAATAAAAATGTGTTGGGAGCGTATAGACCGTTTTATAGATGGCGCCGCCATCTTGCGATCACAGCGCCGTCTATCATCTGGCGCCATGCTGGCATGTGGGTCGCGCTGGAGGGAGCACGACGAACGAGCTGTTGACGGCGAGTGGTACGTCTTCGCGCCTTCCCTTTACTTTCCTTCCCTTCAAGCGCTTCACTTTCGATCGCCATCGAGCCCAACTGGAATCTAATTTACATCTCAAATAGTTCCCTCTGCAGCTTTCGCAAACGAGCCAGTCAGTCACGATTGGCGAATTTGATCTCAATCGGGCTTGATCGCGATCATAAGTTCCCGAACGACGCCGATCAGATGGGGCACTTCCCATCGCGATAGAGGCCGATCGGAGTAGAATTTCTCGATCGCGTCTGGTTCCCCTCAACAACGACCGTAAATAGTCTCAATTATACAAGCAAAGAATACGAACATTCTTCTTTCGCAAATACCCTGGACTGTCTAACGGGTGATCGAGTAAGGTTAATTCGGGGGTTTTACGTGCCAAAACAGGCTTTCCAATGCTCCGGTTCACGGCCCATTGGTTTTTTGGTCGTTTGTCCGAAAGAAAACTATGACGGCTTAGGACGCCTTTTACGGTGCGGTTTCGGCTCAGAGCACATGCGATTTCTTTCGTACTTCGATCCCATTTTTGAAACGCCAAAGTTCAACGGTGATGTTCCAACAAAATCGAGAAGTCACGAATGACAACGACGACGAAGCACAGCTCGCGCGTTCTCGCCAGGCAGGTATTCGTTCTATCACCGGACACGGCCGGGTTAGAGGGGCGACGTGCGCGCTCTTTCTTTACGGCCTGCGCGCCCGACGAGGGAACAATGGGCAGTGTTGCCACGACACATAAAAAAATAGTAGATTTTTTCGCAAACATCTGTAGAAATCAGTAGATTTTTAATTTCAATTTTTGCACTCAGTTTTTGAGCCCACGAATTCAGCGCTTATATTAGTACTCTGTTTTATTGTAGCTTCTAAGAAATAGTACAAAAATTGACCCCGAGATTCTTGGCGATACTTTTGAAAAACCCGGGGATCCAGAGAGCCATTGTCAAGCACGAATTTAAAAACAGTGAAGCCCTCCGATGGCCTATTCAAAGGCGTCAGATGGTAGTTAGCACCTGAAAGCTTTAGAGTATAGCATCTTCCAGACAGGGGTAATTGGAGATCGCTGGGAGAGGCCTCCGTGCTGCAGTGGACATAAAAATAGGTTTATCATGATGATGATGATCCAGAAATAAGAAAACATGAGTCCCGTATAGCTTACGCAAACAAACGTTATTGTGCGAGAACTGGCAACTTCAAAATGGCTATGCATATGAATTATAGATATGCTGTGAAATTCCAGAAGCGGCTGTACTAGCAAAGCCGCATTAAATGCGCTCAAGGCATGAGCGCGATTTTGTGCGCGACAGCGACGAGCGACGGATCGGGCCGTCGCGTGAACAGATCGCTCGATCTTGTCGCGCGATCGCTCAGTTCTGCAAATCTAAAATTCGTCGCTCGTCGCCCGGAAGTGCTGTGAGCGACTAGCCAATAGCGGGAAGCCGGAACTGGATGTACATAACTCAAGTACTTCCGATTGTCGCAGGGAACGAGCAAACGATTGAATTTTTATACGTGCAAGGATAAGAACCTACTGCAAGACTTTCAGAAATATTTTATGCTGCTTTTTACAGTAAAACACATCAACTTAAAGTAATAAAGCACGCGTCACGCTAGTTTCGGCGCCTATATTGCTGCCCTCATACCGGCAACACTGGGGAGACGTCGCTCGAAGTCATCGCTTGCATGGGGTGCAACTTGTAGGCGACAGCCATCTCCATCGCGTCGCTTGTCGCTGTCGCGTGCAAGATCGCTTGCATGGGGTTTATACTTCATGCTTATCCTTGTGCCTGTCGTTCATTCTCCTTATCAGTGGCCTGTCAATGTTGAAGCTGTGGCATGCTGAAGACGTCATCAGGCGTTTAGTGTGCAGAAGGCCACAGATAGTTTCCGTGCTAAGCTTGTTCCGCAGTTTTCTCTTCAGGTAGTTTACAGCAGAAAGTACCCGCTCAACTGCTGCACTAGAATGTGGCAAGCACAGTACAGCCGTCACAAACTCGGTCAATGCAGGAAAAGCGGCGCCCAGAAACGACTGCCCAGAACTCGTGCAACGAGGTATCTTCGCTTGTCGGGATATCAGCGTTTCTTAAATATCGCCATTCGTTATCCAAAGATTGCAAGGCTTTGCCGGAGACTATATGGACACAGTATATAGGATCTAGGAGTTCGAGATGTTTTAAAACCGGCTCTTGAAAGGGGATACGCTTCAGAATTTGGTCGACACTCTCAATGTAAAAATCAAGACACATTAAGCGGAAGAACTGACGTTGCTCAGTGTTAACTGAACATTCTCTGAATGACAAGAATGCAGTTGCTTGACCGCCGACGTACATGTCTTCCAAAGACACAAGGCGTTTGGGGTTCTTGAATTCAACTTTTGCCACCTGAACTCCCTGTGTGCAGGATCGCTTGAGATAACAATCCATAATTGTCCTCACGCAGGCTTCTGCACTTCTCAAGAGCTTGTGCAACTGTGGAGCATCACTTTGCATTTGTTTGTTAAAATTGTTAAAGAGAGGCAAAACGAAGCTGCGTAATATGTTTTGCTCAGTAATCAGACTCGAGAATCATTTCTTTCGTTCACACCTCTAGAAAAAAGCCGAAGGACGCAGCTGCCTTCTTCTTTTTCTTGTTCTTTTTTAATTTAAGAAATTCTAGTGTTTTACGTCTGGCGGTATGCTTATGAGGCGCCCTGTTTAGTTCTCACCACCTGGGGATCCTTAACATGCACCTAAACAGAATTAGCATATATAATCGCTACCTGGAACAGTTTCCGGCTATCGAGTGCCGTCCGCAATAAAAAGCAAAACAAAAAGAAAACCGTGCCAATTACTCCGCGTTCTGTTACGCGAGGAAGACGGAAACATGAATGTTATGTTGCACTGCAGTTTTTTCTTCTATCAGAGTACTCCCCGTAAATCTGACTACAGGGCGCCGGATGGGTCCGATATGTTTTATTTGTTTGAAGCGGCACGCAGGACGTTTACATATGCTTTTCTGGCTGCGCTTCGCAAGACCTACTGATGAAAAACTATACGCGCAAAAATGCACACGAGAGATACATACTGCTTGAAGAACAACAAAAATACTTGGCCTCCAAAGGGTACAATAACATAGTAGAATGAAGGCCGACACTGCGGCCGCAATGCACGCGCAGTCATCGAGCAGCATTAAAAACCAGTAAAATGAAATAAAGAATACAAAGAAATGAATCTATTCCTGAGGCATAAATACATCTCATATCCACTTACAAACACCATTTGGGCGGTCTGATCACAAACCGTAGCGCGCGAAGCAGTACGAACGATCCCGCCGAGCAGAATCGCCAGCAGTTTCCAACGGCGCGACCTTGATGTGGCCATATTCAGTTCGATCGCAGCGCCGCCATAGTATTTTTCGTCGTCGCGCGCCTCACCGCAAAGCATGCGCCGATCCAGCCGCTCGTTCCACTCAACCCTATTCTAGCACACTCTAATTTGGGTAACGACGTAACCTCAAGTTGCTTATGATTATTTGTTTGCAAGCAGAAATTAAAAGTGTTGTTGTTTGCAAGCAGAAAGGGCATAGAGAGTTTTAAGTTTCCTTCCTCGATCAAAGCGCACAAAGTCTGTGCAGTGTGTATTTGGTGACAGTCGGGCCCGTTGATCATCAACTAGCTCAACTAGCGCCCCCAAAAGATCTTGCTTCATGATGCGGTTCAGGCAAGGCTTATGTACAGGTAGACAGGTAGTACGGTAGTAAACAGACATGTCCGAGTCCAGTGTGGAGCCTGTGGTGGAGCTGCAAGAAGTGGGTCGTGTGTCTGACCTGTCTGCTCTCTCGCTAAGAGAACGGCGCGAGTGCTGGCCGGTTGCTGTGATTGCTCGGAGGGTAAGTTTCCGCGCCCTGTGCTTGCAGCCTGCCTATGCTTCACTGTGCTAGGAGTAGAGTGCTACTTTTTTAATTGCAAGACCATAAGCGGGTTACATTGTAAGCTACCTGGTCCAACTATTGGGGTTTTGCACGTATCGCGAAGCAGTGACGCGTAAATCAAAGGCTTGCGTGTATAATGAACGCAAACTGTGTATATTGCTTGTACATCCGCTTAAGTTTCCACTACGAAGGAGCGGTCACGTCGATGGCGCACAGGCTTGGCACGCATGAAAGTTACGGCAAGGTTCAGAGTGGTGTTGTATAAATCGCGGGGCGCTTTTTTCTTTGCTGTGTGCTTTTTTCGTCACAATAGATTGGATTTTTTACGAGTGCTGCTGATCCAGGAGTGCACATGCAAGCGGCGAACGGAGGCCTCAGGAGGCCACCTGAGATAATAATGAAGGAGGTGGCGCTGGGGGGGATCAGGCCTCCAAGGGGCAGCGGCGGGATCAAAGCTGGAAGCAGGACCAGTCCGGGTTCTAGCTTTGGTGATCCCGTTGCCGCTTTGGTGTCCTGAATGCGCGGTCAATAACACGAAATAATGACACGTTGTTACAACTAGAAAAAAAATTCTATTGAATAAATGTTATTACGCCCAGCCGCTAATTTGTGACGCTGAGTTCATCACTACCGCGCCCCGCTACTTCTACAACATCTACAAGAACCGTGGATATTTATGAGACAAGCGCTGGGTTCTGCAAGAGTGCCCTCACACCTCAAGCCTGCTTAGGATGACGACATCCCGTGGTTGGCCACATTGCACTCGGAATTTTAAAAATATCAGCTGAGTACGTGCACATCATACCTCGCTGGTGAAGCAGCGCACTGACACGGATACAGTGAAGACAAACAGGAAAAGACGACACTCGCTGCGCTCGCAACTATTTTATTTCAGAACACATACTTCATATTTATATACCTGCGCACCCTCAGGCGTCAAAGAAAATCAAGGCAACATTAAAGGCATTTCTTAAAAATCATTTGCCCGCGCATACTCGGGCATCAAAGATATGGCACCAATCTATCATGGTGTGGCAATCCTATCATAATTTGTTGCAACCCTAACAACCATTTTTATTACACTTTTTTTTGTTTTTAGTGTACTTCCAAAAAGGCAACCTCACCATGCATTAGATGTACAGATGGATGACTGTAACAACCCTCTCCCCTCTTGTGAATATGAAAGGCTTCGATTATTTCCCTGGTTAGTGGGTCCTTATGGTGTGATAAAACTGTGGTATCATTGTAAAGCGGCCAGCACCCATGTTGTGAGCAGTGCTCCTTAATGTGGGAATGAATGTTTCCCCCCAGTGACCTTTTGTGCTCCAAAAGTCTCGTGTTTACACACCGACCCGTTTGGCCGATGTATACTTTTCCACACGATATGGGCAAACAGTAGACTACATACCGGACTTTTGTCTGTACATAACATTATTCCACATTACAAAGGTGGACTCAAGGTAAAAGGTTAATAGTTCAAGAAATGTATTAACTGATACGCCACATTTGCTGAAAAATTCCATTTCGTCGTTGTCTTCCGTTATACAATGCCTAACACTCGATAATAAGGGACCATGCGGTATATTGTAATACAGATCCTGTACATCTATGCTGAAGAATTCAAATCGTCCAGTGTTAGACGTGCTTAAGTACGTTACTAACGTTTCAGAGTTTGGTAAAACGAACGGATCGGTAACTATGAAGCCGTTAAGGTGGTTTTGAAGAAATGAAGAGACAACCAACTGCCACAAGTCCCTTTCTGATACTATGGCTCTGAACGGAACGTCAACCTTATGTGTTTTTGCCACGAAAAACAATTCGAGGTGTAGGTTGCACGAGCGCTTAACTGCTGAAGCAAGTCGCTCAAAATTGTTGCTTGCCAGTAATGTGACTGCTTTATCCCTCACCTTTTTAGCTTTTACGTCGACACGTACGAAATTCTTTCTGACCGCTGTCATCGCCTTCTCTTGGAAGAGACCTTCAGGCACGACTACAAAACAACCTTCCCTATCAGAAGTCAGAAACCGTAAATCGTTCTTCACGCCAAAGTTCACTAGATTCCTTACGTGTTGTTCTTTTCTGTCGGCGGTCATTGTCAAAGCTACAGTTTTTAGATTTGGCGTTAACTTCCACACCGGACCACGTTTGCTGGTCATACAATCCCCGATCAGAAAAACCCTTGCTTAACTATAATTCGGGACACTCTAAAATTGTAAAAAGTGACATAGCTTTCTCGTGCCTGAGGGCGGCCTTAACTAAGTCTTGCCCGGAAAAAAAGAATAAAAGAAACTTTCAGCCAACGGGTTATCAGACTAAAGAATGCAGGATATGAAAAACATGTACTCTGTACATCAGCTTATAAGTTGATTCGTTATGTGCGCAATGGCTATCAGAAAGAGCGCAACAGAAAAGAGATTGATAGCAAAAAAATTGTGTCACTACCATATGCACACAAAATTGCGCATAACTTACAAAACGTAGGTGGCAGATATGGTCTACGAGTAGTTTTTTCAGCGCCTAACAAACTCGGAAAAATATGTGCCGGACTGGATAGTAGAGTTTTAACAGAAGTAAAAGTAAATGGTCGTAAGTGCACAATCAAGCATAAAGAAAAACTTGTCGAGTGCAGGTCATCTGTAGTCTACTGTTTGCCCATATCGTGTGGAAAAGTATACATCGGCCAAACGGGTCGGTGTGTAAACACGAGACTTTTGGAGCACAAAAGGTCACTGGGGGGAAACATTCATTCCCACATTAAGGAGCACTGCTCACAACATGGGTGCTGGCCGCTTTACAATGATACCACAGTTTTATCACACCATAAGGACCCACTAACCAGGGAAATAATCGAAGCCTTTCATATTCACAAGAGGGGAGAGGGTTGTTACAGTCATCCATCTGTACATCTAATGCATGGTGAGGTTGCCTTTTTGGAAGTACACTAAAAAGAAAAAAAAGTGTAATAAAAATGGTTGTTAGGGTTGCAACAAATTATGATAGGATTGCCACACCATGATAGATTGGTGCCATATCTTTGACGCCCGAGTATGCGCGGGCAAATGATTTTTAAAAAATGCCTTTAATGTTGCCTTGATTTTCTTTGACGCCTGAGGGTGCGCAGGTATATAAATATGAAGTATGTGTTCTGAAATAAAATAGTTGCGAGTGCAGCGGGTGTCGTCTTTTCCTGTTTGTCTTCACTGTGTCCGTGTCAGTGCGCTGCTTCACCAGCAAGGTATGATCACTCACCAACTAGCCCAACTTTCCACTTTACTGAGTACGTGCACATTTGAGATTGACCAATTAAATCAATTTAACGCAGTCGCACTCCGCGATTAACGAATATGTCACGCAGTTAGGCACATACAGTTGCGTAGAGCGACGAAGGGACAGGACTTGAGTGAGAAAACAACACACGTCACCTGAGCGCAAACTTATATCAACTGGTTTATTTTTCCGCAACCGAAGCGTACCTATAGCCTACACGCATGCGCAGGGCGCTTTTCCCAGTCTACCTACGCCCGCTATCGTCAGTAATCATGCTAATCTCTTTATTGCTGAGTAAGATAGACGGCGCGCAGACACATGAGCCCTGTGGGTCCGTCTTGATGTTGTATGCTTCCACAAATTGCTTTTAGAGCGCAACTCTTTGGCGGCCGTTCCCTCGTTTCGCTTCGCCGTCGGTACAGTACACTGTACCGTCGGCCTCGCTGTAACCAAGGTTGCCAAGGTTATCATCTGCGCTCTGCTCTAGCTGCACGCGCTCCTGCTGTCATCTCGCGCGTGGCGCGAGTCTTAGCTCTCCCCTTGTCCTCCGAAGCCGGATCAAGTGTTCTCCCCCTTCTAAGGTGCCTCGATGCGCGCGCCTCCGCTACAGAGGCTAGAAGGTTTTCGGCAACGTTACTAGTAGCGATGATTTCAAGGGGCCCCTGTGAAACCAGTTTGGATGCACTGCGTAGGTGGCGCTGCAGCTACCAGGCGAGCGGCTTTGGCCGCGCTGTTCTAGGCGCGCGGGCTGGGATTTGTTCGTGATTTGTTTGTGCCTCTCGATGCACGTGTGATAATGCCGACAAAAGAGGTCGCACGTGTTTCGTGCCGCCCTGCAAAGGTGGCTACAAGTCGTCGAAAGAAAAAGTGTCGTTCCGCGCCCTGTCCGACCCTCATCGTTTGCAAGAATGGGCTCGAAACATAAAGCGAGATGACAAGGCTATCGACGAAACCTGTGTCGTGTGCTCAAGGCATTTCGACGAACGCTACGTTCAAAGGACGAGATAAATTGCTACTTTGTCCCGTCTGTTAGATTGAGCCTCTCACCTGGCTAGCATACACAGTATGGAAAAGCGTACTTCTCGAAACCCTGCACGGTGACGACGTCCGATATGAAATACTTGCCTGATGCAAATACTCCAGAAAGCTTATCTTGAACCAGTTCAGCAGGCAGCATAAGAAACGACTAGCGACTTTGAAACAAATAAATGCAAGGAAGCGAAAATTCCTCGACTTATTCCGGTCAAAAAAAAAAGAAAACTTTCAACAAGACCGTCAAAGACCTCCGGGCACTCACGCAGTCCATCCCAACTATTGGGCTGGGCGAGAAAATCGGAGGCCTTCCTCCAAAGCAGCGCCTTGGTGTGAAGGCATGTTTCGAGGCAGCTTCCAGAAAGTCAACCCGGGGCATGCGGTTCGATCAGCTGTGGGTGTTGGAATGTATCCTCATGCGGATGAGGAGCCCGCAGCTCCTCATCCGCATTTGCAAAGGGCAGCGTCAGAAACATCGAAACGACAGAACGTTTTGTAAAACTAATGGAAAGACTAATTTTTATAATGTCGTCTAGAATCCCATCAAAAGGCCTTCGTGCTGATTCAAGAAGTGCACAGTTTTTGAATGAGTTTATTGTTTTTCTCAATGAATGGGAGGAATATGCTGCACAGCATGGTGGCGGCTTTTTAAGTGCAGGAACTGCTCTTGGGCTGCGTGTAACGCTGCAAAGCACACTGCCGCTTGTAAAATAACTGACCACGTCCCTGCAATACAAGTACTTGTTGACCGCAAACCTAAGTCAAGACAGGATGGAGAATGTATTTGGTATTGCGTGCCAGCTGCTTCGGTTGCAATGATAATCCAATAGTGGGGCAGTTTTTGATAATTATCAACAACCTGGCTTTCGGCAGCCTCGCAAAGCCTCCAAAAGGGTCAAAAGTGCCTGCAGAAGTAGTGACTGCCCTCTTGCAACTATCTTATCTCCCCAAAGAAAGAAATGCGCGAGTAACTGAACTTGTCGATAATTTACGTACTGGATGGCGGAAACTTGGCTTCTGCTGCATGCAGAGCTGCTCGAGGAGCGCAGCAGCCTGAGCGATCCTCAGGGCTGTGTAGACAAAAAAAAAAAAGTGACAGCAGACTAATTTTTTTTTTTATGTAGCTGGGTATGTTGTCAGAAAAATCCTTAAAAGATTTCCTTGCCCTGAATGTGCAACTTGTTTCAGCACTTTGTCAATTTGCAAGCCGAGTCAAACAACAATGCCTCGCTTACTCGAAATTTTGACCATGGAGGCTTAGTTTATCCATCAAGCCCAATTGAACAGCTCATAGCAAAGCTTGAGGACGCATTTACGGTGTTTTTCAGTCGCAATGAGCTACACGCAGGTAGCATGGTCAGCTTTCTGCATTTTCTTCAGGGACGTGAGCTTCAAGGTGTGAGCTTCGAAGAGCATGGACTTCGAATTACGGCAGAAGTGATGAAGTTTTACGCCTTGACTAGGGTGCATTTTGTTGTAAAGTCAGTAAACAAAGAGCGCAGCGATAAAAAAAAAAAAAGCTGCTGAAAATGAGGCGCTGTCGGTAGCCTCGCACAGCGCACTTCGCACAAGGCATTAGTATATTGTTGACATGGAACCTTGTGTAATAAAGACATTCCACCCTGCAATTTGTCCCGCTTCATTTTCTCGTTTTGGTATCATGTACAAGATGTGTTTTTACGCTTCTTTACGGCGCAGTAGGTCGGGCCCGACGTGACGCTTGCATTTGCTCCTGCCGCGGCACGCTGTCGGTGTTACAGCTAGTCCGTGTCGAATCTAAATGACAAGAGAACCTGTGCCAGAGTTTGCACTGTCTTTAGCACTTTAATGCCTTGTCAAGGCATTGACAGCAGCACACACACGATCAACCGACTGAACCAGAGAGCACTACCCCCATGAAGGCCTCTTGCGCCCGCCCGCGCGCCAGCGGGCGGTAGCGCCATCTGCCCTGCGCATAGCAAGTTATTTCAGCTGCGCCGGCTCGGTCGTGGCACTAGGAAAAACTTCTAGCCTCTATACCTCCGCTGAGGAACCCTACCGGATGGATGGATGGATGGATGGATGAATGAATGAATGATTGAGGCTCAACTCTTTGAATCGGGCGGCGGCGGCGCGCGCCACCTAGCCTTTAATGGTTCTATATGCATGCATACCTATGTATTTACTCCTTTACTTTTGCGTTGATATTATCCGCCAATCAGATAGTCTCCGTTTAGTTATTTCTACCTGTTCAAAGTCTATTCTACTTTCACTGTCTTTAAAACCCAAAGCTTTGAATAGTTCCCCGTTAGATTCAACTGCAGGGTGAAGTTGTTTACAAGCAAGTATCAGGTGTTCAGCCGTTTCCTCCTCCTCTCCACACGCCTCGCACACCAAATCTATCTCCTGGTATCTGGCTCGGTACGTTTTAGTCCGCAGTACACCTGTCCTGGCTTCAAACAACAATGAGCTTCCCTTAGAGTTATCGTAAATATTTTCTTTAGCTATTTCTTGCTTAAACGTCCTGTATGTCTCCAATGCCGATTTGGTTTGCATCGCTGTACTCCACATACCCCTCTCTGTCTCCTTAACCTTTTTCTTGACAGATGATACCTTACTTGTCCCCCCGCTACTGCCCAAGTATTTGCTTGTCAATTTTCTAGTTCGCTTCCTCCACCTCGTGTCAACATTCCTCGTGTATAATTAACTGAAAACCTTCCTAGCCTACCGAATTTCCCCCATTTTTCTCAATCGCTCCTGAAATGCTATCTTGCTACTAGCCTCTCTGCCCTCGAAAGAAGACCATCCCAGATCCCCCTGCACTCCAAGATTTGGTGTCTTGCCATGTGCTCCCAGAGCGAGCCCACCCACACCACGTTGCCTAATTTCCAACTGTTGCCGGGTCTCTGTTCTAATACATAGAACTGCATTGGCAAAAGTCAGGCCTGGTACCATTACCCCCTTCCATATCCCTCGTACTACCTCGTACCTATTGTAGTTCCACAGTGCCCTACTCTTCATAATCGCTGCACTTCTGTTACCTTTAGTCGTTAGATATTTTTCGTACTCTGTCAGATACTCAATGCCATTATTTATCCACACCCCAAGGTACTTGTATTTATCGACTATCTCCAGCGTGGCCTCCTGTATCTTATGCTCGCCGCAACTGTTATCATTAAAAATCATGACTGCTGATTTTTCTTTGCTAAACTTCAAGCCTAACCTGTCTCCTTCTGTACCACATATGTCCATTAATTCCTGCAGATCTTCTGCATTGTCAGCCATTAATACAATATCATCCGCGTACATCAGTCCTGGTAATGACTGTTCAATCAATTTTCCTTGCTTGAGAAATGATAGGTTGAAGCCGAGTCCGCTTTGCTGTATTTTGGCCTTTAGACCTTGTAGGTACAGCATAAACATCAGAGGTGACAATGGGCACCCCTGCCTAAGCCCCCGCCGAATCATTACAGGCTCCGAAACCTGCTTTTCCCATTGTATAATCACCCGGTTACTTTTATAGATATCTTTTAAGAAATTGGTTACTCCATCTTGCACTCCTAAAGTTTCCAAAATGCCCCACAAGCCCTCTTGAAGTACACTGTCATAGGCTCCCTTGATGTTCAAAAAAGCCAGCCATAGGGGTCTGTGTTCCTTTTTAGCTATTTCAATGCACTGTGTTAGCGAGAACAGATTGTCTTCTAGCCTCCTATGCTTCCAAAACCCATTTTGTAGCTCTCCAAGTACCCCCTCGTTCTCTACCCATGCCTGCAGTCTGTCCTTTATAATCTGCATAACCACCCTGTAAACCACTGACGTCACTGTTATAGGCCGGTAGTTATTTATGTCAGCTTTGTCCCCCTTTCCCTTATATATCATTCTCATCCTACTTAGCCTCCATTCGTCAGGTACTTTACCATCCACTAGCATTTTGCTCACCACCTCCCTCAATGCTTTCTTAGATTTCGGGCCCAATTTCTTTATTAACGTAATTGGAATACCATCGTCACCTGCCGATGTGCTACTTGGTACCCTCTTCTCAGCCCTTTCCCACTCTTTTTGTCCAAGCGAAAGCAGTGGGTTGACCGGGCTATCCCTCTCCGACGTACTGCATGTACCATTTCTCTGTTTTGTAAATTTTTCCCTCATCATGGTTCCTATATGCTCCATTGCCTCCTCTCCTTCTAACCGAGTACCTTGAGCTGTTACTATATACCTCTGCTCTAGGCTTGTCCTATTACCCAAGGAGTTCAGATGTTGCCAGAATTTCCTAGCTGCCTGTTTATCTTTTTTATTGCTTACTTCTGACAGCCATTGGGACCCTTTTGTCTTGATTTTGTCGTTCATCAAATAGGATGCTTCCCTTCTGCGTTTTATGTAGTTTACCCATTGCCTCACTACTTCTGCTTCAGGTTCTCCCTTACTTTTGGAATACCTGTGTTCCCTGGAGGCTTCCTGACGTTTCTTTATGGCCTTCTTAACCTCTTCATCCCACCAGCTCTTGAATTTTCGTATCCCTTGCCTTGTTTTCCTTACTCGCACCTTACCTAGCTCACGCTCAAACAGTCTCATTAACTTTGGGTAAGTCCAATCAGTTTCAGTACTCTCTGATATTTCCTCTTCAATTTGTTTGGCCGCTATTTCCACTTGGTCTTCCGAGTAAAAAATCACATTTGGCGTTTCCTCGTGCGTCGTTCGTGCTTTAGTTTCCCTCTTAAAACTTAACTTGATACGTTTGTGGTCGCTACCTATACTTCTGGAGCCCTGTTCATTTATAATCATGGCTCCTAATCTATCGTACATCCTATGTGACATTAACGCATAATCTATTGTCTATTGTCTATAATCTATTCTATTGTCGAGTGTCGACCCCCTACCTCCCATGTTATGATCCCGTCACACTTTTAGTAGAGTTACAGACAACTAAGTTAAGCCTCTCACACATATCCAGCAGCATGTTACCTGTGGAGTCTGTGTACCCATCCATATCTTCAACATGCGCATTCATGTCTCCTAATACAATTACTTCACATCCTTTTCCTAGCTCATTGATGTCCGCTGCTATACAGTCCAACATTTTTTTGTTTTCCTCTTTAGCATTTGATCCTGTCCAAAGGTATACGAAGCCTAGAAGTGTTTTCGCCCCTGCTACTTTTCCTTTTAGCCATAAATGCTCCTTGCATTCCTGTTTGACCCTTTGCCAATTTGTATTTTTATGAATGAGTGCTCCAATTCCCCCACCCATTCTGCTACCCATAGCTCGTATATATATATATATATATATGGGTGGGTTTGGTACATTATATAGGTATATGTATATAGGTACTCTGACGAAGGCTGGTCCACAAGCCAAAAATGTTAGGTAAACACGTCTTACTTCAGAAAGGTTCGTCATCTTTTTCCTGCATATATATATATATATATATATATATATATATATATATAGTTCACCTGTCAGAGAATACGAGAATTTACAAGCTGTATCTCTAAAGCAAGTAAAAAACCAGATTGTGAAAAGAACCACATGAAGTTTGCAGATTGCAGCGTCGGTGTGGTATATAAGATTCCGTTGTCTTGTGCTAAAGTGTATGTAGGGCAGTCAGGCCGCTGTGTTAACGAGCACTTTAGAGAACATGAGCGATCCATACCAACAGGCACAGGTTCCCATTTGGCTCAATATTGTAAAATATGCAAGTGCAAAGCCATGTTTCATGATAGTACGATTTTGAAAAAGAACCGTGATACCACCGCCCGAGACTTATCGGAAGCTTTCTTCATACAGTCATTAGGGTCACAGTACATTAGTGTGCCTTCTTTAACCTTGTACAGTGCTGAATATGGTTTTTTGAATTCAGTCGCATGAGTGCGCTCTTGTGATTGGATATTGGTGGTTGCTGCACATGGTGCTCACTGTGCATGTTCTTCTAGATTCTGCTGTCTATAAAGGAGTGCTGCAATAAAGTGATGTAAGTTGAGAGTAGCGCCTTGCCCTGGTCGTCTTTCTTGTGTCCATTGTTTTACGCTAAACAAAGTAAGAATGGATGCGCACCAACTAGCCCGCCAACGCATTGTGCTGAACATATTGATTCCCTAGGCATTGGCTACCTCCTTCTCCTTCAAAAATATAATGAAATTTGTCCTGTGTGTACATTTAAACATATTGCTTATGTGCATAGTGCTTACAGTATAAATTTAAAACAATGTTGAAGTGAGAAAATACGGATGAGGCAGCCGCCGCTCACGCTTCTAATGCACTTGTACTTGTATTTTCAGGATTTGCAGAAATAAGTGAAAGTATGAATTAAATGCCATGCACGTCAGTGCGAACAATTACGCACTAAGCTATTGGCTGCAATAAAATTTTAAGTTAAAAGGTCGAGGCAAGTCAAAACAAGCCTAAATGATAAGGGTGAAAAAGCTCTAGTAATGATATTTGAGGTGTATGTGTGTGTGTGTGCATGCATGCATGCGCGTGCGCATGGGAGGGGGTAGGTTTCAGCATTTCTCACCCCCCCGGTTAAACCCCCCCTGGTTAACCCCTCCTCCCCCTGAAAACTCGGGAGGGCGCTCGAGCCCCCTCCTCGCCCCCGTAGTCGGTGCCTATGAATTGGACAGTAGTTATTGAGGATGTTGTTCATGTTTGGGGGTGCATTTGGGAATGTAATACTAGTAAGAAAAGGCATTGTTGTTCTTGTGATGTTAGGGTGCAGTTGGAGGACCTCGGCTTGCTCAAGTTTGGTTGCATGTGTAGGCTTTCTTGAATGGCGCTGTTCGGTTGGTTCCTTTTTGATAGGGTTTCTTTAAGTGATCGAGTCTGTCTATTCTATGTAATCTTGGTTTTCAACGCAAATGCAACATAGTCATGTGGCTTGCCCTTTAAAGATACCTTGTTTGCAATGTCTGGGATTGCAGATTGTATGTTCTAGGTAATGTGTCTTGTCAAGAGGTTTCCTATACATTTTTGTCTTTAGTATCCAATTGTCGGTATATATTGTTGTGTCCAGAAAATTTATGTACTCAGTTGAAGATTACAATGTGAATTGTATTGTTAGTTGAAAAGAATTTAGGAATGTTACAAGTTTAACTAGACTGTCCTGACCATGTCCCCAAATTATAGATATGTTGTCTATGTATTGTAGGTATGTGTGGAGCTTGTCTGGGCAGTGAGATAGGAAATCGGTTTATACAGTCCCCAACAATATGTTCACCTTGGTTGCTGCAGAAGGTGACCCATGCACGTAGTAATCCCCTTCAGCCCTAAGTGAACATAGAAATCCGGCACAGAAACTAGAAAACCATTTGCATTCAAAAGCTTCAATGCAGAGATTAATATGCACAAGGCAGGGGTAAGTAAGAGGAAGCGGTTTATCATCCTCACCCAACATGGCCCTTGGTCATAAATTATTTTATTTTCAGTGGGCCTCATGGCAGAAAGCCTTACCCGCATATTCTGAAATGAACCTTGACTCGCTTTTCCTCCACTCTAGTGTGTAAAGTGCAACACTGCCCCTTGAATGAACAAAATGCTACGCTTCTAAAGTATTCTCACCTATGCAGTGTCAATGAAGCGCAGTGATCACTTCTGTTGAGGGGTGGCACTGCCATGAACTTTATTTAGAGTCAAGGTGGAGTGGGTTTAGTGGAGGAATGTTCTAGAATACAGGGGTTGGAATATCTGCATACACAAGCATTGTAAATGTGCAATAATCCTGTCCCATGTCAAATGCATGCATGTGCTATTCCTTTTGAGTGAGGATGCTGAGTTCACTCATTTGGACTGTGTGCACAGGAGGAGTGGCCAACAAGTCAGCTAACACAACGGATCTGCTTGCAGCAGCAAGGTGAGCAGCTGCCTTGTTGATTTGCATTGGCCAAAACACTGGAACTTCTACAGGAATGAGCCAGCAGATGGTCGAGGTGGGCCTGGCAGCCGTGGGTGAAGACCTGCAAGCTGTTGCTGAGGCCTTGCACACCTGTCAAGCAGCCCATGCACAGGTGATTGCACTCTAGATGTGGAATTGCCATGTTCATACACCGTATGACGGAACATTGACCAAGTATAGCATGGCTACCATGGAAATTGCTTGCACTAGCTCTGATCTGCACATTTCTCAGTTCTGGAGACTGGCGATATGTAACGAATATTCGTGTGGCTTCAACAGGACACTACAGAATCAATTACTAGCAGATATGTGAGTTCCACTGGGCGCAAGTCTATCAAAATCAGAACAAGATGAAGGGATCACAAGAAGGTAGAGACAAAATGATCAACAGTGAGTTAACGAGTGAACAGTGAAAGCCTTAACCTGTGGTCAATGTTTTGACGAGGGGACTTGTCTTCAGGATAACAACATTGGGACGTTTGTGGGTCTGAAGAAGACAGGCCCAATTGTCGAAATGTTTGCTCCAGCCCCTTATGAACCTGTTGTCGATTATGTAGAAAAATCACTTCATAGCCTGCGGGTTTGCGGTGGACAATGTCAATGGGCCTTATACCAGAGGCACTACCTTTGAAGTGTGAGGCTTAAGTAGAGAAAATGACTGATTTAGATTGAAGCTACTTGAATTATATGTGTAGTTCTCCAACTTGATCGCCTAATATTTCAATTGAAGGAGCCCATTCAGTGGAAAGCATGGCATACATTTTATGACCGTTGTGTAAAATGGGTGTTGCATGTCTTGTAGGGTGCTAAATATGATGCATAAAGGTACCGTCACACAAGGAAAACAGTTTGCCACTTTTGGTGTGCTAAGGGTACCCGTTTTTGCGATGTTGGCAGTTATGTCACACAACAATAATGCCAAAAATCAGCTGACTGCTGTGTCAGCAGCCAGTTTGTTGGCAATAAGTCGCACAATTTTGCTGACACACTTCAGTCACACAATGGCCCCATTCCCACTGACACGATGCACTCCCCACCCCTTCCTTTGGATGGATGGATCAGTGGATTTTATCAGCAGCCCCTTTACAAAACAGTACTAGTTTATTTTGATCACAAACACATAGTTGTCAGGGGGATTGACGTAAAGGCAAACAAGTGCCTCACACAGTGTCCAGACCCCTCCCTCTAGGTGGTAGGTGGCACACTATTCAGCATTGCAAGAAAAACAGAGAGAAAAGAAGAGGCATTATATAATGTGCTACAAGGGTGCAAGCAATATAAATATGCTTCACAGACATGTGTTGTATATGAAAAACTATATTCTAATAAATACACTATAGTAACCTAGAAGCAAAACTGTTGATATACAGGGTACTGAAGTACTAATGCGCCAAAGAGACGACGGAGCAGCCTTCGCTAATTGGTTCAACTTTCATTTCAGGGCACTAAAAGCACAGCGTGTTAGCCAGCAGTCATGTGGTATTTTTAAAATTTCATGCACTTTAAAGAAAGGCTGGAAAAAAATTAAACAGGGCAGTTATCTTACCATAGATGAAATAATACTATGTTTCTGAACAAGCGACACAACTTTTGTATTCAAAATCTATCGCTAGAGTGAATATTTAGAAAGTTAATTAAGCAGTCTTTGTTAATAACCCAGCTTGGTGGATTGAAAAAATATCACGACATGCTCCATATATCTCAAAACAATGCTGTGGCAATGTAGCGCTTATGTTTTTTTTTTTTAATACTTGGCCCAGGTTAGCTTAAACACCCTGTATGTAAATGCACACACTCAAATACATTTCATGTAGTATTTCAAAATACCGAGAATGCCATTATATTCGAGTTTGTTATATTGAGGCAAACTAACATATTACAGTAGAACCTTGTTCATACGTTCTAGAAAACAAACACAAGCAAAATGCTTGCTAACCGGGTAAGTGTATGGTCGAAAGTCACCCGAAAAATTTTGACTCATCGGTAGTTGATACCTACGTAATGTGAAGCGTTGCCCAAATTGTTGCAGGAAGAGACACCGACATGCGTCAGTCTAGTGGAACCCGAGCTGCCCGACACATACATTGTTGTTTTTGTGGCTTCAGCAAGCTTCGGGAAGTTCGCGCTCCTCGATTTCAGCCCGAGTCAGCAGCCCCTTCGAGGGCATTTTGGCGGGAAGTTTTAACAGGCTCACTCACCGTGAATTGATGCGGCACGAGACAGTGATGTGGATTGAGCTGTTGTAGCCTGAGCGACTCTAGACGCAGCGCACAATGTAGTTTTCCTATTGTGTAGTCTTTAAAGACGTTGATGGGAAACCGAAAAAGAAAAACGAGCCTGGTAGGCGACGCGGGAATATGATGCCTACAATGCTGCCAGAGCGAAACATCACAGTCACATCAGGCGCTTCCTGCAGCAGAGAAATGATGGCGCGTCGGGGTCATTGCCTATTAAAAGCGTGCAGTATGCTTCCAACAGCACTACCCCCCACGCGCTGTGAAACTGATAGTTGAAGATGCTTATTGCCATAGGGTTGGCGACAGCAGCTGTCAATCCAGTGTGACAAGGTGGGAGAAGTTCTTCTGGTAGCAAAATAAGAAACTGAGTGAGTGTGTGCCGACATTTTACGTGAGATTGGCAGGTGAATACTGTGGGGAGGCTGCTGCTACCAAGCAAGGCTGCGAGCGCTATCTCAGAGACTTTGTACTTAGTCTGAGATGAGACAAAGTGAAGGCTGATTTTACCATTTATTTCTTGCTGTTACGGAGGAGAGCTAGTAGCAAGAGAAAATTCGGAATGGGCATCATCTCTTTATGCAATTATGCTGTAACAGGTCGCCCGCTGTATGGACATCCGTACGGCATGTGAAATTTCCGCAAGCAGCAGAAAATGCCTCGTCCAGGTGATGTCCTGGGTTGCTGTAAGTTGTGTCATCGCTCAGTTTCTGGCTCTGCTGTGCATTTTATGCAAAAAAAAAAAAACACAATGCTGGCTGTCGGGTGCAGTTTCACTCAACAGCAGTAAAGGGCGGTGATGGCAAATGCACTGTCACACCTCCTCACTTGTAATGAGTTATTTGAATTACATTAGAGGAATACGCTGCATAAGCTACAGCGGTGGCGTAGAGGTAGAGCATCCGCATCGCATGCAAGAGGACCGTGGTTTGAATCCCGGTGCCACGCAATTTTCCACCGGATTAAAAAAAGAAATCTGCGTGTTGATAAAATTGCACAAACAGGCCTGGAGTGCGGCCTGATCTCGGTGACCAAAACTGGTAACGCACTCCCTCACCAGAGCAGGATTGGCCACCCTGGTGCATACTTGGCCACAACCTCCCATATGAACACAACACTCAAACCCCGGCCCTCAGTCCCCAGCATCTGCGAAGCAACTGACCAGGGCGGCGGTCAGACCTGCAACGCAGCAGAGGGTGCTAAGAATCGCTGGATCCGGACAGGCCGCCATTGGAATCTTAACCTGGCAACGTTTGACGCTAGAACGTTATCTAGTGAGGCGAGTCTAGCAGTGCTATTGGAAGAATTAGAGGGCAGTAAATGGGATATAATAGGGCTCAGTGAAGTTAGGAGGCCAAAAGAAGCATATACAGTGCTAAAAAGCGGGCACGTCCTGTGCTACCGGGGCTTAGCGGACAGACGAGAGCTAGGAGTCGGATTCCTGATTAATAAGAATATAGCTGGCAATGTACAGGAACTCTATAGCATTAACGAGAGGGTGGCAGGTCTTGTTGTGAACCTTAATAAGAGGTACAAATTGAAGGTTGTACAGGTATACGCCCCTACATCCAACCATGATGACGAGGAACTCGAAAGCTTCTTTGAAGACGTGGAATCGGCGATGGGTAAGGTCAAAACAAAATACACTGTACTGATGGGCGACTTCAATGCCAAGGTGGGCAAGAAGTAGGCTGGAGACAAGGCAGTGGGGGAATATGGCATAGGCACTAGGAATAGCAGGGCAGAGTTATTCGTAGACTTTGCAGAAAAGAATAAAATGCGGATAATGAATACCTTCTTCTGCAAGAGGGATAGCCGAAAGTGGACGTGGAGGAGCCCGAACGGCGAGACTAGAAATGAAATAGACTTTATACTCTGCGCTAACCCTGGCATCATACAAGATGTGGACGTGCTCAGCAAGGTGCGCTGCAGTGACCATAGGATGGTAAGAACTCGAATTAGCCTAGATTTGAGGAGGGAACGGAAGAAACTTGTACATAAGAAGCCGATCAATGAGCGGTAAGAAGGAAAATAGAGGAATTCCGGATCAAGCTACAGAGCAGCTATTCAGCCTTAACTCAGGAAGAGGACCTTAGTGTTGAAGCAATGAACGACAATGTTAAGGGCATCATTAAGGAGCGTGCAATAGAAGTCGGTGGTAACTTCGTTAGACAGGATACCGGTAAGCTATCGCAGCAGACAAAAAATCTGATTAAGAAACGCCAATGTATGAAAGCCTCCAACCCTACAGCTAGAATAGAACTGGCAGAACTTTCCAAGTTAATCAACAGCGTAAGACAGCTGACATAACAAAGTATAATATGGATAGAATTGAACATGCTCTCAGGAAAGGAGGAAGCCTAAAAGCAGTGAAGAAGAAACTAGGAATAGGCAAGAATCAGATGTATGCTTTAAGAGACAAAGCCGGCAATATCATTACAGATATGGATGAGGTCGTTCAAGTGACTGAGTAGTTCTATAGAGATTTATACAGTACCAGTGGCATCCACGATGATAATGGAAGAGAGAATAGTCCAGAGGAAATTGAAATCCCACAAGTGACGCCGGAAGAAGTAAAGAAAGCCTTGGGAGCTATGCCAAGGGGGAAGGCAGCTGGGAAGGATCAGGTAACAGCAGATTTGTTGAAGGATGGTGGGCAGATTGTTCTAGAAAATCTGGCCACCCTGTATACGCAATGCCTCATGATTTCGAGCGGACCAGAATCTTAGAAAAACGCTAACATAATTCTAATCCATAAGAAAGGGGACGCCAAAGACTTGAAAAATTATAGACCGATCAGTTTACTGTTCGTTGCCTACAAAGTATTTACTAAGGTAATTGCAAATAGAATCAGGAACACCTTAGACTTCCGTCAACCAAAGGACCAGGCAGGATTCCGTAAAGGCTACTCAACAATAGACCATATTCACACTATCAATCAGGTGATAGAAAAATGTGCGGAATATAACCAACCCTTATATATAGCTTTCATTGATTACGAGAAAGCGTTTGATTCAGTCGAAACCTCAGCAGTCATGGAGGCATTGCGGAATCAGGGTGTAGACGAGCCGTACGTAAAAATACTGAAAGATATTTATAGTGGCTCCACAGCCACCGCAGTCCTCCATAAAGAAAGCAACAAAATCCCAATAAAGAAAGGCGTCAGGCAGGGAGATACGATCTCTCCAATGCTATTCACAGCGTGTTTACAGGAGGTATTCAGAGACCTGGATTGGGAAGAATTGGGGATAAAAGTTAATGGAGAATACCTTAGTAACCTGCGATTCGCTGATGATATTGCCTTGCTTAGTAACTCGGGGGACCAACTGCAATGCATGCTCACTGACCTGGAGAGGCAAAGCCGAAGGGCGGGTCTAAAAATTAATCTGCAGAAAACTAAAGTAATGTTTAACAGTCTCGGAAGAGAACAGCAGTTTACATTAGGTAGTGAGGCACTGGAAGTGGTAAGGGAATACATCTACTTAGGATAGGTAGTGACTGCGGATCTGGATCATGAGACTGAAATAGTCAGAATAAGAATGGGCTGGGGTGCATTCGGCAGGCATTCTCAGATCATGAACAGCAGGTTGCCATTATCCCTCAAGAGAAAAGTTTATAACAGCTGTGTCTTACCAGTACTTACGTACGGGGCAGAAACCTGGAGGCTTACAAAAAAGGGGTTCTACTTAGATTGAGGACGACGCAACGAGCTATGGAAAGAAGAATGATAGGTGTAACGTTAAGGGATAAGAAAAGAGCAGATTGGGTGAGGGAACAAACGCGAGTTAATGATATCTTAGTTGAAATCAAGAAAAAGAAATTGGGGGGGGGGGGGGGGGGCACGGGCAGGACACGTAATCAGGAGGGAAGATAACCGATGATCATTAAGAGTTTTGGAATGGATCCCAAGGGAAGGGAAGCGTAGCAGAGGGCGGCAGGAAGTTAGGTGGGCAGATGAGATTAAGAAGTTTGCAGGGACAACATGGCCACAATTAGTACATGACCGGGGTAGTTGGAGAAGTATGGGAGAGGCCTTTGCCCTGCAGTGGGCATAGCCAGGCTGATGATAATGATGATGATATTAAAATTGTCCAACAGCAGAATTTGAGCACAGGACCTCTAGTGCAGAAGCCCAATATTGAAACCGTCACAATACCGACGCATGCATCGTCAAGCAGCATGGAACACCTTCATGAATTTTTTGCAAGCAAGCTAGTGTGTTGAAATGCATGGCATGTTTCAGTTTGGCCACCTTGACAGGTTGAGCCGCTGCAATTAGTAGCGATTGTGCATGTTCGCAGAGTATTCTGCAGTTAGAAAAGTAAAGGTCACTTTGAAATGTAGGACAATGAAGACAGATAAAGCATAATAAACAGAGCCACACTAACGTCTGATTCCATAAGTACAAAAATTCGACAAATCCGTGTACTGCATGATTTTCATGGTTGCTGAACGATTGCAGTGCCAGAGTTCGCTCTAGCAATATTCTGTGAAACCCTATGGTGTTTCCCTTTGAAACAGGTGGATATTACAATGATTGCAGGGAAAAGGGAAAAGAAATGAAGCAACAAAAAAAAAATTAGGGCCATGCCACCCTGCGAAGGTGGCTGACCAGCGGAGCTGTAAACGCCATGGCAAGGAAAATTGTGGTAAACACTTTATTGCATCGCTCATCTTTACATAAAAATGACAGTCGCAATGGCTTTGTGGTTGCTATGATATAGACTCATCAGCATACTCGCAACTGCAGACACATTCTTTCATAATGTCACATCAATGCACATATGCAGCTGGTTGGTCAGTTGGACTGGATTGGTGTGGCATCGCAAATCGTATGTCTGCAACGCGAAACACCTAAGCCACTCCCTTTTCGGTCCCAACACATCCACATTAAAATCACCTACGAACACCACAGGGGTAGTGTCATCACAACTAACCCACACATTGTGAGTAGCCATGAACCTTACAAGCCTATGAGTCATTGCATTCCTTGTTTGCTTATGGGGGTGTGATCCATTTATGACGAGTTTTCAACATGCTGTTCTGTATGTTGTATGCGTGATTCGAAATAATGCAAGCACTGTTCGTTTCACTTTACTGAGTGCTTGTAGCCTCTGCCTTACGGGGCTATGAACCATTGAATTTTTTGCTTGCTTACAGGGGTGTCAGTGCTTACCAAGGTATGAGCCATTGATGATGATAGTTGTGTGCGGCCACAAAAATTTATAATTCACTTATTGGGAAAAATAAATACTATGTTTTTATCGTTACATTGCATTGAAAATGTTTGCATGCTAACCAAAACTGTTACAAACCGTTGTGGATCATTTTTTGTTTGTTCCAGAGCGGAACAGCAACACAACTTTTTTCAATGGAATGAAACCAGAATGAAAAACATCTTGATCTGGCACCCTGGTGCCACATGCTTTCCTCTTCACACATGCTGTCAAAAATTGTTGATGTGGGAAGTAGCAATCAACACAGAAACTGATTCCTGGATGAAATTAAAATAGTAAATGCTGCGACCTTGGAACTTTTACTGCCACTGTAGCGTTCTTGAGAGAGAGAGAAACAACTTTATTATGAAGCATTCTAGAGTCTTAGTCTGCAGACGTGAAATAAAAGCATGTAATTTGCATTGCACAGCCCCTTTAGGTGCAAGCTTGCTTTGTAGTGGTTCAGCTTTTTTAATGAGCTTGAGGTTTAAAATGTTTTCTTCTTTTTTTACAGCCTTGCTTAGACCAGTTCAGAGCTAAATTCAGAAATCGTAGCTGCACTTGTGCGCCTTTAGACCAGTCTGAGTATTACAGGCCGCTGTCACTGCAAGTTCTTCAGCTGCCACTCGAGCCCAGACGTTCCTGCACATGGCCCAGATACAGTTGAGCTGCCAGCAGAAGGTATGCAAAGGTTTGCACACTATAGTGGTTCTCAGTGAAATAGTTACTTGGTTTTCGTTTTTGAAAAGGAAGGTGCCTTGCAAAAGAAATGATATGAATCCTTCCATGCTGTAGACGTTACTGTTCTTCAGCCACACTCACATTAAACCCAAAAATTTTGTTCTAGTTGACCTTTAAAGATGTGTGAGTGCTATTGTTTTAGCTTTTTGCTAACGGAAAAATCACGTCACAGGTGGAAAAGGAATGACAGTTCAGTCACCATGAATAAAGTCATCATTATCAGCAGCAGCCTGGCTACGTCCACTGCAGGGCAAAGGCCTCTCCCATACTTCTTCAACTACCCCGGTCATGTGCTAATTGTGGCCATGTTGTCCTTGCAAACTTCTCAATCTCACGTGCCCACCTAACTTTCTGCCACCCCCTGCTACGCTTCCCTTCCCTTGGAATCCAGTCCGTAACCCTTAATGACCATCGGTTATCTTCCCTCCTCATTACATGTCCTGCCCATTTCTTTTTCTTGATTTCAATTAAGATGTCATTAACTCGCGTTTGTTCCCTCACCCAATCTGCTCTCTTCTTATCCCTTAAAGTTACACCCATCATTTTTCTTTCCATAGCTCCTTGCGTCGTCCTCAATTTAAGTAGAACCCTTTTTGTAAGCCTCCGGGTTTCTGCCTCGTACGCGAGTACTGGTAAGACGCAGCTGGGGGGGGGGGGGGTGCGGTTATACACTTTTCTCTTGAGGGATAACGGCAACCTGCTGTTCAGGATCTGAGAATATCTTCCAAACGCACCCCAGCCCATTCTTATTCTTCTGATTATTTCTGTCTCATGATCCGGATCCGCCGTCACTACCTGCCCTAAGTAGATGTACTCCCTTACCACTTACTTACTACTCGCTACCTATTGTAAATTGTTGTTGTCTTCCGAGACTGTTAAAAATTACTTTAGTTTTCTGCACATTAATTTTTAGACCCACCCTTCCGCTTTGCTTCTCCAGGTCAGTGAGCATGCATGGTCCCGAGTTACTAAGCAAGGCAATATCATCAGTGAATCGCAGGTTACTAAGGTATTCTCCATTGACTCTTGTCCCCAATTCTTCCCAATCCAGGTCTCTGAATACCTCCTGTAAACACGCTGTGAATAGCATTGGAGAGATCGTATCTCCCTTGCCCGACGAATTTCTTTATTGTGATTTTGTTGTTTGCTGCATGGAGGACTAGGGTGGCTGCGGAGCCGCTATAGATATCTTTCAGTATCTTTACATATGGCTCGTCTACACCCTGATTCTGTAATGCCTCCATGACTGCTGAGGTTTCGACTGAATCAAACGCTTTCTCGTAATCAATGAAAGCTATATATAAGGGTTGGTTATATTCTGTACATTTCTCTATCACTTGATTGGTAGTGTGAATATGGTCCTTTACGGAATCCGGCCTGGTCCTTTGGTTGACGGAAGTCTAAGGTGTTCCTGATTCTATTTGCAATTACCTTAGTAAATACTTTGTAGGCAACGGACAGTAAGCTGACCAGTCTATAATTTTTCAAGTCTTTGGCGTCCCCTTTCTTATGGATTAGGATTATGTTTGCGTTTTTCCAAGACTCTGGTACGCTCGAAGTCATAAGGTATTGCGTATACAGGGTGGCCAGTTTCTCTAGAACAATCTGCCCACCATCCTTCAACAAAGCTGCTGTTACCTGATCCTCCCCAGCTACCTTCCCCATTTGCATAACTCCCAAGGCTTTCTTTACTTCTTCCGGCGTTACTTGTGGAATGTCAAATTCCTCTAGACTTTTCTCTCTTCCATGAATAAAGTATTTGTCTATAAACGTTGCTCTTGATAAAACTGAAGATTGCTCCAAGTAAATGGGGAGGGTTATTGCAGATTACTGATCACGATACAACACTCAGTATAGGTCCATGTAAGCACTGTGTGCAAAGGCGTCGCTGAGATTACGGCTGGTTCTAGTGTTTTACGGACTCCTTGCTCCGTGTACCAGTGGCCAGAGAGGACTGAAAAAGATCATGTGGCGGGCTCATGCTCTGAATGCTTGAAAATTTTTTCCTTTTTCCTTTGTGCCATGTACAATGCAGATGAGTTGTTTTTGAATAAGCTATACGATCGACTATTAAGTTTGCGTAATAAAAATATATTGATAACTGGTGATTTTAATTTACCATCGATTGATTGGGAGAACCTACGTTATGGCTGTTCTTCTACTGGTGATTCTATTCTTGACATCATGTTTTTGCTCAACCTTAAGCAAGCGGTGACTGACTATACTCGAGGCAGTTCAATTTTGGATTTACTGTTTTTCAGTGAAATATTCATTGGCGGCACCGTTGTAATTGAGCCTGGTATTTCTGACCATAAGCTAATCTTCTTTACTTGGGATAAGGTTTTAGGTCGAACTAAAGAAACTCTGTCAGCCACTGTTGTAAAGGAATTTTCTAAGGCTGACGATGTCGCTATAACTGATTACCTTGACACGCATATCAATACCTTATCACACGATGTTGAGACCTCATGGCAACTCTTTGTTAAAACCATACATTATTGTCTTGATAATTTTGTACCCAGCAGAAAAATGTGTAAGCACCGTGTAAACCCGTGGATTAAGGGGGGACGTGGCTTTGAAGATCAACTTCCTTATTTCTTTATGGATTTTGATGAAAATTGGCACAAATGTTTAGAATGTCTCTCTGATGCTTCCATAAATGTTTCAGAGTGATACCTTGAGAACATTTTATTAAATTTGATTCAGCAGAACGTTTCAACCTTGAACGTTGTGAAGAGCCTAGGGAACTTAAAAAATGTGATAGAAGGCTTGTTAAGTACTGACTGCATAGCTAAACGCATGCTGAAGGTCGTGACATTCTTGGTTTTTTTTTTCAACAAAAATTTTTTTCAGTGTCATTTTTTATGTTACCTTCGTATCAAGCACACTTTTGGGGTGAACGAATAGCCACATCATACATTTATAAAACATCAAGGCCTAAAAGCAAGAATGTCACGACCTGACTGCAGCCCAAGGAACAAGACAAACAAAAAACAGTCAAAATAGGCCAAACGGTGACAAAGAAATCAGCTGCGCAAACTGAGCAGAAAGGCAAAAACACAGTTTTGAGAAAAAGGCCTTCAAAGTTTTGCCTTGCCTCTACTCTTCTAAAATGCACCAGGATTGTATTCCTTGGTGTCCTTAGCACAGTGGGGCTTCTTGGGCATGTGGTCTTTCATCTGATGTTGTTTCAATGCCTTTTTTCTTCGTAGGGCATCCTTTTTTGCAGCTCCTTGAAGGGAATGCTTTTCTGGCTTCATGCCAAGTGAGGCACAAAACTGTCTGTATGCACGAAGCGTTCCGGTGTTGTACTTGCAGACTGCCTCATTGACAGCTGTCTCCGCTGCGATCAATGAAGCATTTTGCTCTTTTGGCAGAATTGACCAAATGATAGAGTGGAGCCTCTCGGCTGCATTCCGAGTCTTCTTACCTTGGCAATGGCTGAGTAGCTGAGGATCCAAGAGGCGTTGATACACAGGTAGCAACGCAGCTGAAACATCTGTTGCCAATTTGTACTTGTGTTCTGGCAGAGCTTTACCTTCAGCTTGTGCAGCCTGGTGTTTGCACCAGCTCAGGGGTCCTGGAGGGCAGAGCTCATGATGAGGGTCTTTATCTGTTGAAGTGATATGATAGAAGGTTGCCATTATGGCCCTCTGCATATCATCTACTTCACTATTGTTACATATGGCCATGCCCTAATAATTGGTGAGCTTTTTGATTAGGTCTTGGGTGAGGCCACCCTTCCCTCCAATTGGTTTACTTCTGCTTTTTGAGACAAGTTCGCAGGGTTGTACCCATCCTCTTTTTCACTTGATTAATACAGTCCTCTTTGGTGAATGTAATGAAGCCATGAGCCTTGTCTTCACAAAGGGCCTGGAAAGTACGGCTATCCCCATCACAAACAATAGATGTGTAGCGGAGGCCATTCCTTTCCAGTGACCTTCTGAACAAGATCAATGCTGCCTCGACCTCCATTCGGCTTGAGGTTGCATCGGTGTTCTTTTGGCACTTGTGATTCTCTTTCCATTCACCGTAGCACTCATCGTTTTGTTTTGTCCCAAGCGTGCATCCATGGCATCTGTTCGAGAGCACAACGCAGTCAAGCACCAGACCAGTGTAAAATTCAATTATTGTGGCCACACCAATATGGGATGCATGACCACGTGTCATCCATGTCCTGTCGTAGACTACCGTCACAATTTTGTGAATGCCAGGTCCATTTCGCTGTAAACTTTCTGCACGGTTGCCACAGCATCATGAAAGAGACTTGCCGCAGCCATCTCACCAGCAGGCCTGAATTTTGATTTCAAATGTCTTTGGAATGTCTTATGGTGCAAGCCTCTGTGTGAAACGTTCATTACTGACCAAAAGTCAGTCAGTGCAGTTGTCCCTCTGCCGGCGTTTTTAATTGCTTCCATTGCACGCATATTCACGTCAAAAGCCTTACCACCCTCTACTCGCGGCGATGACCATTCACTTGCAACAATGCCGCAGGCATTGCTGGTCAGTAGCATTCGTGCAGCCAATCCGTGCCTTGTTCCCAAATGAACTGTCAGTCCCGGCTGAGAGCATTCTTGGCACAACGCATTCTTGTACAAAGCATTCAATGCTGTGACCTGCACCACCAAAAACTCATCCGCCAACTCCACATCGGCACAACTTCCTCTCTCACCTGTGAGCTTCACTTTTCTCTCGGTCGCCGAAACGGAACTGAGTGATGCTTGCACTGTCTCGGCTCGCCCACGAGAAGCTTCTATCGATTTGTAGTGCGCTTCCAAGTGAGCCTGAATTGTACTGCCGAATCTCGACTGCGTTTCATCCACGCGCGAGGTGCTTGGTCGCTGGTCCGAGTCGTCGGCGCGTGAAGTGCTTGGTCGCGGATCCGAGACGTCGGCGCGTGAAGTGCTTGGTCGCGGGTCTGAGTCGTTGGCACGCGAGGTGCGTCGTCGCGGGTCCAAGACGTCGGCGCGCAAGATACGTCGTCGCGGGTCCGAGACGTCGGCGCGCGAGGTGCTTGGTTGCGGGTCCGAGGCATCCATACATAGAGGGAACTGCTGCTGTGTGTCCACGATGTCCGCACCGCACTGAACATCAGCAGAATCAGCACTGGAAGCTGTTGACGACGCTTTACTTTTGGGCATCGCATACTTGCGCTTACGGCAAATTGATGTGAAGTTTTGTATTTCTCCTTGCGCCGTCGCCGATCCATGATCACAGCCGAGATCCAACGCGAAACTACGCCACGCAGCTTCAGAGCCGCTACCGAAACTATGGAGAGGCCCGTGATACGGGCGATGGAGAACGTAGCTGCGCGAAGAGCAGACGACATGCGGCACTTCGCCCGCCGTTGCTAGGGGCAACCGCCCCGGAGACCAACGGGGCCGCGCGCCGCTGTCACGTGGCGCGCGCCGCCAATCAGGGACCTCCGCGAGACCTCGAAACTTTTGCATTTTCTGCGTTTGTTTTCACTCGGAGGAGGCCGGGAAGACTGCAGAAGAAATGCTCTTTCTGGGTTGCGACCAAGATGGCGGCGCTCGGTTGCGCCGTTACGGAGATATCGTGGTTTGAAAAACACTGTCTTTTTGCGATTTCCGCAAAACTTCTCGTCGCCCTGGCTGATACAACAATTTTTTAAAAGCACTTCTAAGCGGTTTTCAGGGAAGATATTTTGGAATCAGGTAGAGGAAGGGTTATAAAAAACTGAAAATGTGATTTTCGAAAAATCGGTTTTTCGGTCATTTTTCGCGATGCGGAAGCCGCGTCCCCCCTTAAGCGAGAAATGATCCACATGAAGCGTAAAATTAAAAGACTACGCAAGAAGCGCGCAACAATGACTCCCCAGTTTACAGAATTAAAAGATAAGCTACAAACAAACTTGGCAAAAGCAAGGAAATATTTTTATACTAATACATTGACAAATTTTCTTCAAACTAACCCCCAAAAGTTTTGGCAGTACTTAAGTGAGTCGAAAACCAGGATTAGCTAAATGAATGTCGATGGTTTGGTGATAACTGACTCCTGTGCTATTGCTGAACATTTTAATGCATATTTCCAGAGTGTTTTTACTAAAACCGATGATTATGAATTTCCGAATTCAGTCGTTGAAACTGATACTGATATAGAAGTAACGAGGAAGATGTAATACATATGCTGTTAAAACTTGATCCTAAAAAATCCGCTGGGCCTGACGGTATCCCTAATGCCTTTCTTAATCGGTACGCTGAGTATTTATCCGGGTTTTTAACTGCTCTTTTTAATTGTTTGCTTTCTTCAGGGGAAATACCGGCTGACTGGGGTATAGCACGCGTTAAGCCAATTTATAAAAAAGGTGACCACTTGTCGTTTGAGAATTATCGTCCTATCTCTATTACAAGCAGTTGTTGTAAACTTCTCGAGCATGTTATTGCAAACTTCATTCATGAATTCCTTAGTGATAACAACATACTCTCAAAATTTCAACATGGATTTAGAAAAAGGTTGTCTACTGTTACACAACTAGTTACAACTGTGCATGAATTTTCACGAGTGCTTGATGCATCAGGACAAATAAATGTTCTCTTTCTAGATTTCTGTAAAGCCTTTGATAAAGTGCCACATGGGAAATTATTGTACAAATTACAGTGCTTGGGGTTACCAGGAAAAATAGTTCAATGGATTTGGGCTTATCTTCACAATAGACAACAGTATGTTGTAATTAATGACTCATCATCTGCTGTTCTTCATGTCACGTCTGGAGTCCCACAGGGAAGTGTATTGGGACCACTTTTGTTTTTAATTTATGTTAATGACTTGGTTGATGTTATTCCCGAAAATGTGTCTGTACATTTGTTCGCGAATGATTGTATTATTTTTAAACAAATTGTATCGCCCAGAGATCACGTTGAATTGCAACATGCACCGAATGTTATTGACTACTGGTGTCAAAAATGGGGCATGCAAATAAATACTCAGAAAACAGTACTACTGCGTATCACCAGGAAACTAAATCCTAGCCAGTTCTGTTATTCCCTTAGAAACAATAGTATCTCGATTGTAGGCAAATATAAGTACTTAGGTGTCACCCTCACAAGCAACTTAACTTAGTCAACCCACATTTCTGATATATAGTGCACATCTGCACTATGTAAGTTATGGTTCCTTAAAAGAAAGCTAAAATTTGCACCTTCGCAAACAAAGCTTTTAACCTATAATACCTGTGTTCGTTCTAAGCTTGAGTATGCTTCTATCATTTGGGATCCTTATTTAAAGAAAGATATGCAACTTCAACGTATTAACAGAAAGTTTGTTAGGTTTATATTTGACAAATACCGTAGACTTGATTCCCCATCCAATCTAATGCAGTTAAACTGTATTTCTACTCTAGAAGCCCTCAGAAAGTTTAGTCACCTTTCGTTTCTTTATAATTGTACGTTTGGTAACATAGAATTGATTGGCCTGACAGTATAAAACCCCTAACAATACGACACACACGCCATGGCCATGAATTTGCACTAACCCCAATCTTTGCCCGATCAAAATCTTTCAAATTCAGTTATTTTTCTAGAACTGTGGAAGATTGGAATTCATTGCCGTCTGATATTTTTGGTTCCAATAATTTTCTCGCTGAGTTGGAGTGCCATCTTCTCTCTTAAACTTTCTTTTTCCTTTTTTTTCTTTCTTGCTTTTTGTTGTCTGTTGTTTTGTACATTCATGTTGGATGTAACCCACACCTGCTTGGGCCACCACATTGACCTGCAGTATTTTGAAATAAAATAAATTGTCTCTATGCCTAAAGCATGTTGCGCTATGGCGCCGCGACTAAATAACTAAATGGACAAATGCAATACCTTTGAAATAAATGTAACTACAAGCTTTATTTTGATCTTTCAGTGCTGCCTGCGAAACTGTCATTGCACTAAAGCCTTTATTACGTCGGGGCAATAGTGTGCTGATAGTGTTAGCTTTTCTGCCACACTGCTTGTAGTAATCAGCTCGGTCGCTTCACCTATAGTGCAGTGCTAAGACTGACTGAAAACCTGTTGAATGTGAAGAGGCACTGCCAATCACAGCACTTTTGTCTTTGCAAGGGTAAGGGTGCTGTTTATACCACAAGTTAATGTTGTTCGTGAGTGACAAAGTACTGTCTTTGTGTGCAGTGTCTATTGGCCTGGGAGGCCACCCTGCGGAATATGACTGCACGATCCTGCTCAACCTAACATGCCCATCGGAGCTGCAGAATATTCCTAACCTCTACAACACAGTAGCTGAAAGAAATGTCTTGTTTTGCATAGCTTCTCTTCAGAAAGCATAAATGAACATATTTATTGTTATTTTGGCTGCCATTTCGTTCTGATGCTAATATGAATGCACCTTCAAACGATTTGCAAGTTATATTTGCACAAACCTACTTTTGATTTAAAGGGGCCTTGACACGGTCACCCAATTATTTTTAGTTCAAAATTGTTACTGATAGTAGAGTGGCCACTATTGTTAAGCTTGAGAACTTTCTCAAGCTCAACAAAAAGAATAAACATAAGAAGAAATAAAAACGACAGGACAAGGCACTTATTCGCAACTGAAAAATTTATTCAACAGGCTTTATATATATATATATATATATATATATATATATATATATATATATATATATATACACACATGTATATATACATATATATATATACAGAAAAGTGATCACGCATGCAGACCAAAGCAGGGGTAACAAATCAAAATAATTTACATGCGTGCGAACAATCAAGAAAAGTAAATTCGTTATCGTGTAGCAACACAGAAGGGTGGCTGATGCAAGCATCTCCTCTTTTTCTAACATCATAGGCCTCTGCTAATTCTCGCATAATCTAGTTATTGCTTTAAAAACAACCTGTTTCATTAAACACAGCATAGCGCTCGCACTCTTTACAATGGCCAGCCAGATGTGGCGCCCTAGATTCTTGCATAATCTTTATTGCTTTCAAAAACAACCTGTTTTATTAAACACGCCATAGCAGTCACACTCTTTACAATGGGCAGCCAGATGTTGTGCCCCAGATCATTAAGTCATGCATGGTGCTCTCTTAGATGAACACTGATGGAGTGACCAGATTGGCCCACATACACCTTCCAACATCTCAACAGAATCAAGTATACAATGTCTGAAATTCCAAAAACTTTTTTTGTTTACGTGTACATTCAGGGGGACTTCTAAGCACATGCAAGCAAAGATGTTTATTTCTTGCTGAAAACAGGACGTCAACTTTACACCTCGCATCTCCGGGCTTTAGTGCATGAGCTGTCCTATCGAATGACCGAAATTTTTTTTTTCAGATCATCTTGTGGCTGTGTGGCTTTTGCTCAATGCCTTTTGTTACGTCACTTAGCACGTGCTGGTGGGCGAGTTGGTTATGCATGTTATGCATTTGGCACCTTCGTTGTAACTTTTCATTACGTGTTAACATAAACTGATCTGATAACATTCTGTGGATAGCCAGCCTGTTCTAATTTGTTGACCTTATAATGTAAACTCAATTTCATTAGATCTTGACACACTTTTTTTAATGATTCCTCTTTTCACCAGTTTTGAGTGGCCTCACCTGTAATCAAGGATAGGCTTAACAGATTAGTTAATACCAGTAGACGTCATACGTTTAAAAAACCAATCTGTAAACAAGAAACTGTTGCTTGCTTTTCATGGGGCAACTAAAAATTTTTAAAAGTTTTCAAATATGTACAGCATCACGGAAGCAATTATCAGAATTATTGAACACTAGAAAATCATCCATGTATATATATACAATCTTCACAAGTCAAGAAATATGACATTCCAGCTCTGTATTAATCATGCCTAAAAAGATTGCACTCAATATCAGAGTGACTGACATGGAAGTTCCGGAATGTTGAACATAAAGCCCTTTGCCCCAAGACACAACGGTAGTGAAAGGAGAGCAACTTGGGAAAGCTTGGGACGAAAATTTCACTATTCAAGCAAATGCATTCATCATCATTATTCGCCGTGATGAATTTCCTCGCGCAGGTCAATGTCTTGAGTACAGCCATTAATTCACTGTGTGGGATAGAATAACATTATTAATCCACTGCAACTTTTAGGATTATGTTTTCAATAACTTCCACCACCGCTTCAGAGTTGCTAACATGATAAGGATCCAAAATTGTCGAGTGCTCCAGGTTCTTTTGCAGATATTGTGAAACTATGCTTTGTCACATGTCCCTGTCAGACAAAATGGCACTGAATGGCATATCAGGATTGCGGCTTTTTATAGAAAAAAACTTGTGAAGGTCAGAGTGCTTCGCAATTTTGAAAGCAGAAACTAAACATTCAAAATTGATGCCATCTAGAATAATAATTAGCACATCCTTGTGGACAAAGGAGGTTTTTAATAATCTTATACAAGGGTACTTTATCAGAAATAGCTTCAGCGGTGCTTAATAACTTGGTGCTTGTTCACCAAAAAACTTGTGCGAGAACTGATCGCATGACGACTCTCGGCACTAATGTGTTGAGCATTGAAACAGTATACCAACGCAACAGAGTGCCACCGTCGAAAGAGTTATGTATGAGGCGTGCAGTGCAGTGGGATTCTTTTGCGCTTTTGGATGGATGAATGTATGTATGTTATGAGCGTCCCCTTTGGAACAGGGCGGTGGGTTGCACCACCAAGCTCTTGCTATTATACTGCCTTATGTCCTACCTAGGTTAAATAAAAAAAAAAAAGAAACACTATGAATTCCCACAAACAAATTTTCTGATCCCCTATTGCGAACTGTGCTTTTGTACGTCTCCGTTTTTTGTCGTTTCCCTACTTTTCTTCCACCAATCCTCGAATTGCCTCTTACAAATCCCTATTGCGGACATGTTTACTTTTCCACTGCTCTCGCTGAACCCAAGGGCTTCAAGGAGGCCAGTGGTGCCTAAATCGACTGCTGGGTAGACGTCTTCACATTCTAATAAAACATGCTCCATCGTTTCCCTAGCTTTATCGCAGCAAGCACATGCTTCTTCTTCCTTCTTATATCTCGCTTTGAAAAGTGATGAGCGTCCCTTTGAGTTATCATAAATTGTTTCTTTCCCGATTTCGTTTTTTTTCTTCTTAAGTAGTTACTCATGGCAGGTTTCTTTCCCATTGCCGCCACCCATGAGATTATTTCGGCCTCTCTGACTTTCTGCTTGACGTTCTGTGTTGCTGTGTTGCCCCCCTACAGCCCATATACTTGCTGGTAAGCTTCCTAGTTCTTTTCCTCCACTGTGAATCAATGTTTTTCCTGTACAGATACCTCAACACTCTCACAGCCCATTTACTTTCTTCCATATTCCTCAGTCGTTCTTCATATTCAATTTTACTGCGAGCTTCCCTAACTCCAAAGCTAGTCCAGCCCATATCACCCTGCACAGCTTCATTTGTAGTCTTCCCGTGAGCGTGCTATGCAAGGCGACCCACTGACCTTTGGTTCATATCGAGTCCCGATTGTACCCCTGATTTAAAGCAAACAACCACATTTCCAAAAGTACTGGAACCATTACACCTTTCCACATATCTCTGAGCACCTCGTACCTATTGTATCTCCATAGCACTCTGTGCTTCATTATAGCTGCATTCCTCTTCCCCTTCACTGTTATTGCTTTTTCCCCGTGTTTCCATATATCTATTGCCTTCGTTTATCCATATACCAAGGTATTTATATTCTGTTACCCGAGGTATTTCCTGGCCCTGTTACCTAAGAACACACCGCGCCATTTAGCAGCACTGCCACGAAGCTTCTGAACTGCATGGTGTGCAGGTGCGTGCAAATGCTGAGAAATGTGTCATAAGGCAACCGAGCTCCTCTTTCATGCTTGTATCTGCACACGCTATGCCATCTAGTGGCCCTGACAGGAAGTTTGCGCATGTCCTGCGGGATGAGAAGCGGGGCATGCTGGTGCCTGCGAATTCTTTCCTTCCTTGCAGCACACTCAATGGCATCTACTCAGTAACCCAAGTTGGTGGGAGGTTCAACGGAGACCTGCACATACCCAGTGAATTCGTGGTACAGCTTGTTAAAGTGGGATTTACATAACAGGACCAATTGCCGATTCAGCCAGTGGATGAACATGACATAGCTCAGTGCTGTCATTTGTCACCATACACAAAAACACGGCAGACTAGCTGCTAGTGGCGTGATTTGTTGCACCTCATCCGCGTCGCAGTATTCTTTCGACTGAATTGGCGATCCATTCCATCATGTGAATTGAGCTATGAAGTGTTGCCATAAAAGAGACCACCATTGGACACCATGGGAACTGCGAAAAAGGCAAAGAAAGTATGATGGATGAATATGTAGCGCACTACTATGTGCCACAATGGTCCAGTCACAAAAGACGACACGCCCAGCATGCTGACGGTGCGCGAGCAGTGGAATCGGTGGAATCTGGTTTCCGCCTGATTGAGTGGGCTCAGCTAAAAATGTAATTTGTAGTCACCAGGCACCAGCGTCTTTCTGGTTTTTCTTCACCCACAAATTGGTGACTCCGGACTTCGCGTCATTGCTCTCAGCTGCTTCCCTGGGCCTACTGCTGCATGGAGCTCGAGCCCCACTGACTTCGTAGTCCGCCTTTTATCCAGTCAACCATGGCTTCGGATTCTCTCAATCAAGTACTGCTGTCAGCACCGCTACCTCACGATCCCAAGGTCTCCACTCTTAAGCTCCCGGAGTTCTGATCGACGGACTCGGAACTTAGGTTTATTGCCATCGAATCCTTGTTCTGTTGCCACCGCCTCAGTTCGCAGTTGACCATGTTCGACAACGTTGTTGGAGCGCTTCCACCTACTACTGCTGCGATTGTTTGCTATTGTTTGCGATTATTGCATTGCATGCAAGCCTTGGCTGGAGATCTGCCTTCAATTGACAGAACACTTCTCCAGGAACTTTTCTTCCTACGCCTTCCACAGCAGATGCGCATGATCCTGACTGCGTCTTCATTCTCGACCTAGGAATCTCTGGCCCAGTTGGCTGACAAGATTATGGATGTCGGTTTTCCCTCCATGGCCAGAGTTCATTGCCTGCCTGACCCTCCGTCCCAAGGCACAGCCCCTAGCGACAGCCATGCGCATCTCCTCGAAGCTAACGAAGAGCTCACACGGCAAGTAGTCTGACTGACAGCTGAGGACTGAGAGCTGAGGACTGACAGCCGCGTTCTTCATCATAACCTCGCCGCCCCAGCCCCAGTCACTCTGAATGCTATTCTCCTCCCGTTATGCTTTGCTGGCACCACCGTTGCTCTGGCTCTCATGCAAACCAGTGCCACTAGCCCTGCTCCTACACGGGAAATGTTTGGGCCGAACACTGATTGCGACCGCTGTTCCCGGCCCCAGATCCAGTCGCCTTTTTCACATCACCGACTGCATCACCAAAGTCCGCTATCTCGTCGACACTGGCACCGAGATTTGCGTCCTTCCTTATACGTTGGCTGAGCACCGCCATCCTCCCAACTCGTCTCCTCTCCCTGCAGTCAATGCATTGACCATCCGGACGTATGGACAAAAGTCGGGCACTATTGACATCAGCCTCAGACATACGTTTTGCTCAATTTTGTCATCGCGACCGTGCGCCAGCCCATCATCACAGCTGACTTTCTTTGGCACTACAAGTTGGTTGCTGACAAGCAGTCCAGTGCATCTTGGACTCCAAGATGAGCTTAACCGTCCAAGGAGTTTCCTGTTGCGCTCCACCGCTTCAGCTTCTCCAGGCGCACATGGCCGTTCCCGACTCTTGGTCAGCCGTTGTTGCCGAGTTTCTGGACGTCTTCCGACCCTTTTCCTTTCAGTCCGTGGTCGCTCACAGCGTGACACATCATATCATCATGACTGGCCCTCCGGGGTTTGCCCGGGCTCATCACCTTGCGCTGAATCGTCTGTCTCCAAAGAGGAGTTTGGACACATCCTTGACCTTGGCTTCATTCATCCTCCTCCAATCCGTGGGCCTCGCCACTCCATGTCATGCCTAAGAAGACCGGCGCCCCTGCGGCAATTACTGTGCTCTCAACAACGCCCTTGTCCCGGACCGGTACCAATACCTCGCATTCAGGATACGTTGGCACTGCATCCCTGCACCATTTTTAGCAAGGTCGGCGTGGTGAAAGCCTACCACCAGATTCCTGTGCAATCCTCATCCCAAGACCGCTATTATAACATCCTTTGGCCTGTTCGAATATCTGCATATGCCTTTCGGTCTTCATAATGTGGCCCAGACCATTCAGCGTTTCGTTGACCAGGTATTACGTGGCTTGACGTGCTGCTTTGCCTATCTTATGACATCCTCATCTACAGCACCACAGCCAAAGCTCGCAAGCTCCATCTACATCAAGTGCTTGCAAAACTCTGCAAGTTTGGTCTTGTCCTTAATGGTCCAAAGAGCCCGTTCAGCATTACGGAGTTGGATTTCCTCGGCCATCGCGTCACTGCACACAGCATTCGTCCACTCCTGACCCGCATCACAGCCATCTGTGACTTTTCTCAGCCATCCACCACCAGGCAACTGCCTGAATTTCTTGGCCTCCCCAACTATTACCGTCGCTTCATTCCTTGCTGCGCCAATATATTGCAGCCTCTACACGACCTTCTCTCAGGTCTCAAGACACCGAATATTCCCGTGGCCTGGCACAACACCGCTGAGCACACGTTTAGAGGCACCAAAGAAACCATTGCTGGTGCAATGCTCCTTGTCCACCCTAAATGTGATGCCCTAGGATCTGTCATGGCTGATGCACCGGACACCGCTGTCGGTGCAGTCTTGCAGCAGTTTGTTGCTGGTGCTTGGCAGCCTATCGCCTTCTTTTCCAAGAATCTGGTGCTCCCTGAGCACCGCTACAGCATGTTTGGCCGAGAGCTGTTCGCCATCTACTTGGCTGTGGAACACTTTCGACATTTTCTCGAGGGACGCTTCTTCCATGTCCTTACCAAGCATAAACCAGTGACCTCCGCCTTGGTGTCCAGCAGTACCGTTGAACGTGGATGGGATGTACAAGATTTTTACAGCTGCTCAGCACCATTTAGCATGTTTTGTCTCATCATCACAAAAATTATTGCCACGACAATCTGCATATATCAGCTCGGTGCATCATTATATGGTACTAACTAAAAGGACCTACTATGATGTAGCTCATGTCATATTTGCTTATTCAATCGACAAGGTAACATGGCAAATGTATTAGCAACATTGCAAAGTTACTCCAGGTTTTCCTACAGGTTGTGCATATTCAGAATGAATATGATCTCTCATTTGTTAACCATTGATTTATTCATAATCAGTGCACTCAATTAAGCCTCAGGTTTTATTCCCACGACTGTTTTGTCATAATATGGTTATCTGACAGTGTGTGGATGCACATCTGCATGACAGTCTGCTCTTGGCAACAGTCTTATTGCCACTGTGTGTGGTTGATGTCACAGTCTTGCATCTTGCGCCTCAGATTGAGCCATGTTCCAAGGAGGCCAACATCAACCAGTCGATGCCGTTCAAACAATGGCCGTGGTTGCAGGTACGTGCAGCGTGCTGCATACAAGTCGCATCCCTCACCATGATCACTTTCCCACACAACTGTTGCCAGCAGCAAGTCCCAGGAACGCAAAGCACCATGGCAGCAACATGCCTCCAGGTGCCGCACATGTGCCTCAGATTCTGGGTTGCGCGTCCTGTCACTCAGCAGCAGCAGGTCATTTGCACTGGAGCCCAGTGCATCAAGGAATGAATCTGGGTCTGGCTTGGTGGCCACCAGTACGCACAGTGCCCCACTACCTGCATAGGGCACAATCATCCTTTCGTCATTCACTCACTCGATACCTAAAAACATGTAAAATATTTTATTCCAGTGGTTATCCAATAGGTAGTAAAGCCACAAAAACCGGAAGACATATTAAGAGAAACTCCAAAGAATTTCAGCTGTATTGGTAAATTATGGTTCTATAATACCAACAAGGCCACTCTTACTTTTATTGTAGGCTTCGCAAGCCAGAAAAGATGCAAAAAATCTATACAGGTGGTGATGCCACCTCAAAGTTCCCGCACGAGCTTGTCATTACCTATTGCATTTTGACAATGCCTGCATGGCCTAGTTAAGTTTTTAAATTGTTACCTAAAGGAGCCAAGGAAAGAACTTTGAAGTTTCGGAAACTTCTACTGTGACACAACACAAACAGAGAGAGAGAGAGAAAAGAAAAAGATGCATTTAAAGCACCCGCACTAGAGGTTCAACACAAAATTTGAAACATCAAAGGTAGAACTTTATTTTCTCATCTAATAATGAACCTCTTAGTGTATAATTAACGAAAATGAAGTGTTAAGAGAGCACTTATCACTCTAAACTGGTTTTGTCTTTCTCCTTAGTGCTCCTTAACTCCACTTTTCCTACATGACACCTGCTCCTCACCCAGACTTGCCCCATATTCACAAATTGGCATAGATTGAAAGCTTTTCCTTAACCCCAGCGAGCTAGAAACTGCTTCAGCAATGCTCCTAGGCGATTTGCTCAGACTGTTTGAGATCTATCTCGATTTTTTGTGTACTTTTACAGAATTTTGGTATGCAGAAATGTTGACAAGTGTTTCTGAAATCTAGCGATGACCTCAGTCGACAGGTATCACTTTTCTCTACTTTGTTGGATACTCACAAAAGCATTTGTGCCAAGGAGGGTGAAGCTAAAGAATTTTAATTCTGTGAACAAATTGGGCTTTTTGGTGATTAGTGACACCTCTGATGTGGCCGACATCACACAGGGAACTGCAAAAACTAAAGAAAAGTCACCGACGATTATGATACTCCTCAACACGAAATTTGAGCACAGCTCTATATGACTTTTCATTTCATGTCTCAATATTTTGTATTACCATTATATAGGCACACAATTCATATTAGGAAGAGGACACTGAGTGGTGTAGCTCGGGCAGACAAACTGTATGTATCCTATTGCACATTGCAAATGGAGCGACATGTGGCACGACTGCCTAGCTAATTGGGGGATCGCAAGAGGCACTGCATGGGCGACGCGTGGGCCCCATTCACAGCATGGCCTGAGACTGAGGTAGCAGGCAGCGAACATGCATTTTGTAGATCAGTGGCTCTGACATCAGGTGGGGATGTTCAGTTGAGAAGAGATTGTGGGTGGCAGGTTCGAAAATGCCATCAAGGTAATGCACTTCTGGTAAGAACCTGGCAGATAAATCCAGGCCCAGGCTGCCCCCTCCCCCGCAGGTCTCCAATTTGGCTACACTTTGTATACTTGTTCTCGTTACTGCCATCATAGACTCCTAGATAGTTTTTTGAGAAGCTATGGTATTGTTGGTGCCACATTAGTACATCTAAAAGACATGTTTTTTGCCGCAATTTAACACACACAAAAGGAAGACACATAAAGACTACACTGGTTTAAGTGGGCTGTGACCCATGAATATATATACACATACATACATTGCGCTGGCTGTTCACAAATCTACGTTACCCAGTGGTCAAACAATCTAGTTTCCGATTTGTAGAGCATGGCAGATGTATCGCTAATGCAATTTGTACCTTTCTTTTTTATATAGTAAGCTTCCATTAGCTCACGTGCTGTTTGAAATCTACTTCTGCCAAAAATCTTAATCTCAGAAAAACGTGGTTTGCACATGCAGGCCTTACAGTGGGCAGGCAAAATGTGCCATGCCATCTTTCATTAGATTTAGTTCGTGTAAATTGCGGCAAAAAATATGTCTTTTTAGCAAGCACAAACTAGGCCAACAAGCAGTTCTGTTGCAACATATTATTAGTACATCGTGCGAGCACAGCACGGAATCGACCTGCATACTTCACAGCTCCCTTGCAGATTGTAGTTAAATACAGCGCCGCACAACTTGACCTTTCTTGTATGCCGAGGAAAGCTGCCTACGGCCACCCTCTGGAAGAATTGTGGCGGCAAACAGAAAACATCTTGTGCCAACGCCAACTTTCTCACAAATGCTCTGTAGGTTACCTGGGAAAAAAAATCATACTGAAATTGGCTGTTAGGACTCATAATCATATAGTTTAGAGTGAAGTTCTAAATGTTACAGAATTGCCATCTACTGTCAACACATCGGCATCTACATGGGAGTATGGTTACAAAAAAAGAAAAAAAGCTGTAACTTGTTTTATTGAAACTATCCCAAAGAAATATGTCAATTAACCACTAAGACAACTCCAACATTATGCCAGGTTTCATTCAGTTGTCACAATTACGTAATTCACAGCGAACTTGTAAAAATTGTGGAATTCCCATTTTTTTGTCAATACATGAGCTTCTACGGGAGGGAAACGAACAGCCCCATGTTTGTCTGCTAGAATAAAACTTTAGTCCTTCCAAGTTTTATTCAGATAATTAACTAGTAAGTATGCTGAATCACAAATAACAAATGTGTTTTGTTTCGTGCACTCCTTTGGACTGCGCCTCGGTCAACGCATATCGTCGCTCGCGTTGAGGCTGTTCAACAGCCACCTACGTCTAAGCAGTGCTGTAAAAGCCCTTCGCGGTAGCTCTGTATGTACGACGTAGTGAGTGATGTAGTATGTTCCTGATAAGGTGACCAAGGGGGATATTGGTACCACTTCACTCCACCGTTCACTATGGAAAGGCCATCTGCAATTCATACATCTGAAAAGCAAAGTCTCTACGATGAGCGACGTCGAGAGGCGGACCATCGTCATCGTGCCAACCTGGCAGCCCTAGTAGCAAAGCGTGCCCGTGAGTAAGCAACAAGCAAGAGCCGCCGCCGCTGCCGAGAACGCAGCCAATTGTCAGCAACTCCACCAGGGCACGGGGCTGGGATTCAATGGCGCATACGCAAGGTTCCAGAGATACTTTCTCGATCACAACTTCAGATCAAGCTGTCGAGCATGTGGTTAATTGTGATTTGATAACGACGACTGCTTACGTTTGGAAGAGCGATGACAGTAGGCGGTATGTATATTTACATATCAACGAAACTCTAGTTGTTGATATCAACAATCAACAAACTTTTCATCATAGCAATTTCACTGGTCAACCACCTTCGCAGGGTGGAATGGCTCCTCAGTTTTTTGACAAATGTGGATGCAGGAATGAAAATAGTATTTTCGTCACTGTAATAATAATCGTCGTACTACTAGTACTCCGTGTCAGTGAAGTGCTGGCCTTGCGCATGGATGCAAATATTTTGTCAAAAAACTTGTATACTACAACACAGCACTTCAAATGAAAGGTATTTTACACATTACAATATTTTACCAATGTATCCTGCTGGCAACTATATGTATCGAACTTGTAGCTCCACTCCTTCAGCTAGCTTACTGTTGTAAACAGTGCGCTAGATGGCAACATATGGCAAAGTTTTGCCCGTTAGCACTGAACTTAGCATCGCAAGTTGGTAGGTGAGCGTTATTAATACGAAAGCATTATACGACCCACAAGGCAGAAAAGCCGGCCTTGTTCAAGGGGCCGTCATCAGTGCCTTGCATGCTGTTGGTAGCCATAAACACAGTGAATGCATAACAATGTTCATGAGTAGTAATTATGGGCAAATAATGTTGGAGTAAGATGACCTAAGCCAGAGGAAAGCTAATTAGCTTGCAAGGTTCTGACTGGTGTTGTACAAGTCGCGGGCCGCTTTTTTCGTCGCGACGATAGATTGGATTTTTTACAAGCACAGAGGAGGGAACATGTGACCGAGAAACCGACGCCTCAGGAGAGCACCTGAAATTACAATAAAGGAGGCGGTGCAGGGTTTCCAAGGCACCCAAGGGGTAGCGAAGGGTTAAAAGCTGGAAGTAGGGCGGCCCGTAAGCGTGCCAGGGGTGTTCGCACAATAAATTGGCTGTCCGCGGTAGCGGGAAGCCGATCTTATACACCCCTGGCACGCGTCCGGGTTCTAGCTTGCGTGTCCTGGTGGCGCCGCCAATAACGCGACATAATGACACGTTGCTACAATTAGTAAGAAACGAGTGAATAAATATACGTCAGGCCGCCAACTTGTGACGCTAAGTTCAGCACTACCGCGCCCCGCGACTTCTGCAATTAACACCAGTCAGAACTTTGCCAATTAGCCAGTGGATTAAGGTTGGTACAAATTACGGCAAGGTAGAGTTACGAAGGGCACGTGACTGTATGTCACGTATCATGGACGTAACCGAATAGAGTACTTTCGCATTCAATTCACGTAAACATATTTGACTTAATCTTTACATTATCAGCCGCCTTTTGTAATTACAAGAGCTTGCATTTTTTTCTTATTGTTGGCGGTCCCTGCAGGGCATCAAAGCAGAAACCCGGGCTGGTCCATGGGTTGGGGCTCGCCGGGACTCCAACAACCCACCACCCTGCTATAATAGCAGGATCAAAGCCCGAAAGGATGTAGTCTTGCTGAACCCTTGGCCGTCAGTGTGTCATTGAACTGTAGCACAATGCGATCAACTCGAAATATTGCGCGAAATGTTTAGCGAAGAAGCCGACTCCAGATGCGTCGAGGTCGGCAGCTAAAACCGTCAAAGCTTAACAAAAGCTGGATTCTACAGAAGCGAACCTGCCAGCATGAGAGCTGCCTTGCCTGGCCGGCTCCTTGAATCCTTCACAATGTCCTTCACGGCAGCGCCGTAGTCTTGCAACAGGCTCTTCCAGTACGTGCCTGCAATATATACCTCATTACAGTGCATATTTCGCAAGGAATCAGCGTCTGGCCAGCCATACGTCGTACTCACCTAGGCGTGACGCCAGTCGCGCGATCATCATGCCCGACAAACGCCCGGCGCCTACCAAATGTAGTTTCTCACTACATTATTATAGTGAGAAACCCTATGAGAATGAAGAACTAGCAAGAACACCTATATGGAACTAGCTTATTTGACTGTATACTTTAATTCGTATTTCTACAACTAGGGGCGCTCAACGCGGATAAATATTTGATAAATGAACATATATAACCGAAAAACATAGTTACCATGTCATTTCTTACAAAATAATCAGACAATTGTGTTTATTTCTGTTATTAGGGTATGTGATTTACTACTTGATTAAACGTTTTAGACCTCACTGATGTGCGTTAAGCCAATGGTTAAGCAGACATAAGTTTCGAGATCCCCCCACGTTTTCCCTTTCGCGCCTGCGCACAAACGTCGGGCGATGCCTCAAATGAACGCCTCGTCAGTGAACCTGACTTAGCGGACGGTCCAAAGATTGACTGTGACGAAACTGTGTTTTGTGTTCTTGCTTTCCAATTACTTTCTACGTCTTAATCTGTGGCGTCGGCAAACGCCTGCCCCGAGTCAAAAAGGGATTAGGATAACTTATCATTATTGACGACGCACTGTGAAAGGTACAGCTTCCCTTGTCAAAGTATTATGTTAATTCTGTGGCTGTAGCCATGACTAGAGTCAATCACTGAACATGAGCTATGCAGCTGAACCAAGGCAATCAAGGACTGAACCTAGCCCATGCCGGTGCGCTAAATTTCAGTTTCCAATGAGTGCGCCTCTTGAGTGCAGTTCTATCGACGAGGGCGTTTCTCTCCGCAATGGCATCCGCATGCCCATCCTTGGCTTGGGTGAGTACAAACTTGAAGCTGGTAGGTAGTGCTGAACTTAGCGTCAGAAGTTGGCGGCTGGGCGTGAGTAATTTTTATCGTCCCGACGAGAAACGCGCCCCACGACCTTTGCAACACCTGTCGGCACGTTGCCTTCGTTATCTCCGCAGGTACATCGCACAGTGGCGGGTACTGCCACTCAACTGTGGTATATGCTTTGCGCCACTGTGGATACCGGCTCGTGGACACGGCCAAGCGCTACGGCTGCGAGCAGTATCTAGGTGAGGCTATCGCGGAGAGCGGCGTGCCACGCGAAGAGCTCTTCCTCGCCACGAAACTGTGGCCGCGCGACTACCAGGGCGCTGGGGGCGACGGGCCACGGAATGCGTTCCGGGGATCGTTGGAACGGCTCGCGGTTGACTACCTAGACCTGTACCTGATGCATTGGCCCGAGTGCCCGACTGAGTGCGTGGACCGACAACGCACGCTGGACGACACGTGGCGCCAGCTAGAGCTCCTTTATGATGAGGGTCTGTGCCGCGCCGTGGGCGTCAGCAACTACGAACGAGACGACCTTGAGCGCCTTCTAGACGTGTGCAGCCTGGTGCCGCACGTGAACCAGCTCGAGTTCCATCCACACCATGCGCCTGAGGAACTGCTGCGCTTCTGCGCGAGCCAGGGCATCCTCTTCCAGGCAGGCAGTGGGTGTTCGGGTGTCAGCCCTTTACGCTGAGGCGCTACTGCTACTGCAGGGCTACTCACCACTGGCCAAGGGCCGCCTGCTGGCCGACCCCGTAGTGTGCCGTGTGGCCCAGCACCACCGACGCTCATCCGCCCAGGTGCTGGTGCGATGGTCGCTGCAGAAAGGCGTCGTGGCCATCCCCAAGTCAACGCAGCGGGACCGGGTGCGCGAAAACGCTCAGGTACGCTTTTGGCTAACCTCTGTGCTTTTGCTATTGGATAACAAATCCTTCTGTGCAAGTTGCGACTTCAATTTTGTTGATGTAAATGAGAAACAACAAACCACAGAAAACGGAACCTTGCAGAACTCTTCAGATGGCGGTACTTAATGGAGAATCGCACTCGTTTACACCGAGAAACTGCAGTCTGTTAATAAGAAATGTTCGATCCAAGCAAGAATGTGTGGGTCGAGGTTAAGTTTACAAAGCTTGAAACAGAGAAGGTGATAGGCAACTAAGTGGGAAGCTTTGTGGAAGTTCGGAAAGATGCAGCCACTGGCGAGCCTTCTATCGAATGCAGCAAGAATATCATTTGTAAACGCAATAAATTGCCCCGCATGAAAATTTCTTGTGAAATCCTTGCTGAAAATGGCTAAGGATTGAATTGTTTTCCAGAAAGTTCACTAGATAAAATATTATGCTCGAGCATTTTGCATGGTATGCTAGTCAAGGATATCGTCTTAGTGGCGAACTGGCATCACCGGATTTAAACACTGGCACAACCCAACCATACCTATGTACATTATAGTCATCAGGCAAGGGGTGCAATGATACTGTGAAAAGATGCTTGATACAATTATAGAATATTGAATTTTCATGTTTCTTATAAATTTAGAATCAATAACATCAGCACATGACAATGGTTACAATTTTAATGTTTGCATTAACTTAAGCACGCCAAAAGAATCATTTGCAATAGGGTCCATACATGCATTTGTGCTGGTGCACAGGGGCCAAGTGAATTCAGCTGCTCGAAAGCCCCGAAATCTCATCATTCATAACAATATAGCATTCAGCACAAGGAACAGCTACCTGTTAGCATGAACAAGTGAAACCTCTTTCTTTTTTGTGATGCCGATAACACTCCAAGATTTCTTTGAATTTTGAACTAGCTATGATAAAAAGTATGCTTGGTGTTTAGCTGCATTCTTGAATAACTAAACGGCATGAAGGTGAGATGACCAGTAGCACAGTTTTTAGCTCTGGTAAACCTTTTTTTAATCAAGGATTTTACTGAAACATTAAGCCATGATGGGTGATGCCTACAGAGGATCAACTGTTGTGGTATACAGGGTGTCCTATCATGCACCAAGATTAAAGAATATGCAAATGCCTTGTATCTGGACAGAACCAAAATAATGTTGTTTGCCGTCACTTCAAGATTAACTCCTCAAATAGTATGATTAGATGGAAAGTGTCAATAAGCAAATTCTAAGCAAGAGGAAAAATTCCCGATACATCTTTCTTTTGCTTAATACATGCAAAGTGCCTCGAGCGGCCAGTGCACACAGCCGTACAGGCCTGGCCATTAGAAGTGCTGCCGTATGCGGTCGTAAGTACGCCAAAGGCTGAGGTGGCCTGCAGTAGGGGTGTCATGGAACTCCTCAAGAACTGATGCCCGGAGATGGTGTGGTACAAGTAAAAATTCTTGTCCTTCAGCGCGTAAGCTGCGATGGTAGAGAATGTCATCGCGGAGCACGAACATGTGTAGCGTGGACGCAGAATGTCGAGAATTGAGACGATCGATGAGAACACATAAGCAGTCATCACGTCGTTCAGCGTGGATGTTGTGCACATCAAAAATGGCCAGGACAGTCTACAGGAAATTCAGGGCAGTTGACAGGATGATGGCAGAGGCAGTTGGCGTCCTTGTGCAAACGGCCTGATTTGTATAAAACTGAAAATAATATTCTTAGAGCCCTGGAGCCCATCTACCCAATTGTCCAGTGCGGTCTTTAAATGGACGCTAAAGGGAAAAATGATTTATCAGTAAATTACCGTTCTACAACACCAAAAACAGCACTCTTGCAACGCTAAGACGTTTGGTAAGCCAGAAAAAGCGCAAGAACGAAATACGGGTGGCGACGCCTACTTAAGTTCCCGCACTTGGGGGCTGTGACATCTTGGATTTTGATGGCATCTTCTGGCCTACTAATTATATATAGCGGTACAAATTGACTACATTGTGTTCTAAAGGAACCAAATATTAAACATGGCAAGTTTCAGGAACCTTTATTCAGCCAAGGTGGCCCAAGTGCGAAAACATACTTTGGAATCCCTGACGTCACGCTGATGTACCGGCGCTGGAGTTTCAGTGCGAAATTCAAAGACTGATTCTTGGACCTTCATTTTCTCATCTAATAATCAAACTATCTTTTTGAAATGACTGCCTGCAGGGTTCTCAAACAATGCTTCATTAGTCTAAACTGATTTATTGTTTTGCTTTAGTGTCCCTTTAAGTGGGGAGAGCCAGCACAAGGCGTCGTGATCGGTAACCACGGAAAATGTGCGGCTGTACAAGTCGGGCTGGAATTTGGCAACTGCCCAAACTAATGCCAGCTACTCCTGTTTGGTAATTGAAAAATTCCTGTCGGCGGGTGACAGGAGGCAGCTGGTGTATGCAATTACGCGGTTTGTGTTACACTGCAATTGAACAAGTACAGCCCCAATTCCATGGCCACTGGCATCTGTGAGAAATTCAGTGGCGGCTGGTGGATCATAATGAGCCAGCGATGGAGGAGCCGTGAGCAAGCGTACGAGTGTGGAGAAGGCTTTGTTTTGAGCAAGCTCCATGTGAAAGCAACGTCCTTAACTAAATGGGTGAGTGGGGAGAGTGATTTCGGCGAAATTCTGGATAAAACGACAGAAATGCGAGCATAGTCTAACAAAGCTTCTTACGTATGTGATGGAATACTGAACAGGAAAGTTCTGGACAGCGTGAATCCTGTCAAGGTCGGGTTGAATGTCAGGGGCACTGACAAGATGGCCAAGAATGGTAATTTGATGTCTAAAGTGTCACTTGAATCAGTTCATTTGTAGGCCGGCGCGTTGGAAAATAGCCGTGAAGTAAGGACTCCATCATTCTTTCGAAGGTATCCGGGGCATTGCAAAGGCAGAATGGCATAATCTTGAATTGATAGAGGCAGTCATTTGTTACGAAGGCAGCTTTCTCACAGTCCAGGTTATCTACCGAGATTTACCAATAGTCTGATCGGAGGTCTATCGATGAAAAGTACTTGGCTCCGTGCAAGCAGTCCAAGGCACCAACAATATGTGGCAAGGGCTCGACATCCTCGAGCGTGATTTTGTTGAGGTGTCTGTAATCCCCACAAAAACGCTGCCATCCTTCTTCTTGACAAGGACAACAGGGGATGCCCGCGTACTGCCTGATGGCTCGATAACACCTTTAGTGAACATCTTCGACTTCTCATTGTATCTCTTGTCGTTCAGCATGCGAAACACCGTACAGCCAGCGACATATCGGCTTGGCGTCATCGGTGTAAATGTGATGGGTGACCACTGATGTTTGGCCTAAAGGGCGGCCGTTAAGGTAAAATATGGTGCAGTAGGTTTCCAAGAGACGGCGGAGGCCAGCAGCTTGTGCTAGAAGGTCAGGTGCAATTATCTTCCTAAGTTAGTCTGTGAGAGTCGGTGAATCGGAGGTTCCTGTAGAGGGCGACGGAATTTCGGCCTCAAGAGCTGATATCTCACAATCATTCACGGGTGAGATGTTGCCTAATTATATGCGTCCGGCAACAATTTGAGTCGAACAGTTAAAATTAAGGAAAGGGAGTGAAGTTTGATTGCCTGTAACACCAAGCATGGCATGGGGAACGGCCAAATTTCTTTCAAGCAGTATGTCAGCGGTGGCACATAGTACACAGATGCCATCAGGAGCAGATGGTAACGGCAGTAGAGTAACTTACATTGAGGCGACAGGCGGATTTCTTCGGGAGAGCATAACTGTAGTTGTGTGACTGGTCGACTACAGCAGCCGTGGGGCAGTTCCAAGCTGAATGACACTAGACGCGCACTCAAACAGGGCTGAACGGGACGATAAAAAGTCTAAGCCCAGTATAACGTCATAAGGGCATTGTTCCAAAACAGCAAACAGCTGCTAGGTGCCCCGTGATGCCAGTGTGAGCAGTGCACATACCAAGCACGGTAGGCATTGCTCTGTCGGCGACGCAGAGGGTGCGTGGTGCAGCGGGTGTGAGAATTTTGTTCAGGCCTTGGTGCAATTGGGCACTCATCACTGAAACCTGTGTGCCAGTGTCAATGAGTGCTGCGACACTGACGCCATCAACCAAGACGTCCATCTAGTTTGTTTTGTCGGCAAAGTGATCGGAGAGTTTTGCAGTCGAGTCGTCAATGCAGCGTCACCTCCGGGAGCTGTACCGCTTAGTTTTCCGGAGACTGGCATCGGGGCTGCTGCAGGGACGGTGGGCAACGAGCCTGCCACGATAGAGACCATGGTGGACGAGCTGGTACGGAACGGGACTGGTGACATTGGAACAACGACGAGGGACTGTTCCTCCAAGTAACATGAGCGGCATTGTTTGGCTGTTCTTGTGCCATTGGAGGCTGGTAACAACGCTCGCTCTGTTCTGGGTGATAACTGGTGAATGGCGGTCGCACGGGGGAGGAGATAGTAAAGTTGTTACAGTGGCGAGCAATGCGACTAATGCGCCGGCCGGCAAAACAGATTGGCCGATCGTCTGCAGTTCTCCGCTCGGCTGGATTTTGGTAGTGTGAAGGATACCGCAGACCAGTCTATGGACCTGCAGCCAGAGACAGCTGTGAAGCAGCAACGGCACATGCAGAATGAACTCCCAAGATTAGAGAGTTCCTTGCGGACTATTGCCTGCACAAATGGTGCTGTAGCCAAGTTGTTCAGCTCACTGGGGCGAGAAAGAAGGGCTGCAGGAGCCATGGCTTCAAGTTCTTGCCCACACTATCCACGTCGGGTCCTGTGATGATGATGGTCACTGCACTCCTAGCCTGTTGTCACAAGAGGATGTCACAGCTTGAGGTGATGACCACTGCGGAGCTCTGTTATTGTTTCTCTTGGGTATCCCACACCTTCACCAATTTGTTACGTTGCAGAAGTCACACATAAAGATGTATTTATAATTTATATAAGAGAGGCAACGATGCATAAACAAGGTGGCTCTCGAGACCGATTCCGCCTCCATACGTCAAATCGTCTTCTGACTGGCGCCACTCTTGGTTGCGCCAACCCCCACCGGGGTGGGGGTTGTGGGGACGGCATGCATAAATGGCGCCAAGAATGTAGGTGGCAAAAAGTTCGGGACTTAGGCAGAGCATCTTGCCACTGCCCGATCCCTTGACACCAGACTGCCATAGCCAGTAGCCTAACTGCAGTTCACCTACCCCTTTGTAACACGTGCTGCTGAAAGCCAATCCCAGGGTGTCTACCAAGTTGACATTTCCAAATTCCCTGAGTTTTCCAGGTTTTCCCTGAGTGCCTTTGCGAAATTCCCTGAGTGATGCAGAACTATGTTTTATGTCAAGACGGGCGGGAACCATATCACCAGATGCTGTCACTCTTTAATAAGCATATGAAAAAAATTTTTTTAAAAGAACCGACTTAATCCAATTTGAATACTAAGTAGTGTTTATATCATAAGAAGCCAACAAACACTGACATTAAGGACAACATAGCGAAAATTACTTGTGCTTCATAAATGAAATAAAGAAACGATAAATTAATGGAAATTAAATGGATGAAAAAACAACAAAAAAACAACCGAACCCACAACCTTCGCGAAATGCGAAGGTTGTGGGTTCGGTTCCCACCTGCGGCAAGTTGTTTTTCATCCACTTTAATTTCCATTAATTTATCGTTTCTTTACTTCATTTATTAAGCACAAGTAATTTCCCCTATGTTGTCCTTGGTGTCAGTGTTTGTTGGCTTCTTATGATATGACTAATAAAAATTGAGCCCCTCGGTTAACTCTCCTTCTTCTCGTTTATTACATAACGAGGGTCTCGAATCCGGCAACATTGATGCCTTCAGGTAGCATATGTGGGTTTATTGACCAGTTGCCTTCACCCAAAACGATCACGTTCTCGTGACGCCTGCGGCAAAAAGGACGTTCCACGTCCGCCGCCAAGGTCTGTGAGTGGTGACGCTGGCTAACACTCCCAGGGTTCTACTAGGGCACATGAATACCCAAGAAAGTGGATGGGAAAACAGCGCTGCGGTAGCTCAATTGGTAGAGCATCGCACGCGAAATGCGAAGGCTGTGGGTTCGGTTACCACCTGCGGCAAGTTGTTTTTTCATCCATTTTAATTTCCATTAATTTATCTTTTCTTTATTTCATTTATTAAGCACAAGTAATTTCCCCTATGTTGTCCTTGGTGTCAGTGTTTGTTGGCTTCTTATGATATGACTAATAAAAATCGAGCCGCTCGGTTAACCCTTCAAGTAGTGTTTATGTTATTCAAAAAAGGAATAGAAGGTAGGGGTTAGTAAAATGCTCAGCAAATAAAGTGCCTTCGAAAGACATTGCAAATCGAGTCAGACATTCTCAAATACAAATAAAAAGGAGCTGCATAGAGAAGCAAATATTTTCGAATATGAGCTATTTATACCAACTGATGGCAAGCTCAGTGGTATGAGGCCCGAATTTTGTCACAATTCAGTCTCTCTCTCAACAGCTCGTAAGTCAACCTCAACTGTCCTGACATACTCTCAGCCAGCACATGACGCCTCAGTGTTGTTTCACAGCTTTAAAGAATTTATTTTGGTTTGTATGAGGGACATCTGCATCTCGGCGTCAGCCAAGAGTGTTTTTTGAGCTCAGGGTCCTTCAAAGAAGCGCTCGCATACTTCATTCCCCGTTCATTCCACAATGCATCTATCCTTTCTCTTCTCATGCTCCTTTTGTCGCGCGTTCGCACTACGGACCATTTGAAGCATACTCATGGTCAGTTTACAGTCAACGTCCAATTTTTCGGACCCCCTAGGGGCCGCGAAAACTTCCGAAAAATCAGGCAGTCCGACAAAATAAATGCATGTCTTTTACTGTTCTTAAGGGCTCAAATCGACACAGGCACGTCTGGAAAAGCTCGGAATGCCTGTCAGTACACTTATTAGGCATAGCGGTGCTCCTACTATGACAGGAGAGGGCGGGCGCACGCGTGTAAAATTAAGGAATACATACTGTGTCCCGTGACAATTGCCCCTTCCTACGCTTGTTAAGCTTCACAGCAATACTTTTGCGAATGCTTCACCGCGTCACACCACTGTACTGAGGCGAAACTAACTTTCTGGAACCAGCATTATGGAACGCGCGGTGCTTTCCGAGCTTCGAAGCCAAAATTATTGCTGACAGCGGAGAAATGAAGAAACACGGCATCGAACGGCAAGAAGCTTAATGGCGAACTTCGAAACAGCTAGGCGTAGCGTTGCCGCAGTGTTGGCTACGGCTGCCAGCGGATCTGCGTGCGATAGCGCCGGTTCGAGGCGGCGAGGTAATTAAAATGGCAGCGGTGGTGGCTTTGATTATTGCCGTTTCGGACCTGCGGTCATGCAGAACGTCCGGAAAATCGGACGGCAAGGAGTTCTTGCGTCCGAAATTTCAGACGTTCTGATAAATTGACTCTATGGGTACGTGGTGGTGCCGCGAAGCCGTCCAAATTATCGGGAATCCGGAAAGTCGGCCGTTGACTCTACACTGGCAACTCCTCCAGCCGACGACGGGGCGTCAAAAACGATTCGTTACGATTCCTGTCTGTTACTCGAGCCAGCATTACGGCGACTTTCGACCCTTTCAATAAAATTACAGCTAATTTTCCCTGTTAGATGCACAAATTCCCTGAGTTTTTCCCTGAGAATTCCAGGTTTTCCCGGTTTGTAGACACCCTGAATCCTAACAAAATGTCTCCGCAGTCTTCACAACAGCTGGGTGTCAGGAGATGGATCATTTTCAAATCAGAGCTGCTAACCCTTATTTTACGGCAAACTACGGATGCCATAATTTTTACATAGGCTTTGAACACAGAAAGCAGTCCTGCATCAGACTGTCTGCCTCATACCTTCCCGAGTGTGATCAAATAATGATACGAGTCACGTGACGAAGATTACAATACCACGATCGCAAGTTCCCTCCATACATCTTCAAGCAAGTTGGATAGCAGGTCACCGAAAGTGAGTGAGACTTGCATCGTGCGATACTAACGAACTATAGCTCAAACGTTCATTCCTGTATTTTATGTGCAGAACAACATATCATGTGCACAATGCAGGAAGCGCCATTGAGTAGCAGGCAACTTGCAAAATACTATGCACCCTCTTCCCTACGTAGTCATGGCCGAACCACTCACTAGATGATCTGGTGAGAAAACAATGCTTAAAACAAACCTGGGCTGCAACAGGTCTCTTTTTGCTCTTTGCCTTTCTTTTTCTGTGTCAAGTAATGATTGAAGGAAATGCCAATCCTTTTGCTGTTAATGAAAAACAGATTGCGCATTTTATAGACCATTGCAAAAATCCTAACTTGCTGTCTTGCCTGACTGCTGGGCATTTTATTTATTTTATTTCATTTCATTCGTACTGCCAATCGCAATGGGGATTTTAGCTCTTCTCCACAGACACCCTCTAAGTGCGGTCTCTCAATGGAAGGAGTCTGAGTGCAACGAATTTATAATTTCTGGGAAAATTCGTTGGCCTCATGGTTCCCAACCCCATACCTAGCCGCTGAGACGAAATGTATTGTTGCCATTCAAGCACTTCTGGGCTACTAAGCATAGTTAAAAACTCGAGAGACCCAACTTCAGATCCACCTGTCATTCATTCCTCTTACTCCTCGTTCTTGCCAATCTGCACACCAGCTCATGTGGTTGACCAGGGCGCTGTGAAAGATACGCCGCAGGTGCCCCTCTCCTTTCAGCAGCAAGTGATGGTGGCAGGTTTGATCCTCTCAAGAGCAACCGTGTCCTCACACATATTCTGCAGTATAGTAAACTGGTGTTCTGAACACGTGACCACTGGGAAGGGGCCGTCATATTGAGTTTGAAGAGGATGACAAGGCCAGTCAATATGGATGAAAACAAGAGGATGTTTGCAAGCTTGAGGACAGGAAAACATTGCGTGGACTGGTGTGAGCAGAAGTCGATGAAGGACGCAATGTTTGCATGAAAGGCCGTAGACACCGAAAGAAAGACCCTCGTTTAGCAGCAATAGGCAGCATGGGATAGGCGGTGACGAGATCACCCACCAAGTGTAGGGTGCAGCCGTAAACCATCTCGGCTACTGAGTAGGAGAGTTCTGGTTGGAGGTTAGATCGAAGGCCAAGCAGTACGATGGGTAGGTCTGAAATCCAATCGTCAACACGAGGCTGAGCAGTAAGCGCGGCTTTCTACTGGTGCTGCAGCCTCTTGACAATGCCGTTGGATGCTGGGTGACATGCATTTGTACAAGTGTCCACACAGCCCACATGATGTTAGGAAGATGCTGGACAGCACACCAAAACAGCTGATCCATATAGACTGGAAAGCTTGGGCAACTGTCCCCGCCGTGATGCATGGTATGGGAGCCGCTTCAGGCCACTGGGTGCACCGATCAATACACCTAAGCCTGTACTTATAACCACCGAATGGTGGCAAAGGTCCAACAATGTCCATATGAATGGTGTCGAGGCGTGCGACGGGGAGGGGACCACATGGTGGTGTAAAATGCCGCGTTAACTGTCCAAAGTGCTGCTGATACCAGCAACGTGGCCATGACTGTGAAGAGAAGCTGTAGAAGGACGGTGGGAAGGTCTTGGTGAATGATATAGTCATCGCCCAAAACGTTGTCTCCGAAGTATATCACTGAGGTGTCGTCGTCCCGTGTTGTGAGGTTGCTTGCCACATCTGCAAGACGTTGAATGTCTGTTCGAATCTCGGCGATTCATCTTGCTTTGATGAGGTAGGTTTTGAAGTGGGGGGGGGGGGGGGGAAATCGGTTGGTCAGCAAAGCTACTGCAAGGGTGGAAGAAGTGTGCCACTCGGAACTTGCAGCAGCTATGGATAGCTGGGAAGACACTATTTCGCATACCTTGTTGGCGAGGGTGGCCAGCGCAGACAGGTTCAGCTCCGATAGTGATGCCAAAACCATCTGAACCTTGGGTGGCAGGCGCTAAATAAACAGTTCCTTTAGTAGACTGTTGTCGAAACATGAAACCCAAGTGCTGAGAAGTGCTTGCATTTGTCCGAGTTGACCTGGACGGCAATCACCAAGCTCGGTTGACGATAGCAGCACTTACAGCCGCTTCCGTTCGGGAATAGCCATGCGCTCAAGGATGGCCTTCTTCAGCATATCGTATGGAGTCCGGCATGGTGGTGCAGTTAGGATGTCACACACTTTGACGGCGAGGTCATAGGGCAGGGTGCCAAGTAGGTAGCTATACCTTGCTTGCTGTGATGCTAGAGACCTGAAAATGGACCTCCACCTGAAAATTCACAGGGATTGTGGCGCGAAATACGTTTCGTGACAAGGGGACAGAAAAAAAGACAGTGAAGTGCCGAACTACCAACTTTTTAATGACAGCCTGAGAAACAAATAAAAAATCTTCTGCGCATGCAAAAAGAGCCAAGGTGTGATGTAGCACTAGATGGCCATGATAGCATATTGCCTGAGAAACAAAGAAAAAACAACTTCCGAGCGCGCAAAGAGAGCGAAGGTTTGACGTAGAACTACGTGGTCATGATAGCATATTTTCAAAAAAAGTGCATTTCAGCAGAATGTTTTCTTCGTATTAAGAATGCGAATTAAAAGGATGAGTAAGCAAAGTAGGATGACTAAGCGAAGGAGACTAAACAAATTAAGGGGGGGGGGGGTGTACATCATGTGCCTATCTTTAATGCATTTGCACTTGGGCTTTCACCTTCAAGTTGTTTTGGGGATAACATAAGAGACGCTGTGAATCTTTTTCCAACGCCCAAGCGTTTGCTTTGCTCGTGCCTTTGGAGACTTAGTGGTTATGGGCAAATCAGTGCTGTGACAAATGAAAGCAAATAAGATATTGCAAGAAACATAAAAGAAAATGGAGGCATTTCCTACAGCAGTCTGGCAATATAAGGAACTTCCATTTAGAGACGCTTTAAAGAAAACCACAGTGTCAAAATTAATCCGCAGTCGGCCACTACGTAGTGCCTCATAATCCGATTAGTTTTGGCACATACAGCCCCATAATTCAATTAAAGTTTAATACTTCTGCCATGGTATGATGTGCCATGTGAGGCAATGACAATGCTCCACCCTCTCAAAGGTTATCAAATATGGTGTACAACAACGCTTCAAGCAAACACCTTCCCCTCTGTGTTCTGTGCGCTACACAGAGAAACCAGCAGTGGTGTACGTAAGGTAGCGTTTAACGTCAACTCACCACTCTCGTGTTGCACTAAACGTTGACGAAATTAAACATTTGCAGCCAACATCACCGCTAATCATTGTCAAAGCAAACAGCACAGAAAGCTTCGCTTACATAGATTCCCACAGTGCGTGGGATCTGCGTAATGTACGCTATAACAAAGCCTGAGCAGTTAAAACCATGAAGAGCTGGGTGAATTATGGTTCAGATAACAAAATTTACATATTGTCTTAAATTTGGCATATGTGCTGTGCTAGCAGAAAACATTAACCTACTCACATAGGAAATCACAAGAGTGAAGGATTCATGTGCTTTGCAACACTTATCTAAATTTTCTGCATTGCTGACAAAAGTGTATCTGCCTGGTGCTAGTCTTTATTTTTCCACGTATCTGGTGCCACTCCTTTGTGTTTGTCTTAAATGTCTGTAGTGCTGTTCTTGCTTTGAGGCTGGAGCAGCTTGTGAATGCAGCAAATCATGCAGGTATTTGACTTTGAGCTGAGCCCAGACGACATGGCTGCCTTGGGGACACTTAATTGTGGGCAGCGTTACATTGAGAGAGCAGGCGTGCAGTCCAAGATTGATTCACTCCTTCCGGATGGCTACAAGCTGGCTGGACGACTCAGCCTGCGCAACTACAGCTGAGCTGTTGCAATGCACTGCCATGTGCACATCATAATAAATATTGTGCTTTGTCACATGTGAAATGTGCTGTCCAAAGACTTTTATTCATCAACACATTCCATTTTCCTGTTGCAGCGTTTGGTTTCATCAGGAACTGAAGAACCTGAAAAAGCAAGTGCACCAGTCATAAGTTTGCAAGTCTACTGTCCTCTTGAGGGCTCACTCACACCAACATAAGGAACATCACTAGGATGTTCCAGAGACCAATCAAAGCCCTGAAGTAGCGAATGGTGCCAAGGAGATTGCAGATCTTCCTACCTGAAAGGAGAGATGGTGATGCAACATGCTGCCAATCAATACCTTGTGCAAATGAATCATACCAGCTGTCATCTCCATTTTCTCTATGAATCCTTCATCCCGAGAAGTTGGCCTGCAAATTGCAATGGAAGTAGCTGCTTATGCTGCCAACAAGAAATATTTGGCAATGAAAAACCCTACAGAATGTGCAGTTAGTGTAAAAAATACGATCATGGAGCACTGCGTTGCACAGTAGTAAGTTCACTTGCAGCATGGCATGCTCTGAAATCCATTTGCACATGGGAATTCAGTTTCAGACATGTAGCAGCTGACAAAACCTTGTTCCATGGTATAGTCTTTCTGTATGCATTTCACGTCAGTGCAGTTAATAAACAGCTCTGTACTGGCTGAAAAACTCTCACTGTTGCTTACACCAGAAATCTATACACTGTACAATAGTTTTCCAATGCTATACTTTACCCCTTCTAAGCTATTTGGTCAGTGTAGGTGTCTAGGTGCACCGAGGGCCGATAGTGTTGGTTGTGCTATAGTATAGCACTTATATGATTGTGCGTCACCTGCATTCACGAAGTGAAACGTCACTAACTTTTTTCTGTGTTTCGCACTTCAATCAGCCTCATTTCACACCCAGTTCATGTGCGCTAACACCCAAAAGCTTGCAAACCATGACCAATTTTCTTTTTTTTTTGCCTGCTGCTCTGGTGCTGTGTGCCACAATGTGCCATGCACATGAAGTAGCAGGGTGTAATTTCACTTGTACTTCAAGGATAACAATCTTCACGATACATGGCTAACAATGCTTAGAAAGGGCAATGAACCAAAGTTGGGTTTCCAGCAAGCACTTCCGAGAAGGCAACTTTGCACACTAATAGGAATGCAAATGTTCAGTCAGTAACGGTGCGTTCGATCAAAAAAATCTGAAGAAGTTTCTGATCAGGAAAAAAAATGCACGAAAGTGTATATACTTAGTTTTGCAAATCGTACATTCGTCCCACCATATGTGGTCTGTCCATGATGAAAAGCTCTCCATATGCTTGAAAGGTGACATGTCTGACGGATTGGCAACCAACACTCCCACTCCGCCCCACCCCCCTTCCCCCGCGGAGCCGCTGGACCCAGGGAACGGAAGACATCCCTAATGCTTTCGTTATGTGTGATGTGCAGCTACATATAGCTAATAAACCAGCAAACATTCTGGAACTTAGGATTTGCCACAGATAATTTCTTAAGAGGAAGGTTTAGCTCGGGTGCTCATACCTAAATACATGTAAAAGGAGAATTCGTTTTTCTCGCCAACCACTGCACCAAACTTGGTGAACTTTGTTGCATTTAAACAAAAAACTTAATATGGTGGTGAACCTAAAACGGACAAAATAGACATGTTACACACAGTGGCGTAGCAACGGGTGGGTGTTGCATACGTCTGAAGACACCCGAAAATTGTCGATATCCTCGCCTTCCTCGACAACACCCGAGGGGGGGGGGGGGGGGCGTTGACAGAAGAGCTATCGGCCCCGGGTTCCAGACGACCTAGCTACGCCACTGGTTACACATGAATCTCAACAAATATAATGTGTAAATATAGCTTTTGCAGAACCCTCCTACATAACGTAATAATTTGACGTAATATATAAATTGACACAACGAGTTTGTCTGCTTTGAATGATCTAATGGATGCCCTTTACAGAACCGCGATACCTGTTCTTGGCGGAGAGCTATCAATTTGTAAACGAGCTTACATTAATTCTTTAAACAAAATACAGGCCCGAAATCGAAATTCCGCTTCCAACAGTCACTAGAATTTAACTCTCTCTCAAATGCAAGAACTTTCATTAAAATCGCTCCAGGCGTTATCTCAGAAAAGCGTTTTTGCGTTTTACATTATTTGAATAGGCCGCGTCGAAGTTGGGCCCGAGCTAGAGCTTCCTCTTGAGAAGCAACGTTCCGAACGACAAACGGGCTTTCGAGATTTATAAAAAGTAACTTTATGCTCAAAAAAAAAAAGCAAAGATGCGACGTAACTTCTTTCCGTAGTACAAAATACAAAAGTTCCACTCGAGTTCGGCAGTTCAACGCCATAGCCACCGGGCTACTGCAGTGGGTACAAAAGTTCCACTACTTCGCCGTTTCCGAGTTTTGTAAAACATTATTACTCTAACAACGTTTCTAAGGCTGTATAGCACAAATCTCGTTTACTGTGCCGAACATAACTCTACCGGCACAATTTTCAAACGTAGGGGCAGTTACCTACGTACGCAGTCTTGCATAAACCGTGTTCACGGTACCGAACATAACGCCACCAACACAATTTATAAAAGAAGGGGCAGTTGCCTACATGCGCAGAACAGATTGGCGATACATGGTTTGTGCCACGTACTGCTGCCAGCCTACCAGTGTTCGGCATTCTCCATCGATCAACAGCAACGCTGATCAACAGTGGGTGAAAAAGAAAAACGTAACTGTAGCTAACATTTCGACACGGGGTTTTGTCTTCGTCTCGCCAATAATTGCCCCTTTACATCTAAATTCGTCTATCGTGTACTCTAGAAGATCTATCTGTAGGAAAGTAAGGTCACGTTTGCCTTAGGAACCCTGAATGACACTTACAGCTTAAAGTTTATAACGGCACCGGCGTTCAGCAGCAACGTTCTGTAAAATAAAGAAAAAAGAAGACGTAAAAGAAAGAATCTTGCTAGCTTAAAAACGTGAGTAGTTTCATTACTGCAGTCGCCGCTTACCCGAAGAGAATTATATCTGAGAGCATACCGCTACGGCGATCTTGACGAGCGTTGAACCGCAGTTTCCTTACTGCCGACTGCTAGCTTTCACATACAACTACTAATTTGCTATACTTGCATCAGCACTCACGCACAAAATAAACACGGTAACGCTAACTAGAGTACTGCTGGAATACGGCCATTGCAATGTTAGTTGGCAGCTAGGGTGGCGCCACGCTCCCCCTCCTCCTCTGTCTTCCGCATTGGATTGGCGCGGCTCGCTACGTGCACGTGTTTGCGCTCGCATTTCCAAGCCAATGCCTTCGTACCAAACCACAACCATTAATGTATGAATCTCTATGACCACAACCATATCACGACCATAGAGTTTCCTACGTAGGAAACTCTATGATCACGACCACGTACATCCAACGCCTCCTATCAATTAGTACATCCCGCATCATGTAACCTTTACTTTTAGAATGGCGATGACGATGACGTAGGCTTTGCGCACGCCCTTGTCCTTTGAAGCGGGCGGTAGGATCCGGCTAGAGTCAAAGCCACCTAGAAAAAAATGTAAGGCCACCGCATCACCTCCTCTCCCCTGTCAATACGTCACGAGAGTCGGATGGTAGCGGTGGATGGGGGAGCGCTGCGTTTCTAGAACGCGGCGCGCGTTCTGAAAACAAATTTTATCCGTGGCTGCAACGCGTGGAGCATTTGCTTGGTGGCTTTGGTGGGGCATGCTGCACCGTAAACGCGATTGCTTTTCTTCGATTGTGCGTGGTTCGTCGTACACGGAAGCGCAACGATGCCTGGCTGTTGTTGCGCACCAAACTGCAAGTCCAATTATGACGGAGGACAAAGTGTCCGAGTGCACAAGTTCCCATCTGACCGAGCCACTCGGGAAGCATGGACGAGAGCAGTTCCTCGGAAGGACTTCTCGCCAACGAAGTACACAGTGGTAAGTATTTCTTCTCTCTATTGTTATTCTGGGTTTCCAGACGAATAGGTTTCGTCAGCATAGTGCGCAATGCATTCGTGCACGCGTGCACAATAGATGGGTCTCTGCACCTGTCGACGCGCTTGTAAATTCAACATTTTCGTCGAGCTTCATACCTGTAACGGCTTGTTTCTTTTTTTTTTTTTATTTCAGCTCTGTGAAAAGCATTTCTTGCCATCGGATTACTTGAAGACGACATCTTACACGGACGTCAAGACAGGAAAAGTGGTCGAAGTTGCCATGAAAAACATCCGTCTGAAGAAAACTGCAGTTCCGAGCTTGTTTCCCAATTGCCCTGCCTATTTATCGCGTCCGCAAGTGTGCGTTCGAGAAGCGCCGGCTGCCAAAAGAGCGCGCTTGGAAGGCACATATTTGCAAAAAAGCAATAATGCTTTCTCAGCAAACCCAAGCAGAAGAGGACGCCAAAAATCTGGTTGGTAGCTTTGCGGACTTGCTGAAGGCCTTGCCAAGCTTTCAGTCTTCGGACTTCTGGACAGTTTTGAATAAGGGCTCCAAGGTTTTTTTTTTTTTTTTTTTTTTTTTTGACTTGTCACTTCAATCTGCTCCTGCAGTCCGTACTTCGGTGATCGTGTCCACAGACCTGCGCGTCGAAGTATTTTTCGGTGAAACGGGTGTGAGGAAGTGTGATGATGTTTTAGTTCCTGAAAAGCTGTGCGACTTGAGAGATTTGAAAAGTGTGTTACACATGATCGAACAGACACGTAAGGATATCAGCACTGAGTGTTCTGAAAAGGCCCGTCATCTACTGACATTGGTTTCGACATTGCTAGAGGAAGTAAGTGGAAAACATTTTGCACGCGAGTTGCAAGAATGGCATTTGGAAGTGCTTAAATTCTTGAAGCGTAAAGTTGATCTTGTTTTGAATGATGCTGGCCAATATACCCCCGATTTATTGGTTTTTGCTAGCCTTTTGTTCACAATTTCACCTCATGCATATAGATTCCTGAGAAGTTCGATGAAGCTTAAGGTGCCGCATCCTGATACGACCAGAAGACTGTGTTCATCGTACGATGTACGCCCTGAAACGGAGCAGCAAGAATGTAGCTTTCTTTCCTATGCAAAGCGTGTTGTAAGCACATATAAAGAGCATGAAAACACTGTAACGTTAATGATTGATGAGATTCACCTTCAATCATTTTTTGATTACAAGGCTGGGTTGGTTACTGGTGCTGCGGTAAATTCATCGACTGCAGCAAAAACTGCCCACGTATTTATGATACAGAGCCTGCTTTCTTCAAACAAGGATGTTTTACACATCCTTCCTGTGGCTCAAATCGATGCTAAGGCGCTGCACGACTTCCTTCGGATGATTGTTCTTGATCTAGAGGCATCTGGTTTTAGAATAATCGCAGTGATCTCGGACAATAACTCCATAAACAGAAAAGCCATGTCCTACTTCGCTAAGCCGGCAAGTGTCAGCATTGTTTACCAGCATCCTGCTGACCCATCACGACCCCTGTTTTTTGTGGTGGACCCAGTTCACATACTAAAGCGTATAAGAAATAACTGGCTGAATCAAAGAAACATTGGCAAATGCATGTACTTTCCTGAACCAAATAGTGATGAGGCTGAACCAAAGATACAGCATCTTTCAAGGTATTGTTCCAGCTGCACGAAGCTGAAAAGCATGAGCTCTTGAAGCTAGCACCAACGCTCACTTTGAAGGCACTGAACCCCTCAAACATGGAACGGCAGAACGTTAAACTGGCCTTAAAGATTTTTAACTCATCTACTGTTGCTGCTCTCAGTGTTGCAACGTTCCAGCATGCAAAGGAAACCTCTCAATATGTCGACACCATTTTGACTTGGTGGAACATTGTTAACGTCAAGACGCCAAGAAAAGGACAGCGGTTGCGAGATCAATTGCAAGGTCCAATAGTTTCATCGTCATGTCCTCAACTAGAATTCTTAAGAGAGAATAGTTCAATGGCTTGATCACTGGAGAAGCCTCGAACATGACAATGGCCGCTTGACACGTGAAACGCACATAGCTTTCAGCCACACTCCCCATGCCTTGCACGAACTTGCCATATACTGTCTCAAAGAGCTTCATTTCGAGTATGTTTTTTTGGGCTAATTTCAAACTGATAGCTTAGAGGATCGCTTTGGAAAGTACCGGCAATTGTCTGGCGCCTATTACCACGTGTCTATAAGGCAGATATATGAATCTGAAAACAAATTGCGTTTGCAGAAGGTTCTGGACCTGCCAGATTTGGACATTCTACTACCACCAAGCGCGAACACGTTGGAGACAAGTGTACATTCAGGAAACGGCCAGTTTCAAGTCACTGTGACCGACTCCGACATTGAGAAAAAAACGTCAAGGCTACCGGCACTAACCTATGTTGCCGGCTATTGTGCCCATGCAGCTCTAAAAAAGCTGACATGCGCATCTTGCAGTGAAAGCCTTGTGATGCAAGACGTCGATCTAGATGACCCTGAGAATGCATTAATCACGAAGATGACAAGGGGTGGCCTGAAGTTTGCACGAGCAGTTGTAGTTAATGCTGTACTCTTTACTGAAATTATATTGGACAAGCTCAGGACACCAGAATATGCCGTACGATTTTTCAGCCTTCCTAGGCAGAAAGATACTCTTGTCGGCCTTGTGTTCGCTACCCTTCATGACTTTGAGGATGTCGATGTGTGTGAATTCGGTCATCCTGCACAGGAGGTAATGGGGCATGTTGTAAGTGCTGCAGCGAATACACTGCTGAACAACTTGTGCCACACAGAAAACGACAAATTACGCAACACCAAGAACGACCGAAAATTGCAGACCTTGAAGGCCTGAGATGTTTCTCATTATTTATTTTTTATTCATGAAGCTCTGTTTTGTTGAACATCTACGTATGTTTGTGTTGACAGAACCCTTGTAAAAAGAAACCTGTGGCGTAGCTAGGACTTATTTGCCTACATTATCAAAATTTAAACCCTGCATTTTGGCCAATTCAAATGTTATTTGAGTGTATTGTGCTACCTGTTTATGATTCGAACTCTCCATGCTACCGCAATCCATTAATTGCATGTTTTCCTTTAGGACTGAGAGTAGGCCTCTCGTTTTTTACTTACTTTTCACCATTATCTCAGTATTTTATGAAGACCAATAAGGCGGGTGGAAATAAAATAACCACAAGAAATGGTACAACAAAGACGGAAGCTTATTCTATTTGAGAATTAGTTGTGCGTGACCCTATAATGATAAAATTTCCACAATAAAATTAACCTCGATATTCGTGTGTCTAGCGAGGACTGTTTTACGCAATGCAAGAGTGAGAATGATAACTGTATATGGAAGATTTAAAATGTTTGTTTCTGAATGCAGTTCTTATCATTTGTGAATAAAGTATATTCTGTGTCTTCAATATGCAGTTTTCCTCTTTCTTTCGTTCCGTCTAAAGTTGAGTGACTAAGCAGCATACAGTTTGCTTGTCTTAGTCCCGACCAAACATCACAAGCACAATAAGGCAGGTCGTGTTGCGATACACGCAAAAAACAAAAATGTTGCCAATCAAGTAATCTAAGGAAGGTATGAAAGAATGCTGCTTTCTATGGTGGTGTTGACTGCGGTGAACCAACGGCTCCCCCTTATTTTTTGCGTCAGCTATACGTGTCTTGCTTTGGAAACGAAGCATCTGAATTTATAGGTTGCTGTCACTTTAAGGACAGCACTAATTTTCTCATACCATAGTATCCGCGACGCGCAAAGCGCAACGAACCTAGGCGCGGAGACGCCGACGGCGTCGACTGTCCGGCCCATCCGACTAGCGTGACGTCACAACGGCGTGCGGAGGCCTTGCATTTTTTTCTAGGTGGCTTTGCTAGAGTACACTCTTCATTCTATGGTACGCCCTAGATCCGGCTAGATCCGACCAACTAGAAAAGATATGGAAAAGGTCACATAAAAAAAAAAACACGCAGCGACACGCGCGTGCGCGTTCTTTATTCTATGCGCTCGCTCGCGCAGTCTGTAAATTAGTGTGGTATGTGTTGCATAGAATATGCAGTGTGCAAATTCTCTGGCATAACAAGTTTGTTTGTCCTGCCACCAGTCCTTCAGACGTCGCTTCGTTTCTGGTTGTCAAGTAGTTCAAATGCACTCAAGTTTCAACCGTCCGTACTGCTCATTGCGTTTGTCAGGCCAATGAGGCATTGGTCAGGCCATATAGCATGCATAGTTTCGTATTGTTGCCAGACCGCTGCTATGGTGCCATCGTCTCATCTCGAAGCAGTGCATGTAGCAGTCGAACAGTGCTTTCTAGCCTCTTTAGGCCTACTGTGCTACGCAGTGCATATGAAACTTGCGGATACGATCACCATGGACCAAAACGTTCCCATGGACACAAGATGCTTCTTTGATCTGTGATGGACCGGCGCCCTCCATCTTCTCGGTGCTCGCCCAGAATCTAACGAGGGGCTTCTGTTGCCAAGGTGAGCGTCGGTTTCCTGCGGGGGTAGAGGCTCCTTGCTGGGGCACGCGAAACCATAGATGTTCCGGCCACCGTACCTGTACGTCAACGCACTCCCGACTGACGTACGGAACGTAAGGGCGGGGTGCGTGTCGTGTTTACGTTCGCTGCGATGTACTACTTCTTGCTTTCACAGCTACGACGTCGGTAACTGCTCCGTTTTCGTTATGCCATCAGTGCGGTTATGTCATATGCTGATGTGCTTTTTCTCGGCACCATAACGAGGTCCTGTTCCAATGCGCAAAATGTTTTCGTCGCCCTATATTCTAACTGCGTGGAAACGAACGTCACAACTGTGCTGATGCACTGGCAGCATTAGTGCTGCTATACCGTAAAAAGAATCGCGCTTGCATTGCACGTGATTGTTTGTCTTGCGTGCCCATGTGCGGTTCAAAGAGGTCAGCATACAACAAATCTTCGCAAGCTAAAAAATAAACCCCTTGATGTAGGGCGTTTTCATCTAATCTCGACGAAAGTGTCTTGGCATACTTCCAAGGCCTGAGGGCATTACAGGAAGGAGTGGTAAATAACAAATGTTTTGCACCGTAAAAGAAAAAAAAAGTGCAGTTACATAGCAAATAAAGAAGACATATCAGCAAAAGGCTTCATCAATGGCAGTCCTGAAGATGTCGGTGATGGCGGCGATGGAAGTTGGCAAGTAGTTACATTCTTTGCTAGTCTTCGGGATGAAAGATTCGCTGTAGGTATTAGTCCAACAAGGTGGCACACCAACTTGGTAGTTCTGGTCTGAACACCATGACGTGTAGATGGGAATGGAAAAAGGAATGTCGTTTAGAATCTGGTTACAATCATACATATTGTGGAACAATGAAAGGCAAAAGCATTTACGGCACAAAGATAGTTCAAATAAGGCAAGTGTTGCTTTCATTGATAATACGCTGGCATGCTGGCGGTTCATTATGCAAAATAGAAGTGAGGCGTGCAGACAGGACACAAGAGTGGAGAAGTGGACAAGACGAACACGGCGTTCGTGTTGTCCACTTCTCTACTCTTGTGTCCTGTCTGCATGCCTCACTTCTATTTTGCATAATGAATCCTTACCAACTAGCTCAGCTTTCTGTCATTCTATGCTGAGGGTGATTTGATAGAATGAAACAAGCTGTGCAGTTCTAGACAGATTCAGTAATTGCTGAGAGTGTAGTGTTTTTGAGGTCCCAGATAGTACATGCGTAATCTAATTTAGGGCAAACAACTGTTGCTGACATTGTTATATATTACCTACTGTGTGTTACAGCATTTTGTCAGTTTATTGTTCTATTGTATATTTTATGTCTACTGTTTGACATCTTGTTCAAATGTTGTGTTCCTAATGCGGGCTGCAGAGGTTCAACCTGCACCCTTATTTCTTTTTCTCACCCTGCGATAATCTCGATATGGGGATTGCAGTATCAACAAACTACAACGGGGTGTTTGCCTAGCAGCACTAGTTCTAGGTTGTAGCGGTAGGCTTAAAAAGGTCTGCGCTATATCAAAACGAGGAAGCCAGCAATTCTCGTCGTCTTCTTCTCTTTCACTAGCACCGTGCCCACTGCCTTCATTACAATCACTCCCCACCGAAAGAGTAGGCATTCTGGCAACCTAAGGACAGGAGAACACAGAGGGGTCATGGCACAGCTTGAGCCGGGAGACGACAATTTCCTGGCCGCGACGACGCTGGTCAGAAGGCGCTTCTAATGGCTCGATGAGGTAGTTCACCGCGGATGTTTGTTTCACTACCTGATAAGGACCGTGATAATTGGAGAGCAGCTTGGAGGAAAGGCCAGGAGGAGTAGAGGGCACCCACAACCTGACCAGCGTGCCAGGAGCTGGTCGTGGATGAATCGTGGCGATGCTTTTGGCGCCACTGGCCCTGGGATGTGAACGAACGAGTGAGCTGGCGACATTCTTCGGCGTAAGCAGCCGCTCTAGAAACAGTCGTCCACTCCGAAGCATCTGGCCGATAAGGTAGAATCGTGTCCATAGTGCATGAAGGGTCGTGTCCGTAAAGGAGAAAGAAAGGAGAGAACCCAGTGGTGCTTTGCGTGGCGGTATTGTGAGCGTAGGGGACGAAAGGTAGAATGCGATCCCAATTCGAGTGCTCAGATGAAACATACATGGCCAACATTTTGCCAAGGGTGCGGTTGAAACGTTCAGTCATCCCATTAGTTTGAGGATGATATGCCGTGGTAGTGCGGAGAATGATGCGACACTCCTTTAGTAATGCTGAAATCACATCTGAGAGGAAAACGCGACCGCGGTCGCTTAGTAGTTCTCGAGGTGCTCCATGGCGTAAAATCAGGTTTTGAAGGATAAACCTGGCAACGTCTTTTGCTGTGGCAGATGCTAGAGCTGAAGTTTCAGCATACCGCATGAGGTGGTCGATAGCAACAACCCAGCGGTTGCCGCTTGGAGTGTTGGGAAGCGGATCGTATAGGTCAATGCCGACGCGGTCGAATGCGTGTGCGGGGCATGTTAAAGGTTGCAAGGGGCCGGTGGCATGTTGAGGTGGCGTCTTGCATCGTTGGCATATGTGGCATGACCGGACATACTGGCAAATGAAATGGTACATGCCACGCCGGTAGTACCGAAGCTGGAGGAGAGAGTATGTCTTTAATACACCAGCGTGGCCGCATTGTGGGTCGTCGTGGAACATGGTGCAGATGTCGGAGCGGAGGTGTCGGGGTATAACAAGCAACCACTTGCGGCCATTCGAATTGTAGTTGCGGCGGTATAGCAGGTTATCCCGAATGACGAAGTGCGTGGCTTGACGACGAAGCGTCCGAGAGATTGGCGCTGGCGACTGGCTAGACAGGAAGTCAATAAGCAAAGAGATCCATGGGTCGTTGCGCTGCTCTGATGGCATGTCGGAAATGTTGAGGGCGAAGGCTCCGCAGGTGGAAATAGACGAGGAGACAGGACCAGAGGGCAGGGGTGACCGGGATAGAGCGTCTGCGTCTGAATGCGTTCGACCTGAGCGATAAACAATGCGTATGTCGTACTCCTGTAGGCGCAGTGCCCAATGGGCGTGCTGACCAGTTAGATCTTTAGTGAAGATAACCAGCATAGGGCATCATGGTCGGTCACAATGTCAAATGGATGCCCGTCCACATAAGGACGAAATTTTTCGATAGCCCAAATAATGGCCAGACATTCCTTCTCTGTAACCGAGTAGTTCGCCTCGGCTTTGGTGAGGCTGCGGCTGGCATGTGCGACGACATACTCTTCGAAGCCATCGTTTCGTTGTGCAAGAACAGAGCCAAGCCCGACTCCACTAGCGTCCATATGGATCTCAGTTGGAGCAGAAGGATCGAAGTGTCGCAGTACTGGAGGAGAGGTGAGAACGTGTTGCAGTTCTTGGAATGCGTCGTCGCACGCCGGGGACCAGGCTGATAGGTCAGAACTGCCGGTGAGAAGCTGCGTTAAGGGGGCGATGATAGAGGCAAAGTTACGGCGAAGCGTCGGAAATATGAGCACAGGCGGATGAAGCTGTGAAGCTCTTTCATAGTGATTGGTTTAGGGAACTCGTATACGGCGCTAAGTTTCGTGGGGTCCGAGAGGATACCATCTTTTGAAACTACATGGCCGAGAATAGTAAGCATGCGAGCGCCAAAGTGGCGTTTCTTCAAATTTAGTTGCAGTCCTGCAGTGGAGAGGCATGCAAGGACTTGCTAAAGGCGGCTGAGGTGCGACGTAATGTCGGTGGAAAAAACCACAATGTCATCTAAATAACAGAGGCACGTTTTCCACTTCATCCCTCGAAGAATGGTGTCCATCATTCGCTCGAAAGTGGCAGGCGCATTGCACAGGCCGAATGGCATGACGGTAAATTCATATAGCCCGTCAGGAGTTACAAAGGCTGTCTTTTGGCAATCGGCCTCTGCCATTGGCACTTGCCAGTACTCGAAGCACAGATCCAGCGAGGAAAAGAATTGCGCTCCCTGCAGACTGTCCAAGGCATTGTCGATGCGGGATAGAGGATAAACATCTTTGCGCGTTATTCGGTTAAGGCGGCGATAGTTTACGTAGAACCGAACGGAGCCTTCTATTTTTTTTTAACGAGGACAACCGGAGATGCCCAGGGACTGTTAAAGTGCTGGATGATGCCACGCTCCAGCATGTTGTCAATGTGCTGGTTGATGATATGGCGTTCAGCGGCCGACACATGATACGGATGCTGGCGCAATGGTGTTTGTTGACCGGTGTCGATACAGTGAAAGACTGCGGACGTTTGGCCCAAAGATGGTTGGTCAATGTCAAATGAGGAACAAAAACGTTGGAGGAGCTTGATGATTTCTGCTTGCTGCGCAGGTGTGAGTTCAGCATCGACTGCACGAGTGAAGACGTCTTCAGGGGCATCGGTCGAAGTGGGAGGAGTGACGGCACAAATCGGAACTGATGCCGTATCACCAAACATGGTCGCGGGGAGAAAGCAATCGAAAGCTTCAAAGGTCCCCAGGCACTCGCCGCGGAGTAGGGATGATGGGCAGGTGGACGGATTGCACAAAGGGCAGCAGAACCGTCGCAAAAAGTGATGACAGCAAACGGAAGCAGAAAGTTTCGGCGGCGCGCACAAGTGGCTGACAGCGCAAACAGAACAGATGAGTTCGCAGCAGAGTTACATGATACAGGAGCCAGAGCGGCGGAGAAAGGTGCGATATCGATGTCAGAGGCGGCAATAATGGTCGTCAGGGTCAAAGCATAGCACTGATAAAGTAAGTTCGGCACAAGCGCAGTCGATAAGAGCTTGATTGACAGATAGGAAATTCCAGCCAAGCATAACGTTGTGCGAAGAACGAGGTAGGATGACAAATTCGATGATATAACACTTTGAATGACGACCTGGGCTCTACACGACGCTAAAGGCTGAACACTATGCGAGGTTGTCATACACACAGAAAGAACCATTGGGGAAATAGATTGGCAACATGGGGAAGGCGACCGGCATGAATCGAAGGGGAGGCGACTGCAAGGCGAGTCCGGAGGAAGGTTACATGGGTCCTGACGCTGAAGTTGAGCAGGCCTGTAGCCTGAGGCGCTCCCCGCTGTCAGGTAAACGGGGGCTGCGATGGCAGCAAAATTGGGCTATGTGGCCCGGAAAATGGCAGTAATAGCATATTGGTCGGTTATTAGATGTCCACCACGGGTTGACGACAGGGGCTCCAGCGCCGAGTAAGGGACGACAAACGGACGCGAAGGTTGTAGCGGCACATGGAAAGCGCCGGTGACCCGGTAAGCATCATCTGTATCACTGTTGCTGTTTAAGTGGTTCGTCTGCTCATAGCGACTCTTCTAGGGGTAAAACAACACGGCAAATATGCACAGATATGTATGTTTTGCTGCGTTTTGACATTATTTCATATCACTGATGCACCTCTTCCACAATATTTAATGCCAACAATCATCTCTGGGTTTAAGATGTCGATGTAAGCAAGTGCACTGCGTTGGTAAATCTGACGCCGAAGGCTGCGCTTGAAGACTTCTTGAATATGCCAAATGTCTAAATCGTGTAAAAGAATTCAAAAATTGAGATTCAAGTGCAGAAATCAGCTACAACAAGCTCCAAGGCGGCCGTGCCGGCAGACAGAACTCGGCGTGCCTTTATTGGCCACATTGTTTGCAGAACAGTGCACTCAGGTCTGCTCATCCAGTATTCAGTGAGTGCTAAATGGCTTCCAGGAATGACATGCTGCCTCGGAGAAACCATTAATAATATTGTGATCCACAAAATGCACAACCGACATGCACTCAACATGAATGCAGGTGCACAAATCAACTGGCAAAAGCCTTGGCACCCTTTCATAATGTTTCCTGCGGCGTGTGGCAGAGGGCAGCACAGGAAAATGAAAAAAGGTGGATTGTCATATTTTTGTGCGGTGATGGGCATATCGAGCTAGCCGGTGTGACCATTTGTCACTCTACGTCAATCCTTGGTCACCAGTCGCAGTCGGTTGCGCGACCTCTGTGTGTTAAAGTTTTGTTGTTCGTCATTGCGGACCAGCCATTTTTACTCCCCCTGTTCTTGAATGACCATATCGTTATTACCTTTTCCCTTACCCAAACCTTTCCAGCACTGCATCCCATACAATGCATTGGTACCATAAATAAAGTTCAGGGAAACCACAGGGAAGGCGGGAGATAGAAATTCAAGATGATGAGCAAAACGAGAACAAGGTGAAAGCAAGAGCCAATGTTTCGACAAGTAGACTTGTCTTCTTCAAGGCTTGAAGAAGACAAGTCTACTTGTCGAAACATTGGCTCTTGCTTTCACCTTGTTCTCGTTTTGCCCATAGTCATAAATGAATATGTTGTTTACTATGAGCCTGCGTATTGTTTATACTATTGCCCTGGTCATAGCCCATTTGCTATTGTGGTGACGAAGATCACAGATGCCAACCTTATGACGAAAGTGGGCCAAGACGGACTGCCAATACGTGAAGCACCAAAGAGAGCCATGGCTAGCCTCCAGCCACTGTTGTTCGACAATGCCAGAGATAAGTGGAAACCATATCTCATAAGGGCAGAAGCATATTTTGAAGCCAGTGACATTGCCGACATGAACAAGCAACGGCCACTGCTTGTGGCTGCTCTTAGCATGCAAACAGTTCATGTGCTAGCTGGCCGAATTGCGCCAGACACCCAATTTCATCACTTATGCCGAAGCAGTCGCAGCTCTGAAGGGCTGCTACGATGCCAAGTGTCACAGCACAGCAGAGAGTTGCAAGCTTTTTATGCGTTGCCAACAGCAAGGGGAGTCAGTGCAAGAGTTTCTCGTCAACATACGGCGCATAGCAGACACCTGCAACTTTGGCAGCGCATTTGAGGGATTGGATTATTGGACATTCTACTAATCTATGCAAGCAATTACTAAGGAAGTGATAACGCTAGATGCTGCCGAAAGCCCGGCCATTTCAGCGAAAGCAGTGGACAACAATGCTAAAGATATGAGTGTATAACCGCCAACATGCTCAAAGTGTAAGTCCGTCATCGATCATTTGAAGATAACCATAAGCAAAGCACAGCCCAATCTTGTGGTCAATGCGGAAGCATGAAGCATGACGATAACGCCTGCTGGTGGGTGAAAACACACTGTTTTCTTTGTGGGCGGCATGGTCACGTAGCTAGACTGTGCTGTGCCACGCCAGCAGACGTAAATGCTGCAAAGCGTACACAACTGTAAAAGCATTGGCAGTCATGCTGACCGCGTCAAACAATGATGATAACGACAAAGCCAACGGGGCACACGTCTGGACACTGATTTCACAAAGGAAAAATGGCTTGGTACCCCCTATAAGATGCATGTTTTGTTGGGGAGACGGGGAACTGCCTCTGGAAATCGATACGGGATTCCTGGTATGCATCATATCTTCACAAGTTTATCACAGGCACTGCGCACAGTGGCCACGTTTCAAGGTGTCACGAATGAAGTCGTGCTACGCAGAAAAATTGCCTGTGCTGGGTGAACTCGAACTGTCAGTGCGATACAAAAAAAAAGTGTCCGTCGCATGCATGCTAATTGTGCTTGACTGTACAGAACCAACTCTGTGTGGATGTGACCTGATAACTGTGCTCGACAAGAGGGGCATTTCATTGGACAGCTGACAGTGCCAGATTTTTTCAGCCGATACTAGGCCAACCGAGCAATTGGTGAACAGGCTGCTCGTCGATTACGAAGACGTCTTCTCGGCAAACCTGGGTCTCATCAAAGGTCCTCCCACAAGCCTCAAGCTCAAGGAGACGGTGACACCTAAATTCTGCAAGGCTGGTTATTTTCCTTACGCACTCCATGATAAGGTCTCATGCCAGATTGACCAGTTGGTGGCACTTAGTCTTATCACTGCTGCAACATGCAGAGTTGGCTACGCCTGTTCTAGTGGTATTAAAAAAGGATGGTACTGTAAGCATATGCTGAGATTTTAAGGTCACGCTCAGACCTCCATGTGATCTCTAGCATTATCCACTTCTGGTAATCCACGACATGTTTGCTAGCCTAAGTGGGGGTCAGAGCTTCAGCATATTGGATTTGAAGGATGCGTACAGTCAAGTACTGCTCGACGATGCATTAAACAAGCTGTGTGTTATTAACACTGATCGTGGTCTGTTTTGTTATAACAGACTTCCGTTTTGTATAGCATCCACGCCAGCTATTTTTCAAAGGTGGATGCAATACTCAGGTGGTTACCAGGCATCCGAGCCTACTTTGATGATATGCTAGTGGCAGAACATAGCAGTGGCAATGGAGAGCAGTTTAAGGAAGTTTTGGAACGGTCCCAAGACCGTGGCATTAAGCGCAGAGCCAACAAACGCAAGTTACAATAACCTTCAGTCACCATGCATAAAAAGCGTGAGGCGTGCAGACAGGACACAAGAGAAGAGAAGTGGACAACACGAACGCCGAATATCGCCTCAAGGGACCACTGAGGCGAAAAGAAGGCACAAAACTGGTCTGCGCAAGCTCTGGTATGGTATTACCACGTGTCAGTTGAGTGCATGTGCCGGTCTACGTGAGAGATAACTGTTAAGGCACTTAATCTCTTCCTAATGTAAAGTAATTGAAGGCTGACTCACGCACGCACTTCCAACATTATAGATATGCCATGCCTCTACCATAAGATGCGTATCTTCATTCTTGTGCCTGTTCATTATCGTGCATTCATCTAACTCTGGCGTGCAGTTACAATCTGGGCAATGTAGGAAAAGATTAGAAGGCGATCCACCGGTTAATGACCTTTTATGTTCCATTAGCCTCTGATTGATACACCTCCCCGTTTGCCCTACGTAGAACTGGCCACAGCTTAAGGGAACTTTATAAACCACACCCATACGACAGTCAGTAAAACTGTTGTTCTTGCTGTGCTTCACCGGACAAATATCTGTTCTTTTTTTGCCTTTTACCTGCTCCTTTTTCCTCTGCACAGCAGCGCATATCTTACCTAGCTTATTAGGATCAGTGAAAGCAACATTAACATCATATCTACTTGCAACTTTTTTAAGCCTGTGCGATATTGAATGAATGTACGGAATAGCCACTACTCTTTTTTTTTTTGCTATTACTGCTTTCTGTAATCACGTCCGTCCCCCTTGAAACCGACTTCTTTAGGCATTCAGGCACAGTGGCCACTGCTACACTAGGATAACCTGCTTCTAATAGGCGCCAAACCTGCACATTAAAACTGATGCTCAATTTGTGCATGCAGGATCTGGTGAGAGAAGACTTAAGGCATGACATGGCAATTCCGTTTTTTACTACTTTGGAATGCTTGGATTGAAAGTTTAACAACGGCTTCGAAAATCTTGGGGAGTACTACCAACAAATGTGATTTTGTTCGAAGACCAAGGCAATGTCTAAAAACTGAATGACGCGTGGCTGAGGAAATTCCTTGGTGAACTTAGTCCTCTTCCATAAAGTTTAAATTGCTGACTTACTGAGGTAGCAGAGGAATCAAATTCATCCCTATTGTAGAAAATCAGGTAATCATCAACGTAACGAAATATCTTGATAACCCAATCACCTAAGGCTTTCTCTAAGCAGCTGTCAACCCTACTCAGGTAAATATAGCTAAGAATAGAGGCAACTTTTGAACCAATACAAATGCCTGATTTCTACAGAAGCACGCCATCTCTCCACCCAATCAGCGTCGACTTTAAGTGCATTGAAAGAATTTCTAGAAAATCTCCCGTGGAAATGCCGCATCTGTGAATAAAAGCCAACGCTTGCACTTGTTCTTTAATGCACTCATTCACGGAATTTAGCAACCCGTCGTGCAGCAAGGAGTAATACAGGTCTTCGATATCCATACTAAAAGTTGTACAATAACCAGGATTTTCCTCTCTTAAATACTGAACCAGTGCATGAGAATTACACAAGCAAAAGGGGTCTGCAAAAACTAGTTAAGCTAAGCAGTTCTGTAGGTAACTAGTGACACAGATCTGCCATGTCCCTTTCTCTGACACTATGGCACGAACAAGAATTTCTTGCTTATGGGTCTTCATGAAGAAAAACAGTTCTGAGGTGAGGGATTTTGCTTTCGTGACATTAGAGACAGCCCTGTCAAGATAATGTCTTGACAGGAGGTCAACCGCACATTGCTTAACTGCCGAAGGCTTGAGTTTTACTGGCTGTAAATTCTTTTCTATGGCTGAAATCGCTTTTTCTGAAAACATGTCATCTGGCATAATTACGAAATAACCTTCCTTGTCAGATATTACTGGTCTAAGTTTATGCTCCACAAGGTAATTAACTAACAGTCGGACAGGGTCAGATGTCTTAAAATGAGAATTTGATTGTTTAATGCTTGCAATGCAATCTGAAATACAGCACGAGCGTTCTTCTTCGGGGCTTACCTGGTTATGCAGCACGGTATGCTTAAAACGTTAACGGGTTTTACGTTAGGCTTAAAGCAGTGCTTAGGATCTAAAGCAAGGGTTTTTCTATGGGTATCACTTACGATGGTGTCTCCAAGAACAAGTACATTATTTGGCGGTGAATTATTAGAAAAGTGTTTCCTCTTACTTTGTAAGCACGCTGCCTCACACTTATGTAGTCTCACATGAACAATTCAGGTCATATGACAGCGAGAATTTGCCGCAGAACCTGATGGCAACCACTGTATTTGGAGAGGTGTTTAAACAGGTTACAAAGAGTGCAAAAGAGCTGGAGGTGGAAGAAGTTTTTTTTGTTAAGTATTTAACATTGCCTATATTGAAAGGATGGTGAAGAAGCAGCTGCTTGAGTTGGTGGCATCTGTAAAGTCTCACTTTCTGTGCTATGAAAGGGCCGGTTGTATTGTACTCGGGCTCCCGCCATACCACTGTGAATTTAATCCCATTGGGCTCGTGTGGGCAAAGGGGAAATAGTGGCGTCGCTGCGGACAACAGAGACTTCAACCTGTCCATGGTCGAAGATGTGATGAGGGAAGAAATCAAGCACGTAGTGGCGGAAGACTGGAGAAGGAACATTCACCACGTGATGGACCTGGAGGAAAAGTTCAGACTTGACACGTCTGGGAGTGATCACATCCAACACATTGTCATACAGATGGATGAACATGACACTGAAGAAAGTCACTCCAACTGTGAGGTGTCTGGCATTGAGACACTCGAAAAAGCATAACAGCTTCTTATTAATGAAAGAATAGCCCTTATTAGAACTACCAAAATTTTGCCGGTGGGTATGCAGTAGCGAACCATCCATCCTGTGACCTCTCAAATAAATAAGCAGTTCATTTGATTGTTCATAATGGCATAGCCTTTAGCACAATTCAAAAAGGCAGGGACGTGACAGAGGCACAGGAATCACGTCCCTGTCTTTTTGAATTGCACTAAAGGCTTTGCCATTATGAGTAAACCGTACCAACTAACCCAAAAATCGGCCTTCTTGAACTTCATTTGACTGTATATTCCTTTTAATGGAAGCTCAATTCTTGGTAATTCTGACACACCGTTGGCTCAATTTACTCCACAGCACAGTGATTGTTAATTTGATTAAGCCACTTGAACAAATAATAGCAGTGCAAGCAGAGGGACATGCCCCTGTTGCCCATTTCCAGGTAGTTGTGCTGCCCCTATTGTTCTTTACAGCCTGTTGGGATGAACAATGCCAATGCTAGCACTGCGAGAAGCAATCATAAGCTGCAGGTCTTCCGAAGCAGCCATGTTGGAGCCATCGTGAAGCTTTACATGCCCCTAAAGGCCAAGAAATGCAGGCAAGCAATAACAAAAACACACTGTTTGCTCAGTTTACTCCTCAGCACAGTCATAGTTAATTTCATTGAGCCACTTGAACAAATTATAGCAATGCAAGGACAGTGACTTGCCCTTGTTGCCTGTTTCCAAGTTGTGCTGTGCCTATTGTTCTTTACAGCCTGTTGAGATGAATAATGCCAATGCTAGATGGCCCAAAATACTCTATCGGGTAGCCACAGTCGAGCTTGACGGGCCCCATGGTGAAGTAGCAGTAGTCAAGGCACGCTTGAAAGGCACCTTTAGCAGTCTGTACTTCAAAGCGCAGTCATGTCATAGCCATTGTTGTTGAAATAGCAATAGTCAAAGCGAAATTGTCACCCACTGTTAGCAGCTTGCATGCCAAAGCACATTGATGTGCACTGATGTTGCATTGTTTAGTTTGGTTGTTTGGCTCAGGCAAGTAATGCAAATAGGAGAACAATTAAAAAATTGTCATTAGCTTGGTGAGACCCATAATACTAATTTGGGCAGCCACCCTCAAGCTTGATGGGCTCCATGGTGAAATAGCAGTAGTCGGGATCACCCTGAAAGGCACCATTAGCACTCTGTACTTAAATCGCATTCATGTCATAGCCATTGTTTAATTTGTTTATCTGACTGGGCAAGTAATGTGAATGCAAGCGTAATTATTAACCATGAATAACTCTGCTAGACTTTTTTGTACCGGAAAAGTGCTGAGTAAAGTTGACTGTGCTTTATTGAGGTACTTTGTTCATTGCACAAGCAATAGGCAAAGCAACGGCCATATTCATATGATGAAATTGGTGAATTAATAAATGGTGAAAGTTGCAAAAGCCCTAAGTGCACTACTTTGCTGGGCTGCATTCGCTGAAAAATGGCTTTGTAACGATGAAAGTGTCAGACAAGAAATGACACCGCACTGCACAATGTTCTTCGTGTTGAAAATTTGTACCACCATATGTCATGGGCAGCAAAAACATCTGTTTACTAAGTCTGGAAACATGAAAAATACAACAGCATAGCAAGGTGCTGTATCACAAATGGCATCCTTTCATGTGCATTTCTGTCAAGCAGCCGCACTCATTGATGCATAAACATATTAACAGTGGTAAGAAGCGATGTTACTGTGCAACCCACGTGATACTTTTAACAAAATGTATCTGTAAGCTTTTCTGTTGTCATAGCTAATAGAACTTTCTTTTGCACAGGTAGTTTAATCACATGGTGACAATAACACTAGAACCAAGGACAGAAAACACAGCGAGAAGGCAGATTCAGAAGACAAGGTAGACGAGAGAGAAAGGCTTTAATCAGATCGAAGAGGCCAGCCGTGATGTTCACAGAACTCCGTGCCTTGAATCAGATGAGTTAATGAAATTGTGAAAAAAAGACAAAGCTGAAAAAAAAATTACGAGAACAAATGCTAATATAAAATAAAGGGACAGAAATAAGAAGAAATGCAAACACGCACAGAAGCACAATCATGTTCACACACACACAAAATGTTAGAATGGGGGAAATAAAAAAATTATACAAATGCAACAGAACACGCTCACAAATTTACAGACAGATGCGGGTACAGATATTAGGAGTTGGTTCACAAGCTGCTGTGCTTACCTTGTTGTATGCTTTTTTTTTTTTTTGCATTGTAGTCTTAACACTGCCATAGGAATTTTTAGTAGCCACATATTATTACGATATTATCGAGCGATGCTCAAGAGACGGGCCGCCGCGAGAACGACGAAGTTGTCGCTGCCCTTAGCGCGAGAGAGGGTCGGCCTGGCTGTCTGGCTCCAGTCTGAATAGCCTGTAAGTAGCCTCTTTCGTCTTTGTCTTTTCACACGTAACATTCTGATGGAGGTGAGCGATCCCCGTCCTCGCCACGGAACTGCAAAGTGGTCGGTACATCGAGCTTGTAACCGTGCTTCCCATTGACGAGCCCGCCTCTGCAACGGCTTCGACTTGTCCGACTGCTCCAATCATCGCGGTTGCCCCACATCACGACCCTGATGTGTTCTCTGGCCTGGACGAACAGGACGTTGACGAATGGATCAAGTTGTATGAACATGCCAGTGCTAATAACAGGTGGGACCCAACGATTATGCTCACCAATGTCATCTTTTATCTCGGCGGCACCCCACGCCTGTGGCACCAAACGCATGAAGACGAGATAGCCCGTTGGGACAGTTTCAAAGAAAAACTACGGGAACTGTTCGGCGACCCCATTGGCGCAAGGTTGCCGCGAGAAAGGCTCTTGCGTCTCGTGTTCAGTCATCTACAGAGCCGTACGTTTCATAAATGCTCGACGTCTTGGCTCTATGCCGTAAAGCTCACGATAATATGTCCGAAGCAGATAAAGTGGCACGTGTTAAAAGGCATCGCCAACGAGCTTTCAATTTGCTTGTTTTCGGCAACGTCTCGACTATCGACGCCTTCATAAAAGAATGCCGTCGCCTTGAACAAGCTAAGAGCCGCCGTATCACACACCACATCATGCGGCTACCCAACACTGCTGCTACATCGACATGTGAGAGTCGACCGCGTCAGACCACCGCCTGTGACGACGTCACCCGTATTGTTCGCCGCGAACTCAAGGCCGCCTGTTCGCCAGCTTTCTCCGCGACGCCTCCCGATCCGCCAGCAACCACCATTGCGATGATTCAAGCCGTTGTCGGACAAGAACTTGAGAACATGGGTCTGAACTCCGTGTGTTCCACGTCTCAAACCAGCATTCCCAAGTTCTCTAGCGGCCTTCCTCGTCCCCGACAGTCCTTTTCTACCACATCTCGCCGCAACCCGTCCGAATGGCGTACTCTTGATCACAGACCAATCTGTTTCCACTGCTGTCGCATCGGCCACGTCGCTCGTCACTGCCGCAACCGATGGCCACTACATCCTCAGACATACGCCGCCGCTTATTCCCGCACCTTTGGACCTTCTGTTCCCTATACCACTCGCGATGAACGTACCGCCGCTGATGCTCCTGCTCCGAACTTTCGCTACAGACTCTCGCCCTCACCTCGATGCCATCATTCTCGTTCACCGCAACCCCGTCGCTTCTCTTCGCCGCCTATCGCCACCGGGATCCAGCCGGTGAGGCACTGCAGCTTCTGGAGGTGAAACTGCGTTGTCGACCATGCCCTCAAATCGTCTGCTCACGTTACCTACGAACCAAAACCTTCTTGACGGCTATCCTGTCACGGCACTCATCGATACAGGAGCACATCTTTCTATTATGAGTGCTGCCTTCCGACGACGACTGAATAAGCTCCTGACACCAGCGTCGGCACGCGTCGTCCGCGTTGCGGATGGCGGTACTGTGCCTATCATCGGCGTGTGTACGGCACGTGTCAGCATCGCCGGCCGCCACACTCCTGTCCTCTTCATCGTAATTGCTCATTGCCAGGCACGTACCCAAGGGGGGCCCGGGGGGGGGGCAGCGCCCCCCCCCCCGAATTTAACAGGCATATCCTCCCCGCCCCACGCCACAATTTCTCACAGATTCCTAAAGCGCCGCCAAATCAATGTTGAGACTTGACAGCTATTCGGCGGTCAACATATTGCTGCCTTTTTCACTCCGTTTGGAGTTATCGGCGTCTCCTAGGATATGAAGGCCAGTTTCCTCATCAATTCGGTGCCCGCGCGATTAACTCGAGATGCATTCAGTTGTCACCGTCTATTCAACGGTCACGCGTATCGTTGTTGCTTCTTGAGGTCAACCTTCTTCGTTCAGACTGATCCAAGGACCAGGAAAGGGATTCAGTTCGTGGTCAGCTGGTCTGTATGCACGTGGAACGAGTTGCGGCCAGAGAAAATGTCAATTGCGTTTAACTCTTCTTTTTGTTTCATTATTTCCTCGAGTGACTGCTCGCCGCGACGTTGACAGATCCTCGGAACCATATGACCGTGATACGGGTCAGATAAGGTGGAAAATAAAATAATGCGAGACAGCGTTTATCATCAAACCCTGCAATAACTCTTAAACTCAGAGGCAATATGACTGTCACCCGTTAACTCGTCTGGTTTTTCCCTAAGTGTACAGCTCTTTTCGTGCAAAATTGCTAACTGGACACAAGAGTCGCAAGGATTTGAGAAATTAAGCGATCTGCTAAGGGAGGGAGCCAAGGCAACAGCTAAACAGGAAGGAAAAGCGAAAATTAACAAATTTACCCGTTAAGAAAATATTTCTGGATCAACATCGTTTTATTTAAAACGGAAGTAGAGAAAATGCCGCCCGAAGTGGAGGACAATTCCGTGTATTCTGAATGACTCTTCTACAGTTATCTATCATTCGAGCCGCCTAACGTAGCCACTTCTCTGCTGTGCTTATGTGGGTGTTTTTAGAACCTTCCGCGGTCGGTGCAGTACGTGTAGAATCGCAGCTTCTTGCGCTATACGCGGTTGTACGCGACTGGCGGCCACGCATTGTTACGTAACTCAGTCGGCCGAAGCGAACGGACGTGTCGTCGGCGCGCTCCGCAACCACCGAGACGACGCGACCTTCACCGACCGCCCTTGCCCGGGCCGCGACCGTCTTTTTCCCGGGACCCTTTCTTCCGCTCCCCGCGCCTGCTCTGAAGCAGTTCCAACGCGGCTGCCCCTGCTGGGGCCATAGCTGCCTTGGCGTGTTTTCTATACCATGAACCAAGAGCGCCAAGCGACCAGCTCTTCCGAGGCCCATGTTCTAAACCGGCTTGCAAAGGGCGTTCGGCCAATTCACCGCTCTGTTTTGATGGAGAATTTATCTACCGCAACGTCATTTTCCAACGAGCAGGAGACTCACTCGGCGACAGAGAACGCCGGCGCGCGTTCCTCGGCAACAACGAAGACGCCCGAGGTGGATACCGCGGGACTGGCCGCCGATCCCATCGTCGCCAATGTTACCTCCCAACAACGAGAGGTGGACACTCCAACTGGGGAATGGATGGAAGAAGATGCTGCCCCGAACATTTACGACGACAAAACTGACGACGACGCAGGTGGCTGTTGGAAGACAATCATACGTAAGCGACGCATCCGTCAAACGCACGCCAACACGCAACCCTCCGAGAACATCTTGGGCATTCCGGACGCAACTCAGCTTACCGTACGCAAGCGCAGTGGGAATCAGAACCTGCCTCAACTTCCTTTGCACGACGAAAAGATAATTCTGCGGCCTCACGGAGGACTTTGTCTCGATAAGTGTACGCGCCCAGAACTCGCCAGTGCTCTATGGAGTGCAGCAGGCTTGACCACCGAGGACCGTCAGGACATCATATTCCGACTGCGACCTCAGCAGAACTTGGCAATCATCAGTACACCCCAGTCACACGTAGCCGACGCATTGTACAAGATGAGGGAGCTGAACCTTGGTCAGCGGGTCTATCCCATCACAACATATTTTCCGGCCCCAGACAACTCATGCAAGGGAATTGTTCCTGGTCTTTTGCCCGGTACGCCCTCTTCGAAGCTGGTGGATGAACTTTTGGCTCCTGGAGCTCAAATACTTCAAGCACGAATGATGGGTCAAACCAACATTGCGTTGGTAACATTTGAAGGGCTTAAAGTGCCTCGCTACGTGCTCTTCTATGGTGCAGAACTCCGCTGCTACCCCCATCGACCCCGCCAACTGGTTTGCAAGATATGTCACAAGCTCGGCCATTGGACTGATTACTGTCTTACGCCGCACGTGGTCATTTGCGCGACGTGCGGGACTGAAAACACCCCGTCGCATCCGTGCACCCCACACTGCAGATCCTGTGACGGGACCCACCCTACAACAGATGCAAACTTTCCGCGGCGTGATAGGCAGACACTGGACAAAGCTTGGGTGCGGAATGCTCTCGAGAAAGAGCAGCGTGAACGCCAACCCTCCAGCGACCCGACCACAACCACAGATACGGCGGAGACCCGAATGTCACGCGCCCCATTGAAGGAGACCAGACAAGTCCGGTCGGAGACCCGTTCGAGATCCCGTCGCAAGTTCCGGACCCGCTCCAAAACTCGGTCCCGATCTCGCGAGGCATCGGTGCGCCTCCCGGAGAAGCGCCCTCCTTCCCCATCTTCCCAACAACCCTACAAGAAGGCCCTGCAGACCAACGCCCCAGCCAAGGTGACCCTGGTCCCTCCACGGGTGCAGCGGACCCCAGAGAAGAAAACAGCAGTGGAGGCACCTCGGGAGGTAGGTCGGACGGGGGGTCCCCCACAGCTTGCTCCGCCCCGTAAATCTCTCCCTATCCCTTCCCCTACCAATTCGTTATCAACTTCTGATCCTCTAATAGAAATAGCCCGCCTACGTCCCGACAGGGAGGCGCGCTGTGAGCGCCTGCAAAAACAAATGGACGCGCTGGTGGCAGACATGAGCACTAGTACGCAGGCGGCTCTGGACAGGACAGGACGCCAAATAGAGGACCTTCGAAAAGGGATTACGGAGCAAGTGAAATCATGTATAGAGTGCACTTTCGCACGCATGCAAGCTCCTGAGCTTAGCGGTTACAACGAAAGCGGGCTTTCCGATCAAGGCTGTCAGCCGCAACCTTCAAATGTGGGCACCCGGCGCCCGCATCCCTATGCACGACCGCCTGCTTCCTCTCGCGATGATGATGGCGCCGCGTAACGCGGAGCAACTAGTGGTGTGGCAGTGGAATTGTAGGGGATTCCGCCAAAAACGAGGTTCCCTACAGCAGTATATCGCCACATCCACGAACACTCCCGATGTCATCCTCTTACAGGAAGTCAATTGCACCCCTTCTTTAACCGGCTACAGCGCGCTCTCCGGTGTCTCTCCTCTTCTGGGAGCATTAGTTTCAAAACATGTAACATGTCGTATGCATACGACTAGCATTGACATTCCTCACCAAATATTGGAAATAATTACGCAAGGTAAACGCAGCGAGAGTCTCTTTATACTCAATGTATACAGTTCCCCCCGTTCACGTACGCACTGTTTTCAGCACCTACTAACAGAATTTCGTAGGTTTGGACGGGTTTGTGTGATATCCGGCGACTTTAACGCTCCGCATACTGCATGGGGTTACGTTAAATCGCAGGCTAAAGGGACCCGCTTATGGAATGTCATCTGTAACAAGATATACACACTGTTTACTGAACCAGAGCACCCCACTCGGATAGGCAACAGCGTATCTCGTGACACCTGCCCTGACCTCACCTTCGTGCGCAATACTGGCCCAGTCGTTGTGCACGGGCCTTTAGAGGAGCACCTTGGTAGTGACCACTACATTGTGGCGACCACCTTGCCATTACGGGGTGCGCACAGGCCCGAGCGGAATGTGCGTATAACGGATTGGGCGAAATTCAGGGAACGTCGCCAGGACCCACCTGAGGGCCAGGGGTGAGAACGCTGGCTTGACTCTCTCGCACAAGATCTAGAGGCCACCACGTGCACACTGCGCACCACAACCGAGGCACCAGACATAGACCCGCATTTACTTCATCTTTGGAACGCCCGCAGAGGGTTGACACGGCGATGGAAACGACAACGCCTCAAACGCAAACTTAGGAAACGTATAGATCAAATTACACTGGAATCCCTGGAGTATGCAGAGACCCTTACGCGGAATAACTGGCGAGGATTTTGCGATCGCCTCTCAGGCACATTGAGCACAGCAAAAACATGGTCGATTCTTCGCTCGCTCACAGACCCCACCACAGCAAAGGGAAAAACATTTCAACAGCTGCACATCCTAATGCACGAGTACAGGGACGATGTCTCGACACTCCTCAGGGAGCTAGAGAAGCATTTCATACCCACAGGCCCACCGCCGCAGTACCCTGAGTATCCTTATGTAGGCGAGGCGAACGAATTGCTCGATGCAGACATCACATCTGATGAGGTGCGGGTGGTCCTACAAGACCTACGCCGCAACACGGCACCGCGAGCCGACCACATCCGATTCGCCACCTTTCGTAACCTCTGTGACGCGGATATTAACCACCTCACCCATATCTTCAATGATTGCTGGCGCAAGGGAATGCTTCCCCAAGCATGGCGACACGCCGACATCACACTGATTCGCTAGCCGGGCAAGCCTGTTAAGGTTAAAAACTTACGACCCATCTCCCTAACATCATGCATTGGTAAGCTCATGGAGCATGTACTCTTGCGGCGTCTGCAGCCCTTCCTCGAAGAAAAATCATTCTTTTCTAACTCTCAATGCGGATATCGAGCTCATCTGTCTGCCAAAGATGTGCTTTTGCAATTGCGGGAGGAGGTCATAGGTCCTCCGTCGTGCGCCCGAACGAGAGCACTCATCGCCTTAGACCTAAAAGGGGCATTCGATAATGTTGAACGTGACCTCATCCTTCGCAATGTTGCAAATTCGCACTGTGGAATTCGTATGTACAACTATATCCACGCATTTCTTCGAGATCGCACAGCCACCGTAGGAATGGGACCGCATCGATCCGGTACGATTCGCCTTGTGAGACGTGGGACACCCCAGGGCTCAGTTCTTTCCCCTACTCTATTCAATATCGCTCTCGCACGGCTCCCCCGGCTACTCAACCAGATCCCTGATGTCGCCCGCACTATTTATGCGGACGACATTACTATCTGGTCGACACGGGTTTCCGACGGAGCCATCCAGAACCGACTGCAGCAAGCAGTCGACGCAGTTTCCGAGTACTCGAGAAAATGCGGCTTAAGATGTGCTCCGGAAAAGTCGGAGCTCATAATCATTCGCCCCCGGAGCCGTTCCTCTACTCCCCCAATAACTGCGCACGTGGATGGCATACCCATACCACAGGTTAATCGTACTCGCATTCTCGGCCTACACGTCCAAGCGGATGGCAGGTGTAACTATACTGTTGCCCTTCTATCTGGACAGATTGAGCAAACTCTGGCCATAATCCGGAGGGTCTCCAACAGGCGCTCGGGCCTTCGAGAAGAGGACCTGCTGCGCTTGGTGGAGGCATGCGTGATCAGCCGGCTTACATACCATCTCCCATTTCAGCGGTTGACCCAAGCGCAACAACTTCGCATAGATGCAATGATTCGAAAAGCGACGAAGCTGCCCCATGGCTTCCCGAACTATACTTCCACACGCCGTCTCCTTAACTTAGGAACACATAACACACTAGGCGAGCTGCTAGAGGCACATTGGGTCAGCCAGCGCCAGGGCCTCCTACTCACTCCTATTGGCCGCCACCTTCTCACACGGCTAGGATACTCTGTCCCACCCCTTGAGTCTGAAACCCGTCCAACGATCTTGTCGTCAGCGATACGCCAAGCACTAAGTATTCATCCATTGCCACGTAATATGCACCCCGAGCATGACAAAGGACTGCGCAAAGCCCGCGTACGATACCTTGGCGGCATGCTTGTAAACATCCCGGAAACACATACTTTATACGCGGACACATCACTCACTCAGGAGGTCTATACCTCGGTAGTTTTGGATGGCACCGAATCCCTGAGAGACTCTGCTGCAATGCGCGGAACAAATGCCGCTTACGGAGAAATTCTCGGTTTTGCTCTTGCAATTCGATACGCCATCCGTGTTCCTGAGGAAGTGTATATATTGACGGACTCGCAACAGGCATGCCGTGAGTTCCTATCAGGACATGGCATCCCGAGAGCGGCGCACCAAATTCTCAAACAGATCCCGCAAAATGCACCAACCACACCTCCCCGCATCCACTTACCCTGGGCCCCTGGTCATACCTCGCTGCCGGGTAACGAACGCGCACATGCGGTTGCCCGAGAAATTTCCCTCCGGGCGGCTCGGCATGGTGAGGCCACTGGTTCAGGGTGGGGGGATCCCTTGTTCCGTTACAAAGACATTCTACGTCATTATACACGCGTTCTTCGCACCGACGCCGAACCACCGCCGTCCTTCTCGCGAGAGGAAGCAGTGGCATTACGCCAGTTACAAACCGCAACTTTTCAAAATCTTGTCTCTCAATAAATTCTACCCACACTGTTATGCAGATCGTTGCCATGGCTGTGGCAGCTCGCCCACAATCTTCCACGTCACGATTGAGTGCACTGCAAACCTCTTTCTACCCTTGCCAACTCTCCTTTACCCCCTACGCAACAAAGAGCTGTGGGACGATGCCCTCCGCGACGGACCTCCCGAGGTCCTCCGAGCTGTGATACAACGGGCTCGAAACATCGCCGGAATCATCTTAGGGACCCTGGACTGAGGGTTCCTCCCACACTGCTCTCGCCGTTCAAATATTAATAATAAAGATGTTTTACTCTCTCTCCCAAATAACAATACGAGTCGGCTGTGTCACTCAACTTGCTAGAGCAGTAAACGAGGGATCCAAAAGAACCCCCCTCCCCCCGTGATTGTTCCAGAAACGTATATTTCTCGATATTTCTTCCAGAGCTAATTAAAAAAAACGCTACTATAGTCGGATAAAACTTAAGTCTGCAATGAAGTCCTGCCCGCGCCCTCATAACCGCCAGCGACTGTTCCTCCGCGAGACTGCAAATCATTCGTACTTCAAACTTTTTCTGCTACCCAAATAAGGTGGTAACTACAAAAGTAAAATTATTAGCGCTTAATTTTATACCTTTCCTCTCGCCTATTATAGTGCAATTGCGAATGCCTAATTCCTTATTGAACTGAAATAACATGCTTGCTTCGCTACAACTATTTGTTGTGCAGTTTCACTTCAGTTGGCAGTGAAGTTTCATGAGTCAAATGGGTTCAGCAGTGAAATGAACTGCACCGCAGAATTTTGAAGAGTGAAATGCTCAGACTCCATACATTTTGTCCATGTCTGTTGCACACCTCCTTGCTTCCGCCGATGAAAAGACTAAGAACAGCAGACGCTCCGGAGGTATCAAGTACGACGCCATTTTGAAAAGGCCGCATGACGGCGATTTTCTTTGCTTCTGTGATTGGCTGGCGGAGTAACACAACTCCGCGCAGTCTATGTGCCTTTGTTGCCGACTACTGTTTTTTAAATTCTATTCTACTAAAGTAATCTTTATTTTACACTTTTGCTTGTTTACTTGTTCTTGGCAGTGTTCTTTCTGCGCTTCTTTCTTGTGCGAATCCATTTGCCGTGGTTCTTTGTTCGCCAAGTAAATGAGAGGTATCGCACAGGCGTACTTGTAAAATACACCATATTTCGTTTCTCTTTTGTGGGTTTACGCGTTTTGATGGCGAATGGTGGGCGTTATTCACATTTGTACTAGTAAAGGTACACCCCCCCCCCCCCCACATTTGCATAGAAAAGTTACCTTGGGTTGGGCCCACCTCCCCCACCCCCGAAAAAGAATTCTGGGTACGTGCCTGCTCATTGTCCCCACGACCTCACTCTCGGCCTCGATTTTCTCTCCGCGCATTCTGCTCTTATTTACTGCTCTTCCAGTACCGTTCGCCTTGAGTTGCCGATTCTCGCAGAACCTTTGACGCACCCCAGTGCCGCTTACGCCCCACCGGCTTTCTTCGCCTGGCGCCAAAGTCAATAGCCTACATTGAACTGTTGTCTTTCTCACCAGTTCCTGATGGCGAGTACCTCGTCACTCCTTTGCCCGACATTCCAATACAGTATGACGTCACCGTGCCTCACAGTATACTTACTATTATTGCGTACCGCAATCGCATGCCTGTCTGTAGCTTTGGATTGGCAAAGCAAATTCTACCGCAAGGTATTTGCCTTGCCACCGTTGATTGTCTCGGCGACCATCACGTGGCAGCGTTGTCGACCGATGAACCATATGGTTCTCGCGAGCTTAGCAGTCCCCTCGCGCCAGCCTTGGGCGCCGATCCCAACATAAAGAAAATGGTTGCGACGGACCTGTCCTCCGCGCAGGCTTAGTATTATCGTCCTACCGAGATATTTTTGACTTCGACGATCGCCCTTTAGGCCAGACGCTCGCGGTCAAGCATCGGATTCTTATTGGCGATGCTGCGCCTATTCACCGACGACCGTATCGAGTTTCTGCGTCGGAACGCTGAGTAATTCAAAGTGAAGAAAACGCTAGATAAAAACATAATTGAGCCTTCTTCGAGTCCCTGGGCGTCACCTGTGGTGTTGTTTAAGAAGGACGGCACGTGGCGCTTCTGTGTAGACTACCGTCATCTGAACAACATTACTAAGAAGGACGTCTACCCGCTCCCACGTATAGACGACACCCTTGACTGCCTGCACGGTTCCAGCTATTTCTTTTCTGTTGATCTTCGTTCTGGATACTGGCAGATTGCTGTTGACGATATGGACAGAGATACAACGCCCCTGCCACCTTTGAGCGTATGATGGACTCCTTGCTCCAAGGTTTCATGTGGTCCACATGCCTCTGCTACCTCGACGACGTCATCGTCTTCTCGCCAACATTCGACACTCACCTTGAGCGTCTAACAACTATACTTGATATATTTCGAAAGGCGAAGCTACAACTTAACTCGTCCAAATGTCGTTTTAGCCACCGCCAACTTTCTCTTTTGGGCCATCTCGTTGACGCTTCCGGAGTACAGCCTGATTCCGACAAAACTTGCGGTGTCCGAGAGTTTCCGGTTCCGAAGACAGCCGCAGACGTTCGAAGTTTTGTAGGGCTATGTTCGTACTTTCGTCGTTTTGTTCCAAATTTTGCGGCAATTGCTAGACTCCTCACTAATCTTTTGAAGAAAGGTGCACAATTCTCGTGGAATACTGCAGAAGCCGCCGCCTTCTCTGGTCTCGTCACTCTTCTAACCTCACCACCCATTCTCGCCCACTTCGACCCTGATGCCCCTAAAGAATTGCGCACAGATGCCAGCGGTCATGGCTTGGTTGCCGTCTTAGCCCAGCATCAGCGTGGCCAGGATCGCGTTATTGCTTATGCGAGCCGCCTCCTAGCACCATCGGAGCGCAACTATTCCATTACGGAACGAGAATGCCTTGTCCGGGTGGTTGCAAAGTTCCGTCCTTACCTTTACGGTCGCCTTTTTTCCGTAGTCACTGACCATTGTCACACTGATCTCGGGGCCGTGCGGATGTTGGGAGAGATGGAGTTGGGAGACGCAGGCGAGCACAGCAAACATTTTAATTTACCCTAACTCGAAATAGAAAAGTCAAAACTCTGAAAGGAAAAGTCAAAACTCAATTGGCAAAAAATAAAACTCCACACTTGCATAGCCAAAACAATGACCTTATCCTCGCCTACGTGCGTCCTAAGCGCGTTTCGCGCGAAAGTCCGGCAATACTGGCCTATGGGCTACACGCTAATAAAAAGGAACGCTCTTACAAAGTTCCGTTGTCGCACGTAACTCCAAGTCCGATGTGCTTCGGCTCTTGATCCCAGTCGGTGCTCCTGCCGACTCCGTAAGCTTTGTTGTCTTGGTTTCGACCGGCCAGCTCCCGGCGTCTCGGATGCTGGTGTCCCGAACTATGTCGATGACGTGGCACTCCGGCCTCCCTGGTTAGGCCTGATGCCGGGCTCCGCAGCTACGTCTCCGAGTGCCGACGAGAAGCCCCGGGGACTACCGTTCGTGCTGTTCTGCCGAAGAAGGGGGATCCAATTCCTGGAGTGCCCAGCAGCGCCGTGGGAGGCTGCAGCAGGTCCAGGGAGCCTAGTTCGAACGTCGCCGAGGTCGACCCACACCCTGGGTAGCCAGCGTCACGGGCCAGTCCGAACCTCCATGGCTCCCGTTTTCTTCTTCTTCTTCGTGATTTGGGAGAGGGAAAATACGCTCAGTTCTGCAGCCCATATGGGAGCACGGCGCAGCGTAATGGGGAATTGGGGCGGGGAAAGAAAGATGAGAGGATAGAGGGGGAAAGGGAGAGTAGGTTTCAGGCAGCAGACGTCAGCATCAACCAGGGGCGATGGCCGGCGGTCGGGCAGAGGCCGTGCGAGGCCGAAGTCTATTGGCGATCTAGGAGCCCGTTTGTGTACACATATTCAAGCAGGCTTGCCAGTGCTGAGAGGTGGTAGCGGGCCGGGAAGAGCAGGTGTGTCTCTGAGGTAGCCGGGAGTCCATACCGTCTGTAGGTGGCAGTGACTGGAGCGCGCTCCTGAGCTAATGCAGGACAGGTGCAGAGTAGGTGCTCGAGGGTCTCGGCGTCACCGCACCTTCTGCAGGCCGGCGAGGCGGTGCGTCCCTTGGCATGGAGCCTAGCTGCCGTCCACACGGAGCCCGTGCGCAGACCAAGGAGTGTGGAACGGTCCCGTCGCGAGAGGCCGTTCTCAGGGAGGAGTTTTGGGGCGCGGTTGGTAGCTACCCTGCCATCCGGATGGCTGGATGTGAGCAGCTGTTTGAGTCTCTGTCTGGAGAAGTCCGATGCTGCGACTGCTCTGGTGAGTGGAACGGTCGGGTGGTGGGCGGCCTTAGCAAGGACATCCGCCTCCTCGTTTCCAGCGATCCCTACGTGGGAAGGCAGCCAGTGGAAGGAGATGGCTACCCCCACTGCAGATAGGGCCGAGATTTTTGCTTTCAGGAGGGTCTCAGTGACTCCGTGTCGATGGTGATCGGAGAGTGCCTGGAGAGCCGGTCGCGAGTCACTTAGCACCGCCACTGGTTTTGTCGGGGGGTCCTCAGCCAGGAGGTCTGCAGCCAGGTGGAGTCCCGCCAGCTCAGCTGCTGTGGAGCTCGCGCGAAAAGGAAGTCGGCACTGCCTGCTCCTGCCCTCAGATGGGATGGTACATGCTGCCGCTGCGGAGCCATTGGAGAGCACGGAGCCATCCGTGTACACGAGCAGCCTGCCGTCCAGCTCTTCCAGGAGTTTGCCAGTAGCTGCCTGTTGTAGTGCTGCTGCTGGCGTCCGGCGCTTTGATGCTCCATTCAGGGATAGGTGCACCTCTGGAGGCTTCTCGTGTGGCGGAGGTGTGACCATGGGCACTGGTCGCTGTACAATCAGCTCCTCGTAGAGCTGACAGAGGCCCCCCATGCGAGATAGTGGCTGGCTCCGCAGTCGGCAGAGCAGAGCCCCACCATCTGGAGCACGGTGCAGACGGTCAATGTGCCCAAGGGCACGTTGGAGCATGTGCAGCGACAGTGGCAATTCGCCAGCCTCAGCCAGTGTGGCAGCAATTCTAGAGTGCTTGGGGAGACCTAGGATGCTCCTAACTGCACTCCTGTGCAGTCTCTCGAGTTGTTGCTTCCTGGCTGAAGATAGTAGAACCAGCGGCAGGGCATATAGCAGGATGGATGTGGCCGCCGCTTGGTTCATCCGCAGCGCCCACTTGACGGTGCAGCCCCGACTCCGCTGCTGCATCTTGCTCACTGCCCCCTGGACTCTTCGGACTTTGGAGGTGACAGCCTTGACAGCAGGAATCCAGGAGAGCCGATGATCAATGGTTAGGCCTAAATAAGTGACCTGCCGCTTCCATGGGACGGTGGTGTTTGCAATGCGCAGCTGTTTCACGTAGAGGCGTGTAGAGGCTAGCGGGTGTACAAGTAGTGCCTCTGTCTTTGCCAGGGACACGGAGAGGCCAATGCCACCGAGGAAGGAGATGACCGCTTCTAATGCCCTCTGTAGAGAGCCCCGGATGGCAGCGATGCTTCTCCTGGGTCCTCGTATCCACAGCGCCACATCATCTGCGTAGATAGCGCAGCAGACTGGGTAGCGGCTGTCAGTCGGTAGTGCTGCTGCGAGTCCTGCCAGTGCCAGGTTGAAGAGGAAAGGGCTCAGCACTGATCCCTGCGGGACACCGGAGGTGATGTCTCTGGGATCGCTGAGCACCTTGCCTACCCGTACACGAAAACTCCGGCCCACCAGGAAGGCAGAGATGAAGCCCCGGAGACATCCGGTGACGCCTAAGCAGTCCAGTGCAGCCTCGATCACCTCGTGCGGCAGCCGGTCAAAGGCACTCTGGACGTCCAGAAGCAGCAGCATGGCGACGTCCCCACTGCCTCTGGCATCCTCCAGGGTGGCCACCACATCTGCGATGGAGTCCGCCGTTGAGCGCTTTTGCCTGAAGCCAGATTGCTGTTCTGCAAAGTACTTCTGCTGGGCAGCTATCCATTCGAGCCGTGATAGGGCCATCTTCTCCATCAGCTTGCATGCTGCAGAGGTAAGGGAGACTGGCCTGTAGGAGGAGAGCGAAGTCGCAGGCTTCCGTCGCTTCAGCATAGGCACCACCACAGCCGTCAGCCAGCTCTCAGGCAGGACCCCGGTGCTCCAGTAGGAGTTGAACTGCTCCAGGAGTCGTACCCGTTGTGGCTCTGCAAGGTTACGCAGCATCTGACAGGTTATCCCGTCGGCTCCTGGAGCACTCCGTCGTCGTGTGAGAGCTAGCGCCGACTCGAGCTCGTGCATGCGGAGAGGCTCGCTGCCTATAGGGCGGAGATCGTGGAGTGCGCCTATGCCGCTACCATACGCTCTACTGTCCCAGAGGGCAAACCAGTTCCGGATATACGCCATTTAGAACGGCGAGCTGCTCGGCGCCGTGTGGAACGCAGGGCCCGGCGCACCATGCTTCCGGAACAATGGACGGCCTACCGCCGCGTGGATGCTGTCTGCCGCCGCCACGCCCGACGACGCAGACGGCAAAGGTGGGAGAGCCTCTGCTCCACCATCAGTCGCAATCGAGATGGTGCTCGAGCTCCCGTTGCCAGTGCGAAGCTGACGCTCCAATCTTCTTGGCCCAGAGTCCCCCCCCCCCCCCCCTCCCCCCGATCACACCTCGGGTCACGCGTCTCGAGGGCTCGTGCCGGTCGGCGCACATCGTCCTCGTCTTTTCTTTTTGTGCCTCATGCCTCTTACATATGACATAGGCCCCCTTTTCAGGAGTTTTTTTTTTCTTTTTTTTTCAAAGAACTACCTTCTGTCGGTCTTCGTGGTGGCGAATTTGACTCTCCCGTTGTGACTTGGGTGCTTTTTCTTGCGTCGTCGTGGCTCACCACACTGTCACACACGTTTCACGACATGCACTTTTCACAACATGCACTTTTCACAACGTTTGCGAGTTCATTGTTCTCACCACTATACACATGTTATTAGATTCGTCGGACGATCCCACCGCTGTCAACCAGATGTAGGAGTCGTCGGACGATCTCGCCGCTGCCACCATTTGAAGGAGTTGAAGGTCGTAGAGAGGAACTCAGTGAACAGGATTTATTTACATTATTTACATCTTAGACAAGACATACATCGGCAGTCTAGCGTGACTCCCATATGGAGCCCGCAAGACTAACATACAGCAAACAGCTTACGAGCACACTGCTCACGAGTACATTACGAGCATGACAACGAGCACGCAGCTCACTAGTACATTTCTAGCACGACAACGAACACACAACGAGCACACACTAGCAGCCGGCAAACGCTGCTTATAAGCACTTGGTCCCCCCTTGATTCCAAGCGGACGGAAACGTTCGTCCAGTCATCGTTCGACGTCACCTTTCGAAGTCACCGTAGACCAGCCCTTTTGGAGGATGAGGGCTGTCATACATGTGCCGCACACACACACAGGTGTAAAGGTCCGCAACCGACGTCAGAGGGGCTTCGTAGAACTCCTTCACTCGCAACGGCGACGAGGCTAGAGGTTGGCGGTTTCAGCACAAAGCCTGCTTCGTCGAACTCTTTCACTCGCAACGGCGACGAGGCTAGAGGTTGGCGGCGGCATTCCAAGGTGAGGTTACCACCGCTGGCGTAACTGGCTGGCAAACTTGCACTGCAGCTGGCCGTTCTTAACAATGTACACTTTTAATCGTCCGCGTTACGCTCTTGACATTTCATCACTCCAACGCCCTACTCATGAAATCTGCCCGACTACTACTTTGGCTCACACGGCACTATTTCTGTCCGCCCTGGGAGGTCTGTGAACACTTCCTCGAACTTACGAATCAACTCCCTTAACTTCTCTACTTGTATTGCCGCTATGGCTTGGTTCAACCTAACGCTCTCTACCCCCATGGTCTTCTTATCGATATAAGTGTGCACCTCCCCGTAGTCTTTCTCTTCGGCAGTCACCATGTAAACTCTAGTCTTCTCGTTCTTCCCCCTTTCTATCTCCTTCCTCTGTTCATACTTTTTTACACGTCCCTTAGCCACCTTCTTCTGGCATACATCACATGATTTCACATACCGCTTTATGTCACTCTGCACTCAGATCCAAAAGAACTCTTCTGTGATCTTTTCTAACGTGTTCTTTACTTCTTAGTGACCTGCTATGTCACTATCGTGCCCTATCTTCAGTACTGTGTCCCTCAGCTCCTTCGGTATCATCAACTGTAGTAATTCCCTACCTGAACTAAACGCACACTTCCGGTATAATAGGTTATTCTTCTTTATAAACTCCACCACTGTCCTACTCCTTTTCCTTCGCACCAGTTCTCCTACCTTTAGTTCACACTTTCGTATTGATTAGTCCTTGTTCTGAAGTTCTTGAAATTCCGCAGCCGTTACATTTAATCCCTTAATGGTTGTAACCTGCAAAGCTGTCGGTGGTTTGGTACTACTATTGCTTGCTCGTTTCTTTACTGCAACCGCTGCATCTGTCTCTTGCATCGCCTCTTTTTGCGCTTCTGAGCGTTCTTTCTCTTCCACGTCCTTCCCTTTCGTCCTCCAACTTGGGTCTGGGTCGTCTGCTCTCCTTACCCCGGGTACATTTCCCTCAATCAAATCATAAACAGGGTCCTCCACACATCTAGCTGTGACTAGTCCGGTAAAAAAGGGTGTCGATATTTGAATCCGTGCCTCTGGCAGATATTTAATGGGCTTATCTACCAAGATTACTGGTTTAAAGTACCCGGTCATGCTTTCTGGGGGCACTAGACTCCTCCTTACTAAAATGGTATTGGCTCCCGTGTCTCTCAAAACCGTAGCCTTGTGTCCTTGTACCTCGCCTTCCACTACAGGCATGTCCTGCTCTATCTGCCCATCCTCTCTTGACGTCATGATGCATGCCATCTTATCCACGGCTCCAGTCCTGCATTCGTCTGCCTTGTGACCTTTCTTTTGGCACAACTGGCAAACCACCACTGTTTCGGGACGATTATCTCTCACTTGACAGTTCATCGCTACATGACCTAACCGGTTGCACAGAAAACATCTCTGGGGTTCCCTTTGTCTACTGATTTGCGCCTGGTTCTTAATCTCTCCATCTGCTGTCGTGTGCGCATCATTGTCGCTCTTTCCTAAATTTGTCAGCCGCCGTGTCAGACGCCCTTGACACGGCGGCTAACGCGCGTACGTTGACAGACCGGGGGGGGGGGGGGGGGGGGGAGTTGTGCCCTGGCTTTGACCTTGTACACAGCGTTCCTTTACTCTCAATTCGACACGCTAACACATTTTCCCTCGTTTCCTCATCCTCCCGCCTCACACCCTCTCCCCTTTAGAAGAACCCCACCTATATATACTGTGGCCAGGAAAGCATACGTCGCCTTGAAGAAGACAAGTCCACTTGTCAAAACGTTGGCTTCTGCATTCACCTTGTTCACGTTTTGCTCATCGTCTTGAATTTCCATCTCCCGCATTCTCCGTCTTTTCTCTCGTCATCCTAAGAGCGTTTAGTCGCGACGAGCAATGGTTGATTCTGGGCTTTTGATGCGGTTTTTTCCTTTTTCTCTTTTCCTTTTTAATTTTTTTTTAAATTCTACGGAGTAATGAAGCTAGCCTAACCGTCAGAAGCACTTCGGGGCACCTTTCTTCAGTCAGCACACATTGTTAACGTCCGAACATCGCACAGCGTCTACTAGAGACGCCGTCGTGGACGGATTTTCATTTTTCCCCCATCGAATTCGGTTAGGTGCACACAATTATTTCACTAGCGACTTTGCAATGCGCACTCCTGGGCTACCGCTGCAGCTGCAAATCTAGATGTGCTTAAGTATTAGGACATATACATGGATATGTTGGTTTTTCACTTTGACACAAAAGTCACGACACAAGAGTTGAGCAAACTGTCCCTGTGTCGTGGCAGGGTGTGAGACCGGGCTAGTTGGTATTCCATCCTAAAGTGACTAGCGCAAGAGTGGACACGGGACACTAAAGAGGCTACAAGAATAAGCGCAAACTTCCAACTGGGCGCTTGTCCTTGTAGCCTCTTTAGTGTCCCCTGTCCAATCTTGCGCTAGTCAGTTCAGTCTGTGTCATCGTCCGTTAGCATGCTATGGCCGAAGCTGCTCGCAATATTACGTCACATTTACTGGCCACCAGGCCAGGTACCCCCTTGGGCACGACATATACAGTACTTGCAGTTATAGTTTCCAAAGTAGTCTCTTATGGCGGTTATCCACGTGCGTGAAGCAAGAACGCTAGTTCAAATTATTGTGCAGTAATATATGCTGGATTTGTATGTTCTCCACATTCTCTACCATGTTGCCGTTCCGCCTTTATTATATAGCAGCAATGTAGACTAGCAGCTGTCGAATGCCATAAAGGCTATCCACATACTCAAGGACCTCGCGCACAACTCCTGACACTTAATTGTATTCAAGAGTTGTGCGACTGCCCAGGACATCCTTAACGAATGTTACATAACACATTATGAGGTTTTACTTGCCAAAACCACGATTTCATTATGAGGCATGCGTAGTGGAGGATTCAGGAATGATTTAGACCACTTGGGATTTTTTTAACGTGCGCCTAACCCTAAGTACGCAGGTTTTCGCATTTCACACCCATTGAAATACGGCTGCCGTGGTTGGGATTCGATCCCGAGACCTTGTGATTAGCAGCCGAACCCAATAAAAGCTAAGGGACTACGGAGGGGAAGGAATGTTGGCAGTAGGAGGAAGGTGACAGCCGGCACGTGAGACAATTTCTTCCCATCCTCATAGCGCGAGAAGCGGTACCAGCCGTTGAAGAATGACACCGTAGAATGCACTATATTCAATGTGATGGAGTCCGCATCCAATATTTCAGACCCGAATTATACTGTAACTACTGACGACCAGGCACCTCGCTAATACGTGCAGTCGCTTGACAGCTGGCGTCGGCCACAGGACCTACTTGACCTTTGTTCAACACTTGCCGACATTCCCGCCTTGTTTCGCACCATTGAGTTTCAGCTGAACGGCTTCAACAACCAAATTATTTGTGCCAAAATTTGGCCACCCTGTCAACGTTATGGTTTCTTATTTTTAAGTCTTTTATATTTAGGCTAATGCTGTCCTGAAATTTCCAGCGGTTTCACCTTTCCCAAAATGCCCGAATTTTTGTCGGCCTCTGTTCATATTTTGGAGGATTCTTAATAGACGTAGAAACCATTGCGTGGCCCCCTGACCAAGCTGCTCAAAAAGTCATTTTATATCCCTGAGGTCTTGTTCAAGCTTCTGCCTTCTTGCCGTTCATCAACCTCCTGATTTCCCTGTCAACTGTATCACATTTTGACGACTCCAATCCCGCGGAAGTTGGCAACGATATAATGTCCATGGGATTAAAGCCATTGAAATCAATTCTACTGTGGATACGACAGCTGCTTTTGCTCACTGTGAATGGAAATATTGCGTTAATGAGCGCCATTCTTAAGCATTTAAATTGATGGTCAAAATTATGCGGATCCCATGTATGTGCGAATCGATGTAAGCGATTTGTTGTCATTGTCATACGTAATCTCCACAGAGTAGACAGGCACTCTCTTATGAAATGCTGTCAATGTTTGCCTGATTACGCCTGCCATTGTGATGGAAATAAACGTAATTTCAACTCATTTTCTCAGAAATAAACGCTGAATGAAACGCTGACGTCATCCTAAACAAGATTAACAAGCGCCGTAGTGCTTGATTTTATGATGTCCGTATTCGTAAGCTTATATTCGTGATTTCTTTTTTTTGGGGGGGGGGGGGCGATATGCTTTTATACCTAGAAATGTCCCTCGGACGTCTCTGATGTGCTCGTTTTTATTCTCAAGTACCCAAATGAAAACTCTCATCGCTGCAACTTCATGATGTCCTGGTGGCAGGCCACCATGGCGTGTCGCGCAAGTATGACCACGCTGATTCATTTGGGTTGACATATTGTCAAAGTCTAGTAGGAGACGGGAAAGCCGGTGTCGATGACGTGTAAAAGCACTTTATCAGCGCGGTCAACGCGACGTCGTCGTCTCTGTTTTTCTACTCTCGCGCTACCTCAGTGTCGTTTTCATCGCTTGGCACATACCCGCGGCGACCATAGAGGATGTGGCATTTGCCCCTCCTCTGAAAAGGTGGCATCGTCCCGATGCACCAACGGCCGAAGGCTGTGCACAGACGGTGCAAAGTTGAGGTCATGAGGAAACGTATGGCTTCATACGAAGCACGTGCACATACTCGGGCAGATACCGCCGGCGTTTGGAGCAGTTATGGCTGTGGGGGACAACTTCATAATTCACATCGCTTATGCGGCGCAGAACGGGCCGAAGTATCTTCCCAGGAGCTTCTCAGACAGCCCCCGCCGACGAATCGGAGTCCAGACCCACACCTGGTCACCGACGTTGTATGTGACGGGTCTGTGCCGCTTGTTGTAGCGTCGGGCATCGTATTCCTGTTGTTCTTGAATTCGGAAACGCGCAAGCTGCCTGGCTTCCTCTGCGTGTTGCGTAAACTCCTCGGCCCCAGTCTCGTCGTCACCGCACTCGTGTGGCAGTATTGCGTCCAACATTGTTGTCACTTCCCGGCCGTAAACGAGGTTGAAAGGCGTCACGCGTGTTGCCTCTTGGCGCGCCGTATTATACGCAAATGTAACGTATGGTAAAATCTCGTCCCAGTTCTTGTGATCGACTTGGATGTACATACTCATCATGTCTGCCAGAGTCTTATTCAAACGTTCTGTCAGCCCATTGGTTTGGGGATAAGCCGTGGCCTTTCGGTGAGCGGTACCACTTAATCGCAAAACGGTGTCCAGAAGCGCATCCGTGAACGCAGATCCTCTGTCTGTTATGACCACTGCGCGAGCGCCATGCCTTAGAACGACGGCTTCGATGAAAAATCGCGCTGCTTCGGCTGCTGTTCCACGTTGGATAGCACCTGTTTCGGCGTACCGAGTAAGGTAATCTGTGACGACGATTATCCATCTATTTCCGGCAGTAGACAGTGGAAACGGACCTAAAAGGTCCACGCCAATTTGTTCGAACGGCGTTTGCGGTATCTGGACAGGATGCAGCAGTCCAGCCGGTTTGCCGGGTAGGGCTTTGCGGCGCTGGCAATCCAGGCATGTCTGTATGTAACGTTTCACGATCGACGCAAGTCTTGGCCAATACTACTTTAGCCTGATTCTTGCCAATGTGCGGGTGTAACCCAAGTGACCAGCGGTCGGCTCGTTGTGACAGGCATGTAGGACTTCGTCGCGAAGAGATGCGGGAATGACGAGTAAGTAGCTGCTGCCACTAGGTGAAAAGTTCTTTTTATAGAGAACGTCGTGGCACAAGCAAAACGAAGGCAGCCCTCTCGCGAATAACCTCGGCACGCTGCTTGTTTTTCCCTCCAAGTAATCGAAAAGAGGAACCAGTTCTGCGTCCTCCCGTTGGTGGCGTGAAACGGCGACAGTATCTACCACGCCTAGAAAAGCCGCGTCATCATTGTCGTGCACTGCAGTCTCAACAGGAGACCGAGAAAGGCAGTCGGCGTCGGTGTGTCGTTTCCGTGATTTGTAGACAACCTTGAAGTCGAACTCTTGGAGCCGAAGGCTCCAGCGCGCAAGCTGACCAGCTGGATCTTTTAAATTAGCCAGCCAGCAAAGTGCATGATGATCACTTACAACGGTGAAACACCGACCATACAAATATGGCCGAAATTTCAGGACGGCCCACACCATTGCGAGGCATTCTTTTTCTGTCGTGGAATAGTTAGCCTCCGTCCTTGACAGCGTCCTGCTGGCGTAAGCAATCACTCTTTCGGAGCCGTACTGCCGCTGTACAAGCACTGCGTCAAGGCCGGCATTACTCGCATAGGTAGGAGCGTCGTCGTCAACGTGCGCGAGCACGGGAGGCGTCTGCTGCCGCTGCCGTAGGTCGTGAAATGCCCGTTGCTGGTCTTCGCCCCACACGAAGGGGACATCTTCTCTGGTGAGATGTGTTAATGGCCATGCGATGCGCAAAAAATTCGCAATAAAGCGTCGGTAGTAGGCGCAAAGGCCCAGAAAACATCGCACGACCTTTTTATCCGATGGCGCTGGGAAATTAGCAACGGCAGAGATTTTATCAGGGTCAGGTCGGACACCTTCACGACTAACAACGTGACCGAGAAATTGAAGTTCTTCAAAGCCAAAATGGCACTTTTCAGGTTTTAAAGTTAGACCAGCTGAGCGTATTGCTTCAAAAGCCGTCTTTAGTCTCCGTAAGTGTTCCTCGAATGTGACGGAGAAAGCAATCACGTCGTCGAGGTACACCAGACAGGTTTGCCATTTGAGGCCTGAGAGTACCGTGTCCATTAGTCGTTGAAACGTTGCTGGCGCAGAACACAAAATGGAGCACCTGAGATTCATAAAGTCCGTCGGGCGTCACAAAAGCGGTCTTCTCACTGTCTCTTTCATCAACTTCTATTTGCCAGTAGCCGCTTTTCAAGTCCATCGACGAAAAGTACTGTGCGTTTCGTAGCCTGTGCAGTGAATCGTCGATACACGGTGGCGGATAAACGTCTTTCTTTGTGATGTAGTTGAGTTTTCGATAGTCGACGCAGAAGCGCAGGCTACCGTCCTTCTTTTTCACCAATACGACAGGCGATGCCCAAGGACTCTTAGATGGCCGAATAACTCCGTCCTCAAGCATCGTCTTCACTTGGGTTTGTATTGCCTCGCGCTCTTTCGGTGCTACACGATAAGGATTCTGCCGAATTGGTCTGGCGTCGGCTTCGGTGATAATACGGTGCATAGTGAGCGGCGTCTGGCTGACTCGTGATGTTGATGAGAAGCAGCTTTTAAACTCAGCGATGAGCTCAAGAAGGCTGTTGCGTTCGACGGGCGACAAGGTGGGACTGATGTCAACCACAGGGGCAGGTATAATAGCGGTGGACGTCGCGTGCTCCACTGAGTGGCAGTCTTGTACTGAGGTCAATTCGTCGAAGTTAGCAACAGCCGTGCCTTTAACAATGTGTCGACGTTCAACTTTAAAATTCGTCAGCAGGAGTTCGGCACGTCTGTCGTGTACGTTAATTACGGCCCCGGCGATGGAAACGCCTTGGCTCAATACCAGTGCGTCAATGTGTTCGGCGACGCCAGTGCCGGTGTTCAAGTTGTCGCAGACAACAGGTACAAGGGAACAGCTTCGTGGCGGAAGCGTGACGTCGGCGGCGGCGGCGATGCGTAAGCGGGGTCACTGGTGTTCCGCGGGGTCGACGTCATCTGAGCTCGTAGCAAATGTGACGACGAGGTCACGGACATTAATCACCGCACCGTATTCTCTCAAGAAATCCATCCCTAATATAAGTTCCTTGCAGCACTCAAAGAGAATGACGATGGTGGCGACGAAGGTTGCACCGGCGATTACTATTCTGGCTGTGCATTTTCCAATAGGCGTCAACAACTGGCCGCCGGCAGTTATGATGTTGGGCCCAGTCCACGGCGTCTTCACTTTTCTCAGCCTGTCGGCCAGCTTTTGACGTATTATCGAAAAATGGGAACCAGTATCGACGAGAGCGGCCACTTGGTGGCCGTCAATGCAAACGACAAGATCGATGCTGACGGCTGTTGCGTTTCGCCTGCGACACGTGGTTTTGCCGGCGCGACTGCGGCGGGGCGGCAGACATTTTGGCCCGATCGTCGTCGCCGCAACACTCATCGCCAGGTGTTTCCAGGCGCGACTGCGGCGATGCGACCGCCTAGGGATCATCCTCGCATTCCAGTCATTGTGCCCGAAACAGGCGATGCCAAAGCAGGGATCTCATTCCAGTCATTGTGCCCGAAACAGGCGATGCCAAAGCAGGGATCTCGTTCCAGTCATTGTGCCCGAAACAGGCGATGCCAAAGCAGGGACCATCCTCTCATTACAGTCATTGTGTCCGACCGGCAGCGCCACGACAGGGTGCTACGAGATCGTGCTCGACATGGTGCTACGGCATCGCTACGACAGTGTGCGTCACCATTAGCCCATTGTACATTCACGTGCTCGTCTTTTGAGGGGTTCCTTCTTGCCCTCAACTGCGAGAGTATAAAAACAGCTGCCCCCGGACGCCAAAAGGAGGGCTCCTATTTCTTCTGTTGAGTGAAGTGCTCTCCCGTCTCTCTACTACGGTCAAACCTGACCGCCAACTCTTTGCGATGTTAAAATAAACAAGTTGTTTCGTTGTTACCAGTCGACTCATGCTTTGCCGGGACCTTCGGATGCTTCCAGTTGTACCCCAGGCCGCCAGGCCAACGCTACCCTTGGGGCTTGCGACCCAGGTACAACCACGGGCGTCAGCGCCGAGTTCCCAACAGATCGTACAAGCAGTCCGATCCAAACATCTGGTTGGCAGCGGTGAGATCGCCTACGACTTCAAACAACTGTCTGCCAGCGGTGAGATCGCGACAACGGAGGCCAGCAGCGAAGAGATGCAGTTGACTGTATGCTGAGCAGCTCAACGACGATCCGGGAGCAGTGCAACGAGCCCTGTGTGACGACTGGTTGCCTGCAGCGGAACGACTGCGCGGAATTCCTGCCTGCGAGGTTTGGTGAGTGCGGGACTTTCTTCTTCTGAGCTTTGCCAGGCTTTTTGTTAGTGTCAGAAACAGAGCTGGTAATTGTGGTTGTCGTTGCTGCCGGGTTAGTTTGCGGCAAGACAATAGTAAGCAGTAGAGAAAGCAGCATTCAGAGCAGCCATGGATTTGAAGTCGTTGCGCAAACCGAAATTGTTGGAGCTTGCAAGAGAGTTGGGTCTGGATGTCTCAGACAAACTAAGAAAACCGGAACTGATAAAGGCTATTCTTGAGTTAGAGGCTGAGGATGACGAGCTGTCGGAATGCCTTGAGACCATTGAAGAGAGAGAGACTGCAAAAAGACAGGAGCGCGAACTTAAAGAGCAAAAAGAAAAAGAAGAGCGTGAACGTAAAGAACAGAAAGAAAAAGAAGAGCGTGAACGTAAAGAACAAAAAGAAAAAGAAGAGCGTGAACGTAAAGAACAGAAAGAGCGAGAGCAACAAGAGCGTGACCGTCAACACGCTTTGGAAATGAAGCGTCTTGAGGTAGAGATGGAACGCGCTCGTAATGGAAGTCAGGCACACGGTGCAGGAGAACGCGTATTGTTCAAAATGACTGACCTGATGCGGCCGTTTAAGCTTGGAGAGGACATTGGTTTGTTCCTGGTTAACTTTGAGCGAACGTGCGAGAAGCAGGGGTTCTCTCGGGAAACGTGGCCACAGCGCTTGCTCACTTTGTTACCCGGCGAGGCGGCCGACGTAGTCGCTCGCTTGGATAGAGAGGAAGCAGAGGATTTCGACAAAGTAAAATCGAGTCTGCTAAAAAAGTACCGGCTGTCTGCGGAGGCGTTCCGTCGGAAGTTTCGGGAAAATGAGAAAGGCAAAAGTGAGTCATATACAGAGTTTGCGTATAGGCTTATGTCGAACATGCAGGAGTGGCTCAAAGAAGAGAAAGCGTTTGGTGACCACGATAAAGTTCTGCAGTGTTTCGGGCTAGAACAGTTTTATAGTCGGTTACCGGAGAACGTGCGATACTGGGTCTTGGATAGGCCAGACGTTTGTACGGTGGCTAAAGCCGCTGAGCTAGCCGAGGAGTTTGTGACGCGTCGAGCTCGCGGAGCTAAGGACGGTCAAAAGGGTGAATTTGGCTCGAAGTTTGAGAGGCCAAAGTTCACACCCATGAGATTAAAGGGGGACACGCGTAGTGCGGATGCGAGCGAAAGCAGTCCGACCAAACGTAAAGAGACGGCGGCAGCCAAACGCAGAAAGCGGTTCGAGATGAGGCGAGCGCGCTTGTGTTATACGTGCCAGAAGCCGGGTCACTTTTCGGCGCAGTGTCCGGAAACAACACCAAAAGTTGTGTTTTTTTCATTAGGCAGCACTGACGAGAACATGAAGCTTCTCGAGCCTTACATGCGAGACCTCCTCGTGAACGGGAAAGAGTGCCGAGTGCTTCGCGATTCCGCAGCTACAATGGATGTAGTTCACCCGTCTTATGTAGAACCCCATATGTTCACGGGCGAGTGCGCATGGATCAAGCAAGCCGTGGAAGCTCATAGCGTGTGTCTGCCAGTAGCAAAGGTGCTTATTGAAGGACCTTTCGGAGCGCTTGAGACGGAGGCGGCAGTGTCATCTATGCTGCCACCCCAGTACCCGTACCTATTTTCAAACAGGTCCGATCACCTCCTGCGCGAGAAGGGGCTTTTGTTTGGTGAAGCTAGTGTTCAGGCCTTAACCAGATCGAAGGTTCGGGAGCTCGCTGCAAAGGCGGTAGTTGCGGGGCCGACGTTATCAAACAACGAAAAAGGGTCAGAGGCGCAGCAAGCTGATATTCCGAGCACGCCCGAACTGAATAAACTTGAGTCTGTAACGTTAAAGGCGCCAGATACTGGAGAGGAAACGCCCGACGCGGGAAAGTTAGAAGAGCTATCTACTGATTTGCTCATCGCGCCTACGTCAGACGGACTTGATAGGTTGCTAAAAGTCAGCCGGACGGCTTTGATAGCCGAGCAAAAAAAGGATGGCAGCCTGGAAAACGTGCGCTGCAATGTCAAAGAAGGTATCGCCAGGAAAACTGCGCGTTTTGTGGAAAGAGGTGGAGTCCTGTACCGGAAGTATCTAGACCGCAGAGGAGTGGAGTTCGATCAGCTGGTCGTGCCTCAATGCTATCGTCAGGATCTGTTGCGCTTGTCACATGGGGGTTCGTGGTCCGGACACCTAGGAGTTAAGAAAACTAAGGACCGTCTCTTGCAAGAGTACTATTGGCCAGGGTGTTTTCGGGACGCAGACCATTTCGTGAGGACATGTGACACTTGTCAGCGGGTGGGCAAACCAGGGGACAAATCAAGGGCGCCGTTGAAATTGGTACCTATCATAACGGAGCCTTTTAGACGGCTCGTTATTGATACAGTGGGACCTCTGCCGGTAACAGCCACGGGGTACAGACACATTTTGACTGTGATCTGCCCAGCGACAAAGTTCCCTGAAGCAGTGCCGCTTAAAGAACTCAGCTCAGTTGAGATAGTCAATGCACTACTGTCCATATTTGCGCGAGTTGGTTTTCCTGCGGAAATCCAATCAGATCAGGGCACAGTGTTTACTAGCGCTTTGACGACAACTTTTCTCGAAAGGTGTGGGGTAAAACTGTTACACAGCTCAGTGTACCACCCACAGTCGAATTCCGTTGAGAAGCTCCACTCCGTCATGAAGCGCGTGTTGAGAGCCTTGTGTTTTGAACATCAAACTGACTGGGAGCTGTGTCTGCCTGGGGTGATGTTTGCTTTAAGGACCGCGCCGCATGCGGCTACGGGGTTTTCGCCAGCTGAACTGGTGTACGGTCGCTCGCTTCGATCTCCGCTTCGCATGCTTCGAGAATCATGGGAAGGTAGGGGCGACGACCCAGTCGTGGTGGAGTACGTACTTAAGCTCCTCGAACGCTTAAGAAGGGCACAGGAGTTGTCAGGTGAAGCAATGACAAAGGCCCAGCAGAGGGCCAAGGTTTATTATGATCGGACAGCCAGGGCCCGTCGTTTTGAGGTTGGCGATGAGGTCATGATATTGCGCACATCGCTAAACAACAAACTAGACGTGCAGTGGGAGGGCCCAGCACGAATTGTTCAGAAACTGTCGGACGTTAACTACGTGGTAAGTCTGCCAGGAAAGCGGAAAGCACAGCAAGTTTACCACTGTAATCTGCTCAAACCTTATAGACAAAGGGAAGCAGTGGTGTGCATGATGGTAAACGTTCCTGAAGAGCTTCCGGTCGAGCTTCCAGGACTAGGCTCAGTGACGAACAGGGAAGACACCGGTCAAGTCATTAGTGACCTTATCAGTAAAGCACCGCTGTCGCCCGAGCAGAAAACCGAACTACACCAGCTATTACAAGAGTTTCAAGGTCTGTTCTCTGAGAGGCCTGGTAGGACTTCTGTACTTACTCATGATATAGAACTTGCCTCCACAGAGCCAGTACGATCCAAGGCGTATCGGGTGTCACCCCGCCAGAGCGATATTATGGAGGCTGAGGTAAAGAAAATGCTACAGCTCGGTGTTATTGAGGCAGGTGAGAGTGATTATACCTCCCCTTTGATTTTAGTTGAGGTACCGGGCAAGGAACCTCGTCCTTGCGTCGACTACCGCAGGCTTAATTCCATCACTAAGGATCAAATTTATCCGATCCCTAACATCGAGGAGCGCCTTGAGAAAGTTAGTAGCGCTCAGTTTATTTCCACCCTAGATCTTGTCAGGGGTTATTGGCAGGTTCCACTTACAGAAGAGGCTAGTAGGTATGCGGCGTTCATTTCACCAATGGGAACATTCCGTCCTAAAGTGTTGAGTTTCGGTTTGAAGAACGCGCCATACTGTTTTTCAAGCCTCATGGATAAAATGTTGCGGGGACAGCAAGAATTCGCTTTACCGTATCTAGACGACGTAGCGATATTCTCCGCATCCTGGTCTGAGCATATGGCACACTTGCGGGCAGTGCTAACCCGCCTGCGCGAAGCGGGCTTGACAGTAAAGGCTCCTAAGTGCCAGTTAGCACAGGCCGAGGTTGTCTACCTCGGTCACGTGATTGGTCAGGGTCGTCGCCGCCCCTCTGAAATAAAAGTGGCCGCTGTGCGAGACTTTCCGCAACCGCGCACCAAGACCGATATTCGGTCGTTCTTGGGTGTCGCCGGCTACTATCAGAGGTACATCCCTAGGTACTCTGATATCGCGGCTCCCCTGACGGATGCTCTAAGAAAGACAGAGCCTCAAACAGTCGTCTGGGACGAGACAAAGGAAAGAGCTTTTAGCGCCCTAAAGAGTGCCCTAACAAGCCAGCCTGTGCTACGATCGCCAGACTATACAAAAGGGTTCATTGTTCAGTGCGATGCTAGTGAGCGAGGCATGGGCGTTGTACTGTGCCAACGGGAAAATGGAGAAGTAGAACACCCCGTCCTGTATGCTAGTCGTAAGCTGACCAGTCGTGAGCAGGCGTATAGCGCCACCGAGAAAGAGTGTGCATGTCTCGTGTGGGCCGTTCAGAAATTGTCATGCTATCTAGCCGGCTCGAGGTTTATCATTGAGACGGATCACTGCCCTCTCCAATGGCTGCAGACCATCTCTCCCAAAAATGGCCGCCTCCTGCGCTGGAGCCTCGCTTTACAACAATATTCCTTTGAGGTGCGTTACAAAAAGGGGAGTCTCAACGGTAACGCCGATGGCTTAAGTCGAAGCCCCTAACGTAGGAATCAGCCTCAAAATTGTTTGTTACTGATGTTTTTCTTCCTGAGGCAGGATTTTTTTTTAACATATTGCTTTTGTTTAGTGTTTCAAAGTGATGATATGCTTTCTAGTGCAATTTTTCAAGTTGTGGACGCGTTCTGAGTGATGCTAGACTACTGTAAGGAACTAGGCAGTGGTATAACAAGGGGAAAGAGCCTGGCAGGGCTTAGTGAGGGTTGTGCCGTGCTTGCTGACTGAGCGGTTGAGTTTCAGCGTAGTTCTAACGCTTGCCGGGAACGAGAACAAAAATGTGAACTCTCCCGAAGTCACTTTGCAGTGTCCCGTGCGAACCTGAACGAGAGAACGAGGCCTTCTCTGTGCGCTGCGCTCAAGAAACGTCGAGGGACGCCCGACTTCGGTTATGAGCATCATCGAGCGACATCCCTCCGGACAGCGGATGCAGTCCCCTGTCCATCGGGATCTCCTTCCCCCGGCGGGGCGGTCTGTTGCGTTTCGCCTGCGACACGTGGTTTTGCCGGCGCGACTGCGGCGGGGCGGCAGACATTTTGGCCCGATCGTCGTCGCCGCAACACTCATCGCCAGGTGTTTCCAGGCGCGACTGCGGCGATGCGACCGCCTAGGGATCATCCTCGCATTCCAGTCATTGTGCCCGAAACAGGCGATGCCAAAGCAGGGATCTCATTCCAGTCATTGTGCCCGAAACAGGCGATGCCAAAGCAGGGATCTCGTTCCAGTCATTGTGCCCGAAACAGGCGATGCCAAAGCAGGGACCATCCTCTCATTACAGTCATTGTGTCCGACCGGCAGCGCCACGACAGGGTGCTACGAGATCGTGCTCGACATGGTGCTACGGCATCGCTACGACAGTGTGCGTCACCATTAGCCCATTGTACATTCACGTGCTCGTCTTTTGAGGGGTTCCTTCTTGCCCTCAACTGCGAGAGTATAAAAACAGCTGCCCCCGGACGCCAAAAGGAGGGCTCCTATTTCTTCTGTTGAGTGAAGTGCTCTCCCGTCTCTCTACTACGGTCAAACCTGACCGCCAACTCTTTGCGATGTTAAAATAAACAAGTTGTTTCGTTGTTACCAGTCGACTCATGCTTTGCCGGGACCTTCGGATGCTTCCAGTTGTACCCCAGGCCGCCAGGCCAACGCTACCCTTGGGGCTTGCGACCCAGGTACAACCACGGGCGTCAGCGCCGAGTTCCCAACAGATCGTACAAGCAGTCCGATCCAAACACGGCGTCGGCGCTTTAGAGTCGTCGGTCGTTGCTGATCATGGGGGCTCTTGCAAAGTTAGACGGTTTGCAACCTCAACCCCGGAGGTCACTGCCTCTAGTTTCCCCGGCGCGGGCTAGGAGACCTGCCCCTAGAGGCGTCAGGAAAATCGCGACGGGTCGGTGGGGTGTAAAGAGCCGGAGAAGGGGAACGCGATCGAGGCATCGCTGAACCTTCCAGCCAAAAGTTTGTAGTAGTTTCGTCGCAGGTACGCGCAGCATCAAACACAGGGTAATTGCAGTTGGGAAACCTTGGGTACCCAGCTGCGTGGTAGTGACACGCACGGTAAACATGTCCTGCTTCGCCGCAATGAAATCATAGCGGCCGGCGGTCAGCGGTGCGCCACAAATCGGTCTTTCGAAGCGGGTAGCCGGCAGGGGATTCGCCATAAGACCGAGGCGCAGCGATCGGCTGGCGGCGATACGGCATAGCTGCTGGCGGCTGTGACTGTCGAAAATAGGGCGTCGGAGGTGGCGGTGATGGCTGCGTCGTAGTGGTTGACGGTGTCAGCAGCATCGAAGTGGCGGGAGGGGTGGACGACAGACAGCCTCCCCGTAGGTTAATCGTCACGGCACCGCCTGCGGTCGGGCGACGAAAAGGCCTGCCGAACTTCCTCCCGAACAATATCAGCGACAGAAGCCACCGCTGGTGCCATAGGAGAAATCCCGAGCTGCCGGATCTCCTCTCGCACAATCTCTCAGATGACTTCACGCAGAGACGTGCCACAGCTCTCAGATAGAATTGAAGCATTCACCGGCGATTTCTTGCGATCATATTGGCGGTACCGTTGCTGTAGTGCCCGTTCTATAGCGGTAGCCTCCTTGGTGAATTCGGCTACTGTCGTCGGTGGGTTCCTCACGAGTCCGGCAAACAGTTCCTCCTTCACTCCGCGCAAGAGATAGCGTAACTTATTTTTTTCGGCCATCTCAGGGTCTGCTCTGCGGAAAAGGCGGGTCATATCGTCTGCAAAAATGTCAACGCTCTCGTTTGGTTTTTGTATACGGGATTCGAGCAGGCGCTGCGCATTGTCTCTTCTGTCGCTACTAGTGAATGTGTGTAGCAGCTGAGTGCGGAAGGCATCCCATGTGGTCAAACTTCTCTTCCGGTTCACAAACCACGTCCGCGCACTGTCTTGAAGCGCAAAATATACGTTAGCCAGCTTTTGCTGGGAGCCCCAGTCATTATAACTGGCGACACGATCAAATAGCTCAAGCCAATCTTGGGCATCTTCAAAAGCGTCACCATGGAAGTTTTCTGGGGTCTTAGGATTCTGTAAGGTCACTTGCGATGGAGTTGCAGTAGCCATGGCTGAAGTAGGTAGACGCGTTCCTGCAGGGTCCTGCAAAGGGTTGAACTCGGGCGTCAGGCCTGGCAGGCGGCGACTGTACCGGTGAACAGGAGTTTCGACAACAACACACCAATAAAGACACACTCGCCACATTCCGTGAAATTTTCACACATTACAGAAACCATCGCCTAATGTATCCACCTCTGTGTCTAGAACGCGTGGTGGTGGTGATAAACTTTATTGAAAGGGGGAAGGGTAAAGAGGGACGTGGCTGAGGGTTTGGGCTCAAGTAAGGCCCTGGGCCTGCTTGGCCTTTTCCGCCCAGTCCACCAGTTCAAGTTGTCGGTCGACGTCCCCGGAACTGAGCCAGGCTGTCCAGTCAGTCTCGCTGCTGACGGGGGGATGAGAGAACGGGAGCGAGGTGCATTCCCACATTATGTGTGTGAGTGTTCCTGTTTCTGAACAGAGCCTACATTTGTCGCTTTCCTCGCATTTTTCTTACCCCGCGCACTTTGCACTTATTCTTTCCCGCCATATACCCGACACCCAAGTGTCGCTTTTTCCCTGTCCCCATAGCAGATCTCTCCCATATCATGTGGCAATACCCCATCAAAACTACCCCCCCCCCGCACGCTCAAACCATTAATTAGTAGCAAGGAGCTGCGGGAGACTGCCCTGCCCTGCTCCGATCCCACCCTACAGGACCGAGTCCTGAGGTGGGCTGAGGAGGTAGCGGAGGCCTACCACGACTGGTAGACGGACTTCTAGCCACATAATGTGGTGATGGACGCCTGCTGGGACTGGAGTACTTAGACCTCCCTCTCTCCCCCCGGCCCCTCCCCTTTCTTAAAAGGGGAATAAAGTTCATTCATTCATTCATTCATTCGACGAACGCAGGTTATTCCGTGTTCGATGTATGGCTCCGCGAAGGGGTGCCGATCATGAGGCAATCCTTCCCAGCACCGCCACCAGTGTCAAAGTCTAGTACGAGACGGGAAAGCCGGTGTCGAGGACGTGTAAAAGCACTATCAGCGCAGTCAACGCGACGTCGTTGTCGTCTCTGTTTTTCTACTCGCGCGCTACCTCAGCGTCGTTTTCATTGCCTGGAACATACCCGCGGCGACCATAGAGGATGTGGCAATATACTATTGTGTGCGTCATACTTTGCCACATTCATTTTTCAAACTATGCCAGAGCTCGAAAAGGGCGGCCAACTCACTACGTCTCTTTCCTCTGTTTACTTCCGTAAAGTGGGTGTTTATCGCTGTGGTTACTAAATACGCCCCGCGGTATGCTACCACTAAAGCCTTTCTGGCGGCTGAGCAACTGAAGTCGCAGGCTTTATTCAACCTGGCGTCGACGTTCAATATGGCTATCCTCAATTACATTTCGCGGACTTCGCTCACCGCCTTCTCTGCAGTGTCATCCCTTACACTACTCGCTGTTGCTAGACACAACACAAACACGCAACAACCTTAATGAAGTATCAGTTACACTACAGTTGACATGCTGTCGTACATTTCCGCTGAGCACCGGGATTGGAGCGTGGTCCTGTCTATGGTGACATTATCCGTCTACAGCCTCACTCAACAATACCGCTCGTTACTCATCACGTTTTTTTGTCGACAAGAGCATAGTGTATTTCCTCTGAATGTGCTTTCGGCTTTAGGTGTGAGCTTGCACGCCCGCTTATTCTGTTACGTTGACGGCGACCGTTGTCGTCAGGCTGCCGCCTCATTCTGAGCTTCGCAGTCACAAGAGAGCACAGAAAGCTGTCTTCACAAACAAACCACCGGGATTCGAGCCCATCTCCCAAATGCAAGATGGTGCATTTGGGAGATGGGCACGCTAACCAATACGCTACCACCTGCCTCCACCAATTTCTGTTTATCTGCCTTCCCACTTCACGTTTTTGCCGCAGACGCAGGCAGAACGGATGCAGAAACAAAAAAAAAGTAAAGATTGCTTGAGCCGCCAGCTGACACATGACCTTAACTTTGGCAGGTTATTCTCATTGGAGCGCATGTAGGCTTGCGGCTTCGTGCAGATTGTGGGTCGCCTTAGCTTTATTGTAAATTTGCTTTCACCGATTCTTTTCAGCTACAACTGAAACGCCGGACAAAAATCAGACCTACCGTTGAATACTTTTTTCTTGTTTTCTAGGTTTAAACCAAAAATGATCATTTACACAAATAGTGATTTTTTAAAGAAATGGCATAAGGATACTATATTTCGAGGTCATGTCGTTGTGTCAATACGGTGTTAGATACGGGCCCGTTTCCTGAGCCTACTTCGAGTTCACCAGACCACATCGAATCGCACCACAGCTAATTAAAGAGCGCAGAAGCACGGATACCACATTCCTGAGGTGCGGCACGTGCAAAAAAGTTGGCGGCCCCCACTTCGTGTGCCGCCGGTGAAGCTATTCACTGCTTGACTCTTCCCGAAAGTGAAGCGAGAGCCTGGCACTGTTGCAGGTAAAGTTGGTCCCGAAGCAAGACGGCTGTAATGCACCGTGAAAACCTGGCAGCGTCGCCCCCATCCGCCTGTTGTGACGGCGCATTGCAAGTCAGCAAGGCAAGACCGCAGGGAGAAGTAAGCCTTCGGACAATTGGGAACCGAGCAGCGACTCTCTTCGCCGGGTGTGACACAATCGCACGGGCGCCTACCATTGGCCGAAAATGACGACACCTGAGCGGGCTCGCCCATTGGCCGAACGTGACGTGTCTTCGAGGCACCGAAGGGCTTAAATTACACAGACCGGGAGCAGCAGAAGAGCATTCCTTGATTCTTCTCTTTCGAGCTTCTTGCCGCGGGCCGCATCGTCCGAGTTGTTGCCGGCCCGTAATGACTTTAAGACTGTTAATTGACTCTCACGGTAAATAATGTAAATAAACTTCCCAAGTTTTCAACCCGACGTCCTCCTCAACTCTTACTACTGTTTGCCAGCGGTGGGATCGCCTCCAAATGCAACATCTGGTGGCAGCGCTACGGATCAACCTTCGTCGAGAGAAATCCTGAGGAACCCGGAACAGCGAAAAAGAGCCTTCCTCCAAAGGAGTCCCGAGGAACTGGGAGTAGCGAACAAGAGCGAGCCTTCGACCGAGGGAGTCCTGAGGAACCGGGAACAGCAGACCAATGAACCAGATGGCAGGGTGCTGCAACCGTAAGTGAGCGCGTGGTTTTTTTCCTTTTGATTCGCCAGACTTCAAATGTTGCGTGTTCATTTTGATAGTTCTAGGAATCGGGAATTTCTTGCTTTGTGTGTTTGCATAAATTAATTAAGGAAAACAGTTCTAACCACCAGTCGGGGCAGCTGCCATGGATCTTAGAAGGTTGACGAGGTTAGACTTGTTGTTGGTGAGCGACGATTTGGGAGTTGAGGCGGACCAACAGATGAAAACGCCAGCTATTATAAAGGCGATTAAAGATAGTGGCAATGATGATGAAAGCATTGAGCTTGCTTGGGAGGTGATACAAGAACCACGGGAGCGTGAGCGTCGTGAACGTAAGGGTCTTCGTAAGCGTCAAGAACGCGAGAATGAACGTGAACGTGCGTATCAAGAACGTGAGCGTGAGCAAAAGCACGAGAAAGAGATAAGAGCATTGGAAAAACAGATATAATATTTTCAGCAGTTAAAGGAACAAAGACAACGCCTGTCTGAAAATTCTGTAGGTAGTACAGAGCAAAAGAATGAGGAAGTATCTGCCGAATTTTCGCCAAAAGCCGACGAAAAGAGTACTGCCTGTGAGATTGGCTGCACATTCATAGGTAAAGGGCAAGGGCTAGCTGCTAACGATGCCTTAGTGGCAACAGAGGCCGTTAAAGGCCGTAGTGAAAGCGACGAGGTGCTGTGCCAACAGAGCACTTTAGAGACAGCTAGGCCAGCTGCTAACAAATTGGCACAGTCACCGCGCGTGTGCGTCGCATGTAATGTTAGCAATGTTAGTGACGCCCAAAATACTCATTCGGGTAACTATTAATAGCAGTAGTCGAGGGCACGCTTGAAAGGCACCATTAGCAGTCTGCACGTCAAAGCGCAGTCAAGTCATCGCCACTGTTGGTGAAACGGCAGCAGTCAACGCGAAAATGACAGCCACTGTCGGCAGCTTGCATGCAAACACACATTCATGTGGTGGCATTGTTTATTTTTGTTACCTGGCCCAGGCAAGTAATGCGAATAGGAGAACAATTATCAAACATCATTAGCTTAGTTAGGCCCAAAATACTCAGTCAGGTAACTATTAATAGCAGTAGTCGAGGGCACGCTTGAAAGGCACTATTAGCAGTCTGCACGTCAAATCACAGTCATGTCATAGCCATTGTTGTATTTGTTTATCTGACTGGGCAAGTAACACTAATGTAAGCACAATTATTCACCCTGAATAGGTTTGCTAGCATTGTTTGTACTAAAAAATGCTGAGTGAAGTTGAATGTGTTTTATTGAGGCAATTATTTAATTCACAAGCCATCGGCATAGCGATCGACGGCCAAGTGCAGACAATGACATTTGTGAAGTAATAAATGGTGAAAGTTGCAAAAGCTATCAGTGCACTGCTTTTCTGGGCTCCATTCACTGAAAAATGTCTTTGCAACGACAAAAGCATAAGACAGGAAATGACACCCGACTGCACAATGTTATTCGTGTTGAAATTTTTTGCCATCATATGTGATCGGCAGCGAAACCATCCGTTTACTAAGACTGATTGCATGAAAAATGCAACAGCATAGGAAGGTGTAGTTTCACAATATGGCACCCTTTCATGTGCACTTCTGGCGAACTGCCACATGCACTGATGCATAAACATGAACAGAGGTAAGGGGCAAAGTTGCTGTGCAACCCACATGACGCTTTTAAGAAAATGTATCTCTAAACCTTTCTGTTTTCATGGGCGATCAAAATCTGTTTTGAGCAAGTTGGTTAATCACATTGCAGCAACAACACAAGAAGCAAGGACAGAAAACACAGCGAGTAGGCAGATTGAGAAGACGAGGTAGACCAGTGAGAAAGGTTTTAATGAGATGGAAGAGGCCAGCCCTGCCGTGTACATGAGTTAGTGCTTTGAATAAGATTGGTTAATGAAAATGTGTAATGACTTTGCTGAAAGAAAACTAGCAAAAGCAAATGCTTATATTATATAAATGGACAGAAATACGGGTAAGGGCAAACACGCATGGAAGCAGGCACGTATTCACACACAAACGTGAAAACTATAAAAAAACTCCAATATAAAGAAATGTGGGTAATAGAAAAAACGTTGACAAACGCAAGAAAACATACATTTACAAACAGACGCGGGTAGAGGTATTATAGGAGCGGGTTCACAAGCTGCTGTGCCTACCTTCTCATATGTTTTCTTTTTTAACCGTTCTCTTAACACTGTCTTGGGAATTTTTAATCGCATTCACGAGATTAGTGCTCTCAGGCGCGTCCACATTTCACGACAGCGCTGAACGTCTTCACGTATGCAATTATAATGTTCCCTAATTTCCCCCCACCGATAGAAGCATCTTTAACCGTGCAGTAACAACTTTTGAAACAAACGATAGATGTACGAAGCAGAAAAGGCCGCTGCGATAGGGCTTCTCTATCGGGCTACTACATAAGAAAACGCAATCGGCAACACTTATGCTCAGTTCACTTCTGAGCACACTAACATCGCGTAGTACGAGGACTTCTACACCCAGTAACGCTGCAACACATCGCACATACATATCACGATTTGTAGCTTGCAAACGCACTTCATAACAGCAAGAGCACAGCTCGAACGTCGCGGTCACCACGGCTCATCGCGGCCGGCAAAACGGCTCACACGCAGTATAGCACACGCAGAATGGCAGCGATAACGAGGCGATAAAAACTTATCGCTACTGATCGTATCATTACTTCTGAAAGTTGCGAAAGGCTGGCGTTCACCACTCCGCGACAACGATCCGCATACACAGAGCAGAAACCAAACGTGTACGCTGGGTGCGCCGATCGGACGCTACTTATTTCGCTACGCCTTGAACGTGTGTGCTGCTCAGAATGCACGTGTATGTGATGGAGTTCTCGTCTGCGACGCACACGCGAAGCATGGCACAAGAAATCACGAAGTCGACGGCTTCAAATATTTCTTCCGACGCTCTCGTAAACACAACACACACTTCTTGCGCTCCGTCTGTTTCTGTTGGCGATCGCACGCACTGATGAGGTCTGGAAGGGTACACCGGCTTGCTGCTTTCGATGACTATCTCCGTGGGTGCCAGATAACTCTAGTAAAAATCATAAGGAGAAAAATAGACTGTTTCTGACGCGGCTGTAGCTTAGGCCTTACGTCCCCGCTTCGCCTCGCTTCGAGCACGCGCCATGTTTGCTGTGACGACAGCCGAACCATCCGGCTCGGACCAGCCAATGAGAGACGAGCCGGCTTGCGGAGGGGAAAGTTGCGTCCGCTCCTCGCTCACCAGTAGAGAGCAGTCCGCACGCGGCCGGACGAGGGCGGAACGGACGGGCGGATCGACCATGTACGGGAGGCACCCTGCCCGCCTTGGTCCGCCGTCGCCCCCACCTGGCTATTGTGACGGCGAGTTGTAAGTCAGCAAGGCAAGACCGCAGGGGGACCAAGCGGCGACTCTCTTCGCCGGGTATGACACCATCGCACGGGCGCCTACCATTGGCCGAAAATGGCGTCATCTGAGCGGGCTCTCCCATTGGCTGAACGTCGTTTTAAGCCGAGACCTCGAAGGGTTTAAAAGACGCAGACCGCGAGCAGCGAGCGATTCGTAGAGCATTCCCGGATTCACCTCTCTCGAACTTCTTGCCGCGGGCCGCAGCGTCCGAGTTGCTGGCGGCCCGTAATGACTGTACGACTGTTCATTGACGTCTCACTGTAAATAATGTAAAATAAACCTCCCAAGCGTTTCATTGCAAAGTCCGTCCTCAACTCCTACAACACTCGGTCCTCCCCGATACCCAGGTGACGGAAACGGCCGTCCAAGCACCGTAGGTGAGTTGACCTGAGACGAGGAACCGTAGGGGATACGAGGCACCGTAGGGGAGACGACCCGGCACCGTAGGGGCATTTATTCCCCGAGCTGCAGCGCGCCCGCCGGCCGCCCATTGTCTGGCGTCTTGGTCGGCGCGTGGGAAGGGGTGTCAGTAGACGTTCCCGCGGCTCAGTAACAATAGTTGGTCCGCCGAGCCCGTTTAGTCATAATGGCCACTTCGTCAAACTCGGCTCCAGCGACGGAGAGTCGAGGACGCACGTATTGTTGTTCACACACAGTTGACTTATACCCGTGTCACACGGGCACATTTGGAAGGCCTTCCAGTCGACGGCCTTCGAAACGCCAGAACTCTATCGACTCAAAGGAGTTGTCGCGCTGCTACACGGCACTTTTGAAAGGCCGTTGAGTGGTTCCGGCGTTTCTCGCCAAATTGTGTGGCGTTGCGTATCTTTATTTTCGTTTTCATGTTACAAAAAGTTAAACAACATTAAAACCACTTAAAATCACTATAATTTCTTTTATGTTTGTTTATACATTGCCTTACATATATGTTTAGTTTTTAAGTTGTTGAGTAGCGAAACTGCGGCAACGAACTTTGCGTCGCTGCACGTCGCTGTTGTAGAGAGTGTGTGTAGTTCGCGCATATCAAGTGGTAAAAATACTTTATTGAATAATTGATAACACTCATATATACTATTTTTAGAGCTTTTTGGTTTGATTTGTTCTTTCTAACCGTGAGTTGGAGCACACTGTGAACGAGAGGGCATGTTCGCGCTGTTTCCGTTTCCGTTGCTCAAAGGCCATCGAGATTTCGATAGAGTTGTAAGGTGCTCCTTTGACTCGATAGACTATTGACTCGGCGGCCGTCGAAACCGCCCGTGTAGCAGCTCGAACTTGACCTTTGAGTCAACTGACTATCGGTTGGAAGGCCTTCCAAACGCCCGTGTGACACGGGTATTAGTCACGCCGTGGCTAGAGGTCTGCGGCGTCGCTCCAGGAAAGTTGCCGCCACAGTAGCAACTGGGCGGCAAAACTTGCACTGCAGCTGGCCGTTCTTAAAGGAGCACTGACACAAAAATTTGAAGTCGAGATAACTTGTGAGATCGATTTTGTTGGCCACACACACATCGTCTATAAAATATCAGCGGCGAATATCGCTTAGAACATATTTAAAATCAATTTTAAAGTACGTGCGCCCAGCCAACCGCAAAACAGAGCACCTCGCGACATTGACATCAACCGGGATTGTAAATAGCCAAGAAAACGCTACGTCATGTGGCTACGTCACGAATTTTCGTTGGCTGCCATGCGGCTTACATGTGCTCTTCTCCTCTGTTGTTGCTTGTTTTAGCTGTTGTACTCGTAGTGGGACGCGCTGCAGTTTTTGTCGTGTCCATCGGGATATTTCCCACACTATCAGCTTGACTGCGCTGCCACAACGTTCAACGCCAATTTGGTGTGTCTTACCATCGATCGTGGCCGATGCGAGGGTTTTGTTGAGGTTCGTCCTCGCCATCGCCGGCCGCAATATCTGAGTCGCTAAGTGATTGGCCTCGTCTAAAGCGCGAGACACATAGCGCGAGACACATAGCGCGATTTTCCGTGCGATCTGTAGTACGGTGCGTCGTGTGCGACTTGCCGCATGCGGCGATTCGGGACACATGGTACAATTGAGCGAGTGGTGTTGGGCTGCTGAGCACGAGGTCGCGGGATCGAATCCCGGCCACGGCGGCCGCATTTCGATGGGGGCGAAATGCGAAAACACCCGTGTGCTTAGATTTAGGTGCACGTTAAAGAACCCCAGGTGGTCAAAATTTCCGGAGTCCTCCACTACGGCGTGCCTCATAATCAGAAAGTGGTTTTGGCACGTAAAACCCCAAATATTATTATTATTACAATTGAGCGAGCGGCGGCCCAGAACCGGCGCCCCTGCGTGGAAGTTCGGAATCCTGCGTAACTTCGAACAGAAAGTGAATGCAACCGTATTTGCACAGCTATCTTGTTTGAAACAAACGATGACAATATAAACACGTCTATGCGAGCACTCTAGACGTGTTTCCGCAAGGCCGCGTTAGCAGTATCGGATCCGTTGACAGCCGCCGATTGCCAAGAGCCGGCAGGCATAGCTCGCTGGGCCATCGAATCCGACACCGGTTGCGCTTGTGACACGATCGCTTGCAGCTCGTATAACGAAGCGCCTATGTTAGTCGGCACAACGTGTACACAGTTATGTCACGCTTAAATTGCAGCACATTTGATTTCTTTGGCGCCAACAAAAGCGAACGAGCATGCCAAGCGAGCTTGCGATCGCTGGGAGACGATGTAGGCCTAGCTCGCCGGCCGTCTATCCGAGGCCGAGGGTACTTGCGATGCGTCCACAGCTCGTAATAAAGCGCCTAAATTCGTCAGCGCAATCAATGCCTGAACATTTATGTTTCTCTTAAGTGAAAATACGGTTAGTTTTCCCGGATCCGTTAGTAGCGATGAGTAAACAGGCCAGTCAGGCGAGCCGCTTCGTATACACACGATTGCTGGCGCGTCTGCGCTTACCGCATCCGAGTAGAAATCACGCCAATGATTTACTATTTCGCACAACGTTTTTTAACTCGAAATCTTTCGAGGTCACTTTATTCTAGGAGTTATTTCGTGTCAGAAACAAATTGTAGCCCGTTTATGCGCCGTCGTCAGCGGCGAAAGAGGCCCGCGTTTCGACCAGGAAAAAAAAAAAAAAAACAGACATGATCGGAGCGGCGAGGCGCCCGCTCGCCGGCCCCGCCCCGCCGGGTCTACACGTCACCATGACGTTCACGCTACCGGCGCTGTCATTGGCTGCGGTCGTTCGACCGATGCGGCAGTCACTCGACAATACGTCATGGATTTTTGCGAACACGTCACCACTTTGTTTACACTCCCGTTTGCCCCATCTCGTTGCTCTCTGGAACCGAAACTTCGACTGGTCGCTACAAAAAAGACTGCAAATAATTACCTGTCGAGCTCTGAAGTAAATGAGGTTTCATGCCGTTATTACTGGGTCATTAACTACTTATTAAAGCAGAAAAAACCACGTGGATTTTTTTTGTGTCTGTACTCCTTTAACAGTGGATCGCATCGTGGCAATGCCACCGAGCCCACAGTGCGGCAGGGGATGTCGCTCCTCTTTTATAGGCAGCTGGATGGTTGATGGCGACGGCAGTAGCGCTAGCGGCGTTTCGTCGAGGATCCATTCTTTCACTGGCGGCGTTGCCAGACGGGTTGAATCCCTGTTGGTTCTGATATCCCATGTTATTACGTCATCGAATCACGGGTGCGATCGTCGCAAACTGACGCTCGTTGATTTCACAAGAAGAGGCAGCAGCATTCGCATGATAACTGACGTCAAAACCTGCATGAAGAACAGCAGCGGGTTAGTGGATCGCATCGCGGCAATGCCACGGAGCCCACGAGGTAACAGAATATAAATACCAAGGTATTTATATTCTATTACCCGAGGTATTTCCTGGCCCTGTATCTCCACTGTCTGTTCACTGTTTTTATTGAATACCATAACAATAGATTTTCTAACATTAAATTTCAAGCCTAAATTGTTGCCTTCCTGCCCACAGATATTAGCCAGACGTTGCAAATCACTTTGCTTGTTAGCTAGCAACACAATGTCGCCCGCATAAAATAAACCTGGGAGCTGCTGCTCTATTACTGTACCCGCCTGTTTGTATGAAAGATTAAACCCGATATTACTTCCTTCTCGCGCCCTCTATATCCTCACCATGTACATCATAAACAGCAGCAGGGATAAAGGGCACCCCTGCCTCATTCCCTTGTTGATATGAACTTTCTCCTCGTTCCTCATCCATTCCGATTCAACGCAAACAATATTTCCTAGGTAAATCTCTCTGAAAAGCTGTAGAAAATCGACAACTGAGCCTTCCCCTTCCAGAATATCCCACAAAATGTTGCGGTCTACGTTGTCGTAGGCTCTTGTAATGTCTAAAAAGGCCACATATAACGGTCTGCTTTCTATTTTATATATTTCGATACACTGAGTAAGAAGAAATAAGTTATCATCTAAACGCCTACATATTCGGAAGCCATTCTGAAGTTCTCCCAGAATGCCATTATTCTCTGCCCATGCTTGAAGCTTTAATTTGATTGCCTGCATTGCTACCCTGTATATTACCGATGTAATGGTCGACGGTCTATATGAGTGAATTATATCTTTCTCCCCCCTACGTTTATAAATTAAAATCCACTCTACTTTGTCACCAACTCTCTGGTATTAGTCTATCTTTTAAAGTTTTTTCTACTGCTTTCACCAGAGCTTCCTTACTTTTTGGTCCTAGTTCATTAATCAGCATAACGGGAACCTCGTCTTGCCCCGTGGCTGTGCGCTTAGGAATTTTCTCTTCCGCTTTCTTCCAGTTGAAATTTGTCAGCACGAGCTCCTTTTCCACTTGGGTCTCTTTCAAGCTTTTTTTTTTTCTTCAAGTACAACCTCGTCATTGGGTTAGAAAGATTCGGCTGTTATTTTTCGGCTGTAATTTATTGCCGCTTCTCCTTCCAGTCTGTTCTCGTCTTCATCTAGGATATGTTGTTGTATTGTTGTTGACTTCCTGTATAATAGTTTTATGTGGTTGCAAAATACTCTAGGTGCGGCCTTCTTTTTCTCACCTATTTCTGACAACCAACGTTCACTTTCACCTTTTAATTTTGATTGCACCAGTATTTGAACCATAGACTTTTTGTCCCGGTATATTTCCTATTTACTGGTTACTTCATCCTGCGGCAACTGCGCTTTCTTTGCCTGCTTGTGCTCTCGAGATGCTTTCTGTCTTTCGGCCATCGCTTCTCGTATCTCCCTGTTCCACCAGCTTTTCGGTTTCTTTCTTCCTTTCCAACGAACATGTTGTTTCTCTTTCCGTATTTCTGTCGTTATTACATTTAGAAGCTCGCCATATTCTCAATCTTTACTTGGCCATTTGCCAAGGTCTTCCTCGACATTAGTGACTATATTTGCTATTTGTTCAGCGTTCAGACTGGCCATTTTGCGCTCCTTGCTCTCTTTCCTAACTACATATCCCATTTTCAAAATGATGCGTTTATGGTTAGTCCCTATGCTACTATACCCTTCCTCATCAATGACCATGTCTCTCAACTTATGAATTTCTTCTGTCATCACGCAGTAATCAATGGTTGATTGCCGGTTTCCCACTTCCCACGTGATGTGCCATTCACACTTAGGCCCTGTATCCACGATAACGAGGTTATGTTGCTCACAAAGGTCTAGCATTGGCTTCCCTTTGTTGTCGGTATAGCCGTCTAAATCCTGTATGTGGGCATTCATGTCACCTAATAGGATAACTTCACCATTCCCGAAACCCTTAATATCAGCGCTTATGCATTCCACTAACTCATTTTTCTTCTCTGTGCAATTATTTCCGGTCCACAAGTACGTAACGCCCAGCCAAGTTTTTTCCCCACTAATTGTACCTGATAACCAAAGATGCTCTTGACATTTTGAATTTACTCTTTTCCATTTGGCTCCCTGACGGATGAGCATTCCGACTCCCCCTCCCTTTCTTTCCGACTTAGTTCTGTTGCACCCCTTCCCAAACATAATTCTCAATCACTGGCGGCTCTTCCGACTCTCTAATGTGCGTTTCTGTAGCCGCATACGCCCCTATTTGTGCACTATTTAACTGCTCCTCAATATCTGACCACTTCTCCTTTCTTCTGCCGCCCTGCATGTTTATGTAGCCTATTGCATGGCGAGCTCTTGTTCTTGCTTTCCTCCTTTTTCTGTTATCGACGGCCATGCTCTTCTGAGGTTCCCCTAGGGGACCTTCTTCATTACTATCTACTCCGGCTTCCTGAGCGCCCGCGGCCCCCCTAAAAAGAAGCAACAGCGCTACCACCAAGTCGCCAGCCCACTTCTCGTGCCAGTCTGTAATTGAAGTGGATCCCGTCTCGTTTAAAACCACCACACCTTCTGACTTTCTTGTTTACTTCGACAACCTCGAAGCATTTCTCTCGGCTCATTTTTCATATTGCCTCATTAGAAGCCACTACGGCTCTTTGTACGTGACTCTATTTGGGATGCAGGGTACCTTCCAACCGCATGGAAGGAAGCCATTGTGGTCCCTGTATTGAAACAAGGCAAAGACCCCTCCTCAGTGGCAAGTTACCGCCCGATAGCCCTCACAAGTTGCATCTGTAAGGTGTTTGAAAAAATGATTAATCGGCTACTCATTCATTTCCTTGAACTGAGCAAAATCCTTGATCCCTATCAGTGCGGCTTCCGAGAAGGGCGCTCCACAACTGACCATCTTGTACGTGTAGAAGCAAATATCCGGGACGCATTTGTACACAAACAATTATTCTTATCCATATTCCTTGATATGGAGAAGGCGTACGATACGACGTGGCGTTACGGAATCTTAAGAGACTTGTCAGAAATGGGCATCCATGGTAATATGCTAAACCTAATAGAAAGCTATCTGTCCACTCGTACCTTCCGGGTAAAAGTCGGTAATGTACTTTCGCGTCTTTTTACGCAAGAAACGGGTGTACCCCAAGGAGGCGTGCTCAGCTGCACACTCTTCATCGTGAAGATGAACACGCTTCGCGCTTCATTACCATCGGCAATCTTTTATTCTGTCTACGTGGACGACATACAAATAGCTTTCAAATCCTGTAACCTCGCAGTGTGCGAGAGACAGGTACAGCATGGCCTGAACAAAGTCTCAATGTGGGCAGACAAGAATGGATTTAAGATCAATCCTAACAAAAGCTGTTGTGTTCTTTTTACAAGAAAGAGAGGCCTGGTTCCGGATCCTTCCTTAGAACTGTGTGGACAACGAATACCTTTCAGCAAAGAGCACAAATTCCTAGGTATCATACTTGACTACAGATTCACTTTCATTCCACACATTAAATATCTGAAAGAAAAATGTCTAAAAACAATGAACTTAATGAAACTTCTATCGCAGACTACATGGGGTAGTGACAGGAAGTGTTTAATGAACCTATACAAGAGCCTAATTCGGTCTCGATTGGATTATGGTGCTGTAGTATATAACTCTCCCGCCCCGAGCGCGCTAAAGATGCTAGACCCAGTCCACCATCTAGGAATCCGACTGGCCACTGGTGCTTTCCGAACGAGTCCCATACAAAGTCTATATGTAGAATCAAATGAGTGGTCACTTCATCTGCAGAGAACATACACCAGCCAAACATATTTTCTGAAAGTCCACTCAAATCCTCAACATCCGTGTTTTAATACCGTTAATGACATGACATATGCTACACTCCTTCGCAATCGTCCCTCCGTAAGACAGCCTTTCTCGCTGCGTGTGAGGGAGCTTAGTGAAGAAATGCATCTTCCACTCCTCGAGCTTCGCCTAATGCATCCAGCCAAGCTGCTACCACCTTGGGAGTGGCAGCTGATACAATGCGACACATCTTTCATTCAAGTTACAAAGCATGCTCCTGAGGCCGAAATCAGAATGCATTTCCTAGAACTCCAGCACAAGCATTCCTGTGCAGAGTTTACACAGACGCTTCGAAGTCGAATGCCGGGGTATCCTATGCAGCCGTCGGCCCATCCTTCTCGGAATCCGACGTACTGCATCCGGAAACAAGCATATTTACGACCGAGGCCTACGCATTACTCTCTGCTGTGAAGCATATAAGAAAATCGAAACTTCCAAAAGCAGCGATCTATACAGACTCCCTAAACGTCGTGAAGGCCTTAATCACATTCAGCAAATATAAAAATCCCGTATTTAATGAACTCTATTCCGTCTTGTGTAAAGCGTACTCATCTCAGCAGCATATCATAATATGCTGGATACCTGGCCATAGGGGAATTGAAGGCAACGTTCTGGCGGACGAGATGGCCACGTCGATCGCATCGCGAGCCGCTAACCCTACCGCTGAGGCGCCTGTCACCGATCTGAGGCCTTTCTTGCGAAGGAAGCTGCGAGCCCACTGGCAACACATGTGGGACGCGGAAACGGATAATAAGCTCCACCTGATAAAGCCACGGTTAGGATTCTGGCCCTCTACTACGAAATCGCGCCGTACAGATGTCCTATTCTGTCGTCTAAGAATAGGACACACATTTGGCACCCATAACTTTCTACTCACCGGAAGTGAGCCTCCAACCTGTGGTAGATGCGGGGAGAGGCTGACCGTACTCCACGTCCTCCTGAAGTGTCGGGAAGCCGAATCTGAGAGAAAGAGATATTTTTCCTTAGCATACCGACAGCACATTCCCCTTCATCCTGCGATGTTTCTTGGTCCAGAACCGCTTTTTAATACAGACACAGTCCTAGGTTTTCTCAGAGATGTGGTCTTACATGTTATTAGTCCCATGCATTCGTAGCGCCTCCTCTCTCCAGAGGATGCCACTGCGATAATTGTTTTGCATAGCACATGCCTCCAGGCCCTTGTGTTTTCAAGGGCTCTAAGGAGGCAGTAGTGCTCTAGCATTTCTTATAATCTGATATATTTTACATATCGTATCATTCTTTTTAAATGCATCGAAATGTTCATAGTACAAGTCATATGACATCGCCATAATTTTATTACACAGATTTTACGCACTTTAGAGCGTATATTTTAAGGCCCCTTTACAGCCACGTCACACCAATTTCATAGTAATCATAGTTACATTGCACACCCACTACCACAGACATGGCGCTCTTTGGCCATTCCTGGCCCTTGCGCCATAAAACCCAATACATCATCATCATCATCTCTTTGTACGTGACTGTCACGTACAGGCACCTCCGGCACCGTGCACACCACGATCTGCACCTGAGGTAATAGCTCGCGCAGGTCGTCCACCCCCCTTCGCCTACCTTCGCCAAGCGCTGGGCTAGTCCAGTCCCTTTCCTGTTTAGGACGTCATTTAGCCCACCTGCTACTATGTCAAGGTTGTGCACGTAGGCATTTTCCGCGAGCTTTTCTTTTGCTCGCTCCATAACAGAACGCAGTGTCCGCCCTGGAAATGTCCCTACCGCCACTCTTATATCGCCTTTCACCCTCTCCATAATTGCTTTTGAACACCCAGCCAGGTGTGAGTCGCCGGCGATAATCACACTTTCACTCTCTCCTACCTCTCCCTTCCTCTCTTTGTCCTTTTTCCGCGTGATTCGGACTCGACAAGGGGCATTGTCCCCTGGGCTTCTGCTTTTTCCCCGTGGCGGCCTCGAGGTAGGTGCCACTCTTTCCAGCTAAGCCTTCATCACGCTGCATGCGTTCCTCGTACTTTGCCGACACTCCATCGCCTGTCGCGTCGGGGGTCTGCGTTCCATTGTCACGCACATTTTCATTCACATTGGCGGCCCTGTTTAGCCTTTCCCCGGCTGCTTCATGTCTATTTTCAACTACCTTCCGTGCATCACGCTCCCTGTTTAGCTCATTTTTGAGCTCTTGCACCTGTTTGAGAAGCTCTACCTGGAAAGCCTCCATTTTCTGCAGCCTAGTATCGACATCACATTGTGTGCCGGTTGATTCGATGCCCTCTCCATTCTCATCCGTCTCCTCATCTGCCTTGAGGGACTCCCCGCGCACTGCCTGCTTTCCCGTCTTTCTCGCCATGCATTGCACGGCTTTTTGCAAATACTATAATAATGCTACTACTGATGCAAACACTATAATACTATATCAATGCAGAGCACGTGCCTTTTAGCAAAGACCGATACGCACAGGATACAAATCCTCAAGATGTCGCAAAGCACCTGTCACCACTGTTTCAAAAGCAATCAACCGCGGAGACCGAAGGTATGACACGCTCTCGCACGCGCTCAACCACGCGGCCACGCTCTCACTTTCCTACCAAAACACGCACAGTAAAACCACTAATAGCTATTTGTCTTACCACTTCCAAGCTGCCATTTAAAGACTACAAACACTCCACGCCACACCCGGCTGCACGTGTTGGAGCACGTGGCACGAAAGGACGCTCTAACCATCCTGAAAAACCAAATGTACACGAAGCACACCCGCGCACCCGAAATACGAGAGACAAAAAGAAAGGAAAGAAAAAGAAAACCACCCAATTACTATTTAAAGGCAAAGAAATCAGCAAATAAAAAACAGAAGCAAGCTCAAAGCATGCACAGAAACATGATTTCGTCGCCGCCACGGAGCCCCGAAAAGCACGTCCATTCGCCACAAAATACAAACTCGAAACACCGATGATGAGCTTGCTGTCGATGAGCTTGCATGGGCCCGCCTCCGCAGGTGGCAACCCGCAGGTCCGGGATCGTGGGCGGTTGACTCCTTCTCCCAGGTGACCTTTCACGAGCCCGCCTCCGCAGGTGGCAACCCACGGAGTCTTGATTGGGGATAGGCGGCGGATCCCTTCTCTTTCGCGCGTCGTTGGTTCGCGGAAAGGGCGTCTGTTTGTGGATGTAATGTATACATTGTTGCGCCAAAAAAGGAAAATAAAATCTTGAGAGGGGGATTACGAAACGACAGATTGTGCGCTTAACTTCGACTGATTTTATTCTTGCAGCAGAGCAGGGAGAATGAACAAATGCGCATGCGTACATCAGTGTTGCCTAGAGCGATTACAGTGATGTTTTTAACAGTTTCAACTCGTTTTCAAACAGAAAAACAGACGTATCACTAATACAACTCGTGCCTCTCTCTTTTATGTGATATTATTCTATGTTTGTGGATGGGAGACTGATCCCCTCTCCCAGGTGACCTTTACTAGCTTGCCTCAGCTGGTGGCAACCCGCGGGTCATGGGGATCGTGTGCGCTTATCCTTTCTTCTAGGCTACGTTGGTTCGCGGAAAGCGTTTCCCCTAGCGTTTGGACAGTTCGTAGAAAGGGTTATTCTAAAGTCGCACACAGACAAGGAGGCCTGTAAGCACTGCGGGGCGCCAGCCAGATCGGCAACCCCTCGAGACAACCATAGCAAATTAGGAATCCATTCTTCGTTTCGCTTAGGCATGCACACACACGAAGGGGGCTGTAAGTACTGTGGCGCACCTGCCAGACCGGTAACCACTCGAGACAACCACAGCGAATTAGGAATCCATCCGTCGTTTCGATGAGGCATGGTGGTTTAGCATCCTTTTTGGCCCGGATTGTTACACGCTATTTGGATCGCGACGCTGGCGCGATCGGATGGGAACTCGGCGCTGACGCCCGTGGTTGTACCTGGGTCGCAAGCCCCAAGGGTAGCGTTGGCCTGGCGGCCTGGGGTACAACTGCAAGCATCCGAAGGTCCCGGCAAAGCATGAGTCGACAGGTAACAACGAAACAACTTGTTTATTTTAACATCGCAGAGAGTTGGCGGTCAGGTTTGACCGAAGTAGAGAGACGGGAGAGCACTTCACTCAACAGAAGAAATCGGAGCCCTCCTCTGGCGTCCGGGGGCAGCTGTTTTTATACTCTCGCAGTTGAGGGCAAGAAGGAACCCCTCAAAAGACGAGCACGTGAATGTACAATGGGCTAATGGTGACGCACACTGTCGTAGCGATGCCGTAGCACCATGTCGTGGCGCTGCGCACGATCTCGTAGCACCTGGTCGTGGCGCTGCGCAGCACACTGTCGTGGCGCTGCGCAGCATACTGTCGTGGCGCTGCGCAGCACACTGTCGTGGCGCTGCCGGTCGGACACAATGACTGTAACGAGAAGATGGTCCCTGCTTTGGCATCGCCTGTTTCGGGCACAATGACTGGAACGAGATCCCTGCTTTGGCATCGCCTGTTTCGGGCCCAATAACTGGAAGGAGATCCCTGCTTTGGCCTCGCCTGTTTCGGGCACAATGACTGGAACGAAATCCCTAGGCGGTCGCATCGCCGCAGACGCGCCTGGAAACACCTGGCGATGAGTGTTGCGGTGACGACGATCGGGCCAAAATGTCCGCCGCCCCGCCGCCGTCGCGCCGGCAAAACCACGTGTCGCAGGCGAAACGCAACAACGCCAACCGTAACAGCGGCCACACCGCCGCGTACACTAGCTATGAGCGTTGCCAGTTCGAAGATATCACAACACGCAACAGACCAATTAAGATTTGTTTTCTACACTCTAAGAACAGTTTACACCCTTTGGCTTGCCCCTTCTGCCACACAAAAATAATCGTCATCTGCCTTGATGCGTTTCCTTTCTTTATCGCTGCGAGCCCGGAACTTTCCAGTAACGAATGGCACGCGCGTTATCAGCATATAACAGTTTACACCCTTTGGAGTGCCTTTTCTGATAACGCGTGTGCCGTTCGTCACTGGAAAGTTCCGGGCTTGCAGCCATAAAGAAAGGAAACGCATCAAGGCAGATGACGATTATTTTTATGTGGCAGAAGGGGCAAACCAAAGGGTGTAAACTGTTCTTAGAGTGTAGTGCATAGGCTTTTAAACAAAATTACACCCTTTCGGTCGTATCTTGCCACACAAAAATAATAATCTTTCTGGTTCGCATTTCCTTGCTTTAACGCTGCGAGCCCGGCCCTTCCAAGTCACGAACGGCATGCGCGTTATCAGCATGAGAGAGCGTTCTCGACAGGAAAGTAGCGAGCGCAGCGTTTTCAAGAAGGGAAACGCAAGCAAGACAAATTATTATTCTTGTGTGGCAAGATACGACCCAAAGGGTGTACATTTGTTTAAGAGTGTACTCCCGATTATGCCTTCTCCAGCACAAACAGAAATTTTCTTTGTTATCGCACTTTCTATAGAAGGAACAGAGTGACTAGTGACGTTCAGTTACCTGCATTAAGTGCAGGTAACTGAACGGGCCAGTCGAAACGAAAACGAGCAGTTGTCATCATTATAGGGTGACATCTCTTTCGTTTATTTTCATTAAAAAAAAAAGAAAAAGAAACACCGATGTATTGGAAATATTCAGCAATCAAACAACGCTCAATGTCACCATCAAACATCTACTTCTGCGTATTCGCGCTTTTCTGGCCGAAACGAAAACGCCCGTAGTCTGCGTTTTCCTGCCAAAGCCGAAATAACTGGCGCGGTCAACGAGTTCAAGGACAGGCGTAACACTGGCGCGAGCAGTACCTTCCTTTATCAACTCTTCGTGCGGCTAGCGAAGCGGCAGATCTCGTGGCTCAAGTTAACCAATAAGACAACGCTTGCACACGGCACTGAAGAGCCAGGTCGGTGATTTGGCGCGCACCCAGTGCTTGCAGAAGCGGTGGAGACGCCGGGCTTGACGGTTCCTCCTAACCCTCTCCCCCCTTCTTGTGTAACTATGGTCTTTTGGAGGGATAAATTTGCCGCGCAACTGTTGCGTCATGTTATTAGGTCGTGGACCGGTTGGACATTTCGACAAGACAAGCTGCTTCCTGTTCTTCGGCAGCTTACATATCCAAGTGCTCCAAAGCTCTTGTGTTCCTTGTGGTGTTCGCCGACGAAACTTTGAGGGTGTGTTGTGCGGACAGTTGAGACGGCTGCCCGGGGAAAGAAGGAATGCGGTTCGCCGGTACAAACCTTGAGAACGCACAGCAGGGCTTCTAAATGTGAGTACATATGAAACTAATATGTATACACTGCTCTATTCATTGCCTCTTCGAGTTAAAAGCGCATAATTTTAAGCACTCACAAAAAAAAAAAAAAGAAGGTATTGCGGTTTTGTCATCTCTCCGAACTCGCGCCCAATTGTTCGTGCTTCATCTAAACAATAAGAGGCGGGTATTGTAGCAGTTTTCGTAATTATGCACGACCTCAGCGAACATAAAGAGTTCGACGTTGCTGAGTTGATCAGCTGACGCTTTACGCCAGGCCAGTTACCCTCGCGAGCTTGAGCGTGAAACGGGAAGGGATTAGACGTAGCGGCATTAGGGTATCATCCGCCTTGCCGCCATTTTCGCCGGTTTCGCGGGTAGGGAGGGCACCGTATTGTTTCGGATGTTTCGGAGCAGCTGTTTAGAGCTCTTCCTCTTCTACAGGTTTCCCACCTTTCTAAAATGTTTATTTTATCCTTGTTGATAAATGACGGCTATGGATGTCTGTGAAAAGGTCTGTTATTTATTTATTTTGGTTACTTGATGGATGCCCTAAATGCAGGCAATACCGGAAGGGTGAGCTCATTTGCGTTTTGCAACCACGTGCTGCGTTTTGCGTTTATACTCTGGTCAGCGATAATTTCCTTACCCGGCCTGTCACTCGTTAGTTATTTCAGAAATTTTCTGACGTCTCTTGTACATTGCACTCGACGAACATTTCAGCAGTAGTTGCGATAGTGGTCACATGTAGCTTAGATTCTGAGTCTGCATCTCTCGTTGTATGCTACGGAAATGTGCTGGCGTATTTTGTAGTACAGGGTCATTTTACAAGTTTTACTTTCCTCACACTACGTAGAAGTTGAACCCATACTTACTTATTTCATTTTGAACTGCACTGCGTGGGAATGTTTCTTCATTATAGGCCCGGGAGAGCTTTGGACGGATTAATGTGGTGTACGCTAGTTATATAATATGCATTGGGGCTTCTTTTAATTTATGTTTAAGAAGTCCGAGAGTATGGTTAGTGGATGCAAGGGTAAAAAGTTATGTAGATCCCACGCACTGGGAATCGATGTAAGCGAAGCTTTCCATGCTGGATGCTTTGATTTGCGATGTTGACGGCCAAAGCTTAATTTCTTCAACGTTTAGGCTAACACGAGAGTGGTGAGTTGATGTTAACCGTTACCTTGCGTGCACCACTGCTGTTTGCCTGCGTAGTACACAGAACACACAGGGAGAGGTGTTTCCTTTGAGGCGTTGTTGTGCGCCATATTTTATAACTTTGAGAGGGTTGAGCGTTGCCATTTTCTCACATGGCACGTCGCATTGTGGCAGAAGTATTAAAATCGAATTGGATTATGCGGCTGTACTTTCCAAAACCACACTCGGATTATGAGGCAAGCCGTAGTGGCAGACTCTGGATTAATTTTGACACCGTGATGTTCTTTAACATGTCCCAAAATCTAAGTGCACGTGAGTTTTCTATTTCGCCCCCGTCGAAATACGGCTGCCGCGATTGGGACCATATCTACGACCTCCAGCATTGCAATAGCCGCAAAGCTACCGCGGTGGGCTCAGAAGTGTTGATTTGACGGTCGACCGCTTCCGCAGTGTTGCCCAGACCCTGCAGTGGGCTTTAATTAATGCGGTTCTGCTTCAGCACGCCCTGCGTAATTTGTCCGCTTGACATATCTGCATGGCATTTATTTTTCAGAAATAGCAGCAACGTACTGTACCGTATCTTGAATTTAACTTATCCTGTTTCCCCGCAACCGCTGTCGTGTAGTAGCGGGGTTTCCCAGGGTGTCTACCAACCGGGAAAACCGGGAATTTTCAGGGATTTTGAGTAGTCTGGAAAAACTCATGGAAAACTCAGGGAATTTGTGCCTCTATCAGGGAAAATTAGCTGTAATTTTATTGAAATGGTTGACAGTCGCGGTAATGCTGCCTCGAGTAACAGTCGGGAATCGTAATGAATCGTATTTGACGTCCTGTCGTCGGCTGGAGGAGTTGCCAGTGTACAGTCAACGATTGACTTTCCGGATTCCCGATAATTTGGACGGCAGGGTGTCTACCAACCGGGAAAACCGGGAATTTTCAGGGATTTTGAGTAGTCTGGAAAAACTCGGGGAAAACTCGGGGAACTTGCGCTTCTATCAGGGAAAGTCTGCTGTAATTTTATTGAAAGGGAACGAAAGCCGCGGTAATGCACGCCCGAGTAACAGAGGAATCGTAACGAATGGTCTTTGACGCCGCGTCGTCGGCTGGAGGAGTTGCCACAGTACAGTCAACGAGCGACTTTCCGGTCACCAGATAATTCGGACGGCTACGCAGCACCACTGCGTACCCCATAGGGTCAATGTATAAGAACGTCTGAAATTTCGGACGCAAGATCCCTTCGCCGTCCGATTTTCCGGGATTTTTGCTGTGACCGCAGGTCCGAAACGGCATTCATCAAAACCACCACCGCCGTCACTTTGATAACCTTGCCGCCTCGTACCGGCGCACTCGCACGCAGATGCGCTGGCAGCCGTTGTCACAACCGCGGCAATGCTAGCTAGGCCTAGCTGCTTCGAGGTTCGGTATAAACTTCTTGCCGTTCTGTGCCGTGTTTTTCATTGAATGAATTCGCCGCTGTCAGCAATGGCACCGACATCGCCTTTGGGATCATTGCGATTGGCTTCGAAGTTCGGAAAGCACGGCGCGTTGCATAATGCCGGTTCCGTGAAAGTAAGCTTCACCTCATTACAGCAATGGTACGCTGTGAAGCATAAGTGTGGGAAGGGGCAACTGTCACGGGACACAGTATGTATTCCTTAATCATACACGCGTGCACCCACCATCTTCTGTCACAGTACGAGCACCGATATGCCCAATAAGTGTGCTGGCAGGCCTTCAGAGGTTTTCGGGCGTGCCTGTGGTGATTTGAGCCCTTAAGGGTTGTAAAACACATGCATTAATTTTTTCGGACGTTTTCGCGGCCCCTAAGGAGTCCGAAAAATCGGACGCTGACTGTACAAATGTCCAAGAGGATGCTTCAAATAGTCCATGTGGCGAAAGCGCAGCCGAAGAACAAGGAGACAAAGGACCTACGCATTCAGAAATGAACGGGAAAGGAAGCATGCCGCCGCTTTTTTAGAGGAGCTTGCACTCTAAAAGCAAAGCGTTGGCTGACACTGAGATGCAGGAGTCCCTCAACCAAGCAAAAAATAAATAAATAAATAAATAAAAAAATAGAACAGTGAAATGCAACACTTGAGGCATTGTGCGCATGCTGAGAGTATGTCTGGACAGCTGAGGTTGACTTACCAGCTGTTGCGAGAGAATCTTAATTGTGATAGTTCGGGCCTCATACCAATTAGCTTGCTATCAGTTGATAGAAATAGCTCATATTCGAAAATATTCTGTATGCATCTCTTTTTTATTCGTACTTGAGAATGTTCGACTCAATTTGGAATATGTTTTACTATTTCTTTAGAAGATATTTTATTCGCTGTGCATTTTACTAACCCCTCCCCTCTGTTTTGTTTTTGAATAAAGTAAAACTGCCCCTTACTATTCAAACTGGATTAAGTTGTATTTCATTTTTTTAACAGGCTTACAGAGAGACACCATCGGGCGACGTGATGTAGGGAGCCCGTGCTGACATAAAACAAAGTTCTGTCTCACTCAGGGAATATCGCAAAGGCGCTCATGGAAAACCTGGAAAACTCAGGGAATTTGAAAATGTCAACTTGGTAGACACCCTGGACAGCTTCGCGGCACCACCACGTACCCCATAGAGTCAATGTATCAGAACGTTTGAGATTTGTGACGCAAGAACTCTTCGCCGTCCGAATTTCCGGACGTTTTGCCGTGACCGCAGGTCCGACACGGCATTAATAAAAGCCACCACCACTGCCATTTTGATTACCTCGCCGCCTCGAACCGGCGCTCTCGCACGCAGATCCGCTGGCAGCCGTAACTACCACTGCGGCAACGTTCGCTATGCAGCTTCTTGCCGTTGGGTACCGTGTTTTTTATCGAAAGAATTCGCTGCTGTCAGCAATGGTACGGACTCCGCCTTTGCGATCCTCGCGATTGGCTTCGAAGCTTGGAAAGCACGGTGCTTTGTATAATGCCGGTTCCCGAAAGTCAGCTTCGCCTCTGTACTGAAATGTTTCTTGGTGAAACATATGCAAAAGTATTGCAGTGAAGCATAACTAGTGTGGGAAGGGGCTATTGCCACGGGACACAGTATGTGTTCCTTAATAATGCACGCGTGCACCCGGTATTTCCTGTCACAGTACGAGCACCGATATGCGTAATACCTGCATCCACAGGCCTTCAAGGTGTTTTCAAATGTGCCTGTAGCGGTTCGAGCCCCTAAGGGCAGCAAATGACATGCACTTATTTTTTCCAACTGACCCCTTTTTCGGACATTTATGAGCCTCCTAGAGAGTTAGAAAAATCGTACGTCGACTGTGCAACTGACCAAGGACATGCTTCAAATGGTCCGTAGACCGAAGGAATGGCGGAAGGAAGACAAGAATAGAAAAAACCTATGCATTGAGGAATGAACGGGAAAGGAAGCGTGCTGCCGCCATTTTGAAGTTGCTTGAGCTCAAAAAACAAACTGTTGGCTCGTGCCGAGATGCAGGTGCCCTCATCCAAACTGAAATAAACTCTTTAAAGCAGTGAAACACAACACTAAGGCGTTGTGCGCGGGCTGAGAGTATGTCAGGACAGTTGAGGTTGACTTACAAGCTGTTGAGAGAAAATCTCAATTGTGACAAAGTTCGGGCCTCATACTACTGAGCTAGCTATCAGTTGATAGAAATAGCTCATATTCGAAAATATTTGCTTCTGTATGCATCTCCTTTTTATTCGTATTTGAGAGTGTCCGACTCGATTTGAAATTTTTTTTCGAAGTCATTTTATTTGCTGTGCATTTTACTAACCCCTCCCTTCTATTCTCTTCTTGTTAACATAAACACTACCCCTTAGTATTTAAATTGGCATAAGTCATTTTTAAAAAAATTTCTTCATATGCTTACCAGAGAGTGACAGCATTAGGCGATATGGTTTCAGCCTGTCTTGACATAAAACATAGTTCTGCATCACTCAGGGAATTTTGCAAAGGCACTCAGGGATAATCTGGAAAACTCTGGGAATTCGGGAATGCCAACTTGGTAGACACCCTGTTTTCTTGCCTTCACACGTCACCTCCCCCCTCTCTTATATTGGAACTGCCTCTTCTCCCTCACCTCCTCTCTACAGTTCTATCTGCGTCCCCTCTGGCCAGGCACCTTTGTAGAAAGGGAAGTGCTGTACTTTCTGCAGTGCTTCTGCGGGGAGTCACGGATAATTACAGCTGTCAAGCGGCTAAAGTGGCGACGGCCATGGAGCTTCAGAGGGCATTGTGCACATTTGACCTGTTGGGGTGAAAACGAGAAGTTCCTCCCGTCGCCTTTTCTCCCTTACTCGCGCTGTCATCTATATACACACTCTGAACCACCCCCCAACGTGGTGTGCACGACAGCAGCCCACATCAGCAGCAGCAGTGGGAAGTCGTAGGAAGAGGCAAAGAAAGCTTCACTTTAAAATAATGATTATTCCACGATAAGTTTGAATGAAGATTGCAAGCGATCTTGCGCTTGATAGCGATGCGATGCAGGTGGCCGTTGCGTTTGCTAGTCGCCTAAATGTCGTACCCCATGCTAGCAAAGACTTTGAGTGACGACTCCCCGGTGTTACAGTTATGAGGACAGTAAATACGTGCCGAAGCTGGCGTGACCGTCCTTTATTAATTTAAGTACATGTGTTTTGTACAGGTTCCTACCCTTTCACGTATGAAGGAGCACTGTAAGGGGCAGCGTAAAATATATCTGAAGGTGCTGCAGTAGGTTCCTATCCTTGCACGTATCAAAATTTAGTTGTTTGCTCGTTCCGTGCGAATCGGTAGTGCTTGACTGATTGATGAACACGGCTCACCGTGGCCGCGCTCCGCGGGGCGCCAGTGCGTCCGGCGCGGCGGCGCATCGAAGCGAAGCGGCGCAGGCGCACACGGACCCAGGGGAGGTGCTTCGCGTTAAAGCCCCTCCATCTACGCGCCACTGCCGCTTTCTTAAGTAGCGACAACCTTTGTTGTGCGACGCCTTTTCACCTCACACCAAATCCGGTTCCGGTATTTCCGGTTCCGGCATTTCCGGTTTAAAAATTTCCGGTTCCGGCGTTTCCGCTTCCTGTAGTTGCGCTGCGGGAATTTCTGCTTTGACTGCTGTTAGACGATGGTGAGACGCCCGCGCGTGCTTAGCAGAGCTGTGGCAGTCACCATAAGAAGAATGCAAAGGGGACAAGCTGTTGTATTCCGCTGAAGTAGTAGTTCGCGGTCGCTGTTGTCCAAATGCACGAAAAACGGCAGTGGTCTCCAAGCGCCCAGGCACTACATTCCGCTGTACGTTGTCGCTTGTGCCACAACCCGTCGCAGGTGGACGCGAATCAGCGAACTCGAGCAGATCGCTGGTTACAGTAGGCGGTGGTTCTTGGATGGAATCGCATTCGCAGTTTCAACCGCAGCTCGTGCAATTAAAGCCTCTCCAGTGGCGCGAAAGTAAACAACGCTAAAAAACAAAGTGTCACTTCCACTCAGAACAGGAAGCTGCAGCTACGTAAGTTCCGCTTGACGCCGGAAGCTAAGGGGGTGAGTGGGAGAGGGGCGTGGAGGAGGAGGGCAGGTTGGCGGTACTTAACCTGGTCAGCGGAAACGTGTATGGAGGGGCTTTACTTCGCGTCGTCTGCTACAGAGCTGGAGCGCGCCGCTCTGTCTTTGCTGTAAAGTACACTTCGCTACACCCAGGTGACTGTGCGACCGAGGCGGCGTTGCGGGAAGGTGCACTTCACTTACTGGAGCATTTTCCAGCTGGTTCGGTCTACAGCTTGTGAACAGCCTGCTTAATCGATATACATTAACAGAAACAAGCTTATCACCACATAAATCACTTAGCATGTTTTTATAAGTGATGAGGGTAAAAATACAGTCATTTTTTCGCGCTCTTTATTAGGCTGGGGCGTAGAGGCGACGCTTGATAGTTGTGTCAGAGACGTCACCCAGCCAGAGGCTGTTCTTAATTTCCCGAGCGATAAAGGTCGGGTTTGCAGCAGCCGCCGCAACAATGGTCATGTATTCAGCTTCAGTGGTCACTGTTTGCCGGGCTTTACGGGGAGCATCCGCAATTCTTCCATCCTTCTTGTAAGCCTGGACTATTCGATTCACTGTTTTCAGTGGCCTTTTTGTCATCTATGATATAACGCGTTGAGGATAGTTTTGTAGGCACAGATCAACAATGCGTCGTCTTTCTTTTTCCGGTACCCGCGACATGGCCAGTTTCCGAAAGTGCACCGGGGAAATAAAATCCTGCACTGTTACAGCGTTTTTGTCGCCGAAGTCGATAAATGTCGAGCCCGTTGGCCGACCACCGCCATGCTATCGGCAGACGACACCGGGCCGGCCTCGTGACCGCTCGTTTAATTATCGTGGCCACGTTCGTCCAACACACGGACCGGCCACTTCCCCACGACGGCAACAGCATCGCTTGTTCAAGGCAAGGGTTCCTGTGCCGTATTCATATTTGGTTTTACCCACTCAGCCTCGCCACCCCCCTAACCCCTAAAAAAAAAGAGAAATCAATTCCTCCTTTTCTCCAAATTTATCCGATGCCCACCTATATGGCGTAACGCAGAGGCCATGTGCCGCTTCGGGACGCATATCGCACAATTATATGCTAGTGAGAATATGCATATGACCTATTCCGAGGAAGTACTGAAATGAAATACAAGCGAGTAACGACTTAATTACCCGGCAAGACGTAATTTAAGCTAGAAAACAGACATGTAGATTATAGATTTTCCACTTAAATTACCTATTCAAAACGGACAGAAAGGGCATTCGCATGCGGAATGCATCGACTCCAAGGAGAAAAAAAACAAACAACCAAATAAACGACGGCGCCACATGTTTCACTCCACCTAATCAATGTAATCAAATAACTGACCGACGATTCCTCTAAATAAGAATGCGACTTCTCACGTCAGGTAGCCGTCACAGGACCGGCACCGCTTCGGCGATTTTAACCAATCTGTGACAACAAAAATGAATTTTTTTTATATGATGTAGAAAGATGAAAAGGGGGAGTAAAACTGCCGCCAAATCAGTTGCTATGCAGGGGAGAGCCCTTTCCTACATCGCGTAAAGCGCTCCATGCACCCCTACCAGCGACATTAACGCGTCAATAAGAAAGCTGCGAAGTAGCGGATGTCACTTCTTAGTTGCTGTCGAAGTAATATTATTGCCCTCCTTAATGGTAAAATCGATGGCAAACATGATGATGCATGATTGAACAATCGCTCTCTAACTTTCTGTGGAATTTATTGCGGGTTTAGGTCTTCTTTAGGTCAATTAAGCAAATTCGTTCTAGCATCAAGACATGCGCGAAATGGCGCGCTAGGCTCATCACATGATGACTCCAACGAAGAAGAGCGCGCCTAATAGGTTTCTCGGTATGCACTACACCAAGTGCTGCGAGAGTAAAATAAAATGGCTCCAGCCTAATAAAGAGCGCGAAGAAATGACTATTTTTACCCTCATCACTTCTTAAAAACATGCTAAATGATTTATGTGGTGATAAGCTTGTTTCTGTTAATGTATATTGATTAAGCAGGCTGTTCACAAACTGTAGACCGAACCAGCTAGAAGATGCTCCATTTAGTGAAGTGCGCCTTCCCGCAACGCCGCCCCGGTCGCTCAGTCACCTGGGTCTAGCGAAGTGTACTTTGCAGCAAAGCCGGAGCGGCGCGCTCCAGCTCTGTAGCAGACGACGCGAAGCACCTCCCCTGGGTCCGTGTGCGCCTGCGCCGCTTCGCTTCGATGCGCCGCCGCGCCGGACGCACTGGCGCCCCGCGGAGCGCGGCCACGGTGAGCCGTGTTCACCCTAAGAGTGGACGAGCCTGTACATCCGGTCCGGGCTTCGCGCTATTGGCTAGTCGCTCATAGCACTTCTGGGCGACGAGCGATGTATCCTAGATTTCCAGAACTGAGCAATCGAGCGAAAAGAATGTGCGACCTGTTCGCGCGACGGCCCATTTTGCCGCTCTCATGGCATTTGGGCTTGATACCAAGGTACTTGTAAGTTGTGGCAAGTTCTACACAATGTTGTTATCGAGGGAGTAGGTGGTCTATTAGTGAAAGACATGAGTTTAGTTTTGGAAATATTTAATGGCATTAAACACTTAGAACACCATACACATACCACTTCTAGGCCAGTTTTTAGTCAGTGGCTGAGTGTTACTTGTTACGCATTCATACAATACACAGTCATCTGCATATAGTCTGATTTTGTACCTCACATACCTGGGTAAATCATTAATATGGATTAGAGAGAGTAAAATATGAGTACTCTGCCTTGTGGTGCTCCAGACGTAACATCAGCATAAGATCAGTTAGAATTGTTAACTGATGTAAACTTAATCCTAGATGAGAGCAAACTGGTGATCCATGCAATTATATTAGAGTGAATGTTAAGTTGTAAAATTCAAGTAACAACTTAGTGTCTTGAATGCGATCAAATGCCTTAGATAAATATAATATTGCATCAACTTGAAGCGCACCGTGTATGTCGTTAATAAATCCGGGAAGTAGGGTGTTGCATTCAGTATCCCTCGCAAAAACTGTGCTGATGCTTGAAAATAATTTTATGCTCTTCAAGGAAGTTGATGACTTGACTGTGTATGATATGTTCGAGTAATTTACGAATACTGCTGGTTAAGGAGATTGGGCAATAATTTAGCGGAGAAGCACAATCACCTCATTTGAAAATGGGTATTATTACCGCGAAGTAGTATACCTCTACCGTCCAAGAAAATTTTCGTGTCGTTGGCGTGGTAAGCAAAAAAAAAAAAAAAAAAAAAAACTCCCCATGCGTCGACCGATTTCGGAGATAGGGCAATGCCGTGCCGACCTGCGGCGGAGGTGAAGCGGGCGTTAAGCACTCCCCATACGTGGGCCGATCCCGAATATAGTGCAATACCGGCCCGACCCGTGATGGAGGTGAAGCAGGCATTAAGCACTCCCCGTACGTGGGCGGATCCCAAAGATAGGGCTATGCCGGGCCGACGCTCAACGGAGGTTAAGCAGGCGTTAAGCACTCCCCATACGTGGGCCGATCCTGAAGTTGGTGCAATACCGGCTCGACCTGCGGCGGAGGTGAAGCAGGCGATATGCACTCCACATACGTGGGCTGATCCCGAAGATAGTGAAATGCCAAGCCGAGCCGCGGTGGGGGTGCAGTACGCAATGAAAGGGCCCACATACACAGCTTCACTGGTCATCCTTCTTCACTGAGTGGAAGGGCACTGAGATTTTTTAGCTATGCGTCAGTCATGAATGCAGCCAGTTGATAATGACTGGGAAAATAGGGTGGTTAACATGGAACTAATACTATGCCATGTATTATTTAAAATTTTATTTTTGAAGCCTACATGACTGGCACTAGATGGCGTTCTAAGATTCGTTACTAGAGATTAAACTGAGCACGTGCTGGTGGGCGAGTTGGTTATACATGATTACAACGAAGGTGCCAAATAAAACAATGGACGAAAGAAGGCAACACGGGACAACCACATAGGCTGTTGCGACGCCGGTTACTCGAACCTCGACCGGCGTTACTACTGGGTAGCGTGGCATTGTCGGCAGGTTGCAGGTAGACCATGGCGACCAGGCAGGGGGCGAGATGATTTCTAGTGCGGAACTTGCACTGTTTATTCCATGGTTGGTGAAGGTGCGACGAGGTTTATTGTCGTTCACAACGTTGTGGAATTAACGCTATGTATCTCAAGGCACTGCAAGAGCTGTCCGTAGTACAGGGCTCGCTTGCGATCACGGCACGGTCCTTCGTCTTCCTCTTCATTCGGCACATACACAGGGGTCTGCTTCATTACAATGCCCCAGGAGTGAAGCGTAGCCATCCTGGCGACTCAGGGCGCGGAGAAGATGAGCAGGTCGTAATACGGTTTCAGGCGGTTGACATGTACTGTCTCTCGCCCACTACGACGCAGGTCTAGTGACACTGTGTGCAGTTCGACGATGTAACTGACCAGTGAAGTGGCCTCGATGATACGGTATGGACCGTAACAGGAACAGGAACAGGAATTTGAAAGAAGGGCCAATAATGTGGGCTGGTATCCAAAGCCACACAAGCGAACCAGGAGCAAAGTCGTGCGGTGGTTGATGAGTACGGTCATGTCTTGTCTTGGCGTTCTTGAATCTCAATAGTCAGGGCACGTGTCAGCTGACGGCAATCTTCAGCATATTTGGCGACTTCGGAAAGCGGAATGTACTCTGTAGCGTCAGGTTGGTACGCCAGTATGGTTTCCAATGGGCATGAAGGCTCACGGCTGTACACGAGGAAAAAGGGGGAAAAGCCGGTGGTCGCTTGCGTCGCGGTGTTGTATGCGAACGTAACAAAGAGGAGTACGGTGTCCCAGTTGGAGTGGTCGGATGAAATATACATCCGCAACATGTCGCCAAGTGTGCGATTGTACCGCTCGGTCAGAACGTTGGTTTGGGGATGGTATGTAGTCGATTTGCGGTGAATTATCCTGCACTCAGTGAGGAGAGCTTAGATGCCCTCCGACAGGAAGACACGGCCCCTATCACTCAGTAGTTCTCGGGGAGCACCGTGCCGAAGAACAAAATTACGAAGGATGAAAAAGACGTCACGGGTGGTCGCTGCTGGCAGAGCTGCAGTCTCAACGTAGCGGGTAATGTGATCTTCGGCAACAATAATCAACCGATTTCCACACCTGCTGCATGGAAGCGGGCCGTAGAGGTCGATGCCGACGCGGTCGAACGGACGAGACGGGCATGGTAGCGGCTGAAACTCCTGTGAAATGCTGGGTAGGTGTCTTGCCTTGTTGGCATGTAGTACAAGACTGAATGTAGAAGGGTTGAAATCCGGGCCACTTGGTGCATACTTGAAGGGAAAAACCATTAAAAAAACACAAAGGACAAGAGGAGAGGTTCACACCACGACGACTGTCCTGAATGTCGACTGAATGTACTTTTGCACAATGTTGTGCAATAATAGCCAATAATAGCGCTGACACAACCTTGTGTAAGTTTTGAGGACGCCGGCATGGAGCGCTTAGAGGGTCAGCGTGAAAAGATGTGCAGATGTCAGAGCGCATATGACGAGGTATAGCAAGGAGCCATTTCCGACCTTCAGGCATGTAGTTGCGGCGATATAGAATGTTGTCCCACACGGAAAAGTGGGTTGCTTGGCGACGCAGTGCTCTTGTCGAAGGTACATCAGATGGAGCGGCAAGGTGGTCAAGTAACATTACAACTGTTGAGTCCTTGCGCTGCTCTGTGAGCACGTCAGTGATGCTTAACGGTGACAGGGTGGACGACGAAGCTGACAAAGACGCCAAATCAGGCATCAGTGGGGAGCAAGAGAACGCATCACCGTCGGAGTGCTTGCGACCCGAGCGGTACATGATGCGGATGTCGTACTCTTGCAAGCGAAGCGTCCAACGTCCCAAGCGTCCCGACGGGTCTTTCAAAGAACAAAGCCAGCAAATGGCATGGTGGTCAGTAACTACGGTGAAAGAACGGCCGTAACGGTATGGGCGAAACTTGCTTAGTGCCCAGATGATTGCTTGGCACTCCTTTTCTGTGACGGAGTAATTTAACTCTGCGTTCTTAGAGTATGGCTCGCATAAGCGACAATGTAGTCATCATAGCCAGCTTTAATAAAGGGAAAATCGGACATCCACCCGTTCGTAGCAATTGCTACAAAGAAAACCCATATGGGTTCCTCGAAAGAAAAGCCTCAGAGTTGAAGAAAAATTCGTCCTGGTCCGGGACTCGAACCTGGGACCACTGCCTTTCCGAGGCAGCTGCTCTACCATCTGAGCTAACCAGGCGGCTAGCAGATAGCAGGGCAAAGTCGAATTTGTCGACAACACGAAGCAAAGACAAGTGTTTGACGTAGTAGTTCTGCGGAAGCCCGCAAGGTGGAGAGAAGTAATTAATAAAGGGAAGATCGGACATCCACCCATTCGTAGCAATTGCTACAAAGGAATAGCCAGCTTTCCGTTGCAGTAAGACTGCGCCAAGGCCAACTCCGCTGGCGTCAGTATGAACTTCCATGGGGGCATCTAGGTCGTAGTGGCGAAGAATCGGTGGTGAGGTCAACAAGTGGCGCAACTGCTGAAATGCTGCATCACATTCAGGTGACCATGCTGCTATGCCATTACTGGCGGAAAGTAAACTTGTCAAGGGCGCCATGAGAGAAATTGCGTACGAAGCGACGAAAATAGGAACATAAGCCAATAAAACTACTGAGGGTTTTGATAGACGTGGGCGTTGGGAAGCCTGCGACGGCGCGTAACTTGTCTGGGTCTGGGAGCGCGCCGTCTTTTGAGATAACATGACCCAAGATGGTTAGCTTGCTTGCAGCAAAATGGCACTTTTTGAGGTTATGCTTTAGGCCGGCAGATGCGAGACAAATCAGAATGTCATGCAGGCGAGCGAGGTGTGCCGGAAAATCAATTGAGAAGACGATGTTGTTGAGGTAACATAAACAGGTCTTCCATTTGTGGCCGCGAAGGATGGTGTCGATCATACGCTCAAAAGTAGCAGGCGCATTGCACAACCCGAAGGGCATCACGTTAAACTCGTGGAGGCCATCGGGTGTCACGAATGTGATTTTCGGACGTTCAGGTTCGGCCATTGGAACTTGCCAGTACCCGGAGTGTAGATCCAAGGAACTGAAATATTCTGCGCCTTGTAAACAGTCTAGAGCGTCATCGATCCGAGGCAGTGGATAAACGTCTTTTCTCGAATGAAGCCATCTTTTTTTCTTCCCAATATGACGGGTGAAGACCAAGGACTTTGAGAGGGACGGATGACTCTACGTTTGAGCATGTCGTCCACTTGCTCTGTGATGATTCGGCGCTCTTCAGTAGAGACACGATACGGGCGCTGTCGCAAGGGGGAGTGGGAACTGGTGTTGATGGTGTGAGAAACACCGGTGGCACGCCTCAGTGACGTCTGATAACAGTCAAAAGAAGAGTGAAACTTCTTTCGTTCCTTTTTGCACGGAGTGTTACACGCCAACCGTAACAGCATCACCGGTGAAAAAGGAAGATCCCGACGCGTAGGGGCCAGCAGTCACTGGGTGAGGGATCGGCGTTTCAGCAGCATAATTTCCCTCCGAGGTGACTAACCCTTGGTTCGTAGCTTGTAGATTCCCTGGAGTCATTCATCAGTCCTCCTGGCGCTCTTGTATGCCTTTTCTACCTGGTCCGGTCCGGTCAAATGGCTCTTACAAGCCGGTCTTGCAACTTTTCATCTCATGCTTGGGCAAGCAATCACTCCAGAACAGTGCCGGACCCACAACCACAAAGCAAGCGAGCACAAGGCCACCCTCCCCCAAGACACACCAGTCTTCACAAGAAAACCCGCTACTGCTTTCTCATCCCTTTTGTGCGTCCTCCCCCCCTAAACACTAAAACCAGCCATTTCTTGAAAGCGTTAGGACGTGGTTACCAAAATCAGCTAAAACTCAACTACAACTTCCCGATAATAAAAAAAACACGAATGAAAAAAAGTACCAACGTAAAAATGATACGGAAACCAGAGTGAGCATGAGGCTTTCTCTACTCTAGGGGCAACGACTCAGACCGTCGGCATTGCCGTTAGGTTTACCCTTATAGCGAATATCGAAGGTTTACTGTTGAAGAGCCAAGCTCCAGCGCAAAAGACGGCCGTTTTTTGTAGACATGGACTTGAGCCATGTGAGGGTACAGTGGTCAGTTTCTATAGTGAACCTTGAACCAGCGATATAGCAAGCTAGCTTCTGCGCCGCCCATACCACGCAGGCGCATTACTTTTCTGGCGCACTGTATGCTTCCTCACGAACTGAAATCTTTCTACCGGCGTACAGTACGGGGTGTTCATTTTCGTCTCTCTTTTGACAAAGCACCACCCACACACCCCGCTTGCTGGCATCACACTGAAGAATGAATGGCTTAGAGTAGTCGGGCACGTTCAACACTAGCTGACTCGTTAGTGCTTTCTTCAGCATACTAAAACGCTTTTCTTTTGCGTTATCCCACTTTACTGTTTGCGGTTCTGTTTTGCTGAGCGCATCTCCTAAAGAACTTGCTATATCTGAATAATGCGGGATATATGTTTGGTAATAACCTGCCAAACCAAGGAATGACCTGATCTCCCGCTTGGTGCGTGGTTGCGGGAAGTTGTCTATAGCGGCCAGTTTAACCTCTGAAGGCCGACAATGGCCTTGCCCTATTACACGACCTAGATAAGCTACTTCTGTGTGCCCCAATTGGCATTTGGGAGCCTTGACAGTTGGCCTCTCGTAGACGACAGAACACGGTTCGCAAGTGTTGCATATAGTCCACCCATGATGAAGGAAAGATTGCTATATCATTGAGATGCCGAAGTGAAAAGTCCTCCATTCCCTGCAGCACCTGGTCCATAAGGCTATAGAAACAATAGGGAGCATTCTTCAATCAGGACTTTTGGCCGAAAGGTTCCCATCGGGGAAATAAGCGCCGCAAGCCTGCTTGCCCTCTCGGTCAACGGAACCTGCCAATACCCTTTGACTAAATCGAGCGTAGAGATGAAATTAGCACTGCTCACTTTCTCAAGCCTTTCCTCGATATGCAGTATTGGATAAGTCTGGTCCTTCGTGATTAAATTGAGCCTGCGGTAGTCGATACATGGTCGCGGCTCCTTTCCCGGGACCTCAAACTAATATAAGAGGCGAGGTATAATCACTCTCTCCTGACTCGATTACACCTAGCTCTAACATCTTGTTTATTTCAGCGGTCATGACTTCACGTTAACGAAGCGAAACGCGATAAGCTTTCGAACGAACTGGGCCCGATGAGGTTAACTCGATATAGTGAACGATCGCAGTGGTCCTGCCTGGTGTGTCCGAAAATATGTCTTTATATTCAAACACAAGTTTCCTCAGTTTGGCCCTTTGATTGGGATTCAACTCGGCCTGCTCTACTAGCTTGTAAATGGTCTCGTGAATGTCTTTTTTCCCCCATTATTGATGTTAACTCCGTAAAGCCGACGGGCATCTCGTCAGGTTGCTTAAGCGACATGTTCACAAAGGCCTCACTCTGCCGGTAGGGTTTAAGTAGAATGCTGTGCTACACTTGTTGTGTCCTTCGTTTTCCTGGTACCGTGATTACGTAGTTTGTATCAGATAATTTCTGAATTATGTCAATCTGTCCTTCCCATTGAACCTGTAGTTTGTTTTTCAAGGAGGGTTTCAGAATCAGTACCTTTTACCCAACTTCTGTAAACACATTTTTATTGTGAAACTTCTTACTGGTATCAACAATTTGACAAGTACGTAATGATGTACACAATATTTGCAGTGAAATGCAATGGCAGACTGCAGCTGTCTCATGAAAATAAAGTGAACAGTAAAAATACAACCTAATGCCATCTCTTGGTTTCTGAAAGGCACAATGAGCACTTAATGCACGAACCAATACAAGAATACCACGTATGCATAACAGCTAAGCATAAGCATACTAAAGGATAAATAAAATGAGACATTAAATACAACGCTTGCAAAGGAGCACTTCTCACAGTGCAGTGTTAGTTGCATTCTCCCCAGTAAAATAAAACACAAATGGCACATTATCAGACTTCATTCTCATGAACAGAAACAAAACTCACATATGGAAACATCAAAGCACTATTTGACTAGCCTTGTATTCAGCAAAAGGAAAATAGAAACAATGTAGTGAAACATAAAGGAGAACAACAGCTGAAGGCCCAAAAGGGCAATATATCCTATAGGAAAAACAATCTGAAAAAGCACCAATACGTTAGCACAGTGATAAATTCTGTAAGAGAAGTAGGCAACCCCCTGCACCAAAAGGGTGCCAAATTAGCTTCTCCATGAAGGAGAAAAAATCGGAACACAGCTGCTGCATAAAAATAAAATAGTTTTAACACATTGTTCTCACTCTTAGGAGTGAAGACTGTTATAACGAGGAAGTCATTTTCTTCGAATAAGCAAGTATGCACTATAAGTACAGAAATGGTATGCTCTATAAATTATTCGAGTAGAATAACTGTACCATATTTCCATGCGAGTGAGACTACAGCCAATTCATCTGTAGATTCATGGATCATAAGGAATGTCAATGTATTTGCAGTCAGTGTTTACTGGTACCACAGCACACTTCGCATGCGCTAATCAACCAAATGCAGTGGTACCAGGCCACACCATGCTGCTGAGAGTACTGAACCACTTGCAGCAATATCAAATCAGCCCTCTCCTTTTAAACTGTCTCACTGCTTTCCTTACACTCGGCCCCCCTCCCCCCCCTTTACATCACGTAACAGGATTCTATATTTGTCACATTTTTGAAAACATACAGCACTACTTAAAATGCAGTCAGGTGCCACCAAAGGCCAAAGCCTTGATTCAGCTGATGCTGGAGACGAGCTGTTACATCTACATCTCTGGTTATCTGGTTGGTGTTCGTACACTCGCTCAACATAGCAGCAGTGGTTAATTGCATTGGCCCTCGCAGCAGTACTACCAAGGAAACATGTTGCAGTGAGTGCTCATCTTAAGGAAATATGGTTGGGTGAATGTTATGTGTTAGTTTTAACATAATATTTTAGAAACGGCTGCAGATGTTCACATCAAATTTCATGTGCTTACAAAATATACTCTTGGGTACAACATGAGACACTTTGTGTCTAGATGGTTTGCCTTTCCTGTGGCCCACTCCCAACATTTCAGGTGTGTTTAATTATTTGATATACCTTTTCTCTGCAACCACGCAGAGGAATGTGATGATATTACACAGTGTTATTCTAAATACCCATAGGCTATATCTGAACTAAAGAGATATAATATCAACTTTATAGTTCGCACCCCAAAAAAAATATTTCTGCTTGCACAAAGCCACAAAGGGGGTTTCTTGCAGTGTACATTTTTTTAGTGTTTTCATTCATATAAGCGGAGATTTTTTCAGTTCAGAATATTTATGACAGGTTGTAGTACACGTGTACAAAGTTTCACTGGAATAGGATGAATACTTTCTCAGAAAAGCTACATTGAATTTGAAAAATTCGTAAAAAATGCAATTTGAGAAAAATGAAGTTTTATGTTCGAATACTGCTTGTGGATGCTCAAAATGCCCCAGGAGAATACATTTCACTGCTGTCTTGCAGGTGTCTCCAAAACTCTTCTTAGTGTTCCTTTTTATCCATCGCCCTTCCTTGCTCTCGGCAGAGTAATAGAATTCTGCCCTCTCAACATGCTCTTTGTCTATTCTCTCAAGGGCAATATTACAAAATAGACCTGGAACGGACCAAAGGCCTCCAGAACAGCTACTCGTGTAGAATTACTGTCATTGTAGTAGGCCATAGCATTGTTAGTTGCGGTCTTCAATGTGTAAGCAGTGACAAAGTTTTCTTAAGGCACCGGCACCAGATGAGTTGGTTAAGCGACTCATTGGTGCTCTGTGTTCGTCCATGAATACATTTGCTCAGAAGAGCGATTACCTTTGAAAGTTTTCTTTCTGCTCCATTTGCTGGACGATCGTGCGATCTTCTGGACAAGTGATAAATTTGAAACTTGAAACAGGTGACCACAACTACGTTAGCAAAAGCAAGAGTTTGACGTACCTAATAGTTCTTTCCTACAAAGGGCTATTACGTCAAACTCTTGCTCCAAGTTCTTAACAAATTCGACTTCGCCCTGCCATCTGCTAGCCGCCTGATTAGCTCAGATGGTAGAGTGGATGCCCCAAAAAGGCGGTGGTCATCCTGGGTTCGAGCCCCGGACCAGGACGAATTTTTCATCAACTGCAATGGTTATCTTTCGAGGAAACTGTATGGGATTCCTTTGTGGCAATTGCTACGATTGGGTGGATATCTGATTTTCTTTTAATGAATATATGTTTTTTAGTACAAATCATTTACTTACCACACACACAAGCAAAAAAGAGAACACGCATAACTAAGAAAACCGCGAACGACAACGATAAACAAACCGGCCTCCGCCCACCATTTTTAAATGCCAGGGCGCACGGCACACTTCGGCGTGACATTTGAGCCGCTTTGAGCCGGCGCTCGAGGTCGCGCTTCCGAATGTTTGTTCCTCATAGTGCAGCCGATTTTGTTTGTGCCAAAACTGCAAATTTGATTTTTTGGGGTGTTTGCCTTACCAATACCCTCTTAATGTTGCCATTTCAAAGGGAACATTATTTTTGGGCGCCGAAGATGTGAGGTTTAGCCTTGTAGTCATTACCGTGACTACAAGTTAGACCGCTGCCAGTTTCAAAAGAGGAAGAAAATTTGTCAGCACTCCTAAAGGCACACAGTACGATGCTATGTGGGGCTGGAGGGCGAACCGTACTTGGAAGATCACTCTCCTGCTGGCTGGCTTGAGCAACCTTAATCTGAAAAAGAGGACAGAATCTTTACAACTATGCAAACACATCGCTCATTACTCGCTTTTTCCAACCTTGTTTTATCATCCAACAGTAATATAATGGTGATAACCAAAACCTGGCTAACAGAAGATATAACAGATACAGAAGTACTAGCCGACCTACCAGAATTTCATGTCTATCGAAAGGATCGCAAAGGCATGTGGGGGGGGGGGGCAGTGTACTGATTGCTGTGCATCAGCAGTTATCGTGCTCCGTAGCCAAAAACATAACTTCTGATATTGAAGTATTATGACTAATTATTCATGCTTCCCCCCACACTATCATTCTAGGTGTTCGCTACAGGCCTCTGAATAATATTCCAGATTTCGCATTTAAACTTAGTAACAGTTTGAGCGACCTTAGTAATCAACAACTGCAGGCAGAAGGCCTCCTTTTTGGTGATTTTAATTATCCTCAAAAAGACTGGAGCAATGACCTCCCCATAACTATGGGCACTGAGCCTGCCAGAGATTTTGTGGATTTCTGCCTTAATTTCAATTTAACCCAACTTGTATCAGAACCTACATGCGTTGCACTGAGCACTTCTAGCATCTTAGATCTCATCCCAACCAGTAATCCGGATAGCTTATGATCAATACCATATCTACCTGAAGTCAGCGACCACAAAGTAATTCACGCCACATTTTCGTTTCAACCCGTAAAACGCCATTTAGTCAGCAGAACAATCTGCCTGTACAATAAAGGTAATTATGATGCAATTAATAGTGATATGAGTGCATCTTCCTACGTTCGTGAGGTTATGTTCTACGCGTTCTACTAATGAAAACTGGTCAATATTTACAAACAAGCTAGGTGATCTCGTTGATAAGTTCATACCGAGAATAACATTCCGCGGAAATCGTAACAAGCCATGGTTCACTAAAACGCTTAAGCGACTTGAAAACAAAAATAAACGTTGCTTCCGCTCAGCCAAACTAAACGGACAACCCTCTGCTTGGGGGAAATATTTTGTGACCGAAGACTATTATCTGAGGGCTATATGGAATGTTAAATTCTCCTTTTTGCACGATGAACTGCCTAAAATGCTTACGAACAGCCCTCGTCAATTTTGGCAAATAATAAACCCCAAGGAGGTGCGCATGATCAGCGTGTTAAATGCACATGGTGAAGTGGTCAGCGACAGCGAGTGTGCTGACATTTTTAACGCAGCCTTTTTCTCTGTATTTACTAACGAGACTTCAACTCCAGATATTCCCACATCTACTAATGTAACTGCGAGTATGTCGCCAATTATCAGGGTGTCTACCAACCGGGAAAACCGGGAATTCTCAGGGAATTTGAGCAGTCTGGAAAAACTCAGGGAATTTGTGCTTCTATCAGGGAAAATTAGCTGCAACTTTATCGAAAGGAAACGAAAGTCCTGTTAATGCTGGCACCAGTAGCAGAGGAATCGCAAGGAATCATCAGTGACGCCGTGTCATCGGCACGATGTATTGCCAGAGTAGTTAACGACCGATTTTCCAGACGCTTTTTTGGGCATGCCCGATAATTTCTTTCTTTTCTTTCTTTATTGATACTGTCAGCCATTTCTTTAGGACCATTACAGGAGTGGAGAAAAATAATAAAACAAGCAACGTCAACACATATGATTCAGGCAGGGCGAACAATACATCTGAATACAACGTACAAAAAGAAATTACATTACATATACATTGTAATAGGGCAAGCAGAATAAAACCAGTCAATGTACCTTGAGGCATGTAAAATAAGAACAACATACACAGATAATAACAAAATCATAAATTAAGATGATTCAGAAAGTCTGATCATTAACGGACCACGCTCTTGGAATAAATAATGGCATGCAATTTACTCAGAAAACTATTTAAAGAGGTAGACTGAACTACGAAATCGGGAAGCATGTTCCACTCTTTTATCGTTCTTGGAAAGAAGCTATATTTAAATGTCATTATGGGTTACTGGAGGGGGAACATACATGCTGTGGCGATGTCTAGAAGATTCGTTATTAGAAATTTCAAAATAGTTCGTCCTATTAGTTTTTATTTCATTATGAATAATAAGGAACAGGAACTTCAGCCTATCATACTTAGTCCTTAATTCTAAACTGGGAAGATTTGCAAGCTGACGCAGTTTTGAAGGGGAGTGAAGTCGACCATATTTGTTGAAGATGAATCGAGAAGCTAACCTCTGAATCCTTTCCAGTTTCTTAATGTTTTTCTCTGTGTAAGGATCCCAGACAATTTTCGCGTACTCAATGATTGTTCTGATCAGTGTTCTATAGGCCAAGTTTTTAACTTCAGAGGTTGCTGTGTGTAAATTTCGTCTTAGGCTCCAAAGCGCATTATTCGCCTTCTTACTTACTTCATCTACATGCCTATTCCAGCTTAAGTCACTTCTAAATAATAAACCCAAATATTTGTGCTCCTCTACGTTTTTAAGCTTGTTGCCATGTATACTATAAGGAAATAGCAGGATCTTCTTTTTTCTTGTAATAGACATGCTTACTGATTTAGTTGCATTTATAACCATTTGCCAGTCAGAACACCAGTTCATAATGTTATCAAGGTTGCATTGCAATTTAATTTGGTCACTGGAAGATTCTATATTACTATAAACAACACAGTCGTGAGCGAATAGTCTTATTGGAACAGAAATGTGATGTTTCAAGTCATTAATGAAAATAAGAAAGAGAAGAGGACCTAGGACACTTCCCTGAGGTACTCCGGATAACACCGGTTGAAGACTGGACCTATGCTCGTTTATTTGAACGTACTGCTGACGGCACTGTAAGTACGATGTAAACCACTTTGTGAGGTTAGGATTCTTAAACACAGTATTAATTGTGAACAAAAGTTTGGAGTGGGAAACTTTATCGAATGCTTTGGCAAAATCCAAATAAATGAGGTCCATCTGTCCACGGGAATTTATCGTTTGTGAAGTGTCATGAACCAATTCAACTAATTGAGTGATCGTATATAGTCCTTTACGGAATCCATGCTACACAGAGGATAACAAGTTATGCATTTCAAGGTATTGTGACAAGTGTTTGGATATGATATGTTCCAGAAGTTTAGAGCATGCACTTGTGAGGGATATTGGTCGGTAATTGCTAATGTCTGAAGTGTTCCCAGTTTTATGAACTGGTATTATTCTTGCTAGTTTCAGTGCGGTAGGGAAATACCTATTGAATACTGCGGAATTAAATATTTTTGTAAGGAACTTAGACACCCATTCAGCATACCTCACTAAGAATTCGTTAGGAATATCGTCTGGTCCAGGGCTCTTTTTAGTCTTTATATTGAGTAAAATGTTTAGAACACCTTCCTCAGTTATCTTAATATTCGAAATGGGAGGGCGTACAGAGAATTCACATACACTAGGCACTGCTTCATCATCCTTTGCATAAACCGACGAAAAGAAAAGATTAAATTGATCAGCCCTTTCAGCATCATTAATTTCGGGATTAGAACAGCACTGCTTATTGGGCGGATTGACATATCGCCAAAACTTAGCCGGTGCTTCTGGGAGGAACTTCGTCAATGTTACATTGTAAAATTGGTCTTTCGCCTCCTTAATTAGCCGCTTCAATTCTTGCCTCATTTCCCTAATTGAAGTTTCGTCATCTGTATACTTCTTTTGAGAACATGCTTTCCGTTTTCTTTTAATTTTCCGTTTTGCCTGAATGATTTTTCGGTTTATCCAAGGATTTGTCTTTCTGCATTTTTTATTCTTCTTAGGAACAAATTTATCCATGCAATGAGTTACTACACTGTAGAAGAAATTCCACAAATCATCAATGCTCACATCCGATTGATACAAGTAGGTAAATGCATCAAAGGAGCTTTCGAGATAGTCTAAGACACTCACATCATCTGCGGATTGAAAATTCCAAACTCTTTTCTTGGGTTTACCCAGTGAGGGGGATGGAGACATACTGAAAGTAGCTATTGGAATCTTGTGGTCTGATATTCCGTCCTCTATGTGGCAATCCGTCAAAAGCCCTACCAACCCATGTGACACTAAAATAAGATCCAAAATAGACGAGGTTGTACCACACACTCTGGTGGGTTCTCCTACAATTTGCTCTAAATCATAAGAGAACGCCAAGTCCAAAAGCTGTTCGCGACTAGCCACGTTTACCTCCCCGGGTGAGTATGAGCTCCAATTAATTCCCGGTAAATTAAAGTCGCCCAGAAGAATGATGTTGTCTCCTTCTCGAAAATTTCTTTCCATAAATTCCCTTAGGCTGTTCATTCCATCAGGTGAAGTATTTGGGGCCCTATATACACCTCCAATGTAAACTGTTCGATCAGCAAGCTTAGTTTTAATCCATACAGCTTCGATACTATCCGATTGTTCAAGGGTAGTACACAATATGATTTGCTTAACCAATATGGCTACTCCTCCACCTCTTGCTCCTCGATCCCTTCTAAATGCTTTGTAACCAATTGGCACGACTTCGGCGTCTCTGATATTGCTATGTAACCATGTCTCTGTTATGACAATAACGTCAGGTTCATGTTCCAAAACCACAACTTCCAATGCATCGGTTTTGTTTATTATGCTCCGCGCATTTATGCTTATAATCTTAAAGCCATCCTGTTTACCTTGTTGGAGTCAGTTGCCAGTTTCAATTACCCTCGAAATTTGGTACCTCAAGTTTTTATCCTGATCCCATCCATACAATATATTATTCATTTTCAGTTTATCAAAGACAAGTTTGGCCCTACGACCTTCTTTTCTTTCCTCGGCACACGAGTCCCACAGTTTCTTCCTAATTTCTACTATACGTTTGGAGTAATCTTCGCTAATGCTTATCTCTGTATCTTTAAGCTTGGTACAATTGCTCAAAATCTTTACTTTCTCCCTGAAGTCCGCTAGCCGAAAGATAATTGGGCGGTTTCTACCAGGTGTTTTCTTTCCGAGCCTGTGAATTCTTTCAATTGAGCTTACTTGCACCTTCAGAATGTCTCTAAAAACTTCAGTGACATTTTTCATCAGTACAACTTCATTCTCCTGCACGCCTTCTTGCATGCCTCTAATTATTAAATTATTTCTTCTAGAACGGTTGTCCAAATCATCAACTTGTCTAACAAGGCTCGTCGCCCTTTCATCCCACCTGTCAACAAGCGCTTCAACTTTTGTGAGCCGGAGCTGAGTATCATCAAAGCTTTGTAGTTTCTGTTCAATTGCAAGAAGTCGTTTTTGCATTTCAAGCATTCTCGTTTCAGAGCTAGCCTGATTTGACTGAACCTCAGTGAGTTTCGACAGGATCTCTTTCTGGTTCTGGATTACATTTGCAAACATCGCTTCCGTTACGGGTCCAGGATTTTCTTCTATGTCGCCCGACAGCTTAAGCAGCAAACCCACTAACGACAGGCACTCAGAAAAGTTGCATAATGCAGTGTGTGGGCACGGCAACACTATAAGACAAAGGTCGTCTCTACGGAAACAGTATTTCGTATTACTAACCTGCACAAGGAGCGGTATGTTGTGTGACATAATCACGGCTGTGTTGCCGTGCCCACTGAAGCTGTCCCTCGGTGAGCTCCAATTTATAGGCAGCAGCAGGTCCTTGTTGTGGGCGGATACCGTGGTCATTGTGCTCGACGAAGATGCGCAGAAGGTGGCTTCCACGTGTGGCGTTGGCAGTAGTACCGTGCAGCTTTCCGTGAACGATGTAGCTTAATCGCTGTCCGGGTTCATGCGCGTCGATGCGATAATGCCGCAGCGAAGCTCCGAGCATCCACCGTCCGAGAGGGATGTTATCCCGTTGAAGACGAAGGCATTGCACGCATACAAGACCTGCACAAAGAGCGGTATGTTGGGTGACATAGTCACGGCTGTGTTGCCGTGCCCACTGAATTTGCACGGCTTTGCGGCACCACCACGTACTCCATATAGTCAATGTATATTGCCCTAACTGCAGGTCTGAAATGACATTAATCAAAGCCGCCACCGCCGCCATTTTGATTATCTCGCCGCCTCGAACTGGCACTATCGCACGCAGATTCGCTGGCAGCCGCAACCACTACCACTGCAACGTTAAGCCTAGCTGCTTCTACGTTCGCTGTTAAGCTTCTTGCCGTGCAGTGCCGTGTTTTTAATTCAAAGAATTCACCGCTGTCAGCAATGGCACCGACTCCGCCTTTGTAATCCTCGCAATTGGCTTTGAAGCTCGAAGAGCACAGGGCATTGCGTAATGCCAGTCTTGGGCAAGGTCGTTCCAGTCTTCAAATCAGGCAACAGATACACCCTATTAAATTATCGTCCTATATCATTAACTAGTGTCCCCTGCAAAATTATGGAACACATCATATACTCGCATATCATGAACTTTTTATACTCAATCTGTTTTTTCGCCCTTGTCAGCATGGATTTTGAAAAAGCTATTCTTGTAAAACACAGTTGGCAATGTTCCTTCACACCTGCATGTTAACCTTGACGATAACCTTCAGACTGATGCCATATTCCTGGAGTTTGCTAAAGCATTTGACACAACCCGCCGTGGTTGCTCAGTGGCTATGGTGTTGGGCTGCTGAGGACGAGGTCGCGGGATCGAATCCCGGCCACGACGGCCGCACTTCGATGGGGGCGAAATGCGAAAACACCCGTGAGCTTAGATTTAGGTGCACGTTAAAGAACCCCAGGTGGTCAAAATTTCCGGAGTCCTCCACTACGGCGTGCCTCATAATCAGAAAGTGGTTTTGGCACGTAAAACCCCAAATATTATTATTATTTGACACAGTTCCTTATAAATGTTTGCTGCTAAAATTGTCTCAGTTAAATTTACACCCTGACATACTAAAGTGGATAGAAGCATTCTTCACTAACCGCTGTAAGTTTGTTTTTGTTAATAACCATTATTCTAGCAGACTCTCCCCATAACATCAGGCGTCCCCCAGGGATCCGTCTTAGGACCACTTCTTTTTTTAATTTACATTAACGATCTACCAACGCATGTATCATGTAACATTCGTATGTTTGCAGATGATTGTGTAATCTACCGCAAAGTTACCAACACATCTTTCATCCAGAAGAATGCCAATAATGTACAAGAATGGTGTAATCGCTGGCTAATGAACCTAAATCCTAACAAATGTAAACTCGTGTCTTTCACTCGCTGCCATTACCCCCTCATGTTTACCTATTCCATTGCTGATGTTCCAATAGAAGCAGTCCAATCATGCAAATACCTCAGTGTCACCCTATCTTGTGATCTGTCCTGGCGCTTGCACACTACTAACATCCGCTCAGCTGCTAATAGATCACTGGGATTTTTTAGGCAACATCTGCGTCATACCCCACAACAAGTAAAAGTGCTGGCCTATAAATCATTTCTAAGATCGAAACTTGAGTATGCATCTCCCATCTGGAACCCGCATCAGATTTATATCATAAATGCACTTGAGGCTGTGCAAAATTGTGCTACTAGGTTTATTCAATCTTCATATTTGTACGATATCAGCATTTCATCGATGAAAGCGGAATCTGGCTTGGAAACGCTTTCTTTCCGTCGACAGGTTGCCACCCTCTCTCTCTTCCATTCATTTTTAGAGCGCAGCTCTTTGGCGTCCGTTCCTGGGTTTCGCGTCGTCGTCGGCGTTGTCGTCGGCCTCGTAACCAGCTCCGCCCCCCTTTCATCCCCCCAGCGCTAGCAGCGACCGACTGATACCGCTGGATGCCGCTGACGCCGCTAGAGAGTCAAGATAACGTGACTGCATAGAACACCGTCGCCGCCATGCAGAAAGAGGAGGAAAGGGTCCCCCCCCCCTGTTCTTGTGTGGCGGATAGGGTGCTCTTCAGTTGCCGACGCGCCGGTTATTTCACGTAGGCCCCGGCACGTCGACGAATACGTGACCACCTTCCCACGGCTAGACCTGGTTCTTAGCGCTGCGGAAGCGAGGGTATCATATTGTTTGTGTCGGCATCGGCGGCGTTGTCCCTGAAACCAACTCCGCAGCTGGGGTTGACTCACTATCGGCGTCAGTGGCATCAGTCAGTCGCTGCTATCTCTTCCCTCCTCCCTTTATCGTGTTGTCCGCTTGCTGCGCGCGCTTCTGCCCCCATCGTTTGCCGCTGGGTGTACACGCCGCCCCCCTCCCCCCTCTTCCTGCGAGTCTCCGGTTGTCAAAGCGCCGGCTCGAACTTAATTCCTTTCTTCGCTCCTCCTCCAATGCAACCCCTGTGCGGTGGCAATCAGAGAGCCAGATCGGTGGCGGCGGATCTGTATATGTGCACCGCCCGAGCCGAAATTGCCGCTGCCGTTCGCCCTGTGCGGTGGCAATCAGAGAGCCAGATCGGTGGCGGCTTGACATAAAGACAAACAGCAATTTCCTAACACTTATGCGGGAGAACATCCCGTTCCTCTCGCTCGTAACGCGTCCCACGGCTGTGACAACCTCGCGAGGCACTTGTATAGATCTCGTCTTTGAGAATCAAGCATTGGTGTACCAAGTCGAACATATATCAGTCTATTTCTCCGACCACAAAGCTTCCTTCATGACTGTCAAGAACTGTTAGTGGAGTCTTTGTTAAAGGAATACGTGTGAAAAATAAAAAAAAAATTCTGTGATAGCGCATACATGTGTTGCTCGATTTCTTTGCCTCAATCTATCGAAAAGGTGAAACAGCTTATTTGCTGCGCTCAAATTTCGCATTAGGAAGTAACGTAATCGTCGGTAATTTTTTCTTCAGCCCCCTAAATCACCCACCGTCCTTCAGCCTCCCTTCATACATATCTCATCGCACGGTCATCCACTTCAAGTTGCACGTGCACGTGCTCGGACCACCACTTTTCAATCATTCTTTATTTGAGCGTCAAGGGACTGGAACGGCCTTCCACATGTCATCGCAGCCATCACAACCCCATCTGCCTTTACCGAAGCTGTTGTCACCCATATCTCAAAATGAACGCCTGTTTCTAATGTTTATTTTATTAACCACCCCTTGTGTAATACCCCTCCATTAAGGTTTGTAAGGTAATAAAGTAAAGGGAAATGAACACGTGAAAGTACATGGCTGTTGCCTACAAATGATACAAGCACGTAATACTGCACGCTATAGACAGGAGCTATGTAAACGTACAAAGGAGCAACAAAGCGTGCAAAATATCATGTAGCTCTACAGACAGCACTTATTACAAAAGACCTCCAAAGCACTGCATGAACGATAACTACCTCACAACATCCAGCACCACTATCCAAAATGTGTGCCAGAACCACTGAAACCATCATGCCGTTGTGCAGAAAACTTGCGGACCACGAGAAGCAAGTACAGTAAAATAGACTAGGATGAGTACGAGAAGATGAACTGAAACACGGGTCAAAGGGAGACAAACGAAAATGTCGCTTCTCCATCGCCATTTGTTTCGGGTTGCATTTCAGTTGTTCAAACTAGTCTTAGCTATGCACCAATTGGCTCAGTTTAATACTATTCCGAGAAGAAACACCACCGACATGCCTTGAAGGGTACTGCCGAAACCACTGGGCATTTGCGTTGTGCATCAGCTCTTCCGGCCCATGCTAAGCACTCATTACTGGCATAAAAGAGAAGAAAGTACAAAAACAAACCACCGACATACCTTGAAAACCACGTGCCTGCTGACGACTGGACACCACTGCAGACATGACGAGAATAAGAAATGAAGTGTCACAGCATCAGCACTGCAACCTAAAAGTGGTGCGTTGTAAGAACGGAAAGGTTGGTGCTATCTTCTGCGGCCCTTCAGGGAACACAGCATGGAGCAGCACGGCTCAGCCATAGAGAAAGCTCAGCGCCAGCACATAGAATAAAGAACCAACTTTGGCCAGCATTGGAACACAAGCTTACACATGCCGGCATACGCTTGCTTGCTGCGCCATTGCAATGGCTGCGCTTATGGTGACGTATGACAGGCATGCGACTGTGAGAATAATGGATAATTGGACAATAATGCTGGGTAAAATGTCTTTAAATCACTGAACTTTTCTGACGTCACTAAACACCATTTTTCATTTAGTGCAAAATTTGTGGCGTGCTTCTGGCTCCTTGCTTTCGAGCATGCTTTCAACGCACATGGCCTCCGAGATGGAGTGTCAAGTGCCGGAGGCCACACAATCACTTCCACACAGGAAGTTTGCCACAGTTTAAAAAAGTTTGGTGGGGCTCAACAAAAGTGCAGTGCCTTGATATAATTTCATGCAGTTTTTTTCTACTATATATATCAGTTCGTTCCCAAACATACTGTACCTTGTTTTTTCAATTACTTTTCCCAAGTCGGAAATAAAAAAGTCATTAATTGCAAAGAAATTATAAAAATGCCACGTCTATGGACATCCATTACATGATCACTGATGATACCGGACGATCGTCGCACCAAACTATAGGCTTCAACTGCGCAGCATCGTCCACGTCAAAAATATAGAAGCGCGCGTAGACAATGCAAATAAAAAGCTTTGGGGAGCCTACAATGCACGTCTAAAGTACAAACTTTATGGACGTTACACGGGCATCCCAGATTTTGTCTGCTGTACGTCTGATGAACGAACTAAATGGATGTTCATCGGACATCCAAAACTTTGATGCCGTTGTACGTCCCTTAGATGTATGTGCATGCAAAGGGTGTCCATAGTACATCCCATTTTTTTCCTGGATGTTTCGATCAATCTGGTACATCTATCGGATGTTTGTGGCTATCTGGGATCATTGTGAAATCAAATTGTGCATATAAGCCTTTTAATGAAACTTGCTCAACTTTTTATGATAGCCTAACTGAGGCATATAATTGCCCATAAGCTGCAGAAACATAGGATCTTTATTTAAAAAGCATACTGTAAGAACTGCTGTGCCAAACACACTCGTGTGCTTGGCACAGCAAAACATAACCTGTCCCAGAACGTGTTCAAGAACAGCCCATAAGAACCCACAAAGAATTGAAAATCACAAAACATGTTAGCAGGAGTATATGTTAACTTTAATAATCAGTACAGGGGCACAGAAGAGACACTATAAATGCGTCTTCGAGTAACCTCAACACTAAGAAAAATTCTACTTGCCTACTTAACGCAGTGATGTAAACGCGTTTTATGAAGGAAAATGACTAGAATAAACTGACTGCATTGGTATCTGAGCTGTGATATCACAAATATAACTAAACTGCACAAAAGTCCATAAATATGTGCAATGATGGTCTTGCAAGTATGGCTTTGCAGTAGCAGCTACATATATGATGCAGAAGATAAAGGAAGCTTCCATGGCGTAAAAATTATACAAAGTAATAAGCTCCCGCAAGTTATTTTACACAGGCACAATATTGGTCTCAGAAAGGGGTATGTTTGCAGTGACAGCAATATTCATAATAAAGAGACAGGTAAGAAAAGCCCTCAAGATACAGTGATGAAAAGTGCTTTGCACAAAGGAAAAATAATGGCATCTTATAAAAGCATGCCTTTGCAATGGAAGCCATTCTCAGCCCTTCAAACACACATGAAAGGCAAGAGAGAAATGCCTGTCCAGTATTTTTTGCAGTGGGTGGCTGGCCTTTACTATTTCCAGTAAGGCCCAAGGTAGCATGCCCACTGGTAGCATGAACACACACCAGCATGTTTTTCCACAATAGTACACCACAGTGATGTTATCATGCAATAGGGCAAAATGTGTTCATTTCACAAATGGGGCATGGCAGAACACAACACGAGCATAATGCAACAGGAGCAGCCTGTTTTCTGCACTGTTTTGCATGGCAGGCTTCAATGATGCCCATATATGTCGTGGTCAGTCCAAGCCGCAATTGCAGAATAAAAATAGCGGACATATTTATTTGGTCTTTTGAGGGTTCTTCTGAATTGCCGTTTATAAGGCGTGCATTGCAGTGAGTTCATTCCTTGTGATCAGAAACAGGAAATGGCTGGGATTCTCACAGCCATGCAAAGATGACAGATTGTGGACACTTCAGAGAAGGGCTACAATAAGCATGGCATTTATGCAATAGTAAATTTCCCACTTAAGACGGTGGCCTACAGATGCAAGCAAGGGATTCTGGATGCTCCTTGGATGCTCGGGCATATGAGCAAGATTGTGAAACAGTTGAATTTATTCCTGGCAAGCCAACTGCTTCTGTCCAGAGAAATTTGGGCAATGCTCACACGGAATGAACTGCCTTAGCATTTCACACATGCATTTGGTGTTTGCCGCTTGTGCACTGCATTGTGTATGAAACAGGCACTGGTGTGTTTATGCTAACAATGAGCCGACATGTAGATGCGCGCGCATACAGGACAAACAGAAATACTCTGAAATATTGAGGTAAAAAAGATCTCGTGTCTAATGTAAGGGTTTCGCACAGAAGTTTTGTAGAGAAGAATAACAGTGTTTCACAAAGCCATGGCTTTGCTGTGGTAACAATTTCACCAACAAAGAATACGGCCGTGACGTAAAAAAACAGTAAATAGTTCCTGCACACAAATTCTGCACAAAACCACATTGGTGGAGCCTAGGAAGAGCATGACTTTGCAAGTTATTTGACGATGCAGATGACAGGCAGAATCCTTCCAATGCCATGAAAAAGATCGAGCACTTGCACTGTATAAAGTTACAAAAAAATGGAGTACCTGCCTGTAGCCCACAAAACATGCCTTGGCGTTGCACAGCAGATTCTAAAAATTCCACCAGACACATGCGCAACAAACAGCCTCCGATGCCTGTACAGTCTCCACATCACAGCAGCAGTGCTTTACGATGGAATGGCCTCCACTTAGTCTGCATCAAGATAAAAGTGCACAATGATAAAAAAACGGGACGTTTAGGGAAACACGCGTACAAGCTTGCTTTGTCGATAATGATCAAGCCATTACACAATCAACGTCCTTTTCATTTGAGTGGCGACCTGAAGGGGCCAGTAATGCTGTAGACAGCTAGTTTTAGCTTTTAAAGGGCACTTTGGCAGTCAAATCAGATCCAAAAATGTAGTGGCTCTCGGGAAATGTGCTTGCATACAGTATTATAGTGTATCACCCAGGTCTCCCAATCCTTTCTTATCTAGTGTATGTCCCTACATTCACTTTACTCAGGTACAGCTGTGCTGTGAAGATCGTTACTGATGGGGCAGCTTCCTGTTTATACAGCATAAGTGATACTCATATCTATAGAGATCAAACTTCAAGGGTCCCGGAAAACTGGAAGAGTGCGAACATTATACTAATCCACAAAAAGGGAGATGTTAGAGAATTGAAAAATTATAAGCCCATTAGCTTACTCCCAGTATTATATAAAATATTCACCAAGATAACTCGCAATAGAATAAGGGCAACACTGCACTTTAGCCAACGAAGGAAACAGGCGGGCTTGAGGAAGGATACTCTACAATGGAAAACATCCATGTCATCAATGAGATGATCCAGAAATCCGCAGAGTACGATCAACCTCTCTATATGGCTTTCATAGATTACGAAAAGGCATTTGATTCAGTAGAGATAACAGCAGACATAGAGGCATTACGTAATCAAGGAGTACTGAACGCTTACGTAAATATATTGGAAACTGTATAGGCGCCTTTATTCTCCACAAGAAAAGCAGGGAGATACCTATAAAGAAAGAGGCCAGACAAGGAGACGCAATCTCTTCAATGCTGTTCACTGCGTCCTTGGAAGAAGTACCCAAGCTATTAATTTGGGCAGGTTTAGGAGTAAGGATCGGCTGTGAATATCTCGGCAACCTTTCGTTTGCAGATGGCATTTTCTTTAGCAACACTGGAATTGAGTTAGAACAAATGATTGAGGACCTGAACAGAGAGAGTGTAAGAATCGGGTTGAAGATTAATATGTACAAAACAAAGACACTCATGAATAGCCGGACAAGGGAGCAAGAGTTCAGGATCGTCAGTCAGCCTCTGGAGTCTGTGAAGGAGTACATTTACCTTGGACAAATAATCACAGGGAACCCTGATCATGAGAACGTAATTTACAGAACAAAAATGGGTTGGAGCACATGTGGCAGACATTGTCATCTCCTGACTGGAAACTTACCATTATCATTGATAAGGAAGGTGTACAATCAGTGCATGTTATCTACTGCTGTCATATGGGGCGGAAACTTGCAGACTGACAAAGAAGCTTGAGAACAAGTTAAAGACTGCGCAAAGAGCAATGTAACGAAGAATTCTAGGCATAATGTTATGAGAGAGAAAGAGGTCACTTAATGTGCAGGTTAGATAACCGGCGGACCATTAGGGTTACAGGATGGGTGCGAAGAGAAGGGAAGCACAGTCGAGGACGTCAGAAGAGGGGTGGGCGATGAAATTGTGAAATTCACGGGCGCTAGTTGGAATCGGTCGGTGCAGGACAGGCGTAATTGGAGATCGCAGGGAGATCGCAGGGATTTCATCCTGGAGTCGACATAAAATAGGCTGCTGCTGCTGATGATGATGAACATTATGGTTCATTGTATCAAAGGTTTTAGTAAAGTCTTAAAAGGCTGAGCCCACATGTACCCGAGATCAAGTGATTAATAATAATATAATCAGTTGATGTTAGCAAAGCCAAGTTACGTGAACTTCCTGAACTTATACTGAAATGACTAGGTTTCAGCAAGCTAAATTTAAGGTAGTTGTTAATACGGTAAAGCAATAACTTTTCTACAACTTCACTAATTGAAGATAAAATAGATATAGGATGATAGTTAGAGACCAGCGTTGTCACCCTTTTTGTGAAGAGGAACTAACTACCTTAGCGTTTTTAGACATCTAGGGAATGTTGTAGCGAAGTGACGCAGTTGTTACTTTTCTGACGCATCAGCTCACCAGGGAGACAACAATGAGAGGGGATGAGTTCAGGCAGGGGCAAGGCCAGATCCGCAGGTACGAAAACGAGAAGTGCCATTTGAATAACTAGGTTTATTAACTTAGCATTTAGATTTATGCTCTACACATATCAAATACAAAACGATGACATACCGATCGTCGACGGCATGCCTGACCGGCAGGTGGTGAAGTCCCGCCTGTGTGCTGCTGTCTCCTTGCTCTCTCCAAAATTACTCAGACCATTCCTTAAACGAGTTTCCGCAGCATTCAAGGGACCCGCGGGACGGCGGGAGGTGCAGGCTTCTCCACCAATGGCCAATTTCTGACCCATCGGGCTGGCCGACAGGATCCAATAAGGGCCAAAGTTTAAGAGTCCAAAAATGGTTGTGAAAATACTCCGCATAAAAAATAAATTTGCCCAAAAGTAATCAATTTTTCACATTCACTGTCAAACAAGATTTCTCACCTTGCCGTAGTCCAATAGTGCAATGGTGCCATGTCAAAGTGTGGAATGAATGCAGTATGCCGGGAGCCCAACAAACTAAGCAACATCCACAAAAAACCAGTTGCCAAGCAAGCCAACTTCACATATGCAGTTTGCCTCGCTCTCTTTGGTGACATGTCAGGGGCATGACACATGCATTTGGTGCATTTGGTGCATCTGATGTGCCGTTAGTTTGTTGCTAAGTAACAGAAGAAAACTAATTGAGAAAGTATAACTTGATTTATGTGTGAAATGCTTTAGTCTTAACAGGAAAGAATATAGTGAAGCAGTGTCTGTTAACTTCATTCTTTTTTTTTTCGATGCTTGCGGCAGCTAGCAGACGGCATTAATACAAGCGTGACATATCTGCTGTGGCAAGTTTTCGCTGAGTGTCACTTCTTGTTGAATTTCATGGTTCGAATGTTTTTGCTTCCGCCAACTCACATGCCTGCTTGGCGTCTGCCATATCTATACTACCGCACATCAGCCATCCACAAATGGAATAGGATGGACGTCTTCACCATCAACTTAAAGCTGCCTTGATGTCCTGGCAGGCTCGCTCTTGGGCGGTAGACCTTTCTCTCTTCCTGCTACGTGTGCGCTATTTATTCTGCAAGATCCTAGCTGCACTGCTGTGGAGCTGGTCTATGCCATGTTCCGATTGGCCGGTGAATTTTTTGCACCATGTACTGTTTATACACTTGATCCAAACAGCTATGTTCAGGAGCTCTGCTTCCTGCTTGCACACTTCCGTCCTTGCCCTAGTAGTGCTGCATCCTCAAGTAATGTTTTTGTAAGCAAAGAAGCGAGCCATGTCTTGATACGGTGTGAAGGCATGTGACCATGTCTTATGCGTCCCTATGACCCGAGTACCCTTTCAAGGTACTCAAGCGGGCAGAAAGAAACTTCACATCGACCTCAATGTACGCGAAGAAGTCGTGGCGATAGACAGGGTCACACCACCCTACTGGCGGCCTTGCCATTAACGACTACAGCTGCTGATACGACGGTTCTGCCTGTTTTCCCGGCTTCAAAAGCTGTCTCGTGGGCACCACTGCCCTTCTACAGTCGGGAGCCCTCTAGCAGGCTTTGTCATCTTCTTCGGCTGCCTTTAAGTGGAAGCATTTCTATGCCTACAACGAGAAATCTGTCCGTCACGTAAAACGAATGCAATGGCTCACACCCCTGTAAGCTGGAAAATTTGTTTAAATCAACCATACAACACAATGTGTTGGCGGGCTAGTTGGTGCGAATCCGTAATTACTTTGTTTAGCGCAAAACAACGGACAGAAGAAAGACGACAGGACGAGGTGCTACCCAACTGACATCATTTTATTCTCACTCCTTTACAGAGAGTAGAATATAGAACATGCGCAGTGAGCACCATGTGCAGGAACGACCACAACTACAATCACCAGAGCACACTCATGTGACAGAATCCTAAAAACCATATTCAGTGCTGTACAAGGCTAACGAAGGCACACTAATGCACTGCGAACCTAGTGATTGTATGAAATAAGCTTTCAATTTTTCAGGGACGGTGGTATCACGGCTCTTTTTCGAAATTGCAATATCATGACACAGCTTTGCATTTGCATATTTTACAATCTTGAGCTAAATGGCAACCTGCACCTGTCGGTATGAATTGCTCATGTTCTCTAAGGTGCTCGTTAATACAGCGGCCTGACTGCCCTACATACACTTTGCCACATGACAATGGAATCTTATATACCACACCGACACTGCGATCTACAACCTTCGCATGGTTCTTTCCACAATGTGATTTTTTAGTTGTGTTAGAAATACGGCTGCACAACATTGACAGTTTCTGAGGAGCAGAAAACACTACTAGCATTTAGAATCTAATGGCGGCATTCTTTAGATTGTGAGCTACTCTATGGCAATGCGGCACAACTTAGGAAACATGAGTGATCCATATTGACAGGCACAGGTTCCCATTAGCTCAACATTGTTAAATATGCAAGTGCAAACCTAAGTTTTATGAAACTACGATTTTGAAAAGTAGCCGTGATAGCACTGCCCAAGAATTATTGGAAGCTTATTTCATAGTCACTGGGTTTGCAGTGCATTAGTATGCCTTCTTTAACCTTGTACAGCTCTCAATATGGTTTTTTAGATACCATCACAATAAAGTTCTTTTGATTGGCGATTTTAATGTGCCTGGAGTAGACTGGGAATGTTATGTACTATAGGGTGGTCACGGCGGATCCAAAGCCACCATGTCGCTAAACAGAACGCTTTGCTGCTTCTGGATGCGCATGGCCACTTGATGTGTCTTGTGATGGCAAGAACCACTTGATCAATGGCCCTTCGTTCTCAACGCTGTCATCATCTGGCGACGCAATTCTACTGGCCTACCCTTTGAAGTATCTCACGGTGACGTCATGAGTTGGTGCTGCTATAAAAGACGGGAATGATTTCATCTTTTGTGGGCATGGCAGATCCAAAGCCGCCATGTCGCTAGAAGGAACGCTTCTCTGCTTACTGCAGGTTAGTCTCCGTTCTAGTTCAATACATAGTGCTTGTCAAAGCTTAGTGGTTCTGCAAACAGTTTTATAACTGCGCAAACAAACAACCACAGAGAACATACAAGGACAGGTGCCAACTTGCATTTTCGGCTCCTGGCCAGCTTGCTGGATTATGCTCGCGCATAGGAAGAAATACGAATAGGTCCCAAAGGTACGGTATAAAGCGCCCCAATTCCTACGTACATTGCAGTGTTGGGGTAGTCTATCAGATTCCTCTATCAGGCGGCGAAGTCTACGTAAGCCAAACAGGAAGGTGTGTGAACATACGCTTGCGTTGGCATGAATTGTCAATAATAAAGTGAGTGGGCACCTTCCTATTCATTGCTTGGTATGCCCGTGTAAACCGATCCTGAAGTTAAGATATTGTGCCGGTGCCAAGATAGCTGAGCCAGAAATACATGAGGCGTATCAGATTAGGAAGAAGGCAGTTGATTGTGTCACCAACACTTCAGTTTATCTCTGCAATGGGATGAGGTTTAGTGACGAACGTAATTAGGTTGCGTGTTCCTTGAACAGAAAGTTTTGGGTGATTACGGTTTCTCCGTGCACATGGAGTCGTGTATTTCTGAGATGTACTTATATGTGGTCTTTGTTGAACAAAGACTAGTTGCAAGTCTGCGCCTGTCCTTGTGTGCCCTCTCTGTGGTTTGCGCAGATATAGAACTGTTTGCTGATATGCAGCAACTCGCCCAACAAGAAGTTCTTCCAAGCTACTTAGTGCTTCTGGCTTGCCCACGGCAAAGTTTTGTAACATGCTTTGTCGTTTGCAAACTACTCATTTTCGGCCATGTCGAGGAAAACTCGCGACTTACCCAGAAGGAACTGTACACCCACCTGAAGGTCCGACAGAAGTTTGTAAGGAACTATTAGAAATAAAAACTCAATCTGTTGAACTGAAAGCGCAGATGCATGACTTTAGGCGTACTGTGGAAAATGTGGCGTGTGAGAGCTTAGTGCAGCATGAAAACACTGATCAATTGCAAGCCACATTGAAATCGTTTGAACATGCGATGTCATATCAAACTAAAAAGCTAACAGACCTCGAAGACCATAGCAGACGGTCTAATTTAATTATTCATGGTATGCCTGAGACCTCAGTATATTCAGAAGAGGAAAGAAAAAGGTTGTGAAGGGTATTTTTCACGACAAACTTGAGATGAAATGCGAATCTGTTGGGCGTATCCATCGACTTGGTAAGCAGGTGGGAGAGTGGCCTGTAATTAGTAATTTCGGTGAAATTACTCACGATACACAACCGGTGACATCTCCTGCGTAATACATTGGAATAAATGGCAGCATCATTGAGATTTTTCACTGGCCGTTGCATATGTATAAAAATGTAAACAAGGTTGTTGAACGACAAAGCTTCATTACTATGTTTGTCCTCAACTTGTTCATTTCATGGCCTTCACATTTTTCACATCAGTGGCATGCACTGCTTTGCTGGTTTCAAACTGATATAGTTGTAAAGTTCGTGTGATATTTTCTTTACTTATTAAATAAACAAAAATGCGGAAACATTGATATCAGTTATTCTTGGCACAATTTTTGGAACATACGAGTATATTTTTTTATGAAGAAATACATATTTTACTGCTTTTGACAGTGCGTAGCGTTCAAGAATTCGTTTGCAGCATCTTTTGCAATGACAGTGCAGTTATTCATGTATTTGATCCCTCGACAAATCGTTTGAGAGGAAGCTTTAGCTCGGACCCAACTCTGACGTGGCCTATTCAAATACATGTAAAACGCCGAAACGCTTTTCTGAGATAACCCCCGGATCGCTTTTAATTAAATTTGTTGCATTTGAGAAAGAAAGTGAAATTCTAGCGTCTTCTGCAAGTAGAATTTCGATTTAGGGCCTGAATTTTGTTTAAAATATTTTGAAAAATTCGACAGTGCGAAAAAAATTCAAGCGCGACGTTTACAAACTAATAGCTCTGCATCAAGAACAGATATCGCCTCCAGTATATCGTACATAACGCGTCCAGTATAACGTATATCGTGAGTCCAGTCGTTGTGGTGTGAACCTCTCCTCTTGTCCTTTGTGTTTTTGACTGGTTTTTTTCGTTCAAAGATATCGCGGTTCTGTGAACGGCATCTATTATAAGAGTCAAAGCGGACAAACTTGGTATGTCAAGCGGTATCTTACGTGAATTGGTTACGTGGTGTACAAGAGTTGTGCAAAAGTCGTATATTGATAATACTAAATTTGTTTACATTCATGTGTAACATATCAATTTTGTGCGCTGTAGATGTACTATTAGATGCCATTCACAGAATTGTGGCATTATTTTTCATTGTTGATTTAGTTTTAAACGTGATCGTTTCGTTTTCTGAAGCATTGTGATTTTTGCCAATTTTTAATAAAGAATCGATAACCTAAATGAAAAATTCGGAAAGGACCCCGTAGAATTCAAGTTTTTCTTTTTAATGCAACAAACGTCATCAGATTTGGTGCTGTGGTTGCCGAGAAAAGCAAATTCACCTTCTACATGTATTTAGATAGGAGCACCCGAGCTAAATGCATAACAAGTGTAACACGTGTAAAACTAAGTGTATAACAGCTGTGCCTTACCAGTACTCACCTACGGGGCAGAAACCTGGAGGCTTACAAAAAGGGTTCTACTTAAACTGACGACGACCCAATGAGCTATGGAAAGAAGAATGATGGGTGTAACGTTAAGGGGGGATAAGAAGAGAGCAGATTGGGTGAGGGAACAAACGTGAGTTAATGACATCTTAGTTGAAATAAAGAAAAAGAAATGGGCATGGGCGGGGCATTTAATGAGGAGGGAAGAAAATAACCTATGCCTAAAAAGGGTTACGGACTGGATTCCAAGAGAAGGGAAGTTTAGCAAGGGGCGGCAGAAAGTTAGGTGGACGGATGAAATTAAGAAGTTTGCAGGGACATGTTGGCCATAATTAGTGCATGACCGGGGTAGTTGAAGAAGTATGGGAGAGGCTTTTACCCTGCAGTTGGCGTAGCCAGGCTGATGGTGATGATTACCTGAGCTAAAACTTCCTCTGAAGAAGGACAACGTGAGCCCCCCCCCCCCCCCCCCCCCGAACGAAATTTCTGGCTACGCCACTGGTTCACCGTATGTGGAGGAGCAGTATTCTTTTATTGATTTAATCTCACATGATTGCTTCTTTCTAACACAAAAGCGTTACTTCAAGCTGAATGTGCAATATTTTCCTAACCTTCAATGTTGCAGAACTTTCAAAACATATGAAAGTGTTGCGTACTTCCTTTCCTTGAAATAGTTGAAGCATTTTGCAGCCTCCACCATATATCTAAGTGGAAGGTTCACCTCACGGCCAACTGAAAATTGTCATTGAAAGTGAAACTTCGGCAAATTTTGGATGTCCACTGACCTTGAAATAGAAATTTTGACCATACATTCTCTTTTCCACTCTGATTGTTCATGCCACACGATGTGACTAAATATCATTTGGTTTTCCTTATCACGATCTTCAAATATTGGTTGCATGCTCGCAGGCCATGCCCACGGATGTGTAACTTTACACTGGGCGCCTTCGTGTTTGTGATGTCACACTACACGACCACTTTGTCTACAAACGACGAAGCTAGGTCCATTTTCCGTCAGTTGATGGCCAGCAATCATTTTGAGAGACGTCACAACTAGTGCTTCTCTTCGTCTACCTCCAATACAATGCATTGAGATTAGGCATGTCAGCTGCCTTGCACAGTGGCCAAAAAAAAAAAAATAACGATCCTGCAGTGCTAAGTCTGTTTGAGCAATCGATGAAGGCTAATTCGAATTACCTGCAAAAGTTCTCCATGGCATCAGGACACATCATCAGCTTGGATTTTTTTCAGCGCATGCACCATATGTAGTGTGTTAAGAAGCGTTGTAGGTATCTACGTTGAGTTAGTGTAGGATGTGCCATCTCCGAGTCATCGCGACGTCATATGAAGCAGCTACCCCTTTTGGCTTTGGTGTCTTGTTGATTCGCAGTTTAAAATTAGCAGTGAGCTTCTAAGCCAATTATGCCATCCCAATGGTAACAGTAATGTCAACGGCATTTGCATATGTAAACATCCTAATGTACTTAAACACCAATGGTTCCGTTTAAAGTACATGCAAACTGTACAAGTGCCTTGCCTGAGTTAACCGTCAAAGCAATCACAATGAAATGTGTTTAAAATTGAAATTGCGGTCTTGCAAGAAAAATGGCACCTGTGTGTAACCTAGGGACAAATGTTATTATAAATCCGCTAACATGTAATTTCGGAAAGCTTCACTGAAAGAGGTTCACCATGACGTGAAACGCGTAACAAAACACACTTATATGTACATGAGTGTGACACATAGCAATGATCTTCAAACATGTGGTACAGCGTACGCAGCATTGCTGCACATTCAGTAAGCTTTGTGATGTGCAATATTAAATTGGCAGCATATTTCCAACACCTGTACGGACTTGAACTATTAGGTTTATGTGTGTTAAAAAGTACAACTTGCAAAATTGTTCCTTGTTTGAGTGGCAGCCGATAAACTTTCAAAATTTGATTTCCTTCTTTTGTATAGCACAACTGTGAAAATAAATTTACAACGGAAACTAAGCATTGTGTAAAAAAGCACTGTGGGGCTCATCACACGAAGCTCTTACTTTTTAGGTGCGTTTTGGAATTCGCCAGTCACCACATTTGCTTAAAGGTTATGTTATGAGCTATGTTGAAATATCAAGTGTATCTCAAAGTCTCACCAACATCACTGTGACTGAGAAAGTCTGATTTTTGTGGAATGGATGACAAAGAAAAGCTTCTTATTACCATGTATTTCCATGTGCTTCTACAAGGTCATGTTCACTCATGACCCAAACCAAAAATGCATACACTTCATATGCCAATCTGTAGTTTCCACCTCCTTTATGTTCATGTGAATTATTCATTACACACAGTTTAGGTTTTGATAGCATAAGTTTTAAAGGTATGCAGTGCAACGTTTGTGGCAACAGTTTGTTGTTCTGTATGCACTGGAATACAGGTTCTGTCGCCTGTGTTGTTACTGTGTTTGTTCACTAGGTTTTGTGCGACAATTCTTTTCCTATAATTGGTCCTCCTTGAACGATTGGCCATATTCCTCGTTTTTCTTTTAGTTTGTTGTTGAATACTTCCATATTGTTTCCTACATGCATTACATTGTGACACACATCGCGATTTATTTGTGTTGGAAGTCGTTAATATGACATGAGATTTCTCCTTCGTCTGAGGTGACCAAACATTTGTGTCCTGCCATCGAGGTGCCGTTTACTTCGACATGTCATGCTCGTAGTATGCACTGCGAACAAGCGTGAGTGCGCAATACCTCATTACTATTTCCTTTCAGTTTGAGCGTAGAAAGCAATGATGGCAGGATTTAGCTGCTCGGACGTAAACTTCTGATCCATGGAATTTATAGCTTTGGCATGTATTTGTGTAATCTACACGAAGTATACATGATGTTGTGTTGGCAGTGAGGGTGCAAGAATTAGTTTAAAGAGAGGCTTTTTTCAATACACCAATGCCACAACAAAGTGTGCACTACCTCTCCACACTTGAAAAGCGCTGGAAGTGCATGGTAGTTCACAAGATTATTGCAAGGATGGGACTCCTTTGTCGATTGCACCATCTTGACAGAAAGGCACATTCCTGTACCATACTGTGCCACAAACAAAAATTTGGAGGAAATTGTGCCATGCTACACCACAATGACTGCGCCATATGTGTGCTCCGGCAGTGGCTGCGAACAGAGAGCCAATTTCACACACAGAAGAAAAGACTACAGCCGTTCACATGCTGCACACCAAGCCAGCGTGCCTCCCGCATGAATTTTTGCACTTACAACAGTGGACTTTTCTGCGCTTCCTGCAACTGGCCGGGGCATGCGCGGCCACTTGGGAAATTGTAATTATAATACTTGAATACCTCTTGAGTTTCTCAAATGGCAACGCTGGCTCGTCCTCGCATGCTTTGACTCGCACATACTTTACAGCATGCAGCGCACGGCGACGTCGTTATTTCCCCTGCAATTGATCTGGAACATCACACCAACACCGACGGCAGAAATGTGCCTACAGTGTCCATGTAATTGCTATTGTTATAAAAACAGATTGGAATAGCTTTAAGTTTCACCAGTCTGGTGTTGATCGCGGCTCTCTGCGTCTGCAGTGACATATGGTGAACGAGAAAGGGTGTTACCACGTTGATTGGACCACATGATTTATTAACATTGCAGTTATCAGCGTTGCCACCAGAATATATAGTTCGATCATAGTGTCACCAATGCTCTTGCCTTTATACAGAAAAACATGCGCAATGCTGCCTCTTGACATACTTTGATGTCCTTTTCGTGCTGGTCTTTTATACTTCATTATGGTTTCGAAGTGGCCTCTAAATTCCATTATTCCACCAAAATTGCCATTGGCCTGCTCCAAACTGCTCGAACACGCAATGTTACTTGCTCCAAGAATTGCTGTAAAATAACTTGGGGCACTTGTACCCATGACATTGCCACACTGCATTACTAATAAATCTTCAAAGGTATGCTGGTATTTTTAAGAAGCTTTAATTCTGACATATGGAAGGATAACACATTATTCATAAATCAACACTAAACTTGGGTTCCATTATTCGTTAGAAACGAGGCCATGATTGTGGCCAACTCCGAAATGGGCCTCAGCTGCCGTTCCATTGTGTCAGCCAGTCTGCTGGCCTGGTGGTTCAGCGTCTGTAACTCACCAGTTTGCTGCAATAAAAATGTTTCGTCAGCAATGCTTCTACACATGTTACTGTGAAAGGCAGAGTTTTGCTGAACGTGTAGCCGTCTTAGACGGCAAAACACATGGCCATGCAATGCCACTAGCACTGATACTTTCATCCAAACTTGGGCGCTTTCCTACACATTCACTTAAGAAACTGTGCTGTCACATTCTCACTTCCTGTTATTAAAACATGCAAAAATGTAACCGACAGAGTGAAGCTACTACTTTCACTCTAATAGCATGCAGCAGCACTCATTCAGCCTTGCTGCTAATACAATGTACTGCGGCCATCACGACAAGAATATGTGAGGATAACTGGTAGTGTTGTGAAGCAGCACTGGATGCAATTGCACTGGGAGCGCAAGAGTCTGGTTGTGTCAAAGCCAGGCATGCGATACGTGCAGGCAGTCTAATGAACCCATAGTGTGGTTGTCACTTGAAACCTGTATTGTAAGTGAACATGGCTAGCCTTCACCGGCACAAAACGGTGCTTTTTGCACAGGCAGCAATTCGCGTGTGATTATTTTGTCAATTTCGGTCCAGCCTAAACACGCTAATGCAGCGTTTGTATACTGTCTCGGCGACTGATCATCTGGCGTGGTGCAGGTGTGACTCGACACAGGCATCCATGTCTGGCCTGTGCCTCTTGGTCAGCAGAATGACAGCTGGTTTCACATACTGCTGAAATGGACTGCATCCCTAGTGGTAGGTTGGGTGCAACCTTGCTCTTGTATAGGTTTCATCCAGTGCTGTTTCACCATGGTGACGTCCCACGATGTTTATACCCGCATTTGGGTGAGGTGTCGCAATGGCAGCACATCATGTCAACTTGCTAGTGCTTCCCTAATGCGACTTCTACTTGCATGCATGCGCTCTCAATCTCCGTACTGCTTGCGTCACTGCAAGGACGTGCCAACATATTGTTTTGTGAGGCTAAAATGTTGGGCAGGCACTGCAACATATGTCTGATTGTTACATACATTCACAAGAGAACAATTCACTCTATGTAATGTCAACCTCACAACACACGACATATGCAAGCCTGTTTTGCGAAAGAAAGCTTCCGCAGCTTTGTTTGGCTGCTCTGTGCTATCCGCTTTTAGCTGCGGTTTTTCGTGCTCCTTCGAGCTTTCTCACATATGAATGCATGTCCATTCACTCAACTATTTCTGCTACTGCACTATAGCTCTGGATGCGCAATTAAAATCGAATGCATGTTCTTGTGCAAGCCAAGTTCGTTTCTGCGAAATCTACGGGCATTTATTGCATTGATAGTCAGCTGTCGTGCAATTTCCTCCCATTTCTACGCATAACTTTGATTCGTTGTAATTAACTTCTTCATTAACAGTGTGCAGTTTGTGTTTATTCACATATTTTACTGATTGCCCCGTCATCGCTTTGCAACTCACATGTTTCTATGTATTGATATTGTTGGTACTATTCATTTGTCTTGCTAGCAACATACGCTGTGCTCTGAATAGCATAGCATTACAAGTATGTAAAGCGATAAAAAAGAAGGCAAATTACAAGAAGGGCTACAGGCAGTATAAAGAATGGCACCGCTATCTCATTTTCGTTTCACGTCTTGCTCCGTCACGTCGCCCTGCCGCAAGTGCGCATCGAGGCTATCTGCTACGTGCTCGTGTGTCTCGTTTCATGAAAACTGCGGCTCTGCCTTGCATTGTCATATGTAATGTGCTGGCTGTCCGTCTATATTGTTATGTAGCATTGCAGTTTTTTTTTCAGTTGTCAACATATTTGTGAAACTTTCTCATGCAATGATATGTTGCTCCATGCTGATTTCTTTCATCATAATTGGCATAAATCTTTTAAATGTGCTGCGTGGCGCTACGGACACATGTGTAGTCAAAAATAAAATAATAAAAGTTGAACTGCTACAAAGCAATCAACAACGCCTACTTGAGCTTATGGGCTCACACTTGAGATTCAGATATTGCCAGATGTGTGGTTACAGTACAGTTATAGCAGCCGTTACAGATGAATGAAATACATGCTCAGGTACAGATCTTCAGTGATATGCATAGCATCTTGACGCATTTGCGAACAGGGTAAAATTTTTTTAGAACATTTCAAATGAGACACAGTATAACTACGTTGGTACATTTCTTAGTGGCCACCGACAACACAATGCTTGACCCGTGAAAAGTTCGCAGAGTGCATCCACAAGCAGGACTGAATTTTCAGACAGCAAGACCCAGTAAAATGCAGGAAACTGGGAGAAATCAAAGACATGTCACATGTTTAATACACGTTACATCACTTCCACGGAATAACAAGTGTGCAGTGTAAAACAATGCAATGTTACCACACTTTAGAGTGCACCTATCTTATGACGATAGGTAAGCAACGAATGCACTCAATTTCAGTCACATAGTCATGTGTAAGGTTGCTTATGCACACATTGGTATGCAACGGGCTTCGATCAACCAAATGGAAATAGATGGAGCCCTTACACATGACGTGAACTGTATCGCGAACATCTTTAATCACTATTTCCAGTCTGTGTTCACTCGTGCTTCTACCTCAGAATTCAATCAAGTGGAATACCATTCTCTCATGCCCGACCTTGTCATAACAGAATGCGGCATTTTTAACTTACTGCTACAGCTTGATGAAAAGAAATTGCCGGGGCCGGACGGATTACCCAATGCTTTTCTAAAGCATTACATGCAACAACTGTCTCCCCTTCAAAAAATTTTCTCCTTATGCATATAAACAGCATTCGTGCCCGCCAACTGGTTTTGTGTGAAAGTGGTCCCGGTGTTAAAAAAATGGGAATAGGCTCTTAGTAAGTACGTATAGGCCTATATCACTAACCAGCTCTTAGTGCAAGTTAACGGAGCAGCCATAATTAACAAAGCAGTCATAACCTACCTGGAAAGCAACAAGCTTTTGTATGTAAAGCAGCACGGCTTTAGGAAGCGACTATCAACAGTTACGCAATTGAAATTGCACATGACTTCGCGGCTGCTATTAATTCAAGTGGATGCAGTGTTTGTTGACTTTGAAAAGACCTTTGATTCTGTCCCACATTGTCAATTAATTGAGAAGCTTAAGATTATTGGTATTGAAACATAGTTTTCTGGATTGCAGCTTACCTCAGGACGTACTCAACATGTCGAAATAAAAAATGCCAAATCCAATAATCTAGACGTTTGCTCTGGTGTTCCCAGGGATCAGTATTAGGACGTATACTTTTTTTTAATCTATGTAAATGACAGTTTTTCCTGTGTCACTCCAAATGTACTGAGATTATTTGCAGACGACCTTGTTGTGCACACTGCGGTTCGTTCACAAGATGACCAAAATATTTTGCACTTAACACTGACTAACATTGATTCTTCGTTTAAAACTTGGGATATGAAAATAAATGTAAGCAAAGTGTCATCTGTCACCATAACAATGGAAAAAAACGGCCATCTATTTTACTTACCTTTTATCAAGATCTGCTGTGACGTGTGAATGAAGTAAAATACTTTCGGGTAACATTTATTGAAAAATTGAGTTGGGAATCCCACAGAGATAACATATGTACAAAAGCATACCGACAACTTGGGTTCATCTGACGGAAATTAGCTGCACCCCCCATGTAAAACTAAACGCCTATAAGACTAGTAAGACCCATTCTTGAGAACAGCACCATAGTTTGGAACCCCCATCAGTCTTATCTGAAAAAGAAACTTCAAAGAATTCTTTCAAAGCCTAGCACTGCGTTTTATTTATTCCCGTTACTCCCGCTACGATAGCGTGAAACTTCTGCGTAAAAGGGCTAGTATCTCGATGTTAGAATGCCGACAACTAACTCCATGTATGAAATTTCCTTCCCTATTAGGATTGTATCAGTACAACTAAAGCTGCGTACCTAAAGCCACCTCACCACCGCTCCGAAAGAATCAACGACGACATGTGCGTACAACCATTTGCTGCTAGATGTGACTTATTCAAATTTTCATTATTTCCTCAATCCATGTCCAAGTGGGCTGAACAAAATGGATTTAAAATCAACCCCCACAAAAGTTCTTGCGTTCTCTTCACAAGTAAGAGAGGTCTGGTTCCAGATCCTTGCGCAGAAGTGGGCGGACAACAAATACCTGTGAACAATGAACACGAATTCCTAGGTGTAATACTTGACTCGAGGCTTACTTTCATCTCACATATAAAATGTCTTAAAACAACATGTCTAAAAAATTGGAGGCTTATCAAGGTTAAGCCCAGTGGATGCGAAGCATGTTAAGCAGCTGCCTCAGTGTGGATGGGGCTAAGTCACGGATACGTGGTTTTAGGTTAATCGTCGTACTTTATTCTTTGCAGCCCGACAAACACACTCTTATGGTCCGTAAATGCATGAATCTTGGTTTGCACGTCACTTATTCTGTATTGTCTTTGAGCATTTCTACACAACACCAAGTCTAAACTGTTTCCCCACAGAGTCGTGGACTTTGGCTGTAGTTGACACAAGCCGAGGGCATATCTTTCTTCGACAGCCTGCAGAAATGTCCTGTCTCTCACCGGATCCGTATTGAAGTCTCCCGTGCAGACTAACATTCTTTTGTCGGTGCGCGGCGGCAGTCCGTCTGCCATGATGTTGATTGCATCTTGGTTGCTCGTTTGGGGCGCGACGTATACACCAGAGACGACCAAGTCGAGAGCCGGGATCTCTACGCAGAGAGCTTCTCCTCGCTGCATCGGCACCGCCGGCGTCACGACCTTAGCTCGTAGGGGGTCTCTGACGTAGATCGCCACCCCGGCATTTCTGGTTTGGTCGGGTCGTTTCGCAGCACCAACCAGGGTGAAGCCTTTAATCGTCTCCGGAGTGTCTTTGTCCGCCCCGGTTTCCGTAAACACCAGCGCATGCGCAGACATGAGCATTGCATCCGAGGTGATTTCGCAGTTGTGCAAGAGCAGCGATCTAACGTTTAGAGTAGCTATGGTGACCGCGCTCTTCTCCACTAGCCTTTCGCAGCGGCTAAAGGCCGTTTCCAGAGGGTGCTGCTGTAAGCGTTCAAACTCTGCTTTAAGCGCCCTGTCGGGGTTTGGGCCTCTATGCGCGAACTTGTGGCAGCCGTCCTTGTTGGTCAAGTAGAGGCCTTCCAGGCTCGTGGCTCTGCTAAGGGCCACTAGACCAGCTTTTGGGGGTGGTTGGCCGCATACTCGTAGACGACCGCGTCGAAGGTTCCTCCCTGGGATTTGTGAATCGTCATCGCGCTTGCGGGTACCAGGGGGAACTGGGTGCGTTTCACCGACATGTGTTTCAGCAGTTTTCCCTTCAGCTGGAATTGCATGGACATGAGGTCGATGGGTATCTAGGCATTCATGTTTCGTCTGTAGCCGCGCTGGGCCAGCTTTGCCTTGGCCAAGATTCCAACTCCAGGGGGGCAGCGCAGCCAGACACGGCAGGGCTCTCCCTGTGCATCGTACTCGATGAGCTTCAGTTTCCCGACCATTCCGTTTACCAGGCCATCGGTTATGTCTATGTTCTTTAGAAGCATGTACGGTTTCTCTGCGCACAGGGCAATGGTCGCGGGTAAATTCCCAGTCTCGACTCGGCCGGACGTTTCCAGCGCTCTGGCCGCCGCGTCCTTTTCGTCCTGGGACCTATACCCGGTTATGAAATCTCTGGCCGGGTGGTCTACCTTGTCTTGGGAGCGCTTTGCGATCTTGTCGTTGTAGGCATCGACGTCCGCATTGCTGTAGTAGAGCCGCACGGCTTCGGTGCGACTTCCCGCCTCTTCCGCGTCGACGAATCTGGACTCGAGGAGCTCCACTTCAAAGTCCTCCAGCACGGCGCCGCCTCCGATCTTGGTTAGAAGGTTGGAGAAGACCACGTCGCTCTGGCGGACCACTTGAGTCACGGGGAAGTATTCGAGGGTATGCCACGCCATGACCTCGGTGCTGAACACGGCTCCGTTGGACTTGGGTCGCTTGTAAACCTCGGACGCTCTAACGGGTGGCAGTTGCCTCATGTCTCCGCACAGAATGACGTCGAAGGCCCCGAAGGGCTCTCTCATCCTGTCGGCCCTGATTTGGCGGAGCCTTCGGTCGACCTGCCGGAGCAAATCGGAGGAGAGCATGCTGACCTCGTCGATGATTACGCATCTCACTCCCTTGAAGAGGGTTCTGAACGTGTTTAGGTCGGCCGCGGAGAGACCCTTGTCCTCGCGGGTGTTGGACATGACCATCTTTAAGGCCGAGTGGACGGTCACTCCGTTTAAGGCGACCGCGGCCTTGCCCGTCGTGGCGCAGGCGACGTAGGCGTTAACCCCCGAGATCTCGGCGTCTCCGTAAGCGATCTTCTTGCTTTTGCAGTATTTGTTGTAGACGTCCATGATGAGGTGGAGGGTGAACGTCTTGCCGCAGCCGGCCGGACCGGTGAAGAAGATTCGGAGGGGCTCGGAGTCTTCGGTCGTGAGGCGATGAATCACTTCCTCGATTATCATGCGCTGCCGGTGGTTAGTCATCCTCATCCTCGCATAGAAGTCTTCCAGCGGCATGCAGTCTTCCCGCTTCTTCACGGCGGGGCAGTTCGAGGCGACCAAGGCGCTCGCGACCGCATTCTCGGGCACGATATCGGTGTCGTCGTTCTCGACCACGACTTTGGCCCGAGTCGCGCCTCTCTCCTCTCCTTCCGCTGCGGCCACCGCGCGCTCGTCGTCCTCTATTCCCATGCTCTCGTTGATGTTTTTGACGTATTCCAAGAGCTCGGCACTGGTTACGCCGCTATTGAACTTCTCCTTGACCTCCATGAGTCTCTCCTTGTTTTCGTCGAAGATGGTCTCGAACTTGTTGCGATCTAGAAACTCGTTTTCCCTCCTAAAGGGCACGTACAGCATCACGTGCTCCCTCTTGTAGTTGACGACGTCGATGATGTCGTAGTCGCGGCATCGGAGGATCGCCCTCTTCGTGCGCTTAGTCAGCTTGCCTTTCGAGCTGTATTCGGAAATGAATTCGGCCAGCGTGAGGTCTTCCAGCTCGGGAGGGCGTTTTTCGTACTTGTCGATAGCGCTCTTCCGCCAAATGTCGGTGCTGGTCGCTTCGAGGTGTTCCCTGTCCATTTCGTCCTTCGTCTTCTTGCTGCGAATCCGCTCTTCGGGCCACACCGTGTTCACGAAGATGACGTCCGTGCTGGTTTCGCTCATGTGGAACTGCAGCAACACCCAGGCCGCTTCTTGTGCGGACATTTCAATTCCGTTCAGGATGCGCACGCCGAGTTTGCGTAGGGCCAGCTCGTACGTCAGCTTGTTCTCCGCGTCTTCGTCGAAGATGATTTTTGGGCGAGGCCAGTGGAGTCAACATCACGGTGCAAGGCATTGGCCACAAGGGGAAGTTGAAGCGACACGTCTTCCTCGATCCCTTGTAGCACGTGTGGGTGTGCTCGTGGCGTTGGCACCTGTGCCTGGCCAAGGCCTCGTTGTTCAGGGACAGGATGCGTTCGGGCAAAGCAACCGTCTCGGGCATCCCGCCGTTCTCCACCTGTTCATTAGGCGCGTTAGCAAGCCAGAGGAGAATGTGTGCGTGAGCACTGCCTCGGTGTTGGAATTCGATGCGTTTGAAGTATTCGACGACGTGGTTTGGCCGGAAGGGGCTTATGCGTTTGTTGCAAAGTATCTGCATGATTACTCTGACCATATGTTCAAAGTAGATGGCGCAAACCACCGGGTCCTCGTTCACCAGGACGGCCGCGTAGTACCTGTCCATCTCCTCTTCGTCGTAGTCGACTTCGTCCTTTGCAACCTTTAGTTTCTTCAGGAGCTTCAGGAGGTCGGGCCAATGCATCTCTGAGGCCGAGAGGGTGAGAAACGCCGTGGGCTTGCCCAATTGGCGTATCATGGCAAAGAGCTCGCCCTTGCGGGTGTGCCAGTATTGTACGTTATTAGGCACGCCCTTCATAAATCCCAGGTCTCGTTCTACCAGGTTCTGGACCTTTTCGGGATTCTCCACGTCCTCTCTCGTCAACGCCTGCAATCCGGGGGCGTTCTTGAAGAATGCCTTCATGTTGTCGCCGACTCGATAGCGTATCACTTTCGCGCCCATGTAGAGGACGTGATCCGGTAGCGCTCCTCGTCTGTCGCTACGGCGAATTTCCGACGCGGCCATCGAGGTGACGCTCGGTCTCGCCTCCGGCTTGATGTATTGGGGGTGGCCGAGATAGATCTGCGGGAAGGAGAGCTCTTCTGCGTGGGTGTCGTAGAGAATGCTGATCGGCCTCTGCCCTTCCCCGGGAGCCATCGTCACGGTGTGGTTTAGCATCTCGTCCTCGTCGAACATCCGGGTGCGTTGGTCCATCATCAGGGCGGCCGCGTCGAACATCGGGCTATCTTCGTCTTCTGCGCCGTCGTCGCAATCCTCGAGGTCCGCCCCGGTGTTTTGTTCGGCCTCGGCGATCATCTCCATGACTGTCGATGTCGAACGTGATGCCGTAGTGCCGGTACAGCGGGTAGTCTTGCAAGACCTTGATCCACGGCAGCAGCACCTCGCGGGAGACCTCGTCGGCCAAGTAGACGCCCTTATCGATGCGGCGCCTCTTGATGTTCACTAGGATCTGGTGTTGGTCGTCCACGTTTCTCGGCAGTTGCTTGAGCATTGCGTCCGTGCTCACCGGCACGTTCACGATGGGGCCCTTGATGCCGTACTGGCCGTTCTTCCAGTTCATAAGCCTTCGGATCTGAACGAAGGGTATGCGTGGGGCACGAGTCTCTCGGCGACCGGGTTTAGGCGCGGCAGCCCCTTTGGCATCGGCGGGTACTTGTAACCGTTGGACGTGCTGTAGAAGGGAATCTTTTGCTTTCTGAGGCTGCCCTTACACGTGTTGCAAACCACGGCTCCGGCCAACTGATTATCGGTCCACTCTGGAAATGCTTGGTACAGCGTGGGGAACATCGCGGGAGTCACCGGCGTAAGCTTTTCTTTGTGCCATAGGCGGGCGCACACCGTACATGCATAACCAAACGGATTGTTGGTGAAGCGCTTGGCAAACTCACGTGTTGCGGCATCAAACTCGGCCACTCTTGTGGCGTGCTCCCTGCGGCGCTCTTCGGCAATCTCCTCGCTGGTTTGTCGTTGCTGTAGCTCACGCATGGCCGCCTCTTCGATGCGTCGCCTCTTCCGATTTTCCTTCTCCGTTTCTCGTCTGGGCCGCTCCTTTTCGAGGCGCTGCTCTCGTTCTTCGGGAGTTTCTAAAGCACGCTTCTGTCGGTTGGCAACATTTCTCCCTCCTGTCTCAGTCGTTCCTTTTCGAGTCGCTGTTGTCGCTCTTCGATGGTTTCCATGGCACGTCTCTGTCGTTTAGTGGCATTCCAGCGCTCCGAACTGGTAGAAATGCTGACGGAGTCGCCGATTCCGCTAGTTGAATCACTGGTTGAGGCTTCACTGACACCCTCGGAGCGTTGTCGTCGAGCCGCATATTGAGCGCGCCGCTTGGCTAGGCGTTCTTCGCGTTCTTCATCGGTTTCCGTAGCACGCTGCAGCCTTCGTTTTGCATTCCTATTATTAACGTCCTTAGCGTTTGGAGGCATGTTGTCCGCATACACGCCCGGCGCAAAGACGCTGGCGCGGTTGCGGGCCCAGAGACTGACGCGACGGCGGGCGCGCGCCGTTTCATCCCTCGCGTGACGTCACATATCACGTGATGCAGCGATGGTGGCGCCGCGTCGCGCGCGACGGCGCGAACCGAAGCGTGGAGGCCTCCGCCGGGCGACGTCCGACGGCGCGATATGAGGCCCCATCTGCAGCCGGTGTGACGTCATCACGTGACGTCACATCATGTGATCTCACTTCAGGGTCAATGGTGGCCACCGCCGGGAGGCGACCGACGGCGCGATATGAGGCCCCATCTGCAGCCAGTGTGACGTCATCACGTGACGTCATGTCACGTGACCCCACTTCAGGGTCAATGGTGGCCACCGCCGGGCGTCGCGCGAAGGCCCGAAACCTACGTTAATATGCTTCGCATAAAACTAAGAATTTAGTTAAAATCTTATCCCACACGACATGGGGTAGCGACAGGAAGTGTTTACTGAATTTTTACAGAAGCCTAGTTCGATGAAGATTAGATTATGGTGCCGTAGTATGTCACTCTGCCGCCCTGCGCGCGCTAAAGATGTTAGACCTCGTTCACCATCTCGGTATCTGCCTGGCCACTGGTGCATTTAGAACAAGCCTTGTCGAAAGTCTATACGTCGAGTCAGGTGAGTGGTCACTCCATTTTCAGAGAACATACATCAGCTTAACGTATTTTCTCAAGGTTCGCTCTAATAAGGAACATCCGTGTTTCACAATCATTAACGACTTGACGTGTGAAACACTTTTTCGGAATAGACCCTTTATGAGACTTCCTTTCTCACTGCGTGCAAGAGAACTTAGCAGGGAAATGGATGTCCCAGTTCTCGAACATCGCCTAATGCCTCCAGCTAAGCTATTACCACCCTGGGAGTGGCAGGTGATAGACTGTGACATATCCTTTGTAGAGGTCACAAAGCATGCTCCTGACCTCGAAATCGCTATGCACTTCCGTGAGCTTCAATTGAAGTACTCCTGCTGCGAATTCTACACAGACGCGCCAAAATCACATGTTGGCGTATGTTACGCTGCTCTTGGTACCTCTTTTTCTGAATCTGACGTGTTAAACCCCCAAACAAGTATCTTCACTGCAGAATCCTACGTAGTATCGTCTGCGGTAAAACACATAAAGAAACTAAAACTTGACAGAGCAATCATATTCACAGACTCGTTAAGCCTTGTAAAAGCACTAATTTCTCTACAAAAGTACACAAATTCTGTCTTGAATGAACTTTACTCACACTTATCCAACATTTATTTATCCCATAGTCATGTAGTAATATGCTGGGTTCCTGGCCATAGAGGAATCGATGGAAATGTGCTTGCCGACGAGATGGCCAAATCAATCGTATCGTAGGGTACTCGTTCTGCTGCAGTCCCTGCCACAGACATGAAGCCTTTCCTAAGAAAGAAACTGCGAAGCCACTGGCAACGCTTGTGGGATGCAGAAACGAGTAATAAGCTTCACTTAATTAAGCCGTAGGTAGGTTTCTGGTATCCAACAACGAAAACACAAGCAGATGTCCTATTCACTACATTAAGAATAGGACACACATTTGGCACTCGTAACTTTCTCTTGACTGGTAACGAGCCTCCAATCTGTGGTAGATGTGGCGACAGGCTGACTGTCCTCCATGTCTTGCTGGAGTGCCGGGAAGCCGAAAGAGAAAGGAGGAAACATTTTCCTTGCATTCCCCTGCATCCGGCTATGTTTCTCGGTGAAGAACCGCTTTTCAAGACCAAAGCAGTCCTCGCTTTCTTGAAAGATGTGCTACATGTTACAAGCCCATCCATTTCGTAGCGCGTCCTCTTTCCAGAGGATATCGCTAGGATAGATTCTCTGTATAGCACACACCTCTGTGTTCTTGGGTTTCAAGGGCTCTAGTGAGGCAGTAGTGCTCTAGACAATTTTAGCATCTCACGTATTTCATATATTGCATCATTCTTTCACAATGCATTCTAATGTTCATAGTACACGTCAATGGTCATTCCCATAATTTTATTACTCGTACATGTCATGGAATTTACATCCTTTCTTAGGGCACTTTACCAGCCACGGCACATTAAGATCACAGAACCCATCAGTCCACTGCGAACTCATTGACATTAGCATGGCGCTCTTTGGGCATACCTGACCCTTGCACCATTAAACATCAAATATTCATTCATTTAATTATGCAAGGCACGGTGTTTATAATTCATTGACGTACGAAGCACGTCTTTCGACGAGTTGTAAACGTGCGAAAAAATTTTTACCCTAATTAAGGCCTTTCTAGATAGCTGACTGATAGAAGCGTTCGAGAGTGTCATGCCGCCGTTATTTACATATTTCCCAAAGTCGTAAAACAGCTGCATCAGATAAACTTTCAAGTTCGCCGAAAACGTGGGGATTTGACGTTTATTTCTGTCGAGTGTTTAGAGTATCCTGTTTAAATGGACGCGTTGCAAAGAATGACTGAACTCTCGTTTATTCCTGATTTTCATCAGGATAAACCAGGTTTGTAGAATCATGTTGGAAGAAACAGGTTTGTAATTAGTTTTTCTGTTGTCGTTGGTGATCTAGGTGGGACACCTTGTTTGTATTTCATGTAAATTAAACAGATTCTATGGGTTGTGCATAGGCAAAGTTGAAGATATGTGGGCTAATTCTGGTATTTGCAATAAAACACGCTTTGAAGGGCTCAGGAGGGTTACGAGTATCATCTATCTTACGAGCGACATGAAATTGAGCCCGCCATCATGTCATAACAACATATGGCTGACAACAACAACAACAGGCTGACTGTCCTCCACGTCCTCCTGGAGTGTCGGGAAGCCGAATATGACAGAAAGAAACATTTTCCCTTAGCATACCGGCAGCACATCCCCCTTCATCCTGTTATGTTACTCGGTGCAGAACCTCTCTTTGATACCAGCGCTGTCCTAGGTTTCTTGAAAGATGTTGTATTACATGTTGTTGCAATCTCACCGCTGGCACCTGTTGTTGCATCTGGGTCGCAAGCCCCAAGGGTAGCGTTGGCCTGGCGGCCTGGGGCACAGCTGGAAGCATCCGAAGGTCCTGGCAAAGCATGAGTCGACTGCTAACAGAACAACAAGTTTATTTCAACATCGCAAAAGAGCGGCCGGTCAGGTCGACCGAAGTGGAGAGACGGGAGAGCACGTTACTCGACGGAAGAAATCGGAGCCTCTCTCTTGGCGTCCGGGGGCAGCTGCTTTTATGCTCTCGGAGTTGAGGGCAAGAAGGAACGGCTCGGGATGGGGCGCACGTGACGGCGGGGCACGGACACGCTGAAAGACACGTTGAGACAAGAAGTGACGCATCCGCCGGGCCGGCGCCGGTCAGACCTCCTCGCTTCACAGTTGGGGAGCTCCGCTCCCCGGCTGCCGCGCTTTGACAAGCGTGGGCACCAACATGCACACACACACACACACGCACACGAAGACACGTGGCATTGAAACATGCCTGGACGCGCTTGACAGGAAGCGTTACGGCACCGCTGAACGGGCCAAAATGTCCGCCGCTTTGAATGAAGCCCCGGCGTCCGTTGCATCCGCGCCGGCGTAGGCGAAACGTAACAATGTAAATAGCCCATGCGCTCGTAGCGCCTCCTCTCTATAGAGGATAGCGCTGTGATAGTTTCGCATAGCGCATGCCTCTCGTCCCTTGGGTTCAAGCGCTGTGAAGAGGCAGTAGTGCTCTTAGAACATTTTAGCATCTCACATATTTTGTACATTGCATCATTTTCCCAATGCATTCTAGTGTTCATAGTATTCGTCATTAGTCATCGCCATAATTTTATAGCACGTAAATTTTACGCACTTTACTGCGACTATTTTAGGCCACTTTACAGCCAAGTCACATCTTCCATAATACATTAACATTACCACTTGTCATGGCGCTCTTTGGCCAAACCTGGCCCTTGCGCCACAAAACACCACACATCATCATCATCATCATCATCATCATCATCATCATCATCATCACGACCTGCAGTTTGCTTCTGCCGCCTCACAATAGGGCAGACATAAGGTACTGATTGATACATTTTAACTGGAGCAGAACCTCCCCTTTGTGGTAGATGTGAAAGACCGTTCTCCATGTCTTGCTGTAGTGCCGGGATGCAGAAGCAGAGCAAATGACGTATTTTTTTTTTCCATATAAAGAACATATCTTCTCACATGCGGCACTGTTTCTTTGTGCAGAACGTTTGTTTGCAACCAAGGCAGTGTTTAACTTTTTAAATGATGTTCTGCTTCATGTTAGTAGCCCGAGGGATTCGTAGCCCATACTGCTGGAGCTTACTTTTTAGCATGTTACTTTTTTAGAGCAGGTGCCTCCAGTCGCTTGTGCTCAAGAGCCTTAGTGAGGCGGTAATGCTTGGGAATCGACAAATTCTTTTTCACCTTATTTAATTTTAAAATCGAGGGAAAACAGAGGGAAGAGAAAAGAAAATAAAAAGAAAAAAAGACAAATAAAGCAACAAAAACATTAAGCAGCGAAACAAAGTGTTGTTGCCTATAGCTTGAAATTTAGCATAGTGAATACATACGAAGGTTCCCTTTGAAATGTTGATGCCTAATGGTTGCAATGTCTCGAACCTATGGATAAAGTATGATTCTCTGTGTTTTCTTTCTCGTTCAGAGCGGAAATGTGACTAAGTTCTGGAGTTTAAGTTCGTCAAACTAATTATGATCTGTTTTGTTGAAATGCTCGGCGACTGCTTTGGGAAGCTTATTAACTGTGTCTGCGCGATATCCGTTTAATCTGACGTTCATTGATTGTCCCGTTTTGGCGCTGTATTATTTTTTACAGAAGGAACATTCAAGCATATAAATCACATCCGAACGTGTATAATTGACTTCGTGTGTATAATTATTCGCAGTGTTTTTAATGTTAATGTCCCTTTGAAGGTGCCTGCAGGCCTTGCATCTGGGTCAAAATAAGCTTTCATTATGGGGGAATGATGTTGGGTAATTTTTGCACGCACTAACTTGCCTTCAAAGTTTATGTTGCGGCGATAGGTAACCTTTGGTACATCCGGGAACGCTTTTCTCAGAGGCTCGTTACTGGATAATACTGTATGGTATTTTCGTAGGGTGTTGTTTATGTTTGGGAGTGCATTAGAATATTTTCGTATAAAGGCTGGCAGTCTGTCAGATTCTGGCATAGGTTGTTTCTTAGCTAATTCCGCCTGTCTCCCCAATCTTCACGGGACATCATAAGTTGAGCAAAACGAGAACAACTTGAAAGCGGGAGCCAACGTTTCGGCAAGCGGACTTGTCGTTTTCAAGACGACATATGCTTTCCTCGGCACATTTTCATTTTAAGATAAGCCTTATGGTGATCGCTCACACGAATCTTCCTTGATACTATTTAAGCGCAACGAGCTAGGACGTGGTGGCGGAACACGCGTCCATGGTACGCGCGCAAACGTGTCTTTGGGGTGATGAACCGCAGCGTTCCGAATGCAGGAGCTGCGCTGCAAGAGACATACAGTGTGCGTTGTACAGTACTTGAATGATGCGGCACTCTGAAACGAAATGATTGTAAATGCCATGCTAAGCTTTTAACCGACTGCCAGTTACGGCTTTGAGTCACGGTATGTCAGGGATGGATATCGGCTGTTTCGCAGATTGTATCGTAATGTAAGGCGATAGGTAGCGCAGTTTTCAAGCATGAACCAGTTAAAGCTGTCAGAGCGCGACACAGGGAAATTACGTTGGTAGAGGGTCGTTTCACTCGTATGCCTGCAGGGCTGCTTTTGTGTTTTAGCGGCGGCCTCTCATTGTGCTCATATGCAATGTGCAAGGACATGTGGTAGTTTTTAAGGATATTCAAGCTAATGGGATGCCAGTGGTTCTCGTATCGGTGGTTTCGTTTCGTGCTGTGGCAACTACGCTTGCATGGACAGAAATTGATGAGATTCAAGTCATGTTTGTGCGTGCTGCCATCAAGTGTTGCAATCGATAGAACGGCGGAGAGTACGTGGGTACTTCCGGTAACTTGGCTGCCGAGAAATGTAATTACACTAGGAGTTGGTTACACTAGATTACACTACGTTACACTAAGGTACACTAGAACAACTGGCAGGAGTTTACGGCGGCATAGCAGTGTTGACATAGCATTCTAGTGACACTGACACTAGGACGTGTGAGATTTAGCACTCCGCGTCTTGCTGGAATGCCGGGAAACAGAAGCAAAACAAGTGAGGCATTTTTCTTTCGCACACAAAGAACATATATTATTACATCCAGCACTTTTTCTTCGTCTAGAACCTTTGTTTGAAACCAAGGCAATACTTAACTTTTTAGGTGATGGTCTGCTTCATGTTATTAGCCCGAGGAATTCGTAGCCCTCTGGCTAATATACAATACAATACACCAGTTGTATACCCTCTGTCTAGGGTATATAACTGTGAGCTTACTTTTGGTAGAGCACTTGCTTCCAATCCCTTGTGCTCAAGGGCCTTAGTAAGGTGGTAGTGCTAGTGAATCGACACATTATTTTCATGGTATTTCATTGTAAAATATGTGTTATGGTCATCGCTCGCATTACACGTGCTTGACACCATTTAAAGACTTTCATAGTTTACGTACCTTACAGGGAATATTTTCGGCCTTTATCTAGCCTCGCTACATCTGGCACTTGTCACTCATCGCATCATTGACTTCTACACACCTTTGGCACTCTTTGGCCATCCCTGACCGTTGCGGCAAAAAAAAAAAAAACACCATACATCATCAATAACAAAAAACTTCGGTAAATTGGGGAGATGAATATTCCAGATATGTGTGCGAAGTTAAATGCGTGCATCACAGACATTTTGCAAAAAAAAAAAAATAATACTTGAAGTAGTGTTCGGGGTGTCCAGCTGTGTGAGCTTGTGGGTGCGCTTCGTGAAATACCAATAAATTAGCCCAAGGAGAAGTTAACGTAAGTATTCGCAAGTGACACACTGCCGTCATCGGCTACTACGTCGCGATGGAACTCCGCCTTACACAAATGGTGGGCATCTCTACTTCCATGCTTCGCGAAAATATACCGTTTCTGTCTTCAATAGAAGCTTTACAAGTAACTCGCGAACACGCTTTTTGTCTGATTTTCCAGGTGTCATACAATGTTTTGCCGGTGTTCTAGGCGAAATGAAAAGGTACGTCGTTTATTTGGCGAAATTGAGATGATGCGCACGCAAATTGTAAAGTGTGTGGGTTATATGTAGCCTTTTCATTAAATTACAAACGCTAGAGCTCCGTAGCTCTCTTTGTTTTACGAAAGTGCATAATTTAGCCCGCTGCCTTGACCGAAGTACAGACTCCGACAAGGTCAAGTTTATGAAAGATGTAGGGAAACCTATGCCAAATGAGTGTGAAAAGGTAAATGTCCATGGCGAAGTTAAATTTTTGTATAAAAAGAAGGCAATTCTTAAACATGCGAATGTTTAGCGCTATGTTGCTTAGCGTCTCGAGCTGCAGGATACACGAACTTCCCATTTTGGTAAAAATCAGGCTGACGTCATCAGTCATGTGCAGGCTAAACTGAATAATGTCCTTAAAGTATGTAATGGAGCGCTTCAGACTATATGTGATTGATGTTTACCAGCGATGCAAAATTCTGCATTCAACCGTGACACAACTACAAGTGCAACCAAATTTAGACTTAGCAACGATGGCCGCGCATCTGTGGAAAATATGTGCTTAAATTTATATGCGTGTGGGTTAAGTACAACTTTTGCGAAAAGTTTATTAAGCAAATGTCCCACTGACGTTATCAACTAGGCATTCTAACGTCGCGAAGAACTCAACGTCTGGATCTGGATGGTGAAGTTCTTACTTAGTTGCGAGCTTTTCTCAGGAATCGTTACCAATTTGCATAAGATAACCTTGACTCTTCCATTTTTGTCAGCCGAACCAGGGCTCCGTAATAAGCCCGCCGCTCAATCTCATTTTAATGAATGGCTTGACCATCATGATTGAACACGTTTTCCACCAGTCTTACTGCTGATGACTGCAGAATCTCAAGACGAAATGACAGTGATGTAGATGTAGCTAACCCGCATTTCGATGTTAATCAAGTTTACGAATGATGTCGTTTATGTAGCCTAAAATGAATCACGTTTATGCTGAAAAGAGAGAAAGAAATGGCAGCAATCAAGGTAAAAGGGAACGTCTTATTCAAGAAAGCAGAGGCGGGTGTCCTACTTGACAAAGAACAACTTTGGCGAAGTGGCGCATCGTGTGGCAGCGTCAACACGGCTTGCGGCGGCAACGCCGTGCTGACGGCGCTAGCTGCAGCCGCCTCTTGGCGGCTGCAGCTAGCGCTGCTCCGCTGCCTCAGCAGAAGGGGCCACAACGTCCCCACGGACTAGTAGCCTCAGAGGTCGCATCCGACGTGTAGAGGCCTCCACGTCAAAAACACCTTGTGTAAAACACCTCCATTTGTGGGCCGCGTGTCCAGCTGCCCACAAAATGCGATGGACATATAACATCCATTCCGATGGGACACGAGCGCCTGAGGAGCGGCTGATCTCGACGAGACTAACGCCTCTGGCGGTGTAGAGATAGTAGTAGACACGTCTGTAGCATGTCAGCTTGTCGACACGTTGCGCTAGTGAAAATTAGTACCGCCACTCATAGAATCACGGAGATCGCTTGAGCCCACTTTGACAGTGAGAAAGGCTTGTCGTGAATGAGCGCTCCGCGTCGAACTCGTGCTGTTTTCGCCGGTTGACCGGGCAGGCAGCGGTCTGTTGCACAAAAGGAACATTCGTACCGAACTTATTTATGAAGACTATGCAAGCATTACAGCCAGGCTCACATCTCGCTTCCCTCTGGACACCCCGCACATGAGGAGCCCGTGTATCGCAGGTTCGATTCTTGCTTGAGGGAAAGTGTGAAGGATTTTGAGATCGGCCCATGAAAGCGTTGAGATAGATCAGAGAACAGGAAAGAGAACTAGTCGGACATTCTATGTTCGCACCAAATAAAAGAGTTAAAAGCGGACGACCACAAACAGGGGAATATGCGAGTTGCGTCTTACACTGTATCAATTGCAGCACATTGGCAAACGATGAGAAGTCAGTGGTGAAACATTACTTTGCTATAGGAATATTAAAAAAAATATTGCGTTGGGGGAATGTCAGAATTGGCGCATACGAGTAGTCAAAAGCAGGCGAATTTATTCGAGTTGTCTTAGGTAGCACGGCGAGACTGACTAGAGAAAAAAAAGAAAAGACGGCTTGTGATCGACTTTAAACACAAAATCGCTGATTCCTGATTTAGTAAACTGTACGAAAGCTCCCGAAGAACGAATGTCTACTGGACAACTAGCTTTGCAAAACGACAAATGAGTTGTTACCAAGAAAACATGACTCGTTGTGGCGTCAGGTATAATACTCCTGCATGATTACACCGCCACAAACACCAAATGACAGAATACAAGCAAACAATAACGGCTTGTCGCGTAGGCTTCCATAGCAAAACAGAAAACAACGCCTGCATAACCATTTGCGTTCACATTTGAAAGCGTGCGATGCGTTAGCAATGGCTTGCTACGAAATCTTAGGTGTATATTGATGTAGTGTAAAATATGCACTCGCCCCTGATAAAGTTACTCTCAGATTTAAAAGAAAATGTGCAGGCAGGTGTGTTACTTATGGGGTCGCGGGAACTGGAGCCGTATTCTGTGTCAGCGCTACGAGATGTCGCCCTCGCCAGCTCAGCCAGCTATGTGCAGCCTTCTGCGTCACCTCTCGCGGTGCGTTTCCTTTAGCTCTAGCGAAGCGAATACCGTAAAGTTAGCCATGAACATGACTTAGTGCTTGGTACTTGAATGTCGCTAGCGTGCAGACGCAGGACGAATTGCGCAAGTCGCTGCAACAGTATCTGTAGGAAATGGGCCAGCATGCTTATGTTCAGTAATTTAAGCATAATGTCGTACTGAAGCATGCTTATTAGGCGACGACTTTCCTCTGCAACTGTATCTCAGTAATTCAGTGGGAAAGGTGCACCCTTTGTCTGCCATTCTCGTCTTTTTGTTTATATATGAGCCAAATAAATGTTTTCTGCATTACAATATGTTGCCCGGACACTTCATAAAGAAATTTCGAAACAACCCAGTCAGTAGAAGGTACCCCGCCAATAAGTAAATTAGTTTGGTGAACACTGGCCACTCCCAGCATATACACGCGGGTATTTAACACCCGAACGTAGTTGTACGAAACATTTAATGTCAACCAGTGCAGGAGTTCTCTCCTGGAACCGCTTTCCGTGCGATTGCTGACGCCAGCACAAGCAGCCGTGTTCTTCACGGGCGGCTTTCGTGTTGCGTGCACTGTCAGTCACAGCGTCGCGCTAAAATTAAATACCGCGCAGCTGTTCATAAACATGGCCAGTCTGATTCATACGTTCGCGCTAGCGCTATACAACTGTTTCATGGTGGACGAAAAAAAAACAGCGCGAAAAAGCAAGCCTTCTTCTGGTACTGCTTGTCTTGTCGCACTATTTTTTTCGTCCACCATAAAACGGTTGTATGGCGCTAGCGCCATACAATCATACCATCAGGAAATAAAAATTTGACCTTGAAATAAAAAACAAGTCCGGGCACCTGCCCTTTCAGGTACCCGGGGGACGCTAGAGGAGACTTTGTGAAAAAGCACAAAGAATCCCCTTGTCCCCCGCGCCGTCCAAGTGGCGGACCACGCCGAATCCCTTCTGCTCTGCAGCTCGTCGCTGGCTGCAGAGCAGGATTCCAGGATTCGAACGTGGGTCCTTGCGAGTGCGGGCTCGACACTCTACCACTCGGCTAACGGCGCGGCATGGCAATCGCCTTACAAAAGGCGGCCAGCCTGATGCGAATTCGGCTATCGCATTGGCCGCATCACGCTATCGGCCGAGTGAGGCCGCATCACGCTCGGCCGCATCACGCATCATCGGCCGCATCGCACTATCGGCCGAATGAAACTGCCGACTACATCATCGCCTGCGTGTGACTGGAGTTCGAACATCGAAGATGGGAGCGCTCCCGCGGTATCTGCAGTAGGCGACGGACGCACGTTAAATTCGCAGGAAGAAGCGGTTTGTGCATGAGCGAGCTACCTTTAACGGCTATACATGTGCGAATGGCGGAAGTAATGCAGATCGCATAGGAGGGGCTTATAAAACTACGGCGTATTTCGACGGGCCGTATGGATGTTTGTCTTTTGTAAGAGCTAACGTAATCAACATGACTTGAGATTGTTATGACGCAGCAGCCGTTTTTCAAATTAGCTTATTTGTTCAAATGCGCCTTTTTGTTCATATGGTGGAAACGGCCAAGTAAAAATATGAAAGATGGAATGTTGTAGAATTCCTGGACAGTTGTAGAATTCCTGTGGCTTTTAAAAAGTTCAAAGTATCATCAAGTTCCATCTTCATATGGCGCAAGTGGTTCATCGCTCAATGAGAACATGGGATGAAAAGGGATTATTTTTTCGTAAGAAAATAGTAAAATATCTTTGCCTCCATTTTTCTTATCCGGCACACGTTATTAAAATGTGTAACACGTATGAAAATTCGCCGCAGTTGGCATGTTCGTTGTGGTTGGTTATATTCAGTCAGCTATGTGTTCCATCAGCCCTGTGTGCCAATTCTCAAGCGACATAAAATAACCTCGTAAAATGTTTTTCTGTGGCGAGAACTCCGCCATTCTCGTAAAACAGGTTTTATGCAATGAAGCTTATGTTTCCACTGATCCCAGATATCTGCCAGTGTTTTTCAACTGCTATTTCTAAAGTGGCTTTATAATCTTGCCAAGGTAGGCCAACATCATGTGTTGGCCTACCTCCAAACCTTTGGTACGGGCTGCCATAAAATCTGCTCGTGGGAATTCCTACATGAGTAGCAATCCAGCAGAAACTGACAATTAAAGCTCTCTTGCGCCATTTAGTGTATTCATCTTATATTTACTCTAGTAGATGATTGATGATTTCTAGATGGCGACGAGCAAGGCAACCTACATTATAGCATTATGTAGATATGTCTTGTGCCACGTTGCACGTTACGGCTAATGCGTGTTTGATCTCATAGTTACGTCACGGGTAGCAACATGGCCCGTATTATAGTGTGTGGTACACGTGATCGAATGACGGCCAGAAGCAGGTGAGTGTAGCCGCAATCTTCACGGGCGGCTTTCGTGGTGTGCACACCGTCAGTGAAATAGCGTCGCGCTGGGTAAAATTAAATAGAACACAGCTACTCATGGATATCGCCAGTAGGCCACATGGCCAGTCACACGTTTCTGACTGAGTGACACGTTTGTGCTAGCGTCATTTGACTGCTTCATGGTGGACGAAAAGACAGTGCGAAAAGACAAGCCCCTTGTGGTGCTTCTCTTTCGCCCACCATGAAACAGTTCTGTGGCTCTAGCACAAAATCGAAGTGACCAGGAAATAAAGTCCGTGCCACGGCCTGTCCTCTCACGTACCTGCCCTCTCACGTACCCGGGGGACGCTAGAGGAGACGTGCAAATGCACAAAA